>NC_133543.1:95283603-96533603 GCF_048773025.1 Camelus bactrianus | reverse complement strand
AAGATGACTTTCCCACGGTCAGGAGAAACAACTGCTATTAGGAAACAGAAGATGGGTTCATGTAGCTGGAAGGATGCGCTGCACATTTCCTGGCCCGTTGTACACACCCAGTAAATAGTAATCATCATGATTCCTAATGGGCCCTGGTCTCCGTTGGCCCCTGGAGGTCAGCTGTGAGCACAGAAGATGCGAGGTGGCACGTGGAGAGAGCAGGGATGGCTTGTGGAGAGATTGCTTTAAGTGGCTCTGCTGGTTTACCCCACGAACATGTTAGCGCAGCTCAGCTCGAGGCGACTCATGAGAGTTTCAGCTGTGAAAGCTTTCAGCACAGGATAATATTTGTGCAGAAAGACCTCAAATCAGGCAGCGAGGGACGTGACTCATGTGCTTTGCTCTCTGTGTGAATTTTTAGGTGTGCTACAAGTGGATTAACTTTAATCCTTAAGTAATCTTAGACCCCAGTGATGAGAAATTTTAGAATAAGAACTGTAACCCAAACAGTTTTAAGTGTGGACTCACCTAATTGGGAGTTGGTAATCCTAAGATAAACTAAGGTTAAGTTGAAAGTTACTGTACAAGTGGGTTGGTTGCTTTTCAAGTCCTTATTTTCAGGGTTCGGCAGAGTCAATCTTCCTTGAAAGGCTGTACTATCTGGATCTCTCCGTAAAGGATGGGTGATCCCCACGCCATTCCTCAGGGAACCTCCCTTGAAGGCAGTCACCACTTAACACGCAGACAGGACCAACATCCAGCTCTTTTCTTCCACGGAAGACTCATTCCCAGATCCATTGCTTCCGAGGAGGCACCAAACAGCTTTCCTTCAGCCCCATCTGCTTTGTCTAGGTGTTTACTTGACTAGATTGTACAGTCCTTTGGGGTGAAATCCTATCGTTTATCCTTTCCCACTCATTAAAGGTATCCACCACTTTTTGAGGGACTATCCTTCCACACCCCCTCCCGTGCCTCTCCCATCCCTTCACATCTGGGGTGGTCGAAGAGCATCAGTGAACTCTTCCCAGTCCCCAGTGCTCCAGTACCAATTCCTTTATTTCCATTATTCCAAATGAATATGCTTGCAACAAATCAGAATTTCCCAAGCTTGCCCAGTTATGGAAATCACTGTCATGCTTGTGAAATTAACAGACTGTAGGACCTTCTCCAGTGGAGAGTGAACCATAGACTTCTGTTCTGGGCCTGCTTTGGGCTAAGCTTTGGACCCCATTCTAGCAGCTTAGGGTGAAAATGTTGATTCAGGTCGATGGTCTTCAAGGAACTGCAGCTGCGGGGAGGGGGCATTGAAAGCTTTGGCGGGGAGGGGGCAGGGGATTTAGATTGTAGGAGAGCCGGACACAACTTTCTGTGTCTGCGAGGCTGGGCTTGCTGTGTGAGCAGGGCCTTTGGGTCAGCTCAGAGTAGGAAGAGTTCCAACTTGAGGGAGAGGGTAATAAAAAAAAAATGATTGCTGATTATTCCTGCTCCGGCCCTGACTGTCCTCTTTAAACCCTGCTCATCAACCTGGCTATTACCATATGATCGGCACAGGAATTCATGCTAAGCAATCTACCCCCAGGAGCTGGGGCCCTCGCTGCATTTTTAAAGGTCCTCTCTTCCTTGCAGTGAACTTGTAAGTGGCCAGGGCTAGACTCCACAAAAGGGAGAATGTTTTCAGCACCGTTGCACATTTAAATCTAATTGTGACAGAAAATAACCCTGATCTCCCAGTTTCCAGGGACCTCAGAATTTTATCTATATATTGTACCTTTGATTTATTTGCATTAAAAATAGATCTTTCTGTTCAAAATGCTCTCAGACTGAAACAGCTAATCACAGATCTCTCTGTGGCAAGAAACAGACCCAGGGAAGTCGGCAGGAGCAAGGCTGCCTGCCTTGGGTTTGTCGTTACCAGACTTGTGGGTGCCTCTCGGTGACTGGAACTGGCTGATCAAACGAGGGACATGCGTAAGGAGTGGGGGGACCTGCCAGTCAGGGGTGCCTGCGACCTCTGCTCCACGAGGCTTCCCTGAGTGGTGCACTGGGAGGGGGTCGTTCGTAAGCTCCTCGTTAGATAAAAGCTTCCCGAAGCCATTGCTCTCCCAGCTGCCTTGGCTTCATACTCTTGTTCTTACTTCCCAGAGCACGTTTCCCCCTTCCTGAACGGTGGTGAGAAACGGGCCTGCTGCGTGCACTCGGAAGGATCCCCCAGCATTCGGGGTTGTCTCCAGAGGATGCCTCCAAACAGAGGTAACTTTAGGGCAGTGACTTTCCTTGCTAGCCTGCAAGCCCTAACTTGTCCAAATAACCATATTCTTCAAGGAATTGACCTTCCGCCTTCAGATTCACATCATTAAGCTATGCTGAGGTGTTTACGAAAGCCCTCCTTCTCCTAAGCCCAGACATACAGGCCCTTTTCATGCACACAGCTTGAAATCTGTCTGAGGGTCCTTGATAAGAGCTTTTGTACTCTGCTGGCCCTCTGGTCCACCCAACATCCTTCTGCTGGGGGCCCATCTGTTTGTCACAGTGAGCCGTGACAGCTCTTGGGCAATACAAGTCCACTTTTCTTATCTGACAACGCAAGGCTTTTCCCCATGTCATTTCCACTCTGGCAACAACGTTGGCGTTTTCAGCAGCTGTGGACACAGCGTCCTGTTTCGAGGTTTCACGGAGTGTGCAGAAGGCAGAAGCTACTGTTGGGCCACTTCCGCTTCTTTCGAGTGTTTTGTCCATTTGACCATCAAGGGGATAGCACAGTGGATGTCCCAGATTGTCACTTCCCTGCTGTGTGGTCGAGCGCAGGGCACATTGCCTACCTGGTTTTCAGAGTTCTTCCAGATCCTTGAGTTCCAGGATCTGTTTTCATTTTATCATCCCAAGTGTCCAGAAATTCCCTGTTTATTGTCAACTGATGCACAAGCACTTTAAAAGAATTGCTTTCAACAAATATATTTTCCAAATTTATTTGCATTTCAATTGCTAGGTGACTTTTCAATAAGATGCAGAAGACTTAACATTTTACACAAGTATTTCATCTTTCTCCCGTGCCATCTTCCCTTATCTATTTTCCCTGAATGTTCTTAGAGTACCAATAATGTTCTTTTTATATAAAAAGCTTAGAAAAGTCAGTATGAAAAGTCCTAAAATTCAACAGAGTAGTAGGGAAAGAACACAGACGATTTACAGAAGAAACACAAATGTAAAAGAAAGAAAGGAATTCCAAATAATGATGAAACGCTACTTTTCTCTTATACAAATAGCCAAGTACAAAGTGTGATGGTGAGGTCGCGGGAGCTGTAAAGTCTGTCCTCTTCTCTGCATCAGGGGCAGCAGCAGCCCTGAAACTGACTTGGGAAGGACCACGGTCTGAGGGAGGGGCCGGGTCGGGGAGGACAAGGCTTCAGTAAACTTTCTGTGGAGTTTGGTTTAGTTGGCATGTGCCCCCAAATTGAGGGTGAAACACTGATTAGTCATATTAAAGGACCATGATGAGAGGGGGGCATTTAGGCTCCCTCTTGGCACCCCCAGGAAGAAGCCATCCTGGGGCACACTCCAACCAGGTGTGGTTGGTGCCAGCAGAGAGATTAAAGGACGAGGAGGATGCGTTTGGTGCTGGGGAGGCAGATGGGGTGGGGGCACCGGAAGGGTGGGTGTGCTGAAGGCAGTGTCACTGCTCTCCCCGGCTTTGGCTCAGTGCGTGCATGAGTGTGTGTATATGTGTGTGCCGTGTGTACATACTTCAAGAGCAAAACTGGAACTCTAACGATGACTGGTTTTTAACCTGTTTATTTTTAATTTACATTTTTTTTTCAGGAGCATTTTCCCTTCATTAAGCATAGATTTTAAAGTTGCTGGTCAAATATTTCTTTCCCAGGGAGACTAGCCATGACCTGTATTAAAGAGAAGCCCCTGGCACTCTCTCCACACATTTCCCGCTTGTCTTTCTCCTAGCACTGATCACTACAAAACATGCAAATACACACGTACATCCATGGAACTGGAAGCTGTGGACAACCAGGGCCCTCCTCTCTTTCGCTCACACCAGTCTCAGCGCTGGGACTTTAGACAAACACAGTGTAGGTACAATGGACATGATTTGAATGAATGAATGAATGAATATAGCCTATCAAATAGTTACTCTCTAAAATTAAAATAAATGTTTTTCCAAGTTTATTGAGGAGTAATTGACAAAAGTAATCATATATAAAGTATATATATGTGTGTGTATATGTATTTATATAAAATGACTACCAGTGTCAAGATAATTTAACATATCCATCACCTCACATACGTAATTCTTTTATTGTTTGTGATAAGAATGCTTCAACTCTACTCTCAGCAAATTTTAAATGTACAATATTGTATTATTAGCTATAACCTCTGTGGTGTCTCAGAACTTACTCATCTTCTAACTGAAAGTTCGCACCCTTCGATCCTCATCTCCCCACTTCTACTCCCCCCTAGTTCCACATACAAATGGTACCGTGCAGAATTTGCCTTTCTCTGATTTTATATGTAGGTGTATGTATATATACACATACACACACTGCATTTTCTTTATCCAACTGTTGCCAAAACATAGCCTCCGTACCCTGCTTACCGAATTGAGACTCAGTGACCGAGTTTTAGATGAAGTAGAAAAGGCAAAGGCAGCTTTATTTCTTTGCCAGGCAAGGGGGTCACAGGGGGCTAAAGCCTCTAAATTCAAGAGTTCAAGGGGTGGAGCTAGTTTCCATCACAATCAAGGTAATAAATCATTGCAAAGTTGTTCTTGTTTTTGCAGGTGCTGTGGTCCCCTTCCCTCTGCTGGGTATGAAGTTCACTTCCAGCTTTGTGACTCTTTTAATATCCTTGTACCTAGAACAAAGGATGCATAAGAAGGGGCTCCATGGAAAAGAGCTCTAGAGAAAAACTTGTGCAGTTTAAATTCGGGTTGATAAATGCTTCTAGCCTTTTAAGCAGGCTGGGATCTGGGACCTCCTGCTGCCAGCTGAGGCCTGCAGCTTGAACAACAGGATACAAGGAAACCACAAGGTATCAAGAGGAGGGCACAGGGCTTAAGAGAAGGGCACTGGAGGCAGGAGCAGGGCACTGAGCATGATCCCTGCATGCAGCACCACAAAGGGGTTGGGAGGACCGCCCAAGCCTCCCTCCTCTCCTGCCTAACCCTGGTCAGCAAGAGCATGAGGAAAACCCTTTAAACCATCACACAGTTAGGCATCACACAGTTAGATGTTCACTGATGACCATAGGGTCCTGCTTGGCTGCACAACCATCCACTGAAGGACATTTAGGTTATTTCCATATGTTGGCCACTATGAATTATGCTGCCGTGAACATGGGAGTGCAGATGTCTCTCTGAACTCTCTAAAGTTTTAATCATACGTTTATTATTGGACACTTGAGGGACTTCTAAGTTATCACTCTTGTCAGTAAAACTCCAATGATTGTCTCTGTACATAAATCTTCATTGTTGCACTAAGGATTTCCTCTTGACAGATCACTGGATGTGGCATTGTGGGTAAGAATATAAAGTTTCTTGCAATGGGGTTATCCCTTAAGGCAGAGGCTCTGTGGTTCAGTACCCCTTTTGTTGGGCACAGGGTCCAGAATACACTGAAATGTACCAGGAGCTCACGACATGTTTGCTGAGCAAACCAGCTAAGCAGCCAGTGGGGCCTGAGGAGGCTTCGTGCCCCATAGGACTGGGCGCTGGGCCCATAGGGCTGCCAGGAGCACTGGGCCAGGGAAGCCTGGCGCCCTGTGCGCTGTGCCTGGTGGCCAGATGGTCTCCTCACCCCCGGAGGCCTGTGGGTGGACGGCTGCCACATGAGTCACTGTGGCCACCGAGAACCACCAAGGAACTCAAGCCGCCTGATGAAATGGGCTCTTTGCCCCAGGAAGTGTTTTGTGGCTTCCAAGGATCAGAGGGAAATTTAGTGAAGAAATGGAATTTCAGTCTTAACTGCAGAGGTGACAGATATCTTAGGAGTTCTCTGGGCTGCAGTCGATTTGGAGCAAGACGGCAGGCGGGTCCTGGCGGAGGCCACGTGGAGCGCCCGGAGGGATGCAAGACCAGGGCGAAGGCATTGCGTGTGTCTCTGGTGGGAGGCTGATGTCTCCGAATCCTGGCTGGAAATCCTGGCTGGGAAGGCACCCGCTTGCTCCCTGGGCAGAAGAAAGGCAGCGTTGCTTCCCACTTCCTTCACATGTGCTCTTCCGAAAGGCCCCGTCATCACTTTTTTCTCCCCTCGCCCACGCATTGCTTGTCTTGGATCTGAGGTCTGTTTGAATGGGAGTTGGTCTCGGTTTGAACATGTGGGACCGAGCCCCTCATTTTCCGTGGGTACTATTTACAGGTTAGAAACCAAAGGGAACTGGTAGCAAAACAGGAAAACGTGTGTTGGGAAGGACCATCGGCTTGTGGAGCTGTGAGGCGGGCACTCACAGGAACCATTCCCAGTGAGGAGTTCATAGTTAACAAATCACAGATGCGTCTAGAAGTTCTTGAGCTCTGAGAGGTCAAGTTTACTGGATGCCCTCTTTAGACCATTCTTGCGTGTCCGTAGCTGAAATCAAGCCACCAACGGGTGGCGACCAGCCAAGGAGCTTCCCAGGGCCACTCGTCAGCATTCCAGCTGGCAAAGAGACCGCCTGTCCTGGAGTGAAGACGACCGGGCCCCAAGGCTGGTGTTTCTTTTCTCATCATCTTGGCATTTGCTGTTCTGACTGGAGTACAGGAATTTTGTTTCCTGTTGTTTTTTTGTGAATTTTAAAGCCAGAGGGACTTTTGCAAAAGCAGACAGGGTTTCTCAGCTTCCTGCTCAGCAGATGTGGGCGACAAGAAGCTAGTGGGAAGAGGCAGACTTGCAACAGGAAACTCTCTCTCACCTTTGGAAGATGCCAAAGTGCTCATGGCCCCGAGCAAAGGAAATTGATGTTTACGGGAAGGGACTTGCTACTGCTGGGAGCATTTAAGCCTTTGTCAGGGTCTAGTCAGGGGCTCCACTATTCCACCCTGTGTACGTGTGAGCAGAGCCAGATGAAAGGATGCTCTGGCAGACTGAGTTACACACAGCAGAGCTTTACGAACCACTCATATCTACCATCTGCTCCACTCGCTTTTAATAAATAACATCTTGTTTCTTTCTTCAAATTGATACCAAAAGTCATAAGTGTCAGTCCCAGGGCCCCGATCATTCACAAGATGCCACTTACCTGTCTTCCTGAATTCAGATACTGGATAAATTTAGGACGGAGGGTTGCAGATCCAGCGCACAGAGCTTGGCACCTTGACCTTGAAGGGAGTCCTGACAGTCAGAGACTTTCCCTAAAGCTCAGCTCTCAAACTTGGCTGTACTAGGTTAGCCGAATGAAATTCAGGACACCCAGTCAAATTTGAATTTAGACAAACAACAAAAAACTATTTCATATAAGTGCCTCTTATGCAATATTTGGGACATATTTATGCTAAAAAAATTTATCAGTTATCCGAAATTCAAATTTAACTAGGCCTCCTGTATTTTTATTTACTAGATCTGGTAACTGTAGGCACAACACTAGAATCATCTGGGAATTTCAGAAAATACTGATGTTTGGATCTCTCCTTAGGAAATTTTAATTTAGTTGGTTTTGATTGGGTCTGCACATTGGAGATTTTACTATGCAGAAAGGGCCGACAGCCACTGAGCTAGAACAGTGACTTCTAAGCTGCTTTCAGTTTTGCAAAGCTTCATATATTTTTTTTAATTGTAGCCACCTAGACTCCTTTAATAATCTGCTTTACTTAGTCCGATATTGTGGGCTAGTCAACCACCTTGAGCCTCAGTTTTCTCAGCTGTAGATGGGAGCTATGAAACCAGATTGAAGCACAATGCTCAATGTTACCCATCAAACTGCTCCTAAGTGCAGAGAACCATGAGCTGTATCCCAAAGGGTCTAAAGCAACCAGCCACAAGCAAGAAAACATTTCTGAGCTCTCATGATTCCTGTAAATTTTGTGTTTTCCTCTTTATTACACATGTGTGTATCTTAATGGAAAAAATAAGAAGTTACTTCTCTGCTACAATGTTCATGTAAAATTGACAACAAAGGAAGATGAACTCTATTTATCCCACAAAGTCACAGGCCTCCTGATTCACAGCAAGATCTTTTACGAAGCTCACCCTGAAGTCACGCTCCAGTAACGCTTGTGGAGTTTGGTTGGGTGATTTCATTCCGAGACACAGTTCACGACTTTTCTTCACTTGGAGCAATCCTCTGGAACTTGGTTTTGGGCCCACGTGAGCTTGCCAATCACCCAGTCTCCTTCTGTCTTGGCAACAGAGGAGGTGAGCAAGGACAGGTTTAAAAATGGCTCCAAACTTAGAAACATCCCCTTGCTCCATCTGTCAGAGGCGAGATGAATAGTGTGGTATTTTATCTATGGAATCCTGGGTAAGGAGTAAAAGGAATGTGTTACATCTTTCTGGTGTTGATTTGGAAGAATACTCATTGTCTACAGTTAGTGAAGAAAGCAGATTAGATACAGCCTGAAATACAGGCAGGGATATGGGGGTGAGTGCCCCGGGGGTGGCGGGAGACCGTTAAGCTTATTAGACCCAAGGTTACTAGTTTCGCTGCCGCACCACGTGCATCGCCGGGAGCTGGCTGAAATGCAGATTCTCAGGCCTGCCCCTCCGACCGCCCCGCTGGAATTGGTTATTTAACAAGATCCTCAGGTGCTTCAAATACACATTTAATTTTGAGAAGCGTGGCTTTAGACCGTGCTGGCTTGATTCAAGTGTTGCAATGATCCTGTGTTACTCTTGCAGCACGTGAATGAAATTAATTTTTTGGAAAAGGTGTTTATAAGATTGTCTATACAATGTGGGTAGTAACTGGGGTTTTTTTTTGATATTTTTTATGGAAGCATAGTCAGTTTACAATGTTGTGTAAATTTCTGGTGTACAGCATAATGCTTCAGTCATACATGAATATACGTATATTCCTTTTATATTCTTTTTCACCACAAGTTACTGCAAGATACTGAATACAGTTCCCTGTACTATACAGTATGACTTGTTGTTTATCTACTAGATGTGTATATATATATATTATATATATGTTACACATATATATAATATATATATATCTGTAAATCTCGTTATTGTAACCCAAGCAAGTTTCTACCACCTTCTCCATCTCTCCGCCGAGTATGAAGCCAGCTGTTTACACTCTGGGTCCAGTGGTTTCTTAGACCCATGTTGGTGTCAGTTCTCAGATCATCCTGCGTCTGCACATCCCTCTCAGTCTGTCCCCACGGAATCAGAACTGAGTGTGGCTGCAGACATAAGGGTGTCACTCAGGGCCACGGCGGCTCAGATGCTGGCTTGGAGAACGTCAGAGGCTTCGGAGAGCTGCCCATATTTGCTGAGTGGTAGGAAAGCTTTGCAGAGTTTGGTCTGGTCCGTTAGGAAACTGGCTAGACCAGGGAAATTCTATGGTTTATTGAATTGTAAATAATGTTGAACAGATCCCTTCTTAGCAGTCTCCAAAGCAGTCTGTCATAGCCTGCTCCGTGCCTGGAGAGGAATTTTCAGTGGAGGACGAAACAAGGCTCTGTTGGTTTTGCTAATAGGATAAACATTTCTCTGACTTGCAGACTGGAAGCAGCCCCAGAGGACTCTTTCCCTGGACATTTCAATATCCTATAAACTGTCCTGTGGGAGAGGTAGAGAGTGGTGGAGACAGAGCCACAATATGGGACCAGGAAATCTGTAAACCTGAATCTCTGGCAGGAACGTCACTTTTTAAAAGAGAAGAGGGGTCTCCAGACAGTATAATGGACTGTCACAAAAGGAGCCCAGGGCTGCACCCCCTGAGTCCTCCCCACCCACCCCCCCTGTCCCCTCGGAGCCAACACCAGGCTTTCCCCAGTGGCCCATGGTTCCATGATCCCAGTGAGAAATGATGCAGAGGGAGGTGCTGGGATTTAATGGTGCGATACGAGCTCACGGGGTTAAATTGTGTCCACGTCTAATTAGCAGAATGAAGGATGAAATCGTTGCCTCCTTTGGGAGACAAACAGTGGCCTTGGATGACCCAGCCTGGCTGTTCTTGCTGGTCTGACAAAGATGAATGGGAGGATAAGTTCTGCTTTTGATGAGACCCAATGAGGTGATGTCTGCATTTTACTAAAGGTCACGTGCAAACACTCCGCCCTTGCCAGAAACCAACGTGTAAACACAACCGCAGAGGAAACGTGGATCCTGGGAATGACCGGTCACTCGGGACACTTGGAAAACTGAATGGACCCCCACATTAGGAACCACTGGTCTCTGATTCTGCAGTGTTTATTTTCACATCGTGGCTTATGATCTGAATATTCTTCATTTAAAATCAAATGCTCTTTTGATATAAAAAAGCGTGTTTCTCCCCCACCCCTGCCCCTGTACCTCAATTAAAAAATGTCTGTTGTCTTCTGGTTTATTGCCTGGGAATGAGCCGTGCTTTTAAAACATAAAGAGAAAAGTAATGGCGGTAACCTTGTCACTGTGGGAATCAAGGGTTTGTGCAGAGGAAAGAGGCACCGACATGGAGAAGGTGCACCGGGGACATCTTCAAGCCCTCGCCCCACATGAGCACCTGATGGGGTTCTGTCCAGACATCGAGTTGCTGGGCTAAATCTGGAAGAGACTGAAAACAAGATCAATTCTGCATCATCTGTTACAGATGAGTTCTCCAGACACCAGGCTGCTCCCAGGTCCGTGCACAAGCTGTCACCGTCACTGGGGCACGCCGAGCCTTCCTCTTGTCACTTTCTCCCCAGTGTCTGAAGGGGGTGTTACCCTCATAAAGCTTGGGCTCCCCACGCTCCCCCCAACCCCCCAAGCACTGATCTCAGCAGGGAGTCACATTTAAAGAAAAAGTCAGAAAACAAGGTCACAAGAGGCAATTTTAATCTTTGTTAGAGCCTGTGAAGAAAATACCTGAAGCTGAGTGTGACGAGGCGGGGGCGGGGCGAAGAGACTGCAGAGCTGCTTTGAAATCCCCTCTTGGTACCCTCGTCACTTCCAGGATCCTTCACGTGGATTTCGTCTCTTCCTTCTCCATCTCATCTCCCAGTGAAAGCGTTCCGCAAACTTGGCAGATAACCTCTTGACTTTGTTCTCAAACTAGGGAACCAGCCTGCCTGAGTTTTGGTCTCCACTCTCCTGTTCGTGGCTGTGTGTTCTTGGGGGACTTACATCATCTGTTTCCATGTTTGTAAAATAGGGACAAAGTGGAGATGAGCTCCTACATGTAAAGAACTTAGAACTCCACCTGCACACAGTAAGTGCTAGGTAGTTTACTGTTACTATTATTGTTGTTGTTGTTGTTGTTCACTTGACCTCTCTCCAGTCTACTGTTTTCAACAGCTAGTGGTGCTCTCCCCTTCCAAAGTGAAACCCCCTAGGCTCTCTGTCTTCCTATCTTCCCCTCCCCAGTACCCTAGCTCTTCCTAGCAAAGTGGGGGGTGGGGGATGAGGTGGAAGGAAGGCAGTGGGTCCTCATGTAGTAGGATACATCTGCCTGCTAGACTTCTATTCATCCTTTAAAACCCAGGCATTGCTGTCCCTGTGACCTCTCAATCTTCCAGAGAGAGCTCTTCCTTCTCTTTTCCGATTCACACCTGTACCTTCTTTTACTCCTGCACGGATCACCCACAGTCCACATCATTTGCTTGTCTTTCTATCTGCAACAGTAAACTGTGAACTCCTTTGAGGGGAGAGAACATGTCTCATCTATCTTTCTGTCACCAGCACGGTATTCGATACACAGAAGGAGCTCATTAAAGTCAGGTGAAAGGAATCAAATGAGACGTTTCATTGCGTTGGGGGAAGGCAGCAGTGTTGTGAACTTTGGGGGGCTCCAGAGGATGGTCTCAGGAAAGGACATGGGGTCGTCTCACCGCCAAGGCGCAGGTGCAGACCTCATGGAGCTGCTTCACAGGGGAATAGGGACGCTTCAGGCTGCAGCATTCATGCTCTGAAGGGCTCCTCTCTTTAGAGGAGCATGTGAGATTAATGACTGCTATTGACAGTAAATATGATAATTATCTAATGACATTCATAAGTGTCTGAAATCCTTGGCACAGTGCCCGTGACAATATGGGCCCCACTTTCCGTTTATTTCTTGAAATGAATCTGACTCATTTAAGAATAAGAACAGACCACTTGCCACCAACAAAAATCATAAGTTGGATAAACATTGAGTTTCCTCTGCTGCCCCCCTGAGATGATCTGTACCATGGTCTCCCATCGTCTGTCTAGGCAAAAAACGTTCCTCTCTGACTGCATTTGGCTTTTACAAAGATTGGAGACAGAGGGAAAGGGCGGCCTCTTTGGAACCTCACTTGTTAGGGGGCTAAGCTTTTAATTACGAAACAACCAGCTACAACCCTAGGTAGAAGGGGGCCGCGTGTTCTGCCACCTTACCCCAGCAATCTTGTGTCAGGAGAAGGTGATGCCCAGAGGGCAGACGCATCGGAGGTGCTGGAAACAAGCTGGTGGTGCCCAGTGGGACAGGTGAGCACGCTAGTCTTTCCACGTCAAGGTCCAGGATGACACAAGTGCTTCAGTTGCTGGGAGACTCGGGCTCCGGCTGAGGTAGACCCTGGGCCAGATCAGGCCCACAGAGAGGGTAGGAAGGGGACATCACCTGCGAGGGGACCGTCTAGCTGTGGAGTCTTGTGCAAAGACGGAAATGCAAACTCTCTAGAGGCGAGGGAGACCACAACTCTCATGGACTCAAGGGTGGATGGTGTGACTTTTCCTCAACCCACAGGTATAAAAATGCCACATTCATTTTTCTGAATCAAATTGAGGATTAGGCCTCAGCCTTCCCCTTCCACAATGCACAAAAAGCCAGGACTTAGACATCCCCTAGACCCTGAGAACAAGCCTGGGGTCTCTGGCGGCCCCTGAGCTATGTGGGAGACAGGGCAAAAAGACCACCAGAAGACAGAGGGTGGGGGAGACAAGAGGTTTTGCCCAAAGTCTCATAGCAGAGGAGAGACTGGGCCGTGACTCGCACACATCACACCTACCCCAGGTCCTTTGCCCCATCTCCCCATCACGGGCCTGAGCCAGAGCCATTCACCAGGCTAGCACTCTCAGTAAGGCTCCAGGCGAGACGCTCCAGGCACCCACACAGCAGCTGTGCAGTGCCAGCCTCGGCCACATCAGCCCAAGGAAAGGCTACAAAAGCTGAAGTGAAAGGGCGCCCTGTCTCCAGGTCTTGTGCTCAGTGCTCAGAAACCAAGTAGGAAGTGAAACCACAGAACCATCTGTAAGTGAAAAAATAAAGAAATGAGGAAGGCAGGAGGAGGAAGCTTGGAAATGAACCCTGATCTGGATGATGGTGACGGTCAAATAGGGCCACGCCAGGGTCAGTGCCAGAAGGTCCTAGTGGTATTAAGAACCAAAGGGTTATTTCCACCAGCATTTGTTGAACGGCTCCTCCGTGCCAGGTCCTGCGAGGTACAGGGACTAAAAGATCAGGTAGACCTCAGGTTCACCGCCTAGTCCAGGGACTGTCTCTGACGCGCCCCGTACACTGGGTGCAGAGACTCACCCACCGGCGTCTGGACAAGCCCTGGAGCTTTAGAAACAAAGAGTCATATCGTAGCTCATGGGGTTAGTGAAGGTGCAGCTCACATATCAGTGGTCCTTTGAAATTTAAATAAAATTGACGCCAGCCCCCTAGGTCCTGGTTAGGGAATTAGCAGCGCCTTCTCCGAAGTGTCTGTCAATTTCCAGGCTCTCGTGGGCTCACAGTTCCTCGTGATTCTGAGAATCTAACAGACGTCAGACTTTCGAGGCAGTACGTGTCGCACTTCCTAGAGCTTTTCTTCCTTCTGCTCCACTCTGACTGAGGTGTGAAACTTCGCCTTTTTCTACAAAGGTACTTCACATGAGCTGGGGTCATATTAAAAAACAATGGTGTGGAGATGGACGCAGAAGAGTAGGAACGAACTACCACCAGGCAGAATGGACACTGGCCATAAAAATCTCACGTGGCTACTGGTACCTACATCTGCTCTTACAACTATTTTGATGAAGGGTACACGGTCCTGGGTTTTACACTAAAATAATTCATGATATAATATTACACCATCCTGTCTTTAAAGAGCTTTCGGCCATCTCATCATGGGAAATCCTCACTGGCTGTCCTTCCTAGAAGTTCCAGCCTGCCTCCACATGGCTTGATTATTTTTCCTTTGTATCCTCTTTACTAATTCGTGCCCATCCTTTTTTTAAAAAAATCAATTTGAACGAAGTACCATATCGATATACAATAAAGATGCACCCATTTTAAGAATACACTTTGATGAGTTTTAACAAAAGTGTGAACCCATTTCACCAGCACAGTCAAGATGTTGAATGTAGCCATTATCCAAAAACGTTCCTCATCCCTTTTGTGATCACTATCATCCCCACCTCTGTCTCCAGGCGATCACGGGTCTGCGTCAGGCCATTCTAGCTCGGATCTACCTTTTCTTTACTGTACCAGTGGCATCCTACAGGGTGTGTTCTTTTGTGCCTATGTATCTGTTCATGAGATTTCATTCCATTGAACAAATATCCTACCAGTGGTATATCCATTCACCCGCAAATAGGCATTTGAGTTTTTCTCCTTTTTGACTATTATGAAAGATAATATGAACATATATGTACAAAACTTTGTATGGAAATATGTCTTTATTTCTCCCGAGTAAATACTTAAAAGGGAAATTGCTGAGTTGTGTGGTAAGCGTATATTTAACTTTATGAAAAACTGCCAAACTGTTTTCCAGAGAGGCCGCACAACTGTACATTCCCACAAGAAACACACAGGAGTTCTGCTTGTTTCACACCCTCACCAAAATTTGGTGCTGCCGGTCTTTTTAATTGTAGCCGTTCTATTGGGTACGCAACTGTGGTATCTCATTACTGTTTTAATTTGGCAGATGACATTGAACATCCTTCCCTGTTTCTTGGTTACCTGTGCGTATTTTGTTTTGTGTAGTGTCTGATCAAATCTTTTGCCCATTTAAAAAATTGAGTTACTCATCTCTTTACTATTACCTGTAGAATTTCTTTATAAATTCTGGGCACAATTCCTTTGTCATTTATCTGTTTTGCAGATATTTTTCCCAGTCTGTGGCCCACCTTTTTCTTTTCTTCATGCTGTTTTCTGAAGTTTTTATTTCTGATGTCATTCAATTATAAATTGTTTCTTTTATGGGTTTTATGTTGTGTCTGATGTAAAAAATCCTTGCTTACCCCCAAATCATGGAGATCTTCTCCTGTGTTTCTTTGCAGAAATTTTTGTAGGTGAGCTGAGAATGTGGCATTGAAGTCTCCAACTATAATTGTGAATGTCTCTACTCCTGTACATCAGTTTTTGCTTCATTTATATTAAATTTCTTTAATTAGGTGCATACACTGCTCAGATTGTTATATCTGCTTGACAAATTGATTCTGTTGTCATTATGAAACCATTCTTGTTCCTGATAATATTCTTTATTTTATAACCTACTTTATTTACTCACTACTGATAATGTCACTCTAGCTTTCTATTACTGTTTTCCTTTTATATATATTTCATATATATAATATATTATCTATTTCACATATATTAATATATATTATTTATATTTTATATATTATATATAATATATACCTTATATATATAATATATATAACACAGTTAGCAGATTCCTGAGTTCCAGAAGGACCAAGATACTGCATTCACAAGCCCCACAATTGATTTTTAAGTTTTCTTTTTTTAAACTCTGATTTAAAGAGTAAGAAGAAGTTGGATATATAAGCCTTTCATCTTATATTTTTTTCCTCCCACACGCAAAAGGTGTGTGAAATCTTGAGAGTTCAGGCTGGAAGACGCCTGGTGCTGGATGTCAGGTGGAGGGCGTTGATACAAAGTTAGTAAACAGGTCTGTGAAATGAAGTGTAAAAAAGAGTTTGTAGGTAGGAAGTAGGTTTTATTCTCAAGCTTCAAGGAAAAGATGCTTTGGAGGTGGTGGTGATTATATAAGAAATGATAGGAGGAGGTGACAAAACTGCTGATAATTTTAAATATTAGGGTGATTTACATACGGAAGCAGCAATGAAACTGCCTTTCCCTACAAGACACAATCATCAGGCAGAAGAACACAGGGACTGCTCATCTGGATGACACCCACTGTCACTTCAGCAACCACAGTCTCACAGTGGGACAGAGGATGAGTTCTTGGGCTCCATGAGGTCCTTCTTGAGATCAGTCCATGAAGTTAGAGTTTCACCTTCTTACATTCTGGCTGTCTCCAATACTTACTGTGATCTTATCTGCTTATATAAGGGCTTATATAAGTACTTATATAAGTACTTACATAAAGTTCTGACATAACTACTTACATAAAGACAGACAGGAAGATGCTAAACTGGAGTGATTGCATGCTTTGCATGAACGTGCTGACCATATTTATGAAACATAAAGAAAGAAGTTGTAGTTTGTAGTTTTCAGGTTGCTTAATATCAGTGATTGATTTCACCGGGGAATATTTTGGGGGGTTTCGGAAAGATGGATGCCATGCTCAGCATATGGGATCAAAGACATAATTCAAAGGCAGCTACGTAAAAAAGTATGAGCTGTGGTTAGCTTTCAGTGCAGAGAAGAGTTGTAAGAGAGATTGAAAATAAGAACTATAGTAACTGACATACAGAACATGTTCAATGCCCTGTCTTAAGTGCTTTACATATACTAATTCCGTTAACCTTCCTAAATGCTCTACCTGAGGGAAGTACTATCATGATCCCCATTTTATAGATGAGAAAGCTGAGGTCACCCCAGGTCCCAAGCTGGTAAGAGTCTGCACTAGGATTCAAATCTAGGAATGTGGCTACTATGGAAAGCCACACATCACAGAGATGAAAAAAACCATAAGGAAGAGAAACAAGGCAGGGTCACTGAGAAAAGAATGAAGCTAAAGAACTAAAAAGATGCTCAAATAAAATATATTTGTGTAACAGGATATTGCAGAAGTACCTGAGGTCAAAAGATAAATTAGAAAATATGTACCCTATGTTGAAAACGAAAAGGCTTCTGGTGTAGCTGACCTTTAAGTTTCCTTCCTGGAATTCTGCCATCTGATGATACTCACCACCAGACTGTCATCCAGACTGTGTCCCCTGAGCTCTCGGACATGCACCATCCCCCGTGACCACTCACTAAAGTTGGACCTGTGGACGGACAAGAGCACTTCAAGAAACAGAGGCATAAAATGTGTTTAAAATGATGGGGAATGAAAAAAAAATGGATGTCAAGATCACTTGAAAATAAAAATGAGAAATAAGATCGGTGAAGTTTCTCAGACCATGGGAACCAGAAAGGCCTGGGAAAGTCTCCAGGGTCCCTCAAACTGCTTCTGACAACAGAAGAAAGTAAGGATTTACTGGGAAACCAGCATCTGGGGGGTTGAAAGCCATTGAAAATGGCTCGCTTCTGGACCAGGTGGGCAGTAAGCCAGGGGCATCAGGCTCCCAGGATGGCCAGAGGGGGCCTTTGTTAAAGGATTGTAATGAAATTTAAGAAAAGGGGGAAATGACAAAGTCTGTAGTCAAGAAAGTATTGCCCACTTTATTTAGGGAAAAAATGGCAGATTCCTTAACTACAGTGAATTTAGACTACAGAAATACTGGCAAGCATTTACTGCCCTGAAACCAAGAAGGCGAGCTGGCGGAACGAAGCCCAAGGCCCACTGAAGCAGTAAACGGACAGGGGAAGGCAGGCTGCTTGGAGACCTCCTTCAGAGGACTTGGGGAGTCCCCCCAAGGGGGCTGCGGTGGCCACGTGGCCTCATCCCACTGGATGAAGAGAAGGCCCTTCTCGGGGTGGGGCAGCCTCGGGGCCACTGTGAAGGTGGGTGAGCACACACCCATATTGGAGTCTGGCCTTTGACTTGGGGGTTTAAGAAAGGAAGTTGGAGTCACATCAGTGAGAGGCCAGGTCTCTAGGACAGGCCAGTATAATCTCTAGAAGAAGGCAGTGGGTGGATGGAACACTGATGTAGGGGGCCAGACGGTGCTAACAAAAGCGGAAAACAGCTTTGATTCAAGAGTGATGGAGAGTCATATTCCACACTGAGTAACCTGGGGAGCAAAGAGGTAAAAATGTTGGAAGCTATCGAGGAGTAAGAAAGATCCACTAAACGGCTAATGCAATGCTCAGAGGATACAAGAGACAAAAAAGAAGAATGAAGCACCTCTATGTGGTCAGATAGCTTTAATAGAGCAATGCACCCACAGTGCCTACTGGTGATGCAGCGTCTTTGTGGGAGAATTTAAGCAATGTGTTTTTATAAGAGTAGGGATAATCTGACTCAAAGCCAGCTGTATGCATGTTTCCTAAGGATTAAAGAGACATGCCTTTTAAAGTACATTTTAATAAGGAGACTGGGGAATGATCAGTAGCGGGGATTTAATCTGTTAGGGACGGACGCTGTTTGAGTCACTCTCAACACCTGGACCAGTAGGTTGTTCACAAATGTCTGTACAAATAAAAAAAATATTTGAGTGAGAACTATCTCAGCTGTTAAAGCAGAGAGACACAAGAACATTTGAATGTGTTTAATTTTGTTTGAAAAACCTTTGGGAGAAAGCAGAATGAAAACATTTTAAGTGTGTGTGCATAGTTTTTCGAATGAAAATGGGAAAGTTTGAGTAAATAGAATTATCAGCATCATGATTCAGTCAAGAAAAACTTTGAAAGGAGTTTATTCAAAGCCAAAAAGCTAAATCATGTGATGTTAAATTTTATTATAACTTTGAATTTGAAGATGTTTCTAAAACCATGCAATCTCAGATAGTTCTGCTCCTGCACAAATGGGAAATCTGGACTAAATGTGCTGCATCAGAAGTACCCGTCAGCTCGCCTAGCTCCTGCCCCCAGCTTCACCCAGCTCCAGCTCAAATAGCTGCGATCAGCAGGCTCATGCCTACCCAGTCCAAACAGCTGAGAATCTGGGCTGTACTGTGTTAGTGTCCCCTTTATTAAGGGATGAGATCTTAGGGTCGGGGTTAGAGACAGCGTCTGTAAATTCAGAGGTAGTTTCCTCTCCTGTGTCATGATGCCCACGCGAGCTCTAGGCTCCCAGCTCCCTCCTGGTCCCCTCACTGTGGAGGCTGGTCTACCCTGAGGTCCCTTCTCCAGGTCTCTGGGGTTTTGGTCTTAGTCTACCTCTGCTCTGAACAGAGCCCTGCACTGCTACCCTCAGATCATCTCAGTGAGGCATTTCTCACTAGTGGAACCAGCTTCCAGGGCTCCTATTCTGACTCGTGTGGCTGTCTCAGTCATTAACTAGGACACATCTTGGAAGTCCCACCACCACTGCCCCTACCATGCCAGATGGATGCCAACCCAGCTCCAGGTGGGTTTTGCATGCACTACTGGCCATTCACTCCTGAATCAGCGCTTGTGTGGAGCTTTGGACCATCTTCTAACAGAAAATAAGACATATTTTAATTCTTCAGGAATTGATTATTTTCACTGATAGAGAAAAATCTTTTCACTAAGGATTTGAAGCTATGGCTGTATCGAAACCTGTATTGATCAGGTTCTCCAAGAAACAGAACCAATAGGAGATTATAAGTTTGTGTATAAATATATTGGGTGGGGGGAGGCTGGCAAGTCCAAAATCTGTAGGGCAGGCAAGGAGACTTATGGCTGAAACCCAATGAATAAGCCAGATAAAGTATCTTCATTTTCCTGTGTTCAATAGGATGGCTTGTAGGAAATAAATACAAAGGCAACTACTTACAATCAGATGTCAAACTTTTTTTTTCAAGAAAATAAAAAAGTTTCACTTTTAAGAAAGAACATTCTAGGAAATATATTCTTTCAGAGAATCTGGCTCCCAATCTGGCTTAAACTTGATATGAGGGATAGTATTAACAGAAGAAATCTTCTCACTTTGGAAGAGGAAAATGTCTTGAATTATTTATATGAAGTTTATCGTTTGGGTGATTTACAAAGCTAAATTGAAATATTTGTATAAACTTGAGAATATTCTGCTGATTGAGTTAGGAGAAACCGAATGTACTAAATACGTAGATTGAGAAGAACGTGTGTGGGTCAGTGAGGTATGTGAAGACAGACTAGAGAAAGAGAGACTGTCAGGATTCTGTGTTCTTAGGATTGTAGCGCACGCAGGAGCCAGGAGCTTAGCTGGAGTCAGAACAAGTGGTCAGAGATCTCAATTGAAAAACAACGTCAGAGTCACTCCTTTTGGCCCAGGAATGGGGTTCCCTCTCTCCAGGAATCATCCTAATGATTTACAAAGAACAGAGCCACCTGCAAAGGAATCACAAGGTGGTTAGGAACAAAACGACAGTCCTGCAAGTTTCCGCTTTGGAGATGGGATTTGGGCTGAATTTGGAAGGGGGTTTGGAGAATTGACAGCCGGGAAGGGTGTGGGTTGGAAATAAAAAAGATACTCCTTTCTACCTAAGTTCATCTTGGGAGTAGTACTCAACTGCTGTTTATCTGGTCACTTACCAGCACAGATGAGCCCAGGGGAATCCTGGCTTATCTGGCACTGTCTTTGGATGGAAGGGGACCTGAGAGGATTAAACAGGATCTGGGTATTAAGTCAATGCTGTAATGCTATTTTAGAAAGAAAGAGATTTTTAAAGAGGGATTTGTGGCATTTGGAATAGTTGAGGAGCATGGATTCGTGTGGCTGCAAGGAAGCTTTGGATGGACATCATCCTTAAAAAAAGACTTGTTTGAGAAGTAGATGGAGCGACCAGAATATGGTAAGAATACTGGCTCGGAATCAGCAGAGGTCTGAGTAAATGAATAAGGACAGAAGGTGCGTATGTTATGTTCAGAGCTAATAGGGTAGACACAGCCCAGTTGCTTGGGGCAGATAATGAGATTCTACCTGATCATAGGAAGAGAGCTAATAAAAGGAATTTGTTCTATAATCTCATCGTAAGACGGCATGAAAAGTTAAAGGTAAATGGGGATATTAAGAGCGTACAGGAATTTCAGATGACTTCAGTTTAGAAGGACTAAAAAGAACAAACCTGTGGGTAAGCTCAGAGTCACTACTGGGAATCTCTGAACCATCTCTCCCTGGAGGATGAAAGAAAGCAGGGCCAGGAGATGAGTGATGAACAAACGTTCTTCCAGTTTTGAAAAAGAGGAATTCTGTAAACTACACACTGGCACATCTGATGTTATTCCAGGGAAAGCATCTAAAATAGAATATTAAACAGATGGCTTGTGAGCACAGAGAAGAGGAAGCAGTGACTCACTAGGGAAAGTCATGCCAGACTCATAATCATCCTCTTTCCTTTTTACATACACTAGATGAGTGGAACAGGAAACACGGGGGAAACCTTTAGAAAAGCCTGCTTTAATTTCAAAAGAGCATTTGCCAAAGACTCTCATGGTGGCTTGGGAAACACAGTCCAGACTGTTAGCTGGATGTTGGGACAGGCAGGTGAAATTGTGGCTGGCTGAACACTGACGTCCAAAAAGTGTTGATTAGCAGGTTGGTATCAACCAGAGGGAAAGCTGAAGAGGACTATCACATGGCTGGGCTCTTGGCTGACTTCCACGGTTCATCGTTTGGCTAAGGACATAGAAGGCTACAGAAAATTTGCAGATGATACAAAGCTGAGTGACAAAAAAGAGCTGAACTGACAGATGCAAGACTTGGGATTCAGAATTATTTTGACATCTAGAATGCTAGGCAGAAAGCAATGAGGCAAAATTTAACCAGAGCAAATGCACAATTCTATACTGAGAATTTCCTGAGTACAGATTGTTAATGACCTGCCCAAATTTCAGACCCCTCAAGCTGTAACTCTGACTCCAGAATCCACATGTCTGCTGTTTTACCCACTGGCATGCCCCTTGAGTCTCCCTGGCCTCAGGCGGGAATATAAGAAATCTTTCATCGGTATTTCCAGCCGTGCTGTTGGACTAGCTCTGAGGTTACGTTGCAAATCTTGCTTGTACGCAATGTTCACAATAACTGAGCCCCTTACTGTTTTCCCAACTCCACAGCTCTGCTCGCCAGCCTGTCTTTGGCTTTGTCTTTGAACTAGCAGCTCAACGCTTGCACACTGGGATCTTCATGATAGTTGACGTTATGAAACCCAGCAACCCCCTTGCACTGGTACTGCTTCAGTAATTGTCCTTCATCGTGGGTTCTGTTTGGGCTTTTGTTTGCAGTAGGTTATTTCTAAGTTTGATGCAATGAATGTACCTCAAGCTCTTTCCACCCATAGACTGGCTGGAAGATTTAGGTCCAAGGCATGAGAGCAATCAGCTAGGCTGAAGTTGATGCCAAAGATGTGTCTGTGCTCTCCAAGGAGGCAGGTATGGTGTAAATGAAGAAAAGAGCTAAGAGCTGAAATCTGAGGGGAAGCAAGCGAGTAGTGATTGAGTAAAGAGAGATTCAAAGGAAAAGGAGAAGACAGCCAGAAAGACGGGAGGTCAACCAAGAAACTTACCATCACAGAAGGCAAAGATGGGAACAGCTTCCAAGAGAAGGGATTGACCAGTAGTACTAAAGACTGCCAAAATGTCAAACAAGATGAAAGACCTAAAATATATATTTCACTGGATTTGTCTAAAGCTAGATCATCAATGACATTGGCAGATGTAGTTTCTCGGGGAGAAATGAAGGAAAAGGCAAATTGCTGAAGGTTAAGAGGGAAGAGGTTTGGAGAAATGGAGATGGTGAGACTCACCCGCACTCTTGAGTAAGGAGGAGTGAATAAGAGGGTGGCAGTTAGAAAGGGGTAGAGGTAGGATGAGGGAAGGGTGTGTGTGTGCTCACAGCTGCTTCTGTATGTGGCAGGGAAAATGTTATTAGAGGGAGAACTAAGAAAATGTTTTTGATGAAAGAATATCCCCATAGGTCCATCTATCCGCCTTCTTGTTTCTTTCCCTCCTCTTCCTTTCCTTTTCTTATCCCACCTCTCCTTCTTCCCTCTCCATCCCTCTTTTCTTTGCAGATTAGGAGCCGTGCTTTCTTTCTTTCTTTCTTTTTTAGATTCACACCACTATCATCACAGTCTGTTGCCTTGACTGGGCTCAGTGATACGTTGAGCCTGAAGGGAGGCATAAGCTAACATTGAGTAGGCTCCGCTCCAAACCCATGCCAGTAACAGAGTTTTAGTGACCTTGTCGGTGTACTTTGTTAGTATCAGACACTAACACCAATGTCTTAAGGGAGCTGTGTACTAACTGGGATGTACCTTGAAGCAAGGACATCGTCCAGATGGGTGAGGGTTCTGGAAGGCATGTATGTGTGGAAACCTCAGAAGATCTGGGGATATTTAGTTTAGAAAGAGAGGACTAGATTGAGGGAGGGAGGTAGAATGAACTTTTTCCGCAGTTCTCTGAGGGCAAACTTCTGGACTAAGTACACAAGTCACATGAAACTGAGTTTAATTTGATGTCTGGAAGAACTTGTCCTGAGAGTCCTCTGAATCATTCTCCTCCTATTGTTAGAAGCTTGAGTCAAGTGACCTTACATCAGGGTGGAGATGGCTCCTCAGAGTTCCAAGATGGCTTTTAAGTTCTTTTCTAAACATTTCCAGCGAAAGTCCTGTTAATACTCTTGTGGGATGGCCTTCCTCAAAGTGGTCAGGGAAATAGGATAGATCGATTATCTAGATCTGGGGACATAGATTCCACCTCTAGCTTTGTCTTTATCCAAACCATGGGAAGCCCTAAATCAGGCAGCTCTGGGGAAGGATGAAGAGATTTTGGAAACAGGAAAATTCACATGGCAACACGATGCTCCAGGATGTTGTCCTGATTATGAAGGCATGCTCATGCTGAAGGTTCAGAGAAGAAGAAAGAATCAAGCAACTGGTCTTTTTAAACACTTTACAGTTTGTTCCCCTGAACACTGGCTGGTAGAATTCCCCTCTCCACATGACTTTCCACCTCTTTTTTTCATTTTATGCTTCTCCTTGCAGTTTTTCTCTTTTCCCTCTCCTCTGTCCCTTTGAGCCTTAAAAAAAAAGATTGTTTAGAATGAGGTGAGACAGAGTGGGCATGGCTAAGGGGTAGTGAGAAGAAGGTATCCTACTTTTATTAATTTCCTTACTTCTTGCCCTCCATGCCTCTCCACCTTTGGATCTGAAGGTTCTGGTTATAAAAAAAATAAGATATAGGGGGGAGAGTATAGCTCAGTGGTCGAGAGCATGCCTAGCGTGCAAGAAGTCCTGGGTTCAATTCCCAGTACCTCCATTTAAATAAGTAAGTAAGTAAGTAAGTAAGTAAATAAATAAATAAATAAATAAAAACCTAGTTACTCTCCTAACCCCCCCAAATTAAAAAACATAAGATATCGAATTTCTGCCTTTTTAAATGGTGCTGGTGCTATTTCGTCTTTTTATTAAAATGATTATTGGCTATATTAGCTTTGAGGCTTGATTCTCTTTTATCCCATTGTCTAAGGTTCAATTGCATTTCTGCAATTGAGTTTTTTGCCCTAGAAATGTGTAGTCACTGATGACCACCACAGGGAACGCAGAGCAAGCCACACTTCAGGGCTCCACCCATGAATGCATGAGGAGAGTTGCATATAGCTGCCCATCAATCTGTGATGGAAGAAGTGGCAGGAGAAACGACCCAGGAACCTTTATGGCCATCCCCTTTGGACTTTTTGTTGGCTCTTCGTTAATCTACAACAGTCCGCCAAAACTTTGTACTGATTGTTATAAGTCCATAGGCTTTGTCTATCGAAGTGTTTGACCTAGTTTATTTCAATTGCCACCATTAGCTCAGAATTCTACTGCGCCCTTCACTCAGGACTCCTCTGAACCTGCAGTGTTACCGGTGAACTCTAGGCTGGGCCCTGGAACTGTCAAAACACGCAGAGGTGAGACAGAGAATCTGACTGCAATTATGAGTAACCTTGTCATTTCTCTTTTTGGTGGGGGAAGAAAGCCAGTTCTCCAGTTCACTTCTCCAACTGGCATTTACAGTTCTGCTGCTCTCATGATCCTTGGGGGTAAATGTTGCAAATAAATCTTTTCAAGTTCCGCAAATTTTTGTGCTTTACAGAAATTGCTTTCTAACTTTTTTTTTTTTTTGTAACAGACTTTGGTGAAAACCATCTCTACTGGGCTAAGTTTTACAAACAAGAATCCACATGAGAAGAATTATTAAAATCAGGTGTAATTTCTGTGGATGAGTGACTCTGTGTCTTTTCCATGCACATATTGGCTGGTTGTTTTGTGATGCTCCTCCTTTCCCTCACCAAATTGATCAAGAATCATCCTGTTTAATTTTCTGATTGCACTGTTACATACGGCAATAGTCATTAATCAGAAGTTCTCCAGTTATTGGTTGATTGCAGTTAGTTTCAGTAAAAGCACATTTAGAAGAATCGAATAGAGGCGTCAGTTGTGTTACGGTGCTCTGACGGTGAAGAAAATGCACTGAGAGCAAGAACTCTCACTGTGCCCTTTTAAAGTTTAAGAAAACATAAGGAAAATACATATTTGTCTAACTTGATATTTGTCTCTTCACCACCATTCTCCAAAACTTCCAAGAGGATTTGCTGGTGCAACAGCAATTCCAACATTAGAACAAGATGCACAAGCTTTCTATACCTGAGAAAAGATGTGTTGTAAATCTCACAGCAGCCATATCAAGTTAAAAACATAGAAAAGCAGCTTACTATATACCTGAAAATTCTAGCTAAGGAGTGAAAACTAATCAAAAGATGTCTTGGGCGTATCTGACTCAGCCCTTCCTACTGTCACATTTGCAGACCACGTGGGTGGTATACATGGTGCACAGAGGCAGCCGTGGGGATTTTTTGAGCTTGGTTTGAGCTGATGGATGTGGAAGGCCTGACTTCTTTGTCAAGCTGTAATTCTTCTTTTGTGCTTTTGCTTGTAGAAATTTGGAGGTTTGTCACGAAACTGTCCCATATGCGACATCTAACCCAAGTGACTTCTTTCTCTGTCACTGCACTATAGAGGCACGACAGAGGTGTAAACATCTGTCAGAATTTCAGTTGCCTTGTGTTGGGGTGTTTACTGACATAGTGAATATGTCTCTGTTAATATCAACAAAAGTTAAATATATAGAATGTAACTTCCAAAGCTGATGTATTACACTACTTACAAAAATGTAACAGAGTACATAGATGATTTGGGCTCCTCCTTCACTTCTGATGCTTGATATTGCCTTCTCCGAAGCCACAACTTTCACGTGGATTAGGTAAATTACAATCCTAGGCAGGCAGGATTACCTAGAAAATTTCTCTCCCTGAATGTGTTTCGGCCTCCATTTCTGGTTTCCATGTCATGAGAGCATAAGCTCTGATTGTCTTCTCCATTCTGCTAAATCAAAGAATGTCTATTTTCTACCTCTTTTTTTTATTAGGAGGATGAAGTTTTTGTTTACTTGTATTTTGTTTTTCTTAGCTCAAGTCTTTCTTCAGGCACTGAATTAGGTCTGATTCTAGAAGGCAAAATCTAGGGGTTGGTCGGTAACTGAAAATGATCAGAAAGTCATGTTACATAAACTCCTTAATAAACAGCCACAATGAAGAGCCACTGATGGCTGTTAAAAATTATAGGGTTGTTATTTTACTTAAGCTAAACAGAAGAAACTCCATCCAGATGGGAACTAATTCAAAATACCTTTCTCCCCTTGCCTTTCAGAATATTCAAAATAAAGATTACAGAGCCAACATAGCTCATAAGTGCCTTTAAGGGTTACAGTTTAAATGTTTAATCCAAGGCAGAGAGAAGTTTTTATATGCAGAACTCCTGGCTTACTTTAAAAATTGGCTTTTATTTTATTTGCTATCCCTAAAGACTACGAATTCTCTGGATTTTAATGGAATCTAAGGGGTTGGTCAGTGACAAAATCTGCAGAATTTCTCATGTGGACCATTTATTTGTTTATTACAACCAAACAACATATTCATGCAATTGATCCATGAGTGATAATTCAACCTTTTTTTTTTTTTTTGGACAAAAGTTTGAATTTCAGGATCCTAGATTTTAGTTCATGATATTGAATTCTTTTAATGTTTCTTATTTGCTATGGGTTTAACTGCATTAATCCTCCAAGCTTGAATGTTGAAATTCCAACCTCCAGTACCTCAGAATGTGGCTGTATTTGGAGACAGAGTCTTTAAAGAGGTATTTAAGTTAAAATGAGTTAGGGTGGGCCCTGATCCAATGTGACTAGTGTCTTTATAAGAAAAGGAGATTAGAACAAGCAGAGAGATGCAAGGGATCTAAGCACAGAGAAAAGACCATGTGAGGACACAGCAAGAAATTTTTTTGCAAGCCAAGAAGAGAGGTCTCAGAAGGACTCAAACCTGCCAACATTTTGGTCTTGGACTTCTAACTTTGAGAAAATAAATTCCTGTTGTTTAAGCCATCCCATCAGTGGTATTTTGTTATGGCTGTCCTGGGAAACTCACAACACTGCCTGTATCAGCTTTTGTTGGGTCTTATCCATAAATTACGATGTGTTGGGTGTAATTAGTATGCGACAAATTTAGACCAGGGTGAATTTCCACACCCAGAATGAACTAAAAATTGTAGACTAGAAATGCTGTTTACTCTAAGCAATCCATGTGAAAGATGATTCAGTTATATGACAGTGATTAAGGTGCTTATTTTCAAAGAAGAAAACCTCCAGTTCTACCTCTGCACGTTTCCTTCCATGAAGCATCAAAACTCCTTGCTTGAAGCAATGAACGTTTGCTGGTAGTAATGTTAGAAGTTTGTGGCACCAGCATTCCTTGTTTTATAGAGTTCACTGTATGTACATCTGGAAACGGCTGGCTTTCTACTTAGCACTTCTATCAGCCAGAGGGTCCATGGTGTGAAACGCTCTGGTTCAGAGAGGCTGAGAAGGGCTGTCACAAGCTCTCAGTGCAGTGTGTGGGCACGCACAGGCCTGTCGGGGGACATCCAGCATCCGTGGGAGTCACACATCGAATCGCTGTCTCCATGGTCTTAAGCACTGGTGGTTAAGCGCTGGGTGGGAACCGTGAAGTTCAATTTCGGTCTCTGATTTTGATTTAGATTTAGCGTGTGTCTAAAAGGGAACGAAGCCCAAGGAGATTTCTCTGCAGTTGTCAACCATTTGTGGGTTGGGTGGAATCAGGCACCATGTCCTGCAAGTAGCCACTGAACACAAGTGACCCTACGCTTCTGAAACTGCTCTCTCTACCAACAGCACACTCACCCTAACTTTTAACTATATTCTGCATTCTATCAATACAGTCCTTAATATGTAAGTACAAGGTATCTCCCGAGTGTTTCTGAAAACACGTTAACCACTTTGTATCAGGTGGAGCATTTTGGTGCAAGCAACAGAAATGTACTCTGGCTAAACTAAACAATAAAAATAAAAAGTACTGCGGAGGTCACAAGATTAAACAACAACAGCAAAAACAAAAACAAAAACAAAAACAAAAACAAAAACGAAAATAAACAAAAAACCCGAAAACCAGCACAAAACAAAGCAACACTAGCAACTGACGACTAAAGAATCAGGCTCACCCCGCCTCCCCTGACCCCCCAAAAAGAAGAGAAAACAGGCAACTTTAAAGAGTCTCGGTAGCAGGAAGGAGCTATTTGAGTTTTGTTAGGCTTTGCTGCTGGAATTAATTAGCGTCGGTGTCTTCGTCACTCTCATATGATTCTAGTTAGAAAGGGGTTGGACCTCTGACCTGTACGGGGTTGCCTGCCCACTCCCTGGCTGGAGAGGGCAAGGCACCCAGAGTAGGAGTTCCATCCAACTGTTCAGTGAGGCGGAGCCCAACCCTCCGAGGGAAAATCGGAATGTGAATTTCAAAAACAAGTGGAAAAGCAGAGAGGCAGCCGAGAGGCAGCACCACAGCCACCCCGGCTTCTTCACCCTGGGGAGCTGCCCTCGTTGGAGCATCTCATTTTGGACCTTCTGGTGGATAGAAGTGCTAAGCAGAAAGCTGACCGATTCCAGACGTACATACAGTGAACTCAATAAAACAAGGGATGATGGTGCGACAACATTCCTTCCAGTATTTCCTGGTGCTGCTTTTCAACTGGAGCTGGTCCACTCACGCTGTCCTACGGACACAAAGTGTCCCTTCTGCTTCTATGAGACATCCATTGGTTCCTCTTGGGGACCACTCTGGTGCTCCACTCCAGTACATCTGGCCCCGAATTTGTGGCAGACTGATTCCAAAGTGTGTAGAGGTCTTTTGGTACAAGTGAAAGTCTTGTTTGTGTCAATAGTATTATGAATAGTCATTATGAGAAACAAGGAACATCTCGATGGCATGAGAAAAAGAGGAACCAGCTCTGGTTAGATACCAAGGGAAGCAGCTGTGTGGGGCAGGCAGGGAGCTCCAAGCTGCCAGACTCGCGGGAGCACTCCTCCTCACTGTTGTTTGGGTTTTAGCAGAGTTTCCTAGGAAAAGACATGGCAGGAGCCCTGAGACGTTCTAGGTGCTGGAACACGAATCCATGTGCTGTAGGACAAAGCAAGCTCTTTCCTTAGGATGACTCTGTTTTCAAAAACTCCCAAGGACAGTGGTGACCACAGCCTGTCTTTCTGAGGCTTCCAAATGAAGATGTGTGCTCCTGTGGCCGAATATTTTTGTTCTCCTTGGCTCGAGAGGGAGTAGCCCATTTGAGTCTCTCCTTTTTAGTTTCCCAAAGGTCCAGGGAGTTGGAGTCTGAATGGCAAGAGGTCCACTTGGGAGTGAGAATCGTCCAAGGTCACAACAAAGAGACCTTTCCTATTATGGATGCACCAACCCCAAAAGCTAGTCAAAGGTTGCACAACGACACCTCACTAGTTATTTCATTCTGACACAGTGTTTACAACATCCAAAACTCTTAAGAAGAAATGCAGTCATATTCGGTATAAGAGCATGAGACAAAGCCATGGTACTTGGTGTGGTGTTCATGTGCTTTAACCCTCTCTCTACTGAGGAAGTTGTGAATGGAACCAAGAGCCTCACGGCTGGCCCCACGGAGATAGGTGTACTTGGCAGACGAAGGTGCTGCTGGGTTTCATGTAGCTTTGGTGAACTTTCCTGGTTCTGTGAGATGGAAGGGGAGAGGAGGTAGAGCAGATGGCCACAGGAGAAAATCACACAGTGCCTCCAGGAAGAAGATGCTGTCTTCTGCTCTCAGCAACATGGCTCTGCACACATGCCCAGCACACCACGGAGCGGAGTGAAGTCTGGGGAAAGTAGGGCTGCTTCCAAGTGGTGTCTGAGGGGTCAGGATGGCTCAGGCAGAGGACCTCTTGGCAAAGTGGCAAGACCGGGCCCTCACTCCTGGAAGAGTACCCAAAGCAAAGCTCAGGACAGGAATTCCAGGAGAGGACATGCCCTTTTGCCTGATACTTTTTGTGCCCCCAGAACTTGGTTGATATTTAATTACAAGGATTGTCTGGTGAGATTTTCAGATTCAAGCAAATGTGGTGGTTATTCTTTTTGAGAGCAAAAGTGTGTAGAAAATTTTATCTTCTTAGAAGGGCAATACAAATTCTCCTGGTCTACAACAGATCTGCTTTTTGGCTGGGTGAAAAATTTGATAAAAGAAAGAAGGCTCTCTCCACCACCATTCCCCACCAAAACAACAGCCAATTTCAAGTGATTTCTAAGGGGAAGAGCCCCTAAACAGTAAGGCTGTTTTCCCTCCCTGAGTCCAGGGGCTGGAGCTCAGAACAAGGAAGTGGGTTTTGTCCCAGGTGATGGCAAGGGACATGGGGAGGGAGATGGAATGGCAGGACTTGCAGAGGAAATTTTCAGAGGAAGCATGGAAGTGTCTAAAGAATTTTATTGCATTTTGTTTTAAAAGTCTCCTCCACATCTCTCTGTGAAAATTTCAAAAAAATCTAAATGACTTGCCAATGTACAGTGCGGTTGGATTTGTTTGGAAGATGGGGCAATGGGCGGTTGGTCTCATGGTGGGATGTGTGTGTGTGTGAGGACAAGAGGGAGTGAGTGGGCAGGGGAGGAGCAGGGAAACCAAAGCTGCCCAGAAGACACCTGCCACCTCTGATTACACCATCTTAGCCAGCTGTCACTCTGCGGCTAGCACCATGTGAGCCTGTTATATGTATGGCATCATTTAATGGTCAGAACAATCCAACAAGGCAGGCACTGGTGTTTTTGGTTAAATCTGCATCAGTAGCCTCCCTCTTCAGATAAGAGGCTGTGAACATCTCACGGGCAGGACTGTGTTCCGTTTACTTTTGTGTCCCTGTTTTCCATTAGGAGGTTTGGCAGAGAGAAGGTGCCTGAGAATATCTGTTCAGTTCAGCTGAACAGAGAAGAGGATATGATTGGAGATATAGACTGAAGCTAGATTGTAGAGCCTTGATGGGCAGATTGAGCTTGGATTTTGTCTTAATTGTTGAGGTTGCTGGGGGTGTGGTAGGTGGGTCAAGTAGCATGGGAGACTTTGGTTTAGCTTATAAGCTTCTAGCAGGTAAGAGTTACATCCTACACTCAGGCTGAATGGAAGTCAGCATTGCATCTTGCATGGATACATTGTTTTCCTTGACACATTATTTTGGATGATTTGTTTCATATGACTGGTTTACGGAGGATCAGTCAAGTCTGTCTAGATCAGCCCAGGGGGTATCTAGAAGCTAATGTTTCTCCCTGAGCTGTCCTTTGGTTTGTAAAAGAAAATACATACAGCAAAGCTTATTAAAATTCTGAGTAAAGTTATTATTTTCAACATTGAACTTTCTACAAAAATATGGTTGGTTGCCAATTGACAATAGAGATGATCCTTCTGGCCAGTGGGAGAAAAGAATGGTTCCTTAAGTTTCTTTACATCTCTTCCCCACGGTGATATTTTCTGCCTTGGGAAAAAAAAAGCCTCCGTTTGTTTATCGTGCCCAACTTGGCAAGAACAGAAGAATCACAGAACTGAGGTAAAACATGATAATCAGCTGTTCCAAAGTCTCCCAGCTTCAGAGTCGGCCTGGATAGTAGTAGGAATTCATAAGCTTATTTCAGGTTTTCTAAGAACTTAACAGAAACTATATATTTTCTTACGATAAGATCGCGCAAGAAGTGCAATAAGCTATTGCTTTTGACAAGTATTTAACAGCTTGCCCATATCTTGCTGATTGGAAGCTCTGATTAGCAGTCAGTGTTGTCTGTCCCTCTGTATTCTTAGGGGGTTGGTTCCAGGATCCCCTGCAGATACCCAAATCCAAGGATGCTCAAGTTCCTTATAGTATAAAATGGTACAGTACAGTTGGCCCTCCGTATCCACGGGTTCCACATCCACTGAATCAACCAACCCCATGGATGTGGAACCCGTGGATACGGAGGGCCAACGGTGTTATACATACGTCTTTTAATAAGGAAATGAGAAGGCAGCTGAAGTCTTATTTTACAAGCAGTTCTTTTGGTGGTAAAAATATTTTCAAATATTCCTCAAGAGACATGCAAATAAAAATGATCTTTGGAAAGAATTGTTGGGAAGCAATTTCATTCTTTCCCCTCACTTTGGTTGATGAAGCAGTGGAGGTGTGAGAGTTAAGCCATGGCGGTCTGGCCAGTAGTCCAGGATCTCTCTCACCTCAACACCTGTTTAGTCCTCCAGGGTGCCCCAGACACTTTGTTTGAGCTGTTGAAGATGTATATCCTCAAATATTTTTGATCAATATGAGGAACACGTATTTTTCAAATTCTCTCCCTGTATTCTGCCTCTCCCAGTCTTCCAGTGAATCTCGGGGAATGCAGACCCTTTTATTTTTGGCACAACAGTCCGGGGGGAGGAGGGGTACCTGATTACATGGAACTATGATAACGCAGCTGTGCAGTAAGACAACAAAAACCTGTAAGTGTTTGCCAGAAAGCTGGCAGGTTGTCCTTTAAAGAATCATCACCATCATCATCGTCTGGACACCTTTGTGTTCATTTTCTCGCACATCAGTACCACCATCTTGCTGCTGTGACTCTGTGAGCCCCACTGCTTCCTTCTGAGAACTCAGGATGTGGAACTGCAGAGGGGACCTCCTCAGAGAAAGCAGACCTTTTTGCTAAGACACCAGCCTGGGCAGAGCATCCTCAAACTACTTTTAAACATTCTCTTAACCAGTGTTTTCTCCTGTGTAATGAAAGAAAATATTGAAAAGGAGAAATATGCTTTTTAAGGGAAACAAATTGCCGTTATTTGAATCAAAGGGAAGTACACAGCCAGCCTGCATTTCAGCAAGACAGCTCGCATGTAAACTGCAGCTAATTCTAGAAACGGAACGTTGCAGGCACATTACCGGTGTCTGGAGTGAAGGAATGGAGTATGTAAAATGTTGACCTTTTGGACGATGGAATAAAAGATGCGAAAAATATGAGAGTTTATTTTTCAAGTTATTTGCTTCTATTTTGGCTTAAATAAACTCAGAGCCTATGGCGTGAGACAGAGATTTAGAAAAAGCTGAAGTAAGTGAAATACGATGGAAATTTGACATTTAAATGCAGCATGCTTCTTCAAAAGACAGAACATGCATAACAATGTCACCTCCAGACAGAACACAGTGTCTGAAATGCAGTGGGTCCTCCTGCCCGGGTAGTTTATCATCACAACACCCCAGGCCCTGGGCCGTGTGGTCCTGTGTCAGCCAAGTCTTGTGACATCGATGGGAGAGCCAGCCAGGCCCGGCCTTTCATCTTCTTTTCTTACTCGGCTTTTTCACTTGGGATGGGAAGTTCACGTTTCAAAATAATTGTTAAAGGCAATTTAGGAAAGCTGAGGTTGGGCAGCTCCATCTGCTCATTGGTGAGTAAACGATGGAGGGGAGAATTCTTCCTGCAAAACGAGCCCACTCAGCTCTGAAGGGATCTGAATTTGCCTCCCCCCGGCACATCCACCTAGGCGGACCGCGAAACCAAGCAGGGCCCTAGCCGCCACTCTTGTGCCTTCTCAAAGATCATTTCTGGCCTCTAGCCAAACCGGAGTTTGCTGCTTTTTCCTTTTTGCACAAAAACTTTAGGCTTTTCATGTACCTTTATGCACAAATTTTAAAAGCTGTGGATAGACCCACTGCCCTTTTTCCATTTAAGAAAATACATGTAATGAAGCTGGACGACCCTTCAAAGGAGCTCTTTCCTGTCGTGATCACCAGCTCCCTAAGTTGCCTGTTTTGACATTGGTAGCTGTGAGCCTTCCTGGCGCTGAGGCCAGCAGGGTGTGGTGGCGTCTCAAAGCTGCATCTATACAGACAGTGGATACGTGCTGAAGGGCTAGTGGTCTTGGCTGCTTTTGCATAAGACATTCAGAAGAATGCAGATGTGTCTCCATCCTGCAGTGATGGGCTCGATGCACGTAGTCGTGCCCAAATTCAGAGCCCTTCTGGGTGGCTGACACTGACAGTCAGTGTCTCAGAAGCAGCAGCGAGGGCCTTTTAAGAGGCTGTATGCTCCATGGCTAAGAGTACAGCCTTTGAAGACAGAGAGTTTTGAAGCTAACTAACAGCAAACCATTCAGCGGACTATGTAAGAATGAAATTGTTAATATTTATTTCACATTCTCCAAATCTATGTGCCAGTCATTGTTTATGTGTATTTGTGTGTGTGTATGTGTGTATATATATTGTTTGTGTGTATAAATACATATATACACACACATACGTGTGTGTGTGTATACACAATTTATCCTTATAACAACCCTAAAAGGGGAACTGTATTCAGTATCTTGTAGTAGCTTACGGTGAAAGAGAATATGAAAACGAATATATGAATGTATATGTATGACTGAAGCATTGTGTTGTACACCAGAAATTGATACAACATTGTAAAGTGACTATACGTCAATTAAAAAATAGGGAAAAAACCCCAAAATCAACAACAACAAAAAACCCTGAAAGGTAGAGAATACTAGGACCTCCTTTGTATGAATTAGGAAAAACATTCATAGAACTTAAATAACCTGCCCAAGGTCACACAGCTAGCTGGTGGCAGAACTTGGCTGAGCCCAGGGACCCTAGTGCCAGAGGCTGTCCTCATTCACAGCATCCTTCTGTCCACCGTGTGGTACTCAGAGTGACTGAAGAGAAGGCTGCTCTTCTGGGAACTGTTTGTTTCAACTCTGATTGAGGTGAGGAGCTGGTAAATAAATCACATCCCTCAGCACAGTGTTCAGTTCCTAAGACTTTTTTTTCACAGTAAAACTTCAGTCAAGAAAGTAGTGCATTGATTGGCGTTTCTGCACACACATCACAGGAAGTGGCAAATCGATCTTTTGAGTGTGTCTGGTCTATATAGAGTTTCTTTGTCTGAAAACAGGACTGGTGATACCTCCCTCAAAGTGTCCCCGGGAAGATTTAATGAGGACATGTGCACAAGGAACATCAAACAAAATGCTCTGGAAGTTCCTTTCTACCTCTACTTTCTCATCTCTTTCCTGCCTCCACAAATTCTTTTTAAAAAAGAAATCTCAGAGTGAAGAAAGAAAAGTTAGTACAAGAAGGTTATCTTTTCCATGAGTTTGTTTACACTGTAGAGCACAGGGGACTGTATTCAGTATCTTATAATAACCTATAATAACAAAGAATATGAAAACAAATATATATATATGTTTACATATGACTGAAGCATTATGTTGTACACCAGAAATTGACACAACATTGTAAACTGACTGTACTTCAATTTAAAAAAAAAGAAAAAAAAGGTTAGAAGTGGAAACTTTTGGAAACTTCCACAGCGCTATTTCTAGTAAACTCAACAGGAAGCATTACTTCAAAAACTTTTCCTTAGCATATTAATTCTCATAATCTTTCTCTTTCCATCAGGAAAAGAATTTCTCCATAATAGACCACGCTTGGAATCATTTCCAGGCCTCTTCCTTTTTCACCTTGAAAACCACTGAGAGAGAAATAAAACTGCAAATAACAATTCTTTGCTTACCAGAAGGTTAATCTTTCAATGTGGAAATGGCTTGCAATACATATATATATTACTTTATATTGTATATGCAGTGTTATACATTAATCTTTGTAGCCTGCCATGGGTAAGGACTGTTATTCTCACATTCACCCATTTCACATCCCAATTTCAGTCCCAGTGCTTGGAAATACACGGGCCCTTGGGCACTCTAGGTCCTCTGTCACCCTGCCGGGAGTTGCCGTATCATCCTACTGTGCGGTAATTACAGAAGGAATTTACACATGTTGATATCCACCTTTCCAAGCCTATTGCTTGAGCCTGGATTGGAAGAAGTTTTCTGCATGGGAGCCACATGTGCAGTGGAAATCCCAGTCTAAATTCCCGTCTCCCACCCCCCACCCCACCATCCAAAACAAATTGGAGAGTGGGCCACGTAAGTCAGTCGCTTCAAATTCAGACAGAGTCAGTACATGCTTCAAGTCATCATTTATCCCATGGTTTCCACATGAATTAGCAACTAATAAAACCTCTGAACTGTCATGTCGACAAGGTGAGCCCACACTCACTGGCGCAGGAAAGCATCTAGCAGACACTTCCGTCTCGACCCTGACGATGCTCACTTCAACTCCAAGATCAAAAACTCTGGGGAATTGCTCTCAGAGAATGACGTAGGATACAATTTCTTCATGGGAAAATACTGTCCAGGAAAGGGGCACCTCCAATCATGGGGACCTCCCATGCCCACACCCCGCATCTTCCCCAGCCCTCCATCCTCATTCCCTTAGAATCTGTAGCCACTAGAAAAAGCAGAGGTCCCAAGGTGGCGCTGCCCAGTACGGTAGGCACTAGCCACATGTGATGATTTAAATTTAAATTAATTAAAATTCACTAAAATGTAAAATTCAATTCTCTGCCATACTAGCCACATTCCAAGTGCCTAATTGCCACCTGTGGCTAGTGGCTACTCTACTGGACAGTGCAGATAAAAAACACTTCCATCACTGAAGAAAGTTCTATAGGTCAGCACTGTTCTAGAACAGTGGTTCTCAAATGTCACTGTGCATAAGGACTGCCCGGAAATCTTGTCAAAAATGCAGATTCTCAAATCTCATTCTCAGTAGGTCCCGGGGGTACCTAACAATTTAAACAATTACATTTCAGGCACAAGCAGTCTACTAATCAGATTTTTGATAAATACTGTCCACTAGGGTTAAAAATATTTGCTATTTTTTGGAACAGTGTTTCTCAAACTATGGTGAAACACTATTAAAAATTTTTTTTCTGGTCCTTCATGGACCAGTATAATAATAAGGAATTACTAGAAAAATAAAATTTAAAAATAAAACATACAAAATACAAAACCTATAAAATATAAAATTCCCTTTTATTATTAGATTGAAAGGACATAGAATTGCACTGCAAACATGTTCTACCAGTGTCTAAACGCTTCCTTCCAATTTCTGGACTTGTCTGTTCTCGGATCTCGGTTAGAGAAGCAGTGTGCAAACTAAACAAACTAAGGGATCTGCATTAATAAAGGAACAGACCCAGGCTTATTCACTTTTCCAATAAAGATGAGGGATAACTCAGGGATTCATATTTGCTTCTTGTAATCTCATATTTTTTCCATTAAAATTTTTAACTTCTGTTTCGATTTCTTACATCACTGAAAAGAAAAAAGTCTTGTATGTGTTTGTTTTTTCTAAGATGGAAAATAACCCGAATAGCTGAGTTTTATTATACAAAAGCCAAGAAAGAAATTGTAGGAGGAAGACTAGGTGGTGGATGCAGTGAAAGAGAACAAGACCCATACCTCGGGGACTTTGGAAAAAGGAAGAGGAGGAGAGGAAGAAAGATAAGAAGAAAAAGAAAGTGGGAAGCCACTAGGGAGTTGCTCCTGAATCTACCCAGGATACTGGTCCATTTGCTGGTAATTTCCCCAAGGCTCCAGGTGTTCACTTGAGCTTGAGTCCTCTGAGGATGCTTGTGGCTGATGGTGTCTCCTTCCCCTGGCACTTGCTGGGTAGGCTCTGTGCACCTCTGGAGGATAAAGATTCAGACATTTGTGATGATGCTTTTAAAAGCGCTCGCTTGTGGAAGTTACAGAGAGCAGAGCTGTCCGCCAAGCGGCCTGAGGGGAGGGAGGAGGCAGGAACAAAAGGAATGGTAATTTCTTAATGGCATCAAAAAACTAGTCAGTGTGCACATTTCCTGTGTGTGTCAAGCTTTCAAATCAGGGTCTAAAAAAGTCACACGTTGCATTTGATTGCTAATTTTCATAAGTCTCTTTTCATCTGTAGATTTCCTTGTTATGAATCTGTGGAAGAAACCTGGTCATGTGTCCTGTGGTTTCCACATTCTGGATTTTGCTGGCTGCATTCCACTTGTGTTGCTTAACATGTTCCCTTGTCTCCCACATCTCCTGCAAAACAGTGGTTAGATCTAGATCAGCACTATCCGATAGAAATGTAATGCGGGTCACATATGTAATTTTAAGTTTTCAAATAGTCCCTTAAAAAAAGACAAAAGAAACAGGTGAAATTAATTGTACAATAACTTTATTCAAGATAATTGACATGTAATAAGCAGCACGCATTTAGAGTGTGCAATTTGAAACCATCACCACAATTAAGATATTCAACATAGCCATCGTCCCCAAAAGATTTTTCATGTCACTTGGTAATCCCTTCCTTTTGTCCTATACTTTTTCACATTCACAGACAATGACTGAGCTGTCTTCTGTTACTGTAGATTACCTTGCCTTTTCTAGGATTTTATAGAAATAGAATCATACAATATGTATTCATCCTTATCTCTTTTCACTCCACATAATTATTTTGAGGCTCATCTGTATTGATGCATGTATCAACAATTCATTGCTTTTTTCCTGGAGAGTATTATTCCATTGTATAAATACACTGAAATATCACAATTTGTTTATCCATCAACCTGTTGATGGACATTTGAGGTCTTTCTAATTTTTAGCTATTGCAAATAAAGCTGCTGTGAATTTTTGTGCACAAGGATTTTATTGACAGATACTTTCTTTTCTGTTGGGTAAATTTCTAGGAGTGGAATGACTGGGTCATGTGGTAGATGTACGCTTAACTTTTTAGGAAACAGCTAAACTGTTTTCCAAAGTGGTTGTACCGTTTGACGTTGCCATCAGCAGCAAGTCAAATTAATTTTTATATTATATTTCATTTAACTCAATATATCAGAAACATTATCATTTCAATATATATCAGAATGTTATTAATGAAATATTTTACTTTCATAACACTGACTTTGAAATCCCATGTGTATCTTGAACTTACAACACATCCAAAGAAGAGAATAATACAATTTTAAAGCTGGAACAGAGCTTAGAGGTAAACTAACCCAAATAATTTATTTTACAGGTGAGAGAAGTGATTCCAGGAGAGGTGAAATGACTTTCTCAAAATCACACAGTGGCGGGGCTGGGGTTAGAACCCAGGCCTGGGCACTCTACACACGTTGGTGTGGAGGCTGAAGACCTTAAGCTTTTCTGCATTTCATGATGATATCATGGCGAAGGTTTTATTTTTCCTAATGACTTTCTAGGTCTTAGTGCTTCATGGCTCTTACAGTTTATAAGAAGAGGAAATCCTCACGATTAATCTTAAAGGCAGCTTTTAATGTCTTTGAAAGCCTGTGTTGGTCACAGGTTGAGGGTGGCAACTACTGTCTGGCCCTTCTGTGTTTGCAAAAAACAGTCTCATTACCTAAGGACAGTTCTGTCCTGGTATGTCCTCTGTCCCAAGGCCTGTGAGTTAGCCTGTGAAACAGTTGGCTTTTGATGATTTCTCAGTGTGATTGGACAACATTCTCATTATTTCTTTGCTTCTCTTAGGAGTGAGCTCCAGAAAGACTGTCTTTTGTAACTTGAATCTGCACAAGTACACCTATGTGGACCCACAAACGTTCCCATTAACAGAGCGGCCACTGCCCGAAAGCCTCTACCAGCAATAATGATACCCTTTGCTTCTTTGAAAGACTTTGAAAATTAATGTTTCTCACTATAATTAAATAACTGAGCTATTTCTTGTCATAAGGAGAAAAAAAAGCAAATAGTATAAATAGTTTTAAAACACAAAACAGGACAATGTTAGAGGCACATCATGTACAAATTTAAATTTCTGGAAGCTTCCAGGAACAGTCTCTGTGAAATACTGAATTGGGCCTTAGGGGCTGCTCGGGGTGGGAAGGATTGGGGCAGAAATAGTTGCCTTGTTCAGGAAAGGACGTGGTGATACCACCCCAGCAATAAGGGCTAATGCGGATGTAACAAGAGGGAATCAGTTCCATCAAATTCACATTTTTTACCCCTTTGTAGCTTCAAGGTTATCTCATATCTCAGGTTAGATTCTCTGGGAGACAGACTCTGAAGCAGAGACTTATGGGCAGGGGGTTTACTGGGGAGCTCTCTAGGGAGCCCACCTGCAGGGGGCAGAAGCAGGGAGGGGCAAAGGAAGAGGTTACACAGTGATAGAGTTGTAACAGAAGCCTGGCTGACCCTGGAGGGAGCTCTGGAACTGGATGGCTCTTTAGAGGTGCCCCTGCACTGAGATAGAGCTTTGTGTCCTTGCATTAGTCATTGTACAGGGACTGTCTCAGAGACAGGGCATGGCCTTGGACAAGTCAGCCTCCCTTGGCTGAGGACAGAGCCCAAAGCAGAACCCAGCTGTGAGCTATCAACAGTCATGGTGGCAGGAGCAACGCCTGGGCTTCTGAACTCAGCATCCACTACCAGCCACCCCTGCGTGGCTCAGCTCGACTTCCTTCATAGTCAGTTCAGCCCTTCCAGCTTTTTCCTAGGTCTCTTCCCCTGAAGAAGCCACCGGAGAAAGGTTAGTGGGACCAAGCACAGCCTCGTCAATGCAGCTGGAGTCAACGCCCCACTGATGCTCATCACCTCCCTCCTCCACCACCTGCTCTAGATTCCATTCACCCTGGACCGGCCACTCATCTGGTCTTAGCGGCTTACTTGGTGAGATGACCATCACGCCTGAGGGAATCTCAACTCCGGATCACCAAGTCCTTCTCAGGCCACGGCTGCTGCACTTATCTATTTACCCTAAAAACTGGGCAGAGGAGTGCTAAGAGACAGCCCAGTGCATCACACGGATGCCAAAATGTATCCTTCTCTGCCCCAACCTGTGAGAGCAGCCCCGCACCTGCTTGATGATGCAGGTCGGTTACCTCTGCAGCAGAGTGAATTCTTGCCTTGAGAGCTGATTTCTGGGCATGTAGAATCAGAGGTGACTGGGCAACAGCTCTCACTTAAATTAAAAAAAAATTAAACTCTTTCGAGCTCCAGTTTATGCAGGATTAAATGCATGTGTATTAAAAAGTATACAGTTTGACAAGTTTGGACTCATCACCACCACAATCGAGAAATAGACTATTTCATGCCAGGAAACTTCCCTCCTATCCATTTGATTTCAATTACCTCCCCCCAAACTAGGAAACGACTGACCTTCTTTCTGTCATTACATGTCTGTAGGTAAGCTTTGCCTTTTCTAGAACTTGATGGAAATGGAGTTATATAATATATAGCCTTTGATGTCTGGCTTCTTTTGCTCAGCAGAACACTTTTAAGAGCCTCCGTGTTGCCCTAGCAGTCTGTTCCTTTTGAGTGCTGAGTATCCCACTGAAGGCCATACCACAGGGTGTTCAATCCTTTACCTGTTGATCGATATTTGGGTTGTTTCCGGCTTGATCTAGGATAAGCAATGTTGCTGTGAACCCTTATGTACAAGTTGATGTGTGGATGCAGGTCTTCATTTTCTTGGGTATCTCTTTAGACGTGCAATTGCTGGGTCCTATGATAAGCATCCGGTCAACCTCAAAAGACACTGTCCAGCTGTTTTCGGAAATGGTTGTGCCATTTTATCTCTCCAGCAGCCATGTCGGAGAGTCCCAGCAACTCTGCTCTTTTTTCCCCAGATTCTTAAGGTAGAAGCTTAGATAATTGAGTCTAGACATATTTTGTTCTCTAAATATAAGCCTTTAAGACTGTATACTCTTCTCTTAAGGTTGCTTTAGCATCATGCAATAATTTTGAGAGGCTGATTTTTATTGTTCTCTAATTAAAATATTAAAAAATATCCTTTGTGATTTCATCTTTGATTTACACATGATTTAACAGTGTGTAGTTTAATTTCCAAATATTTGTGGATATTCCAGGCATTTCTTTGTTAGTGATTTCCAAATTAATTCTGATTTGGCTAGACAACACATTCTGTATGATTTCAGTTCTTTTCAAGTTACCAAGGCTTACATTCCAGAGCAGTATATGAGTATATGGTCTGTGTGTATGGGTGAATATTCATGTACACTTAAAAAGAATGTATATTCTGCCGTTGTTGCAGGCAGTATCATATGAAATCAATTACATTAAAATAGTTACTTTGCAAAGCAGAGTTCAATCCATCTTGATTGAGGAGGGCAGCTCTTCTCTTAGCTCAGGGGGCTCCCAGAATGTGGGAATTCAAGACTTCCAAAGGCATCCATCTGTGTTCCCCACCCAAGCCTCAGGGCCTCCCTTCTTCACAATCAGAGTCCTGAACTCTGCACAGCACTTTGTAGAGTGGAGAATTCAACCTTCTCCGGAGTTTCACTCCTCTTGTAACTAATTTCTGGGCCTGATCTCAGCCTTCTCCACCATTTAGGTGCAGGAGATGTGAGTCTCTTTATACATTGGAAAGGAGGCACCCGGGACGTAATCACCTGCTGCGTTTGTCTTTCTCCAGTGCATCCACAACACTCAGCAAGAACCACCTGATTCCATAATCCTCATAATTACTGTTTCCCCTAAAACTCTCTAGTGCCTGAGACACTGCATCCATCAGCGCATTCCCTTCCATTTGTATCCCATGTCATTCACCCCCAGTGACAGTTTTAACAATCACGCAGCCACCGCATCCAGAAATGATCAGTACTGTATCTATTGCCATCTGGTCCTGCTCTCAAATCCTCACTTTGGAGGCTGTAAGCAAGTGAGGGAAACATGTCTGGACCAGAAGAGAGGTTGAACTGTGAAGCAGCGGCAACCAAGGCTTTGGATGATCCAGTCGGAGGTGCTGGGATAACTGCCTTCTGATGAGATCTTTGAACCCCACATTGATCGGTTATTGGAAGTGGCCTGCCCCCGGGGAGGGGACATATTGGGCAAGAAGACTCCGCAACGCCAGGAGACGGACTCAGCTGTGGACCATGTGCTCATCCTCCCGTCGGTGGCCAATACTCCTTGTTGCTAAGGCAACGAACACAGTGAGCCTGAGGCGGGTGTCCGGAAGGCACATCAGAACATCCACTGCACCATCACTGACAAATGGTTCCTGAATGTTGTCTACGCTTCAGAGAGGTCATCTCCTGCTCCTCTTCTCCGTCACATACAACCCGGCCAGTAAAAACAGAGCACGGAATATAGAGCCATTGTTTCTGTAGCTTCACCTGCAACCCCACGTAGAGTTTGTTAAAGATGAGTTTTCAGTTTCCTCTTTACCTCTCTCCCAGTTCTCCATCCATAAGGCCACCGACTTGACCTCTGCCACTCCCTGACACTCTCCGGATCTCTGGGGGAAGGGCCTCCCTGTCCAGCAGAGCAGGTTTTGCATTGCAGACATGTTCTTGGGCTTTGAGTTAAGCAAAGGCCAAGACAGACCAGGAAGCATCTTTCTTTTCATAGAGGTTCTTTTCTAGATAACCTCATTTCTACAAGTTAGGTCCGGCACATTTCCTGTAGGTTTCAGGATTGTAATTCTTGGCTTTGATGATGGAAGTGGGAGGAAAGAGAGAAAAAAATAGAAGCAAAGAAAGACTGGTTTTGTGTGAAATCAGCTCAGATGGAGAAGTGATGAGGTGGGAAGATAGCAGAAGGTGTGGTTTTGTACCGGGCCTGAGGAGAATGTATTCAGGATCACATTGCTAATCAGTTAGTCAGGACTGCAGCAGAGAGCGACAAGGACCCTTAGAAACCAGGTCACAAAGAACAGGAATAGTATAGCGGTGCCCCTTTCTGGGGAACAGATCCAAGCACCTGGTGGAAAGAGATCTAAGCCCCATTATCCACGCTCTCAACTTCCCCAGGCTCTAGTTGGAAAAGGAGCAGTAAAAAGATGGGCAGGTGGTGATTTATGAAGACAGGGTCTCAGAAAGAATGAGAAGGGCTGTAAAAAAGCAGGTACCTTCCTGTTCATTGCAAGTCGTGCTGGAGAAACTCTGCCCTGGCCATGATCTAGTTGGAGCCCAACTAGACTAACTGTCTTCCTTTTAGAGGGACTTGCTGGAAGAATTAGCAGGTGTGGCCTGGCAGCGTGGCTCACAATCTGAGAGAAGGGCAGAGGTGTGCCTGAGGGGATCAGAGAACAGGAGTGAAACAATAAAAAAAGGAAGTAAGTCTTCATGTGAGACTATTAGGCTTCATTTTTGTGCCAAATGTGATACATTGGTTGTTAGGAAAGATCGCAAAAGATGTGACGTTTAGCAGGAAAGACTAATATGTATTAGTGATGTTTTTGTGTCCATTTTCTACTACTACCTAAAAAGCTAACCCAAAACTTAGGGCTTAAAAAAATGACCATGTTATCTGCTCACGATTCTGTGGGTCAGCAATTTGGGCTGTTCTCCACCGAGGGGTTCTTCTGCGGGTCTCACCTGGGTCACCCACGTGGCCACTGTCTTCAAGTGGTGTGACAGAGTGGTCAGCTCATTCATGTGCTGTCGGCTTTGGCGTGGCCTCCCTCTACGTGGTCATGATCTCCAGGAGGCTGGTCTGGGCTTCTTTCTGCCATGATCTCAGGTTCCAAGAGGGTAACAACAAAAACTGAAAGGTGTTTTGGGATCCAAGCTTAGACGTGCCACAAAGGCACTTGGGATTGATCTAAGTAAGTCCCACGTCCCACGCAGATTCAAAGGGTGCAGATAAATTCCAACCGATGATGGGAGAAATGGGCAAGCCACCGTGCAAAGGGCACAACTTCCGAGGGGGAGTGGAATGTTTGTGGGCGGCTTTGAAAATAAGCCACCACTTTTCTAAGACTGGTAGGGGTATGGGGAGGTCTGAGCAGGAGAAAGACAACACGCATCCTGGATATTAACTAGGACCGGATCATTTGCCTTTTAACTAAGTTTGCAAAGGCAACTGTGAAGAATTCCTTTTAAGGGAGGGAAAGGGTTATCTGAACACCTTAATACATACCTATCACTGTGTAGGGACCAGAGCCAGTGGCCCCATCACTATAGGGAGGTTTAAATGGTTTAATGAATTTCCTCTACTGCTCATCTACAGCTGTTTTGATGATTTGCAAATAAAATTAATGATACCAGAAGGACATTCCAACACTTGCTCTGCTAAACATGAGACCACAGTAAATTTTGTTGACCATCTGATTAAATTCTTAATGTAAATAAGCTTTAATCTGGTTTATCACTTTTAGGTAAAAAACTAAATCAAATAATTGAAGTCCACAGACGTTTCAAACGGAAATGACTGAACCACAGGAAACATGGGCCCCTTTGTGAGAATTGGATCATTCAATAAGATAAAGGGGGACAAAGCATCAGGATGAAAACTAAAGTTCTCTGCACACCGACTGTGTGCCAGGCACGCTATTTTTGCACACATTGACTCATTCATGGCTCCCAATAAGTTTAATTATTAAGTAATATTATCACCCTTTTTAGATGAGAAATCTGAGATTCAGCGAGGGAAATGACTCGCCCAAAGTCATCACTTAAATAGTTTAAAGGCTGGGATTCAGCCTGTGCCCTCATTCTCCTACCTCCTTTCCAGTATTTATTTATTTAGGTTTTTCTGAGGGGGAGGAGTAATTAGGTTTATTTACTTATTTACTTTTAGAGGAGGTACTGGGGATCGAACCCAGGACCTCATGCATGCTAAGCATGCGCTCTGCCACTTGAGCTAGACCCTCCCCCACCTTTCCATTATTTATTGAAATTAACACATCTTTTTTACATGTGTTAAAATTATACACATTTTAGCTTACTTTAAATAAATCTATAATAAGCACTTTACAGCTGCAACCCAGCTTCATAATTATCCTCTTTAATGGCTGCATAATACTTCAGTATTTCTGTGGTATGCTGGACTGTAATTTAACTCACCATTCTCCATAACTTAGGGCTCAGTGTCATGAACTAGATTCAGTTGGCTTCCAAAAATTTCTAGGGATGATTGTACTTTTTCTGGACAAAATGTTGTGTTTATAATTCATCTTGGCCTTGCCAATCTTTTTTTTTTGGGGGGGATCATTTTCCTTGAAATGGTATTTATTAAAAAGATTATAACTACTTAGATAATTACAGGAGATTAAATACATGAAATTATGCACGTACTTGTGTGTCTAATATTTCTACTCATTGCACCAAAACAACTCCTGCTAATTTTAGGAATGGTGGTTCCTTGCTCAGAGCAAACCTGTTTACACACCCAGACTCACTGGGCGGTTGGAGGTTGCCGTGTCCCAGAACGGAAGAGAGAGATCAGGATGCACGTCCTGACTCTAGCCAGTAGATGTCTCTGTTTCACTCACCCTCTACGGCGGGTTCCTCCAGAATGGGAAGACTTGGGAGCAAAACTGACCTGTGGGGAGGTTGTCCCATTCCTTCTGCCATCTTCCACCAGCCTCCACCTCCACTTCACTCCCCTGCCCTAGTTTCTTCACTCCTAGCCTAAAGACATAAAAACAGGACCGTCATTTGAGTTTAAACACATCCTCTAGTTTACCAAATCTGTTTGCAAAGTAGAACTGGTAACTGAAAGCAATCCGTGCAGAGCCCAAGCCTTTTCTCCTTAAATAGCACCATACTCTGAACTAAAAGCCGTATTACTGAGTCATAACAATTAATTACACTCGGAGGTGAGAAGACAGGATTTAACGCTCTAATGCGATTTGAATTTAGGCCGTTATCTCATCCCTCTGCTATTTAAAACAAAGTCACTTTTCCATGGAAGCATCTGCAACTAAGGATGGTTTCAGAGCTTAAGTCGGAAGACATCCCTGGCAACTGAATATTCCTGTTTTAGCTTCCTGAGAGGTTTAATATGCACATTTGGGTATTCTAGATTTTTGTAATAAAGTATATCTCCTTCTGCTTTGGGATTTTACAAAAGAAGAATTAGGACGCTGAGAAGGTCTATTATGTTCATTGAGAATTTTCTAGGTGTGGGAAGTGTGCAGGATGAGTTATTGGAAAAGTAAAAATATCATCTCAAAACAGAGATCACATGAGCAAGCATCTGATACATGTTTCCATGTAGGGTGACGTACCGACGACTCATCAGAAGGGAGTTATTGACAGGTCCAGAGCAGGCAGCAGGGACTGGGGGAGTAGCTGAGAAAGCCTGTGGTTTTCAGGCAGGAGTGGGAGGGTCCTGTGGTCATCAGGGGAGATGTAGATCAGCTTCTCAGAAGCATCTCTGTGGCTTTGCCGGAGACTCCAAGGGCATTGGGGGTCTGGCCCGGCCTGGGTGGGTGGCACCCACCAGCAACTGTGTAGTCTGGAAGGAGATGCTGCCTGGAGCTCTGGAAAAGAGCTGTCAACAGGCATCGCCACTGGTGACTCTCCTCTGGGTGACTCCGTGAATCGAGTGCTCCCTAAGCCTTAGGAAATATGGGTTTCTGTCCCTCGGAGAGTTTCAGGGAGGACCTGGTGAGCTGAGGGCCAGATTCTGAGCTCTTTGATACCTGGAAATCATTCTGTCTATGCAGGATGATGGGCAGATCCTTCCAGATATGCGGCGTTGATTTTGCCAGTGCCCGAGCAGCTCAGGACCCGGGCTGTGCACGTGCAGTTTGGTGTGCCCTCAGACCCTGCCAGCCCACTGCCTCTCGGGCCCGCCTCTCAGCAGCTCTGGGCCCCCACATACACTGCGTTCTCCTTCCTTCCTCTCTGTTCCTCTGTCCCTTAGCATTTCCCACCGCCTTTCCTCCCCCATCTTCGTCAGTCCTCCAGACTCAGCTTAGCCTCCCCATCCTGCCGAGCTCCCCGATCTCCAGCCCCAGATGCTCTTTCCCCAGGACGTTTTCATAGTCAGAGCAGTTAGACGTGCAAGGTGAAGAGTTCCAGTTTCGAAGTCATCTGAGTGTGTACTCGCGAAGCCACTCACTGGCTGTGTGAGTGGACTGTCATCTCAGTTCTGCAAGCCTCGTTTGCTTCATCCCTGTAACAGGAATGTTAATACCTACCTGGGCCAGTTGTCAAGAGGGTGGGAGGAGCTGGGTTTGTTTAGGAAAGGTAGTTATTTCATGGGGGCCAACGCCACCCTCTGTGCTTGGGACCCAGGGTGGCCCTGGCTTATCTTTGGGTTCCCAGAGCCTCCTGAGGCTCCTGGCAGAGCTCAGGATGGATGAAAGATGGGAATTCTGTGCTGCCCTCCTCAGCCAGGTAGAGGAGCCCCAGTCCTTTGCCCACAGGTCACCCCTCACCTGGTCCAGCTTTCCCTCTTACTCCAGACATCCCCCAGGGCCCCCACCTAAGAAGCTCTCCTCTCTCTTCACACATCAACCCTGTTTTATTTTCTTCTCAACGTTTCTCACCCCTTGACCTAGCACCCTTTCAGGTGTTTTTCTGCCTTGTTGACCGTCTCCCCTGACTAGAACGGAGCTCAGGAGACGAGGAACATTCTCTTGTCTTCAGTTCTGAGCCACTGTATCCTCAGAATCCAGCACAGAGGCTGGAGCATAATAGATGCTCAGTTAACTCCAGTAGGAGGGATGCATGGAAGTCTGGGGCCCAGCATGGGGCCAGTCAAGTCCCAGGCCATTCAGAGATCCCCGCTGACTGGAAGCCTGAGACCCCAGGGAGCTACGGACGGCTTCTGGCTTCAGGAAGCCCCCTCTCCGGGTCCTTTCCTCCTCAGCCAGCCTGAGCCCTGTCCCGGACCCCATCCCACCCCCGGCTCTCTCGGGTAGCAGGGCCGCGGGTTCTGGCCTTCCCCACGCTCCCCTCGCGGGGATTCGGGGCTTGCCGCCGTGCGCCCCCAACCCTCGTGGCCCGGGATGCAGGCTCCCGGGCGGGCGCCGGCCCCGGGCATGCTCAGAGCGCGCAGGTCCGGGCGGCGGCGGCGGCGGCGGCGGCGGCGGCGGCGGGGGAGGAGGAGGAGGGAGCGGTCGCCGCCGCCGCCGCCGCCGCCGCCGTGCGCTCGCGGCCCCGGGCGGAGCTGCGCAGTCCTCTCGCAGCTGCGCCAGGACAGCCGGCTCACGGCCGTGCCCACAAGTTGCCGGCAGCCGAGCGCCGCGCCGCCGCCTCCCGCTCGCAGCCTCCTGCGCCCACCCAGCGGCCGTCGCGGGCTCCAGGACGCCCACCCCGCGGACCCCGACCCCAGATGTGAAGCGGGACCGCAGCACCTCGCCCCCCGGCGCGAACGACAGAGTCCCGCCGGCGTCTCCTCTACCAAACCCCGCGGCTGGAAGATGTGGCAGCCGGCCACGGAGCGCCTGCAGGTGAGGAGCACAGGGAGGCCGGGGGCCAGCCTGGAGGAGGAGGTGCGCAAACCCGAGGAGCAGAGCTGACGCCTCTGACCACTTGCAAGCATTTGCCCAAAGCGATCGTGTAAAACAGAAGGATTAGAACCTGATGCTGTCGGCATAGCCCAGCGCCGGGCACCCGGCCGGGGTGAGGGGGTGATGAAATTGACGAATGCATTGCTTCAGGCTTCACAACTTTTGGCTTGGGGGTTAGTGTGCTTGTTAGTATATACAAGGCTAGACTTTCTGACCAGCAATTTAAATTGCATTCCACACAGTTTACTGGTCTGGGGTTAGGATTTTTACATCCAGATTATTTTTTTCTTTTTGTCTCCAGGAAGGACAGAACAAATGATTTGTGAAAGCATCTGATGGCCAATATAATTTGGAAATATCAGGCTTCTTTTGGCTTGGTCATACTATGCCACTTATTTTATTTTTTCCTATTCGTTGGCTCTCTCCCCTCATCTGCTCTGAACCCCAAGTTCCCCCAGGTATTTGAAAATCAAAAGTTCAGTATAGCCAGGAATAGTTATGCCCTGGGTCATCCCATCTGAAGTTTTTCACTGCTGTCTACTGAAATGCCAGACTGCCTTTAATTTGGATTCTGAAGCTAGCAAGATGGGAAGGGGGTCAAAGTAAGAAACGGGCATTTTCAGAGAGGGGCTCATTCAGTGACAGTTGGGACCCTGGAATCACCCTGACTGCAGGATTTGCTGACTGCCTTCTCTCAGAAATATTCTAAGGAGGGAGGGCAGCTACTCTGCCAGATAAAATCCACGGAATCCTGCAGTTAAACTTTTGGCAGGCTCAGAGCCACATTGTTTCGTAGTAAACTTTGAAGAAGTGTTTAAGTAGTAAAATACAGCACTGTTGGAGGCTGAGTGCGTCTGAAGACTCAGGACTGTGGAGGCCAGGAGCCCTGGCTGGCTTGGGAGGTTTGTCAATGAAAATTCAAAGGGCCAAACACAGATTGTATCTCATGCTGGGAGAGGCTAACCTTTGCCCGTGAGTTTTCATACTGAGAACTAACCTACAGAGGGCATTGCTTTTAGCAGAAATAGACGCTCTACAGTCCCTTTCCAAGCCTCCCTGGGCCTGCAGTTTTGGGAAGTGGGTTCATAGTAAGAGCTTGAGACTCTAGGCCTATCCCTTAGGGTCTCAAACAGACTGAACAAGAAAAGAGATCTTTGGCTCTGAAGATAAGGAGGTGGGTGACCAGCCTCCCAACTCCCTCCTTTTCTTATTCAGAGGATCAACATCGGGCTCTGGATGATTGGCCACAAGTGATGTAAATGCATTTCAACAGTGGCATCCCATACCAGTCGTCCATGTGCATTTTTCCTTCAGTTCACGGCGTGAATTTATTCTAAAGGAAGGAGTAACTGAGCGGTGGGTAGAGAGTTCCTCGAACCAAGGGAAGGGGAGCTCTTGAGGTCCTTAGAGAGATGAGGCCAGAATTCCTGGCTGTGGCTTTTATGGCCTGGGAATCCGTGCCTCTGCAGAGTTTGTGGATTTTTGTCTCTTGAAGTTATTTCTACCGGCCTGTTTTATGTAGGGACTCCTGTGTGCTCCAGAGCACGTGACCCGTGGCAGGAGCTCGCTCTGGCTTGTGTTCAGCATGGCGATCGTTTCTTGCTAGAAACGTCTTCCTGGCTCTTCTGTGAAATGTGCACATGTGCATTTGGCATGCGCCTGGTTTATTACTGTATGCCTTTGCAATGCATTTTTAAAAATTTTTATTTAGCAATGTCATATTGAAAGAGCTGGGGTTTTTGGCTTTTGAAAGCTCAGGTAAACATGGCTTATCGTTGACTACCAGCCAAGTCACCGTTAGAAGGTACTTACCGACACAGGGCATAACTTCTTGCTCCCCAAACTTAAATTAGCAGACAGGCCTGGTTCTCTTTTAAAAGTATGCTTCGAGCTTTGTGATTTTAAAAGTGAGCCACAGGGAGAAAAATCTTCGTAGTCATGGCTTCTTCCCCAGTAATCAGTCGGCTCTTCTTTGAAACACAGTTTGTATGTTTTTACTTTTTTGCCCCTAAAGGAGCGAGTTGTTGAGGGTGAGGTGGTGAGTGAGTTGCTTGTAATAATATTTTATTTACATTCCTTGTGGTTGTTTTTGTCACGGGCTCTGTTTGCTGTCTGGGATTTTTTCCTTCCCTTTTTTGCCCTCAAGGCACCACCGTATAGGAAAGCTGTTTCCGACTCCTCCGTGAGTGAGGTGCTTTCCTGTGCCCAGATGCTGTGGCCATGGAGACGGGATGGAAAGGGTGTTCTGTGCGAAATAGTGATGACCTGCACACTTTAACTGAGTCCAGCCCCACCCTCCTCCTCACACAAATCCTTTTAACCTTCTCCTACAACCTCATTCATATTTTTTTCTCATTAACTTTTAATGCAGACATTCTAATTTAAATGAGCTTGAGTGAAGACAGTGCTTCAGGGAAATGTTCCCAGAGCTTCGTAACAGGACTAAGGAGTCAATTTGTTGTACACATACCTAGAAACAAAACGGATGAGGGAAGAAAAGGACATTTTTCCTGAACTGACTTTATTTGTTCTAATTAGATGACACCCATTCAAAGGGTATGGGGCCCAGGGAGTGGGGCCGAAATTTGTTTAGACCCAGCAGTCACCCTCAAACTACTTTGAGTCCAGGGAACAGTTCTCTTGCTCCGGAAATGGTACCTTTGATCAGGTTGGATGACCGGTATCAAAACCCACTTCTTTGCCAAACAAAATGATGCAGATATTTTCCGATTTGAAGTTTTGCTGTTTGACCCAAATCCAGTACAGGCGAAGCGACCTGTTGCCCCGAGCAGGGCTGAGCTGGGTCATTTCTCATTCAGTCACACAAACCGCGGCAAGTTCCTCTGCTCCCCTGAATGTTAAAACTTCTGTGGCATCCCACTCAAGCCCTCGCCGGGAGCTTCTGCCATTAAAAATATAATAGGATCAAAAAGGGTGTGAAGATTTAAATTACCACTCCAACTTTTAGAAATGAATAAATATGAATTCTTTCCTTTTTCCTTCTCCTTTGCACAGCAGATTTTTTTTTTTTTTCCTTAGAGGGGCTCCGGGGAATTACACATTTTTAAAGAAGCAGATTTGAAACATGCTCTTCTCAGAAAAGTGAAAGGGGACTCTTCAGTAGAAAAGAGGCTAAGTATTGGTTTTTTAAAATAGAGATGAGCTTACTTCTGGCCTTGATAGTTTACAATTTGCATGGGTCGCCCAGTTGTCTGAATTATTGGTGCTGTACTAGAAGGGAAGGTTGATTCATGAGAAGTGCATTCCCCCAGCGTGTGTCTCCGGTGAGCTACCAGATACACTTTTCTGGAAACCTGGAAAGGAAGAGAGCAGGAGAAAGATGACTGGAGACTGAATTTGGAACAAAGGATCCAAATGCATCCTGGTGTGTGGTGTAGTTATTAGGAAAACAGAGGGGAATGTGGTGGTAGAAAGGTAAGGGAAACAAGTTCTAGAAAGTTCTAACCGTGGAGTCTGTGTGTAACCATCTTCTCATGAGGCTGTCTATAAAGGTTCCAGTCATTTGCCCATTTTCCCTGAGATTACAATATCTCTGTGGCAGATCCAGAAAACAGAACTTTTATGCATAAAGCTGGCTTCTGGCTTCTCAGCCTGGACCATGCGTTCTCCCTCATCATTTTCTTTTTCACTTGCATTTTGGTCAATGGCTGAACATTAGAACCTCTAAGAGGGGAGGGAGGAAGGGTAGAGAGGAAACCAGGTCCTGAAGAATCTTCTTTCGGTTTCTTGTTAAACTTTTGGCTGATAAATAGATTGACGTTTTTCATTAATTAATATTTGGAGATTTTAGGAGGTAAGAGTTCTTCTTCCTCTGAGACTCTCTTGCCCTTTCTCTGCCTGGTCACATCGGTCTGATCTTGCCTTGGCTTGGAGGGTGAACTGCTCTCGACTTATTCCTCTATTATTATCCACGTCTACTTTTCCCTTGGGAAGGGAGGTGGAAGAACCTTGTACAAGATTGGCTGGAGACTGTTAGACCAGACCCATGAGGCAGAGAGAAAACCTTGGCAAATCTGACACTTTTCCAGGCAGACAAAATTGATGGAAGGAAAACAGAGCCAGGCAGATCACGACAGTGGTGGCTTCACATGTGACACGCGCTCGGAAGTCCTATTTGAATTGTCTAGCTCATGTACCACCCGTGACCATTTTTATCCCCATTTTATAGATGAAGAAACTGAAAGCCGGAGACTTTAATCTGGCCAGGGTCCAGCCGCCAGACGTGAACGGAGCTGGAGTTTGAACCAGGCGGTTTGGCTTCAGGTCCTCTTCACCCCTGTTCTGCCATTTGGAAGGGTCAGGGATGCAGGATGCGCCACAAGTTTTGGGTGATGTTGTTTCTAATAAAGAGAAGGGGGACAGTGCTGTGCTCATCAGCTCAGAGAGGCCACTGTCATATTGCTTGTTGAAGTGGTGTGGTTGCCTGTGCTGACTGAGGGCTACCCAGCTTTTGGTGGCCCGGATCTCTGGGGGAAGTGAGCTGCTCAGTCATCCTCAAGCTGAGATTCCCAAGAGCCATTTATTTGTCTTTTCGACTAAAGCGCATGACATTTATCCAAACTAGAGACCTTGAAAGCTGGCTGTACAGCCTGATCACATCTGCAGTCATTCCCCATTGAGACCAAAAATGAGGGGAAGGGAGGGAGGAGGTTGGAGAGTCCAAGAGCAATTGCTTAGAAATAAGCAATAGCTGCTCTTACAGACACACAGGTCTCTCACTCAGCCAGTTCTGCATTTTGCTGTTCTGTTCATGCCCCATAGTAGGTAAGCACAAAGTGTTAGGCCTTGGCCTTCATGAAGAAAATTTGCACTTCATCATTAATTTGAGGTCTCGTGGAAGCAAAATGCTATCTTACCCCATTGGTTCTCTCTCCGAGTTTGTCAGCAAAATCTCTACCAAATGACTTGCAAAATGCTAGCCTTCAGCCAGGACTCCCTGCCCCTTGGTTATCCATTGCCTAATGGGGCCGTTTCATGTTGACTGTACTAGCTTATCTTGGAGCATTAGGCAACATCTGCATTTTGTTTGATGTTCCAGGTTAGCTCCCCTCCCCACCCCGCACTGACTCCATTCCATCATATAAATCTGTCCCAAAAATTGGATCCTGGAGCAGCTGGCCCTAGGCTGCCCCACGGCTACTGGATCGGGCTCCCTCGTGCAGGGCCATTTGAGTCCTCGAATAGCCGCAGTTCCGGGACTCGTTAGCGGTCAGCAAATAAAGCCAGTCTAGAAACACTCAATGGCTGCAGTGTGCTTCGCTCAGCCCCCTTGGGCACAAATCTAAACGGCGGCTTTGTATGAGTAGAGCAAGAAGAAATAGCTGAGAGTTTGTCTAAGGACCTCCTTAGAGTCTAGTGGAATTAGTTACTATCATTTAATGTTAACTTAAAAAAAAAGTTTTGATCCCAGTTTAGCTGCTACCCAGTGATAAAGCATCAGAATATTCACCAGGTTCCAACTCTCAGGCCAAGAACTGGAAAAGGGTGGTGTCAAGGATAAAGCACAGACTTGCTTTGTGCCTGTGGCATATTTCAAGGCTACCAATGAGTCAGCGAGTTCTCTCACTTATTACTGACGCCATGTGGGTCCCTCATCTTGCTGAGGTGTTCTTTCCCACGTCTGATGGCCCAGGCCTCCTCCTCCTTGCCTCATTTGTTGTAACTGAGGTCTTAATTTGATAAGGGAGCTTCCAGCAGTGAGAAAAATATCACCTCCTTCTGCTCTTTGAAGCCCGTGCGTGAGTTGACTCTTATTATTTGTACTTCTTTTGGCTTTCCTAACTGGCGTGGCTCTGAAGGGACTAAGATTCAGATTCAACAGATTCAAACCCTGGTCTCTGTGTTACTCATTGCTGTGCGTTGAGTTGTTTCCTCCCAAAGATGTGTGGAACTCCTAACCCCGGGACCTATGAATGTAGCCTTATTTGGAAATTGGGTCTGTGCAGATGTGAGTGAGTTAAGGTGAGGTCATACTGACTAAGGGGACTCCCGTCCTTATAAAGAGAGACTTGAAGACACAAAGGAGACGAGAATGGAGAGAGGCTACCACAAGGTAAGGGAAGCCAAGAATTGCAACCACCAGGAGCTGGAAGAGTCTAGAACCTTTAGGGGGAGGATGGCCCTACCGGCACCTTGGTTTTGGAAGCCCCGCCTCCAGAACTCTCAGAGAATCTGTTTCTCTTGTCGTAAGCCACCCCATCTGTGGTGATGCATTAGAGCAGCCCTTGGAAGCTAACACGCTGTGTGCGCTCGTGACACCTGTGGCCTTTGACTGTTCTGTCACTGTACTTCCAAAGGCTGGGTGTGCCTGGCTCTCCCGTCCTGGGACTAAATCAGTGTGTCTATGTGGTATGCTTTTTTTGTGCTGAGTGTTTGGTTTATGGTGGATTTAAAAAAAAAAAAATGAAAACAGACTTTAGAGAACAATTAAATAGCTTCTTCTTTCTCCCTCATTGAGTTGACTTCTGGTCAACTTCCTGGGAAAACAGAGCAAAGGCCCAGAGGAACGTATGCCCTGTGGCCAAGGGACGGCCTCTGGAAAACGCAGTAAATGGGCAGGCTGGTAGTTAAAACTATGGGCTGGGATGTAGAGGACAGTCACTGAGGGCAGATCTTAGTGCCACTTCTCCTGACAGGCAGGACCGAGGGAGGCCCAGGGTTCTGTTCTCAAACCAACCGGGGTTGCCAGCCTCTGGGATTTGCCTTTTCCCAGTTAGGACCGCGTGTAGAATGATGCTAAAATCCATTTCCAGTCAGCCTCCAGGACAGCTTCAGAGTATGTCTGGTTGATTATTTGTAGCTGGTTGGGTATTTTGTTTGGTTTTTGTTTTTCACTTGGTAACTGTAGGAATTATTTTAATGAAGTACCTATTCCTATTCAGGAACTCAGTTTTAAGACAAAGCATAAGTGTCATTAGGAGTCATAAGACTCACTTTCCTGGGCCAGTTCTTCTTTTTATTTTATAAAGTAAAAATTTAAAAAACCTTTTTATTGAAAGTATAGTTGATTTCCAATGTTGTGTTAGTTTCAAGTGTACAGCAAAGTGATTCAGTTACAGAGATGCATATGTAGATATTCTTTTCAGATTCTTTTCCATGATAGGTCATTACGAGATATTGAATGTAGCTCCCTGTGCTATTCTTGTTGTCCTTGTTGAAGCTCCTCTGTTTGATACAGTAGCCAGGCTGGCACAGAAGTTTCCTCTCCTGGGGAAGGTAAGGAGGCTGGATCACTGCACAGCTGCTCTTGGCGTTTGCACTTCTTTGAGTGAAGAGTCACTCAAGGTTTGCAATGCTGTTTGACTTTTTCCTCTCTTCCTCAGTAGGGAGAGATGCTGCCTGGGCAGGGAAGGGGGGTGGAAAGTTGCCAAGAGAAAGGGGCTCCTTAATTGTTATCCTTTCTTAAGAGCAGATCCACCCTAAGCCTTTCATGACAAGCCCTTCCTCGTGGTTTCTCAGTAATTGTGGGTCTGAGGATAAACAGGCAGATTCCGTAGCCCCTCCTGCCCAGCACACGCTTTGATGCCTTTACATCAGGAACTGGCCTTTCTGCAGGTGTGCGCGACATCCTGGTGTTCGAGCCACCTACCGTGTGGGACAGTAGAAGCTGCTGTTTACTCTCTTTGTCTTCCAAGGATGTTCCCTCGGTGCTGAGCTGGGGCTGTGGGACCAGGTACTGATGAGTGGCTATGTGGCTTTGAACTTAACTTCTCGGTAGCTTAGTGTATTAGTTTCCTGGGGCTGTCGTGACAAAGGACAAGCAGGGAGGTGTACAAGCTGGAAGGCGTTGAGTAACAGGAATGTATTGTCTCACAGTTCCGGAGGATGGACGTCTCCAATCGAGGTGTTGGCAGGGTTGAATCCTTCCGAGGGCTGTGGGGGAGAATCTCTTCCAGCCTCCCTCTTCGCCTCCAGAGGTTGGCTGGCCATCTTTGACATTTCCTTGGCTTGTGGTAGCATCACTGCAGGCTTTGCATGGCGTTCTCCCTGTGGGTTTGTCTCTCTGTGTCCAAATTTCCTTTTTCCTAAGGACACCACTGGTCATCTCAGACTAGGGGTCCACTCTAGTCCAATATCATCTCTTTCTAACTTAACTGATTATATCTGCAATGACCTGTTTCCAAATAAGGTCACATCCTGAAGTGCTAGGGGTTAGGACTTCTACATATGAAGTTTTGTGGGACACGATTCAACCTATAACACTTCGTGTGGGAGTTTAAAATTTTTTTAGTATCCTTCATATATCAAAATAATTCTCTCTACCTGAATCAACTGCCAAAAGGAAAAAAAAAATGTATTTTCCAAGTGGTGGCCTAGATGTGTACTGGAGTGGAGTGGAGGTCTTCCACATGTCAATGTCATGGCTACTATTTTAGACTTGATTTGATTAAAAAAATTACCAAATAATTTCTGCTTAGGTAACAAACTAACACATTAGATAGTTTAAAAGTGTACAAAGAAGTTAATAATCTTGTCTCTCCCCTCATTCTCAATTCTGCCCTCGAAGGAACTTTCCCTAGGTTTTTTGCAAACACATAAAAATATATATATATACACACACTTAGGTTTTTCTCATGTATTTAAATCATATAATCATTATATGATTTTTTCTTCACTTTACAAAATGTTTCTTAGGTTATGTCTTCTGGTCAGTACATGTTGCTCCAACTCATTCCCTACTCCCTGCGTAGAATTCTGTGATGGAGCTGGATGGTAATTTATTCAGTCCTTTCTCTGAATATTTGGGCTGCATCCATCTTTTGTTTGTTTGTTTTTCTCCTGTAAATAATACTGCTATAAGGATCTGAGCACTGTCCTTGTGCTTGTATTTCTTTAGACAGAACTGGTAAAACTGGTGTTGCTGCCTCAAAGAGGATGCATGTTTTAAATTTTAGTGGCTGTCAATGAGGGCATTTTTGAGAGTTCATTAACGTGATCAAATGTTAATGTGGTTTTGACAAAAGTGTGAAGAAGAGTTTGCTGGAGAAAGGGTAGTCCTTTCAACAAAATGATGCTGGAACAATCTATTTGCAAAACAACAGAATCAACAGCATCAACAACAAACCCCAAACTTCAGCCCCTGCCTCGTACGTGTCCTACACAGAGATTCCCCCGAGATGCGTCCTAGACCCGCGTGCGCCATGAAACCATGAAACTTCTAGACAGAAACAGCAGAAAGTCTTTGTGACTTTGTATACATCTCTGTAAACATTACTACAATCAAAACTTTCTTTGGGTTGGGCAAAGATTTCTTAGAACAATGACAAAAACACATACAAAAAATAAAAATTGGGTAAATTGGACTTTATTGAAAATTGATAACTTCTGCTCTTTAAAAGATATTTATAAGAGAATGAAAAGATAAGACAGACTGGGAGTAAAATACATGCAGATTAGGTATTTATAATAAAGGACTTGTATCTAGGGTATATAAAGGACTCTCAAAACAAAATAACAAGATAAACAACTGGATTAAAAAAACAAGCAAATGATTTGAACAAAGAAGTTATATGGAGAGGAAATAAACACATGAAAAGATGTTCAACATCATTAGTCAACAGGAAAATGTAAATTAAAAGCACAATGAGGTACAGAAGAGCTAAAATTAAAAAGGCTTCCACCATATCAAGTGTTGGTGAGGATGTGGAGAAACTGGAACTGTCATACGCTGCTGGTGGGGATATAAAATGATTCAGAGCAGAATTGTAGCTGCCTGAGCCTGGAATAAAAAGAAGGGACTTGAAAAAGGCTTGAGGAAACTTGGGGGATGATGGATGTGTTCAACGTCTTGATTATGGTGATGGTTTCATGGGCTTACATATATGTCAAAACTTACGGAATTGTGCTGTGTATTGCATGCCAACATACCTATATAAAGCTGTTACAGTGCACGTGAGATTTTCACTGCATGCTGCACACAGTACTAGGTTTTGGGGAATTAAGTGATACATAGTTTTTTCTCTCATTTTTGCAGATTCTCTGTAGCTTTCATTTTCTTTTAACTGGAAATTAAAATTCTAACCCAGAATGTAAATAATAAACTCTTATGTTTTTCTTAGACTTGCATTCTCTCCTTTTCACACATTTCTTCATTTAGTTCTTGAGATAACATTTTCCATCAATCTCAGTTTTCCCATGGATCTGAGTGAAGCTAGTAGTTGAGCAAGGGAAGAAATCTAAACCGAAAGATGGAACATTCAAGGTGATCCTTTGCTGATTCTTCCTCGTTCAGGTTGACCCTTCCTCCCATCCTCCCATCCGCCACCTCTTTCTAGCATGTTGGTTTTCCAACTGACGTTCCTAGTTGGCCCAGTCCTCTGTGGTTCTTTTTAGCTCTGTATCTCAGCTCCTGGCTCCTGCCCTAGTGGCTGGTCGATTCAAGAGATTTTGCTGTTGAAAAGGTGAATTTCTGGGATTGTGACCCCTGTGGCTGGCCGGGCCATCTTCCTGCCATTTTTCTTTCCCTGGTAGAAAACACAGAGAGGATACAGGTTGCAAAACTGGTAGTGGGTCTTGACTCTAGTTTGTGGGTGTAACATGCCTAGCAGATATAGGGTCTGGGGTTCTTATAAACAATTCCTTTTCTCAAAAAAATGGCAACTACAAAATTTAGATAAGATGGAACAACTTTACCAATGGCCATTGAACCTTAGTAAAAAGCTACTGAGAAACATTCATGAAAATAACTTCAGTTTAGAGAATGTTTTTTCCCTCGCAGGGAGGAAAACATGAGGAATTTGACTTAATCTCTTTTAAAGTAAAGAGCAAGGAATATAAGACTTTGTTCAATAAATACATAATGAGATCATGTGACCTATTTTCCAATCTGAGGTCCTGTTGGGGTGATGAGGACACTATTAATAATTAACTGGAACAGCAGGTGCGAACTGTGATTCAGTCTCCTGGCAAACCAGGATGCGTGGTCACCCCTAAGTGTGGCATGTGAAAATGCTAGACTTCTGTTCCTATGTTCACTTTGGGGGTGGCAGAAAGAAATGAAATGGATTGAGGTGTGAGGGATGGCAGATGGGCAAGAAAGCTAGGAAAAGGGGACACGGGGGAGTTGAGGGGGTAAAAGATGTGCAGACACAAAAAGAGGAAGAAAGGGGAGAAAGGAGGAAGTCACATGGGCACCTAGCGCCGTCCCTGGCGGGTATGCCTGCTCCAGAGAAGTTAGCTGTCTGTCGCGTGCTCAGTGCAGCTGCTGGCTATTGGCTCCTGATACATGATTCCTTTGAGCAGAGACATCAGATGCTTACACCTGCTCAGTGATGCTGAGTGCTTTAGTGGATTATTTGGCTCTATCGGAAAAACAATGCTTTTCAGATGAGCCTGGAAACTTCGCCGGGGGCTGGGGCGGGAAGGTAGATCCAAAGCCACAGGGGCGGGCAGTTAGGGAGAAATGGGAGGTGATGGGAGAATGCAGTGGGAGGGGGCATTTGTTCCAGGACCCACCGTGGACACCAAAATCTGTGGATGCTCAAGTCCCTAATATAAAATGGCACAGTACAGTCGGCCCTGTGTATCTGCTTATGCGGAACCTGCGGATACGGAGCCCGCGGACATGGATGGATGGCCGACTGCCTTTAGGCTACAAGTCAGGCTGCCCGTGGCCCATAGAGGCTACTGAATAGTGGAAAGACCAGGGGTTTTTCAATCAAGTGCCTGTGGATACAGATCTTGGCTGCTTCACTTATTAGGGTTTACTGCAGGGCCTCTGATTTTTTGGTTTTTTTTTTTTCAACTTTAAAGTGGGGATAATAACATTTAGCTCCTGACCATCTGTTGAGATGTGGAATACAGAGAGCCTAGCAGGTTGTTGGCAAATTACTGGGAGTCAGTAAAGACTAATTTCTTCCCCAACTTCAGATCCAAAGGCAAACTGAGAACAGCAGCATAGCATTTTGGAACCAGGAGGATGAGGAAGGTTTGATGTTTCCCAAAGTGTGTTCCGTGAAACACAGGCTCAGCGAGATGCTCACTGGAGTCTTGCCACAAAAGGTTCAGTCTTTGGATGGGTTTGGGAAGTGCTTGGTGAAGCCAGTGCTTCAGTTTGTCAGCTTTACGTTCAAGTTCTGTACTGAAGCACCCTGACAGCAGGTGCTCCTTTACAAAGGGACAGGGTTTACTTCCTCCCCTCGGTAGAAATGTATGGGGCATTGGCATCTTAAAGGTTACAAGCAGCCAGTGACTCAGACTCTCTTTGCTCGATACAGAACTTGAACTTAAAGTTGACAAATTGTGGGCCTGAGGTTTGGCTCTAGCCTGTAAAAATGTTTCCTTTGGCCCCTGTGGTGTATATAAAACTTTACAAATTAGTCTCCAGGATTGAAAAATTAGAGGAATTTATAATGAAAGCTGGACTTTTCTCTCAAAAACTGGGAGGGTCAAACCACAGGGGGCCTGGATTCTCACAGTGACCAAACCCATCCAAAGACTGAACCCTTTGTGGCAAGACTCCATTGAGCATCTCACTGAGCCTGTGCTTCACGGAACACACTCTGGGAAACATCAACCCTCCCTCATCTGCCGGGTTCCAAAATACTATGCAGCTGTTCCCCGTTTGCCCTTGGGGACCCCAGTCTAGTTCAGCTCCTTCATTTGGCTGATGGGAGAACTGAATCCCAAGTTCACTTAGGATTGGAATCAGGACCAGATCCTTGGTCTCCTGATTCTTAAAGGCCAAGGCAATAAATATGTATGTGGCTAAGTTTATTGTTTTAGCACTGTCCAGGCTCTCCAGAGCTCACTCTGGGAGCCTGCCCTCAGCCCCAGAAGCATCCTTGCGCATCCCGTCTTCTGCCCTTGAGCACGTGGGAGGGCTTCCAAGAGGAGGTGGGAGGCTTTGTCGACTTTTTAACCAAAAGCAGATCATTGTTTCCTATGTACCCCACGCCAAGCAGCTAAAATTTCTCATTGTTACGGTGTTGGCTCTTTTGGGGCATTTTCACTGCCAAATATTGGAACAGATTGCCTCCAACAAAAGGGGTAAATTTAGAAGGTGGAGAGTAGTTTTAAATTGAATGGATTTCCACATTTCCCTCACAGATTATAGATCTACGAAGAACCATTCAAACACTAGTTTAGGAATCCCAAACTGAAAGGCATCCGTAATGGTGGCAACGCTTTTATGATTGAAGATCCCTGTTTCCACCCAGAACACACTCAAAAGCTTCTGGCAGGTGTTTTCTGATCATCCTGGAAGCAGATTGGCTGCTGCTGACAGATAACCTTTCCAGGTAGGGCACCGTTCTACTTAACTCTACCCATTTCCTGTAGAGTTACGGGATTCTGATGATTTTCATATGGAAAGTTCTTGGAATGAACTCAGACAGTGGCTTGAGCTATACACAATGAATTAGACCTCCCACCCTCCACGATCTACTGGGTTCATGAAAGCAGAAATGCTGTGTGCTTTCTGGTTCCCCAGATTTCCTTCATCCCTCAGAGTTAGGGTATAGGTTTGACACAGTTCTCTAGTACTCTTGCATTTGACCCCCTTCCAATAAAAGTTTATGAAGTTTATTGATAACTACTCTAATAATTATTACACACTCTAATCAGAGCCAGAGTTAGGTCTGTCTGTCTGTCTGTCTATCGATCTATCCATACATCCATCCTTCAAATTTATTCTAATAGAATCTAGGAAAAAAGGAAAGGATGAGGTTGACTGCAGAATACAAAAGTCCTGGCCCATCTACGAGCTCAGAAAATATAATTACATGTTAAATACTTATATAGTCTTGAAAAAGGTTGACTTTTGGTTAGCAAGGAAGACAGTTCAAATGCTTTCGAAGTACTTTTCGATGAAAGCTACTTATACCTTTGAAACATTAAAATAAGACTGAAGTAAAAGCCCTCAGATACTAGACATATCATGAAGAGAGAGATTTAGTTGTATCTGAAAACCTAGACTATGGATAGCTACTGCTGAGCCTAAAACTCTTAGCTCTGAGCTTCCTGGCAGCCTGAATGAGAAGAGAAACATGATGAGTTACTTGGCCCTCATTACTTAATAGAAGAACATCAACTCATCTGGAGCCCCAAACTTTTTTCTAAATTGAAGACCCTGGACATTACCATGTGGGACATCATAACACAGACTATTGAGCAATAACATTTTTTTTGCCAAAGTCGCCCTTAGAAGTTGAAGAAATAAACAATTCAGTAGGAATACAAAGACTGTTTATGTGAGTTAATCTCTGTGTCTTTTCCTGCCTGTCTTCATTTCTCATCTTCTGGAATCAGCGCCCTGATTCTGCCTTTGGGAACTCTTCTACCTCCTGTGCAGTGGAGGGACTCCACTCAGTTCAGAGGGGACAGTCAATCAATGTCTTTCTTTAGCTGTGAAGTTGAGGTGTACCCCAGATGTCCAGATTAATCAGACAATTTCTCCCAGGAGTGGGGATCCTGAGCAGGGTGGCAGAAAGGCTGAAAGTAGCCCCATACTAGTAATTCTGCTCCCCACGAGCTGAAGGACTCTAGTTCTCCTGCATTGACCCGGGAGCAAAGGGATCCCTGTCCTTTCTGAGCTTGGTTCTTCTGCCCTCCTTTTAATCCAGCATCACCGCAATCACTTATTATTATTTCTTTTTCTGCCTGAATGAGCCATAGTTGGTGCCAATTTCTTGCAGCCACAAAATGCTGATTGATACACAGGTGGATTTTTGTTTTTCTTGAGCGCATTGGTATTCAGTCTTCAAATTCTGTTTCACAAACTGTGATGTATGGAGCAGAGTGAGGGATCCATGCTTGAAGGATCTCCAGGATACCAACTGGAAACCCACGGATGCACTCAGGTCCCTCCTTATGGGGACACCTTATAAAAGGTGTGCCTGCTTAGTGAAGAAAGGATGCAAACATTTTGCCCCCTGGGATTTCTTCTGGACACACCCTTTCTTTAGTAAGCGCCACTGAACAAAAATACTCCTAATTATCCTGTAGTCCTGGCCCACCTCGTCCATGTTCTGGTCCATCGCTGGAGAAGAATTTTTGTCCTCATTGTTTATAAGGGCGTAGCCCTGCTATTTGGCATCTGCTATAAATCTGAAGGTTTTTTATAACTTGGATGTCATTTTCATCTTCCTGCCAAATCTCTGCACTGAAAAAGCGAAGTGTCATGTTAAGTAATGATCCTTTTGCTGCATCCAAAACAAATAAAGTAATTTTGGTACACATCGTAAAGTGAACCCCTCTTGTCTCTGAGTCTGGGGTAGAAATGGTGTCAGGGACGCAAACAGCTGTTTGGGCCAAAAGAACCAAAAAGAAATGGTCTCAGGCTGTCTGAACCTCAGTTCTTGAGAAACATTTGTAATCGTTGGTGAAAAATGTGAATGGCTCTGCTAAGTTCACTCTAGGACAATGTGGATTCTTTAGTGCAGAGAGTTAAATACCTCCAACTTTGACAGTCCTGACCTTCTGAGCAGAGAACGTAATTCCCTAGTTTTCAAGACCTGCTTTGCCGCTTTGATTTAATACAAGGCGGAAATCTTCAAAACAAAGCGCTCTGGATGCAGGAAAAGTTCATCTGACATCAGTTAGCTTGGGCCTCCCCCGCCCCCTTCCCCAGCCCAAGCCCACCCCCTGGTCTTTTCTCTAAGAGCTTGATGCTTTGTAGAAAATGAATGGCTTTGCAAAAGTGCAAATTTGGGAGAGTGTTTTACAACCAAAGAACATTCAAATCAGGATCCCCCCTGTGGGAATCCTCTTGGGGAAACTGAAATTATATTTTAAATACTCATTAAAGAGCCAATATCTGTTTTAGGGTGTTGAGAGACTGTCTGAATGGTACAGCTCAGTGGTTTTCTGGAAGGAGGGCAGTCTAGAGAATGAAGAATACGGAATCTAAAAAGACTTCTAATTGATGTGTCCCGCTCTCTGCTCTGTGACTGGTAAACAGCACGGGCTCAGTGCCGATTTCGTTACTCCTTGGCCCAGAGAACTGGCGTTTTCCTTCCTGATGTAATTGAATGTCCTCGTTGAACAGAGGCTGACCTGTGAGATATGTGTGTGCTCTGAGGGGAGGGGATGCGTGCTGGCAGGGCACCCACGGACAGGGCAAGCATTCAGTGAAAACTTGGAGGGAGTGTTTGGGAAATAAAACTCGATTTGCAGGGACCTCCACTGTACCCGTGAGGTAGGCTTGCTCTGCGATTCGGGGCCACGTCTGTGTTTTCTCTCTTCTTTTATTTCTCTCCTCCTCCTTTCCCTACAATTAATGAGAGTGGAGTTCTTTCAATTCCTGCGTTTCTCTGAACTCTTTGCTAACTGCTGAGTCTTTTAGACAGTTTTTTATAGCTTTCCCAAGGGGCGATCATCACCTGTCCTTTCTCCTATTTTCCTGTTTCAGCGATGATGGGCTTCTGATTGGCAGGAAGTCACAGCTGAAATGGACAGAACCAACTTTGGCTGTGGCTTCAATGCCATTATTTTGGGGGGTTCTTTTTTTTTTTCTTACTTTTCTTTCCTTTTTTTTTGCTTATGGTTAAGGGGCATTATCTTTGCATTAGATAGTCATCCAAATCCATTTCTTGGATTGTGGCTGAAGAGGACAAATGGGTTCATTTTGATATGAAAACAGGAAGAAATGGATATATTGTTGATTTCTTGTAAAATGCATTAAAAGTTCTCTCTTGGAACTCAGAAGATGCCTGCCTTCATCATGTTAAAGAACTGATGCTGTTGATATGTATATTTTTATTTCAACTCTTGGCCCCTCTTAATAGGAAATTTAACGTTGACGTGAAGCTCTTAATGCATAATGGTAAATAAGAAAATGTGTGCCAGAGAAAATTATTCTTTATCTCTTGGATTTCTGTGGGCCTGTCAGACTCCGGAGAAATTTTATGTAGCATAACAATTTCATAAGTGTTAACATTTTTTTAACTTCACATAAATAGGAGCAGAAGCCTGCTTCAGGAATTTAAAACTAGATTAAGGTTGGTCAAAGCAGAAGGCGAAGCCATGGTTCCGTTATAACTCATATCCTTGGGGTTCTGAGCAGCGGGCTTAATAGTGGAATAAACTCAACAAAAATACTCTTTCTGTGGATGAATAATTCTTGACCTGTGGATCTTGGAGCTCCAGAGGGTCATGGAATTATTTCAAGATATCTATGAACCTGATGTGAATTATGTGTTTCCTATAGACTCCAAAAATACACCATGCCAAAAATCAACTACTTTTAATATCCTGCATGCTTTATTTAAAGCAATATTTATTTGAAATCATTATTGATTCGTAGTGGCTTGGCTTTTGGACTTTATGCATATTTTCAGTTAGTGGGTACACCAGAGTCAGTGCGAGTTAACAGCATGTTGGATTTCAAAAGGATAATGATATTTGAAAGAGTTGGGTGCTGTAGATTTGATGAATACCAAATACAGGGGTGAAAAATAGGCCGAGTGTCTGAGACTTGTCACCGTGCTTCTCTTCATGTCCCTTTCTTCCAGGTTTTACTTTCAACAAGTGTTTATTGACCTTTTATTTTGGGGTGAGGAGCCACATTAAGTTCTAAGGTGGATCTAAAAAGAGGGGCTCAAGAAGGTTGCAGTCAGTTAAATACTAATGAGACGGTTGTTATCACAGAGGAGACGTCCATCCTCCGATGCTGTGAGAGACAAAAGATGAGGGCCTTTGTTTCTTTTTTTTTTTTTTTAAGATAGATCCATCTGTTTTTATTGAGTATAGTTGATATACAATGTTACATACATTACAGGTGTACAATACAGTGATTCACACTTTTAAAGGTTATACTCCACTTAAAGTTATTATAAAATATTGGCTCTACTCCCCGTGTTGTACGGTACATCCTTGTAGCTTATTTTATGCTTAATAGTTTGTACCTCTGACTCTCCTACCCGCTCCCTCTCCCCACTGGTAACCACTAGTTTGTTCTCGCTATCTGTGAATCTGCTTCTTTTTTGTTATATTCACTAGTCTGTTGTATTTTTTTAGGTTCCACATGTAAGTGATATCACCCAGTATTTGTCTTTCTCTGCCTGACTTATTTCACTTAGCATAATGTCCTCCAAGTCCATCATGTTGCTGCGGATGGCAAAAGTTTGTTCCTTTCTCTGGCTGAGTAGTATTCCATTGTATATGTATACATAGTCTTGATCCATTCATCTGCTGATGGGCACTTAGGTTGAGGGCCTTTGTAATGAGTCCTTTTTAAGGAATGTAAGCGCTTTCACTCAAGTTTTACTCAGGAGGATTCTGACATCTCAGGGACGAGGACTGTGGCACGTGGTCACACATTGCCAAGGGAAGAGCAGATATTTTAACTCGGCACATTTTTGCCCCAAACTGAGTTGGAGTTCTGTTGCTATGGCCAGAGGGAAGAATGGCAGGCAATGCGTCATCTCTACCACAGGTGCTAAATTCAAAATAACAGCGGACATGAACGATCTGGTACCCCAGACTCTGACTCTGTGCATTTCTTTATTTGCCTTAGAACATTCATGCTTTTCCTCCCTGTGGTTTGATGTAATCATACTGAAATCCGTGTAGCTCTCTGGCTTGAACACTCAGTTGCTGCTGGTCTAATACAGTATGAGATGGTTTTCTAGCCCATCTTTCAGTGAAAGCATTTTGTCCAATGGCTTGTGTTGAGAATTGCCAAGATACTAAGAAAGGAATGTGATTACAATGAAAATCACATCTGAGTGTTTCGAAGTTTAAAAGTTTTATGTTTGTTTGGACAGAAGCTATTTGGCTAATTTTATTTGGGAAAATGTCATTTGGTTGACATTGCATATCCTTTTTTTTTCCCTCCTCTTTCTACACACTGGTTGTGAAAAAATTGTATGGAATGTGGCCAAATGAACTCAAGTGTCAGGGATTAGGCAGAGCCTTTTCCTCCTTCCCTTCTGTGGTTAGTGTTTGAAAAGAAGTGTCCTTATCAGATGGTAAGGAGCTGCTTGGAGTCTTTGGTTCAAGTTCATATATGATCTTCATCTCTCTCTGCATCTTTTGATGCATCCTGGACCATTTTCCACAGTTTTGTATGTTTTGGTATCTGATGTCTTTGCTAATGTTGTTTCCTTAGTTTGAAATATCCTTCCCTGCCTCACCTTCTCGCTCTGCCTGGGGGATCACACTCCTGCGATACAGATGAAACGGACTCTCTCCTGCCTCCCCTGATCTCCAGTTGCCATGAATCTCTCTCTTCTGGGTGTCCACAGTTTGTTCTTGTGTCTCAGTTATCCTCCTTACCTCATTCTGGCTTTTCTTTTTATTAGATTTATGTGTGGACTTCCATCCTCTCAAAGCCTCCAAGCTCTAGAGGATGGGGACTAGGTCTTTGTTCCTCAGTCTGTGTCTGATTGTACCTGGTGTAACGCTTGGAATATGAATCTGGGAACACAGTACAAGCTCAGTAGGTATAATTTATTAAACAGTGCTTCAGTGAATTAAAGATATTTTGTAATTTACTTGCCATCTCTCTTAATTTCTGTGGGAGGAGAAGAGAGAGGTAGTATGTTACGTGTATCACTGTAAGTCAGTGAGGATCCTAAGGGTAGAGCCTGTCTTTTGTATTGAAAGAAGGGGGGGGGGTGGAGAGACTCTCTCTTGTGTTTATCTTTACTGCCAGCTATTAATGGGGAGGCACGCGATTCTGTGTGCCTGTATTAAGCTCTTTGGAAAATGTCCTGGATCTCCTTGACATTTGAGTCAAAATGTCATACATACATTGTATCTCTCTTGTGACTAAGTTCTTGCCTGCTTACTGCCGGGATATTGTCTTTGTTATATTTAATCTCAGGAATGCAGGAGATGTCAGCAATCAGGGCTGTTCATAATAACCGATAATTAGTTGAAAATATAAAGAGTAGAACCTGCCTTGTTTAGAGTTCCGTCTGTTTCTTGGTAATCGACTTGGTGGAGGGTTAGATGGTAGGAATTTTCAGGTTGCTTTTCCTTAAGTAAGATACAGTGGACTCCAGTTGGGCATCTACATCGGGAAAATTGGAGGCATCTGGGCATGTGAAACACGTTATTTGTTGTGCTAGAAAATTCTCAAAGATAGTTATTTCCAAAGGATACGGAAGTGCAGAAACCAGCTTGGCTTCCATTGGCCAAATATGGTACCATGTTGAGCCTCAAAATAAATAACAGTTTCTGCGGATCATATATTCGTAAATAAAATTAGAATCTATGAAGCCATACTGATAGAAACAAACCAAAAAACAAAGAAAGAAATAGGTGATGAAAGAAAGTTCTTCCTTATAATAAAATACCAACTAATAAATAAAGCAGGAATGATAGAGTTGGAAAATCACGATTTTGGAACCATGATAGTAATAATCAGTCCAGGCAAGAATTGTTAGTGAATACCAAAACTAGCTGATGAAACAGGATATTTACATACTCTCAAAAATGTATCTCTCAACATTTATCAATTGAAAAAGAGAAACGAGTAACTTTTCAGCAGAGAAATAGGGGCGGGGAGGTATCACCTTAAACAAATAATCAAAGTTAGCGTCACCCAGAACGGGGCAAACCGTTACCACTTGCTTCTCGTGCGGTGCTCTGAGGAGGACCGCTTGCACACTCACTCTTCCTGTCCCAGGGGCATGTATTCTGCAAAATAACTGGCTTGCCCTCTTCAAAACTATCAATGCCAAGAAAGGCAAAGACAGACCAAGGTACTGTTGCAGATGTGACAACCAAATGCAGGGTGTGATCTTGAATTGGATCCTGAACCAGGAAAAAAAAATTTCTATGAAGGATTTCATTGAGATGGTGATACATAATTTTCCTATGGTTAGACAAGAGAATATTGTTGTTCTTGGGAACTATAACCTGAGGTTTTTGGAGGTGAAGGGGGAACGACTTCTGTGGTCTGTATCGTATTCTCAAATGCATGTGAGGGGGGGATGGGAGGAGGTAGGGAAGAGGGAGATAGAGAGAGAAAAGGGGGGAGAGGCAGAGTAGGAGGGAGAGAGAGGGAGGGAGAGAGGCAGGAGGACGTGGAGAAGGGGAAAAAGAAAGGAAGGAGGAATTGAATGAATGAAAATGAGAATATATTATACAGCAAATGTGGTTAAGTGTTGATGGTTGGGAGATCTGGTAAAAGATATAACTATCCTTTTTCCCCCTGGCTTTATTGAGCTATAACTGACACATAAACATTGCATAAGTTTAAGGTGGTAAAAACATGTTGATTTGACACATTTATAAATTGCAAAATTGTATTGCTGCCACCTCCATCCCTTCACATAGTGACCATTCCTTTCTTGTGGTGAGAGCATTTACGGTCTGCGCTCCCAGCGACATTCAAGCATGTGATACAGCATTGTTAGCTATCATCACCATGCTTGAATTAGCTCCCCAGACTTGCTAATCTCACCATTGAAAGTTTGACCTTGGACCACCAATCTCTCCCATTTCCCCCACCCCTCATCCCCTGGTAACCTCCACTCTACTCTCTGAAGGTGTGACTGATCTTGCTACGTCTAGCAAATTTGAAATGATTTTAATGTAAAATATTAAAGGAAAATGCATCTGTATATGTGCCCACGCATGTGGTTCCCAGTGGTTTTGGGGAGCAGGGGTCCCTGGACTGTCCAAGCACGAGGGCGGGGACTGTTCTGCTTTGCTTCTCACCGCGTATCCTGCGCAGAGCTGGGCAAAAGCAGGCAGCTCAGAAATATTTGTTCGACGGTTGCTTGTACCCAAGGGCCTCGAAGTCCCTCAGGCTGTGCAATATTGATCTTTGCATAATTGCAAATGCCAGTTGCAAATGCTTTTTTTTTTCTTCTATTTTCGGGTTCTTTTGGTTATATAGTTATATAGAGTTATGGTTATATATAGTCAGTCATGGCCATGGAACAAGTTAGTTATAGCCAGAGGGACGTAAGCAAAATGGATCGTAAAGGGAGGATTCCTCCTTCTCTGCCCCTTCTTCCTCTACTCTTGTGGGAATATGGATGTAATGGCCGCAGATTGGGAGGCCCTTTTGGATCATGTGAGGGGATCCCTGGGCTGAGGATGGGAGAAAGATAAGGGGCTGGATCCTTGATGCTGTGCTGGCCCGAGGCTGTTTCCTCCAGACCTCATTTCTGTGAGACAGAAGTAACGTCTGTCTTCTTGAAACCACTGCTGTTTTGCTTTTTCGTTCATTTGCAGCTGAGGCGAATCCTAAATGACACACTGTACTTTCTAAAAACCATCACTATGGAGTTTTTGTTCCTCTGTGGAGGTTCGTATTCAGTTCGTCCCATACATACATTCACTATGGAAATTCTCTGGCTTTCTTCTTCTTCTCCTCCCCTTCTTTTCCTTTCTGTTTTCCCTGAGTGGGCTTTTTCTCATTGTGGAAAGGATTCTCTTTCTGACTGAGTGGGTGGGTTAGTGTCTGTGGTTTGGGGCACTTTTCTGGCTGAGGGTGTCCTCCTTCTTCCTCGGTCATGACAAACCTTCTCCGTTTTGCAAATTGCTAACTGGGTCTGAGAAGATTGTGAGGACTGGCTTTCCTAGGAGATTTTTTGCCCCAGCAGACCCAGCTGGAGCCCCGATGTACAGAGGTAAGCACTTGGAATAATCAGAAAAAAAGAGGAAATTTTAACTATTTCCAGTTGCCAAAAACATTTTACTTCAGTTGAAGGATTCGGAGCAGGATTTTAAAATGCTCCTTCTGTCTGGTGAGTTTTGTTTAGCAAATCTTTGTCCTTTTTGGAATCCACTCATGTTTTGACTTGTTCAGTGGAGAGTTCTTCCTTTGAAACTGTTTATTGCCACTAAGGTTTGTGGTGTACTCATTCCCGCAGATAATAGTTGGGTGTGTGTACCCACAGCACAACGTGAACTGACGAGCTGACTTTCAGCTTGTTTTCTGTTAGACTGGTGTGTAAGCAGTGGGGCTTCACTCCTCAATTCCATGTAGGTGTTTCTGTGCACTGAAATTCAGGAACTTGAAAATGAACCTTGCAGGGATATTGCACAGTGTTCAGTTACTTCCTTTGAAGTATTTATTTTTTAAATCTTACATGAATGATGATTGTATTTACTTGCATAATTCCCATAATGTTATTTCATGACCTGGCGGCTCAGCTCTGTAGCTGGAAGCATACTCTCCTTCTGGTGGATGGTATTGACTGCAGGTGCCCTGGCTAATATAAATCTGAAAGATAATTGACAATCGCTTGAATGTGAAGGATTCTATTTGGCATTGCCACAGGAGAGGTTTTCCAGCTCCTTGAACTTCAGCTAGCCTGGGCAGGAATCAGTGATTGCTACTGTATGCAAATTTTTATTTTATTCCTAAAGAATAAAGGGAACATATCACTTACTTCTGTTACTCACATTTTGGTCTGCAGAACAAAACAAACAAAACAGCAAAGGAAATAACAACTAAACAAACTAAAAGCAAAATGCAGAGGGAGGCATGATAAAAATGACTTCGATACTCCCCCGGCTTAAGTGAGCCCAGTGTAATGGGAACATGGCAGGACTAGGAATTAGAACATTCTCATGTAGATTTCAGCCCCACTGGGTACTCGCTATATGACCTTGGGGAAGGACATGAACTTCTGAGGCTCAGTTTCCCCATTCAGTAAAATGAGTCCAATAATAGAATTCTTCTGAAGGTGAAATTAGATCACATATGTAGAAGTGTTTTGTAACCTGCGATATATTCCAGGACATTTCAGCAGTCAGCTAATTAAAGGAGGGGTTTACTTTTACCCAGACCTCCAAGGCTGATTTTCTTGGTCTGGAGTACCCTAATTTGTGCTCCAGGTAATAGTAACTATTAAGAATTCATCAGAATTTTTATGCAATGTGCAAAAACATACTCAGATTAAAATGAGTAGCATTTCCGTACCTTCAGGGTTATTACTGTTAGTGAAAACTTATGGGAGGGAAATTCGGCAAATAAAATAAGCCTCCTTTTCCTCTTGCATTTAAGCGCATGGAGACAACTGTGGCATTTGCCAAAAGGCTTGGGGTGTCACAGGAAGCATCACTTCACCTTGGCCCTGCTTGGAATAGAGAGGCATTTGTCCAAGAGAGAAGCTTTACTAAGTGGTGTGTTCAGACAACACAGAGAAAGGTAGTGCGAGAGACTTGAGCAACCGGTGGATTTTCAAGTGTGTCCTGGAGAAGATGCAAATGCCATAATTAATCTGGACACCTCTTTTAAGGGTAAAGGAAAACATGCCTATTGGCAAAGATGGGCTTTGATACATGGCAGATCTATATGTGGGACCTTGATCATAGACAATTGAAAACAAGTAATGAACCAATTAAATTAACTGAAGCTTCCGGGTATAGAGCCTTGGAATTTGCCAGGACAGTTTCCCTGTTTCTCTAAGCGCCACAGTGGCTCATGGCCATGGCAGATGTCATACCTCATACTCCCAGAAGCAAAGCATGGGTTGGGGAGGACGTTGCAGGAAAGCTCTGATGGGAATTCAGAGAGCGAAGTTTGGGAGAGGAGGCTCTTCTGAAGAAGTGAGAAAGGACGAGTACGTGATTTCACTTTTAAAAGAATGGAAATTGCTTTTGCTGATTAGACAGTACGTCGAGATTACGAGGATGGAAAGGGATATTTTGTGTTTGTTATAAACACAGTATTTGGGGAATACAAACTGCAAACCAAAAGGAGGAGGAGATAATTGATCTTCTTAGGAGAGATTACATAATTTTGACTGACTTAAAATAAAGAAAAATGAAAGAATTTTGAGGGATTGACCTTTTTTTAATGAGGTGTTCTGCGGAGTTTGAATTTTGGGAAAGAGGGTCATGAATATTTGTTGATGAAAACAGTCACGCGTGGTAGTTTTGAGGGGCTCCCTACAGACAGACTTCATCCCCAGTTGTAGTTTTCACAGCTGGTTGCAGTTGTTTGGATGATGGTAAGTCAGGGATACTTGGTTCTGTATCTGGAAAAAATGATGCCGGACTGCTTACGCATGTGATTGGAAAACGGCGACCGAGACTGAGGCTCCTTTGGGCTAGGCTGAACACGTGACAAGGAATTCCGATTCCCCTGACTTATATTAAAATCCCAAGTCTCATTGAAACAGTGGTTAAATGAAGTTGCACTGATTTTCTGTGGAGACCTAAAAAGTAACATATTTTGTTTACGCATTGCTGGTTTTTGCTTTACTTTTATGTTTGTATTAGAAATGAGCAATTCAGTCCCAGAGAAAGTACACGTGGGGCTTTCTGCCAAGTTCCAGTGCCAAACGTGCGTTTTGTGATTAAAGTATCCAGTGTTCATCTTTGCTTGACAAAAACCAAGTTAAGATTTTTTTTTTTTTAAACTTTACATGATCTGAGAAGAAAGCATTGTAAGTAAAATGTGTAAGACCCAGGACAAGGTGAGAGGTACTAAACTAGGCTTTGACCAGCATAGCCATAACTTTGATCTTGTAAAGAAAAGATTTTCATTCCTTTTGGTACTGGAGGAAGGCAGATAAAAAATGATTGTGATTAATACGAAATTCCCTTGTTTCTTATTTACTTCGATTGTTGTCCTGAGGTGGTGGGATTTGCTGTGAGGAAAATATTTTGTTCCATTCTTGTTTTTCATCTCTGGGTTTTAATATTCAAACGCTACACATCTGTAGAATGCTAGCTACAGAAATGAAAAGATGATATTCATTGATTAGTAAACCAATGTTTATTGAGCACCTACTATGAGCCAGATACTATGCTGAGCTCAGAGTCTTGAGGATGTAACAGACATACAAATATGTCAATTATGGTACAGCGCATACGTGCTGTAATGCAGACAGAGGGCAGTTATGAACCTTGTGCTAGATGGGAGCCCTTCCCAGAGGAGGGGATGCAAGCTATTCAAGGATGAATAGGCATTTGCTAGGTTGAGAAGATGACCCTAGGCATAGGAAGGAATGTGCACAGAGCTGGAACTCAGGCTTGTCCAGACAAGGGAGAACACGGTAGGTGAGGCTGGTGGGGGGTGGGAGAGGGGCTGGGGTAAAAGAATGAAGAAGCCTAAAAGTAGCTGAGGCATGTTTGGAAAGGGTCTTATAAGGGATATTTATGAGCATAGACTTCATCTATTAGGCAATGGGGAACCCCTGATGGCATACAGGAGACTAAGGACTCAGATATGTTGGTCTTAGGAAGATTATTCTGTGTGTGGCATAGAAAATGAATCAAGAGCAGGGAAACGAAGACGCTGTTGGAAATGGTGCAGAAAAAAGGGGATGAAGATGTCAGTGACTGCCGGGGGTGAGCAGGTGGCAGAGGGTTTGAGGGAGAGTTAGGAGGTTGGATTGATAGCAGATTAGGGAGGAGAGGAAACGTGCTATTCAGGTACCTAGCCTGGGCAGCTGAGTGGAATGTCATGCTGCACGTGGAGCCCGCCAGGTCTTGTAGTGGAAGGAGCAGATTTCAGGCGGCGGTGGGATAGCATGGGGGTGGAATCACGAGTTTTTCTTCCAGACCTATAACCATTTTAGCATGTGGGTATGCACTTCCAGTTGTTATGTGCAGTATGCTGAGTCATAGCAAGTGGTGTGAGTTTTGATTTTAGCTGGTCTCTAATTAGGCAGAACAGAAAAACTGTATTTTAGTGGTTGGGTTAAAGTTTTTTTCCACCTCATGATCTAAAGGCAGAAGTCTGTGCCTTCAAAAATAACTACTGAGCAGTAGCTGTGTCTGCCGTTGTGCTTCAGAGGTTCCTGTTGTGAATTTTCACAGGCGAGGAAATGCAGAGGTTAAGAAGCATGCAAAAAGCAGTGAAGGTGGAATCTAATTGGGTGCGTATTACAGGCAAGCATGTTCTTATATTTGATTCCTGAACAATGATAGCTTTTGGAAAATTTGTTCAAAAATAAAAAAAAGACTCTATTTGAACTGCAGCAGGTAAATTGTAAGGCATTTTGGTTCTTATATGGTCATTTAGGCTAGTCATTGAAACTTTTCTGCCCATGTGGTGAGAATAAAGCTTGACTTATGCCTGCCATGATTTGTGTTTTACTTAAAAGCTCACCAACTCTTTAGAAAAAAATATAGTTGGAATACCTTTCAGGATTATAATGGAAGAACTGGACACCTTGAAAACCTGTGCTCACATGAAGAATGCTCTCTTTCTGTTTTCCTTGTGCAACACTCAGTTTTCCTTTGACTAGGTGAACAGTATTTTGTAGATTTTTTTTTCTTCTAGGTAAAATAATTTTTTTTTCTCTTGGATTGACGGCAAAACTGAAACAGATCCAACATACCAAAGTGTAAAAACCAAGCCTCCACAAGTTCAAGGCTATCAGCTAGTAACTTCACTGCTTTTTACAGCAAACATCAACATTCTTGTTACGACAGAATGACAACAGAATCCAGAGTCTTAAAATGTGTCATCCACCGTGTTCAGTGTAGAATAAAAAAATTCTGTCAGGAAAATGTAACAGATAGCCAAGGGAAATAGGAGTCAATAAAAACAGACCTCAAGAAGACACAGATGTTGGAATAGCAGGAAAAGACTTTAAAGCAGTTACTATAAATATGTTTAAGGAACTCAAGTTTTTGTTACAAGGAGTGAACAGATGGAATATCTCGATAGAGAAATGGAAACTTACCAAAAAAAAAAAAAAAAAAAAAAAAAAAAAGGAAACCCTAGCACTAAAAAGCAAAATATCTAAAATGGAAAATTTTGCCCTATGGACTTAATGGCAGTTGAAAAAGGAAGAGGAAAGGGCTGGTGAACTTGAAAACCGACCAACAGAAGTGACTCCACCTGAAAAACACAGAAGAAAAACATGACTGAAAAAAAAACTAACAGAGCCTCAGCAACTTGCGAGAGACATCAAGCAGTAAAAGATACATGTAATTGCAGTCCCAGGAAGAAGGAAGAAATAGACTGGGACAGAAAAAAAAATTTAACACATAATGTTTTAAAATTTCCCAATTTTAGTGAAAGATACTGACTTATGGATCCAAGAACCTTAGCAAATCCCAAGGAGGAGAAACTCAAAGAAAACGACACTCAGGCAGACTGACTACAAAGCGTTTCATAGTCAAAATGCTGGAAAAAACAAAGATGAGAGCAGTCATGAAAACTGCATACGTACATACAGAGGAACAGCGGTAGGAGTCATCACTTGACGTCTCATCAGAAATATTGGAGAGGAGACAGCGAGAGTGACTTCTTTTAAGGACGGAAGGGAAAGAACAGCCTGTCAAACCAGAGCTCTGTATTTGGAGGAGATGACACCCTGTACCTGAAAACAGGAGTTTATGCTTCCTTGCTTAGTTTGGGAACTTTTGAATCAAAGTTAGACAGGTTTCAGTACTATATGACTTCTCAGTAAGTTGAGAATTCCCACAAAAAGCATAGCATCTTTGCCACCGTTTCCAAACTTTTTTTTTTTTAACCATAAATCATTAATTCACAGAATGTCTCAGGGGATTAGTTTTATTTGTGAAACACTTTGAGAAATACTAAACTTTGGGAATGGAATTTGATATTATTTACTCTTCATTTTTATAATCGTGATCTCTCTAGGATGAAGTGATCTGGGGAAGTAATTGGCAGTGTATCTGTTTGTGTCTCTAATAGTGAAAATGTGACATTTTACCCACCTTGCAAATTTTCTTCCTTCTAATAACACATTTTTGGGCGATTGAGTGGCTTGGGGCTGTTGCCAGGTGAAATATTTTCCAGCAGGGCTGAATTGTTCAGTGTTGCCTCCTTAGACTATTTAGCTATAGCTGCAAATCGAACTCCCCCTGGAGTTCTCCATGCATATTCTATGAGTATAACCGTGCCAGGAATATAGGTTGAGTTGGGGTGCAATGAAGTTGTCATCTTTCATGTCTCTGATGCGTATTTATGTGTAGTCTCATGTGGAGTTTAAACATTAAGTGTTGTAAACGAATGCTTCCAGAAAAGCAAGTTGTAAAGGAGATCCAGAACTACACTGTAAATGACTTAAGCCTTCTAGCTAAAATAAAGTTTCAGTTTCTTGAAATTATTCATTGAAAGACTAAGTGACAAATTTTGTTGCTGCTGAGTGACATGAACTTCTCTTTTAGGATAACTAGGAAATGGAGCTGAAGAGATCAGTCAAAAGGTGTGTTGTGAATTTGGTTGCTGTCCTCATCTTCCCTTCCTAAGCCTAGTCACAGCGACCCTAGAACTCGAACGTGTTCCCTGTCCATGGCTGACTCTGAGATCTCCACTTGGACCACTTGGAGGCTCCCATTGCATTGACATTGATTGACATGTGGGGTTTTGCTTGTCTTCTTGCTTGTGGCTGTCCAGGATGTGATGGAAATTTGTCTCTCTCTGGTTTCTCATTTCTTCCAGGAATTTGTGAATCTCAGTCTCTTTTTTTTCCAAATCAAAGAATCCTAACCAAAGACTATAAATTCTTCTTATACCAGTGATTCTCTCATGGGTGATCCCCAGATCTTAAGCGTCAATCACTTGGAAACCTGTTAGAAATACAAATTCTTTCTTTCCCCTTCCACTATGTACTAAGTCTGAAACTCTGGGAGTGGGACCCAGCAATCTGTGCTTTAACAAGCTCTTCTGGTGAGTAGGTTTTCCATCCTGTTAGTTATTCAACAACAAAGGTAAAACAGAACTCAAATGTTCTTGGTGGTGGTTGTGGCAGGGTGTTGGCTGAACCTCTTTCAAATCAAGTGAAATATTTTAAACAGTAACAATAATAACAATTAGCAGTCATCAGAAAGAAATAACAGAACCTAATATTTACCGAATATTTTCAGTGTAGGTCAGACCCTCTGCGTGCCTTATCTCCATTAATTCTCATAATTTTTCTGAGGTCAGTACTCATGTGATTGCTGTTTTACAGTGAGGAAACAATTTAGGGAAAAGGTTGGCCAAGGTCAAGATGTTTAGTAGGACAGCCAGGATTATGATGCTGGCCAGACTAGTACTAGCAATAATGTCATGACCTGCTTGGTAAAGCTATCTGAGACTTCAGACAATGCCCGTCTCCTTCCATCCCTGCCCATACGTCCCATGTGATGCTAGAAACCTATTTGTAAACGCAAGAAGTGGAACCAACGTTCAAGTCTTTGCAAGCTTGTGTCTGTCTTGCTCATTTCTGACTTACCCCTTCTCCCAAGTTCATAGCCAAAGCTACTTTGGTCAAGTAGAGTCAATGTTATACTTTATTCCCTGTGCAAACAAATTTTTATAGCCTGTTTTCTTTCAGAAGTTTATCTCCTTCTGGAAGTAACCAATTCACTGACTTTTTATCTTTGGGCTCTAGTTTGTGGTTTTTGAAGCTTTCCAAGATCAACTGAGCAATGATGTGGTTTGGCAATTTAAACAGTTAATACAGTATCAAGCTGGATGATTTTGAAAGCAATTAATGCTTGAATGAAGTCCTTATCCTTCTGAGTTATGGTCCCCGCCCCCTCCCTTAAAAAAAACTTTATTGGATGATTGGAGGCAGGTTTTCAAATTCCATTCCTGGTAATTGAGGGGTTTATTTTACCTCCAAGATATTTTTGCTTTCTGGATCAACAAGGAAATAGAATGTTTTAAAGAAGTAAGACAAACCATATTAAATGGAGAGAAAAGGGCTCTCTAAGATTGAAATTTAATGTCACCGTTTTTAAACATGAAAGTAGAAACAAATGAACCTTCAAAGGTACTAATTAATTTGATGCTGGCTCCCACCCCTCCCACCGTGTGGATTCCATTTAGTTGAGGACTCTAAAAGAAGGACATTAATTAAAATTGGAATGATTAATTTTATTATGTGTAAGTCAGAATAAATTAATTCCAATGTCAGTATAAATTAACTCCAGTGTTGATAATTCCATAGACTTCCTTTCCATGGTTTGCTTCAGTGATTGAGAGTTTGTCAGACATTCCTAAGAATTCAGAAATACTTGTGTGTTTGGCAGGGGTGGGAGGGGGAGGGGATGAAGGGCATAAAAATGCATAGTTACTCAAGAAATGTCAACTTACACTCCAGATTTTATTCATGTTAGGGTAGCCTTTAATTTTAAGCAAAAACATTTATTGGGAGTGAGCAAAGTTTCCCCTCATCCTCTTCCTCTGTGCCTGGATCCATTTCCCTCTCTTTTTTTTTTCACGTACTACATACAGGTTGAAACACATGAACAGCTTTGTACTTGCCTGAGATTCAAAGAATGTTCTTTTTTTCTGTTGCGCAGTGGGTCATTGCAAATTGTTGTTACCTCTCCAATCAAAACTGTGTGCTTTCTAGAGAATAATGCTTTCAACAGGCACTTTGCCAATATGTTTAGGGGGCACTCTTAAATGAACATAAATGGTAAGTGGAAGTGTTCATATGACATTTGTTTACTTTGTTCTTCTTTTCCGTCCAAGTCATTCAGACCTCAAGTGCTGATTTTATGGGTCGATTACATTCTGCAGCCCTGACTGGTGTTAATGACTTCCTGTTTTCTCCTAAGTCCTTCAGTGTAGTCACAGAATGAGTAAACATTTGGGTCAGATTTCCTTTTTCGTTCTCTGGATGTAAAAGGATTCCTTAGTTTCCGCTGAGGGTAATTCTCCTTGTACATGACCTGCCAGCGATTCTTCTGTTTGTTTTAATGTATTCATATTAGGTGAGATTTTAATAATATGCTAAAAACATTTAGATCATCATCTCTGTTGGGGGCAGCAGTTCGTGTGTGTGTTTGCAAAGGGTCAGGCAGTTAGTCTTCGGGGCTTTGTGGCCCACACTCTGCTGTAACTCTGCTCTGAGGCTGCGGGATGGAAACAGCTATAGACAATACGTGAACAAATGGACAGGATTGTGTTTTAATAAAACTTTATGCATAACAACAGTTGGTGGGTTGGTTTGCTCTGGACTGTAGTTTGCTGACCCCTGCTCCGTACTTGCAGCTGCAATTCATCCGTCCTCTGCCACTTGCCTCCCTTCCCGTTCAGCCTCTTGACTCTTTCCTTCTATTCACAGAGGATCCTGTATTTCCTTCCCTTCTTCCCTTTCTTTGCTCAAGCTCTTCCCCTCACCTTAGCCTGCCTTCTTATCTGCTCAAGGGGATTGCTGCTCCTTCAAGGTTCCTAGGATGTGACGGGGACCTGGCTGCATCCTCTCTTCCCCACTGATGACCAGGGTTTATTTAGTTGCTCTGACCATCAAGACCGGCTTCTCCTTCCTCCGTTACCATTCCAGGAGGGCCCCTCTGGAAGCTGCAGTCCCAGTGGAGAAGGGTGACCTTCTCAGATAAAGGCGACCGTTTCTTGGGAAGGGGGAGGGCAGTGGTTTTGCTCCCTGACACAGCGGGGCTTATGGGAGAACTCCCTCCAGGAAGCCCTGACTAACCGCTTCATCTGGAAGTGGCCTTTCCTGCCCCTCCGAATCCCCTAGAAGTTTTTGGACCTATCATCATGGGTGCCTCCTGCCTCCTTCCTCTACTTTCTGTTACTTGCTTTTCTTTGGGGTGAGTTTATGTTACAGAGACTCTGTTCTTAGAAGACGGCCTCTTTCGTAGGAGTTTGCACCTGAATTGACCCCGTCAGTGACTACCTACACGTATGTCATTTTCTTCAAGGTGGACACACATCACGAATATGCTGATAGAGTAAATTGTTTGCAGCCTTGTACAGGTCACCTTTGGGGTAATATATTGTCCCCAGCTGTCATGGAGTCTTGTTGTGAGATGCTATTCAGACTTTTCCTCCAAAATACAGACTTTGGCTTCTACTCCACTGAAGAATTATGAAGAACTGTCTTCATGCATTTTTCCTAGTTTGCTGTGAACTGCCTCTTGCGTCCAGCTGAGCTTGAGTTCCTTTCCCTCTTGCGCTGCAGATGCCTGGACACCATCACGTTGACTCTTTCTTCGTGGCGGTCCTTCTGGCCTAGGTTTCCCCACTGCAGTGACAATTACCCAGTTTCCTTGAATGGTTCTAATCCCGCATCCATCTGGGCCATCCATTTGACGTACCTGATAGGATTACAGTGTTACTGTCACGACCTCACGACCTCACGACCTTATCCCCTTGCTCAAGAACAATGCTAATACTGGTCAGTTACCACAACAGTGGAGGAAGGGGACAATGCCAGTGTTCTAATGGCTATTTCAAGGAGTAACATCAGCATTAAAAAAAGAAGTGTTCAGAAGCCAGGAAAAAAATCAGTGAAAATAAATCTTAAATGTCAAGTGAAAAAATTCTGAACGTATTAGAAAACATCCATGTGGCCACCGTTGGCCTTGCTGCCTCCCTCCCTCCTACCCGGTCTCCGTGGAAGCTGCCGCCTGCAGACGTCTTGGGCGGCAGACTTCAGGACTTCCTGCAGAGCTGCTCCCCTGCGTGTGACTTTCAGAACCACAACCTCTGGGCAGCTCCTCCGCTCTGCCTGCTGCTCCGAGTGGGGCAGTGGCAGTTTTGATTTATTTCTCTTCCTGAACTCGGTCTTTTCCTTTAATCCAGTGGGAGACACACTGCTTCCAAGGGCTGCTCCTGCCACCAGTGTCAGTCTTTTGAGGACAAGGGGCTGGGGTTGGTGAAATGCACGTGTGAGCTGAGTGGTAAAGAGGAGCAGAGAAAGCTTAGAGGGGGTGTTGAGGATGGGAGGGAGGGCGAAAGCCTGGGGAGGGTCAGGTGTGTGTGGGAAGCTGTTGATCAGAGTATGAAATAACAGTATCATGACAGGCATTTCAGTACTTAAAGCATGGTGTCCTGGACGAGCAGGGTGCAGAAAGCTGGCTTGCAATCACTACTAATGTAAAAATAACCGTTAATGTTTGTTGAGGGTTGTTATACATCAGTCCTGTGGTAGGTACTCAAGATACCTAATCTGTTATAATAAAATGGCTTTTCAAAATAGGTCCAGTAATATGGCCATCAGAGATTCCAGGCTTGCCTACCTGGTCCTGTTCGTTTGCTACTCAGTAAAAGAGATAAACACACACCTGTCGAAGACCAAACGCTCCTCCTCCCCGAAATTCTACACCTTAGTACCTGAAACTTGATAATGTTGGATATGTTAGTTTCCTCTTATTGCTGTAATAAATTATTACACTAGTGGCTTAAAAGAACGAAGAGTTACTATCTTACCGTTCGAGATATCTGAAGTCCAAAATGGGTCTCAAAGTCACGTGTTTGCAAGGTTGACTTCCTTCTGGAGGCTCCAGGGGAGAATCTGTTTCCTTCTCTTTTGTGGCTTCTTGAGACTGCCTGCACCCCTTGGCTCGTGGCTCCTTGCTGCCTTCAGAGCTGGTCAAGACCTCCTCCTATCGCACCCCTCTGACACTAACTCTTCTTCCTCTCTCTTCCATGTTTAAAAGACCCTTGTGATTCCTTTGAGCCCACCCGGATAACCCAGGCTACTCTTTCTGTCTTAAGGTCAGCTGATTAGCAACCTTCAGTCCACCTGCCACTTTAATTCCCCCTCGCACTGTAATACGATGTATCCACAGGTGCCGGGGACTAGGACATGGACACCTTGCGGGGGTTGGGGGACATTATTCTGCCTGTCACATTGCGAAAAAAGAACTTCGCAGATGTAATTAAGGTTATGACTCTTAAAACAGGGAGACTATTCTGGATGATCCAGATGGGGCCAGCTGAATCAAATGAGACCTTAAAAGCAGAGGACTTTCTCTAGCGGAGTCAGGAAGATGTGGTGTTAAATGACAAACACAGCTTCTGATTCAGCTCACACAGTGCTGCTGGATGGATCTTTCTGAGTTTTTAAAAATTCCGTCTCTTTTTTGTCCAAGAGCTGCCGTGGCTCTCTTTCATCCTTCCTGAAAGCTCAAAGTTCAGCTTCAAAACCTAGCAGTCAGAGCTCACCTATCCAGCTTTGGATTCTGTGCCTGTGGTCCAGCCAGCCTCCTCGTGGTGTTTCTTTTGGGGCTCTCATGGCTGTGTGCCCTTGCTGTGTTCCCTTGATTACCTACAAGATTGCCTGTCTTGTCTCAATGTCTCAAATTTTCTTTCAAAGTTAAATTCAAGTCATACCTTTCCCATGGCAGCTCCAGGCCATAGGCTCATTTCTCCTTGTAGCATTTATAATCGTTGACATCCAGTGTTCAGCTTCTTTATTAGGCACCATGCATTATTTTCTGGTCATTTCTTGCAGAAGTCTTAACCCTGCAAAGTATATGCTTCTTGAGAGTAAAGACATTTTTCTGGGTCTTCCAGCACCATGTGCCATAGCTAACACGAACTATGTGTTTGCTGATTGACTTAACTGTAAGTGATTCTGTAAAAATAATTGAGACATACGCTTGGTACTAGAGGTTTCCTCATTGCACAGTAGCCACCGCAAATCTCGCACCAGGGGTACTTTTGGTTCCCAAGACTTGAAGACCTTCCATTTCTAAGACTGTTTCTCATCTTGGTCCCCATGTCCATTGCCCCCCCACCCATTTTGCCCATGTACCTCCAGTAGCAGTAAGTGATTCAAAAGCCTTGTGATGGCAGGCTGGCTGGCCTGTCACCCTGCGAATTTTCCCATATTACACAATTTATGATTCTTATCCTCTCGCTCTTCCTGCACATCTAAAACGCCTCATTCTAGCTTCAAACAAGCAATCTGAGTAGGATAATTCCTATTATATTATGAACAACTGATAGGCAATTTTAATTCTGGTTTTTTTAATAACAAAAATTTTGTTTTAAAAATTTAAACTGAGGGATTGTGGCTTGTGACGAAATCCGCTGTCCCTCTTGCCCTTCTTGTTCGTGAGAGTGTCCTGGCCTTTCCCCTCTTACAGCTCCGCCTTATTGACAAACGGAGCACACATTTGTTTTAGTGGCCCTCTGAGGCTATTACAAAGTGGACTTGTAAAACGCATCCTCCAGTCTCAGTTCAGAGTGATTTTCTGCTGCGTTGGTTTGTGTTTCGTATTTCACATACATTTCTCAGCAATTTCTTTCCTATAAGCGTGAGTAGAGGAATATACACACGTGTGTATGCATATATTTCTGTTTTTTTGGTGGAGTCGGGGTGGGTGAGGTTGAGCGTGGGTGGGAGAGGGTGGGAGGGACTAAGTTCTGACTTCCACCCCCACGCGCATGGTTAAAGAGGGTTAAAGAAGAGCTGTGGGAAGCGGGTTATGTAACATGACACCCCGCATCTGGAACACTGAGATGCCTCGGTGTCAGTCTGCATCATGAAAACACGATGCTGGGGGAGAACTGACACAGGTCTGGGGACTCCTCTACAGCTGACGGTGTGCTGCTTGGAGCCACACACATCTGAGTTCATTCCTGGCTCTGCTGTTGACCAGCCGCATGACCTTGAGCTGGTGTCTCAGGGCACCTGGGCTCCTTGCCCTCACCCGACAGCCACAGCAATGCTTGCCTTGAAGGGTTAGAGAGCCCACAGGTTACACGCCTGCTGCATGGTGGATTTTAAGTCACTGGCAGGCATTGCTTTGTCTTGAAGGCCGATGTGATGTTTTTGTGTGAGCATCTATCCCAGGATGACTTAACGTGCAGAAGGGTCTGCGTGAAGGAGGACAGGAGCATCAGAATGCGAACATCACATAAGGTGGCCAAATACGGGGCATAGAGGGCAGTTCTCCACAGACCAGAGGGGCAGGCTGAGCCTGTTTTTTGGGTCTGGGGCTGTGTGCTTTGTTTGAATGGCTCTGGTCTGCTCACGATTCAGCCTCACTGGCTGCCCATGGACTGTGGGAGTTTGCCACAGTCCCCTGAGCCCTCTAATCCGCTCTCGAGCCAGACAGGTGAACGAGGGTGCGGATGTCTCGTGCTGTTCCTGACATATGGGGTTTGGGTTTCTGCAGGAACGTTGATGAGGGTAAGAACACAGTGCCTGGCACGGCTGTGATCCCCCACTGCCCGGCAGCCCTCGTAGCTAAAAAGAGAAGAGGAGTTGACTCATTTCCACAACTGTCTGATGAGACGGTATTGATGAGACTTTTCAGTTTAAGAAACATTGCTAAGTGTTACATAAAACAGAGGAACAGATCAAGGGAATTGACAGCACATGGCATATATGTATCTATACACAAGAGGGCCTGCATAGGTATTTATTTATGTTTGTAGAGTGTATATATTTGTGCAAGCAAAATACATCCCTTCGGAAATTATAGTGTGCTATATTTTGAAAAGTATTTGATTTGATATAAAAAATGAAAGAAATTCACTTTTTTCCTCCCCGGTAACTCCCACAAGCCTTCACAAGCAGATATTACAAAAGCCCCGAAGGCAGCAATAAATTCTTCTTGTTAATTGAAATCCCATTAGGGTCCAGGCTTGTGAAACAAATGTTGAAATCGTCCAGCTGACAAGCCAGACGACTTAAGGGGGCTTTAGACCAAAGGGGCTTATAGAAGTTATTCACAGAAAAACTGCCATTTGTGAAAGAGATAAACAAGCTTTGGATCTGAGTGGTGTTTAATCTGAGTGCGCAGTCGGGGCCAAGGAGGGTTCGTACTGCCAAACACAGGCCTTACTGAAGAATTTCAGCACTTTAAACCCCTAGTGGTCTCTGCTTCACTGACCGAGGTTTATTATTTTTGTCTTTCTCCCTTCTGTCCCTCTCTCTCTCTCCTTTCTTTCTAATGCTGGCGTGCATATAGTACCTGCTTTTAGCACCAAATTACAATTCCAAACATCTTTAGTTTACCTGCGGATATATCTAAAACTCCTCTACCATGTATTGGAAATAATTATTCTCTTTTAGTTTGACACCTTTCCCAGGCCAGGGTTAAACGTTGCAATTACTCAGAGAAGTGTATAAACAATGAATTAAGGTGTCAGAAAAATATCAAACGGTCGGGGGCATGGAGTTGTTTTCCTTCATAAAGTCCTAGAAGAACCTTCTCCCAGCAGCCCCATGTCTTTATAAAAGTCTTAGTATGTACTGTATGTGTAAATTGAAGAGCTAAATAAAACTGAATAGATCACCTGGGTCAAGTTATTGACTAAAGCATCTGCTTGAAGCCGAGTTCAGATGTGCTCTGTGTGGAATCAGCATATCGTGATGTAGGGCACCCGAAGCAAAGAGGGCCTCTTCCTTATGAAATTCTGGAGGTTAGATGAACTCCTCCCGGAAAGAAGGCACCCGTGGGAGAAGTCAGATGGATGACAAGAGATGCCCGCCTGAAAATCTGTGGGTCTTGATCTGTAGGTATACATTTGATTCTACAGTGGAACATTTTGATATGAGGAAGATGCTACAGTAATTTATTTATCACCAGATATTGTCCTTAACATTGCTTTAAAATATTCCTTTTGTTTAGGACAATGCAAGGGCATGCGATCAACTTGTGAGTTGGGATAAAGTAAACATGATGCCGAGCTGCAGAGAGCGCAGTGTGACGCCTCAGAGACAGTGGCGCCTTCAAGGTTAGCTTGCTGGCAGCCTTCTGAGGCCAGGGGATACTGTTGGAGGAATTTTGTGTTTATTGCTGGTCATTCATTCATTTATTCATTCACTCACCAATCGTTACTCAGCTCCCACCATGAGCCACAGTTTTACCACCCCCAGAAACTTAGTGATGGCCCTCGGCTGTACTAGGGCACACTGGAGACACTGGGACTAGGTCGACAAGGAACTCAGTCAACCGTTTCTCCAGCATTCCATGTCGATGAGACTCCATGCCATTGCTTCCAGAGCGATATTCTGCTATTTCTTTGAGATAAGGTATATTTCCTACAACAAGTAATGTAAAACACCAATGAGGCATACGTTCTCTCCTAAAAGAAAATTATATTTTTAACAGGCTTCAAAGCTCCTGTTTTGCTTAAAGCCAAAGGTATTAGTGATGATGAGATTTAAGGCACCAACACATGGTATTTCTGTTAATAAAGGGACCATCCCATTAATCTCTAAGCTCATTTCGGGAAAACACTACCAACATGGCTTTTACAGATACCTTTTTGTTTAAATATGACAGAGTGTGAGAATCTCTATCCACATATGTTTCCTGAGTGTTTATAAAATGCACATATATACACACACAAGAAGAGTATGTGCTCATTAAAGAACATTTTTAAAACAGCAGACTTAGCCATATGCTTGCACTCAAAGAATTTGCAAAAACTCTTCAGGGTATTGCTATTTGATCTATAATTTCTCCTACTTTAAAAATAGGTCTACATATTTGCTATATATATGCACATATTAAATAGTAGTGTAGATTTTAATTAATCAAATTTTTGGTGATCATGTTATCTGCTGAAATTGATGTATGCCTTAACATGGAAGTAAATATAAACATTGTTATTAGCAGTTAGACTGCTCCAGACTTAATGATTCCAGCGACTTCGATGGTCTTAGACCTCAGGATACTTAGTTGACTGGACCTCATCACTGTAGACTGGTGACTGTGATAGGAATATGACTGCTTCTACTAGAAATGCTTCTAACAGTGGCTTAAACAAATAGGGATACAATTCCTCACATAACAAGTGTGGAGACGAGTGATTGGTGGTGGTGTTTTGATTAGCTCCTCAACTATGCCATGACAATTGCAGGTTCTTTCTGCCTTTCCATTCTCTTGAATTTGGTGTGTTGCCCTTTATCCTTATGCATTTGCCTTTTGGTTGCAAAATGGCTGCTGCAACTCCAGTCATCATATTGGTGTTCAAAGATGAAGAAGGAGCAAGTTACTTATCTGCCAGCATTAAAAATGTAGTTGTGCTTCGTGCATAGGATGAGGTCGTTTGACTCAGTGATGTCAGTAGAACCTCCTGTGATGATGAAAATGTTTAATAACCTGTGCTGTTCAGTGTGGTAGCTTCTGGCCACATGTGGCTGTCGAGCACTTGAAATGTGGCTCTTGCGATGGAAAGACTGGTTTTTAAATTGTGTTGAACTCTAATACGTTTAAATATAAATAGTCATATGTGGCTAGGCTAGTGGCTACCATGTTGGGTAACACAGTTTGTCCATTAAACCTATTCGAATAATTTTGAGGAGCAATGCTTACATTTGAAAGATCAAGCCCTTTTGTGGTTAAGTGTGTTTTTATAAAATTACATATTTCAAAAGGATTATTTCCTCGTGTGTCTGTATTTCGTATTTATTTTTGCTTTATAAAGGTAGCTCAATGATCAGTTTCTCTGATCTAGCACAGATTTCTTTAAAGGAAATTTCTATTCTGGAGATTGCTTTTTTATAGTTAAAAAAGTATGACACCATTGCAAATTAAAAGCCAAAATCTGAACACCCCACTTTTGTCCACATCAGCACGATGGCAGTAACAGCAGAACAAAATAACCCTTAAAGGGGGTCATTGTAACAGTTTAGCTCCTTGCCGTCTGCTGTTGTATGACCTGTAAATGTATTCCCCTTCCACCGTGAAGTGGTCCCAACTTAGGAAACATGTGAGTTTACTTTGGACTGAATTTTTCTCCTGGCGAGTTTCATGAGAAAGAAATGTTGAAGACCAGGGAGTTTTCAGGATTGGGAGTCCTCCCGGCTCTGGTTTCCTTGCACACATGGGTGTTGGTGGAGGTTCTGGCAGTGCTCTTTGACCAGAGCTCCGGTGGAGTGAAAGTGTCCAAGCTGGAAGACCTCATGTGTGCCAGTGGGAAACGTCACGGGGGCTCGGAGGTCTGGAATCCTGGGTGAGTCACGTGGAATGGGGGGTGCCATCCATGCTAAGTCTGGTCAGGAGATGCAACAGCAGCTTGTCTGTTTAGCCTCCAGGTTAGAAGGTTCATGTGACTGCGGTTCAACAGCAACACGTCCTTTGCTTTCTGTGACATTCACAAGTGATGACATTCTCTGACATGACATTCTATACCCTTAAAACTATCATTAAACTAATTCTAGATAGTTGGGAAGCAGAAGAAGTGCTTGCTTTTTGACTGGGCCACACACTTCTCTGGGATGCGGACACTGCCGTGGACATGTCAGGCCTGCGGTACTGGAAGGGCTGTGACAAGCTTGCTCATCAGTGAAGATAAGGACTAAGATTTGTATCGGTGTCCTGGCTGAGAAAAAGACAGAGTACTCAAAGGATTCACTGTGGTGACATTAAGAACAGACTGTCTCCAGAAGGGCGGACCGGGTTAAGGGGATGTGGAGGAGATAATGAAGCACCAGAGACCACATCAGTGGGATGCTGGAAAGGGCCTTGTGGAGCCCGGGCTGCAGAAGAGGAGCTTGTCCCTGGGAGGACCAGCAGCCACTGCACAAAGCCTGCCCTGGAAGAGGGTGAGAGAAACAGTAACACACTGGATCTCTCTCCAGCTGCCTCGCGTCCCCTTCCGATGCTCCTCTGGGCCTGGCACCCCTCAGAAGCCCGAGGGCAAGTGAAGAACACAGTCCTGGGAGGGTGGAAAATGGCTCTTCAGGGTCAAGAAGAAGAACCAGCACGTGCCTATCGTGCAGCCGGGGCTGCACACACCTTAGCCAGCTCCATCCCCTACAGTCTCCTCTTTACTAAGAAGACTGAAGCTCAGGGAAGCGAGGAGAATTTCCTCAAACCCAACAGTGGGTTAATGACCAAGTCAGGAGTCCAAGCTCTTTAACTCCTCTGCCGTGGGCGGGGCCGTGGAGATGTAGCAGGAGGTGAAAAAATACGGAAACCAAACCTTCGGGTGACGGTCATAATCATAAAAGTGGCAGGAATGTCCCTGCTTTGTATTTCCAGACGTCATGGCATCTCTTACTAATATTCTTGGGAGTTTAAAAGGTTAGGTATTATCATCCTGACTTTCCTAATGAAACATAGCAAAGGCTCAGCCAGATGACTTGCCACAAAACAGCAGCTCAGTCCTGGCACCTGAATATAGGTGTTTTTGATTCTGAATCCATGGGTGAGGCAAGTAGACAGCATTGCTAATTAGAACTTGCTGGCAACAGGACAGTTTAATTAAATTCAGTCAAAAAAAAAAAAAAAAGCCCTCAAATGAAAGCCATGTTATATAGACTTTTTGCTTAAATATTAGTCTCCATTTTGCCTTATGGGTCACTAGTTAATTTTGCCTATATTGAAAAGCTCACAGTGAGGGGCCATTATAAAAAAAAGTAGGGAAAATAACTAATGTGTGAATCAAAAACAAGAGGGAGAAAAATAATATTTGAATGATAAAGTAGCAATTTCTAAAAAAATTAAATTCATATTACATTCCAAATATCAAATTTAATTCCAGACAGGCTCCAGAGTCTGATATAAATGTTTAACGTGGAGCGACGGCCAGGGGATGATGTGGTGGGAGTGGGTACTGCTGTTGGGTGCTGTGCTTACTGGATGCCAGGTGCAGTGTAGGGACTTTCAAAGTGTTACTCCCCACTTCACAGTTGAGAAAAATGAGGCCCAGAAACCTGCATGTGACCCCTGGCAGACAGCATTGCAGCCCAGCGCCTTCCTCATTCTGACTCAGGTTCAGTGCAGTTAAACACCATGGGGGTCTTAGCATCACTTCCGTCCTCCCCACTAGGGTTTCGTGAAGGAAGGCATTAGCGGTTTCTTTTCCAGAAAACCTGTTAGATTTCCATGAAATGAACAACAATGTAGCTGAAAGCAAACAGTTAAAAGCAGCCGGGAAAATATCTGCATCATTTATGACAGTCAGAGGGTTATATTTTATAACAAAGAGTTTAACTGGTGCATAAAAAAACACTAGGCAGATAAATGGACTAGGGCTATGAATTAGAATTCGCACATTAGAATGTGCTTATGTAGACAAATTTGCAAAAAATTAAGCTTATTAATAATAAAAGAAGTGCAAATTAAAATGATAATGAAGTGGTATTTTACATGCTTCACATGAATAATAGTTTTTGTCTGTTTGTTTTTGTTTTTTAAGACCGAAGCTGGGGAAATAATGAGGTCACGGGTGTCATGGTGGTGGGTTTGATGGCCTCTTTGAAAAAGCAATTTGGCGACAATTATAAAGAATCATAAAATTTCCACACCCTTTGACCCAGCCATCCCACTCCTGGGGATTTATCTTGAGGCAGTTACTAAAAGGACAATGAAAGCCATGTGTGAAAAGGTATTCCTTGCAGTCATGTTTGTAATAGCAAAACATTAGAAGCCACCTAAAGGTCCCAAGGTTCAGTAAATTGTGGGTCTGCAGAGCCATCAAATTAACTATGGAAGCTATACAGTAATATCAGGACACTAATGATGTTAATTGAAGAAGGAATTGAAGAAGGAATGCCTTTAACTGCAGCAGATAGAGTCCATCTAGGGATCGGCATTCAGAGTAAATACAGAAAAAGAAAAATAGCGGCTGTAACACGATCGGGAGGTTAGAGGCTCATCTGAGCGCCTGAACGCATGAGATGCTTGTGGCGCTGGTGCGTGGGGTTCTGGGTGTGTGCAGGGGAGTGTCCCAAGACCCGGCTGCGTGGGTGTGTTGAAACCAAGCTGGGGACGGTTTCAGACACCATCATAAGGAGCTCGAACTTTGTCCTTCGAGGCACTGAAAAGCCACTGAAAATGCCCTAACTCTGTGTTTTTGGGAGCTCTTACAGCACCGAGGGCTTCCAAGTGGTGAGGAGAGCCTCAGGGCAGGGCAGGATGAGAGGAGCAGAGGGAGCATCCTGAGAGCGTCTGTCAGCTGCTCAGACGCGGGAAAGTGGGAGAGAGAGGAGAGGCAGAGGATGCTGCTTTCCTAGCTCGGATGGGGATGCTGTTGAGAGGAGTGGGCAGAAGGGCAAGATGCCGGCTCCACTTTGAACATGTTGGGAATCTGGTCATTCTGGGGGGTCCTGTTGGGCAGTCCGGGGATACAGGTCTTGTCCTCAGTAGAGAGGGAAGGGTTGACAGTGGAACTTGGGCATGTTGGCTTGTGAGTGCAGTTGCAGTTGGAAGAGTGAAGGGTGCCCAGGGGACATTGGTCCCACGAGAAAAAGGGGTGGCTGAGGGCAGAACCCTGGGCAGGTCCGAGGTCTAGAGATGGATGAAGAGAGGAATGGAGGAAGCAGCTGGAGAAGGAGTAGTTGAAGAGACAGGTGGAAATGGAAAGAGGAGAGGGTCTTAAGAAGGAGGGAGAGGGTGGCGGAGCTGAGTGGGACTGGGAATCCAAAAGGCTGAAGTCTCGTTGGAGGCCTTTGCTTGGGTTATTGGACCTTGCAGTTCAGGTTACAGTGGAACGTGGATGGTGAGGGACGGGGAAGAACCCAGATAACAGAGGTGAGAACTCAAGGGAGGTGACTTAGAAGTGTGACTCTAAGTTACGCAAGACTTTAAAAGGCTCAAAGGTAGAGTTTTCCTAGAGCTTGGAGCATTCTCGGGATGCAGAACTTTCAATGTCCCCATCGGGAAAGTCCCTGGGCCAACCGGGACAGGCTGGCCACCCAACTTACCCCAAAATGTGTAAGCTAAAACCTCTGTTCTCTGAGAGCAATTAGAGCTGGACAAGGGTGCCAGAGGGACGTACACAACGCAGTTAAGGAGCAACACCAGGGAACAAGGCTACACCGAGCTGCCAATTTAGTGGGATGGAGAGTTTGGGAATATTTTTGAAAATATTTTTGGGTTGAAGCAATCTGGTGCGATTCGAGGAAAAAGCAGTTGCTTTTCTTTTAAATTTTTAGTTCAGGACAGAAAGAAAAACAAACAAACAAACAAGTCAGAATGGCACAATAAACCCGTAGACAGTAAAGCACTGGCGTAAACATTGACAGTTTTACCCTAAATGGCTTCCTCATTTTCCAATTACCGTTTTATTTATTTAGTTTTGATTTTACACCAAGGGGAAGAAAAAAACCTATAAGCACGCCTCATTGATTTGCATTCATGGGGAAGTGGTGTGCTGTTTGGTAAGAGAAAGCACTGAGTTTAACAGCCCCTCAGTCCTAGGAAAGACCAGGTTGTCTAGTGGAGCTGACGGTACATGTGGATTTGCTGTTCCCCGGGCTGCGCCCTGACTGCCGCCACCTCCTGGGTGTTGGAGTCCCAGACCCCTGGTTCAGCTCCCAACGTCACTGCCTGCTGGTTCCCTGGAGAGCATGGGCCATTGGAGTCCTGGCTTCCAAGCCCTGGGGGCTTGGGATCAACTTCTGGTTCTCTGTGACTCCTTTTCCTCATTCGTTGTACAATCTTTTCGTTAGAATTAGATACAGTGTTTGTGAAGCAAAGCTGCTGCTCCGTCTGGGGTTCTTTCTCCCGGCTCCTTGCCATTTGCCAGGGCTGTACGTGTCACCCGACATTTCTGGGCCTCAGCTTTCTCTGTACAAGAGGTTTCAAGACGCCGCGTGGGCAGTTCAATGCCGATCACGTGTACAGAGTGGCCCCTGCCTGGGCTAATTATCATCATTAGTTGTGTGCCAATCACTTGTTACCCACGTGGCCTGCGACAGTTCTCTCACCCTCCATTTCCTTTTCTACAAAAACAAGGTCTGAACTGGTGATCTCTGAGGTCCTGTCCAGTTCTTGAAGTCATTCATTTTTCCGAGTGTTGTTTGAAGCTTGGACTGAGATGAAGAATTGTGTTGTTTATGTGGTGACTTGAGAGACTGACTTTAAGAGAAGGTTTCAGTTGAACACATCCTGATGCTTGAAAATGAGAACTGAGTCGAGGGAAAGAGACTTGAAGAAGGCTGCAGAGAAGGGAGGGTGGATCCGATAAGTTAGTCAAACTGGAGGAAGATCTGTACAGCAAATCAATAAATCAGGCAAATGTGGGGCTTTTGGCCTGCGTCCCTGCTACCCACCTTTCTGTCTGTTACTGTGGCTCCTTCGCCCCCACTTCTCAGTCTGGCCTGTGCTTTGAACCTTGGCTGCCTGTCCACTCCTCTCTTCTCCCCAGAAGCTCAGGGCCTCAAACCTGGAATCTGCTTCCAGACGGGGCCCTTCCAGTCTGTCCCAAAGCCTGACTGTGCAGTCTGTCTGCTCCTCTGTCCTCCAAGACCCGTCTGCACTCTCCCGCCTTTGGGTGACATCTCTGCCCTCTAGGTCATTAAGGACCCTGACCTTGGCCTTTATGCTGCCCTGATCTGTCACTGCCTAAGCTGCTTTCTGTAATTGATTTTTAAAAGTATGTGCAGCCAGAGTTACCCTGTGAGTATAACTCACACCACTTAATCGTGTGTGGACGTGGGAACAAAAGGAAATGAAACAGGGGAAGACCATCAGTGATTTCTGTTCTATTTTTCTGTTCTTGTTATGATTTCCCACCCCCCGCCCCGCCCCCTCCCCTCAGGGAGTTCATTGCCAGTATCAGCATTTTTGGATCAGAATCTATACAAGCGTATGTCATGAACTGTTGTATTCATTCATTTCTTTAAAAAATGAAATATAGTCAATTACAATGTGTCAATTTCTAGTGTACAGCACAATGTCCCGGTCATGCATATACATACATATATTTGTTTTCATATTTTTTTCATTAAAGGTTATTACAAGATATTGAACATAGTTCCCTGTGCTATACAAAAGAAACTTTTAAAAATTATTTTTATATCTAGTGGCTAACATTTGTAAATCTCAAACTCCCAAATGTTTTCCTTCCCACCCCTTTTCCCCAGTAACCATAAGATTGTTTGCTAAGTCTGAGTCTGTTTCTGTTTTGTAGATGAGTTCATGGTGTTAATCGTTTGTTTTTCAAGCATCTGCTCTATCCCAGATGTCTCAGGCCCCTTTTTGGCCACAGAGAAGGAATTAGGACTTGAGTGGAGGAGAGAATAATAATCAGGTAATGAAAATAAAGGGATATGACAGAGGTGTGGACAAAGATTTTGGAGTGCGCAGCAGAGGAGACAGCCAGCTGTCTGTAGTGAGGCTTGGGGAATATTCCCAGAGGGAGTGACATTGAGACCAAATCTTGAAGGACATTCTAGCTGCAGGAAACAGTATGGCCAACAGCTTGGAGGATTAAAAGCCTCCTTGGCATCTTAAGGAAATGGCCTGGCTTGGGGTGACTCCAGGGCTTGTGAGGAGCCGTGGGAGAGGAGGCGGTGGGGACAGAGCTGGACCAGGCTGAGAAGGGCCTGGGGATGCTGGGGTAAGGGCGGGTCTGGGGATGACCCAGCCTTATTGCAAAATCCGAACGAGTTAAGTCTAAAGTAATGAGAGTTGACTGTGAGGAGCTTGCGAAATAACTACTGAGAGGTTCACGTTGGATATTTCAGTCTGATTTGAAGCTTTCAGAGGTCTCGTTTATAAGCCCAGTCATCCGGCTCTTCTGCACAAGCCACAAGCTGCGACCGTGTCTTGACCTTCTCCGCCCTGCCCTGCGCTCAGGCTGGGTTTCATCGTTTCTTTGGCGGCCTCCCTGTCTCCAGGTGGCCTCACCTGCTGCCTCCTCCCTCACTTCTTTGACTCCCAGGGAGATGAACGAATCTTGTTCACATCAGAGCCAGGGCCGAAGGAGAGACTTTGGACAGATCAGTTCTGACTGTATTTCTTCTCTGTGCTGGTTTTCTCTCCAGAAAGGCCCTATAGTTTAATTAATTAGAGCAAAACAAACAAAGCTAATCCTAAACAGCTGAGCTTCATATTTTCAAAGACCCATAAACCTCATCAGCATAAAATAGATTAAATTTGGAGCTTAGCTGGTGCAGACGTTCATTTTGACGGAGTGCTCCCTGCTTTGCCTTCCTGTCTGGAACAGAGTTTTCTGGAGTCATCTCAGAGCTCTGATGGGTCACCCCGTAGATCCTGGGTAGAAATGGGCTCTGTCCCCAGAAGGCTGCTCCAGCAGAGAGGCTAATGGAAAGTGAAGGACACTTGTGACCAGCCTGTCCCAGGAGACTGGGGTATAGACCTCTGGGCTGTGGTTGAATCATGATTTTTATCTATTTGTCTGTTTAAAAGTTAAATCTGTTTGTACATTTCACTGTATGTAAATTATACCTCAATACAAATTCTAAGTAAAAAAAAAGTGTCTATTTAAAAAAAACTTCTTTTCTTTAATAAGAAATTTGAAGTGTCTTTTTCAGGAGAGGATCTTGAAAATCAAAGGGACAGTGACAATAATAATATTATTTGTGGCTTTGGATCAATTTCTTTTATTTTTTGTGTATCAGTTTCCTCCTTTGAATAGTTGCATGCTAGGTTTTTGGTTTTACTTCCAGGTCTTGTTTCTGGTTTATTTTTCCTCCATAGTGGAAATCATGTTTAATAAATACTTTGTAAGAAAAAGTTTGCGATGTCACAGCAGCAAGAGTTATAGTTATTTGTGTTGAAAGATTTGCCTGAGGATTACTCCCACATTTTTTGAAAGGTCAAAATTGAAGAGCTTCATCCTTAATTCATAGCATATCTGTCAGTTTTCTGTTCTCTTCTCCGGGTGATCATTTAGATGCTGGCCATCTTGATGGTGGGATAGTCTTCCACCCTGTGTTGCTTTCTTATCCACTCATTTTGGAGCTAAAGCCATAGAACCCATAAGCAACAAGGATGCTAGATGTTGGGGTTGAGAAGCAGACTGGCAGTATCACGCTTTGAACTTGGAGGAGGAACCCTCAGAAGAGCGTGAGCACCTGCTTCTCCTGCACAGGAGCGTGCATGGCCCCTGGGAATGGGAGCACATGACAGGCAGCATATTTGCTGTTAGCCGTTTTTAAAAGTTATCTTTGTATTTTGTTCTTTTGCTGCTTAGGATCTTGCAAGCAGGGTCACAAGGCCAAGCTTTAAAGATTTCACCTTTTGAGAGCTGTCAGCCGAGGAGGGCTGACTTGGGGTTCTAGAAGGTGAGCGGCCCAAATGAAAAAATGCTCAAGGAGTTGCCATACTGCTGGACAGACTTCTGCAGGAGAAACCATGGGGTTAACAACACTTTATTCTATTGCCACAGGGTGGAGCGTGCACCTGTGTTACACCTGTCCTGCTTTTATCTGTTCTCTGCCAGCACATGCGCATTGTGAACTTCTTTGTTCGTGAGGCTTACAAAATATCTCTAGCACATGTGTACTTCTATTTTCTTTGTTCTAAATCTTATATAATTGATGCATGCGTACAGTCATTATTTACTGCATACTACAAACATGCTCTGATCGTGGCCTTGGGTCCCACTGCCTTAACTCACCTCAAGGCCAGCTCACAAGAGCTCTTTTTATTAAAGCCACGTGTCTGGCTGTCAAAACTGAGAGACAACTGGTTATGGAGGCACACATCCTCTTCCACAGGAAAAGGGGTGTTCTGCTGGCTTCTTCCTGGTGTTCAGTGATTTCCAAACCACATTCAGCAGAGGTGATTCAGGGTTTATTTCCACTGCTTAGAAACCGAAGTAACAAGGCAGTACAAATGGTCGACTGTGTTACTGATTCCATTTTAACAGGTTGGAGACCACGAGTCTGTTGATTGGAGATCATGAATATAAGTTCAACTTTTTAATTTAATTTTTTTCTGTTTTTACAATAAAATTTCTCCTGTTATGTCTATGTACACATTTAGATTTAGGATAAAACTGCCCCTAGTTAGAAGTTAGCTCCACACAGTTCATTTTGGAACTCAAGCCTGCGCCTGTCCAGACTCATGACCTTGTCATGAGAACACCTGATGGTGACATGATTGAGTGCTCAATTCATGCCAGGAGGGCCCAGATGCCCCTGCTTGGTCCACACTTTGCTCACAGTCAGCTGGTTTTGTGAGAATAAAGAGACATGCTGTAATCTAGAGTATTGATTAAGTATTTCAGACTTTAAGGCGGAATTACCCTAAACATCACCAAAAGATAAATAACTCACTGGGGAAAAATGTGTGCAAAACATTTGACCAACAGTCTATTTTATTAATTTCAAAGCACTTTCACGATCAATAAGGAAAAGAGGAGCAATGCAGTAGAAAAATGGACAAAAGACTAATAAATAGGGTCGCAGAAAGGAAGTATAATTTCCAATAAACATGCAAGAAGATGGTCAGCCTCATTCAGTTAAAGAACTGGACAATGTAGCGGTAGTCAGAGTCTGTCTGCCCAAGAGTCAGGTTAGTGGTTTCAAAGTAAGATAAATCCCAGTGTATTTGGAGCAAGCTTAATCGTCTCTTTCATACCTCATTTCTGTTTGTAGGTCTGTAAATTGCTGCTGTGAGCTTTTTGTGGGGAGGGTTTGGGTGATGTGTCCAGAAAAGTAAGGCACGTTCTTTTGACAATAGCCATTTCCCATTTCCTTTCTATAAATTTAGTTCGCAGTTGCCCCAGATATGTGTACTTTTCTATGTTGTTTGTACACTGTTTGTAATAGTAACAACAATGTACCCAAACTGGGAGAAACAGCCTAAATCTCCATATGAGATTAGTGAAATTATGGTGCCATGATTTGATGTAATGGAACACTATAGAGCTTAGAGAAATGAGAGAGAGAGAGAGAAGGAGGACGGGAGAGGAGAGTGGGAGAGAAAGATAGAGACGGATTAGATGTGCTATGTGCTGCTGTTGGGGATATGTTCAATATATAGTAAGAGAATAAAGTAAGCTATAAAATAATAATACAGTAAAATAAATAAGATTTTTACTTATATGAAAAAAGGAAACAGAAAAGAAAAAAATCTTCTTACGCTTATAACTGCATTGAAAACTGGAAAGAGATGCAGAAGAAAAACGAAAAGTGAAACAACAATAAAATTCTGATAGTGATTGACTCCAGGATTTGACATTGAAATTCAGAGACGGAGGTGGGGTCTTTCATGGTTCACTGTCTTCCCTTCTGTGTGAATTCAATTTCCTTTTTCATCCTGAGCGTGTGGATCTTTAGTGATAGGGAAACAACTTAATAAAAAAGCCCTCCATTCTTTCTCTGTCATTCTCTGGTAATGCCCTAATCCTTCCCAATATTTGGTTCTAGAATTCTTCCTTTTTAGAATCTGAATATTTGTAGATTTTTTTAATTGACCAAGGCTTCCATAGCCTTCAGATACACTTATTTATTATATTATTTAATTATTTTACTTTGATGGAGAGGAAGTTAATTAGGGTTATTTATTTTTAGAGGAGGTACTGGGGATTGAAACCAGGACCTCATGCATACTAAGCATATGCTCTACCGCTTGAGCTATACCGTCCCCCCTCAGATATACTTGTTTCTTAAGAAGTGATTACGTTTTAATTGACTTGTCCCAACAGCTCGCTGGCTCTGCAGGTGGACTGGGCCAGGTGTAAGAACACCAGGCTTACTCCCTGGTGAGGGAATCCACGCCACAGGTTCTCAGTCAAGAGGAAGGTCATGGAAGTGGACTCCGAGTCAGATGACTTGGGTTTGTCTTGGCCTAGCCGGCTGCTAGAGACATGCCATTGGGCCAACTCTTTAGCCTCTGTTCTGCATCTGTAAAATGGGGCTATTAATAATACCAACTGCATTGGGTTAAATGAATGAAAAGGCGTACCACCTACAAAACACTGAGAAGGGAGTCTGGAACATAGTCATAATCACATCAGCTATTATTCTTTCATTTTATGTTTAGAGGCATGTTCACCTCTATGTTTCAGTTTTCTTATCTTTAATTTTAAGCTGGTTGGACAGAATAAAATGGAACAACTTTCCAGTTAAATGATGATTTAACACCTGCATTTCTGGTTTACCCCTTATGAAGGCCTACATGTCTTTCAGTTGTATATAGTTGTCGCCGTGTTTGATAGTAAATTTACTTGCTGGATTTTTTTCATCAAGAGTCTTTGGCTAGCTTAAGTGATGCCACATTATATGATTTCTGGTTTTTTTTTTTCCACTGATAAAAATCATATATGTTCTGTACCTAGTAGGGTCCAGAATTTGTTGTGCTGAGGACTAAGAATGGAGAGAAGACATAATGTCTGCCTTTGAGAGGCATGAGGGCGTGTGACTTGGAGAATCTGGAGGAGGGGCTGCCCATAAAATGGAGTTTGTCAGCTAACATGTTATTGGTTGAGAAGGTGATTGGAGGAAAATTGTGAGCAATTTGTTATTCTTTCGAGGGGCCCTAAGAGCTTAAGATGGGAAATTGCCCTTCCCTGAATCAACATGTTCTCTCCCTTTTTGGATTCTAAGTTTTGCCTTTGTGTTTGGCTCAGATGCTCTGAATTTAATTCTCCTAAGTGAAAAAAGCCAACTCTTGAGGCAGATGGATGGTGGGGACAGATGATCCCTTGAGAGCAATGAGCCCTGAAATGGTGAGAGAGCCTGATGAGTTGCAGGAGGGCTGTGGTTGGGTGGGGTGTTGAGGATGGAGAGGGGCTGCCCTCTGCATTCTGGGCACCCCAACTTGGCCTATTCATCTCACAGATCCCTTGGAAGCTGGGCATTTTACCCATGAAGAGTGGAGGCTTGGAGGGGTTAACTTGCTTGCCCACAGTTACAAAGTTGGAAAGTCACAGGACCTGGATTGGATGGGGTCCAGGTCTTATCTGCTTAACTCATATATATTTTTTTCTCTCTCCCTCTAGTCTCCTTGGTTTATTTTATTTCAAGAAGCACAGAGTAGGTACTTAATCTCTTCCCCTGGCGTCATTAATTTGTGTTGTTGGTTACAAAGGGGATTGGATTTGAGAGTGTTTGGAACAGGAGCTCAGGGTCACGAGGCCAGGGTGAGGGGAGAGCTTGTGTTTGCCGGTGGGTCAGCTGGGAAGCCCAGGTGAGGAGGATGACTGTGATCTGGGGGTTGGATACCCGGCTTCTGATTCTGTCTCGAACACTTGCCTTGCTGTGCTTTGGGTAAGTAACTAAGTCTCAGTTTTCTCATTTGTAAAAGGAAATTACATTACCTGTCTAGCAGGGTTTATGTGAACAGTAAATGGCAAAAGCCTATAAAATGCCCTACGTAGTTTTGGCCGATTGCATGTGCCCCTCCTCTACTTAATAGACCTTCAATGGCAGCAATAACCATGTGGTCCAGCCCTTGGAAGAGAAAGCTTCTGGAATATCTTTGTGGCCTCTTCCTATTAGCGTTTTTACGAGATCATCTTTGCATGGAAATAGCACATTGGAAAGCACCCCTCCCTGAATCGAGCCCCTTTTCCAGCTACAGGAGGCACAAGGAGTGCTGCTTAAGGCCCATCTCCAGTTCTTAGTCACATTCTCAAAGGAGCTTCTGCCATTTGGGGATCCGGGCCGTATTTCCTTTGACAGAGGAGGAAAAAATAAAGAAGTCATATAACATGTGACAGCTATACAACATCCCTCTGACGGCTCACTGCTTAATCTCTAGGTGAACTTCAAAAAGCTGTCCTTTGAAAGGGAATTATACATTTCTCCAGAAGAAACATTTGGACACCTGAGTCAAGGGTACTGAGGTCGAGTCTATTTTAAACATAACCTAGGAAGCACGCTGGTATAGGAAAGAAGAAACCAAATAGGTAGAACTCTTAACCAGGTATTTCTTCTTTGCTTTCTATTTTCCCCCCATAAAATACAAATTCTAAAAATAAAGAGGCCATGATAAAGGCTGGACTTTAAAACACAGACTTAGTGGGTCTGGGGTGGTGATGCACTTAACTAGTCTGGCACCTTCTATCCTTGAAAACCTGTAAAATTAAAATTGATTTCCAAAAGGAGACCCTGAGACCCACTAAGTTTCTTATTCATTAGAGAAATCATCAGTTACTTTCAGAATTGTATTCAACTTCAAGCTGACTAAAATTTTCATTTAATTAAAATGTATAATTTTCTTAAAATTCATATTAGCAAAAATGTGGTAATAGCGTCAACCACTGTGTGACCTTGCTGTTGGAGGGTGTGTATAAAACTGCACTGTGATGCTCTCTCTCTCTCAAAAAGTTACTTTTCTGACAACCTCATCCATCCAGAACACATCCAGAGTCTGGCCCTCAGGCATTACAGCCCAGGCATCATATTCTGTGGACGTGACAGAGCGCTCACAACTGTTTGTGGAAAATATAAATGTGGTACAATGTGCCTTAGGGACAGAGAATCGTACATTTCCCAATGGCCCATGGGAGCATTTCTCCCCTTTAGCCAAGCAGTATAATTTATGTCCACATCAGAAGTAAACGTTATCAATAAAGAACTGCATTTTACTTACACTTTGTTTAAGAAAACCACAAGCATGCAACTAAAGATGTTTTGTACATCACAGTCATCTAAAGATTTGGCACTTAGAGGCATCACTTTGGTATTTGGACCACTTTCCTCAGAGCAGTTCCCACCCATGAATGTAAGGAATGAGTAAATGGGTGCAAGACATAAGGAGTATCTCGATTATGCAGAAACTGCATTTCTCAGATGAAGGGTTACGGAATTTCGAATCTAGTAAATGCTCCTTTGCTCAACCCTCTGGTTTGTGGATTTCTACCCCCTCACCAACCAACCTGCCATATTTGTTCACATATCTCGTTGTGTCATCTCTTTTATGTAATCACGTCACCATCCCCTGCCCTGTCTCCTTCCCCAGCTTTTGAGGAGGGAATACAACATCACCGCCCTAAGTATTCCTTCTTTGTTAGGCAGCTTTATTTGCAAAGGGGTTTTAGAAAACCCTAGTTAATGAAATTTTCAGCAGGGGCTGTCTGCAGCCACAAAAAGCATGATTTAATTTTAATTAAAATATACTTAATTAAATCCTATTGGCTGAAAGTGCATGGAAAAAGTGATTAACCCTCTTTAACTGTTTTTGCCAAGCTTTTAGGTGCCCTGCCTGGAGGGGACTGCCTAGTAGCAACAAAGCCTGTCTGGAAGGATGGACCTTACTCCCTGGCCTGCCGTGGTTCACTGCTGGCTTCTAGTGCCATATTGGCCCATGGCCTTCAGCCTTTTTCTCACTTTCCCGACAAATTATCTGCACATAAAGAAATACAGTTATAACACCAAAAGCTCCATTCTTTGAATTTTATTTCTACCTGTGTAGCAAAAGGTATTGGAAACAGTGCCTTGATGTCTTCTGGCTTCTCCCACTTCGAGTTTTTGTGGCGAACTCTTCCTTCTAATCTAGAATGCCCATCTTCCCAATGTCCTTCCATATTTTAACCATATTTCTTCCCTTAGTGATACTAAACTTTCTGGTGGGGTGGGTGGGCATCTCAATTGGAAGAAAGGGCAATAAGCAAAAATTTAGGGAAGGGGACTCTATAAAAGGTATTGGGAGATATTTTGTGGTTCAAAAGAAGTGTTTATTTGAGAAAATTTTCAAGGTGTTTGTACATTTCCGTCTGTAGTAACCTTTCCTTAATAGAAATGTTAAGATAATCCTATTTCTGAATCTGATCCTAAGAAATGTCGTGATAATCTTGTTTCTGAATTTGATCTGATTCTGCGGGCTCTGGAAAATCATAATTTCTGCCCTTAAGCAATTGGTCAGTAAAAATTCAACTAATCTTAATAGTCATGGAGGACCTAATGCAATCAGAATTAAAGACAAGCATGTCTATGAGAGAAAAATGAAAGCATTCCACTCACATTTGAAGTGAGAACATCTCAGGGATGACGAAGGCTCACTATTTTTCCAAGTTAAAGGTGAGACATACCGGAGTCTGTGTTAAATCAGTCAGGCCTGGCTGCAGTACCAGAGTCCCTAGAATAGAAAGTGCGTAAAACACTGTAGATGTTTGTTTTTCTAACCCACAATCGAAAGCCGGGCTCCTGGACAGTGGGTGGCTCCCTTCCACATGGTGATTCAGGGACCCCTGCCTCTTCCCTGTTTTGGTTCCACTGCCCTTTGGGCTGGCTTATTGTTGTTCGTGTGAAGTGGGAAGGTAGCATGAGGAGGCACAGCTGCCTCTTTATGGTCTCTGCTCATGAGAGGCACATACATTTCTGCTTAGATTCTATTGGCTAGAGCTCAGCCATCAGTTCATCCCTAATTCCAAGGAAGGCGGAGAAGTGTGGTCCAGTTTAGTCCCCAGGAAGGAGGGAAAAAACAGATTCTGGTGGCCAGCCAGCAACCCTGCCACAGAGACCATCTAGGTGGAGGTTTGCAAGTGGCTGGCCAGCAAGCCACCCTGGCCTCGCTGGTGTATCTCCCTTGGCCAACACAGTGCTTGTAGAAGTTTTAAATTGCAGCAAATGCCAAAAGATAAGGAGATTTCATATAAATATCTTGCCTTCTGGCTTCTCTTGGAAAATTTGACTCTTAGGCAGTGTTTACCTCCTCTTCTTGCTTCATTCTTGTCCAGAGTCGAGTGGGGGCTCTGCATTTACAGCGGGCATGTGTCCTTTTGTTGCCGCAGTTCTTGCCACTCCCTGTTGTCCCCCAGAGGATGCTCAGCATCAGTTGCCTGCTTCTCCAATTCCTGCACAACTCTCTGGGATTGGAAACCAGAACACCGATTCACAGCCCCGATCTCTCTCTCTCTTTTTTAACCACTTACTTGTCTGTCTGTCTATGTATCTAATCGTCTACCTCTATTTCTCTATCTCTCTGATTGTATCTGTATTGTATCTGATTGTATCTGATCAGGCACTGTATTGTATCTGATTGTAAGAGACACTCACCCGTAATTTAGATAGGTCTAATAATATTATGTTTGGTGAGGAGTGGCTTCAGCGAGTTCATAGAATTGCAGATGCTGCAGAGAGGAAGGAAGACGGGGTTGGGGGAGGGAGGATGAGAAATGAATGAAACAGTGAAGGGGATGATTTCTATGATCTTGAAAAACAAAAAGCCAAATTCTAATTCTCTGCATAAAACTCAGCCGCCTTCTGCATAAATATGTTCTATTAGCTTTATTCTATCCTACCTGAGATTTGTAATTGGAAATGGAATCTTTATCCTCTAAAACTGGAGCGGAGGGGTATATGTTTCTTTTTGTGATATTGTTACTAGGATCACTTACAAGCACAGATGGGAAGTGGGCAAAGAGACAAGACACAGCCGTGAGCTGCGAGAAGATCCTTCTCTTCTGACTGAGAAGGTTCTTCGTGGGAATTCACGAGGCCATGCCCCAGGGATGCCAGTGGCTGGGTAGTGATGGGGCGTTTGTCGTTCTGCTTTACAAAGTCATGTTGGAGGAAGCCTGAGTCCGGAGGCCACCTGGCGGGGCTCACTCACTGAACTCAACAGGCAGGAAGACTCAGTGAAGGTATCTCCATCACAACCCAGTTTGTGGTGGTGATTAAAAGAGGAGAACACCAGGAACTGAAGCCTGCAATTGCTTTTGATCCAGATACAACTAGAGCTGTGAAACGGGGGCGCATGCAGGGAAGAGATGCTTACAGCCGAGGAGAGTCACTGTGAGTTCATTCTTTGAGCCTGTATATGAGGGTAGAAATGACAACCCGGACTTATACCTGGTAGCAGTTGGCTATTTACTAAGTAAGCTTTGTTTAAAAAACCCCAGCGATAGGTGGTCCGGCATCGTAATCCAGGTATCTGAGGCTCTGAAGATGAAGACTGTGGTTTCTAGTCCCTGCTATAGAGCAGAATCACTATAGAAGATTCTAAGTTTTTATCTCAGACTTGTCTGAAAACAGCTCTGCCTAGCTGGCAGGCAGAGGACTCTGAATTTTTATCAAGTGATTATTATACAGCCAACTTGGTGCGGGTCTGACAATCCACATCTGAGGACCGCTGGGTAAAGTGATTTGCCTGAGGATGGATAGCTCATAAAGAGCAGATCCAGGTCCAAATCCAGCTGCATCTTTTCCTCAAGACTGAGCTCATCTGCTGGAGCCAGCATTAAGCTGTTTGATGTGTTTGGTAATGTTTGATAATAATCGAAGGCAGCAAGAAGAGACACTCACATTGGCAAAGATCTCCTGTGCTCAGGCAGTATTCATGTGTTTTTATTTCATCCTGGGCTAAGACTACAAGGTGAATATTTTTCACTCACATTTTGCTGATCAGGAAACTGAGGCCAAGAGAAGTTCAGTTCTGCATTTATGGCCCCATGGTTTTGTTTAATGAAAGAGTGGAATAAAATTCAAATCCAGGTCATCAGCAGGGCAACCCCAGTCCAATGCTATATAAGTATTTCTATAGATTTCTGCACTTTAAATCTTACTGTAAATTAAACCATGGTTTTAAATTTTATATTTATTAATTTAGTTTAAGTTAATATATTAGTAACAGGAAAAGCAAAATTAAACAGAAGAGTTTCCATTTCATGTCTAAAAGAGGACCAAGCTATTGATCTCCCAAGCCATAGTCAAACATGGTCATCTCCCACCTTGCTTCTCCAAGGATGGGCCAAGGATGCAGTATTAGCATCACCTGGGAGCGCAATAGAAATGCAGACTATTATTAGGTGCCGCCCCACACCTGTTGATCCAACATCTGCATTTGAACAAAATCTCCAAGTGATTCTTCTACACATGAAGTTTAAGAAATTCTGAACAGTTGTTGGAAACCAGATACCTCGTGGAGACATGGTTAGACTCATGTCTTGTCCTTGCCAGTGCAAATGTGAGAAGTGATGGTTGACAGGGCACTAGATGGTCGGTAGGTTGAACTATGGGTACCAGTACGGACAGGAAAATGTTGGATTTGGTTGCTTTGGTAGAGTTGTCAGCATATTTATTTAACTTACAGTGTCAGGGTTAAAGAGCTAGAGTTGGATCCATTTACCCTAAAACATAAAAACATACAGCAGAGTACTCCTTATGTATGAGTGCGTATCCAATGCTTTTTGACCGTGAAGAGGTTTCTTGTTGAAATTCTGCTGGGATGTTGTATAGACTGAATTTAAGAGACTTGTCAGGACATGGGGGCTATTTAACTCAAATACATTTTTTATGCCCTGATTATCATTTTCTGTTACTCATATTCCTTTCCTGACTACTCTTGTATCGAATAGATTGAATATTGAAACACTAAAAAGCCGTATCAATCATTGCTATTATAGTTCTTAGGACCTTTGGTATTTTTTTTATAGTTGTACAAGCTATGACTTATCAACAATAATTGTTTCTTTAGGCAGTAATTTTTAATTTGTTTTTTATAAGGACTGTCCCCAGAGTGTGGCTTGCAGTGGAATCTAAGCAGTAAAAATCACCTTGGCAAATAATTTTGTATATACTTGTATTTTTCGGTCTGAGTAAGAAAAATCTACTTTTTACCCAAAGCACACAGGATCTATTTCGGCATGAGCCTGATAATGAGACAGTAATTGGTGTGTAAGCCGTTCATTCTCCAAGTTTTCTCACGGGGCATAATTTGTCTCTTATTTGTCAGGGATGGGTTCTGGGAAACAACAGTCCCATTCATGATGGGCAAAGCAAATGGACTAAAACATTATCATAGCTGGAATTAATGGGCCACTATGGATTTATGTCAAGAATGTTAATGATTTGTTTATGAATAATTGGGCCTGTCGCATGGTGAAACAGGAGCCTGCAGAACTGCTGAGTGGACAGTTTGCTTGCAGGGGATTCTTGGAGGAAATAAACGCTCTTGCCAGGCCCTTTGCATCTCTGAAATCACTGCTGTGAATTGACTTTGGGGTTTGAAATGGTGGCATTTACCTTACACGATCCCGGGCTCGCTGTTGCTGGTCTTGTGACTCTAAATTTTCCTGAAACAGCATGGAGAAGGATTACCTTCTTAGGATTGAACATAATTTGTTTCTGGTAAAATATTGTGAGAAAATAATGATTTAATTAAATCTCTCATTGAGTAAAATCTCTCCACTCCCCCTCTACCAGATTATGTGTTCTTTTTCGAAAAGCACGTTAATCTGGAAGACATGAATTTGCGGTAGATTTTAATTGGCAGATGAAAGTCAATGATTGCTAGGTAGAGTTTAGGAAATGAAAAATAAGCCAAGATTATATAGTGATTTGTATACACTCATATGTGTGTTTTCGTGTGTATAGTATGTGTGTGTGATGGGTGTGTGTGTGGCTTGCGGTGCAAGTGTTTATGATGTAATTTGATGATGTGTATGTTGGCTGCTTTTTAAACATCCGCCTTTTTACAAATGATGATATTGGCTTTCTCTTAAGAAGAAATTTAAAGTTAACTGTTATTCTATTTATGTTAAAGAGATTCATTTTTTTTTTTCTTTTTGCTTTGGGATAGAATTAGTATAGTCAAAATTTTCTTGACTTACGTTCAAAGAGTCTTAATAACTTAAGTACCAAAGTAACCGTATATACACTTCTAATTGCAATCTGAGAAGTTTCATACCCCAAATATGACCTAAAGGGTATTAACATACAGACTTCTATATCATTAGAAAAAAATGTGTAATATTTGTCTCATGAAAGTGCCTTCTGCATTTTCTAGCCAGAGGGCACCCATAATGGTTAATTTGCTTGATCCTTACAGCAGTCTTGGCTGTTCTGTGGTTATAAAGCCATGGAGTCAAGTCTCAAGTCAAAATTACTTGTGTCCAGGTCTCAGGTTCTTTCTGCTGTATGATATCGCAGAATCAAAACCCATGTGACCTCACTTCTTGTATCCCCTCTCCCTTCTGTGTTACCGTCGTGATTGTCTAGGTAGGCGGACGAACGTACCAAATGCTGTTGAAACAAGATGGTGGGCACAGATGGGCTTCCAGGGATCAGAGGACCCCTTGACACAGTGGGGAAGTTCTGTCTACATCTTGTGCTTCTTGGATTTTCTCTGACTCCTCAAGTGCTCCATGATCTCTCAAAAGATAATTTTTTTTCTTCTAGAAAATTATTAACTTAGCCCATGTCTAACTGGAGAGCCCATGTCTAACTGTAGACCCCATGTCTAATGGGTTGGATGAACATGGGTTGTTTCTCATTCTCATTATCATTTTTTGTATAGTGAACGTGATTTGGAAATTAAGAAACTGGTCTTCCTAAGTACTCACTTATAAGTTGTTCTCATTCTTCTCTAATAGTAATAATACTCTATGTGAATTATACTCCACTCCTAACTGGCAGCTTTGGCAATAAGCAGCAGATACATAGCTTTGACCTCTTCCAACCATTGGAAGGTCCATCTTAGAATGGACTGAGTGTAGACAAGTGTGTATTGATCAGGGCTCTTCCAGAATTAAGAGAAGAACAAGTACGGTTTGTCAAATTTCCAGCTTTATTCAATTCTATTTTAATATTATGATGGGCCTCCATGAAGTCTTTTATCATTAGGCACATGGTGGATGTGGAATAGAGTTGTTAGCAAAGACAGGGCAGACTTAAATTCAAAGGGTACTGTTGAACAGCCATTGTAAACAAGGCATTATTTTCCATGCTTGGGGATGAGAAGATGTGTGAGGGCTGGGCTGGATGCTGAAGGAGCTGGGTGTGTCCATCCACGTGTAGACTGTGGTCATGATTCACTCATGTGCAGGCTCCTTTGTGTTCCACTGCTCACATTTGCATCCGCTGACCGTTAGCATGTTAACCATTTCAAGGAAAGAACCCTTTACTGGAAATGCTACAGTATAGTTGTTTAGCATAGTATTTCCGGTATAGAAAGCATATGTAGTTACATGATTTATTTTTCTTATATGTGTACATCTTGGATTTAGGATTTCCTCCCTCATCCCCTCCACAGATGTGATGATAGTAAGACTGATTCTGCAGACAGCTAAAAACCCATCCCATTACCTTGCAGTCCCGCCTTCTCCATCTGGAATTTTTCACCTGGCTCTGTCAACTTCAAGGTCTGTCATCCTCTAGGACGCTGGCTCTCAAGTCCTCGTATTCATTACAATCACAAGGGCTTTTGTTAAAAATGGAGACGCCTTTCTCCTACTCAGAAATCTCCTACTATAACCAGCATTGCAAAGGATTCTGACGTAGGAAGGACTCTGTACATGGGCTTTCTAGAGGGATCATCAACAACCCTCTGAAACTATTTTCCACATTTGGATTCTGTCATTTTTCTGGGGACAAGATGCAAAATTTTGTGTAGATTTTCAAAAGGGTCTGAAATCCAAAAAGAGTTTGTAAGACATTCTTGGGGCTGAAATGAGGACATTAATTGTAACCATACAGTTGTTACTTTTTAATTTTAATTCTCCCTTTCTGTGGGTGTGGGCTGTCTTTTCACTTTCTTAATGATGTCCTTCTTTATTGAACTATAGTTGATGTATAATATTATACTTTTTAAAAAAATCTTTTTTCCCCTTAATGGAGGCACTGGGGATTGAACCCAGGACCTCACGCACACCACGCACATGCTCTGCCACTGAGCTGTATTCCCCCTCCCCTACTTGTAACCTTTGAGCTTGGCAGGTAAATGGATTGAATTCATAGGCAGTGTGATGGAATCATATTATAATGAGAAAACTATTAGAATAATTCATTTTTATTTTCAAACTAAAAAAGTACTACTTCTGGAATACAGTTTTCTGTACTTTGTCAATAACACTTAAAACGCAATACTAGCTTTGATCAGGTGACTTTTATGGAAAGATAAAACTGATGTTTATAGGTGCAGAAGTACATTACTTACACCTTACCTGAGCCTAGTGTGATGGACTGCAGACACCTGACATTCTTTTAGTAGAACAGGCAACCTGAAACCCACTTCAATTAGCCATCCCAGCCCAGTACCCCTGGAAGTTCTGCAGTTACGCTGAACACCTCATCTACCATTCATTTTCACAAGGATGTGGTGGTAAGAAGGCATTAATAACTCAGAGCAGACGTGGTGTAGATGAAATAATCATGTTATCAAAGTAATTAACTTGAACTCCAAGAAAAGTCCCACTTTGAGGTTCAGAGAGAGATGTGAATAAAAGCCAAATTGATGCCTGCCCTGGATTCAGAGCTTCGTCAGTTCTCTGAAACTTCTGGGTAATGAGGACTCTTTGCAGAGTAGTGTTAAGAACCTCGTATTCTTCAGGCATGTTTCCTATGCTTCCAGACAGTCAAATTAATAGGTAGTTTTTCTTCAGGGATTAGATGTACTTTTCTTTTGAAGAAATATTTGACAATTATTCCCTGGGATTGTCAGGGTACTCTCTGTGAGTGAAGATACAAATAATTTAACTACCAGCTTCACTTCTCTGTCTCTTCACATAATAGCAGGTGGCAGAGAAGGAGCCCAGCTGAAAAATACCATGGGAACTGGAGTGGTGTGGCTTTGGCTGGTTAAGACAGGAAAGATTTTTCATCTTCAGAGTCAGAAAAAAATGCTTCTGAAGCAAAAATATCATTAGGGAAATGCAAATCCAAACGATGAGATACCTAACCCCTCAAACCCATAAGGATGGCTACTGTCAAAAAGAAGAGAAAAGAACAAGTGTTGGTGAGAAGGTGGAGAAATTGGAACACTCGTGCACTGTTTGTGGGACTGTCAAATGATACAACTGCTGTGGACGGCAGTAGAGCTGTTCCTCAGAAAATTAAAAATAGAATTGGTAATTATTATCCAGCAAATCCACTTCTGAGCCCATACCCAGTAGAACTGAAAGGAGAGTCTTGAAGAGATATTTGTGCATGCATTTTTATTGCAATGTAGTTTACAATAGCTAAAACGTGGATGCAACCCAAGTGTCCATCAACCCATGAGAGGATAAACAAAATGTGGCATGTACATATGGAATGACATTCAGCCTTAAAAAGGAAGGAAATTCTGTACATACTACAACAGAATGGATGGACCTTTAGGACAGCCTATGAAGTGGAGAAAGTCAGTCACACAAAGACAAATACTGTATGATTCCATCTACATGAAGTACTTGGAGTAGTTGAAATCACAGAGGCAAAACGTGGAAATGCTGGGGACAGGGAGCAGTGGAGGAGTTAGTGAAAGGTCACAGAGCTTCAGTTGTGCGGGATGGCAGGAGTTCTGGGGATGCGTGGTGGTGGTGACGGCACAACAATGAGAATGTACTTAACACCCCCGCACTGCATACTTAAAAGTGGTTGAGATATTACGTTTTATGTCACTATGTGGATTTTACTAGGATAAAAACGATTGGAAAAAAAAGAAAATGATTTAAAGATGTTTTCAAACAATTAAAAACTAAGAAAGATATTCTTTCTTAGTTGTCTGTCTCTTGTGGGCTGGAGACTAGTTTTATTTTTATTTTTTCAACATTTAATTAAATGTATTGTGGCAATCATTTTGCAAATATAGACATATTTCAAGTCATTACGCCGTACACCTTAAACTGGTACAGTGTTGTGGTATGCCAATTATATCTCAATACTGATGGAAAAAAATTCACTCCTTTTTATGGTGAAATAGTATGTGGAGACTAGTTTGAAGTGAAAATGCCAAGTGCAGAGATTTGGGTCAGGCTGAGGTCTGCCGGTGGAGACGCCTCAGTGAGCATTCGACATCGGGAAATGGTTAGCCCATTTATTTAACAAATGTTTGTTCAGGGTCCCTCCACGCAGGGTGTCGGGTGATGTGCGGGAGATGGAGCAGCGCTCACACGCACGTTTATTTCTTCTTCTTTTTGAACCTGATGGTTCTCCCAGGTTAAATATGCCTTTACCCAAATAATTGAAATAGTCTAAACATTTGTTTTTTGGTGTTTTTTTTTTTTTGTTTTTTTTTGCTTTGACAACTGGTATTTTCATAGTAAGAAATTTATTTCATGGTATAGAAAAGTATGGAAAAGAGAGCCAGGTTCTTAAAGACTCTGCTGTTAATGCTTTGGCATCTGCTCTACATTCCTTTTTCTATATATACGTACTTAGGCGCACACATGTGCTTGCAAAACAGGAAACAGGTGATACATTCTGCTTTGTGACCCTCTCGTTTGGCTTAATATATGTCCTTTGACACGATTCCATGATGGTATGGTAAGTTTTCTGTTTGTATTTTCAATGGCCAGGAAGAAATTTAAGAGATTTTTGGATGTTTTGGTGAACATCATGTCATTATAATGGCGGAGGTAAAGTAAGTCATGAAAAAATACCAGCGTGGTTGACAGTCCTGAATGCAAGGAGATGTGGGTGCTGGACAGTCACCAGCAGAGTGGGAGCTGCGTGGTGGGTGTTGGAACTGAGACTGGTCATAGAGGCAGTGGCAGTTGATGACCACGGGAAGTTTGGGGCCAGGAGACATTTCAGCAGAAGCCTTGTGTTCTTCTTAGATGCTGAGCCTGGCAGAGTCTGATTCGGAATTGTTTATTCACTCCATAAGCATGCCTTGAGTGCCTTCCCTGGGCTAAAATGTGCTGGTTCCTGGTAATCTTGGGTTGAAAGGACCTATTCCTTTTCTCTGAGGAGCTGCTGGTGTGGTGGGGGAGGCAGATGCAGCCAGGCTACAGTGAGGGGTACAACATGTAGAGATTTGGACGAGCTTCTCAACAGGTAAACTCAAACAGCCACCAGGCCTCAGAGAGGGGAGTGTTCCTTGACGGCGCCTTTGTGGGCGGGGACCATACTGATGTTACTTCAGCCATCTCCTCTTTTCTCAGAGCCTTTTTGGTAAAAAGAAAAAAGATTAAGTATCTTTGGGCTACACGTCCCTGGAGCAGCTCTCTGTATGTATGCAAGTGATTGTCTGGCCCCAGTAAAGCAGGGAGGTGCGGGCTGATGCTTGCCTGAGGAGTTACAATGGCTTCACCGGTGGCCGTGGCCTCTTTTCCCGCTGGACTCGGCATGAGGTGAGGGACTGAAGCCGCAGGGTTACCGCTCAGTTAATTAAATAACTTCACAAGTGAATCAATTTCCCTTCTCCAAGGTCTCCCTAGTGGTGGAATCCTTCCAGAATGAGGACAGGTGGGCATGAGTTTCAAGCTGACTTCCTAAAAGTGTTGATGGAAATTATGTTAGTGTGTAAATGAGTGTGTGTGTAGTGTATGCAGGAACGTTTTGCTATTTGATTTCAAAATTACATTTCTTTGATTATGATATGTGTTTCATTATACAGTCAAGCTCTGACTTGCAAAATACTGAGATACTGTTGGAATACTGCTTAGAATTGATTGGCTTTGATAGAGAGACATCCTTATTTTTATATTAATTTTTTTTAATTTGAAATTTTCCATTCATTTTAAAGAGATATATTCCATACAACCTTAGAGCAGCTTTTGAAAACTCAGTGATGGAAATAGCTTATAGATTTGATAAATCTAAAACTTCCCTGCTGAAGGAAGCTTACCCTAATTAACCTCAGGTGTACTTAATTTTATTATCTGTCTTTATTACTTGAAGAAATTAATTTCATTGTTTTGTTATAATCAACCACAAAAATGCATATTTATTAAAAGTCTTCTATGAGCCAGGCACTGTTCTTGGTACCAGAACAATGCTATCAATACAACTGTGATGGAAAACGAGAGAGTTCCTGCTTTCCAGGGGCTGCTGTTACCATGGTGGGAGACATACAATGCACCTGCCAACAAACAATGAAAATCTCAAATAACATAGTACAATAATATAATGTAACCCAATGTCAGGCCGTGCTAGTGCCGCACAGAGGATGAAGCGAGGTAATGTGATACTTGGCGGAGAGCTGCGTTAGCTCAGGGGGAGGAAGCCTCTCTGAGAAACTGCTCTTTGTAACTTGAATAGTGAAAAGGCAGTTGTCTCATGAATGTCTGGGGAGGGTATATCGTAGGCAGAAGCAACGGCACCTGCAAGGGCTTTAGGTTGGAAACAACCTTCGTCACAGTGGCTAGAACAATGTGAGGGAACAGGACAGAAGAGGACAATGAGATTGGAAAAGTAGTCAGGAGTTAGACCTTATAAGCCATGGTAGGGAGTTTGGAATGTCATCCTATGAGTGATGGGAAGCTGGTGGTGGACTTTAAACAGAGAGTTGACAGGTGATCTATTCTTAAAGAAAGAGGATGTCTGATGGTTGTTTTTTTGGAGGATGGATTTGCAGCAAACAAAAGTGGAGGCAGGGAGGCCAGTTATGAGGCTGTTGTACTAAGTCTAGAGAAAAGATAGTGCTGTATCAGTGGGGGTGAGCAATGGTCAGATTTGGGATCTATTTTGAGTAGACAATAGAATTATCAATAAGTAAGGTGTAGACTTTCAGAGAAAGAGAGAAATCAAGAGTGTCTCCTAGGGTTTTAGCTTAAATAAATAGGTGAATTCACTGGGATGTGAGGGAGGAGAAGGTAGAAAATTTCTTTTTGGGGAAAGAGCTGTGTATTCTGTTTTGACCATAATAATTTTGAGATACGTTCAGACATCAAAGATACTAAGAAGGTAAGTGTATATATAAATCTAGATTACAGAGGAGCGGTCTCGTCTACGCATATGTTTGAGAGTTACTGAGTATAGCTGGGATGGAAAACCACAGAGCAGAGTGAGCTTGCCCAGGAGAGAATGCGGGGAGACACGGTTTGAGAGCAGAGCTCCTCTTCTGGCTTCTTCTGTACTAGACCTTGAAATGTTGTACTACCATATCAACTGCTGCTGAGGACAGATGTTGAGAACAGATTATTGCCATACACTCTGTGAATATTTGAAAGCTATTTATGTTGCATAAATGATCCTCTAATAAATTATGAAATTTTCATGGAAAAAAATCTCATGTGTTTTGCTTTGTATCTTTGTAGTACAATGGAAAGGATGATAGATTTGGAGAGGATTTGTGCAATAGTTTCCAAGAAATATTTGAAAATCTGAGATTGCTTTCTTAGTGTTCCAACATTTTATAGCCTTCTGTTACTTTAAAACCTGAAAGCTATCAGGATTTTTTATTTGTAATTGGTTGGGTTTGCACCAAGAACTCAGAAAAATTTCATTTCAGCTGTTCAGTGCTACCAACTCTTTATAACCTTGGATCTTAAGCCAGAGTACTAGAGGTTGAACTGAGTTTTTCAGAGTCGTCTTTTTGTTTTTTCAATAAAAGAAGGAAATGAACTTGAAATGGTAGTAAAACAGTCATAAAGGGAAAAACGATGATCCAATAAATATCAGTATTCCATTATTTGAAGAATTACAAAGAAAATATTCAGCTTGTGAGTCTCAGAAATCAAAGCAAGGTGAATTTTATTAGCTGTCCTCTGTTACAGGTAAGAAATTTTTACCGTGTCATGGTACCACGGTGTAACTGTTTACCATTCAATACTACATATTTACCATTAAATGTGCACTGTTTCTATAATTTTAATTATGTTGTATTTGACATGTCTAACGGCAAATTTTGTTTCATCTGTACATTAAAACATGATTTATAGTATGCAGTTACATAAGACAGGGTAAAGTGTAACTCCTAATTACTGTTGTTAAGTGGTGCCACATGCTTATAAATTATTTTTGAGTTTTTTAGAGTTGGATTAGTATATTAATGCCTAATAATTTTTCACTGGATAACGGGTATAATTTCTAGGAGGCTTTAAAACAAAAAATAATATCCAAAAAGTTTTTCCTTTCCTTAGTAATTTTATTATATATACTTTGCAAAGTTTCCATGTACCATGGAAAAATACCAATTCTGATTTATATCAATTAAATCAACATTATTATTGTTATTTTTTTAACTTTTTTTATTGAGTTATAGTCATTTTACAATGTTGTGTCAAATCAACGTTATTATTTATATAATTGAAATTCTTTGTGTGCCTTTTTTTTCTGCCTTGATTCCTCCGTTTCTGAAATTGGATTGTTAAAGTCTCATAGTATTATTTGTCTGTCATTTTTCTTTTGCATTCTAATGTATTTTGTGTTACATCTTTGGATTGTATATTATTTGACACATAAACGTATGTGATCATTCATTTAAAAACGGTGCTCTTTGTCAATATATAATAATAGCTTTTATGTTGTGTTCTACAGTTGATATTGTCTTACATTTTGTCTACTTGCCCATCCTCTTTATTTTTAACCCATTTGTATAAGAGTATATCAATGTTACTCAAAGTAAGGATTCAATAAAAGATCTTTGTCAGCCTTAAGAAAGAAAGCTTTTCCAATCCTCACAGAAACTTTGGGAGGTAGGTAGTCCATTGTAAGGGTGGAGGAAGTGGAACCTAAAGCATAAACATGACTTGCATGGTACTAAATAATTAATAATGGTAGAGCTGAGGTTTTAAACCTGGTCTGTGTGACCTAAAGTTTGCCTTGTATTGCCTGCAGGCAGTTTTATGAGCAGTATGACACTGCATTGTATGTAGCACAGTCTGAGAAACTGTAATAAGATAATTTGATTCATTTACATTTATCGTTATAACTGATCTACTCATGACCATTTTGATCATCTTGCTGGAGCTTTGTTTTTCATATGTTTCCGTACCCTACATGTTTTACTTAATTTTGCTTAATTTTGTTTTCTCTAGTGATTTAGAAATGATAGATAGTTTTTTTTTTTTATCTTTGAAGGTATATATCCTTTGGCTATGTTTGAAGAATGTTTTTGAAAAGCTTAACCTATACTTTTTTCTTATTAGCATTAACAGTGAAATCGTATGATTTTACTCCAAGGACAAAATAGAATTCAGCAAAATTCTATTTTCTTCTCTCCTTCTACTTTCCAGTCTTTGCAAATACAACCTAAAGGTTTTATACTCAGACTATTATTATTGAATTCTTATTTTTTACATTATTCACCTTCACTTTTGAGAAATAATTTTGACTTTTGTCTTCAGTGTTGTATCAATACATCAATAACTTTTTAGATTCTCCTTAATATTTAATTGTTTTAGTGATCAGTCTTCCTATATCACACCTTTACTATCCTTGGATTCTTAAGTTTGGTGTTTCTCTCACTTTGCATCTTTCAGTACATTTATAAGAAAAGAAGGAAATCGGGGTATATTCCAAGCACTTGCAATCTATATAATTGACTTATTGAATGGATTCTTGTTTTTATCAAAATTCTGTATTGCTCTGGCTGAAAATATAAATTGCATAATCCCAGGGCTGTACATTGCAAGACTGTATTAGCAAAAGCCTGGAAATATCTCAAAATCCATAAGGAGGGGACCAGTTTAATAAACTATAGAACACACATGCTCTGAATACTATTCAGTTATGAAAAGAAGTTAAGAATTATCTCTAGGACATATTGCTAAGCTAAAAAAAAGTGGGGAAGATTGTGTGTAGTATCCTATTATTTAAGGAAGGAATGGAGAAATATGAATATATATGTATATATATGTAGTATATATTTATGTGTTTATATGTGTTGTGTGTACATATATACATGATAAATCAAAGAACTACAAAATGGGGTTATTATAGAGGAAGCAGGGACAGGATAGAGGGGCTAGATACAGAAACTAGAATTTTCTAAATATAGAAAAAAGTTGCAGAACTATATAAATATAGGTATAATAATACATAATTATACATAAAATTAAAGCAGATCAAAATCTGTATTCTCTAAAAACTGAGGGAAAAATATAAACAATGAAGGTTACTCTGTATCAAGTTGGTGATTTAACTTCATGGAGAAGAATTACTTCAAATGATTGTAAAACATTTTCATCTGTCCCCCCAACGCTGGTGAGATATAATCTAAAAACAAAGGAAAAATTTGCAAAGATATATTAAAATGTTTTTGTTAATCGTTTGTTTTACTGACCTTTTTAATGGTAATAATATTGGTATTGTTATTCTGATGTGATTACATGTATATATGTGTATGTATGATATATACATGTATTTTATGCATAGTATATATGTATATGCATATATTTATAACACATGTATAAATATGTATCTTATTTGCACAGTATCCTATACTGTATAACTAATTTACTTTATCCCATGTGTTCATACCCTCACACTCACATATGCTAAGACACAAATAGTAGGGTATGTATTATATTTTGTTATATATATTCTATATACATCATAAAATGAACCAAATAAGTGATTATGTTCATGTCACTAAGGAACCAAGATTTTAGTAAGTATACATTCCAAGAATTAAGCATAGACCCTATAATTTAAAATTTGAATTAGAAATACCTCTGTATTTAATGTAATCTTATTTTTATTTTATTTTAAAAATTCATATTTTTCTTAGTTTTTAAAATCCTTTGTTTCTTAGGGGTGATGTCATTTTATATACTATTGAACTTGCAAAATGGTTTTCTAAAATTTTCTTCAAGTTTCTATAATAAACAGTATGTGAAAGCCTGCCTCTTCATCATACTTTTTAGAATGACATCTTCTTTCTCTTGTTCTGGGATGTCTTTCAAAGGTTCTGTGTGGGTTTCTTCCTTTTTTAAGGGAAATGCCTAAATTCATAAAGATTGAGTTAGTAATAAATCTTAGGTCTTCTCTTGCTTTAATCCAATTATTTAAGTTTTTGTGTGTGTCTTTTTTTTTTTTTAAACTTCTTCTGAACTTGAGATTAACTAGTCATTTCAAAATAATTATTTGAAGACTCAGAAAGTTCAGTATACCCTTGGAATAGCTGTGGGTCTGCTCAAAGCCCAGAACAACAAATTAAATTTAATTCCCTCTTAGAATTTTCCTTAGGTTTTCTGGACCATCTCTCGGTGGCGAGGGACTGGGGATTATGCTTCTTATGCATGGAGGTGATAAGTCCTCTTTGACAGTGTCTTTCCATTTTGCAGCTTCAATGCCTCTCCGCAACATTGCCTGCCCTCTTGGGAAGCCATTTTGAAAATAACATATGGCTCCCCTTTCATTTTGTGAAACCCAGTGTTTAATTTGGCTGGGAGCAAAATTGTACTTGACATCAACGTTACTTGTTTTTATTTCTGGAAAAATGACTCTGAAAGGTCATTTTCCAATGAGGCTACAATATAATTTTATTAAGTGCATCGTATTTATTTATGACATGTTAAGTTCTTCACACACACATGCACACACATTCACACGACATGAGACGTAACAGGACAGAGCCCTTGTTTGTAATACCCCAGAGACCTGACTCACAAGAGCAGTAATGTCATCAATTGTATTTACACGAGGTCTGTGTGGTGGACGAACAATGGCTGCACATTTGTTCCTATTTCTCCCATGGGAACGAGGAGTCTAATTTCGCCGCCTTTGAATCTGAGTCGGCTTTAGTAATGTCACCAACAGGATGTGGCAGCAGTGGCTTTCGGAGACTTCTGAGGCTGGGTCAGAAGAAGCCTTACTGCGGCAGCTTCCGCCCTGGCCTTTCAGAACATGCTTTCTGGGAGCTCTGAGCCACCAGCTAAGAAGTCTACCATGAGTTCATCCTGGAGAAGCCACATGCAAGGGTCTGGTCAACGGTCCCACTTGAACCCCGCCTTCTAAGCCATCCCTCCCAAGACACCAGACGAGTGAGTGAAGCCTTCCTGACCGACCTGTCCACCAGCTGAATGTCACTAAGCCACCCTACTCAGCAGCTTGTGGAGCCAGAGAATCACCCAGCTGAACCCTGCCCAGATTTCTGATCAACTAAATTATGAGATTTGCTTTAAAAATGACATTGTTTTAAACCACTAAATTTTGGACTAATTTGTTATGCAGTAAGAACAAGAGAACCAGAGTAGAATATATACACTGATCTCTTAAATGCAGTTTGAATATAGTGAATAAACAGCACATGGAGGAAACAGCAAGGACAGAATGGAAGATGTCTCGGTTCCAGTTTCTTCCTAATAACCTATGAGCAAATCGACTGATCTCTTTGAGCTTTATTTCTTTTTTTCAGATATGAAACAATTACAATAAGAATAATAAATCTCAACATAATAAAAGCAAGCACTTACTGAATGCTATTGTACAAGACACTGAACTGAGTGTTTTAATGCATTGTTTCATTCAATTCCCACTCCAACCCTGTAAATTATAGTATTATTATTAGTATTTTATCATGAATACCATCTTACAGATGGAAAAAAGGGCTTAGAGAAATCAGGGAACTGCTCATATATGCTCTATAAAATGTATTTTTAACCCTAGTTTTCTATTATTCTGTTTCTAAGGTTCTTGTGAATTAGTTTCCCACTTGTTAGAGCTCAAGAATTTCTTTTTTATTGTACTGAAAGAAATTTCATAGTTTTAAAGTCAAATCAGTTATGAAAGGAGATCGCCAGAGTCTAGTGAGATTTCTCCCCATACTGTTTGTATATTGGGACAATGGAAAGAACTAGAAACGTCAAAAAGTTCCTCTTCTGGTCTTCGGTCGTGTTGTAAGGAAGTCACACTAGAAGGTAGGGGTGCTCCTTAGAAGTGGAAATACACACTGGTCACAGCAGTTGCCACAATCATAGTACTTAGCGATGGATCTTGGCAGAGAGCATGAAAAAGTTTCTTCAGTGAGAACTGGTGAGCTGTCTTGTGTATAAGGGACTATGTCTTCATCTTAATTATTAGCAAAATATCAATTACCCCTACATCTTTAATATTTTTTCTAGTTTTTGGTCTTCCATTTTCTTCCAGTAATTTTCTCTTTATTTTTATACTTGTTATAAAGAGTATGTGTTCATGCTCATTGAAAGAAGGAAGGAGGGAAAGAAGGAAGGAAATGAGTAACATCACTGGTCCCCGTTGGGTAACTGTGATTTGTTAGGCATTCTGCCAGGTGCCAGCATTTGTGCTGTTAGCGTAGCGCACACGTGCTATTTCAGATTTAAATTTTTAAACATTCAACGTTTAAATTTTGGGGATTGATTGGGTTGTTCAAAGCCACATGGCTAGTGAAAAGATGGAACTGGGTTTTGTATCCATCTCCTAAATCCCTGTTTCTGATACATAATATGTCTCACTATCTCTCCTCAGCCTACTCTTTAGTTGATGAGATTTATTTTACTTACGTTTGATTTACCAATTCTTATAAAAATCCTAATCCAATTTAGGAGTGCTGATTCCCATAGTGCCTAGCGTTTCCTGGTGCTCTGAACCTATTAATTTTGGTTGAAGTGTTAAAAGTGTCTAACTATAAGCTCATGAATGAACTTGCTGAGTGGATTGAAAAAATACGTCTAAACCTTTTCGGTCTTAGTTGCAGGGTGTGTATTAGCTGCTGGACTCCCATGTGTTCATGGTGAAGCCCTCTTTGGGGCACTGATGGCTGTGTCATTTTGTGTGATTCAGTGAGAGTTGCTGGGCTCTGCACCACGCCCAGTGAGCCCTGGGAGAGGAACCTGGACACATACAAATTTCCCTCCATTCTCTTGAGAGAGGATCTTCACATCCTTGGAAGCTCACACTTCTCAGAGCCCAGGGCCAGGTGTCTGAGTTGCTGGCTACTTGCATTTGATACCTGTCAACAGTTTCCTCTAGCCCAGCTGTTCAGTAATGGGGGCAGGTTTTGCCCTCCTCCCAGGAGATGTTTGGCAAAGTTTGAAGACAGCTGGGAGATGCAACAATCATCTAGCGGGTGGAGGTCAGAGATGCTGCTAAACACCCAGCATCTCCAGGACAGCCGCCACGGCAAAGAATGAGGTGGTCCACATATCAGTAGTGCCGAGGTTGCAAAAGTGGAGTAGGGTTTCCCCACACTGTTTTTCATCATTGCCCCTCAGGAGCCTTTGTAGACATTTTCTTTGAATAACACCCTCCCCAGTGAATTTTAATATACTGTACTATGTAATGGTTTATATACTGTAGTTACATCTGAGCTTTATACATAAAATGTGTTATTTTTAGCCATCAAAACCAGTTTTTGCCCTCAGTTTTTGCAATGTGGCTCCCCATGAGAGTGCATGGCTCAGTGGACTACCTCGGGACGTGAAAGGCTTGTAAAGCACCCAGTTCACAATTCCTGAATGAGACAGGACAGAACAAAGCAAAACAAAAGACAAGCAAACCAAAAAGCCAGAAAGTCTTCGAATTGTTAGGAATGCTTGGAAGCAAAATGTCTGCTCAACGCGGTGTCATCAACAGTCAACTATGAATTGTAAATAGGTGGGCAAAACAGAACCTTAGTTTCTCTTTCCGAGACCTCTCGGTGGGCAGAAAAGCCCTCAAATTTTCCCTCCACACAAGCAATCTACAGAAAACTCCATCTTCATAGCCTCTCAGGATGTGCCCATCTCCCCTGTAGTAGTTGGGGGATGAGTGAGCATCTCTGTTGTCCTTCGCTCGTCCTAGCAGGACCCAGCGACATCGGTTTTGTGTCTGCCAGTGTGCCAGATGCTGAGAGTGCCCTGGGGACAGACAGACGTGGGCCCATTGCTCCTGCAGCCTGGGGTGGAGCATTGCTTGCCCAACTCTTGTTATTTGCATAGTACAATTAACGGCATTTTGATACCTTATGCCACCTCCATAATTTTTACATAGCTATGCTAACTGAAGTATATACTCTCTGTTGTCATTAAACTGACACACCTTATTAGGTGATCCATTTAGCTTAAAAGAAATATTTATGTCATTGCCTTACATGGGAAACCAATAGCATTGCCATAAACAGACGGGGACAATAAAAATAAAGTGGGAAAAATCCTTGAGCTGTTATGTTGCTTCCTGAAGTCTCTGAGCTTGGATCCGGTATCCTTTGGGCTAAAAAGGAAGATTGGTGTGGAAGAAAAAAGGTGTTCAAGATACACCCACACCGAACTGAGACTTTCTCCCTGACGTCGTTTGAAAGAGAACTCAAGTGGGTACAACTTTCTCACGCGGTGATTGAATGCTGTGCAGTGCTGTATCCGTGTACTACCTAAAATCATCTCATCTCCTGTACGTCAGGGGTCTCACCTACATTTTGGTCACAGTGGTCAGGCTAAGCCCAGTTCATTTTCTGTCTTTCCCTTTTCTGCCCCTTGACTGTCCTGCCCCGTGCAGTATCATCAACAGCCAACTGGAACCGTTTGAGGTTTCTCATTTCCCGTTGTGTTCTAGTGCCTCCACACAGAGCAGCAGCTCCATCTTTCTCTGCCACTTGCAGGATGGAATGAAGATGTGTCCCCATTGCCTGTGCACGGCCCCAGGTAGTCCACAGGTCAAGTCTGTGTGAAGTAGGGTTGGGTCCAGCTTCCTGGGTGTGTACCTGGTGAGCAGAGCTGCCAGTGGATTTCTGCCTCCGCCCGTCCTTGGCTAAAGGCTGTTCTTGTATTCTTAGGCAACCACACCCAGCTGCTCTGTCTAAAGGGAAAGGAGATGCTGGTTGCTAGCTATGGAGAAGACTTCTGCAGGTTCTCTTCAAGACTTAGGGGTGAGCAGAGAAGCTCAGTTTTGTCAGGTGTGCCTTTGATGCTGTTCTCTGATCTGAGGAGCACTTGAGGAACAGTTACCAGTCATTGTCATGGAGGGAAATTTAAAATAGAAGAAAAATAGTCTTCACATAAATATTTAAAAGCGTGCTTACTAAAGTCCGAGGGGATTTAAAGAGCAGTTATTTCCTATGATCATCTTGTGTTCAAGGATATACAAATGACTATTTCTTTAGCAGAAGAGTGTTCTGAGTGGGGCTGCTTTCCTTCCTTCCCTTCTTTATTCCCTCCCCTTCTCTCTCCCCAACTCTTCCCTTCCTTCTCGTTTCTTTCAGGGGAGAAATAAATGCACCCCAAAATCTCCAATCGTGGAAATGTTTTCCTCATGGGTGAGGAACTGGGAGACCATAGCCAACCACCAGGGAATGAATGGAGGACGCTCATAGAACATTAAGTCAAGAAGGGTTCCGAGTCAAGTCTTAGCATCTCTGTTTGAAAGATGAAGAAACCTGGAGAGAATGAATGACTTACCTGAGGCACACTGCTTGGGGGTCGTGAGCACGTGTGTTTCATGACATGTAACGTGTGCTGTGTCTGAGGTCACATCCACAGGTCCCAGACATTAGGACTTCGCATCTTTTTTTGAGGGATGCATTTCAACCCATAGTAGGAACCAAGACCCTCAGCTGAGGATGAGGATGGTCAAGAGGAGAGATGGGGTCATATAAGAGAGTAGGAAAGTTGATGATTGATGAATTGCAGAGAGTGTTTTGCAGGCTGAAGTGCCTGCTTGTGGTTTGTGGTCATGAGCTGCGCGTGAGACCAGCCTGCTTGGATGTGTGGACTTTTCCAGCTGTGTGCTCTCTGTGTGTGTAACTTTGGTTTGAGCACAAAATTGACATTCTATCAGTGTTGGGTTTCCAAGGGAGTTTGATGAAGTTGTCATTAAGGTGTATGAATGGGAATTATTATAATGTATGACCTTGGATATTAAGCTGGGGAAGGAAGGCAGGGAGGACATGAGATGTGGGTTTTGGGGAACAGGTGACAGATGAGTGTGTTGAAGTCCCTGTCTCACTGAAGATGGTGGGAGTCACAGGGACTAATAAGAGATCATGGTCAGAGGTTAGGTTGCTTAAAATGGAGCTGCGGGCTAGTGGCCTTTAAATACCTAAGATCTGAACTACGTTTCCTAAAAATCACCTAACTCTTGTTCTAAGGAGTGTCTTTTACTACTTTTAACTATGGCACTCAGTCTCCTTGCCCTTGGCAAATTCAGCGGGTTATTAATTTTCATTATGCAAAAGCAATCTATTCATACAGGTGATGCTTGCTATAATTCTTGCCTTCATCATGTAGGTGAGAAGTATCTCTGGTAATGTCTACCAGGAGAAGTCAGAGCATCATTTCTGAGCTGATCTATTATGGTTCAATGATCCAGGACTTCTAAATGCAAAATTAAGATGCTAAGGATACCGTAATTTATGAATTGGAATCCTTTGATTATCAATGGAGGTGTCTTCCTCAGAAGAATATTTGGAGTAAGTTAATGTCAGTGGAAGTTCTTGGCTTCACTGTCATCTTTTGTTGTTTTATAATGTGGTAGCAAATCTGACTTCCGCAGATATTTACTGAAGGGTAGCTTTGATCTTGTTATCCCCTCCCATCGGATTCTCATTGATGTCTCGTGGACAGCAGTATTTAATATAGTCTTTCCTGACATGACCCGTATCTATTTTTTGCAGTATCTTCTGCTGTTCACCTTTTTGGACCATATCTGTCGGCCAACACAGACCATCTGCTAGTTCCCAGATACAAGATCTCCTTCCTTTGGGTTCTTTTTCATCCTGTCCTTGGGTCTGTTAACATCCTATTATCTCATCTGATATTCAAAGCCCTGATCAGAGGATGCCTCTGAGGAGGCTTCCCTTTAGTGTTGTAATTCTCAAACATTAGTGCCTATCAGGATCCCCTGGAGAAGTTGCTCGAAGGCAGATTACCCATCCCCATCCCCAGAGTTGGTGGCTCGACAACCCGCTATTCCAGTGACTTTCCAAGTGATGCCAATTCCAAATGAGTCTGGAATCTACACTTTGAGAACTGCCATGCTAAAGGTTTAAAGTCTGTTTCTTAGTAACATCGACATTTTCCCCCCTAACCATTTGTTCTGTCACACTGCAAACATAATATTAGCACATAGTTATTGAGCAATAATTATTTACCCCATGTCTTCCCTCACACAGATCATGCGCGTTGGCTAGATCACTCATTTCCAATAAACCACAATATTTACAATACTTGAAATGATATTGAACATGATTTAATCTTGGACGAATCAACCGGCACCTCTGTTTTGTGTATTGCGTAAGGTGTATCATTGTAAATGTCAGTCATAATTCTGTGGTCCTCTGGGAGAAATTAGGTCACTTAAACTTTCTGCAAAAGCTGATAAAGCAGAAATTTAAAAGAGGAAGGAGACTTCAGATTTGGAGCTCGTATGCTCAGTGCATGTGGATGTAATTACGGCCTTTGTGGGCGCTACAGGAGATTTCGCCAGACCCTTGGACCTCGCTCTTGTGTTTGGTGCAGATCTAGGCTTGTGCTCGGCTGGCAGGTGGGCGGGGCGTGTCCTGTGAGGGGCGCTCTTGAGGAGAAGAGGGACAGGGTGAGTCTGGGCAGGGCAGATGGGGCTGCTTCTGAGCAAAGGTCCTTGTAGTCAAGAAGGGGTCAGCTGCTTTTGTAGCTTTGTGCTGCTCCGTTCAGGGCTGAGTCCAGGACAAACAAATGACTTCCACGCAGCTGCCTTTGCTTAAATCCGCTCAGCTCACTGTGTTCTCCTACAGCCAGATCAAATCTGGCATTTACTTTGTATTTAGCAACCTTTGCTTTTAGGAGAGTTAAAGAAAAAAAAAAAAAAAAAGAAGCTGGACTCTTGCATGATTGAGTTTTATAATAATGTCACATTAAAGGGAAACTATCATTTTTAGTAGATGAGTCACGAGAATGGTTCAGTTTTTTAAAAGGGATTCTGCCACCCGTGTATAAACGGTGTAAGGATGTCTTCCGCTTACAACTTCCTTTTGAGTCATTTTCTCCCCCAACTTCTCTCTTTGGTGGTTCCTCGTCATCACTCCGTTCGAACAGTTGGGCTTCATACTTTTGAATGAGACGCGTTTTCCTAGTGGGGCATAAGATCAGCAGCGCGGGGAGCCCAGCCTTCTGCTAATGCCATAGAAGGGGGGTTGGACGTGAATTTGTTCCATTTCTCAAGGCCAGGTGTAGTGCTATCAGTGTTAAGTAAAGATTTTGCAACTTGCGGAATATAGGCTTTTGAATTTGTGGACCTGGTTGCCTAATAGAAACTGTCCATAGTACAAGCTGCATTGGGAATATGGGCTGAATCCAGAAGCCAAAGGTCATATGTCCCCAGACCAGAGTCTGCTGGGTGTGCGCCTGTAAGCTGAAGGGAACTCTGAGCCAAATGGAACCAATTAATATATGCTTGGGTGTGGACCTAGGTTGTTTACCAAGCCCATTCATTGGTGGAAGTCGAGTTTCTTTATCCTTCTTGTTTATAATTTAACTTGCTAATTGTCTTTAAGAAAAAAAAAAGGTTGTGGGAACTTTGGACGGCACTGCAAAAATCCAGATTCTATGAACATGTTGAAGGCAACTTAAGAAATACAAACTTACATGTTAAATACATACCTGCTTTGAATTTGTAGCTTTCATAGCTATTATTTTTTGGAAGAGGTACAGGGAGCTGTGTTGTAATTGAGGTGGCGGATGGAAGGCAGGGGGCACGGGGATAGTAAAAGCCATCTTAAGCAATCACAGAATTCCCTGTTCCCTCTCAAAGTCCAGTTGGCATCAGCAGGGGATTTTATGGGAAAAACTGCACCCAACTTTCCCAAACTTACGTCTGGCAGCAAAAAATACAAAAGCCTAACTGAGTTTGTTTCCTGAGAGAGGAGATGAATGGAACGTGTGTCATTTGTATCTTGAGGTTGTGAGACTGTGATTATTCACGTTAGTGCTGTAAAAATATCTTTTCTGATTAACTCTGAATCATAGTATTGAGTGGCGCATGTTTAGGTCATTTTTTTGTGTGTATATGTATATATTTATTGAAGTGCAGTCAGTTTACAATGTTGTGTTAATTTCTGGTGTACAGCATAATGCTTCAGTCATACATGAACGTACGTATATTCATTTTCATATTGCTTTTTACCATAAGTTATTATAAGGTATTGAATATAGTTCCCTGTGCTATACAGTATAAACTTGTTGTTTATCTATTTTATATATATTAGTTAGTATCCGCAAATCTCTAACTCCCAATTTGTCCCTTCCCACCCTCTCTCCCCTCTGGTAGCCATAAGTTTGTTTTCTATGTCAGTGGGTCTGTTTCTGGTTTATAAATAAATTCATTTGTGTGTCATTTTTTAAGATTCCACATATAAGTGATATCACATGGTATTTTTCTTTCTTTTTCTGACTTACTTCACTTATATTGAGAATCTTCAGGTCCATCCATGTTGCTGCAAATGGCATTATTTTATTCTTTTCTATGGCTGAGTAGTATTCCATTGTATAAATATACCACAGCTTCTTTATCCAGTCATTTGTCGATGGACATTTAGGTTGTTTCCAAGTCTTGGCTATTGTAAATAGTGCTGCTATGAACTTTGGGGTGTATGAATCTTTTTGAATTAAGATTCCCTCTGGATATATGACAAGGAGTGGGATGGCTGGATCATATGACAAGTCTATTTTTAGTCTTCTGAGGAATCTCCATACTGTTTTCCATAATGGCTGCACCAAATTACATTCCTGCCAACAGAGTAGGAGGGTTCCCTTAGGTCAATATTTGATAGAAGGTGGCAAATGGAAGCAATGATAAGAAATAGTCTTCTTTATTTTAGATCAAAAGATAATTTAAGACCAGCAGTCCTCAGAGAGGGATTAGCATGGCATGAGGGTGAGAGTGTGTTAGACTCCTGACTTTCTCCTTTCTTTCCTCCCTCATCCTGTTGTCCTCCAGGATGAGAGTGGGAACAGTTTGCCCACCATATATAGTTGAAAATATTTTCCACTTGATTCTGTCTTGTTCTGAACTACTCTTTTAGGGCTGGTAGTTTATTTCCTTTATTATTTGAAAGTATTTGTCTTCCTGGTTTTTGGAAATACAATAATTTTGTTGTTCACAGAGACTTGTGATAGTTTCTATTGACAAGCTAATTGACTGGTAAACAAGAACAGCCTTACTTAAAATTAAAAAAATATATGTGTATTTGACAAGCACAGTACAACCTGTAACCATACTAATGAGTCAGTCACTTAACCCTGTTTGCCCAACTTCTTTACCCAGTGTTAGCTTGAGTCTCTCAGTCTGCAGCACAGTCAAAAGCAACGAATAAAGCCTGGTTAAGACTGTGGTGGGCGAATTTATGGTGACTTCGCTGTGAAATTTTGTAGCTTTGAGTCATGTTTACAAGCATCCTGCTCCGGTCCCATATCGCTGTATAACATACCATTGCCAAAATTAGCTGTGTGAAACAAGAACCACCAAGTATTTTGCTCACGTATCTGCAATTTGGACGGTGCTCTGCGGGGTCCGATGAGGCAGCTCGCCTGAGGCTAAAGGATGCTCTTCGAAATGGCTTATTTATATGGCTGGCGAGTTGGTGCCTGTTGTCAGCTGGGAGCTGAGCTGGGTGGTACTGTTTCCTCTCCACATGTCTCTGTCCTTAGGGCTGTTTGAGCTTCCTCATGGCATGCTGGCTGGATTCCAAGGCATGCTGTTGCAGGAGACAGCGGCTGGAAGCAACCAGTCTCTTAAAGTTTGAACTGGAAGGGACATAGACACTTCCTCTCGAGGTGGAAGGTGTCAAAAAAGACTTTGCAGGCGTTTTTAATTTACCACAGACCAGACTGGACTACTTACCTCTGCCTCTGTCAGCGATTCACATTTATATCTTTTGGCTCTTCTCAAGGATTTCTTTTCCTGTATTATCCTCCCTTCCTTTTTAAACATTTAATGCATTTTTCAATGTGGGCAAAAATTGGCTCTTGTAAGGGGGAAAAACTTTAGATATTATAATGGGAGTATCTACCACAGAACATAAACGGATACCTAATATATTTGTGGTATTAAAATTATGGGGGTGAGAGAGGCAATTAGAGAAAAAAAAAAGTCTAAAAATTCTCCTTAGTGGAGGTGATAATGTAAAAACCTTTGAGTAATGCTGCTTTACTTTCAACCTAGATGTGTTATCCTTTCTTCCACAAAGCCTATCCTAGTGCAATTCCAGCAGACTTAATTGTTCCCTTTTTTTGTATACTTACAGACATTTCATTTGTATATCTGCCATGCATTTAAGCTGGTTGTATGTAAACTTTTTCCCCCTTACCTGATTGTGAATTTCTTCAATGCATAATATCTATATACCAATAGAATGTCTGTAATCATATTTGATAAACTGAATAAAATAGACTGAGTGGCGGGGGAAGAGAGGTGGGAAGGCATCAAATGGGAGTTTGAGATTTGCAGATACTAACCACTATATATAAAATAAACAACTTTCTGCTGTATAGTACAGGAAGCTATATTCAATACCTTGGAGTAACCTATGATGAAAAGAATATGAAAAGGAATATATGTATGTTCAGGTATGACTGAAACATTGTGCTGTACACCAGAAGTTGACACGACATTGTAAACTGTTGATACGTCAATTAAAAAAAATGGACTTGGGGAATTAGGTCTTATAGTAGTTTGGGCTCTTCCGGAGATAGACCCTGAGATTTAAGTGCAAGCAGCCTTTTGGAAAGTTCAGGAAACATGGATGGAGAGCAGGGAAGTGGACAGGGAAGGAGAGGAGGCCAGCTACCACATGTGAATGGAGCTCAATACTGCGAGGAAATTCTCAGAAATGTAAAAAACCAAACTAAGAAAAAAAAACGTCCCCAGAACTCAGAGTTAAACCACTTGTGGGGATGAGGAGCTGGGTTTATTTATACTCTAACTCTCCGTTACTCACTGACTGAGGACTCCCAGGGATGTTCACCCAGTGCACGTACTTCTGTGGCTTTGGGAAGATCCCCAGGCAGAGAGAAGCAGGTACTGATGGTGGAAGTCACAGGGCATCCAGACATGGGAAGGTCTGAGGGCTGAGGGTGGGGCCCCAGTAGTGTCAGCTGTAGCCTTTCTTAGCACTTTGTGACTAAAATAATGGGAAGGAAGATGCTGAATGCTTTTGTCTGAAATGGGAGGACTCTTACTTTCTCAGTGTCAATCTCCCTGGTTGAAGTTCAGCTCCATGAAGACAGGAAACAGGCCTTTCAGATTCAACACTGTATACCCAGCAGAGACCCCGATTCAACAAATGAGAGGATTAAAGAAGAAATGGTAGAATAACCCAGCACCAGGGTTTTTGAGATGTGTTCTTTATCGGGTTCCAATTCAAGGGAGGTCAGAGCAGGTGAGACACAAGGTGGTAATGAAAGCTGACACGTGTCAGGTGCTGTTTGCCTTCAAGAACTCTTAGAAGACAGACTAACCGCAGGGTAGAATTGTTTCCGGTGGTGGCCAGAGCTGCGTATTAAGCCACTGGCTTTTCCGTGACTGTGCAGCTTAGAGTCAGATTCCGATCCACTGAAATCAGACAAGCCCAGTCCAGGTCCTGCCCTCTTTCTTTGTTTAATCATGAGGCATTTCACGTTATCTTGGGTTCAGGCACAGTGAAAACAAGGAATGTTGACTGGTTGTGGCCAGCGAATGGTCTGTGCCCAGATGAGCTGGAAAGCATGGGAAGTCCCTATGCAGAGTGCCTTCTTTTTCTGTTATGGGCTGAATTGTGCCCTCTACTCCCCCCAAAAAGAAATGTGGACGTCATCCCCCATTGCCGCAAGATGGGACCGTGTTTAGATATACGGCCTTTGCAGAGGTAATCAGGCCGATGTCATTGGGATGGGACCTGATCCAATATGGTGTCCTTACAAAAAAGGGAAATGTGGCCTCAGAGACAGACATACACAGAGGGAACATGATGTGAGGACACCCAGAGAAAAGAAAACCATGTACATAGAGGCATCTACCACCTGTAAGCCAAGGGGTGCCAAGGCTTGCTGGCAGACCCCAGAAGCTGGAAGAAGCAAGGAAGGATTCTCCTCTGCAGCTGCCAAGGAGACTGTGGCTCTGCTGACACCTTGATTTTGGGCATCTAGACTCCAGAACTGACAGCCAATAAATGTCTGTTGTTTCAAATCACCCAGTTTTTGGTACTTTGTCATGGCCGTCCTGGGAAAGTAATGTGCTTTCCGTTCTTGTCTTTTTTCCTTTCCTTTTCTTTCTTTCTTTCTTTCTTTTTTTTTTTTTTTTTTGGATAAAGACTTTTCTAAATAATTGTCCTCTCCCTCCCTCTCTTCTTCCTACTCTTTGCTTGTTTTCTTACTTATGCTTCATTGATTTAGAGTGGACATTTGCTTGTGGGTTCCCTTGGGTAAGGAAGGAGGTTCCATTCATAAACCATTTGGGGGACAGCAGCAAAGCCCTTCTTCAGATGTCTGGACAAATCGTGTTGTTTTCCTCTCCTCACTCAGTCATTGGTTTGTGCATTAAACATTCACTGTTATTACTCAAAGTGGAGTCAACCTCTTCATTGAAATGGTTTGCCATCTCTGCCAGGATTGGGTGTAGATGAGCCTTTTCTGCTGTTGTAGCTCGGTGAGACCAGCCCAGGAGATGGCCTGTGTCTCCCACATGTTGCTTCTTTCAGAGGAAATTCCTGTGATTTCAGTGGATCAAGTGTGGCCATCGGTCATGGTTCCCATGGCTGAGAGTTGACGGCATCCTAGTAGTGATGCTGGGCGATTATCTGATTGAGGACATGGACCAGAGCTCGTTGCCCAGGTGACTTGCAGCAGTCTAGCTGATGGTAGCGCGCATTGGCATGGAGTCCAGGAATGGAAGAGAGTGAAGTGAGGTGAGAACAGGGTGACTCTGGCATGTGTGTAGTTCGATGGCATTGCTTTTAAAAATTCCAATAATGTTTATCTTTACTCACTTAATCGCTCATTTATTCAGTCAACATTCACTTAGTGACTACTCTGTGTCGGGTGCTTTGCAAGGGACTAGGGTTACAAAGAGGAGTCAGCATATAAACAGGACAGTCAGGTGTCCTAGGTGCTGTGACTGATTGTTGTATAAGGTACATGCCTGTTCAGGCATGAAGCAGGCGGAGAGGTTGGTTCTACCTGGGCTGGGAGGTGAGGAGTTGCAGAAAAGCCTTTAAAGATCGTAACTGAGAGGTGGGTCGACAAAATCTTAGAGTTGCTCTTGTGGATTAATTTGTATTATTTGTTTTTTTTTAACTCTCCTAAAGCTATCATGTATAGGAGGGAGGGTGTAGCTTAAGTGGTAGAGCACATGCTTAGCACACACAGGGTTGTGGGTTCAATCCCCAGTACCTCCTCTAAAAATAAGTAAATAAACTTAATTATCTCCCTCCCCCTGCCAAAAAAACAAAAACAAAAACAAAAACAAAATAAAGCTATCATGTATAGCAGATGACATCTCTGTCCTTTGTAGATGACTTTGTTGTGTAGTGATCTCCATGGCGTCCTGATCAAAGCTAACTCTGTCTCGCCAAAGCTCTGGCATGTCACCTTCCTGACCATTTGAAGCCTGGGGACGAAATTATTTTTAGTTTCCTTCCAACCTGCCAGGATAATGTGCAATCTTGTGTCAACCAAAAACATCGTCCTGTAGAGGAATTTTGTCCAGCAAAAGTGAAGTGAGAATAAACCTGAACGTGTCTGGACGTAAATGTGTGTCCATAGCATTTATCTGCTATGTCCTGAAGAGCTGGGTGTTCACTGACGCCACGAAGCCAAGCATTTCAAATGGGAACACGCAGGTGTCCCTGGGGCTACACACAGGGCCTGAATGAAGCCCTATGAGAAACAGTCTTTGGAATCCAAACCTGGAACATTTGGTTTGGTTTCCAAATCTTATATTATTTTGTCTGACTTCTTTTCATTCTTTTATAAGTGTCTCTGTGCTGTTTTGTTTTTATTCTCTGCTCCGTGCCCTCCTTTATCACTTGGGAGGAAGATAAGCCCTGAGGGTGTTTCTGGCTGTGCACTTGCTCTGGTCAGGTTTGTAAAGGCTGCCTGGTGTTTCCCTCACGTACTCATGCGCATCACAGAGGGACACGGATAGGTAGCCATTTGGTCCATGCCTCACCTGCTGTTTAATTACCAATAACTTGCAGTAAACGTTACATAAAATTAATACATGTTGACTTTTTAAATGGTAGAAAATGCAAATTAACAGGAAGAGAGTCAAGGAAAGAAAAAACATTACATGTGATTCAACAACCTGGAAATGGGTACTCTTAGCACTTTTGTATTTATGCTTCCAGATATTTTAAATGGTTGTCTGAATTTAAATGGCAGGAAATAAGGAAGGAAAATATAATTTGAGTCATGTTTAAAATCACAATAGAACCTTGGGATTTCTGATTCTAAAGTCTTCTGTTTCACTCTGTACCTTATCCTGTTTGTTACAGAATGAAGCCCATTGGGCAGTTCTAAAAGGTGATAGAACAGCTACCTTGTCGGTTCTGCTCAGGGTGCAGAAATGATCCGGGATGGCGTGATGGGCTGAGAACTGAGCCAGTCACCAGGTGACTGGACTTCCGGGCGGGCTGTCTTTGAAGCCTGTCACTCAGGGTGACCTTGAATGAGTTGGTTCACTTCTCTGGGCATTGTTTTTTTTTTTAAATCTGTGAACTGAGGGAGTTGGTCTAGTTCATCTGGAAGATGTAGCCTGCATTTCCGTCTAGTTCCTCCCACAGAGTTTCACGGTTCATGTGTCCACATTTATTTATAAGGGAGGACAGGACCAGTATATCTGCTAGAAGAGGTGCCTGAGAAGGGAGATAGGAAACTGAGCACAATCAGGTGGCAGTCAGCATTGGCGAGACTAAATATCTGAGCTGGAAAGAAGCAAAGTCTGGAGGAGAGGACCTTTGGAAATGGTAGATAATGATAATATGCACATTGTGACATTTTATATATATCTTCCAAACACAAGGCATTCTTCAGTTCACTGATTAAAAATACGGATTTTCTTATGCCTGTGCCTAAGACGCAGATAGCTAGAAAGAGCATCACTTTCATTCCATCAACAAGAAAAAGCCAGATCGTTTACAAAACCATAGCATCTCTTGAGCTCATCAAAGGGCCAAGGTCATAGTACATCCAACTAGCATGAAATATAGAGAGAGTGAGGCCTCCAAAAACAGACATGTGAGTTATGGCTCAACTGTGGCAGCATGAGGGGAGGATGGCCTATGATACAAGAGGGTGAGAAAAATTCAGCTAAAATTATGAATAATTTTCTAAAGGTCAAGTGTGGGCTAGCACAAGAGTACAGAACCCACGGTGGCTGTGTACCCAAGGGGAACTCACGCCAACTCAGAAACCTTCTAAACTGATCACCGTGAGGGCTTATGAGAAGGAATGAGAGCCAGGCTAGAGGCCAGGGCAAGCCTCCTTTTCTGGTACAAGCCTGGAGGAAGGGTGTGGTTATTATGCACAAAGCCCCACCTGGACTCTTCTCCCTAAGAAACATAGGATTTCACAGTGGAGGGAGGCTGACAAATCCTGTTGCTCAAAGGTAGCAGGTGAAGACCCATTGTACCTGTGGAAAGGAAAAGAAAAAAAATCCTCTACATCTGGGGGAAAGCCAGGAAACCACTCTGGATCCAAAATGGTAGAGGTCCCTTATAGCAAAGTCAAGATCACTGAGAGCATGACTTCCAAAATAAAGGACACAAGACATGCCCTAGAAAGCACCCACTCTCAAGCAATTGCAATCAACATTTGGGGGCAGGGAAAGATTGTCAAGGGAGACCCTCTCAGAATCCTAGGTCTACAGAGGAGTCTGAAAGCTGAGGGTGGAGCAGGAATATCGAGACATACTTCCCAGCAAACCAGACTCCACCCTGAAGACAAAGTAATACTAGTGGAGTTGAAATTTGTAGTACAGCAATTAAAGCCAAACTCAGACCAATCTCAGGCTAGACTGACTTGACACACCACATTGATGTTCACTAAACAGAAGGAATATAGTCCATTTCAGGTAAATGCTATTGCCTGCACATTCTACTGAAATGACATCGAGAATTCAGTGCAAAAAATCAGAAGAAACCATGCATCTCCTCCATTGTGTGGAGACAAAGCCATGAACAAAACCAGACTCAGCAGTGACTTGAGTATGGAGTTTAAAATAACTATGATTAATATATGAAAGGCTCTAGTAGAAAAAGTGGAGGGCACACATGAACATGTGGGGGAATTTCAGCAAAGAGAAACTGTAGGAAAGAAGGAAATGAAACTGCTAGGGAAGACAAGAACAAGAACAAAAACTGCAACAACAGAATAGTAGAGATGAAGTTGGCCTTTAATGAGTTCACCAGTAGACAACACAGCCAAAGAAAGAATGCGTGAACTTGAAGACTGGCCCTTGTGTTGATTGTATTGATTTCCTGTTTTATATTTCATTGATTTCTCCTCTGATCTTTATTATTTGGTTTCTTTTACTCACTCTCAAGTTTCATTTATTCTACCCTTTTTTCCCCCTTAAAGTTGGAGCTGAGTTTACTGAATAGAGAACTTTCTTCTGTATTTCTAATCTATTTCTAATATTGGCATTTGTGCTATAAAATTTCCCTTAAGTATTGTCTTAGTGGCATCCCAGAATTTTTGATATATTATGGTTTCATTTTCATTCAATTCAAAATAATTTCTATTTCACCTTTTGATTTGTTTCTTCATGCATTGGTTATTAGAAATGTGCTGTTTTGTTTCCATGTATTTGGAAAATGTACAGGGATTATTTTCTGTTATTACTTTGTATAACTTGAATCCTTAACTTACTGGGCTTTTTCATGGCTCAGAATCTTGTCTGTCTTGGTAAATGTTTTATGTACTCCTGAATTCTGTTGTTTTTTAGTGAAGTGGTTTATAATTATCGATCATGTCAGGTTGATTAATGGTGTTATTCAAACCTTCTGTATTCTTACAGATTTTATATCTACTTGTTCTGTATCAGTTTTGGAGAGAGAAGTATTAAAATTGCTAACCATTTTTCTTTTTTGTCTATTTATCCTTGTGATCTATCATTTTTTTGGCTTCTTTATATTTAGAGTGAGTTTCTTATAGACAGAATAAAGCATAAATTTCACTATATTTTTTATTTGAGATATTTAGGCCATTTATATTTTATATAATTTTTGATATGTTTAATTTTAAATCTATCATCTTATTTATAAGTTTTCAATTTTTCTCATCTTTTCTTGGTTAACTTTTCCCTCTATTTCTGCCTTCTTTTTTTATGATTCCATTTTATCTTCTTATTATTACATATAAATCTTTGACTTGTTATTTTATTTATAAACTTATGGTTTACAGTATACACCTTTGACTTATCATAACCTATCTTCAAATGATATTAAACCATGTCACATATACTGTTAATCCTCACTTCCATTTTTACCTTTTCTAACCTTTGTACTACTATGGCAATACATCGTACTTCTATATATGCTAAAATCCCATTCCATATTGTTACTATTTTTAATAATTTTTAAATAGTCAATTATCTTTGATTGAATTTTAAATAAGAAAGAAACTTGTTAATCCATATGGTTAATTCTTCTATACTCTTCATTCACTTGTAGGTCTATATTTTCATCTCTTCTATCTGCCTGATTGACTTTCTTTAACATTTCTTATAGAAAATATCCACTAGCAATGAATTGTTTCAATTTTATTTCACCTTCATTCTATATCCAGAATTCTGGGAATCGAATTCTAGGCTTACATTTGAAATTATCATATTTTAAAGGTGTTATTCTCCCGTCTTCTCACTTGCATTATTTTCAATAAAAAATGAGCTATCATCTTTACCTTTGTTCTTTTGATTTTGATTATGATGTGCTGTTATTTAATTTTTTTCTATTTCTTACACTTGGGGCTTAATGGGATTCTTGTATATATGAGTTTGTAATTTTCTCAGATTTAGAAAATTTCTGGCTACTATTTCCTCAGAATTTTTTCTTGTTCCTCCTTACTTCTCTGGAAATTCAATTTTACATTGTAAATTTTACATTTACAATTTTACGTTAGGATATTTGAAGCTGTCCCTTCATTCCTTGATACACTTTTTCCCTCTTTTCTGTGTGTTTCATTTTGAATCGTTTCTATTATTATGTCTTCAAGTTCACCAATCTTTTCTTCTATAATGGAATAGCACACTTTGACATTGTATTTTTTATCTTTAGAAGTTAGATTTGGGTCTTTTTTATCTTCAATATCTCTACTTACTTTTTGGAATATATCAAATCCAGTTTTAATGCCATTGCCTGATCACTTTAACATCTGTGTCAGTTCTGGGAAGATTTAGATTAATTGATTTGTCTCTTTATTACAGGTTCTATTTTCCTGCCTTTTTGCATGCCTGGTGACTTTTGATTGTATGTTAGACATTTTGAATTTTACTGTGTTGGTTGCTGGATATTTTTGTATTCCTTTAAATATTTTTCAGCTATTTTTGTGGAATTCAATTAAATTACTCTGAAGGACTGTGATCGTTTTAGATTGTCTTTTAAAGATTTACAAGTGGAATCAGAGTGGCATTTCGTTTAATGCTACCTTTTTTCTACCACTGAGACTAGACATTGAGTATTCTACCCAAGTGCCTTTTACTCATGAGTTTTTCCATTCATTGGTAGATACAGTTGACTTTGCACCAGTGTGTGCACCATGGTGTGAACACCAGCACAGTAACTAATTCTTTCCAGTGGTTCATTTCCAGCATTAGTTAATTTCCTTTCGTGTATACTCTGATTATTTAAGGGGACACTCTGCTGAATATTTAAGGGGACCATCTGCAGACTTCCAGAGTTCTCTCTCTGTGCAGATTTGTCCTTTTTTCTTGGTCTCCCTGGGCTTTCGTTTCTGTCTCCTTAGGCTCAGGGACTCTTCTAAGCCCTGCGTTTCTCCTTCCTGCACGGCAGCCTGCAAACTCTTTCAAGCTAGCAAGTTGGGAAATTGTATAGCTTATCTCATTTGTATCGAATCTTTCAGGGATCACGGTCCTTCAGTTGCCTGATACCCAGTGTCTCCCAAATTGTTGTTTCATAATTTTTTTCCAGTTCGTTTGGTTATTTAAATGGCAGGGTCTATTTGGTTCCTGTTACTTCATCTTGATTGAAAATGAAGTGGAAGATACTGATCTTTAGCAGTTTAATTGTACTCAGTGCAATAAGACACTCACACCACCAGGGGCATGTGAAAATAACTTAGAGAACAGAGTTCTAAATGCTTATTCCTGTCCCATATGCATTGTGTGGAATGACCCGACAGATGATATCGCCCATTTATGTTATTGCTGCTCTCTCATTCACTCACTCACACTCTGTTAGTTCAATATTCATAATTTAAATATAGGTATGAGTTAATTCAGCTGTACTTTAAATATAGGTATGAGTTAATTCAGCTGTACTTGAATTTTTTCCAGGAGTGGGTGAAATGTTTGTTCTATGCTCCTACAATTTGTCATTTTATGTTGAGGGTTGCAAATTCCAATGCCTATAAGGGTCAAACAAGTCATGTATAGGAGTGAAGTCAGTAAGGCATAAAATGACGTAGTCACTGGCATTTAGTACAGAAGAGAGAGCTGGCACTGGGAGCAGGAGGGACCATGACGCATTGCAGAGGAAAATGCCTAAGTAAGTAAGGGCCACTGCAACAACCAGCAGGAAGTAATTGTTGCCCTAAGGGAATGCAAGTTGCTTTTGTAGATCTTCTGATCTTTCAAAATATGTGGAAATGCAAATTTTATCATATATACCTCAATTTTTAAAATACTATTTCAAATTTTAAGCATAAGGCAGTCTGTGAATCAAATAAAACATATTTATAAGCCAGATATGCCTTCAGGCTATAAGATTGCAACCTGTGTTCAACAATAAATTGTTTAACTGTTAACAGAAAAAGTTCAGAAAATTACAGAAACTACGTAAGCTAGGGAAATAGCACATATGTATTTGTGCGTGTGTGTGTGTGTATGTATATATTTCAGATCAGTAACAAAAGATAAATAAGTGGATACACACACACTCCAGACTCCCCTGAGTGAACCTTCACAAGCCTTGGGGCTGTTTGCATCCTCTGTGGCCATGGAGTTATTTTTATCCCACATAATCTCTTGAGAGAATCTGTGATGTTCAGAAGAAATGCTTCCAGAATTAAAACTGCATGAATAAATATGGGCGTGTGATCATGAGTATTTTCAGTTAGTTTAATAATAGCTATCACTTTAATAGATATAGACAGCCTTTTAAATTTATGAGTTTCTGGATGTAGGCCTTTAAAATTAAGCTGTAACTTTTTGGAATATGGCAGTTACTGGGATAATTTGCAGCAAGAAGGATCATGCCAAATTGTGTCAGTCTTTCTCTGAAATACCAGATCAACATAAATTGCATTAAAAATTAATTCTTGAAATAAAACAGTGCAATTTTGTATATGCCTGCTAGATTTGGGGAGATTATCCAACCCTGTGTCGACTGAAATAAATGCACAACCTAAAAGTTTAGTGTTATGTTTTATTTGGCGGATGTTTCTAAGGACTCGAACCCCTTCGGGCCCAGGATGACAGCCTCTCAGATCGCCCTAAGTGACTGCTTGAAGAGGCAGGGGAGGCGCTAGGATGTATAGGAGCTTTACAACAAAGACCAGGTAGTTGGAACATTAAAAGATTACTTGTTAACTAAAGAAAACCAGGCATCTCAAGTTAAAGAATTTAGGGCTTTTCTTTGTATGGGGGGGAAGCAAACATTTGGGCTCATTGAATTCATTCCTTTGACAAGCACCGAGCTATCTAGGGCCAGTATCCTGTCCTTTCTTATTCTGAGTCCCCTCAGGGTGCACCATTGTGAGTGGCTGCAGAGGCCGGGCTGCAGGCTTGTCTTCACTGGGGGGTGGCGGCAGCCGCTGATGACTTGATGGTTTCAGCATTCTTTGTTTACCCATATGGTTTGCAGTATTTTTCGTTCACACCTGCTTTACTTTGAAAAAGGACAAAAACGAACAGACAAACAAAACCTTTGCATGAAAACATGTTTAAATGAAAGTTGAGTTTAATTAATTAAAAATTTCCCTTTTTCATTCCTATAATTACTCTTAATCATATAACAAATCATTTGCTGTTTATTTAACAAAATATTTTTCTCGCTTTTATATTGTTTTTTTTTTTTGGAAAATGTTAGAATAAGTATTTAAAAGCAGAAATCTAAGAATTTACATTAAAAATAAGCAAAGGATTATTCGATCATATTAAAGGACACAAAATAATATCACATTTGTTTCTTTTCTCATATGTGGGTCCAGAATACAATTTTATTTTAGAGACAAGTGGTGTACAATATAAGGGAAGTACAACGAGTTCCAGTCATTCTTCCAGAACCCCAAAGTAGTAAAATGAAACGTGATTATGCGTGGAATGTCCAAGCCCTCCTAATTTTTGCACACTTGTACAAATTAACATTTGTTTGGGGTACTGGGTTTTTCCATTAATTCGATTCACCCACTTGTTCTTTTTGGTTCTCATGAGAACATTTGCAATATTTTTGAAGCCTGATTAGGGCGTTACTGAGTCAGTAATTTGCAAGTTAAAACTGACCATTATCATCAGCCTTCCAAATGCAAAGATGAACTAGGGATTAAAACTTTAATGCCTCCCCTCTCATTTGAGTGGAAGATAGGGTTCCAGTTATCTTAGAAGAAGAGGAGGCAGGATTTGCTTCGAAAGAAGTTTTATATTTTGGATACTGAATCAATACAAAGGTGAGATATACTCAATTTGAATTGGTAAAATATGTAAATCCTTGCCTGCTAAACTGTCAGAGATTAATGTCTGAATACGAGTAGGAAGCGCCAACTGTAAAATTATACAGGGCATGGCGATTACCCCATCTGCATGATGGGGCTTGATTTAGAGGCTCTATTTTAGGTTCGTACATAAAGCACCCAATGTAGAAAGCCCAGCTTTGTTTAATTTGTCCAGGGCAGTGCCCTCATTTTCTACTACACCACTCACTTCCCTTCTTCAAGAATGAATAACACATTTTCTTTGTGGAGCCCTGTGCATCTTGATTTGGGAACAGGAGCTTTTCCAAGCTATTCTATTCGATTCCTTTTGCGTTGCCTTTTGATAATGCTACTGGATGATGCTATTTGAGGCTGTATTATCTTTCCTGCGCTTGTTTGCCCAGGCAAAGAACAAATGATACCATTGTTGACAGGGTGTAAGAAGCATTTTGTTGATAGATGAGAAAACTGAGGCCCAGGAAGTACAAGGTCAGGCAGGTACAAGTTCCGGCAGAGCTGCTTGTAACAAATGGATCCTGATTGCTCAACAAGAGCTCTTGCCGCCCACATTGGGTGTCACTGCAGTACAGTGTTTGGCTATCTCTTGAGAAATGGGATTCAACTTGTTTTGGCAGTAGCTCTTAGACATGAAAAATCTGACTTTTATAAGACTTGCATTAGGTTAGTATTTGGTGCTTGATCATTAAGTCTCCACCTATTCAAATAACTAAGTGCAAGATTCACTTTATTTTTTTAACGATGATGTTACTGTTCAGTTCTGCAGATTAACATTTATGAAGCCCTTTTAACATTTTCATGTGTCTCCATTTTATTTTCACAGGTGATTGTTTATTAAAAAGTAGTTTGCATTGGTGAGACTCTGTGAGTTCCAAGGATCAGACACCTAACTCAAGCTCACTTAAGCATAAAAGGCAGTGTGTTGGTTCATACTGTGATTAAGTGGATAGATCCGAGTCAGACGCAGTTGGATCCAGGGATTCAGCGCTGTCAAGTCTGTGACTCTGCTTCTCAGCTCTCCTTGTCTGTGTGGTATTATCATTCACAGACATTTTGCCGGTCTTGTGTTTCCTCTGCATCAATGCCTTTGGTTAGGGATGTGGTGTACTCAGATGGTCAGAACTACTATGAGAAGTAGATGAAAAGGTTTGTTCAAGGAATGAGTTTATGCAATTGTGGGGGTCTGCTAGGCAAGCCTGAAATCCTTAGGGCAGGCTGTCAGGAATGGTGGGCTGAAACGTTGATACAGACTGGAATTGGTGTTCACAGGTAGAATTTCTTCTTCAGGGAAGTCTCAGCTCATTTGTTAAGGTCTTTGAATTGATTTAATCAGGCCACCTAGATTATCTAGGATAATTTGCCTTGTTTCAGTTCAATTGATTATGAACTTTAATTACATCCACAGAATACCTTCATGGCAATACTTAAGTGTTTGAATAACCGAGCATGGCAGCCTAGCCAAGTTGACACGTAAACTGATCCTCAGAGTGGCCAACTGGCGTTCTAGTAGATTCTGTGTGGACTTGTGAAATGGAAGCCTTGTCCTGATATAAATTCCAAAACCTGTGCTGCCTTTGTATTGACTGATATGGGACCTGTGTCTGGTGATTCATATTTAGATGAGGAGGCAGGTCATCCATCATTCACTTCTTTCAGTCTTGTGTTTGTTTCACAAGCCATCGCAGGTCCAGAAAGATCAAGTTGGATGAAGTAGTGAGCAGGTATATGCCATCTACCCTGGTTTAGAGATCAATATTTTTATATTTGTACTGCATACTTTTCTTTCATTTCATCACCTGCATTACCTTCCACAAATATTTGTTGGACTTCCGTTTCAGGTGATGTTTTAGGTCCTTGCGATACTTCATTGGTTAAAACAGTTTCTGTTTATATGGCATTTATATTCCAGTGGATGATGACAGACAATAAAATACATTTCTTAGTGGCGATAAGTAGTGATACGAGTAAGAAAGTGGGGAAGGGAATAGACAGTGATGAGCATTATACAGACCAAGCTTAGCTGTGTAATTTACGAGGCCAAGGGCAAAATGAAAATCAATGCCCTCTATTCAAAAAGTAGGAAAAAAGTGCCATAAAAAGTACTAAAATATAAACTTTTTCCTTTCTTCCGTAAATCTCTCTCTGGAATCATTATGGTGGTGTTTCTTTTTCGTTTAATTTTCTATTGAGTACTGTTCTAAGTAAAGAAAAGTTTTAAATTTAGGTTATTAAGATGAATTTATCATTCATCATTATATGGTGCAATGTCCAATTTAAATAAGAGCGGAATCATTCAAGTTACTCAATTTGCAAAAAAAAAAATTACCCAATTTGCATTTCCTGCTTCATGGGTGAACCTGAATTTGAACTCATGTGTATTTATTTCACTTCTAAAACGTGCACATTCCAGGGACACTTGACCTTTGGTTTACGGATGAGTAAGGAGGGGCTGTGGTGGCCCTGCCTCTCCCTTTCCCTCTACGTCATCATTTTCAGTGCAGGTGGTTGTCTCATGCCAGGGAGTCATGCAAACAAAAAGCGTAGGCTAGGGTTCCTTGATCGTTTATTTCTTAGAATATAGCTGACTTCATTCCTCTATTGGAAGCAAATTCTCATTCTGAAGTGTGGCCTCCTGGCTTCCTGACTCATAGCCTTCACGTGCTTCCCGTGTGCAGGCAGACCTCAGATACACTGCGAGTTCAGCTCTAGACCTCTGCAATAAAGTGACTGTCGTAATACAGTCGGTGCATACGAATTTCTTGTTTCCTGGTGCATATGAAAGTTGTGTTTATACTCTCCTCTCATCTATTAAGTGTGCAAGAGCATTATGTCTAAAGAAACAATGTGCATACCTTAACTAAAAAAACCACTTTATTGCTAAAGAACGCTAACAGTCAATCTGAACCTTCAGTGTGTCATACTCTTTTTGCAATAGCCACATCAAAGATCACTGAACACAGGTGACCGCAGCAAACATAATAATAATGAAAAAGTTCGAAATATTGCAAGAATTTCTGAAATTTGATGCAGAGGCACAAAGTGAGAAAATGCTGTTGGAAAAATGGTGCTGATGGACTTGCTTGATGCAGGGTCTCTGCAAAATAAAACGAAACAAAAACACAGTATCTACAGACTGCAGTAAAAAGTAAAGAGCAATAAAACAAGGCATTCCTGGACTGATTTTGCATCTTGCAGAATTCCTACGTGTTGGGGGTGGGGAGAGGGGGACACATGTTGCACCTGTTTCCTCTGCTCAGACGTGTGCTCTACTGTCTCATCAGACTTAACAAAAAACTTACAGAAATAAAGTTATTAAGAATTTCAATGACATTAAACCAAGAGAATTAAACCAAGCATGGAGCCCTCCTGAGCACAGGGTCCTGTGTGACTGTACAGGATGCACGCCCATGAAACCAGCTGTGTGTGTGTGTGTGTGTGCACGCAAGCACTATTTTCGATAGTGTTAATAAAGACTGTCTCATAAGGCGACATTTACTCAGAGTCTTCAAAAAGGTGAGGAAGCAAAGCTTCAGATACCTGGGGCAAGAGCAGCGTGTTCAGAGGCTCCAGGGCACAAGTGTCTTTGGCTTATTCTCGGAGGTTAGGCAGCCATTGAGGCTGGACCCAAGCAAAGAAGAGAATGATGGGTGGGAGATGAGAGACTTTGGGTCCCTGAATCATGTGTGGGCTTTGAGGCCAAAGTCAGGACTTATGAGAAGAGAGGGAGACTCGGGAGAGTTCTGGAAGAAGGGTGCCAGCCATGGTTAGATTTTAGAAGGATTCCCTTTGGCTGCTCTGGCGAGGCTGGGAGTGGTAGGACCAGTTGGTTGGACTAAGACTCTGTCATGGGCCAACAGAGATGGGGCCTTGACTGGGTGTATGGATAGATAGTGGCGATTAAATATTTTTGGATTCCGGGCATATTTCAAAACTAGTGCCACCAGGAGTTGCATATAGAATGGACATTTACTTAGAACCCTGGCCTGGACAGTAGATAAAATGGTCCATTCAGAAGTAGTGAGTTTTCTAAAGTTCTGCGGCCAAAGCAGGGCAGAACTGGGGAAGGCAGAGAACGGGAGACTTGTGTTTTGTTTTGTTTTTCATCCATTCTCCCTTTTCATTATCTCTCGACTTTCCCCCACGTAATCTCCTATCACACCCTCTTCCCAACACGGTCACGGACTTTGCTGAGTTCAGCATGGACTGCATGTCTAGAATCTCATCTACACGTCACCTTGGATGTGCCTCTCAGAACAAACAAGGTCCTGGAGACTCTGCCACCGCCTCATGTTGTCTCGGTGTTTGTGTAGGTGTTGGCTGTCTGCCACAGTTTCATTTTGGAGGTGTCCTGCCAATTTCTTTCTTTCTTTTTTTTTTTCTTCTTGCATTTTCCTGAGCACCTTTCCACCTGCCCTAGTAAAAGAGAATGAAGGAAACAAAGATTTTGCTCCTGGGTTTGCAGTACAGTTGCATCCTGGACAATTCCAAATGATTTAACTCTGGCTTATTTTTTTCCTGCCTTTCAGCACTTTCAGACCATGCTGAAGTCTAAGTTGAATGTCCTAACACTGAAAAAGGAACCTCTCCCAGCTGTCATCTTCCATGAGCCTGAGGCCATCGAGCTGTGCACCACCACGCCCCTGATGAAGACCAGGACCCACAGTGGCTGCAAGGTAGGAGGCGCGTGGCCAGCAGGGGGCACTCTTGGTGGGAAAGGATGTGTAGCCTTAAGGCACTTTTCAAAGTGATAACTTTTCCGAAGAATGAGAATACTAAATGACTGTCAGAATAAGCTCATTGAGTGATGGGAATATGAAACCATACCCTGCTTTATTTTTCTTAGTGATACAGCTCTCTTCATCATTTTGGGGTACATATGAAAGCCCTAAGTTTTAGTCTGCGTGAATCAAATAGTAATCTTGCCATATTTTTCTGGAGCCCTGTGGAACTTTGGGCTTGACTGGAAAATTTCTGTCCTTGATGAGAATTCCTCCCTCTGTATTTGCAATCTGAATAAAATGGATATTGAAGGATAGAAAAAACAAAACAAGTTGCTCCACAGTTGTACTCTCAGAGTCCTTTGAGGGTAATTTTACATTTTTGTTTGGCTTACACTCTCAACGCTTATGCTAATGTCCATGCCTCAGAATCCATTTAACAAACGTTTTTCATTTATGTGAACGGTGATGCTGACATGGAAAGAAAACTGGAAATTCAGAGCATGATTTTGGTAAGCTTTGGGTTCTTTCTCACATGATATGCCCCCCCCCCTTTTTCTTTTTAACATGTGTTGATGACTATCATCATTGGTTTCGAGGTAACAAAGAAAATATGTCTTAACACATATTTCGTCATCAGAAATTAGTTTGAAGTCGTGCAAATGAAATAAGGGGCAGGGAAATGCAGGTTTGCCTGTGGATTTCTTTTATAACTTTGTAGATACACTTCTTTCCTTATTGCTTTCCAGGGTAGGGAAGCAAAGCAAAGATCCATTGATCTTTCTGGCCAGAGTATTCAGTCCCCCCTCCTAGTTCTTGCATAGCTGTGGTCAGATTGGTGCCTGCAGCAATCTTGAGCGGTGGTAGGGTGCACAGAACCTGACACACGCCCATTCATCCCACAAATGCTCGCGGGGTGCTCCCTGTCTGCCTGGCACTGGGGGCAGTGTGAGCGGGACCCCCCTTCCAGCATCTTTGTGGGGTTTAACTGCTAGTTGGAGGAGGAGGGAGGAAAAAAAAAACCGAGAAACGAGCACTGGCTGGTGAGAAAGCCAGTTTGTGGAGCCCTTGTGGAAGAATGTGCCAGGCAGGAAGAGCAGGGGTGCTAATTCCCCGGGGCGGCAGTGGGCGTGTGCATTTTAGACCAGAAAACGATGGGCTGGGGAAACCGGGAAGGGGGAGAAAGTTGGGGTTAGTAGTGGAGTCGGGAGGAGGCCCAGGTCTAAGGAGACTTGAGGTCACGGCGGGGAGTTTAGATTTTGTTCTCCTTGCTGTGGGGAAGTGTCAGAGGGATTTAGACAAGCAAGTTCTATGACTGTTTGCAAAAGCGATTTGAAACTGTGTAATCCTGCTGAGGTGAACTTCTGGCTTCCAAAAAGCCGTTGCCGGTGACGGCGCCCCGGCGAGAGCGAGGGGACCCGAACTTCTGCGGGTCCCGTCGTGTGCAGTGCTTTGGGTGAACTGATGAGACAAAGGAACTGTGAAAATAGTCATTAAATTTGAAAGTGCTAAGAGAGCACATTGGGTTATGCTTCCTTTAGAGGTTTCCGGAAGTCATTTTGAATTCTGTTCCTGTTGGGAAAAATGATCCCTCGAAAGCGAGATGAAGTTGGTAGGGTCAAGTGTAAGAAGTTTAGTATAAAGTCTACAGAATATGTTTAAATGGAGGGGAAAATGCAGTTTCAGAATTAAAAGACCTAGAGATGCAATCCAGATATGAAAGAGTGGTGTTTGTGTGTGTGTGTCTGTGTGTGAGAGAGAGAAAGAGAGAGGGAGAGAGAAAAAGAGAGGGAGAGAGAGGGAGGAAGGGAGAGAGATACTGAAGGAGAAATATTTGCTAGGAGAATAAAAATCATGGTACTTCTGACAAGGGGTATAGGGTTCAAGATTCACAGAGTAATTTTCTTCTGGGCACTGCTTTAGGTCATGTTCATTTATTTTACTTCTAAAAGGATGTTGAAAAAAATAGAAGGAATTCAGAATATCATGCTAAGAGAGTAAGGGCTGCCCTGGCATGGGTCTGTGGGGCTGGTTAGACAAAGGGAAATCAGCGGTGGTTGCAGGTGGATACCCGGAAGACCTTCCGCATTCAAGGTGAAGAACACATTCCACCGGACTATGAAACATTGATGAATTTCTCCATCCCTAGAAATCTTGGGGAGGGGATTCCAGGCGTAGGTAATCATAAAGCTGGAATCAGAATCTGGGCCAACACCTATTGAAGTACTTAACCAGCTTTATGATTCTGATTCAGGGAAGAAAGCCTCTAATGTCGCATTCTTCAACCTGTGTACCCTCATACACTGCACACATTTACATTTTAACTGCAAATGGACTGGAGCTACACTCTTTAATTCACACGGACAATGTCACATTTGTGTTCAGAATCCTATTCTTTGGTTCAAAAACAAGAAAACAAAGTCAGATTTTTAAGCCTTGAAATCTCTGCTTAAAATCTTCAGACCTCCCCCAATTCTTTTTCCTTTTCTCAAATCATCCCGGGGAACAAAGTGCACTGTTTCCTCTCTGATTCTTGCGAGTAACTTAGCTCACAAAATGCCAGCTGCAGAAGGAACCCGCTCCCCGGCTGGGCTCAGGCCCTGCCCGGAATAATGAGCACAATGGAGGTGGGGGGGGGGCAGCTGCAGAGCTGGCATTGGGACCCTGCGTCTCCCCACAGTGCTGGGTCTTTTCGCCTGACAGCTCTCAAGTTGGGCTTGTCTGACGTTGGGTTTGGGGAGGGAGAGAGGCAGGAGGGAGTGAAGGAGAGGGGAGTTGAAAACGGATTATGGTTAGCGAGGTCGCGGCCCTGGCGCCTCTCAGATTTCCCGTTTGCCTCTGATCTGTATTCTTCGTGGGTCCTGGTGGGATGGCCCTGTCAGGCTATTCATGTTGTGGGCAGCTGGCTCTTTGTGTGTCCCCCTCTACTGCTGCCACTTTTGTTTTCCCTGGAGTGGAGTTATTTAACTGTACAATCCACTGCATACCATTAGGATGCTTGTTGGAGTTGCTCGGAGTATCAGATGCTGTGTCTGATTTTACAGTGGAGATGGTGGCTTATCTTGGCCCATCTCCCCCTGCCTAGGACCGCGCGATCCTAGGTAGCTTTGGCTTGTTAGCAAACATTTATTTAATTGTCATTGAAAATCTACTATGTACACAGAATTTCAGAGAAAGAAATCAAAGTAGATGTCGTAGGAAAAGCAATTTATAGTCAAGTGGAAGGAATAAGAAGAGTGCCCAGATAAATCTCAAGGACTTCTGGTACTTCTGTGTGCATCAGAAGCATCCGAGGGCAGCTCTCTGGACCTTCTTCCCGGAGGTTTGGATTCAGGCACTCAGCTTACTGGTGGGGAACAAGAGCCTGCACGTTAAAATGGACCATGTCATTTACATGAAAGGGACACCTGGACATGCTTTGTGCTTGAGGACCAGAGAGAAGTGTGTGATCAGAGCAGTGCAAGTGACATAAATGGAGACACACTGGGGGGTGTTGGGAGATGTGGGGGAAGATGGCGAGTGGGGGCAGCTGGCGCTGGTGTAGTTAGACCAGGTTTGCAACCCAGCTCAGCAGGAGGCTGACATCTAAGCCCTGTCATCTTCACATCAGATGTCCCCCCCTCCAAAGACTGCGTGGTGTGTGCTGCTGTACCCCACAGGCTGTGGAGTGCTGTCCTATCTCGGATCGACTCCCTTCCCGACCTACTCACCAAAGTTCTCAGAGCCTTCACACTGGTGCTGATGCTGCTGACGAAAAGTGGAGTAAAACGCCAGTCATACAGAGGTCGACCCCAAGGTGTATTACTACAGTGAGGAGGCACTGCCCTCTGTTCTTTTCTTGGTATCCAACCATTTGGTCCTCAGGGTGGCCCAGTGGTCCAAGGGCTACCTCTTGTCCCGTTTCACAGGTGAGCTAGCGGAGGCAAAGGGAGGCTCATTTGCCTGTCCCGGGGCACTCAGTGAGTAACGGGCAGGGCCTGGCCTTGAACTTCATCCATCTGACTCCACAGCCCGTGCTCATCCCCGCTAGAGGCCACTGCCTCTCAACGGCCAGGCGATGGCCCTTCCGGCTGGTTGCCCAGCTATGTCGTGTGCATCTGAGCAAACTGCTCGTCCGCAGGCTTCGGTTTCTGCATCTTTCATAGGCCTGAACCAGAGTCGGCATATCTCTGGCATCCTCTTACCTCAAAGTCCAAGACTTAATGATTTACCTTGTTTAACTGAGTTCGAATTTTGTCTTTGCTCATGGAAACCAGAAGGCATGTGGAGAGTGTACTAAGAGCATCATGATTTTATCCCAGATAGACCACCTGGATTCTCAAATTTGATTTTGTTAAAAAAAACAAGACAGTCTATGATGAAAAGTCATACGCCTTGTGGAAAAAAGATATGGAACAAACCGTGAAATATCCAAAGAGTTCCTGCACAGCCATGTGGACACTGTACTTCGTCCATGCCACAGCGATGGTCCCTAGTTACATGGTGCTTACAGTGTAGTGTTTGTTTTTAATTTCTTTACCTTGGAGGCTGCTTATTATGCATTAAAATTTTTTTATGGAAGTATAGTCAGTTTACAGTGTTGTGTCAGTTTCTGGTGTACAGCACAATGCTTCAGCCCTACATGGACACACATACATTCCTTTCCATATTCTTTTTCATTATAGGTGACTACAAGGTATTGAATATAGTTCCCTGTCCTGTACCGTAGAAACTTGTTGTTTATCTATTTTATATATAGAAGTTAGTATCTGCAAATCTCGAACTCCCAATTTATCCCTTCCCACCCTCTTTCCCCCCCTGGTAGCCGTTAGCTTGTTTTCTATGTCTGTGAGTCTGTTTCTGTTTTGTAAATAAGCTCATTTGCTTATAGTTTTAAAGCAAAAATAGCAGAAATGCTGTAACAAATAAGCTAACAGCTAACGGGGGGGTTAGCACATCTTAGAATGTTTACCTTTTATTTAAAAAAATTTTTTTGAAAGTTTGTGAGTAGTGGTACTTTCTGAGCGTAAGGATTTTAGTCAGTTGAAGATGGGAAGTAATGTGGAGGAGAAATGCCAGGGGAAGGTAAGTGGGGAAAGGTCCAAGGAAGTGAGAGGATACTGGCACAGGCCTCCTGTGTCTGGGTCTGAGTCTGTCGTCTGTCTGCCTTTGCTCTGGATGGACCTGGGGTCTTCCTCTACCCCTGCGCAGCACAGCCGGGTGGGGTCGGGATCCTGAGCGAGGTCCTGAGGGATGGTCTCCACAGGGGGTGCTTCTCTTGACCTCCAGGCAGCCTGTGGGGGTTGCTGGCGAGTAGGGCTCGTTAAGCATGTGACGTTTCCTTCCACTCCCCTCTGTTTCTGCTCCCTGGTCGTTCACGCCGAGGGCGCCCTTGGCTTCATTCTGCAGCTTGGGAGGAGCTGCCTGGCTTCCTCTGTCCCTTCACCTTTCACCACAAGCCCCACCAGAATCTCACCTGGGCCTGCTCGCCAGGTGATGCTCTGGTTCCCAAATCTCACCTCCTCCTGAGTGAGGCCGTGGGCCTGGTATCATGAGAGGCCCCATCTAAAGCCTTGCTATCTTCTTGCCAAGTTTGAGGGCAGAAATCATCTACCTATTATTCATAACTTAGATGACTGATTTCTTAAATATGTGTAAGCACATTTGACTGTCCTTTATGATTGGGTTACTGCATTCTGTTGATTCTTATTTTGTGGTTGGCTTTATTCTTTTAATAACTATGTAAATTTAAAAAGCGAAAGCTCTAAACTATTCTTAGAAACAATGAATAGTATATATATATATATATATGTTTGTGTGTATATGTGTATATATATATATATATTTTTTTTTTTTAAACAAACAAAAAAAATCACTGGACGAAAAGTAAAAAATTCTGTGTAATGGTATTCCCAGAGCTTCAATAATATTCTGAAGTTTTATTTTGTTTTCCCTTCTAGACAAGTCCATTTAAATTTTTTTCACATGAGGGACTTTTAACCCGGTACGTTGGGTGAAAGCAAAAACAGATCAAGTGCTAAATGGAACATGAGATAGATACTTGAAAAAAATATTTTAAACCTTAAAAAATTGATGATTTGTCCTTAAATGCCTGACAATTTGACATTAAAGATTATGTAGAGACATGAAAAAAAAAATCATCACGCAAACTAGTTTCCAAGAAGGAGTTAATGATTCATAAATCATGACCATTTTTACTTTACTCTCTTTGAGATTCTTTGTTTTCAGGAGAGGCAGGGATAGCCCCTTAAGTCTCAGAAAGGCTGTGGTTAATTTATAGTTTCGTGGGACAGAGAGGAGAGTTTCTGAACTGAAGGCTTAGAAGGCAATCCTCAGCGCCTACCATTTTGTGCACGTGTGCAATGGCCCGTCTTGGAAGTAGATTACAGCAATCTCACTTATCTCAAAGACCTTCTGATTTGAATTTAAATATATGTAAAATTAGCATCATGTGTATCTATTTTCCAAGTGTGTTTATTTGACCAGTTATATACTTAATTTGAGATAAAGTCATGTTTTCTCATTTTAGCTAAAGGCTCAGTGTTCCCTTGTTTTTACACATTAACAGAAGGGAGAAACGCTGACTGTACTATGCTGTCATCCTCCTTGAATGCGTTTGATGTTGGTCATTTTGGACATTGTGTGAATCCAGTTATGCCAGTTAGAGAGATTTTCTCCTGGCAAAATAAGTTTCTGGTTGTCATATGAAGACAGAATACAAATAAAATAAAGGACAGTGATATATAAAGTAAGATTTTTGGTTTTATGGATTATTTGCCTCTAAATTCAGAGTAGATGATCTCTTAATTCTAATTTGCTTTCTCTTCATTCTTTCTCAGACTTTCCTATAAACAAATCAAAGCAATCACTCCCGCGTGCATCCCCCAAATGTGGGAGGAGAAAAGTTGATAAGAGCTAACATCTGTTGTTTAAGAGACGAGCTTTTATTTTTCTGCAGTTTTTATTCTTTATTGACTTACACATTTTCTGACTTTCTCCTTCCCCCTCCCTTCCTTGCTGATTTTCTTCTTTAATTTCTTTCTTCATCCTCAAGAAAATATCGTACAGCTTCAGGATGTTCCAAGTGTCCACAGAGACACAAAGAACAAACAGTTTTGGAGGCTTTGGGTTGAAATACCAGAAAACCTCATTTAAATTGACTTAAGTCATTGAAATGTATTGGCTTTTGAATCGGCAAATTCCAGTAGGAGGGATGAGGGCAGAAAATACTAAAGAGGGAAGAAAAGAAGGTCCACTAGAGAAAAATTATATAGGCTTAATGACCAGGAGGGAGACACACATATCTTGCCTGAAGAGGTGCAGCCGGCAAGGAAAATGCAGTGTCCCCAGGGTTCGGAGCAAGGGCTGTGCCTCCTTCCATGTCACAGCCCCACCCCTCCCCTTGCTTTCTTACAGAGGGTGTTTCTGTGTGGATGGGATGAGCCTGAGCTTGAGCACAGGCCGCTTTCTCGGGCCCTTCTTGCCGACAGTCTTGAATGGCCACCAGCTGCCACAGGGTTCAGCCTTCTACTTTTAGGAACTTCCCTCTTCCTGGTGGTGAGGGTGTTCCCATTCCTGGAGAAAGGCTGAGAGCCTCTCTCTTGAGGTGTTTCAGTCCAGGTTTGTGACTTGGCAGCCCACGATTTAGGATTAGAATACAGAAAGAGGCAGCTGCTCACCTGTGCCTGCTCGCTCTCCCCTCAAGAGTATACTATCCACCCCTTAATAAATTCTCACTTTCCTTCATTAAAAAAAAAAAACCAAAAACAGAAAGAGAGGCAGGAGTCCAGAAGACATCGTAAGTTCAAGCTTGTGAAATTTGAGATGTCTGTGGGACCACCAGTGGCAGTACCCAAAGGGCACCTTGTTAAGTAGATGCAGAGCTTTGGGATGTCTGATCCGTCAAGGAGAACGGGGCGGGGAGATGAGGAAAGAGTGAGACAGGGATGCACACACACAAACTGACACACATGGTCATGTTCAGCCTCTCATTTTAAGAATGATGGAGAGAAAGGAGAATCTCTGGGGAAGGAGCATCGGGAACACGAGAGGAAGCCCTCCTCCCCACCAGCCTTGCTCCTCGCTCTTCATCCCCCACACAATGCCCCCCACCCCCGCTCAAGTCTCGTAAGCATCAGCAAGAAGCATGGATATAACTCGGGACAGGTGAAGCCCCCGTTATATTATTTTAGGATTGGTCTCTGTATATGCGTGTGTGTGTGTGTGTGTTTGGGATTCAGACTGCTCGTGCTACTGCTGTGGTACCTAGCGTGGAGGGAGAGTTTATTTATGGTTTTACTGAAAACTTCTTTGCCATGAGTGCCAAGTTAGAGCTTTGAATTCTATACTTTGGTCTCCCACCAACCGCTGTACAGGGTGGTGTCAGCAAAATTCTCCTTCATGAGCTCACTTTTGTTATGTGATGACTCAAATGTTTACATACTGAGGAATGCCTTTATTTCACTGGCAGAAGTGTTTAGAATATAGATGATTGTTCTGCCTGGACGCTCGTTGGATAGGATAGCAGACTTTGTTGTAAGGTCACCCTTTCTCGTGACTTTCTCTGGGGATCCCTGACAGCTTCAAACTGTTATTTCCTGCTGCCCCCGACACTGTGAGGGCTGTGGCTGAAAATGACCATTTTACTCTAGGGAACCAGATTTGGCATCAAAAGGTTAGCCTTTGTGTGGTGTCAAAGACTACATCTTCCCGTATCTCCAAATTTGTAATGTCACTGCCAACTTCTTGCCTTTAAAAACTCTTAGGAGATCAGCAAAGATTCATTAGTGAAAAATGGGAAAATAATCAAAATGTCTGAAAGAAATAATATTTTTGCTCTACAATACTATGGAAACAAGCAGCCATTAAAAATTTTGTTCTGGAAATTATACTGATGAAGAAAATGATCATAATGTATCAAATGAATGACAAATCTGTTATTAGGTCCTTTTAAAGTGTTATTAGATCCTATTTTTTATAAACTAAAATAAAAATAAAATAATTATATGCAAATATTCATAGTAAAAGGCTTACACTAAAATATGAACAGAAATCATCCCTAAATAATCAGATTATAGGTAAAACTTTTGATTTTCTTATTTTTTTTTACTTTTTATAAATTTTCAACAATGAACAAATATTACTTTTGTAATTTTTTTTTGCAATTAGTTTTTAAAAGTAATTATTAAAGAAAATATTCTTTGGATGAGAAATTTGCCTGGAAAGTTATCTGTAAGAAACTCCATTCTCCATGTAGCATTTGGAAAAAAGCTCTCTCTGTGTCACCAACTTAGACGTTTGTTTCTTCTCTTCGTCCAAATCAGAATTTCCATAACTGCAGGGAAAGTGACATTTTTCCATCTTACTTGTGCCTTGTCTGGTGGCAGACTAATCTGGTATGTTCAGTGTAATGATTGTAGTTCTCACATGCATTTGTGAGGATGATATATTGGTTTCCTCAGAGTTGCTTGGTGACAACCTTAGTGCTTAAAACAACAGAAATTTCTTCTCTCACAGATCTGGAGGCTGGAAGTCGAGCATCAGTACCACTGGGCAGAAATCACGATGTCAGCAGTTCCACACTCGCTCTGGAGGCTCTAGGGGAGAATTGCTCCCTTCCTCTTCCAGGTCACGGTGGCGGCAGGTGTTCCTTGACTTGTGGCCACATCACTCCAGTCTCTGCCTCTACAACCACACTGTCTTCTCTTCTGCTTACATCAAGTCTCGCTCTGCCTTTCCCTTCTAAGGACATAAGTGATCAGATTTAAAGCCCACCGGACAGTCCAGGATAATCCCCTCATCTCAAGATCCTTAATTTATTCAAATCTGCCAACGCCCTCTTTTCTTGTAAGGTAGCATTTACAGGTTCCAGCGATGAGGACCTAATATCTTTGGGTGGTCATTATTTCATCCACTATAGATTCTGCCCTTTTAAATGGGGGAATCGTACAAGTTAGGAACTTTCAGGCAGAAATACAACACTCATGGTTAATTAGTTGTTTAGGTTATGTTGATTATTTCTTTTTTAATTTTAGGGGGGAGGTAATTAGGTTTACTTATTTATTTATTTTTAGAGGAGGAACTGGGGGTTGAACCCAGGACCTTGTGTGTGCTAAGCATGTGCTCTACCACTGAGCTATACTCTCACCTCTAAGTTGATTATGTCTTGAACCTCAGAAAATTCTTTCATTGGAATTCAGAAAACTACTTAAAAAATAGAAAAATGAAGTGGGTTGGTCTGTAGAAGTATTTTGCTCCTTGATGGCACACATTTCTTTATTTTATTTACTTCTTTATAAATATTCCTGAAAAAGAAGAGATACCTCAAAATTTTAAACGGAATCAGATTTCTTACACAAAGTTGTGAGCATTTGTAGTTCGTTATGGTTCAGTGCAGTGAGCATAGTTAACAATGTTTGTAAAAAAAATCCACAGTTCTGCCATAGGAATGAGAATAATGTTTTCCCCCCATCCCCAACAAAGTTTTAAGGATAATTTTGAAAATGATTTGGAAACTATCATGAGTATAATGTGTGTGTCTGAGATAAGTATCTTGTTATAAAGTTATTTTTTCCTCATGATTTAATGATTAGTCATTTTGTCTATGAAACAGTTTGTTGGTTTAGTTCTGCAAATTTAGTTTAATCATCTGAATTGAGGGCTTATTTATTTAGAAAATCTTTTACTTTTCCTGCATCTTTTCCTGGATTGATTCTGTGGATAAAATATAGTTCCTCTGCAATAGAATTTATTTTTTAGGCAACCTACAGAAACACCACACCGAAAGCCAATTAATTTGGCAAAAACTCATTAATAATATGCTTTATGGTTTGTTTCCAGCAGGCATTGTACCACCGGTTAGAGATGGTTGCAAAGTTATGATAACTTCAAAGCTAAAATCTGGTTTATGCAAATATAATGCTTAAATATAAGTAGTTAATGTTTAAAAGACTTCTCGACTTTACATATATTTTTTCTACTTAACATTTTTTGTTAGACCATGTTTTGCCAGTGTCCTAGTCACCGCTTACAATAGAGGCGTCTGCAATGAGGAAGCGAACTATTTCAGCAACAGTCTGCCTGCTACTAAAGGGCTAGTTTCATTTGTTGTCAAATGGAAAAATGAGCATTAAATAAAGAAGGATTAGACCACACAGACTGCGAATATAATCTCATACAAGCCTGAACTGTCTTTGCAAGTGATTTTTCTGGCCTTCAATGAAAACTTTTTATCAAAGTGGTATCTGCCTAGATAAGAACTTGAACTAATAATGAAAAATGAAACAAACTATTTTTAGCTGCCCTCTTTATTGTTCCCTCACATCCCAATCCTGCTTGAAGCAGAAAGGATAATTATTTCAGTAGTTTCTTCTTATATTTACCTTCATATTTTAAATACGACGTTTTCACCCGTTTTAGGTATCTTCTGGCTCTTTTGGCAGATAAAGATTTAACCCTATAATAACCCTACCCACTTTCCTTCCTCTGTCTTCCTGATATAGTTACTTGGGAAATTTCAGTTTAGTCAATAATGTGTGTGATAGCTAAAGGGCCCATCATTACACCCTGATGGTATTTCTTTTTTGTTCATTTTTCTCTGAAATAATAGTTTATTAAGTTTAGAGTTAGTGTACTTTGATATACATTTGTACTTAATTTTCCCCAAATGCTGTGTCAGATTTGGCCTATACCTGTGAAAATGCTACCCAACTACTCAATTACAGAGCTGCTCTGAGTCTTTTTAATCTCCTCCTGGAAGTCTGTCACCCGGAGCCCTTTGTCCTCCTGCACTGGATGGGACTGGTAGTTCCTAGGCAATCTTCACTGCTATAACTCTGCTTTCTTTCTCTCTCTCTTTTTAAAATTATTTTTGAATTTACTCCTCTGTTTTGCAGGAGCGCATATTAAGAAATAAAAACTCTGTATCTTGTATGTCTAAAATTTTCTTTACTCTACCCTCGCTTTTTGGAAAGTTTGGCTGGGTATAGAAGCATAGATTAGAAATAATTTCTGCTTAAAACCATGGTAGCACTGCCCAGTGATTTCTGTGTCCTTTGTGTCTTGGTGTGAATCCCCATCTACCATTTATTTAAATGGAAGGTGGTAGATCTTTTCAACTTAGAGACTCTTATTTATTGGTATTTTAGGGAGCCTTAAGTAAAATTTCTACATCCCGTCCTAATTTTGGAACCATTTGAGAAATAAGACATAATATAGTTAGATTAGATAAAAAATACCCATTTTATTTAAACTTTCTTTGGAGGGTGTGGCTTAGATGGATATCCAGACCCATTGGGTTTTCTAAAGCTTTCTAATCTTTGTTGGAGCCTCTAGTGTGTCACTGTGTCTTCTCCCATTCATTTTGTCCTTTTGTGCTTATGACTTAAAAATGTCCATTACGATCAATTTAGTGGGGTTTGGAGAGGAGATAAATATTTAAGGTCAACTTGCTATCTTTATCCAGAAATCCTCTCTGAATTGTTAAACCCTCTCTAAATTGCTGATTTTAGCTGTTTGAACTTTCCTTGTTTTATACTTTTATCTAAGATGGAAATGATGATCCTTAACTTACTCTCAAGTTTTAAGACATATTTATAAAGTACTTTGAACTTTTTTTGCAAGAGCAAAGCTGTATAAATGAAGTACTGTTGTTAGTCAAATACAGCTCTCCTTGGTTTAAATGGAAAAGTCAATGAACTGTAGACAAAATGGTGGCAAACGAGATCTAGATGTTAAAGTGGCAATAAATAACCCAGATCATAAAAAGCTCATAAACTGCTCTCTTAAATAGAAACAGCTATTTTTTTCTATGCCATCTTTGAGTATTTCAACTCCCGACTACCAGCAAGTAAATTATAAAAACCACTGCGACAAACAGGTGCAGATGTGTTCCTTGGTGTGCTGGCTGTTCATTTCTTTGTTTTTACTGAAAATATTATACATTTGTTTCTTGGCAGGAGAAATGACGTCTGGGCTTCTGTGCATACCGAGTCCTCGAAATGAGACGTTAGTCAGATTGGCGTTTATGAGTCACCAGTCATCTTCAGAAGCCAAATCCAGGAATTATAAAATAATTTACTCAGGAAGTAATGGGGATAAATGAAGTTTATCTTCCTGGGAAGCAGGAAAGCTACCTTGTGAGCTAATGATCCGACTGAAATTAGGTTTTTTTTCTCCCACGTTGATGGATGAATCCATTCTCTTTGAAACTTGTTTTTGTGACACTTATGAGAAGTGCTCGAATTCTCATTTGTCACTATCTAGCTGTGCTATAATCTATCCTAGGGCAGGAAAGGTGCTGCCCATTATCACAAAGACATCTTATTGTCAGTCTGTTCATGGGAGAGTACAAAGCAGGTGGCTACTTTTCTCCTTACATAGCTCACCAGTTCATCCAGAGCCCACCTCACTTGTGTCCAAAAGTTCCTTCTCTGTTTTCCTTTCCTCATTCTCATTCCAGAGGTTTCCTAAAATCCCGTCACTCCGTCTCCCTCCCTTACAGCCCCACCCTACAAAGGGGCCTAGACTACCAGGGGCATTTGGCTTGGGGTTAGGGGACACCCACAGGGACTTCAGGGCTCTCAGCACACATCTGCCACCAGACAGACAAACTTTTATCTTGATGACAAAAATGGACTCTTTTTCTCTAGCAAAAACCCAGTTCATTCATAGTCAGTATGCCAACAGAATCTTGATTTCACGTCTCCTTTCAGAAAAGAGGCAAAGCAGGAAGGAGGGGAGCATCCTGCCACGTGCCGACCAGAGTCCTTCTGAGAAAAGAGGAGTCAGGGAGGGAATTTAGAGACCCACTAGGACAGAGGAAAAGTTAATTTATTCATTCAGTAAATGAATTATTTTGTCTGTCACCAAAATCGTCTACTAGGGACTTGGCACATTTTCTCTTTTATTTGTTTTAATTAATCATTTATTTTTTGTTTCATAGTTTTGTAAATCTCTTTATTTATTTATTTTTGCTTCTATCTGTATTTTTTTTTTAATTGAAGTCCCGTCAGTTACAATGTTTAGTTTCTGGTGTACAGCACAATATCCCAGTCATGCGTATACGTACATATATTCGTTTTTGTGTTCTTTTCATTAAAGCTTATTATAAGATATTGAACATAGTTCCCTGTGCCATGCAACAGAAACTTTTTGTAAAGTCTATTTTTATGTATACTCACATTTTCCCTTTTAAATCACACATCCTTTTAAACAAAATAAACATTCACTACCGATAACTATAAATTTATTCATGTATAGGATAAATCCATGTACTGGTTATGATATATTTTGTATATTTTAAAAATACATAAAATGGAAATTTTTAGAAGAATGAGCTAAATCTGAAATAAACAAGATTATGTGTGTACCTTGTTCATTGCAGTGGCTTCAGACTGTCATCAGCTTAGGTGAAGCTTCTTTAATTGTAGTGGATGTAAAACCAAATGTCAAATGGCTTCCAAGATTTCAGTATTATTTGGCTGGACTTTCAGATCCAATCAGATCATCAGTTTTCATCCCAGAAGGAAGCAGAAAAGATCGTGCACCAGCAGGAGCTGTATCGGCCCTGCCGTTTCCTTGTTGTTGCCTGGATGTGGGCACGTTCTCTTTATTGTCTTAAATCTGTTGTTTTTTGGCAGGAATCTCAGCTGGGTTTTGTTCAAACCAGATTATGAAGCCCATCAGTCTATTGAGATGAGCAAATATGAAGGGTGATGCTCTGAGTGATTACGAGCATGAGGTACCAACTCCTTTCCACCGTAGACTCCCACCCCTGGAAACTTCTCATTCTGTATGTGACACTGATCATCTGACATATGGACTGGCTGACGTGCCAGTGTCAGTCTGTATACTGTAACTTGTTTTATCCCTAACTTAGGGGATTCTATTGCATAGCTCCTGGGCTGTACCTTGGAGGTGCAGGACCAGGAGTCCAGTGATAAAGACCTTGAGGCTGCTTCTTGGCTTTGCAGAAGATCATGCCAGGGTCATTCACTGATACCTGCAGTTGTTTCAAGAGGAAAAAAAATGATAGGCTGGTGCTGGAATTTTAGATGTAGACCAAGTTCCTTCTTGGGCCTGATGCAGCAGGCGAAAAAGCTGAGACCTGTCAGACTGAGTGATATTCTTAACTAAGAATGGAAAATCAGAATTACCATTTAGTTTTCTTTATTTCTGGACCAATCCAGTGACATTGCTCCTCCTTACTATATCACTAGGGAGATAAGGAAAGAAATCACGATCATTTGTGTGAATGTTAAAGAGATCAAATGAAATGCAGCTCAGCTAACGTCGGTCGAGCTCTGAAATTTACTGGCAACCAGCAGCCAGTTATTACAGCCAAGGTGGTTCATTAGCCGTTAGCACAGCAAACTCTACCTTTATAGATCAAGATGTCTTTGCAGAAAGTAGATGAGACTTTCTCAATGCTAAGGTGTTTAGACTTGGGAGTGTTTTGTTTTTCTTGTTCAAAAGGTCACAACACAGGTTTTCTGGAATAGAAAGATGCTGAGATCGGCACTCTCTGAAATAGGAAAACTCAAGGTTCTGTGAAAGAAGCAGAGTGTTATTTCCACGAGAACTGGATTCTTCACCTCGCTCATTAATCCGTGGTGGTTTGTCTTTAGGCTTCAGTATTTGACTCATTAATGAATGATTATGCTGTCACTGTGGATAAGGAGGTATTTAGGATTCTGCATCCTTTTTTCTTTCTTTCAAGTGTGAATAAAGATAGGTTAAATGCCTTGACAATGATGCTGAAGCAAGATTAAACATATATGTATTCTGAGGGAGTGTGTGGTGTAATGACAGTGTCTTTTTTCCTTCTGCCTTCTTCTTGCCTTTCTCCTCTTTTTATTTCACCCTTTCTTTCGGTCTCTTTTCTCTCCTACCCCTTTCTTCCCTTTTCCCACTATCTCCCTTCCTGCTTCCTTTTCTGCTCTCACACCGTGCATCTCATCTGTCCAGAAAAACACCCAAGGGCCTCTGATTAGGTAAGTTCACATTACCTTCCCTGCCCAAACCAATCACTTTGGTCCAGGGGTGGAATGTACTAGCCTGGGAATTTTCTTCTGTGGCGGCGCTTACCCAGATGACCTGGACTTCCAAAGGGAAATCAGATATGTTGGGACCGTGGAAGGGGGAAATGGACACAATGGCACAAGAAGAATGTGTCTACAGCACATAGCTTCCTTTATACAATTATACGCAGCCAATGGCGACGTAGAACTTTAGACCTTCAACCACAGAGTGTCTGGTTTCTGCTCTTGTTTTGGTTCAGTGACCATCCAATACTCAAATGAGTATTTTAGTGAATGTGGAGACAATTGATATGCAGAGAACTGTGCAAGAGGCCCTTGGAATCCATTTGGAAGAGTAGGGGTGGAGTTGGGTTTTGATGCACAGATAGGGGAGCAAAACTGCATGAGAAATCTTGAGAAATTTGGGGCAGCATGGATGAGCCTGGAGGACATTATACTAAGTGATAAAAGCCAGACAGGAAGACAAATACTGCATGATCTCACTAATAAGTGAAGATTATTTAGTGACTACTCACTAAAGTGGTCAAACTCATCAAAGCAAAGAGAAGCATAGTGTTGGTGGCCAGGGTCTGGGGTTGGGGGAGGGGGGTGGGGAAAATGAGGACACGTTGGTCAAAGGGTACAAAGTTTCACTTTTGAAAGATGAATCAATTCTGGGGATCTAATGCCCAGCATGGGTAGCTATAGTTAACAATATTGTATTATATACTTGAAATTTGCTTAGAGGATAGATCTTAAATGTTCTCACCACCCAAAAAAAAGGTAACCTATGTAAGGCAATGAATATATTAATTAGCATTGTTCTGGTGATCATTTCACATTGTCTGCATGTATCAAAGCATCAAGTTGTAAACCTTAAATAGATACAATTTTTATGTGTCAATTATATCTCAAGAAAGCAAACAAATGTTTTAAGCAAACATTTTTTAAGCACTGAGGTGTTTTAAAAGACGACGTGTACACCAGTCGCTCTAAGTCTTTGCACCTGCTGACTGGAACATCACTGTTTTCTTGCCTCTTTCCGAGGGTCCAGCAGAGTGGGTGGGAGCCGCTTTCTGATCTGATTTGACAGTGGAGGCAAAAAGCCATTTACTGCCAGTTGTCCTCTGGGTCTCCAAGAACTCATTTGCATTTCTCCAGGCACATGATTTCTCATTTCTACCGGCTGGGGGCCCAGTGCTTTCTGCAGGGTGCAGTGTGAGAGAGATTCATGCCCCTTTGTTTGCATCTGGCTCTCTTTAGACCTGTGAACAAAGGAGAAGCTTTGTCTGCTCTACGTGGGGAACAGCTGATGCCTTTACTTGTGCCCCGTCAAAGTCTCCCCTTCGCTCGATTCCAGTTTCTCAAAGAGAACAATGAGGAGCCCGTTCCGTGCAGCTTTTGGTGGCCTTGATGTGTACATATTTGTAAATTAGCCAAGCAAAGTGCTTCGTTTATAGAAAGCGTAACTCTTGGGGCCGGTAATGGAGATTCAGTTACCTGTGTAATTGATGCTGGTGCATTAGACCTAAGTCCACCTATTTCATTCGTCCCCGCATAGAGATGTCTTCATTCAGGAAATACTGTATTTAAGCCATTAGCATCTAATTGGAAACATCAGACTGAATTTAGTGCCCTTGATCTGAAACTCAGTCCTCTGGTGAGAGATAAATATCATCTTTCTTGTTAGAAATTAACTTAAGTATGTTTTATGGTAAAGAATGATAACAGGATAAATGATGATGCTTTATCTTCCACTCTCAGGGCCCCCTGTCCTTTTTATTAAAGTCCATATGTCACAATTAAGCTATTTACCCATACAAATATGCATGGTGCGTTTGACAGAAATCATTTCATTCCCCTCTACTCTTTTGTCCCTGGGACTTCCCAAATCTATTAAATAGAGTGACTCCTTGTGAAGCATCAGGAAAGGGCACTGCCTTGTGCAGTTTATTTTACTTGAAATTGATGACATATGCAAAGGTTTGTGATTAAGAAAAAGGATCGTGAACTTAATTTATTAAAGCTCTTAAATATAAAAAAAGGTCCCTCATTTTCCCTTTTCATTTTTTTCTTCACTATTATGAGCAAAGCTTAATGACAGGAAATAACCATTTGTCTTAAGGGAATTGGATTTTTCCCCTGCATAGAATTCAGTTTATGGCTCATTTCTCTAAGAAAAACATGTTTACCATAAAGATGCTTGATAAGTTCTGGAAGAGGATGTATGAAACTTCTACTTAATGTTTTCCATCACTGCATTATTGCAGTGTATCATTTTAGGTTACGGTGGAGCTGAGAATTTTGAGGGAATATTTGTCTGAATTTTCTCAGGGGTCAAATAGGACTAATAATTTTCCCAGTCTATTTAGGTCCCTGAAGTTCAGGATAATCAGCCACTAGATTTAAATCAAAGAGAAAGTGCCAATTTTTAATTGAGTTTTTAGTGGAGGGTAAATGGTCTATAATCCTTAATTCTCATATAGAGGCAGACTCAGCTGTTTTCATATGGAGGAAATATGTTTGGGGCCTTACCATCTGGCCAAATCCAAGAGGGAGGAATATTAAATTTGTGAAATGATTCTCTCTGTTAACCAGGGAAATATCAGAAAACTCTGTTATACTGGTTTTCCAATGCTACGTAAAAATACCCCCAAATTAGTGGTGTACAGCAACAAACCTTTATTATCGCATGGCTTTGGAGGTTCAGGAATCGGGTGCAGGGTGGCTGGCTGCCTCTGCCTCGGGGCCTCTCCTGTGGCTGCCATGATCCAAGCTGCTGGTGGGGCTGCACTGTCAGGCTCCATTTCCAAGCTCACTCAGGTGGTTGTCCACAGAATTCGGTTCCTTACAGGTGGCTGGGCCCAGGGCCTCGGCCAGGGACCTCCTTATTTCCCTGCCCCAAGGACCTCCTCACAGGGCAGCGCTCCAGCATGGCGGCTGGCTTCCAGTCAGAACAGCCAGGGAGAGAGCAGGGGGCAAAGGGAGACAGAAGGCAGAGCCTTCTGTGACTAAAGCTTGGAAGTGGCATCTTCGAAGCCAGTCACAAGAAGATCCAGTCCACACTCAAGGGGAGAGGACCACACAAGGGCACAAATTCTAGGAAGTGAGCATTATTGGGAGCTGTCTGAGAAACTGCTCCCACATCTGCTGGCCAGCTCTTCAGACCTCATTCCGTTAATTAATCAACAAGCGTAAACTGAACTTGTTCACTGTCAATCTGAGTTCTGCATTTCACATGATTACTCTTCTCTGGCTTTAAAACATGTCCATCCTTAGCTTCAGGTCTCCTTCGCTGCTCTGAGCTTTCATTCCCTGCACCACTCCCCTGACTCCCTTGCTGTTCAGTGTTCCTTTGAAAAGCGGGATGTGCTGGTGACTGGTCTTTCTGTAGCCCCAAGTTTTGCTGTAATTAAATCCTAAGCATTTTGTGTAGAACTTTCATATCAGGTACTACCAAGGAGGATGCTACCTCTTCATGAGATAGTCTGTTTGGGCATAAATTTGCAGACCAGAGAGCTCACACTCTGAAGCTGTGATGGACTGGTTTTTCTGAAAGTGGAACTTTCATCCTCTCCATCAGGGTTGGAGGAAGGTGCCCGTGTATTTTGTGATTGACTGAGCCTAACAGGAACCACATTGGAGAGCCTGTCCAGATCATAAGAAGTTGATACTGGTGTATGTAAGACTAGCTAGTCCCTGACAGAAGCATCAGCTAGATTTCTTTTTCTGTGTAACAGAGACAAAACATAGGCAATTGACTAAGCTGCTGACTCTTTATGAGCTGCTGAAATGTTCATGAAATGTTCATGAAAGTTCTGTACATGAGGTGCGTTGATTTATCAGCCATTCCTGTCTGTTTGCTGTTTGGCTATAAGCATCATGAAAAAATATGATTTCTTCATTACCTTGAAGAGATATCTACACTCCCACGTTCATTGCAATGCTGTTCACAATAGCTGAGACATGGAAGCAGTATCGGTGTCTGTTGACAGGTGAATAAATAAAATGTGGTATATATATCCAATGGAATATTATTCAGCTACAAAAAGAAATAAGTTCTCCATTTGTGATAACCTGAATGGACCCTGAGAGCCTTATGCTAAGTGACATAAATCAGACAGAGGAAGACAAGTGATCTCACTTATATACGAAGTCTAAAAACATGGAACTCAGAAACAAAGAGCAGACTGATGTTTATACCAGGGGCTGGAGGGTAGAAGAAATGGGGAGATGTTGGCCAAAGGTCCAAACTTTCAGCTATAAGACTAATAAGTTCCAGGGATATAATATACAGCACGGTGACTACAGTTAACAAACCTGTATTTATACTTGAAAGTTGTTGTACGAATAGATGTTAAATGTTCTCACCATAACAGCAACAAGATGGTAGTGAAGTGAGATGAAGGATGTGTTAACTGACCTTACTGTGGTGAACATTTCACAATCCATACCTGTATCAGATCACCACATGGTGCACCTTAAATTTACACAATGTTATATGTCAGTGATATCTCAGTTTAAGACTGGGGAAAAAAGAAAATGTGATTTCTGAAGTCAGTCATATATACATAAAACTTTCTAATTTTTCCATGACATTCCCTCCTGGCCTCAGTGATGTAGCTAATTTGGTTGATTATGTCTCATTTGGCAGAAATGGAAGATGAAGGCTTTACTGTGCTCATGAGATGGTTGTGGAAAAAGGAGTTAGAATTACATGTTCTGTGTTTTCATCCTGTTTCTTTTTCTGCTGAGAAATGGTACCACATTTGAGATGTGAAATTTCAATGAGACAGACAAGGTAGGGACTTCTCTCCTTTCCTAAATGACTATGTGGGTGATTTGTATCTAGTTAATTCACTAGATTAATGCCTGTGTAAAGCCAGAGTCAAGGGTTTATCCACCTAGGTAACCTGGTCTTGTTCCCTGGTCACAGAGATTTGAAGTCAGAAGCAAATTCTAATTCCACCTCTCAGTAGTTGCCTATCCTTAAGTAACTTAATCTTCTTAGTCTCTCTCACAGCATCTGTTAAATGGGGCTAATACTCACCTGGCAAGGTTGCTGTGAAGTCCGAATAGGATAGTGACAGGTAGCAGGTGTGCCATAAAATGGCAATTACTTTTCTTGCTTTTGTTTTTATTCATTTCTAAGTCCCCTCAACTTAACTCGAACACTTTTTAAAAAGATTCTTTTATTAGCTGTTTCATTCATGACTTTTGTTTTAAACACAAATTATCCACTTTACCATTTTAACCATTTAAAGGTGTGTCATTCGGTGTGTTTAGTCTGTTAAGAGTGTTGTCAGCCATCACTACTGTCGAGTTCCAGAACATCTTCATATCCCAAAAAGATGTCTGAATTCCCACCGATTAAGCAGTCACTCTCCATTCCCTATGCCTCAGCCCCTGGCAACCACTCCTCTACCTTCTGTCTCGAGCAATTTGCGTTTTCTGCTTATTTCATATAAATGGAATCGTACATTATGTGGCCTTTTGTGTCTGGCTTCTTTTACTCGGCATCGTGTTTTCAAGGTTTCTCACATTTATTGTACATAGCCATTTCACCAGTGTAGGCTGTGGATGAGGAAGAACAATTCAAAAGATGTGCTCTCTGAATGGTGGGCGAGAGCAGTGCTGTCTTTGTAGGAGGACAAACCCCAGGAACCAAACACAGGCTGAAAGGAAAGAACAGTGGGAAGGATGCCAGCAAATTCACTTCTTTTTCTTTTTTTAATTAATTAATTTATTTTTATTGAAGTATAGTTGGTTACAAAGTATCAATTTCTGGTGTACAGCACAATGTCCCAGTCATGCATATATATACATATATTCATTTTCATATTCTTTTTCATTAAAGGTCATTACAAGCTGTTGCATAGTTCCCTGTGCTATACAGAAGAAATTTGCTTTTTATCTATTTTTCTATATAGTGGTTAACATTTGCAAATCTCAAACTCCCAAATTTATTTCTTCTCACCCCCTTTCCCCAGTAATCATAAAATTGTTTACTATGTCTGCAAATCTGTTTCTTTGGTAGATGAGTTCATTAGTGTCCTCTTTTTTCTTTCTTTTTTTAGATTGATATCATATGGTATTTTTCTTTCTTTTTCTGGCTTCACTTAGAATGACAATCTCCAGGTCCATCCATGTTGCTGCAAATGGTATTATTATATTCTTTTTTATGGCTGAGTAGTATTCCACTATATATATATATATATATATATATATATATATATATATCTTTATCCAGTCATCTGTTGATGGACATTTAGGTTGCTTCCATGTCTTGGCTGTTGTATACAGTGCTGCTGTGAACACTGGGGTGCGTGTGTGTTTTTGAATTAGAGTTCCCTCTGGATATACAGCAAATTCATTTCTAAATCATCTTCTGCTGAAACTGCCCCCCCCTCCCATTCCCCTTCTTCCTCCATCTTTCCTTCTTTACTGTCTTGTACTTCTTCACCCCTTTCTCCCCTCCCCTACCGTCTGTATTTTCCCTTCTCAATCTCTTTCTCTCTCTCCCTTTCTTTCCATTCTTTATTCCCTCCTCTTCCTTTCCTTTATCTTTGTATCTTCATTTCCCTCTTTTGTTCTCTTTGTGTAAAGGTAGAACTAAAATAGGTGAGTACTAAATATTTCTATTTGTGGAGATTTATCCCAACAGTAAAAGTAATTTACATTAATCTTTGCATCAGAAAAAAAGGCCAGTACAAGAGCTTGGTTAAAAAAATGATCACACATCTCTTGGAAAGAATACTCTATAGCCATGGAAAATTGTGCTTAATTGAGTATTTCATGACAGAATACATATTTAAAGATAAAATGCCTTTGTTTACAAAATGATACTGCTACATGCTCCTGGGATTTTAACAAACCAAGTAATTATTGTACATGATCTATGTGCATCTTCACACAGAAACATTAAGGTGACATACTTACAGCTGTCACTGTCATTATCGTAGTATGGAACAGTTACTGGTGGCTTTTAGTTTTCCTCTGTGTGCTTTTACTAGCTTCAAAATATTCAACAATGTGTACACATCAACCTTTGGGATGAGATAAAAAAGGAGAATAAACGTTGTTATTGAAAGTGTGCTAGTGAAATAGCTCAGCTCTTGGCCATGAAGCCAGAGATCTGTCTTTGGTATAAAGGAAGAACCCTCACTGAGTGATGGCTTTCAAATGGGACGGTTTTGTCCCCAGGAACATTTGACAATATCTGGAGACATTTTTGTCACAACTAGGGAGGTGCTACTGGTATGTAGTGGGTAAAGGCCAGGAATGCTGCTAAGCATTCCAGAATGCACAGGGCATCTTTCCGCTACATCCTCACCAGTGAAAAATTGTCCAACCCACGTGTCAATAGTGCTGAAGATGAGAAACCTGCTCATTGGCTAGTTTAAATATTTTAAGTTAGCTCATTGAATAGTGTCAGTGGAAAAAGTCATCACTTGGGCTGTCTTTAGTGAGTATAATGAATTAATTTACTCCCAAATAACACTAATGTGATCTAATTATCTAAGGACTTGAGATGAAACCAGGCTGTTTCTGTCTTACACCTGCTGTCTGCACAATGTTTTTTTATCTGGACTGAGCATCTCAAAGAGAAGAAGACGGGCAATATACTTGAGGTTAGCATGTTGATACTGATTTAGGTCACAGAACCCCATGGAAGAAAGGAATCAAAATAACTCCCATATAGAGGGCATGCAAGTCACGTTTGATGACGAGTGCTGACTGGGGGAATAGTGCCACCTACTGAATTCTCTTTGTGTTTTCTACAGGTTCTGATTAATGCAGGTTTATGCCGGAAGTGTTACTTTCAATTATTGATCTGCGCATCTTCTTAAGTAGTTACTGCCAGAATGTTGAATGATATTTAGTTATTATTGGGTCAAGGTGTAATTAGAAACAGCTGTGAGCAATGGTAAGCCATCCAGCTCCCAAAGTAGCAAACTAAAGTGTACTTGAAGACCTCCGATTGATGAATAGAGATTGTATACAGCAGTTAAAACAAATCCATCTCCAGCTGAATATGACCAGCCAGTTCCCTTCTACCAAGATAATCAGGAAGATAAAAAATGTATTAAATGCACCATTTCCAAATATCACCAGGTTTTTTTTTTTTTAAGAAATTAAAGCACATAGTATTTTCTGCAACAACAACATCATTTTTTTCAGAATTTCAGCTTTGAGCTTTACTCTTTGTATATTTATAAGTGCACATTTAAAATCTTCACATCTTCTGCCCAAGTAATTAAAAAACTTTCTACAGTGTAGTGTATACATTCTGATATATCTCTTTAATAACTACATTGTTAGATAACCTGAAAAAATTATTTTTTTCATTGTATTTTGAGTTGGATGGATCAGATAATTTGTTCCCATGGTGACTTCTTTATTGAAATTAACTAGTTTGTCTCATAAAATTACATGCCTCTGTGTAATATGCTAATTCTTGCTCCCAATCAAACATTTAATTACATAATGAGCTTGGATTAATTTGTAACCTGAATCTAAAACTTCATTCATATGAAATTCAAAATGGTATGTATTAGAGAGAAACTAAGAATTTGTAGCATTTTGTTACAAAGTTTTAGCAATATATGCCAATAGTAAGCCTGAGAATTTGTGACAAGTTTCAAGTCCAGAAAAGCATACAGCGGTAATGACAGCTCCAAACTGGATTTCTTGTGTTTATTTATTTATTCTGACTTGCAGGTTTGAAAGCCAGTTTTATCTTTGACTGTTCACTTGATTTCTCTGGGATGGTGACTGCCTGCCACAGGAGCACAGAGGGGCCAGCGTGTGAAGGGGCCTCCTTTTCCTAATGTTGCTGGAAGTAGGGGGTTGTGGTCCTTAGAAGGCCACTGGGAGATGTGACCTAAAAAATGGGAAATGGCTTATTCATCTTCTAATCTCTTACTCTCTGAGCTAAGTGCGTGCATACTTCCATTCTTACAGCCACTTTTAAGCCTTCCTTCTCCCAGAAGTAAGCAGTGTGTTCACCTCTAAAAGGAGATGGTCCTACTAAGTGCCATTAAGGAAATGAAGAACCGGCACCATCTGGATTCCTGGGAAGCACAGAAGTGAACACTCAAGGGCTGGTTCCAAGAACAATACAGATGTCAGTGTCTGTATTGTTTTTTTTTTCTAAGATCGCTTAACATCCCCCAAAGAGGGCTTGCTCCCAGACCTAGAGATGGTGTTCCTGGATCATAACCTGCCTTCTCCCTACTCTCTCACTGAAACTGCTTGACAGTGTTTGATTCTGAGTTAGGTAAATATTTTGTATTCCTTTTCACCTAGGCTGAGTCTTGTTTCCTCTTTCAGAAAATGTCAAGCTCCTTTAAGAGCTGAATTTTGCTCGATTGACCTTTGCGATATTTTTTTCCCCCCAGAACTATGCTGACTCCTGAGACCTTGGTTTTTAATTGCTGAATAGGATTAATTAGTGGAATTCGTGTCTGGCAGAGTATTTGTAGTGCCTTTTGGGAAAATGGACATTTTGCCTGAGCTATAGTCTGATAGGAAGTAAATCACTCTTAAAATTTGGCTACCATGGTCATTTTGTGTGTGAATGGATAGTCTTTACTCTTTTTATATATACACACACACACACACACACACACACACACACACATATATGTGTATATTTTTTTCTTTAAGATATTTTTAAAGATTTCCATATATATGTGTGGAATATATATATATATATATATTTTTTTTTTTTTTTTTAAAGAAGGAAACAAGAACTTTCCAAAAGGTTGACTTTTCTGGCCTCAGCATCACACAGGCCTTCTGTGTGGCTCCATGGCTTCTCTCCCAGGCGGTAAGTTCCGCCACCATGGGCACCCAGGCGCACACGTGGATCAGCAGCCTTCCCGTTGGGCTGAGGGCTCTAAAGCTATTGAGGCCACTCCTTATCCTGCCCTCGTGACACGGTTCTTCAGAGCTTCAGTTCACAGTTCAGCCATAACTAAGGTTCAAGTGCATTTTGTGTAACGACTTTTAACACCAGTCGGGAAAGGGGAGCTGACATTTATTTCGGTGCTAAAGCTGAACAGATGCAGGATCGCCGACCACTACTTACGAGCAAAGTGTCCTTGAGAAATATTCCCTTTGTGTGACGGCTTCAGTTTCCGGGTGGAGCCAGTCGCCGCTTCTCTGCTGTGATGTGTGTGAGTGATGGTGCTGGTGGGTTGCCATGGTTACCTGAGCCCGCTGGGCAGCAGGACGGATTTTCATTGTAATTAGTGTGAGCAGCACAGCCCAGCCTTGGGTGCTGCTCTTCTGAGGAGCCACCTCCCTCATTAGCTCATGCCATCCTGTCCCTGCACGGTGGTGGTGGAGGGAAAGGCAGGGCGAGGTGGAGGGAGGTGAGAGAGAGAAGCATTCTCCTTCCTTCCCTCTGCTCATCCTCTTAGGAAGACACCATGACTAACTTGGGGGATACAGACAAATCGGATCGTTGTTAGCAACGCGCTTCTTAGTAATACCGTTTGCATAAACTACTCTTCCAAGGTAGTAATGAAAAAACACTTTCTAAATAGCTGAGATTCGATTTAATCTTCTTATGAAGAACCCAGCGTGCTATCTGGCTGAGGAGAACTGCTGGACAAGGAAATGGAATTAAAGTATCTATCACCATGGTGGCGTTTAGATTTTGGTGTGTAGACGGGCCTGTGATGGCCAATATGGAATTTTCAACAAATCCACTTGCTATAGTGCCACTTGGCTTGGTGGAAATAGTGCGAACGTGGAAGGCTTTGCAGTCAAGGGCACTTGTCTTGAAGTCTCAGTTCTGTATTTACCACGCTGTGCATTCCTGGGCAAATCACTTGCCTTCTCTAAGCTTCACTTTGTTCATCTTTTAAAAATATGGTATAAATATATATCTACAGGGCATTTGTAAGCATTAGAGATAATGAACGTAAGTGGTCGGGGGAATGATAGACACTCAATGCGTGGCAGTGATTTTTATTATTATTCTTTTTAGTTTCTAGTTCAAAACTTTAAATCTTAAAAAAAGGAAATAAAGGAAAGCTCACAGTCCTTGAGTGCATTGTTGGTGTAATATTCATTAAGTAGCTTGGGGTTTCCAAGCATTGTCATCCTAGAGTAAGCTTGCTCTAGTCAAATAAAAGCATTCTTTGACTTTGAACATTTTTTTCTTCTTATCAAAGATTCTCCTTTGAGCCATGAAGGTAATAAATAAGTCCCTTTGCACATTTCAACTTGAAACACTTGGAACTTTGTACAGTTACACCAACATCAGAGAGTCTTTATGTGCTGAGATGCAACAGCTAGTTGAAGGGAGAAAATGTAGTATCTCTATTTGGACCAAGATTTTAAAATATTTTTCTATTTTGAGTTTTTAGAGAAAATGTAAGGGAATGCATTTCTCTAAACTGGATTATGCTTGGAATGCATGCCCGCCCATGTTGAGTCTCTTTACTGCCTCCTTGGAAATACCTTTAGCCTTTGAGAATAAGTGATTAACATTTGGGGGGACTCTGGTGTAAAAGTCCCAATCAGCTTACCTGTGCTTGGAAGCCTGCTTAGTAATTTACTCTGGAACAAAATGTGGAACGCTGATGTCCTAGGGGAATGGGAGACACAGGCAGAGCCCCTGACAGCTCGCACTGTGTAGGAGAGACGTGGTCTCATGGATGGCCCCCACACATCTGAAGGAGGCGTGTGTCCCTTGAGGAAGAAGAGCTGCGTGGAGCCAGACAAAGGGGAACCAAAGAGGACGTACGTGGCAGTGTGTTCTCAGACTGTCTGAGAGATAGAGACAGAAAGACAGACAGAGACAGGCACTGGCATATAGGAGTTTTCCAGTCACATGGGGGGGCTGTGTTTGTTCATTAAACTTTTCTCATGATCTAGAACAGTGGTTCTCAAAAGTAAGGGGTGCTGATGTGTTTCCCAGGGAACGTTTCAAAATGTCTGGAGTCATTTTTGGTCCTCACACCTGGCGAAGATTAATGGCATCGAGTGAGCAGAGGGGACAGATGTTGCCAGACACCCTCCGATGTGTGTGGCAGCCTCATAACAAAGAACGTTCCGGCCCCAAATGCCCCTAGCGCCAGGGTGACAAATACCCGGTTTAGGAAAAGACACACCTTCAGACCGGTCTGTGTCCTTTTCGTTTATCCCTGCTCAGAATGTCACCTTCTGATGGCTTATTTTGCATTTTAGACACCTTGACTCGAGAAAGGGGTTGTCTTAATTAGCTTGCACTACCATAGCAAAGTACCATGAACTGAGTGGGTTATCCACAGTAGAAGTGTATTTCTTACAGCTCTGGAGGCCGAGAAATCTCAGATCAGGGTGCCTGTTGATCTGATGTCTGATGAGAGCTCTCTTCCTGGTTGCAGACAGCTGCCGTCTTGCTTGAGTCTTGAGTCTCCACTTGGTGGAAAGAGTCAGCTAGCTCCCTGGACTCCTCTTGTAAAGGTACTGGTCCTATTCATGAGGGCTCCAACCTCATGACCTAATTACCTCCCAAAGGCCCCACCTCTGCATACCATCACTTTGGGGACTAGATTTCAACATATAAATTTTGTGGGAAGCACAAATATTTAGTCCATAATAAGGTATCCTAGCTGGTGACTGGTAAGTTCTAGCCCCCAGTAGAAATAGGTGGCCATCTTGCTCATTCATAAGTTTTCTAAAATTCAAGTCAGTTCTGAGTCTGGTTGGTTTTGGGAATCTGGGGGAACAAGGAGGTAGAATACTAATAAGTAGGTACAATTTCTTGCCCATTTTATAGAACAGAAAACAGAGAGGTTGTGTGTTAGTAAGCATGGGGGCAAAGGAGTCACCAAATCCTTTTCCTTCCCTTCCCGGACACACAGCTAGATTACATGTCCCAGTCTCCTTGGCAGGTAGGTATCCCGTATGACTGAGTCCTGACCACTGAAGGGTGGGAGGAGATGTACCCCTTGTCCAAGCCTAGCCCACTGAGTGTGAAGATGGTCTCCCATTCTCCAGCTTCTCTTCCTGCCGTCCAGATGGAGAGGGTCCAGGTTCCAAGAGGAGAGTGGAGCCACAGGCTTGGTTCTCCACCTGCTGCTTGGAGGAAAGCTGTCTGGCCGGGAAGCTCAGCCCTGGAGAGTTGCTGGAGCAAAAAGTAAACCTTCATTTTGTTAAGCCTCTAAAATGTTGGTTAAAGCAGTTGTTAGCCTGCTCGGACTAATACAGCAGTGAAGTGGGAATGTGGTTTGGTGTAGCCATTATGGAAAACAGTATGGCGATTCCTTTAAAAAATTGAAAATAAACTTACCCTGTGATCCAGCAATCCCACTCCTGGGCATATATCCAGAGGGAACCTTAATTCAAAAAGATACATGCACCCCAGTGTTCACAGCAGCACTATTTACAACAGCTAAGACATGGAAACAACCCAAATGTCCATCGACAGATGACTGGATAAAGAAGCTATGGTATATTTATACCATGGAATACTACTCAGCCATAAAAAAGAATAAAATATTGCCATTTGCAGCAACATGGACGGACCTCGAGATCATCATAGTAAGTGAAATAAGCCAAAAAGAGAAAGAAAAATACCATAAGACAATTGCAAATATGAGGGAACACTTGGTTTGTGGGCATCTTTTGGGGACTATGTGGAGAAATTCACCTTCACCAAATGTGGCAAGATAGAAAATGAATGGCATTTCTGAACATGCTGGTGTTTGTATTTGTATGTGCTCTTTTCTGACTCTTGTCTTAAAATCAAAGTACCCATTAAGACCTCTTTATCAGTATTTTACACAATGGGTGAAAGCTTATTTGTATCTCAGGCAGTCATTTTTGTGATTTCAGGTTCCTAAATCCTGCTTGAAGATTCATAAATTCACATATGAGCTCCTAAATGCTCAGTGTTGCATGTGAGTCTGGGATTCAGCTGAGAAATGTGGAATACAGAGTTTCTTTTGCCAGACCATTCCCAGTTGGTTATGCATCTCAGGAGCCAAAGCTTATTACTTTCCAAGTTGTAATTTAAACTTGTTCAATTGCCTGAAGACCCATCATTTTCATGTAGCACAATGGGAGAAACTCAGTGCTTTGGCTTCAAATGCATTTCTCTTTTAATTTTCTCTCCAAAATCCTACCTCCTATGGGGCTGCATCATCATTATTTCATAGGAACTTTGAGCAGGAGCATATTTTTATGAAACCTTTTTTTTTGTTTTTTATTTGTGTGTGTGTGTGTGTGTGTGTGTGTGTGTGTGTGTGTGTGTTTTGAGGGGGAGACATTTGCTGTTGCATCTGGCTGGTGGTGTGGCTTTTTTTGGAGAATCTTTCGAACTCGTGATGTAGTCACATTTTAAGATCTTTGTGGGATGGCTGCAAGGAGCAATTAGGCTTTGTAACTATGCAGAAAATTGATCTGGTAAACATATTAGAGTTGGATTATCCTCCCTTGCTTCCTAAATATCACCCAAAGAATGTGCCGTCCATGACCTAGTCTCAGAGTTTTGTTGCTGAGAGACAGAAGGCTCAAATTTTGCTCAATATGCTCAACATACTTTGACAGAGAAAGCCTTCAATGGTCCGCTTGCTGCCTGTGCGAAGAGCAGCCCCCTCCAGGCATACAGCACACAGAGGGCAATGAGTCTGGCATGTGCCCACCAGGTACGGTCAATGCTCGATGTCCCGTATTTAAATATTTAAGGTATGGGATGATTTTCAGCAAAACTGTCTATTCTCAACTTTTGCTTGCATGGATATGAAGCTCCAAGCTATGTCTTTAGGGCATGGGGGGGAGAAGGAAAGGGGAAACTGCTTATGCCCTTCAGGATAGTAGGGCCTGTATTCTAGGCAGTTTTTTCTTGGGGTTTCCTTCATGTTCCAAGAAGCAGGTTCTGCCACCCAGTCAGATCAAGTTTGATTTGTGTTGTCAGTTATTTTCTCCATAATTGATAGACATTTTTTAAGTATGTGGAGGAAGAACTGGATCAAAAAGGAAGGCAGCTCTTTTTTGCTGCCTGTATTAGTCAGGATAGACTGTTAGGCTGTGATAACAAACATTCCCCAAGTGTCAGTAACCGAAACAATGCAGGTTTAGTTCTTGCTTATAGCACATACCCACTGGTGGAAGGTTCTGGTTCATGCTGGCTTTACTCTGAGGCCCCAGCTGCTGGAGGCTCCTGTGTGTGGAATTTCATGGATCTAAGTAGTGGCAATAGAGTGTGGAGAACCACACATGGGTTCTTCAGCACTTCAGCCAAGAAAAAAACAAAAAAGGAAAAAAGACACACACATCACTTTTGCTCAATTTTATTGGCCAGAACAAGTCTCAGAGCTGAAGCTAACCTCAGATCAGAGAGACAGGAAAGTGTGATTGTCCCAAATACCAGAAAGAGAAACTGGATAGCAGTAAATAGTGGTAATATTTTCTTCACCTTCACATCCCAACAGACACATGCTCACACGTATAGACCTTTAACTCCAAGCCCAATTGTGAAATTGGCCCCCAAGGCAAAATGAAGAAGTCTCATTAGGGGCAATTTAGAAATATTGTTCAGAATAAGAGATACACAAAGAGATTCTTTTCCCAACTCAGGAATCTTTCTTTTTAAATTGAAGTATAGTTGATGTATAATATTATAATACAGGCATACAATATAGCAATTCAAAATTTTTAAAGATTATACTCCATTTATAGTTATTATAAAATATTGTCTATATTCCCATGTGTTGTACAATATATCCTTGTTGCTTATTTTATACCTAATAGCTTGTACCCCTTAATCCCCTTACCCCTCTATTGCCCCACCCCCTTCCCTCTCCCTACTTGTAACAACTAATCTGTTCTGTATATCTGTGAGTCTGCTTTTTTTTGTTATATTCACTAGTTCATTGTATTTTTTTCAGATTCCACATATAAGTGATAGCATACAGTATTTGCCTTTCTCTGTCTGACTTATTTCACTTAGCATGACGCCCTCCAAGTCCATCCATGATGCCCTAGATGGCAAAATTTCATTCTTTTTTGTGGCTGAGTAGTATTCCATTGTCTATATCTTTAGTCGACAGGTAGTGGAAAAGCATTTTGTTTCAGGGGCTGTTCCTTCCCCCTAGACCCAGTTATGAATTAGCATAGTGTAATCTCTAAACAGAAGACATCTAATTTCATCATCTCATTTAAAAAATAAACTAAATGCAGCTCAGCCTGAATTTTGATTTTTCTTTTAATTTTCTTTTCTTCTTTCTTTTCCCCCCAAACAGCAGGTCAAATGTCAGTGAGAAATTTGTCCACAGATGTGAGACATAGTCATGAATCTCATTTTCAGGGCCTGTTGAACAGACTAAAGGCAAATATGAAGCGTGAGAAAAGGACTTTAACATGTGATTATAGCGCCTTAAAGGTGATGCTGTAAGAATTGACTGCCACAGATATAACTTCAGTTCTTTCTTGCTTTTAACTTTACAGTATTAAGATAATCTCTTATCAATTTTTTTCTTCTCCTTCTTTTGTTACAATTTTAAAAAATTTACCCAAAATAAGTAAAATACAGGTTGCATGGGAGAAGTCAAAAGCAACACCATGGCAGTGAAATGGAGCCCTCCCAAGGCAGACGGGGAGGCTATGATAGGAAAATAGACAGCCTAATATCCATCTGCCGCAGCCACCAACAAAAACTAAACTCCCGGCTTCTCTTTTGAAACGCCTCACTAGGCCAAAAAGAAAATAATAAAATTAACTCAGCATGATGCCTGAAGAGTAAACATTTCGTTTTATTTCATCTTTGCCCCAGGTTTTAGTTGAGCAAACACATACACAGAAAGTCTCTCATGTGATCCTCAAGTCTTCTTGTGTTTTATTGAACATGTGGCAGAGCCTGACAGAAATCCGACCTGCCAAGGCAGCGTTCCCTAAGGGAAGTTCATTACCTTGGCCATTGGTCTACTTTGTCCATTAGCATCTTGACGAAAATACTTGCAAATCATAAAGCCGATAACAGATTTGTACCCAGAATATATAAAGAAATCTTACTACTCTAATAAAAAAGGACAAATACCCAATTTTAAAAATGGGCAGATAATTTAAATAGACATTTCTCCCAAGGAAAAAGTACAAATTATCAATATGCACATGAAATACAAGACACTCAAAGTCTTTTAACATAAGGGAAATGCAAATCAAAACTATTGCCCGCACTAGGATGGCTAGAATCAAAAAGACAGATAATAACAAGTGTCGGTGAGGATTTGGGGAAAGTGAAACCCTTATTCACAGCTGATGGGAATGGGAAATGATACAGCCACTTTGGAAAACACACTGGCAGTGCCTTAAAAAGTTAGACTAGAGTTATTTTAGCACCCAGAAATTCCATTCTTAGGAACAATATCTAAGAAAAGAATCCCCCAAAAAATGAAAATGTATGCCTCCCAAAAACTTGTACACAAAGATTCATAGTAGCATTATTCACATTAGCTGAAAAGTGCAAACAACCCAAATATCCACCAAGTGATGGTGGATAAACAAAATGTGGTATATCCATAAAATGGAAAATTATTTGGCAATAGAAAGAAATGAAGCACTGATACCTATTATAACATGAATAAACCTTGAAAACATGATGCTAAGTAAAAGAAGCCAGTCACAAAAGACCATAGATTGTATAATTCCATTTATATGAAATGTCCTAATGGACAAATCTATAGAGAAAGATAGTAGATTAGCATTTGCCTGGGGCTGGGCAAGGGTCAGTGGGCAACGGGAGTGACTGATGATAGGTACAGGGTTCCTTTTTGGAGGGTTGAAAATGTTCTAAAATTAGGTTGTGGTTATGACTGCACAACTCTAAGTACCTAAGAACCATTGAGCTGTACATTTTAAATGAGTAAATTGTATGTTATATGAATTGTATCTCAATAAAGCTTTTCTTTTAAAGTAAGGTGGATTTCACCCAGCTCCAATACTGAAATATAACCCTGCCTTGGAGGGTTTGTTGGCTCGGTAGTTAATAATGCTGTACGTTTCTGATTCAAAGTCATCTGCTAAGGAACTGGTAACAGCTCCCAGCTGTTCCAGCGATCGCCTTCTCAGCACCTCGCTCTGCTCCCCTTCCGTAGCATCCACACTGAGATGTCTCACTTCTTGCTTCCGGGCAGAAGGCTGGCTAAAAGTTCATAATATTTGCTAGTAAACTTGCTTGAAATACGGTATGGAAGCCCTCAAGCCTTATTTCCAATAGTGACTATGGTGGACTCGCTTTCCTTCAATATCCTCTACACATGCCGGCTGCCCGCTTCACCAGTGAGCACTGCTGGCTGTGTGATGCTGGAACAGTCTAGAGCTTTCTCTCATCTGAGTGTCTTTGCTCTGGGTCTTGGCTTCACTGTAGGGTAGCACACACTCCAACGATCAACCAGAATTCTCCAGGCACAATGGCCGTGGGGAAAGGAGTTGATGCAAATCCCTTTTAGAGGAAAGAGTAACTTCCTGCTTGGGATTCCAGTGGAAAACCATTTAGTCTCACTGTGCACCTTTTTTCACTATCTGTGTAATGCCATTGGACTTTCTTCATGTAGAACCTCGCTTAGATAAGACTGTTTAAGCCATTAAGCCTAATATATGGACTACACTTATTTAAATATTGTAGGCACATTATAGGTTTTGTTGAGCTAATTAATTAATAATTGTGTAGAAACCATCTCTCTACTACTTTATGCAAAAGACACCTGGACTGTTATAAATTATATAAAGGTTTTCACTAACTTTTCAGCTATAGAAACTATCTCAGTTTGGATCTACTGTAAACTATAAGGAAAGCAAATGTGATTCTATTAGAGATGTTTAAGAAAGCTGCATTTTTATTAGAAATGACAGTCCAGCTCTTTGTACAGTTCATTCTCTAACTTCATTCAGGTGTCTTCTTGATGAGACCGTTTTGTTGTCTCCTTCCCTGATCACCTGTCAAAAACCACGAAGTCTCTTATTACTCTCTATCCTCTCATACTCCTTTGTTTTCTCTACAGCCATAATCACTGCCTGTTTTCTACTAAATTTATTTCTATACTGTGTATCTCTTCTATAGGCTGTAAGCCTCATTAAGACAGGACCTTGTTCATCTTTCTTGCTTTTCTGTCCTTAGCACGTTGACCACTGTCTGGCTTCTTGCAGGCACTCAATAAGTGTTTACTGAGTGAACAAACAAATGTCACACACATACACACTCACACACTTCTCTCCCCAGAATATAATTTGAGAAGAGAGCCCCACGGAGCATAGAATGAGTGAATACTCCCATTTCTCAATTGTAACTACTCATTACCCAGCTTCTAGAAACCTAGGATCATGCTGGCCAAGTAGAGGGAATGTCGAAGTTTGGGAGGACCTTATCCAGCTCCTTTTCCTGATGAGGAGACTGAGGGTCCAAGTGGTGAAGGGACTTGGTCTCTTGATCACAAAAAAGGGACAGAGCAAAAGCTATACCTCAGATGATGTGATTCCTAGGTTGCGTAGTTCTCGAAGTTAGAGTGTGTAGAAAAACTCTGAAGTCATAGTGGAATGTTTAGCCCTTCTAGTGTTTACTGATCATGAGGGTAACATATTTTAATTTCAACACAGATGTCAGCTAGGGAAACTTGCTCCTATGAGATTCAAATATAACTGGCTGAGACCCCATCTCCCATATGGTACTCAGAGATTTACAGGTGAAGGGAGAGGAGAGATGGCTCTCTGTTCCTTCTCGGTCCCAATTAGTTCAAGGTCATTGACTTTCTTGTATTTGCTGCTCCTCTGCCACCTCGTCATGCCCCCAAGTGGCTGCTCTAGGAATTTTGTTAAATCAAAGGAGAAATGACACCATTCCTTTTTGGGGCAAGAGTGGCTTCCCGTCAGTGGTGGCTTTAAAAAAAGAATAAGTCACACGAAGTTAAGCATTTGAGTTATTCTCACCGACTGACTACTACTGTTTTAGGATGTTAACTATTTTAGGATGCTAAACTCTTCAGGCATTGTCCTGACGAAGTAATGCAGTGCTCTCGTAGAGATGGATGGTGCATTAGGGAGTACACCCACTTCGGTGGGGATCTTGATCTGGCCAGGTGTTAACAGTAGAGATTTACACAAATTCATTGATTTCTTTAAGCTATAGCTTCTGGACTATAAAATAGAGAAAATAGTACTTACTCTGTAGGGCAGTGAGAATTAAATGAGGTAATATATGTGAAAGCTTTGTTATAGAAAGTCCCATGCAAATAACATCACCATGGCCACAGCACACTCTTTTGTGGTAGTTTTATTTCTTTAGAAAATGACTACGTGAACTCCCCAAGCTTCCTGTCCAAAGGCATTGCTCCTTAGGAGCTGAAACTCTGAAAATAGTATTCCTTCTGGAGTGCAAAAGGTGGTTCATGTAAAGAAAACAAAATACGTGTAATAAGTTAGAAAGCAAGTTGACTATTGTGAGTCGTGCTGCTGTGAACGATGGGGTGCATGTATCTTTTCACAGCAGCACTATTTACAACAGCCAAGACATGGAAGCAACCTGAATGTTCATTGACAGACGACTGGATAAAGAAGTTGAGGTGTATGTGCACACACACACACACACAATGGAATACTACTCAGCCGTAAAAAGAATGAAATAATTTCGTTTGCAGCACCATGGATGGACCTAGAGATTATCATACTAAGTGAAGTAAGTCAGACACAGAAAGACAAATATCATATGATATCATTTCTATGTGGAATCTATAAAATGAACTTATTTACAAAACGGAAACATTCTCACCGACAACAAACTTATGGTCACTAGTGGGGGACGTCGGGGAGGGATAAATTAGGAATCTGAGATTGCAGATCCTAACTACTATATATAAAAAAGAAAAACACCAAAATCTTACTACTTAGCATGGGGAACTATATTCTCTGTGATGTTAAAGAATTTAAAAAATTATATGTATATAGCGGATCAAAGTGCTGCACACCAGAAACTAACACAACATTCTACATCAACTGTACTTCAATTTAAAAGAAAAAAGCAACTTGAGGAATAGTCTGCCCCAGATGGATTATTTTGAAAAGGTAAGCGTAGTTTCATAAAATTGGCTAAATACTTGTGTTCTAGACTCTTCTGCTGCTGAGATAGACAAGATTTCTTTTCATCGTTACACTGGTCAAGATCTCAGGTTTTTATTGACTTGGAAAAAAACCCCAACATTTCACTGGCAGAGATCCTACCCTTCTTAGGAGGATTAACATATTTTGCCTTCTGGATATATTTTACTTTAAATCCTTTTATGTTGAATACTTTCCTGCTAAGAAACAACATGTTAACACTACTTGAATGCCTATTCAAGTAGGCCAGCAGACATTTGATTGCTTTCTCATTTGTGTTCCTTTTGCCGTTACAAAGCTTTGCCATCGTAGCATCTCAAAATATGGGATCAGTAGGGTTGCCTTTCTCCTTCCTAGAAGAAAGACTGGGATGGGGAGCTATTAAATGACTCACTGTTGGTCTCAGGGCTGGTAAGTGATCGAGCTAGGATTTTTTCCTTCTCTGTTATAATACTAATGACATCCTCCCGGCATTCTCCTGACACACATGCATGGGAATAAGTAGAAATGAAGAACCCTTTGTTAAGCCCGGAGAAATGCACTAAAATATCGTGTAGTGCCACCAGTCCTGAGTGGGGGAGACTTTTCAGATAAAACACCACTTTTTTTTTTCTTTTGTTAATCTGTGTCTACATTTGGAGGACAATGTAGATGGATGGATGGGAAAAGAGATGGATGATGTGAACACAGAAGGAAATAGAAAAAGAAATTGACCAAATCTCATTTCCTTCCCATGTATTAATTTTCTCATTAAGTTTTTTTTTTTTTTTTTTTTTTTTTTAGTGCTGGCTATGTGCCAGGCTCTGTTTTAGTCATGGAAGATACAGGGGTGAAGAAAGTTGTTCTAGCCTCATGGAACTTCAGGTCTATTGAGAGAGCCAGGAAGGCAGTGGATTATTACCCACTCAATAACTATGATTGCAATGAGTACATGCTTAACAGGAAAATACAGGATACCATGAGCCCCTATAACAGGTCATCTCAAGTGAGCATGGGAGTTGGGGAAGTCTCCTGAAGAAGTACTGTTAGCTAAGATGAGAAATCTGAGCACAGTGTGGCAGGTGGTGAAGCCTTTGTGGCAGAAAGGGCGGAAGGAGTCCAGGCAAAGACAAGAAAACGGGCAAAGATCCTGAGGTAGCAAGAATCTTGGCATCTCTGAGACACAGAGAGGCCGAAGTGAGAGAGCAAGTGGAGAGAGATGGCAGAGCTGAGTAAGTAACGATGCTCTTTGGCCCTGGTCTTGGAAGAGCCTCGGTGATGATGCAGAAGGCGCTCTATTGCAGAGCAGTGGGAAATGATGACAAAGCTTTGAGCAGACAGGAGGCATCAACACTGGCTGTAGAGAAAGGAAGGATGGAGAAAGGCAGGGCTGTATGAGAGACCTGTTTGGAGATTTTTGCAGTAACTCAGGGGAGCGATGATGTTGGCTTTGACTGGGGATGTGGCAGTAGAGGGAGGCACGTTAGATCTGAACTGTACTGCAGAGGCAGACTTGATTGGAGGTGAGGCCTGAGGGAGAGGAAAATTTCCGTGATGACTCCTTGGACTGGGGCATGGGAGAACGGTGGTACAACATGACTCCTTTACTGATAAGAAGATGACCAGAAGAACAAGTTTTTTTTTGTTTGTTTGTTGGTTGGTTGGTTGGTTGGTTTTTTGGTGGGCGAGCAACACAGGACTTATCTTTTGGACCAACCAAGTTTGATATGTGAGCCACTAAAATAGACATCAGTCTTGACTGTATTGATCCAAGGCTCAGAATAGAGACATAGCCAAATATACGTAGCCAAGCTATCCAATTAGAGATGGTGTGTAAATCCATGTGGGAGGGTGAGGTCATCAAAGAGAAAAGCCAGATGAGAGAAGAGGGCTCAGGCTGTGTCCCAAGGGATAGCTGCTTGATGTGTTAAGATGTACATTACAAGAGATCATGTCTGGTAAGGGTTAGGGGAGGCATGACAGAGTTGCAGGCAATATTTAGAGATTAGGAGAAGAACCTCACAGAGGAACCTGGAAACATGCATCCAGGGTGGCAGGTGAAAAGCCAGGAGAGTGTGATGTTGTGGAAAGCAAAGCAAGATGTGTGAGATGCTGCTGAGGGGAGTGGAGGGAGGATGTGATACCATTAGGATAGTGGGTACCCTAAGTCAAATTGGGCTCGACACTCAAGCGTAAGGTCTCAGGATCTGGTTTTTCTCTAACGTCTCAATGGCTCATTTCTAAGCTCTGCAGAATTCCCCCTACTGAATTTATCTAATGACTGAAATGATTTATTTTTTGGAATTTCATTTGCAAGCCAGTTGGAAGGTAGAATGAACCACATGAAGCAATGAAAAGCTGAACTCAGTTGACTTGCCTCTGGATTTGGAACCAGCAGAAATCCACGCAGTAACTTTTTCTAAATGCTGTTTTGGACTGTTAAATTGAAGGTCTTGACAAAATAAAATATTGAAACTAGCCTTTCCAGGATTACTAGATGAAGCGGGCCATGTCTGGTGTGTCATTTTTGTGAGCTGAGGTTCCCATAGTTCCCCAGCAGGCTTTTGAGTCCTGACTGAATAGGGCAGCGTTGAAAGAAAAAGATTTGGGTGAAAGATTTTTTTAAACAGAGATTAGGAAATAATACTACTCAAAGAATTCATACCGTGTATTTCCTCTTCTTGAATCCTCCTTGGAGATGGGTAACTTACAGTACATTTTTGAAAATGCTCAAATTTGGGGTTGGTTTTATAGAACCTCCTTTAACCTTAAGGACCTCTCACAGCTGAGTGAAGAGTGTAGCTGCTTTGTCTTGGTTGACTGGTTGAGTTTTTCACATAAAAGAGCAGCGTGAAATAAGAAACTGGAATCTCACTTGGCTCTAAATTGTAGATATTTATTATTCTTCCAAAAAATTAAGATGAATGCAAATCTAAACTCTTGACTTTTTAAACCTTTCAATAATAACATACGACAAATAAGGAAAGAAACAACAACCTTTTACCTTTCAAGTTAAATTAGGTCTGTAATTGACTAAGAGGCCAGGAGACTTGGTTTTTATAGCTCCAACAAAAATTTATGGAAAATACATTGTGCAGATTCTTAGAGATTCTTAAGACACAGATCCTGACTTCAGGGGTTTCACATTTCAATTAGAGAAGGCAAGTCCATAGAAATAATTATAGAACAAGGGGGTAATTTCTATTACAAAGATGTGTTTCAGGAATTCAGAGGAAGGACGTGGCATAGTATAGGGAAGGATTCACAGAAGATACAACAGTATGAGCTCCGTCACATTGAAGAGTCAATGTGACAAGTAAAAGGTCTCAGAGGGAGGTCATTTGGCACGAAGTTACATCTAGCAGGACGGAAGAGGATGTCAAAGTAGAGAGGGCCCAGACTGTGAAGGATCTGCAGGCCAAGTCAAGGAGCTACTGAAAAATTTCAGATAGTTGCTTAGCAGGTAATTTATGCATTAGGGGAGGACACCTGTGGCCAAGGTTAGAGTGAGAAGCAGGTCTGGAGGCAGGGAGACTGGAAAAGATACTATTGCAGTGGTCCAGGGGCGCTACGGAGAAAATGAGCAGTGGAAAGATGGCTGTACCTCTCAGAAGCACCTCTAAGGAATGAGACAAAAAAAAAAAAGATCTGGGCTTTTATAATAAATTCAGTTTTGTCACTATCTTAGAGTTCTCCGGAGAAGACAGAGAAATTTATCTGAAGAAACTGGCCAACATAATTGTAGTGGCTGGCAAATCTAAAAGATACAGGGTGGGCCGGCAGGCTGCAGACCCAGGATGTGGTGATGTTGCAATTTCAAGTCCAAAGGCCATCTCCTGGCAGAATTCCTTCCTGATCAGGGAGGTCAGCTTTTTCCTATTCAGACGGTCACCTGATTGAATGAAGCCCATCCCGTCGTGGAGGGTAATCTGCTTTATTCAAAGTCTGCTGCTGGAAATGTTAATTTCACCTAAAAAATAATACCTTCCCAGCAACACCCAGAATAATGTTTGACCAAATATTTGGGTACTGTGGTCCAGCCAAATTGATTCATAAAATTAACCATCACAGTAGCTAAAGGCTTGGGTGAGTGAAAGCAAAAATTACTTTCAATTTCCGGGTCCTCTCCCAGCTCCCACACATAAAATTATGACATTGGACTAGGTACCATCTAAGATCCATTCTAGCTTTGAACAAAATACTTTTATTCTTTCTTTGCCACAAAGTCAAGAATGGATGTTGCCTAATTCATTCTGAGATTCTAGAATTTTAGATCCACAAGAGACCTTTGGTAGCTGTCAGTACGTTCATATTACGGCTGAGGAGGTAGGGTGACTTGCTCAGCTATGCAGATAGGTGATTCCATTGCTGTCACGTCAGCATGCCATGCCGTGCAGTGGCAATGTTCTGCCAAAGTGCACTGAATCAAATGTCTGTAGCTTAAATCATGTTTGAACTCTGCTAGGAAATTTTCCTACTTAAAAGACCCCTCACCTGGGTTCTGGTGGGAAGTCAGATATTAGCACGCATTATTGGATTTTGCTGTGGTAGAGATCCTCGGTATGGAGAGAGAATTTTTCAAGACCACAAAGTGAAACGTTCATGTTACGAGGCTGAATCAATCAATGCTAGGCAAAGGGAGTTTCATGAGCAGCGGCGGCATCTCTGAGCTGATTTTAGGGGCCCATGGCTCCCCTCCAGGTGCGAGGCTTTCAGAGATAAAATAGCTCATTTTAGAAACACTTTACTCCTTGTATTTAAGAGAAGCATTCCTAGATGCGAAGTGTACTGACGCAGCTAAGTGTATTACTAGAGACGTTTAGGAGTTTCAGTGGTGAACCCTAATACGGATGGAAAAATCAATCATCAGAAGTCCTTTCTTGTTGGCAGAGAAATTAGAAGAATGCCTAATTGATTCAAGGCTTTTTTGTTCTTTCTGACCTGCCTAGGGTGAGATTTTGTTTAATTTTGTTTTGCAGAAGGTTTATGTGGACCAGTGTGGGCTGAGAGCTTTGAAAGGATGAAATAGTTTTAGCATCGAAACAATAGTTGTGAAGCTCTTAACACGGCTAGTGGACATTTTTGAATCAGTTATCACATGCCATCCAATGGTTGGAGCAATGTACAATTTCCTGTCCTACAGCTCGAAAGATTTTAGGACCTTCAAGCTCTAATCTTCTCCCTCAATCATAGCAATTTGAGCAGGACATTCATCTTTGAAGCCTTTGGCTGGCTTTTCTCTTTTCTTGCTTAAGCTCACTAGAATTTTGTCTCTGACGTTGTGAGACAATTTTTGAAAGATGATTTCCAAGTTATTTCAAATTACGTTCCTTCTTATTTTGGTGTCATTTAATTTATCATATAATCGGGACTTTAGGCTCACTGCTGCCCGTGGATGGACTGTTTTAAATCTGTTTCATTTCTTAATAAGTATATCCCTTATTAAAAGGCTTAAAAGGATTTAAAATAAGTCCATTACAATTTTTAATCCTCTGTCTCATTTTGGAACATTATTTCTGTTGCTTTGTGGACATGGAGTATTCAATCTGTGCAGAAAAACAAAAGATAAGAAAAGGAATTCATTTTCTGTAACTTAAGTTGGGGTATCGGGAGGCAAAATGGGTCCAGTTTGAATTCCTTTGCCTTAACCCCATATCTTTTCTCCATCCTTTTAATTTTTTTAAAAGGCAGATTTCAAATAAATATATAATACTCTAATTCCTATGTTCTCAGGGCACCTCTCCTGCCTCCACCCACCTTACTCAATTTTGCCTTCCCCCAGCACAGACCTTTCCCTTTAGATGGGACCCTCATCCTTGTCCTGACCGCTCCTGAGTTTGGTTCCTGGTGGCTTGGCTTTCCCAGCAGTGGGTGCACTGCGGTCACTCCCACACCCAAATCTGGCTCTAGTCTCTCCAGTCCAGCTGAGTCCTCATCCACCCCCGTGGCCAGGCATCCCTGGCACGTGCCAGAGGACAAGGAACAAGGACGCAGAGCACATCAAACTGAAGGATCTGGTTACTGCTGTCAGAGGGCCTTTAACATCGACCTAAGAGTGTTGCCGTGTTCCAAAGGCACGGGGCTCTGGGCTTGTCTTGCGGGTGGGAATCCGGGCATCTTCCCGGTGGATGAGAGTCTCACAGCAAACAGAGGCAGGTGGAGCCGCTCCTCCGGGTGTGGGGCAACTGATTGGAGTCCTTGTTAATATGTTTTGTATAATGAGGTGGAGTACCTTAAACTGCTCAGATATTGGAAGAAAACACTTTGGTTTGTAACATAGGGCAGCTGCAGTGACAGAATCTGTTGTCCCTGATGCGCGGCAGCCCTGGCTGGACAATACGTGCAGCTGCTGTTTACTCATCAGATACAGATCAGCTGGATCTGCCTTTTGCTTCACTTAACCCCGCGGGACGCCAAGCCTCGCCTTGGTGTAGTGGATTCCAGGTATCACATCTGTGTTCTTTGGATGCGTGTGTTCTGATTAAACAAATAAAATACAATCATCTCAAATAATCATAAAAATAGATCACGTTTCCCTTTTCTATTCATGAGGATTATGCCACTGACGGCCCCCCTCCCGTAACTCACCCCCCGGGGTGATTTTGGGGGTGATACTGATGGAGGTCCTAAATCACCCATTGTCTCCCGCCTGATGCCTCCTGGGATGGGGAATATGCATTCGCAGGAAGACTGCTGGGAGGTAACGATGCAGTTTGTGTCTCCCGGCTGGCCCACGTGGGATGCGGCTCCACTGCCTTCGATACATTTACATGCCAACTAGTGTGTGGCGGACACACAGGCTTTGCTGCTTCCCTAACTGCCTGGAGAATTCCATGTTATTTTTCTGACTCCTTGCCACGAACACACAATTGCCACAAACACACAACACACGAACACACATGGACACTCCTTGCCACAGAACAGACTGTATTAGAACTCGAGAGTTCCTGTAGCCTGCAGAAACCGAGCTCGTGTGTGCCCCTAAAGGTCTCCAATGCCTTGTCTTAGAGAAGGTTCAAAAAAATCTCCTCAAATAGGTGATTTGGGTGCTAAATTACCGCCATGGCTTTCATGATGATTTTTTAGCGGAAAATGATTTTGAAATCCAACGTCTGCATTTATCCCTATTTAATCACCAAGACCTGCACATCTTGGTGTTAGTGAGCCTCTTCTCAATATATTTAATGCACTGAATAATAATAATTATTATTATTGTTATTATTGCACTGAATTAATCATGTGATATGACCTAAGCATGTCCTATATACTTTGCCATTATACAGTTTAATTGATAGAATTGTCTCTTTCAGAAGTGACCCAGTTTTGTCTAATATAATAGTTTCAGTGCTCCATTATTGACTCTGATTTGTGAGATGCTCCAGGAAGGGAGAGTTCTGGCTTTCTATTTTCACCACCAGTAGCAGGAAGATGAACTGCCCATCACTCATAGAGCAAGATCCTTGCTCCTTAGCATGGACCACACAGCTCTCTTCCATGGACTGGTCCCTGCCTGCCCCTCCAGCTTCATTTTAATCACTCTCTAACTGCTCCTTTGTGCTCCATGGTTGCCAGACCCCAGATTCCTTCATGCCTCTGTGCCTTTGTTTGTGCTGTTCCCTCCCTCAGACTGCCTTTCCCTGTCTTCTTTGCCAAGACTCCTCTGACTCATTCTTTAAGACTCTGTGTAGACACCACTTCCTCCAGCAAATGTTCCCTGGCCCCCCAAGGTGGGCCCTTTTGCACCTGAGACCTCCCTTTAATACGGCACTTGCTGAAATCAACCATGTCACTGTCTCCTCTGCTCTGTGCAGGATGGGGTCGTCATTTGTCACCAGTGCCTTGGTGTCATCATCTGTCACCAAGGGCAGTGTGCTCACAAATGGTGGCTTCAGAGGGTGATCACCAGCTGAGCTGTCATGGGAGCATTGGGCTCTTCTAATAAACTGAGTTAATAATGGATCAGAGCCACAGCTGCAAAGATAATTAAAAAACGTGCTGCTTCTGATCCCTTGGATTTCTGGGTCTAACTCTTTCCTAGGAGTCTGACCCAGTTAGAAAATATTACACTCAATAAATACAGTGAAACACATAAAATATTCTTTTTCTTTTTTTTCTTTCTTTCTTTCTTTTTTTCTTTTTAATTTCAAGACCATCTACAGTTCTCTTGCCAAAGTCAAGGGAGCTGAGAAGGGTAAAGCATGAGTGTGGGTGTGTATGTTTCATGAATTTCTGGCCTTCCTTGTTTCCAGGTGGCGTAGTTCCACAGCCACTGAAAACACTGTCAAGTAAATACTCCAGTGGAGGGCACCTCAGATTTTAACGTGCCAACCAAACACCTGGGGCTCTTACTAAGAATGCAGATTCTGACTCAGTAGGTCTGGCAAGGGGTCCACCGCTGTGCGTTTGTAGCAAGTGCCTAGGACACATCAATGCTGCCAGTCCATGGACCACATTTAGCGTACGAGGTGGTAGCATTCAGATGGTGTCTCAGTGTTTTCATCTGGTGAGACTTTTAAAGCAAAATTGTTTCCTTCTGTTTCAAAATGCTCCACTAAAGCACCACAGAAGATCTGACTGTCAGAGACCTGAGCAAAACGCACACTGCTGTCTTTCTGGGCTTGTGCAGGACGTATGGAGTCTAGGCAAGCTCATATCATGTAAACAGGATATCCGGCTTCCACTTTCAACTCTTTTTCCTGGTGGTCAGGCTTAGAGTGAAGGGAGGCATAGCTCACAGCTTGCCGTTCTCTATAATAAACTCTTACTAAGGTAGCCGGTCATTTGGTGGCATTCCCCAAACCAGCTGATGGCCTCCCATTCCTACTGGGTGAGGAGTAGACTCTCCTTGTAGGAGAATATCTTTGTATCTAGATCTTAGCAAACCTTTCCCACTGGTTCCAGAAAACCCTTATGTGATAGCTTCCTAGGGTTTCCATAAAAATGACCACACATTTGAGAGCTTCAAACAACGGAAGTTCACTGTGTCACGTTTCTCGAAGCCAGAAGTTGAAATCAAAGGGTTTGACCTGGCCATGGCCCCGTGAAGACTTCAGGAGAGAAAACTGCTTTACCTCGTCAAGCTTCTTGTGACTCTTGGAATTCCTCGGCTTACGGCCGCATCACTTCAGTCTTTGCCTCCATCCTCATGTGGCCTTCCTCCCTGTGTGTCTCTTATAAGGGCAGCAGTCCTTGGATTTAGGATACACCCTAAATCCAGGATGTCCCTAGATCCTTAATTCATCTGCACAGACTCTATTTCCAAATAAGGTCACATTCACAGGTTTTGGGGGTGGGGTCTTGGACATATTTTTGAGGGGGATACTATTCAACCTGCTGCACCTTAGTTCCCTGAGGCCATTGTCGAATGAGGATCTGAAGGTTGGTGCAGGGGAGTAAGACATGCGAACACCCTATTCTGTGCAGAGCAGCGTGGGACGTGCTTTGTACCTGTGTGTGTGAGGAGAGGGCTGGGAAGGTGCCCATGCACCTCGTTCCAGCCCGCCAAGGAACTTGAATGATGATTAAAGAGACAGAAATGAGCAGGTAGTAGATCTTTACATGTGACAGAGCCTGTGCACAGAACTTTTTAAAAGTTTTTATTTAAATTTTGCAACTATGAGATACCTGTTAATGGATGTGATTATAGATTGATTCCTTCATTTATGAGTTTTCTTTTAGATAACTGGCCTCTGTTTATTTATTTATATCTGCCTCTTTCCCCCTTTTTATTTATCTCTCTACCTCTGTACTAGCCACTTTAATTCCTCTTTTCTTCTCTCTGATTATCCACTGACCGAGCTACCTAGCTGCCCAGCCAGCTATCTATTGATCTATTCAGTTATTTTTATTCTATCTTATTCCAGAAAGCACTGAGACATTTCTCAAGAATATAGATTACTAGTGCCTGTAAGTCTTGATTTGTCATTCATTAATTACTTAGATAATAAAAAGAATTTAGAAGCCAGTGAAGGTATTAATTCATGTGAAGGTATTTCTAAGGCAGTTGAGAAAGATCATTCAGTTGATCAAAAATTCAGTGTATACACAGCTTTTCTGTTGCCAGCTGATTACATAAAGCATGATGTATTCTCCTTGCATAAAGTTTCAAATTTCACAACCTATCTCCTTGGCCATCTAGTTTTACAAGGAACAAGATGGTGGAGGAAAACTAAATTCTTAATTTAAATTCTCTTGAAGATGTAAATGAGTTGTTCAGCTGTTTGACATTAGAGAGTAGGGAATTTGTCCTCATCTTTCGAAACAATGACTAGTTAACAAATGAGTTAACAAGCAGCTACTGGAAAATACACAGAGGGCAAAGTGCTTAGTGCCTTCTAGGATGGCTCACTGTGTCGCAATAGGCTGAGCCCCAGTTGGTCTTGAGCCATCCCACAGGATTTAGCTGTTTTATTTTAGGCTTCATTTCAGGATCTGGAATCAGTTAAAATCAAATTTTCCAGAAATCAATATTTGCCTAGATTGGATTCCAAGACTCTTAATTGTGTCCACAGAAAGGAATATACAATCTATTCGCTGGTGGACAATGAGAGCCAAGCCAGAACCCAATAATTTTAAGTGGCTGCCTTTAAAGATGATAATATGTATCTTATGCCAGACTTACTAGTCTTGAACTATTCCATCACCAAACTGTGCTACGTCGGGTTTTCAAATTATTTTGGTCCTAACGTATGAACTTGAATTTAGATCCTTTAGCAAAATAATGCACAGCCACTTATTTCTTTAGGTTCTTCCTTACATACCCAACCTACAGAAATTCCATCGCACAAAAAAGAGAGAACGCATTGTACAGTGTGGTGTTTTAGAGTGAGCTAGGCTTTGTCTGCCTGGAGCACATCCAGGCTCTACTTCTCACCAGCTCTGTGTTGTGGAGCAAAGTAATTCCATCCTCTGTGCCTCAGTTATCTCGTCTGTCAAATGGGGTTATTTAGAGTCTCCATGTTATAGGGTGGGTGAGATGGTTAAATCCAGAAGTGCATGTGAAATGGTAAACAGAGACTTGCTTTAAGGCAGCTCCATCCATCAGAAATATAATATGAACCACATTGGTGATTTTAAATTCTGATAGCCTGACTAAAAAGTGAAAATAATTTTAGCAATGTATTTTATTTAACCTCATATAGTCAAAGTATTTTTTATTTCAATGTGTGACTAAAATTGTTTATATGGTATATTCCTTTATCTGCTTCTGGCTGCCACTCCTGATGATTCTAATTCACTTGGTCTGGGGTCCAGCCCTGGTCTGGGTGTGTGTGCAGAGCTCCCAGCTGATTCTCACGTACAGACCAAGAATCAGAGCAGTGTCTGAGGCAAATCACTTTCCCGTACCCACAAAATGGATCATGCTACTGGCTGTAACAACTTAACAAGGTTACTAAGAAGAATCCGATATGATCCTGATATTGAAATGTATTGTGAAATATAAAATGCCGCAGGAAGGGAAGAGCTTTTAGTTATCAATAATTACGTCAAAGCATTCCTAAATGGAATCTCCCTCTGGAGATATGCTCATTACCTAGGAAATCTTTCCTTTGATTCCAACTACTCCTGTCTTTTTCCTTGAAAGGAGGTGCATTTTTTCCCCCTGAAACTGATGTTTACTTACTAGCACTATCTTGGTGCCAGACTGGCTGGATGATGGGCAAAGCGTGTTATTAGAGGTGATATTTGCTAGAGGCACATGCCAGCTCCATCTGTTCCCTAGCATTCTCTGGATCTCGGTTTCCTTATCTGTCACTGGGATGATACATACATGGCTGGGCGCTAGTGAGGGCTGATATAAATCATGGACATAAAGCATTTAGCTCAGGGTCTGGCCTCCCTCCCAGGCGTTCTGCGGGGCAGTGGACGTGTGTGCAGTTCGGGGGACTCGGGGAACCAGCAATGCACGTAGCCGCTCAGTCACTAGCAGCACTTGAGCAATTACGGTAGCTGGTGAGCACACACTTATCAGCGCTCACACGCCATGGCCCTCCCTTTGCACATGTTTACATAAGAACTCTTTATGACTTCCCATAGATGCGATCTCAGGAGATTTGGCCTCATCCATGTTCAAATGAACGATTTCCTTCTGTCCTGAGGGGAGAGGTTGGGTTTAGCGTGGCTGAATTGGTTATTCAGCTTTTAACAGCCTGCAGCCGGAAGGAAGCCCTTTGTTACTGATTGAATCTCCCCTTTGGGGGTGAGGGGGAGGCGGGAAGCTGCCTTTCCATGCAGTGTGCTGTTTGAGTGAAGTGCGCCCAGATCAGATTGGAGTCTAGGCGAAGGGAAGTGCCCCCGCCCACCTTGGACTTACCGAAATTCCTTCCTATTATTCTAAAACTGAGATAAATTAAACAATAACTTGTTCCAACATTGTGGACTTTCTTGCACCAAGATGCTTTAAATGCTTGCTGACGAATAAAAACAAAACAAAAAACTTTGTTCTACAAAATGCACCCATGACAAAATTATCCAGTGGGTCCTGGTGGTCACCTGGCTGGTTTAGCACACATTCTGTTTAATTCTGTTTACAGTTTGAGAACTTGGAAAGAGCAGTGCATTTGGTTCTCTGATGCCTCTACTTTTCTAGGTGAAGAAATTCAGATTTATAGAGAGTTGGGGACCCACCTAAAGCCTGGCGCCCATCATATTCACAGCTGGCACCTGTGGATGGCCTACTTCGCTAGGTGGGGTGTGAAATGTTCATGTGGGGCTTCTCATTTCATCCCATCCCTGTGAGTTCAGCACTAATAGTATGCTCATTTTATAGGTAAGAGAATCAACTCAGAAAGGTAAGTCACTTCTCCCAGGTTCCATATCTAGGAAGCAACAGAGACCAGATGAGAACCTAAGAATCTCAGTAGGGCATTTCTGAATGAGCACTGCCTATTTTTGGCTTATGTAAGTTGGAAGTTCACTGTGATAATTAACAATTTAGTGAGGGTTCAGAGCAACAGGGGAGGTGTCTTAAGATAGTGTATGATTAACTCCTAATGAGTGACACAGTCGATAATTGCTATATGAAGTCATATTAATTTGAATCCAGTGTATTTTTAAAAATCAGATAGAACATATAGTTGGCTAGTCACAGTTTCATAACCCTCTGCATTTTCTACCATGAATTGAATTCTTCATTTGTTCTGCGTTGTATTGTTGCATACGCTGCTCACATTAAACATCTTGAAGACACTTGCATTTACAGTGTTGTTTTGTCAGCTGTCACACAGAAGCACATGCAGAGGCCATTGAGGGACAGTTTATCTGAAAGGTTGTCTGTAACACAGGTTGAACCAAATAAGTGAGGGACTGTGGCAAGAGATGCAAACTCCTTCATTCATTCCTTCATTCGTTCATTCATGGATTGAGTCCTATGCATTTGGTAACATTATTTCAGAGGAGGAGGTGGAAGGACAAATTAAATAGCCGCCTCTAGGAACCTGGAGTCTTGTGGAAAAGATAAATAAGTCAGTTAAGGTAGAATTTCTTGAACATGGAGGTAAAAGCCCTAATAATAAATGTTGGTCTGAAACAGGAGAGTGTCTTGTTTTCTTTGGTGAAGCAAGGGTGGGCAGTGTTTTTAGCAACTGCTGAATCATCAGTCTGGGAGGAGTTTCTTGGTTTGTAAAATCCAGCAAGTTAGTCCAGACGACTTCTGTATCCGGTAGCCTTGAAACCCTGGTAGCTTAACACAGTGAGCTTTTCTTGCACCAGCAAAGTCCAATATCGATCATCTGTAAGGGGCTCTTCTCCAGGGTCCAGGGTCTCAGTTCTTGCCATCTGGTCACTCCAGGCACCGCACCCAGGGTCTATGGCTTCCTTCCCTGGATCTTTTGCATCTAGTTGACAAGGGAAGAGAATGTGGACCATGTGCATCCTCTTGAAGATGACCTACGTCAGCATCATGACCACACTTTGCTGCAGAGGGCTGGCCACTGTCATCTAGCAGAGTGCTCAGGTCCAAGAGAGGACTCTGATGTTGGTAGGCATCAGAAGTCTCTCCCACACTCGGAGTTTTTTTTAATAAAAATCTACTATCTCTGAAACATATGCCACTGCATTCTTTTATGATGAACATAAGGAATCTTAGCCCTAAAGAGGTGAGACTCTGTTAACATTTAATGTCTGATGAACAAGATTCATTCTCCCTATCAGATCTGAAGTTTGAACTCTCAGGTAACCCCCTCTTTGCTGGGTTCCTTGGTGCCAAGGGACTGGATAACATCTTGGCTACAACTGCAAGGAACTCTGTGGCTCTAGTCGCTGGGAGATGCCATTTTTGCCAGTCCCTTATTGAAGGTGTCACCAGAAGCCGTCCTGTAGATAATCCAGGATAATCTTTCTATGTTAAGGTTGAATGATTAGCAACTTGTGAATCCAGAATCTGTCAATATATTATATTACACGGTCAAGGGGAGTTAATAGATGGAATTAAAGGTTTCAGAGAGTGAGATGTGGGCATCTTTGGAAGGCCATCATTCTGCCTGCCTCAGGCTCCACAAACCTCTTTGCTCGTGGTTTTAGAGCAGTAATTTGAGATTAAGAGGAGGCATTTGAAGCTGGTGATGGAGAGCACAGTCACTACTATCAGAGGGTCTGGGACATCTTGCTTCATATTGTAGAAATCTGAATCCTGTCGAGAGACCAAACGACACTCGGAGGGTTGGAGAATTCAGGTTTATTATGCAGGCAGGCCCAGGGGAGTTAACACTCCTAGCTCTGGACCCTGTCTGTAGGCTTATACAGGCTTTTATAGGGTTTTAGTTTTCAATTAAGTTTGTGGAGTATGCAGATGAGGTGTTAGAAATGGACCAATCAGGAGTGAGCTTTTGGGAACCAATGGAATTTTAGGAGTAAGTTTCATTTTCCTAGAAGCAAGCTGTTTTACAGACGCACAAAAGCGGGAAGGCAGTGGCCCTGCCTGGGAGGTCTTGCTAGTCCCTTTGTGGGTTTTGGCCTTTCAGAATCACTATCTTTGTGGCCTTGGGGAAACTCTAACTTCTCTGTGCCTCTGTTCCTCGAGTTATAAAACAGGCATGATAGTTGGACTGCCCTCCTAGAGTCATTGTGGGTTTAAATGAGATAACACACACACACACATTTTGCACAGTGTGTGGGCCATAGTTAAGAGCTAACAGACCAGCTATTAGTAATTATTGAATTACCATTGTTGATCACCCAGGGCAGGGCTGTGGCCTGTGCAACTAGCTTCTGCGTGCACCTGTGTTGGCTTTTGCATTCTCTGGGTGGAAGCAGAGTTGTTTTTCAACTTTCTTACAGAGAGGCATTAAAGCCCTTTTAGAAGTAGAAACTATGCATATAATTGTATACTGACCTGGCACTGGGTACTGATGTCTTTGCACCCTTGTCAATCAACTTCGCCAACTGCTTGGATTGTACAAAACACAAACTCTTTCTTGGGTGCCAGACCACTTGACAGTTTGTTCAGTAGGAACAGATTATCAGTATTCTCTGAGAAGTGTGGATAGTGAAGCTGGTCTGTTTGATAGAACAAAGGGCTGTCTAGCTGCTAGACTTTATTCTGGGATGTCAGACTTCCCTGAGCATCTGTCTTGTCAAGGAGCAGGTAAGAGCACGGAAGGGTTTCTAACGTGGACCCTTTTATGGCTGATTATCCCTTGCAGAGAAGACCCAACTCTGCCTCCAATTTTAATAGTTGTCCACTACCAAAGCAGGTCTGGGGTAGATTTTATCTGAGTACCAAGGCTTTTAGTGGACTAAACCATCTTGGGGAGTCAAAGGATTATGGGTCTACTTCTTTATGAGTGGGCATGAGGAGTGATTTCTCTAAGTTCTCTAGAAGTAGTTGATGAAAGAGGAAGGAATCTGCTGTGTGTGTGTGAATGTGTGTCTTTAAATATTGTTAAATTGTTTCCTGTGCCAGAAGCAAGAAGGAGGCAATGATTTTATTTATTTACTATTTATTACCTGAGTTGCACTGTTGCTGTATGTGAGAAGCCTGGTTCTTATCCTCTGAAAAAAATGCCCTGGGTCATTAGGAACTCATTGTTCTCTTTGTAGTTTTCAAATTCCCTTTACTTGAAATGTTGTTTGATGTGATAAAAAGAACCTATTTTAAATTGTAAACTAGTACATATAAGTGTTTCATGAAACTGTTAATGTATATGATCTCACTGTAAACTATTATAGTCCTATTGAAATTGAATTTGGAGTATAAAATAGTTCTAAGAATCTGACGTTCTAGTCTTACAGTGTAAGAAGAAAGACTTCAATAGAAGAAGGGTGGGGGTGATTATACACCTTCAAATGTGGACGAGATCAAGGAAGTCCTTTCCCCCAATCATTGTATCCTTCCTTCAGTTTGATCCGTTTAGGTAGTGAGGCGATATCTTGACCAAGAGGCAAATCTTCTAGAAAGGAGCCCCAAATTTCATGCTTTGATCAAGTGTCACTTCCTTAGGCTGAATTTTAACTCACAGTTGGACATACATGTTCCATCAGAGTGCCGTTCTACAGTGGGGTTTAAATGTTACACTAACCTGTTTCCTCCAAGTTTCTAACCTAACGAACTCGCTCGCTTCTCTGAGTTTCTTATGTCTCTTTCTTTATATGTGTGTAGTTCAGTATTCATGGAATCCTGCAATAAGTTAAGCTCTTGGTGCCCTGCCTTCTGGTATTGAATTTCCTGCCTCAAAATGGTCTGTGTTGAAGCCAATGGGTGCAGATCTGCCCACGTTACATGGTTAATCGAAACCACATCTGCTGCCCAATGTGTGGGAAACTAGGAGCCAGTTCTGTGTTTCTACCCACCTTCCCAGCCTCGTCCGCTCCCTACTTCTCTCTGAATTAAAATTAAACTTTTCTTCTTTTGTAGATACATATTCAAAAACTTCTTCACCTGATTTCCAACTTTCTGATTATGCAGTGCAAGATTTGGGGTGAGGGTAGGGCAGAGGGTTGGGGGGAGATTGATCTTGTAAACTGTGCCCATGGCTGAAGGATGTGGAAATGGTTGGGCAAGAGTTCTCAGTCTCAGAGTTCCCAGGCATAAGGTGACTTCCCCAGGGCAGCCACAGTCGTGGGTGGGAACTGGTCCTCTAGCTTAGTTTGCTCTGGCAGAAAGAGAAAGTCCTCAGCGTCCCTTTAGCATCAGAGAGATGCAGTGGAGCAGAAAGCCAAAAAAGGGTGTTGGAAATTCAGTCAGGAAAAGGAGTAAAGAAAACTGGGAAAAGGCATCAATGTGGTGAGAGTGAATTGCCCCAGGCTGCCAAAGAGAACAGTCTGTTAACTCCTAAGTCACTTTAACTAGGAAGCCTGTGATGCAAATAGCAGGAGCGGGTGGAAGGTGATAGCTCAGTGGTAGAGCACGCGCTTAGCAAGCACGAGGTCCTGGGTTCAATCCCCAGTACTTCCACACGCAGAGGGGAAAATAGCAGAAGAGCTGCTCTCAGACAGAATGAAGACGTGGAGCTGTGGAGAGACCAAGTGAACTTGACCTCAGAAAGGGGAAGAATTGGGAGATCAAGGAGGTGGCTGTAGGAGTCATAAATGAATGAGGGTTAGGACTTCACTCTTGCACTTTAAATCTTACTTAGAATATATTATTATCCTCATTTCTTCTCCACCAACCTCAAGGAACAGCAGTTGCTGTATGTTTTAACTACAAAGAAGATGTTTCTTCTGAGAGAAATAGAAAATTCAGTGCCCGTAAAGGGCACCTACAGCTAACAGGTGGAAACCGCTTAAGAACGGTGTAATGTGGTCTAGATATGAATACATTGGACAAGTAGACTTTATTTAAAGGCTTTGAGAAGTGCCGTCATAAAGCAATGGTTCCCCTTTACAACTTCTTCCACATTTATTTAGCCATGATATACCTCTCCCTCCTTTCATCTTTCACTTTTGACAGAGGCATTGTTTGGTGAAAGCATTTAGAAGGAATGCTTGTCTATATCTTTCACTTTACAAATGAAGAACTGGGCCAGAAGAACACGTGACTGTCCGAGAGTCCTTATTCGGCCAGGACCGAGCTGAGATTAGACTCCCAGTGTTTTGTACAGAAGCCAACCATCGTGAGCTCTTGACCTCAAAGACTGGTGTGAGTCCCAGCCCCCCCGTAGGCGCCCTCTGGGTGTCCTACGATGTAGACTCATACTTTGATCAGTCCCTGAAGGATGGCTTTGCACTTTTGTTGGACCTCAAGCTCATGCCTGTGGTAAGAGACCCAAGGAGCCCTGGCATTATAACAAGAGTTTGACCTCAGAGAATTCCTAGTTCTCATTTCAGAGGGATTCAGATCAATCTCATGTTCCATCTAACTTGTGGCAAAGGTTTTGCTTATTGAAGGCAAATCTTCTGAGGACTTCCCGTCGCTTTTCTTTTCTAGAATCGCACCATTGTGGTTTCAATGCGAGTTCCATTTTCTTCAGTCAGAGTAGAGAGGAGAGCTCTAGGCTTCTGAGGTTAAGAAAGGAGGGAGGAATGTCTGTATGTTACTTACGAGGGAAAACGTGATTGGAAGGTGCTTCTGCAGAATGACTTGATACAGCCTAAGGAGCGATAGCAATTAGCTGCAATCTATTCCTAATTATGCTCCCTCTTTAGGCTGCTGTTTTATTTTTTCAGAAGAACTGTATCTGCCGTTGCCAACTAAATGAATCCTTTTAGGTGAAAAAGCTGTGCGGTTCATACACTATCTGATTCTCACGCTTTAGATGGAGATAATTGGGAGAGAGAGTTAGTGGCTTCTAATTAGAGGCATATACTTTCCCTTATAACTGCTAAGACACCCCGAGACGGCTATGTTAGCAGTGCTATCCCCAGTTAATTTGCTCAGGGCTTTCAAACTTTTCTAGACCCTTATTTAAAGCTCATCTGACTTTCTTCAATGTATTCAGAACTCAGCACTCGCATATGTGATGGGGAACGTTGGCCATCACGTAAGACAGGGGTCGTTTGTTACTTCAGTGACACTTTCCCCGCAAGTCAAACTTCCTCAGCTTGAGAGTTTCGGTCAGGCACTTGCACACCAGCGAAAGTGAGATTTCACGCTGAAAGTCAACAGAACTTGATTTCCCTAAACACTTTATGTGTTTCTATCTTGAAAGTTTCTTAAAGGCTTCATTTTATCTTGGAGCAGTGGTGGACTTCAAACATGACTGTTTTTGTAGAAATGTTTTATTTTTTTAATCAAACACGAGGTGATTTTAACAAGCTATTTTCACAGCTGAGTTCCCGGCGCTGGAGGTTTATGGTGTGTTTCATATGTTCTTATTTTGCTCTCCACTTTTGACTTGTTTATTTTTCATGACACATCTGAATGCCTTCTTGTAAGCAGGACCCTCTGCTGGAGATCCAGCTGTGGGGGGTGATTAGTACAAAGGCACATTACAGGCATCCTTTGTGAGGGGTTAAGAGACACGCTTCAGAAGTTATTTTCTTTTCTGACCAAGCGTAGGCATGATGTTTTTCCTCCCCTGGAGATACAACCCAGACTTGAATTTCTGAAAGCTCTGAGTATGTAGGGCTCCTGTGCTTTTGATATTACGCACCTGATCCTCTTGAGAGAGCCTCACAGTATTAGCTCCCGGTTGAACCACTAGGTGGGAAAGATGATTCTGAAGCTTAAGTCAAGAACGCTAAGGCAGGCATCAATTTGGTGTGTGACTGTCACGCTCTCTTCTTTAGGTCATGTGGTCAACTTTCAGGGAAATTACCCCCTGACCTGGCCCTCAAGTGGGTGAAATTGAGATGTCTTTATTGATGACATGTTAAAGGAAAATTGCTGAGTGAAAAGTCTTTCTTTTGAGTGAAGACTGTAAACTGTCTTCACTCCGTTTAGCAGGGATATTGCCTCCAAAGCACATTATTTACACTAATGCTGACACTGTCCAAAAAGGGCCGTACCCCCTTTACTCAATAAAATGAGCATGTAAAGGAGGCTATTATCAAAGGCTAGCATTGTAATTATATTTCTTAATTCAAATTAATCACAGATTTTTTCTTTCTAAAGAGGAAGAAGGAAAAGCATGATACTGCCTTAGATCCAGCCTCTCAATGAACGTCTGCTTAAACTTGTAAGAGTAATTCCAATACAAGTTTGGCTACTTTGCTTATAGCCCATTAGACCATTTTGCTTATAGACGAAATTGTAGACTTTGCTTATAGACATTTCTTCATTACTTATATGACTCTTCTGTAACATTATTTGACCTGCTTCAGACTTCCCCTGTCTAAGCACATGAAAGGTACAGTTATTAGTAATTTACTTCCTCTTACATTGGACTGGTGCAGAGATGTCTTCTTCTTAACCTCAAAACTTGGAAATCAAATTGGGTAGAACCAAATAGATCGGAAAAATCCTATCGTTATCACACATTTAAGGGTGGGCAGTAACTTTATGGCTACAAATCAAAGACTTTTTATGACTGTGCCCATATCCAGAAGAAGCATTTTTCAGTGAAGGGCTGATAAAGCTATTTGAATTGGGTAAACGCTGGGTGCAGTTCGGGGTGTGCAGCACATGATACACTGACAGATTCTAATGTCTATAATGAGCATCTTTGTACGAACGGTTTCTGATATGAAAAGAAATTTGCTTATCAATGCAAGGAAAGCCATTGGTATGTTAATTTTATGCAAGCTTGTCTTCACTTTCTAATTCACTCCTCCCAATAATGGAATTGTAATTGGATTTCGGAAGGAACATGCATAGAAAGCAATTTAAAAGGAATTCGTTAATCAGAAATTACTCCAAATTAGTGCAATAAAAATGAAGACATGTAACCTTTGTCCAAAAATGCAAAATGGGCAATTTTCCCTAAATGTTATAATTTGAGAGAGGCTTGCCTACCACAACATGGAAACTTCAGCGATGCTTTGAATTTTTCCATTAGAAAACTGAAAGTTTTCTCTCTTTGTGCCAGGCATTTTTCTCTCACCTTGGCCTTGAGACGCAGACAACTAAGATAGAGGTAATACATCAAGTCACTGATACCTTAATTTTTCTAAATGTTTTCTGTTTTTCTGTCTCTAACAGGGGAAACCAGAGTCTCTCTGGGTTTGTGTGGTTTAGGGATTGGGGAAGAACACAGGAAGAGTCGCTGCCCTGTCGTTTGAAGTGGGAAATGGGAAGGAATCACAGCTTCATGACTCACTTGCTGTGTGGCTTTGGCATGTGACAATTACTTGGTCATCATTGCCTTCATCTCTAGGATGCCATTACATCAGGGTGTGGTGGGGATTTTATCAAGTAATACATGTAACATAATGTATATAGCATAGCACCTGGTCAGTAAAAAATGGTGAGTGACCTGACATCTTTTGTAAAAGACAGTACTTTGAAAAATTTGAAGAAAAAAGGTGACTTTTTCCCCATAATGCCAACAAATAATAATAATGTGACTTAAAAAATAATAGCAGCTTACACTTATTATCCATACGAGGCTCTTTGCCAGGGATGTCCAAGTGCCCTTTTATTTTATACTTAACAACAATCTGATGGAGCAGGTACAATTGAATAACCTCGAATAATCATCAGTCAAGACAGGCGGTTTCTGTGAGCAGGTAGTGAGCACCTGGAGGCTGAGAAGGCTTCAAGAATGATAGCTCTTGATCTTCTCAAACTTGGTAACTAATTGGACCAAAATAAGCCCAAGGTTTCGTATTTCGGAAGGGACAATATTTACTGAATTTCACACTTCAGTTGACTTAATGCTTGTGGCAACCTGGGAGAGGTAATATTATAGGAGGAGCAACTAAGCTGAGGGAGGCAGAATGCGTGGCTGATGGCCACACAGCGACTGACTGACACACAGTGGACTGTATCCAGGACCCGCTGACTCCAGACCCACATGCTTTCCTTAGGCCATGCTGAGGTGCCGCTCATGGAAACAAAACAACCAGTATCACGGACTTGGGTTTAGAGGTACATTCAGTTAGCTTGTTATTGTCATAGATTCGAGGAACCGTTATAGTGAGACTGGCAAGATGGCATTTGGATCAGCTCTGAGAGATGTGGATTTAGGGGCCATTTCCAGATCAGTGATCAAAATGGCAGGAGGAGTAGCCATGAATCACTGCAAAACGTGTAGGTAAATCTCTCTCATTCTCCCATTTCTTTGTGTGTGTGTGTGTGTGTGTGTGTGTGTGTGTGTGTATGCACACGTGTTTTAGGGCTTCTCCACTTTGGCACTAGAGACATTTTGGCCTGGATCATTCTTTGCTGGGTTGGCTGTCCTCTGCACTGTAGGATATTTACCAGCATCCCTGGCCTCTGCATATCAGGTACCAGTAGCACACTCCACCCCCATCACCCAAGGTCGTGACAACCAAAAATGTCTCTGGACATTGCCATATGTCCCCTGGTGGAGGGGGCAAAATTGCTCTGGGTTGAGTTTCACTGCTGTGTGTGTAAGAATAGGTACATGCATACGTCGGGGGGCACGCACACATCCATATCCATAAATACATACGCACATAGGAATTACTGGGGAGGAGAGCGGATAGACTGTGTTCATAGCTCTGATCTCCAGTTCTTCACACCTTCCTGTATCCATGCCCTCTGCCATGTAATCTTACTAAAGAGACAGAGTATACGATCCCATCCTTTGAATCTGGCCCCTCTGTGTAACTTGCTAGGTCAACACCGTGAGGTGGAGTTGATGATTGGTGGTTCAGCCCCTCAGCCTTGCCCTCCTACACTGTGGCCATTGTTGTGAGAAGGCTGTGACCGAACCAGCCCACTGGTCCCATGAAGAGGCGGAGAAACAAGACAAAGAGCAGCCAAGGTACCCTAGTCAAGCCTGCCTGAAGCAGAGCCCCCAGCCAGTGCGAAGACTCATGAATGAGCTTCACGGATCCACAGACCCTAGGCTCAACCCCAATGAGCAGATGCATGATAAATAAATAAATAAATACGTCTTGTGGCCTTCCACCGGCGCTTCTTACATTTTTGTTACACAGCAAAAGTGAACTGATACAGGGAGGGAGGGGAAAGAAAGACCAGAAAAGCAGAGGGAGAAACAGGATTTAGAAAGGAGGACCAGAGGAGAGACAGTATCACAAACCGAGAAGAGGGCTGATAGTGACAAGAAGACTGTTACTTGGGCATCATTCTTAACCTTGAGAGAGAGCAGTTGTAGCACTGGGATTGGAGCAAAAGTCAGGTTATAAGAGACTGGATGAATGGTGAAGAAGTTTAAACAGGATTTGTAGACTGTTCCTACCCAGAGATTGGCAAGGAAAAAAAGGGTTCAGAGAGACATACAAAGAGCTGTTCCTAAAAAATGGTGTTGTGAGCAGTGTATTGGACTTTTGTTATATTCGAGGACATTTTCTGGCATGTGTCTGAGTGATCTGGTTTCCTGGGCATCTCCAGGTGCACTGTTGGGACCAGTGTTAGCTCTGATACATAAGCAGAAGGTGAACGTGACCTCAGGAGCCCCCAGTCAGCACTGAGAGGAGAGAGATGCTGAACCCCTGCTTAACTGATGGCACCCTCGGGTCTTGCCCATCGCACACAGCCCCTAGGGGTTTCGCTGAGGGAGACTGGATACAGTGCTGCTCAGCTTGGACCATGGTGAGGGCACCACCATTCCTTGAGACCTAGAGAGAAGGCACGTGGGACTCTTCAAGGCAACTGAGCTGGCAGTGGCTCGCTCTCCCTTCAACTAATTTCGCCTGGTCACTGTTTTCCCTTTGTTTTCTCTTTGGCAGTAGGAACACACGAAGGCTGGTTAGTTAGTTGAATTGCCTAAGCCTCTCTCATGCTTGTTTTTCACTTGCTTCCAATAGACAGATACTCTCTGAGCCGGGCTGTCTGACTTTCTTACTAGAGTGCACACCTCTTAAGTCAGGGTTCTGCGCCGTTCCGTCCTCACTGCGTCGGTGTGCAGTGGAGACCCTTCGATGACTAAACGCTAAGTCAGTGCTTGAATATTAAGACATGTGCTCGAGGATTATAAACCCATACTTGAAACAAGTAGGAGACAACTTTCTGGTAAGCTTGTCAGATCGCTGTGTCTGTGAAGCAAGAGACATTCATAAGAACAAGAGATCTGTATACGCTGGGGTAACTGGCATTGGCTTCAAGAAGGCTGGTCGTGCCTGGGGCTGTCCAGGCTGGATGTGATTCAGCTGCACGTGCAATAGCATTATGCATCTTCAGTGTTTGTTTGTACCAGGTTTGTGAAGGACAGAGCAAGTCAGCAGACACTTACTTCTCACTTGTGCCAAAAAAAATCCAAAAGGATTCCAGCTGAGTGTTCCCATTGCCACTCACTGTGAATATCAAAGCTGATTTGCAAGTTGTCTGATTAATGTGACTATCTGATAAATTTTGGAGAGTTGGTTGATATTTCCTGAAAATGTAGTAACTCATCAGCTTTTTTTTTTTTTAATCATGGGAAGTTTTTGTGATTCTTACTTTGAATAGATTTTCTTTTACTTCTCACATCACACTTGGCTATTTTTAAAGGCAACTGTATGTATGCCCTTTTTGCTAGTAAACATTTATATGGATTTTAGTGAACATGCTTTTAGAAAATAATATTTAATTCTTATATTCCAAGATAAAAGAATACATTTTATCCCTAAGAAATATTAAGTTAATTGTGTCTAATTGGGAATATGTTTATTTTTGTATTATAAGATACGTAGTAAAAACAGTTTTTCACAGGTAAGTCCTACACAGGTCTTTCTTCTGTGTAAAATGTTACTCAGGAGAAATTGTAGGAAACAGAGAGAATGAGTAAATGATACAAGGATGAAGGCATGTCAACCAATTATCGGAGCTTTCAAACTCAGAACACAGTAGAGGAGCCTTAGCAAGAGGGGGTGACGTTAATGGATGCTACTAGCTCTCTCTTACTCCCATTACTGCCCTAAATTCCTTGGGTACCAACAGTCAAAGCTATTTGGCGGTAACACGCTGCCTAGCACACAGCCCATGCTTGCTGAATTTTGTGTGGGTGACTCACGTAATGAATGCATGAGTGAGGGAACGAGTGATGATGACTCACCAACTGACTTTCCTCCCACTTCTGGCCGGGCTTCCATTTCAGCCTTAGTTTCCCGAAGTACAGCACTGGTGCACTGATTAGGATTAATGGCAGAAAATAAAAAGCACTAAGTCTTTTAAGCAGGAAAGGGTTTAGTACAGGGGATGAAGTACCGCCAAGTTGCCAGAAGGGTTGGAAGAGTGGGATTCAGGAGGCCACTTGCATGTGGAGTTCAAGGACACTGATTTAGGGTCAGGAAGCTTGAAGCTACAAGCCACTGACACTATAATTGCCTCTTGACAACAGCCCACCTCCCATGAGGTGGAGACAAGGAGACACAGCCAAAGCAGCTGGGCCATGATCTCCATCCTCCTTCCACGTGTCACGAGAGGGTAGGGAGAGGTGCGACCCAGTTCTCATGGGTGCCTGACTCATTGCCTTGTATGTATTCAATAAAAGTTGGCTACAATGAATTTAATTAAATTAATCTGTTATCCCACCGATTCCAGTTTGTCTTACTTGAACGTTTTTCATAGATCCTGTTCTTTGACTTCTAAGTTGATTAACTTATTTGATTAGACACAAAATAACCAGGAGGAATACGTTACTCATGGTCTGATGTTCCGGTGTTCCGACTAGGGACCATGGGAGAAAGTTGTGTGGGGTCACTGACTTTGTTTTAGGGTGATTTGAGCTGAAGGGTCTGGATTGAGTTTGAGCTTTGCACGGTCATTATAGTTGAGATCAGATTTAACTGGGATAAATTAAATAATAATCTTTGACCAGGAAATAGCAGCAGGAACTGCTCATGTAGCTTGCAGATTTGGGGTGCAAAACTGTTTCAACCAAACGGGTCTTTTATTTACCTAGAGAACAGAGGCCGCAATCAATCTCAATTTCTGCCTCCCACTCTCATTTATTTCCCTCCTTTCTCCCCTCTGCCCCCGTTTATCCACCACGGAAGGCTTTATTGCGACCCACACCGAAACACACCTTTTAGTTGCCGATACTTGACATTTTCCAGCTGGCAAAACAGAAATCACCACTGCAGTCTCAAATCTACATTGCTTTTCTTTAGAAACAAAAGCTCCTTTTCTGGACAAATTACTGAGAATTGGCTCTTCAGTATTTCAAGGATTAAGTGCAACATATTTGGAAATTAATTATGGATTCCATATATGTTGAACATTGTGGCTGTAATTAATATGCCTCCTAGCATTTCACAGATTTCATAAAATACAGTCTGCAGGAAGACTTCCCTTGTGTAAAGCATTGGGAAAGCCTTTATGCTTTTACTTAATTAGCATGACAATAAGAATTGCTCACTCATGGGAAATGCCAGAGTCTCGGATCAAGGTTATTTCAATGCCTTGATTATTACCCTTTCTTTTCTCAAGGAGCTCGGTCTTTTCAAGGTTGATACAACAAAAATCTTAGTAGAGATTAACCCATAGGGTTTAAGTGATTGAGAGCTAAGTGTAATTTTGAGGAGTGGGTGCTACCAAAATACATTTTATCCAGTGCCTTTCAAAGTGTATAAATAAGCCATTGCTCTCAGTCGTCCTTAACTAGGTAGAGCTTACTGGAATCAGCCAAGGAATAGCTGCAGGCAGCCGGCCAGGGTGAGAGTCACTGACTAGCTGTGGCTCCTGATGGAATAAAAAGACTGAGCAACCATGAAGTCTCCTCTCTCTTTCCTTCACTCCTTTATTTTACGTTTGTATGTCTTCTAGTATGAAAACCAAGGCTCTTTTTCCTATCTGTCTTCTGTATGCCAGTCTGAAGTTAGATTTAAGACATTAAGTGGGGTTTTCAAGGGCAAAGATTGAGTCTCCAAGAAAATTATGAAATTTTATTATCACCAACAATTCTTTGATCCTAAAGGCAAAAGAATTTACTCTGTGGTGGTTCTAACATGATAAGTTACCACATGGCTGATAAATATAAACGGAAAGGAACCTGACAAAGGTAGATTTCTACAAAGACAAGAAAACAATCTCAGGTTGTATTCACGGGAAATGGTGAACTAGCTTTTGGTAATTACTCAGGGAGGTGAAAGCACAGGGCTCCAACGTATTTGTTGCCTCTTTTTTATTTTTGTTTTTGTTTTTTTCCTTTTGTAGTTGTTGATAACAGAGCAAATCGGAATTAAGGGTTGGGTGTAATTTTGAAAATTACTGTCCAGTCCTTGTGTATTCAGCCACTGGCACTATTATGTATTTAGGTTCTGTTGTAGCTCTGTGGTACCAAATTCCTTTCTTTAATGATGGAAAGTTGAGAAGGAGAGAGGGTTTCTTATCATTCAGAGGCTCTCATTTCTACTAGGAGGATGTCCTCCGTCCATACCTTTACTACATCACTAATACTGCGTTGTCTTATTTCCTTACATTCCTGCACCCTAGTCACTAAGGAGAAATCCTTGGGGCCAGGGAATCACCTCCTTCCACACTGTATCCTCGGGGCCAGGCATACAGTAGTTGGTCAAGAAATAGTTCAAAATGAAGGCGTATGTAACAAAAAAAATCATTGCTGACTTTCTCCAGATGCTTTTCCTCTCATACAGACCCACCCACCTGTTTCATTAAGAATCTTTATAACCTTCAGAGGGGATGATGTTTAGAAACTCCCAGAACTGTTTACAAGAAGCTGTTAGTCAGAGCGGCTCGGTTCTGCCTCTTGGGGGTTAATTCCTGCTCTTGGTTGTTCTCATGGGCTTTGTGGTCCAGCAGCTTCTCCCAAGGGATTTCCGCACACAGTCAGGTTAGACCCTCGGCCGCAGAACCCTGTAGCGATCTCCCGTGGGGCAGGCATTGACTTGCTCCCTGTGATTCCAGCGGGCTGTCGAATAAAGTGCTCCGAAGCAGAGGGCTTTGAGATCAGGGACGTCTGAGATCCAAAGCCTCATCCTCCCCTTGGCTACGAGGCCACGGCAGTGTTCCTAGACTCCCTGAGTCTGCCTTCCGTGGCTGCACAGCTATTGTTACGATACTTTTAAAATTTAAATAAGGAGTGAAAACTTGGCTTTTAAATGTATGTTCCCTGTCAGTGTTCAAGGTCATGACAAATTGAAAATCAAGGTATAAAGGACGAAACTCCTTTGTATTCATTTTCTTTAGTCTTTGTTCAACTAGAACATCCTGATTCTGTGTGTGTGTGTGTGTGTGTGTTAGAAACTTTAGAGATAAGTGCATTTGGTTACCCAAAGGTGACTGTTTTTAAGCAAAGTTGCATTGATACGTAACGTACGCACTGAAATGTCTGGAAATGGAATGTGTACAGCCTGATAGATTTTCACAAAGTGAACCCATTTGTGCTACCAGCACTGGGATCAAGACACAGACCACCACAACCTTCACCATTTCATGCTCCTTCTCGTCACTACTGGTCACTACTGCCCGAGCACGTGTGCACTGTCCTGATTGCTAACGGCATAGATTGGTATTCCTGTTTTTGAACTATATATAAATGGAACTACAAGCAAGTCTTTCATGTCTGTTTTTTTTTTTTTTTTTTTTTTTAAATTTAGCATCATTTCCTTAACAGGGACTCTTAACATTTTTCTGAGTTCCACCACACCGGATCTGAAGAATGCATGCATTCTCTAGATAATGATAGATTTTTTTTTTGGTATCAAATATCTGATGTGATCAGATTTTTCCCACAGGGGGAAACCACCTAGTGTAATTTGATAAGCACTTACACAGTGAATTCGATCAACGTTGAGTGCGATGTATGTGCCTCCAACTGTGAAATCTTAAATGCTTCCGCTGTCTTCTTCAGCTAATCTGGTATTCTAGTTATTTGAAAAAGCTAAAATGCAGCAAACCTTCTGACAGCGGTTTGTGGTTGGAAATTGCATGGTAGTCATTGTTGTCTTCTCAGTGTGCATTTGTGTGTGTGTGAATCCACACGTTTGCGTGTTAACAATGTTGTGATGGAAAGATTATCACATATCTACATATGCTCTGCAGATATGAAGTCTGCTACCCTTAAAGATGGTGTTTCCGTTTAAAAGAGTAAACTTTCCGATATTCTGTACAAATTACTGTCTCTGTCTCGCCACTCGCACCAGGGGACTTAAGTTGACATCTTGAGCGAGTGTATCTTTGTTTAAACTGTTACCTAGCCTCTGTCTCCCTCTCAGTAAGGCATCAGTTAAGTTTTTTACAAAAGTGAAATCTAAGTTTCTGCTGTATTTGCATTTATGTCACTTAAATTCTCTCTGTTTTACTTTTACGAAAACCTCTAATAATAATAGAAATGTCAGCTTTTGGAAAATGGAAATAAGCATTCGTCCAAAAAGAATTATCTTTTAAAAATAAACATATATTGCTTTTTCATATTCACTATATTTTTGAACAGGTCCTGAATTTAAATATAATTAAGCAGCTCAAAAATGTATGCAGATTATAGAGCCTAGAACATAATCTATAAAATATTGGCTCTTACTTTTAATGTTGCTGATCTGAATAAAACTGTATGATTTTTGAAGTAAAAGGCAATTTTCCCCTAAATTGATTTGGCAAAAGTTCTCAGTTTTCTTTTGAAGGCTTCCTCTCGCACCCAGTAATTTCAAATTTGCCCGACTCACAGTATCATAAGGATGAACAGGATTTGGTGATAATGCAGATCAACTGAAATTGAAATGAGTTTTCTGATCTGATGAACCAGGCATCTGACTGACTAAATGAAGGGCAAAGGGGCACGCGTGACCAGTGGGATTTGCTTTCCATTTACGTCACAGGTTCCTTGCGTTATTAAGACATCACAAATACAGATTTTTAAGCAGTGTTTCTTTCTGGCTATCCTACCATTTGGCTAATGTTCCCACAGTAGTCAGTCACATGATTCTAAAGCATCTAAATGTTCCAGAGCTTGAATACCTGATTGGTTGGCCAGTCCGTTCTCTGTTCAGTTCCTTTTAACACACCTTTATTAAACACCTCTTCAAAGCATGGAGCCTGAGATTGATGGCAAGAATGCAAAGATGAATGAGATAGCACTCCTGACTTTAAAGACTTATGCTCTCATGGCGGTCAGAGAAATCCAGAATCGATCTGTAAGATCTTTCATGAAATTTCTGAAGGACTGGAGAAGTCACATCCAAATCGTGTGACTAAATTTCCTTCATTTGCATGAAGACACTTGCTCTTTGTTTCCCCCAAAGATGTATAGTGTGAGGGTGAGAGATATGTGGATGCAGTAGGACTGTTGTGGTGTTTCTAAGCTATCTGATCATTACAATAATCACAGTAAAATAGATTGCAATCATCCTAGTTTATTTACAGAGGAAATCGGGTACATTATTTTATTTCATTTGACTAGTTAGGGAGCTTTGTCTTAAATTCTTAAAAGAGAGAGAGAGATTCAGAATCCAGAAAATATAAGGAAAGAGGAAAAATGGACGAAGGAAAAACATCTTTTTAAAAAGAAGTGACTTGATTTCCTACTGGCATGAACCATCTCCTTTGAACTACTAAGGAAAATAAAGCAATATTTTTCTTGGGCCATTTCCTAAGAGAGAAATGAACTGCTTGCTAGCTGTGAATTATGCAGCTTTAATGCACTGGAGAGAGAAAATGTGTGCCTTTCTCAAGCGACTTGAGAGTTAACGCCCTGCATTTCATCTGACGTGCGGTGTTATTTTAGACTTTGCCGCAAAGCCCCCATCTTGCTCTTTGTTCTTGAAAGGTTTGCCGTCTCAGCTCTGAATTTGTGAACCCTTCTTTTAATGGTTATAAAACAAACGGGATGCTGGTTGAGAATCAGTCGCCTTAGCCTTGCTTGGAAGTCTGAGTCTCCACATTTGTTATTAATCAGAAACATAATTATGTTTGGAGCAAGGAAAATAAATCATTTATCATGGCAGGCCAGGATGAGACAGTCCCAATTCATATGGTTGTAAACCTACCAGCTGAGTCAAACCGTGATTGCCAGCTCAATCGTTTTAGGTTGACCTGGAGGCAAAACGGCACTGTCAACACCATTACCAGTTAGAAAGAAAAGGTTTTATTTTTCCCCCTACTTATTGGCATGATGAACAGTGGAAATGTCCCATGTAAGTGTGCCAAGTGAATATTTCCAGTCTGTATGCAATGATGGCCGTGTGGGCACTGAATAAGTAATCATGATAAATAACACAGTAGACATGCAGTCGCAGGCAGGCGAGCATTCTCTGGCTTCAAGTCTCACCTTGTGCCCTGTTAACCCCCAGGCAGCCAGTGGCATGAGTGGGGAGGCCAGATACCCTCATCGTGTGTAGCTCTTGCTTGGAGCTTGCTTGGAGCAACTACAGTCATAAACACTGGGTCTGTGTCAGCCAGCAGAATGTAAATATTTAAAGGGTCCGATTGGCAGTGAGCTGTTTCAAGAGCCTTCTGTTTATAATCATTCACTGAAGTAAATGTTTCCTATTATTCAGTCAGCATGGAATAGGATGCTGTGTAAAAAGCTGGCAATCTGGAATTAGCTGCTATTTCTTCAATATTCAGCCAATCTTTCACTCACATCTTTCTGCCATGAGGGTTGCCTCCATGACAGGTCCCACATGGTGCTGCCTTTTTCAAGCTAAGGCATGTGATCTAGAGAGTTGCAATCTGAATGACCTCTGACTGCTTGGGGTTTTTTGTTTGTTTGTTTGTTTTTAAATTTTTTTCTTATTGGGGGGTAATTAGGTTTATCTATTTATTTAATAGAGGGACACTGGGAATTGAACCCAGGACCTCATGCATGCTAGGCACGCACTCTACCACTGAGCTATACCTTACCCCCTTGCTTGGGTTTTTAAGTGGTGATTATACTTGAAATAAGCATGTGAGCTCTGAACAGACAACATTCAGGTGCCAATAGCTTCCCCAGGTCAATTTCACTTTCATTGGACCAAAAGATCTTTTCCTAGTAGGACCATTTCTGACCATCAGCAAGGGATAATAAAACACCCGCATATTTTGATTGTCTAGCCAGAGGAATAGTTCTGAATCAGTCAAGTTTATTTGCTAGTGTCATGCTTTACACTTATATTTTAAATAATAAACCTTCTGTTCTTTATTTTAATTTTGATCGCCTCAAGTGCTCTGCCCTCATCCTAGTGTTTCTGTGAACACTGATTCAGCTATGGACAGAGACTCTGAGACGCCTTTCCCTTACCTAATTTAACATTCTATTTGCTGCTAACAGTGGATCTAATTTTTCTTTATGTAGTGTAGGCTAGCAAAGGAGGCTGCACTCTTGGTCTGGGTGTGGTGGCATTCCATCCCTTGGTCAAATGGATATTGGATGAATAAATGATTGAATGTGTGGGGCCCAAGGTATCAGAAAATAAAGTGTTAAATTGGATTACAGAAAGGGAAGGATTCTCTGATCATCAGGGCACATTTCCTCCAGGGTACCTTTAGTGAATTTACCATCCTCAATGCTCTTTTCTTCTCTTATCTTCTGGCTTTTGTTTCCTGTACCATTGCTTTATGAAATCACATTAGGGTGAAATGATCTGTTTAGTTTCAAGAACCTTCATGTATGCCAGTTAATACATAGCAACTGAATAATAATTATTCAAGGGCCTGTTCATTCTCTGCTGCTGCTATAACAAATTACCACAGACTTCATGGCTTGTAACAACACCCATTCATTATCTCAGAGTCTGTAGGTTAGAAGTTTTGGTGGGCTTGGCTGGGCCCTCTGCTTAGGGTTTACAGACCTGAAATCAAGATGTCAGCTCAGTTGCATTCTCATTTGGAAGACCTGAAGAAGAATTTACTTTCAAGGTTATTCAATTCAGAATTCAATTCCTTGTGGTTGAAGGATTGAGGTCCTTGTTGCTTCACTGGCTATCAGGCAGCAGTCACTCTCTGCTCCTAGAGGCCACCTACATCCGTCCTCGTAAAGCCCCCTCCGTCTTCAAACCAGCAGCAGTGTTGGAATCTTCCTCATGCTTCAGATCTCTCTGACTTCACCTCTGCTACAGCAGGAGAAAATTCTCTGCTAAAGGGCTCCTGTAGATTAGACCCACCTGGATAATTCCCCTTTCTGAAGGTCAACTGATAAGTAACCTTAATGACACTGGCAAAATCCCTTTTGCCTTGTAATGTGACATGATCTCTAGAGTGACTCCAGGGAATGAAGTCAGGGAGTCCGTCTTGGAATTAGAATGCTGCTTCCCACAGTGGGTGAAGCAGAGTAAATATCAAATTCACTGCAGAGAAGGTTTTTTTTTTCTTTTTAACTTTCTGGCAGGGGTGAACATTCCTCTACACAGTATCATTCCTCCTTTTCAGCATCATGGTCCACATTTCAGCCTCATCCTTTTTGCCTCTAGAGTCTAAAAGAGGCTCCAAATCTCTTACAGATGCGAGCGGTAACTCAGAGTGTCATGGCGACATTTCAGGAACTCCTAGTCTTGACTCCGGCAGCTCTAGACCTGGAACTACAATTTTGAGATGTACTGAAGAATACCGAGGTTTCACACACATTTTCTGTTAGGTTGAGCTTATAGTTTTGTGTTTTCTTCATTTGACTGAAGCATTGCTGAGAATTTGTTTCCCTGAAAAACCAGCTGGAAGGATAGACTGAAAGTGTCTTCTTGATGTGCTTCACTCCCACTGAACTCACCTGGCTTTGAGAATTTCTGTGGTATTTTTCCTGAGCTATTTGGCAAGTTTTTGTGCTTTCAGCTTCATGGCCCAGTAAATAAACCACACCTTCCATTTGTCCAGCATTTAACTTTGTGCAGCATGAAATTCTTGCCTTCCCTTGATGAAACAGACACCGTTCATGGCAGGAACTGAGATGGCTGTATAAAGCAGCAAGTCTTATTTTGTCATTCAGGCAAGGAGGCTGAGGGGATCTCATGTTGCACCTTCTCCCTGCTCCAGTGATTTCATCGCGCTGCTGCCAAATGGTTCTTCTTAAAATACCATTTGCATCTACATGCCATTCCTCTCCCAAGCTCTTTGGTGGCTCTCTGCTGGCTGCTAAATCAGCTCAGTGCCTCCTGGCCAAATTCATTTTTCCCTGTTTTCTAGATTAAAGCCTCTGCTGTAGTCAGGTTATACCTCAGTGTTTTCTTTCATGGACTGCTTCTGAATCCATTACATACCTTGGTGCTGTACACCTTACACTGCATGATAATTAGGCTTTACATATGTGTTCTTCCCTGCAAGACTCAAAGCTTCTTAATCATGGTAACCACGTCTTACCTCCCTTTGTAACTTTGCGGGTTGCCTAGGTCTGCCGTGTGGTAGGTACTCAAAAAACATTAGCTAACCTGATTTGAATGTACCTATCCAGTTTATTTATTTACTTCTTGAGTCCCTCCTGGGCTCCTGCACTGTGCTAATGCTTGAAAGATGCAAGATGAATAGAAGTGACTTCTGGCCTTGAGAAGATCCTGTTCCTGGAGAAAGACATGATTTAGATCATTCTATGACAAAAGCTCTAACTGAGGTGTATATGCAATATAAGCACAGAGATCAAAGTGCTTTATTCTGCCTGGTAGGACAGAGGAAGGCTGGATAAGTACCTTGGAGGAGGTGGTATTTGAGTGCATCTTAGGATGAGAGGGTATTTCCAGAGTGAGACTTGGAGATAGGATTGGGGATGGGAGAGCCATTCCAGGATGAGAACACAAGATGCGTGAACACAGGTGTGTGTGTAAGGGGATGGTGACCAATAACGTAACGTGCCTAATGTGTTAGCGTCTGAGAGCCAGGGGTGAAAGGAGGGCCATTAGGATAGAGACAGAAGCCAGATTAAAAAAAGCCTCAAATGCCTTGAGCTTTGCCCAGTAGAGAATGAGCAGCCATGAAAGGGTTTTCAGGAAGTGACATGATGAGATTAGCATTTCATTCCTTTCTTTCATACAAGCTTTAGGAAGATGAGAATTTGCCAGGCAGTTCCCTGGAGGCACCTGCCTCCTTGGAGTCCCTGCAGCAATTCCCGGTGGCTGGGCTGCACAGCCGCCTGGATCTCAGCTCCCTCCCTCCATCCCTCCCTCTGGCAGTAGAATCCCAGGCAAGCCTTCTGCCCCAACCCCACATCATGGCTTCCGTGCTGTGCTGACTGCTCCTTATCCATCTCCTTGCTCTCTACCTCCTTGTGGCTTCAACCTCACTGCCCTGCTCTGGAAACTGATACCGTTTCTGCTTAAAAGTCCTCTTTTTTTCCCCCAGTACATTTAGGAAACAATAAATCCTTGATAGATTTAATCACTTGGTCCAGGGCTCTGTTCTTTCAACTTCTAAATTTATTGATTCTTGAAAGAACACAGAGAAGGAGTTGTCTCACCTTATTTCTCTACATGCCACTATTTTATCTCCTCAAATGGAACAACTTGAGATGCTAAAAATCTGGCTCTTGAACTTAAGGGAAGGACAGGAAACATTTAATACTCAGCTTTCTTTCATATGCCTTGAGTGCCACAGGTCCTCAGTAAGTACTTGAATGCAGAACTTAGGGAACAAGTGATAAAGGCCAGAATGGAACCAGAGAAGGTAAAACAATGGACTGCATGGTAAAAGGTGGTTTCATGAAACCCTTTTAGCACTTTGTCAACTTTTGTTCCTCAGAGGATATGTTCTTGGCAAGATGGAAAACTATTTAAGAGAAATTTTTTTATTAAAAAGCACCCTCCGATCCTTGAGAAGTCTTGTTATATAGGGCAAAATAGAAATAAAGAATAAATACTTTTGATGAAATAAACTTTATAACAACCATGACAAATGAGAAATGTTCCAAATAGGCTTCTCTGGAGCTAAAACAATTTCAGAGCCAATACTGTGACCCCCCTCACTTAGGCTTCTGATCAACCTGGGCTTTGCTTTACAGATTTGCTTTGGTTTCTGATTTACAGTAACTTAAAAATAAAAACAGAAGTAGATCTTTTAAATAAACTCCTTCTGGTTCCTTTCAATTTAGTTTCTCCCTTTGTATATTAAACTGGTATTCCCAAAGGTCCTTGAGATTGTAAACAGTTCTACCTTGGAAACTTAACATTGCTTGTTTATGTAATCAATGTTATAAAAGCATTTTTATTTAAACTACACTTACATCAGGATTTTCCCCAGTTTTCTTCATTATTCTCTGCAAAGTGATATTTGTTTTTTTGGCAAAAAAGTTGGGGAATAAGAGTTAAAATTCATTATGACCTGAAAATCAGTGCAGATTGAATTTTGTAACCAGCCAATGAGAAAGATTTTCAAGTTCTTCTTGCCTGGAAAAGCTTAGGTTCAGTATTAGCACATTTCATATTATGTCACATGAAGGGGGACTGTTTGACTGGGTCTCCATCTATTTTACCTCTGAAACTCCTAGCATAGTGTTTGCACTAGTCTTAGAGCATGTACCACTATCTGTAGCTTATCTGCTACTCTAACCTGAGGTCTTCAAGGGCAAGCTCTAAGGCGCTTTGGGTACCTGGTTGCGCCCAGCATGGTTCTCTGTGTCCAGTATGGACTCAGGGATACTGCTTTGAGGAAGTCACAGATGTGTTTTCCTAGCGTTGCATATGTTGATCTCTCAACTGCAAAGGAGGAGGGAGCAGATCAGAGAAGAAGGGAGTTACAGTATATTTTGATCACAGAGAGTAGGAAGGGACAGCAGATAAACAAGGACAAGCAAAGGTCAAATAGATCATTTGGGATCTGGGCTAGAGTTTAAGGGAAAGAGATGCGTGTATTACAGATGTGCATTTGTGAGTTGACAGTGTGAAAATCTTGGAAGTCTCGAGAGGAGGAATTCTTTCAGAGAGAAGGTTTAGATGACAAAGAACAATGGGAGAGAGATAAAGGAAAAGCAGGATTCAGCCAGAGAGACCACCCACAGTGGGAGGACAAGTAGGAACCAAAGGCGGAACAAGAGAGGGTGTTATGAGAGGTGGGAAGTGAAACAGGGATGGTGTCATCTGTAAAATGAGAACAGGAGAGATTTCCTGAAGGGCAGCAGGGTGGTCCAGGAGAGTGAATGGGAAAAAAAGGCTTGAGATTTGACTGTGGGGAAGTTACTGAGGATTGAGGAAAAGAGCCAAAGGATTTTCAGGAGTGGAAGCCATACCTGGGAGGATTAAGGAGAGATTGGGTGTTGAGGAAAGAGAGCACTGGTTCTGAAATTTTACTTAAGACTCATGTAGGAAGCTTGTTAAAAGTATAGATTCCTGGGCCTTACCCAAAGAGACTCTGATTTAGGAGGCCTGGGCATGGGTTAATGGAGCTGCATTTTTAACTAGTCTCCCTCCTGATTTTGAATTATAGGTGGTCTGCTGGACCACTTTTTGAGAAATACCACGACAGAAGTGATCAGTGTATCCTGCTGTTTTTGGAAGTGAAGCAAGGAAAGGAAGCCAAGAGACAAAGCACTGGGGAGAAGTAATAGCAGGGTGATGCAGCCTTGGGAGAAGGGATTCTGATTCAAACCCAGAGAGGAAGGGACCAGTGGTAGAAAACAAGGAAGATACCAGGATGGACAGGGACATGTATGAGACCAATATCCGTAAGTGACTTCTCAGGAAAGAGGAAGGGCTCAGGAGTTGAGTTGATCTTTTGTGAGGGTTAGGTGCCTAGTTTGGGTGACCGTGAATGGAGAGGAGCATGAAAAAAGTACAGTGAATGGTGGCTGACTTCCCTGTGACTGTTGTCTTTGTGACCTTGCTGTGTCCATAGCAGACGTTTAGTTGTTCTTTGCACCTTTTGCACAGTCATGTGGCCATCTTGACTGCAGACATAATTCAAGTCACTTTTTAGTATTTCATTGCATTTATGCTTCACAATGCAAACATTTAAAATTATGGGATTTTTTCCCTATAAAAACATCCATCTAAAAATCCATCAGCGTTCTCTAACATGTGGTGGCATGACAGATGGGCAAGGCTTTTGTGAGAAATACAAAAGTGACTAAGTAGTATATTAGTATATTTTACTAGAATACTAATATAGATAAAAATATCCCAATGCATATACATTATATAATTATAAATGCTATGTTTTTAGCTTCATGGAGCGAAAAAAAGTAAAAAAAAAAAACAATAGTGGTTGAATGTGTTTTGTCCCTGTCTTTGCTTAGATTTCCTCAATAGGCAAGTTGAAATCTCAGTGTATGTTTTGACATCTATTGACAGGCTATTTATAGGCATCTATAGAAAACAGATTATATATATTTTATAGATATGTTGTATTATATATATTTATTTTAAAGTCATTTATAGAAAATAGAGTTGTTAGTTTTTTCATAACTTATTTACATGGTTTATCATCAAAATTATTTCTTAAAAGCTATTTCATATCTTGGACAGCTTTTAGATCAAGCTAATCAGGTCCCTTCTACCCTAACTAATTAAAAAGAAACAAATGCCATCTGACCCCTGGTTAACTATCTAGGCACACTTAACTGAAGGATTATGGAGAATCATGAGATTGTATTCAATGTTGAAAATTAATCATCTCTTACATTCATTAGTTCTTTGCATGATACTTTTACTAATAAACAATACCGTATTTTAAAAAAAACTATGAAAAGCTCCCGTGTATGTTGATTTTGGGTCACTTGCTTCTCATTCTCCCCCCCCTCCCCCGTTCCCTCCCTTCCTCTCTCCGGGTTTCCACTAGTCTCCAGTTCTAAGTCTATTTTATTGCTGCTTCTCCACCCTTCTTTCTTATCTAAGTAATATTTACCCCTTTGCTCTGGATTTTCAGAGATGGGTCTGTGTCCCAGAAAACCTAGAAGAGTGAGTAGCTGTTGACAGAAATCAAGTATCTTTAGCATCACTCACTGAACAGACCAGCACTTGCTGAAACTTCTTGTACTGTTTCTATAAACAGGTTTTACCATCAGACTTGCTATTTACAATTCCTATAAGATCTAGACATAAATCTCAGTTGGTCAGTCTGAGAGCTGCTGATTTATGTTTTAATGATGTCTATTTTGGAGGCCCCTTAAGAACAATGTATTTAATTTATGTGATGCAGGAAGATAGTATAGCCCCATCACAGGAAACGTGTGCTCACTCACAACAATGTGGAGATGATGCCATTTATATGTACTTACATATACTGATCCTCTGGGCTATTTTGCAGCCCCTAAGATGAGAAAATAAGGTTTGTTTTGATAAAAACTTACATGCCTTCAGCTCTGTTCCTAAGAGCCAAGGTCTTTAAGAATGCAAATACTCTACTTCCTTCAAAATTGTCTTAAATGCTAAAAGTGTATTCACCAGCTTGGGGCAAGTTACATTAACCTCAGTTTTGCTTAAATCCAGTAGAAACTTGTTTGGGAACTGAAATAGTGTTTGGTGATTTCTTTAAAAGGCGGTTCCGGTGCTGCTGTGCTGCGTGATGTGTAGACGCCCTACTGAATACGTACAAGTCAGGACGGAGCAAGTTGTCCATCTCCCTGCTGTAAAGGGATGGTGTTAAATTTACTGCAGATAGGAGCGTACTGCTCTTGTGAGAAGACAAGTTTACTCCAAACTCCGTCAGTACAGAGCAGGACAATGCAATGAAACCAGAAGCTAATCCTCTCATTTTTGGGTAAAGCTTAGTTTTACAATAATTTTTTTTTTTAAGCTGGCTGTAGTTATTTGGTCACATGCTAGCTTAAAGATGGCACCAGTTAGCCAGCTTGTGAAGCTAACCCCACTTTCGGCCGTGCAGCTCAGGTTAAGCTCCTTGCCGAGCCGTGCTGTCCGCATTGCAGCCCTGGGAAGGTGGCCCAGGCTTTTCTGCTTGGTTTCCAGGTTTGCAAGCACTCTGGTACCTTTTAGCACTCCTTGGAAGATCTTTTTCCGCTCTGTTGTAATCCTTCCTAGTGGATTATCTCCTGTCTCAGTGTTCACGGTGTGCTCAAAGCCTCCATCGTTTGCTGGGTACCTTGACTTGAAAACAGCAGAGGCACCATGGTCAAATCTACAAGAGTACATGGTTTTAATGTGGTGACTTTAAAGCCATAGCTAAAATCTCAGTGAACCTGAGTGTCCATCACACTAGATTTGAGGTGAACATTTATGGCTTTATACAAAGGTAGTGGACATCTGGATGTTAAAATGATAATAGTACAATTTGTAAGATTTAAAAAGAAAACATCTCCAATTTGATATTATTTTCTCTTAGCCTATTGTGGTTGACTAATTTTTAAAAAGTATAAAAAAATGTTTGGTCTACAATGAAATAGTGAGTTGTACTATTTGATTCTTTGACATTCGTAGAGCTAGATTGATGGACTCAGACATAGTTTGCCTTTGGAAATGCAAATTCAGCTGACAAGAGAAGATCGTAGCTGTTACTTGTGTAGATTTGTATATGATCCCATGGGTGTTCCAAACTATAAGGAGTGATCCTAGCCATTTTGGAATATCAAATACAAAATTTCAATATTATGGCTGTTAGATAAATTAAATTACTTTTGTAAGGATGGTGTGGAAAATGTTTCCATTTATTGAGAAATGATGTTCAGAAATAAAATGGGGAATTCTTTTTGGGGGGTAGGTGATTAGGTTTGTTTGTTTGTTTGTTTATTGTTATTTTTTAACGGAGGTACTGGGGCTTGAACCCAGGACCTCATGGATGCTAAGCACACACTCTACCACTGAGCTATACCCTCCCTGCTAAAACAGGGACTTCTTGTAATGGGCCATTACTTATTCTTCACCATAACATCTTTTGCCCTATGGATTGTAACAGTTTCAAAAAGTTGGCTGTGGTTATGAACTAGGAGGTGCTGAAGAGTCTTCTTCTACTTTTCCTCCATAGCCTCTTCTTTTCTAGCTGTATTATTTCAAAAACAGAGCTACAGTTTCTTCCTGGAGGATTTAATCACATCCAATAGAACCTAACATGTCTGTCTTTCTGTGTATGCCAGAAAGGCATTTTAAAAACGAGACAAAACACCACTGGTTTTATATATATATAAATATATATATATATGATGTTAAGGAATGCTCAGCTGAACTCCCTCTGTTCTCAGTTTTCCCCATCTGTCAAGTGGGACAGTAAGAGCATCTTCCCTCATTAGGCTTGTTACTAAGTGACTAAGGAATGTACAGCCATTCACAGAGAGCCTGGTACTTAGCAAGAGCTCAGAAAATATTAAACTAAAACCACAACCAAAAGCAACACCAACAGCAAGAACAACAAAACCTCAGCGAGGAAAACACCCTCCCACAGCCAATGTGATATGTCATTTCAACACGACGCTGCTTCAAGGACTTGAAGGGCTGGAACGGGCTGCTGCAGGTGGGAATTGTAACTGCACCCCCCCCCCCCAACCCTGGTCAGTTTACTGGATGAAGCTCTCCAACTCAGAGGTGCTTCTGACTGAGGTGTTTGTTTTTCAATCACAGTGAAGATGTATGTAAAGAACATAATTTTCTATGGTTCTTTAGAGTTAGTAATAGTTACTTGTTTTCCAAGAAAAGAACCCAGGGAAATAAAGCATTAATAGCCACACTTACTTCCCTTAATGGAATAGATGGGTCTAAACGTAGATGTCCATTTCTGGAAGTCACATCGTATGAAGAGTGAGGAGTTCTTTTCCCTGAGCAGTATATGGATTGTTCTGGAAGGTTTGTACACACCTGTAATGAAGAGTCTGATGCCAGTTTGTGATGTTTGACTGCTGACAGCTTTGTGGTCTTCTGCCAGCCTCTGGGTGAACTGATAAGAGAGCCTAGGTGCTCCCTCCTTTGGTGCCAGTAGGAAACCACACCCAGAATCCTCAGCCCTGCCCCAGCCCCTCACCAGTTTTGGAAACCTCAAGCCAGTGTCCTTTCCTTGCTGTCTTAAGCCGTTGTTGGACTTGCTTTTGAAGCCTGCCCTCCCCTCCCCACGAGGCCTCCTCATCCCCTCTTGGGGGTCGTGTGTGTGGCGTTTTCAGTCTCAACATTCTCACCAGAGTTGGAGTGGAGGTCCATCCTCTTCCTGCAGAGTGGCCACAACAGTATTGGATAGATGATGTCTTATCAGAGCTTCGTATCTGCATTTTATATGTTCTTTGTATGTTGTAAATATTGTCAGAATGGCTTTATTATTATTCTATTATTTCCTTCTGAAAATAATGACAGGCAGGTGGAATTACACCTGTTTGTGTGCCTGTATGCTTTCCCATCCAGGTTGTGAGGTCTGAGAATACAAAGCCAGCCTTTTGCTGAATTCTGCATCACTCCCTGCACTAGTGAACCTTCACACGTGGGCATTTCTCAGTAAATGTTGGTTGAGGTGTTAAATAATGATCAAACTATGTCTAAAATGCATAGATTGTACCTTGGAGAAATAGCTGCCAGGTGCCATTCTGTTGCCTTTGCTTTATGCCTGTCACCTCCAGTCCTGACAGTAGGGAAGGACTGTTTTCTCCATTGCCTTGAATTCCTTAGCTAGTGAGTTCTAGAATGCTGACTCTTTTCTCAAGGGGGAAATTATGATCTCAATGCACCTTGGAAAATTACCCTCAGGGTTTGAATTCTTTTAATTTAAGGATTAATGTGCACGTGTGTATCTGTGAGTGTGCGTCGTGTGTAAGTGTTTGTGTTTTACTTGGATAGGGAAAGTCAGGTGGGGAAGGATTTAAGAAATTGTGAGACAAATGGATCTCATGTTTCTGATGACGGTGGACACCTCCAGCACACAGCAAAGCCAACCATTTCTATTGTTTACAGAATCCCTGTGCAAGATCTGCTTGGTCACAAGAGTGGGAAAAACAGTTACCAACATTGCTTATCATGTATGTTACATCTATTCTGCTTTGGGAAAAAAAATTCTTTTTTCTCTTTCACGAAAGATTGCTCTAGAACTTAACATTATTTGTCCGAGTAGGGCAACTCCAGAATCCTGAATTCTTTCGGAAGGTCAAGAGAGGAGTTCCCCTCAGGGTACTCAAGTGTGTAGTTTAAATTGAAGGCAAAGTTTCAATGCAAGTGCCGGGTACTTCCCACTCAGCAAAGGTCTTTCTTTCCAGGCATCTTACTCGAGAATGCACTGTTAATCTGTGCAGGTTGTTAAAGTCAAAGGCAAGCTATCAGTATGGGGCCAGTGACTGGCATCCGGTGACGGCTCTCTGGAGCCTGGCTCACTTAAAAGGCTACTCTAGGTTCATTACATTTCACAGTTTTCATAGCCACCATCTGCTCCCTCCACGGAATTGCTGTACCATTCCATGGCACCCGCACATTTTCCATTAGGCTCGCTTCAGAAAGTCTACATGATTAGACGGCTCTCTTTGGAATCAGCATCCAAGTAAAGTAGGTTTTATTTCTGTTTAATTATGTTTTTACTCGTAGAAGTAAAAAAAAAATAGAAGATTCTAGTATGCTCATGTGCCGTGATCATGACTCCAAAATTTCTCTTCATCAAATAGCTGCAGTTTAAATTATTTTAAGCCATTGATGGTAGTAGGGAGTCGCAGTGTGGCTCTTCAAAAACACCAAACAAGTAAGCTTTTTCTTTTTCCTTCTCTGACATGGTGACTTTGCTTTGTCAAAAATTGGAGAATGTACAGATTTAAAGAATTAATCCTGAGACAATTATGCTTTGAGGAAGTTGGAAGAAAGTTCAATGCTTACTGCCATTCAAAAGAGTTTCCTTAAAAGCATAATAATTTACAGGCATTCCAGACCATTCCCTTTCCTCTAGACTGCCTGGTAGATACCCAAACTCCGCTAAGTTCATTGTTTCCCTTCCCAAATTGTTTTTTTCTTCCACAACTGGCACTACCCTCTCCCGCAACTTGACTCACCCAATATCATCACCTCCATGATCACCAACATCTGGTCTAGCTTGATTTTACTTTCTATTAACTTCTTCTCGTCCCCATCTCCCTAATTTATACCAGTACCTTCTTTTACCCTAACTATTGCAGTAGACTTTTCACTTGCCTGCCTGCCACCCATCCCCCAATCCATTCTCTCCATTGCAATAAAAGGATCCTTCTCAAATAAAAGATCTGTGAATGCTCTTTGCCCATTTGAAACTCTTGAACGGCCACACCTTTGAGGTCAAGATGGCGTGGAAGCTTCTTCATGTGACTTACACATCAATTCCTTCTCCAGCCTCAACATGTCCTCCTGTCTCCTTTAGTTCTTCAGGTCTCAGCTTCAAATCCCTTCCTTTGGGTTTCTTCCCTGCTCCCCTACGTTTGGGTTTGGAGTCCTCCTCTGAGCCTCAGGGTACCCATTGTTTCCCTGAACACAGGAGCTAGCGCACTGATGGTTAAGCGTATGTTTATATCTCTGTATCATCCACTGGACTGCAAGCTTCATGAGACCAGGGATTCTGCTCCCTGTGAGATCCCTAGCATCTAGGAAAATGCCTGGTGCAAGGTATTCAATGTTTGTTGAATAAAGGAGATTTCACCTTTGGGAAATGTTATAAGGTGAGATTAAAACGTCATTCAACAGAATTCACAATTGGTTTATTGAGTTGTATTTACTAGAATCCCCCTGTGAAGTGAAGACATCATGGCACTTTCCTAGTAAACTTATCAGCGGGGCTCATTGGGCTGATTCAGTGCTCAGTTCTTATGTCTTGTAGCATGGTTGAATATGAAGCACAGTGAAACTGGGTTCAATGTTTGGGTTCAAGCCCCAGCAATACCCCTTAGACAGGAGGACTGGACTGTTTGACCTCTCTGAGACTCAGTTTCCTCCTCTGAGGTGAGATGACCCTGAAGCTTACATGTGTGATCATATGTAAAAACTCCTAGCTTGGTGCCTAGCGCATGGCAGGTATTCAGTAAATGTTGGTTTCATGTGTTGTCACGAGTGAGAGCTAAGAGATACTGACATCTCATTTTGGTCAAGATGCTTCAATATTTATTACATGAATTCAAGTCACTGTGTTTGATATAATTTACCAATCCTGTCTTAGAGTCCTCCTTTTACTTTAAAAACTGATAATACAGTTTTAACCAACTTAACCAAACACACACACACAAACCCTCCATTTTCATTAGTTCTAGTCTGTTTCTCATCCGTTTCTCCCTTTGTATCTTATCTGTAGAAAATGCATAGTTTACTCAAGGAGAGCAATTACTGTGCTTCTAAGTTGGCTTTTTTGTTTTGTTCTGAGCTAAGGAATCTTGAAATAACTTCAAATTTATATTAAAAAAACCATTTTGATGCTGAAGAAAGATATTAGTGTTATGTCTTTACATTGTAATTTCACATGTAATTTCAATTTTGAAGTATGATCACCTTTTTGGTTTTTTGGCTACATCGCTTTCATGAATTTTTGAAGCTGTGGTAATGGAGCTTTTTTCCTCTGTAGGCATATGTCACAGTCAGCAAATGTATCTTAAGGACGTGATACAATCAATGGCAGAAGAAATCAGATTCAGTCCCTGCCCTCATGGAGCGCCCTTCCCTTTCTTCTTCTTTTTTGTTTTTTAAACTTACTCTCAATTTAATTAACGTAATGAATGTGATCCAAAGCACACCTACTGACTTGACATTCTTATCAAGTCTCACGGAAAGTGCAGTAACGCTGAGGTCGAATGAACATGAGTGACTGGCAAAGAGCTATCATTCTACAAATGTACTCGAGAAAAGTTCCCGGAAGAGTTCCCAGATGTGTGTCAGCAGGAGTGTCTGACATGTGGGCATCTTCATGGTGTAACCAGCTTATAAATGTGAACATTCATTTAACCAGAAGGGACTCCCTTTTTCTCCCCACTAGCACTCACATGAGTTGCAATCAGTAATGATACTGCTTGGTGTCTTCTCTGCTGGAAACCAAACAGCTGCTACGAGAAACCAAGACAAATGAACAAACCAAGGAGGACTGTTGAAGAGTTTCTTCTGTGAACTTATTTTTCTCTCTTTCCCAGAATCTGGTGTTGGCCACTAGTGAACTAGAATACTCTAAAGGTGGTGAGTAAGGATGCTGGGTGTGTTTTTGTTGATTTCCCAAGAAGATACTCAGCAATATTCTACTGTATATTTGCCCTGAGATGATATGGTGTAGAGTAGGACTGGGAAATAGTTCCCCAGTATTCAGGTGTCCATGCAGAGAAGCAGCTCTTGCAAGTCCATGGGGATGATGTTTATTCTGGTTACTCTTTACATTCAGCCGAGTGTAACTGACCTTGCGAATTGCATCCTGCCTCGGAGGAAGAAAGGCTCTGCATTTCTAATTGCCTTTTAATTCTTTTGTAAACATTTAGGTCAGCAAAATATCACTGTCCCATTTTCGATGTACACTGAAAAGTGATTTTAAGTATCTCCTGCTCCCATCTAGTTCTTAATGAATATGGGTAAAAAGCGCTGTGTCCATTCTCTGTGCATCAGTAATTTTGAGATAAGCATTATTCTATGTGTGAATTCTCAAATGCCTTCTCAGCCTCTCTCTGGAACATTGAAACAAAGCCCACAGATGGTTCTTAAGGCTGACCAGTTCCACTGACTAACGGAGTCTGTTGATAGCGTTTTAACCAGGCTCTCAGTCATTGGTGATAATTCTAACAGAATATTTAGGTATTTTACTTGCTAAATCCTGATATTTCATAAATGATTGTAGTTATTACGGTATAAGACATTTTTTCTCACTCAGATTTAATTCTGTTTTCAGTGTTTATATTTTGCTGAAACAAGAAAGTGAAGGCTTGTTTGCAGAAGGAAAGAGCACTTGGCAGAACCAAAAATTTATTTACAAAATGAGTCTTTCTATTAACTTTCGTGTTCTTCTGGGTTGTTTTTGTTTGTCTGTTGCTGGTTTAGCCTCGGTGGTATTCAGTACTTCCTGAGGTCAGAGAAAATAATAATTTCTGTCTGTTAATGTTAAAGTTGTGTCTGTTACTTTCCATGTGGAAAAAAACATCCTGGAAAAATACTGTGTCCAATGAAGGCAGTGATTCTTTGGCCAAATAGACAACTTTGCCTCTTGTTCCATCAAAGGAAGAGGCTTCTCTTCTGGTCGTGAACATTCAGGAAATATGGGTCTTTAATATTAGAGTGTATTAGAGGATGGACCCCTAGGGACCCTGATGTGAATTTATTTTAATCATGCCACAGTGTAACTTACTACCCTGGAAATTGATTTGAGCAAGAAGTGTGTGAGCATCTTTTGACTCTCAGATTGCTTGGTGGTTGTAATGGGAAAGGGAAAAAAAGAAGCAAACCAGGTGAAAAGGATTCATTTCATTCTGGGCTGTAGTCAGAGATAGATTTTGATTTTTTAAAGAGATTCATTTATATGTTTTTATGCTGAGGCCTTATTAATGTGCTACATCTACTATTTCAGAGTCCAGTTTCCTAACGAGAGATCAATTAATTATTCAGATGACTCTCCCCAGAGAGATATGTTCAGAGGTCAAAGACAAGTAGATAGTATGCCTCGCAGAAGACGAAGTGTATCAGTCATCAGTGGCCACAATGTTGCTATGTAACAAATCATCCTGAACTCAGTTGCTGGTTAAACAGCAGTGTTGTGAACATACATGGCCAAGGGTTTGGCCATTAGTTGAATCAGTCAGTCTCCCACATGGTAGGTCTTTCTCTGTGGCTTTCATTCCACTACATTCTTACCCTTTGATTCATCTGGATTTGGGAACTATGAGACAGATTCCTGAGAGCAACCACTGAGATTTCATTGTGAACGAGGAACAGTATCTCTGAATGGATGTGCTCTACCACTCAAAATAACTAGATTGTGTGCAAAATACAGATAACTTGCTTCTTCTGATTAATTAAGAGTTCACTGGAATTGGAGATTTTTCTGGATTTGAATTCCAGCTCTTAACAACAAATTGTGTCCACTTGGGCAAGCCACCCAGCTTCTTCAGCTTCTTAGCCTCAGCTTGCTCATATGTGAACTGAGAACCCTGACTCACAAGATTAGAGTTGAGTGTTATACCCTATGTGGAAATGCTTTGCATTCTTTTAACGGGCTCACAATGAGTTATCATTATTGCAACCAAGCTGTGCACCTATAAACGTTCTAACCCAGCATCTATGTCTATATTCTCAGGCCTTATTCTGGTTTTTAGTACAAAATGGGTAGATACAGTGATAAGTTTATTTGGTGAGGTATAAGCGTGGTGTTGTCTTCAGTTTATCACATGCTGTATTTTGAGTATTGAACCAAATATGTATTATATGTACAGACAACTTAAAAGACATCAGTATTTGGTTTCCTTTTAGTTCGATTCTATGAGCAGGAGAAACCATAGTTATGGTCAGAGTCGATTTCTAATTATCTGCATGTAGATTGTATCAGAAACAACACTACCTTTATCCATTTACTGACAATATTTTCTCCTCTGCTTATTTTTTACTTCCCTCTTTTCAATGGTGGCTTAGCAGGACCCATGGAAAGTCTTCTAAACATGTGAATTGACCTTTGTTTATCTTACCTTCCTCCTCCTCAGGGAAGGTTGAAGCAGAGAGATAAGTCACAGGTGGCCTGGTGTTTGGCATCCTTCTCAGGAGGGCACCTGTTCCTGCGGCGCAGGGAGGAGTTGCAAAAGGTAGCACATGTCAGCCAACGAAGTTGCTGGAGATGCTTTGCCTCTCTTCTCCCTGTCCCAGGCGTCTGTGCAGGGTCTCACAGTTTACTGAAGATCTGTAAATTTTGTGGGTGTGAGCACCAATCATGAATGAGAAACATAAAAGAGCACGAGAGTGAGTTAGGAATTCTTTACAGCACGTATTCAGTCACCATGTCTGGTCCGTCATTTTCTCTGAAGAGTCTGGTTTCCTTCCTTCTCTCCACTGCACAGATGCTGACCTCTGTCCCACACAATGCCTTTGTCCTCCAGGGTAAGTTTCTGAAAAGGCAAAATCCTGACTTGCAGGCAGACATAAAATAAACAAATGTTCAGAATATATGATACTCATCAATCAGTGAGGGAACCAGGCAGAAGTTATAGCCAGTTCAAGAGAGAATGTGAAGACCAGGTTTACTGATAGATCAGGAATATTGAAATGAATGTACAAATGGAGCCAAAATCCGAGGGGGCGGTAGTGGGCATGGGAGTTACTCGGATCACTTCTGGACAGGACCGAATTTGTATATCTTTACACAAAAATTATTTTGCATTGCTATCACTTACCTACAACTCAGAGTCGTGAAATTCTCCCATAGACCCAGAGTCCAATAACTCAGAAGGCTGTTCTCTAGAGTCCGGACAGTGCATAGTTTTCCACTGAGGCACAGTGTTTTTCTCTGCGGCTGGCTGGTCCCATTGTGGTTGCCTTTGACCCCCTCCGTCAGATTAAACTTCCACGAGCATTGCTTCCATCATTTGACTCACCTCTGCCAAATTTTCTTTGGCTTACTGACATTGATTCTATCTAGTCTGAACTCTTACCAGTCATCAAGTTCTTTCATAATCTCTTACATCTCCAGCATTGCGTGCCATTTTTCTCCAAAACACAAACCCTGTTTTAGTTAGACAACCTTCTGCCCTCCACATGTGCTCGGGTTTAATTCCTCAGCCGAACCTTCTGCAGAATCTCTCTCTTTAAATCTGTTCAACCCTTTGTTCAGGGCCAGTTCACCTCAACTTTGTTAAACTTTGTCTCTTATGACCTATGTTAGGTATGTGGATGGTACCCAACAACCCATCAGTTAATGATCTGCTGTTTTGTATTATCAGGGATCACTTCCTGTTTATCAATTCCAACTTGACTGCAAACTCTTTTTCGGTCACATCTCACCTCGCCTAGAACTTTTATGACCATTTAAAACCCCCCATATATACTTTTTCATCTTGATTACCACCCATTTGTATTATTAAAACAAGAATTGAATAATTGGGAAGAGATGGAGAAATGTTTCATTTCTTAAAGTTATTCTAAGGTTCCGTGGACAATTTCTGAATCTTAATCTTAAAACCTTCCCCAAGAGATCCCCTTGGTATGGGTCTGCCTCAACTGATAGCATATTTTTTTTTTAAATACTGGTTTAACCTTGAAAAGAATGTATTTCTTGGGAGCAGACAGTTAACTAATGTTCTGTTAGACTTTTGTGGGACAGGTTTTTGTTGCTCCAAATCATAGTTGACTAAAATGCCATTTAAAATCATTTACTTACGGAAATATAGTTTTCATGATAATTATTGCTGGCACACATAGAAGAATAAAAGTTGTTTGAGACAAAGATGTATTTAAGTTGTAGAGCCCTTTATTAAACACAGTTTCTACTTATAAAGAAAACTTTTAAGTTGCATAAAGTAAAATGCTGCTCATTTCTTATTCTTAGTCCTTTTAGTCCATTATTATTCTCAGGGTCCCAGCTCCTGAAATGGTTACCGAATGCCTTTTCCCTGACGTCAGCTAGGTGCCGCATAACCTCCAGGTAGTTCTCAGTTCAATTTTTCTTCCTGTTTGAAACGAGCATTTCCCACAGGTCAAATCAGACAATGGATAACCAAGTAAATCTATTTCATGTACAAGGGCTTCTGGAGAAGAAAATGGCCCAACACATAAATCTGTCTTCAAAGCCTTAAGTGCTTTATTGATCTCCATTTGTTGAAAGAGAGGCTCTCGAAGCCAAATCCCAGCAATTAGGCAGGAAGGCCCTTGGTCGTAAGCAGAAACAGTCAATCAGCTCTTCAGAAGAGTAGAATCTTATTACAGAATCTTATGGTATTTCTAAAGGTATTCGTTAAAATAGTACTATCTTTAAAACAGAAAATGTAGCTGGAGAGTTTCTCCCTATATCCAGCATTTTATATATATATATATATATATATTCATGTATGACTGAAGCATTGTGCTGTACACAGAAATTGACACAACATTGTAAACTGACTATACTTCTATAAAAAATACAAAAAATAAAAATAAAAAAAGAATAAAAATTATAGGGACTCAGAGAGTCCAGAAGAGTCAAAAAAAAAAAAAAAAAAAAGACTAAAATCCCGTTGACAAAAACATTCTCACACATATGTGTGTATTTGTATGTCATCTTTTTCCAGCAGCCTCAAGAAGATGATTTCCTATCTGTCCATTTTTTCTGGGTAGTTGAAACCTTTGGAGCCACAAGGATTAACACATAGACATTAGGTTAATTCCTAGTACTGAATATTTTGACATTGTAATATTGTTAAATTGCTTTAGCAAAATGATCCTTTGCTAATGGAAGTGGAAACAGCCCGCATTCTCTGCGTGATCAGCAGTGGGAGCCTAAGCCAGGAAGACTCCAAGCTTTCATGGGACTCTGAGCCCACACATTTCTTGTTGAGCTGGAGACTAAAGGATGCTCCTGACTATTGCTGGGCAGCGAGAGCCTTTCTGAAGGGAACTGTTTAGTTTAGCTCTATCTGTAGACAGGATGGGAAGGATTTCTGCCAGTGCTACAAGAGGGAAATGTTACCTACCAAATGGCCTAGAAAGCAGGGAGAAAGAGGATTTAGGAACTGGAGGAGAAGAATCCAAGCTGGACCAGCAAGCTGTGGTCACATCAGTTTGTAACGATCCTAAAGGCAACCTCCTCCAGGTCTGGGTTTTTTTTTTAAGGTGAGACTTTGCAATGTACTGGACATTTATTCTCATTTAACTTTCTCCTTGTCACAACCCAATACTGTAGGTATTATTTTTCGTATTACATAAAGGACTGTTAGTTTCGATTGTCTTTTTTATTGTCTTTTTTTTTCCCATAGCTTTGGTCTGAGCTTCTGACACAGCGTAAAAAGTGCAAACATTTGTTAAAGGAATCCTCACTTTGTAGATGAGGAAACCAAGATTGAGGAATTTCCCCAAGACCATGTACCAGTTAATTAGCCCAACTCCCTGCTATAAAATCCATAATTCAAATAACAATAAGGATTCAAATATCTTAGGATTCCAAAGCTGTTGTTTTATGCATATTTGTCTGTTTAAATGGTATAAAAATTTCTCTGTTTCCTTTTTTTTGTTGTTGTTCCTTTTCTTTTTATAAAATTCTGCGGACAGTTTGAGCTTATTTCCTCCATGCAGGAGGAAGAAAGAAAGGAAGAGGCGTTTGCACATGAAATAGCCATTAAGTTGCACAAGAGTTCCTTCCAAGCCCAGGAACTGTGGTGATAGTCAGGAGTGTGTGTTGAGAACCCTAGAAGAAAGTTAGAAACTTGGGGACACTAGAGTCAGACCACTGTTTCAGTTGGCTCTCCTGCCTACCTTCTGTACCAGCTTTTCTCTTATATTGTATGCACTGCTGACCTGATGGGTTTCTAATCTATTGTGCAGAGCAAATGATTATTTTCTTCATAGAAAATGTTAACAGGTGCTCACAAAACTTATGATTTAAAGAGCAGTGATTGACATTTAAGCATGTGAATTTTTGTCTTCAGTTACGACCCTTAGACCACCGCCATGCTCGTCATGGTGTCATGGTCATGGCTCACGCCTGAGACAGACTTCAGTGACTTAGTTGCAGGCTCACTGCAAGTTTGAGATGGGACACTGAAGGGCTTGATGGATTGTGGCCAGACAGGAGTGTCTCTGAAAGGGTCCCGCACAAGGATATGCACACATTGATATTTACATGGCGCCAACATAGTGTGGCCTCAGCTTCATGGGACTTTTCCAAATCCACCATTATTTGGTAATCACCATGCTGAGACCTGAGAGTGTACTTTTCAAGCAAATATTTGGAAAGATGGTCTTTTTAGAAAGGAACTATTAAGGGCCAATGACTTGATTCAGCATAGTCCAAAAAACCGTCCAGATGTATTGTTGGTCTCACCCCAGGATGATGGATTTGCTGCCACAGTGGTTCTGAGCCCTTTATTTTCCAGTTTAGAGATTTTCCAGATTGATGCTGTGTTAGGACTGTGCTGGAGAGGCTCTGTGTTTTGACAGCGAGAGAACTCTCCAAGGTTTTCATCAGTCATGGCCCTCATTGTGCATTGTAATGCGGGAGGAGGGAGACGTGGCGCTAACGGCTGCTGCTCTAATGGGGGATTTCACAGAGAGGGATGCCTGCCTTTTGTGCATTGAAAACAATGTCTCTTATCTTGCTTCAGGGAACGCACTTCTGTCAAGATTCACAAAAATATAACCTAGAGAAACTGGAGGTGTCATCTTGGAGAAGTTCTATAGCCGGATGACTTACTGTTTTGGCATTCTTTCATATTTTCCCTTTTCCATAATTAACATTTATAGAATTTTGACTGTACAATTATACATGGATAGGTGCATGTAGGGGTATGAATATATATCAATACTTATATGTATACATGTATATATAGTATATATCTCAGCATGTAAATTGTTTTCCTAAGATCATGATAAACTAAATTGATTGTTAGAGAATTAGAGAATTCTGGGAAATTCTGCTTCCAGGCAAAGGCTACTCATGTCATTGTAATGAAGCAAATTGTTCACAGAGTTATGCGTGTTCTTTGTAGATGATTTTTTTGCTTTCCCCTACTCTGATCAAATTTGAAAATGGAATGCATATAGTTAGAAAGTTTCTTAGGATCTTCTGAATTGTAGAAAATGAATTTTAGGATCTCTGAGATGTTAAACTTGGGAAAGAAATCAGAATATGCCTCGTATCATCTTTTCGTATAGGAAGCTCTTGGTTATCAGTTACCTGAGCTATTGATAATGGCTCCGTGGGCAACACAGAAGTTGTTGAAATGCGTTTGGCTGCTTATGTTTGCTCATGGGTGCGTTTCTGATGTTTTGGAATCAGCCTGCATTTTAAATAAATAACCTTGATTGCCGTTGTCAACAGTATTATTCATCATTGTTGTGGACATATTGGTCAGTGGAGAGAGATGTAAAACAAAGGGCGATACACATATTGAAAAGGAAATAAACCACCCTCTGTAGAAGCAAAAAGGAACAAGGAAATTGAACATGTCATTCATCAAGGAAGAACTAAAGATTGCCAATAAACATACAAAAAATTAATCTTACTAACAATAAAAAAAAAGGATAGCATTTTTCATCTGCTAAATTGGCAAAGATGCTAAAAAGGATGATCATCAATGTTGAAAAATGTCTGGTATGTGGACGGAATCTCATACATAGCTATTGGGAATAAAAATTGGCAAGATGTTTCTAAAAGGTATTTAAAAATATATACCAAAATCTTAAAAACATTCATATTCATCACTGCCATAGCTCTACTACTAGGAATTTCCTATAGGCAGTGTGTCTTTTCTTCTTTTGCATTGCTTAATCCTTTTGAGAATCAGCTTACAGTGATGATTCCACTCCTGGGAAAATGCAAATGCACAATCCAGTTTGCATTTAATTTCTTGGGTCTTGTGGTGTTTGCCAAACTCCAGCCAAATGACAACACCCTATATTGCAATATTAATTTTGCATGACACCCAAAATACTGTTACTTTAAAAATGATAAAAAAAAATCATAAAACAAAATCTGTAAGACATCATATTGAGTAGATTTCATGTATAAAACTGCAAAATGAAACATAAAGTAAAATCTGACATTTATAAAAATTAAAAACTAGCGTAGTGCACCTGAGCATTTCAGTATATGTCATCCGTCACTTGCTGCTTCTCTGCTTCCCTTGGAATCCGCGGAGCTGGTGGGGTTTCAGCCGCCTCCTGCCCTGGTTAGCATCCCTGCGCGGTGCTCTCTCAATCTGTCTTTGGGCTGCTGCTCTTCTTTACCCAGGGCTTTTGAGTGGCAAGTTTTGCTTTGTTCCCTCTTTCTTATCAAGGAGACGTGTTTATGAGAGAATAAATAAATGCCAGCCCAGGATGGATCTAACTGCCCTTTGCAATTGAGAGACCTGCCCCCTACAGGGGGTCCCTCCCACTAGGACCAAGGGCTGCAGGGTGGGATCCATGTGGGTAGGAACAAAGTCTGGTAGTGAAGAGGGCTGAGATGCATTCGTGGTCCTAGTCCAAAGGGACCCTTAGATCAGGGGCTCTCTAAGACTTAAGTCCATGAGGAGGGTTTTTTAAATGAGGGGAAAGTTGCTAGACCCTGTTCCCTCTAGCTTCAACAGTTCATTCACACCCAGAAAGAGACTATCTTAGAGGTATAAAATCCTCGCTCCTCATGTCATAGCAGAAGTAATCTGCCACTATAGGGCTCACCCTGAAAAGCAGAATCCGTTTAAATCACAGTATGTGTCATAAGGGGACCTTTTGGTTTCTTTATATCCCCAATCTTAGTATGTAGAGTCTAGTGCTTTTTTTTCCCCCCCTTTTGTGGTTATGCCATTTCTGGTTGAGATCTTGCACCAAGTAGAGCAGAGCCTTGAAATCAAGCCATTCACAAACCTTTGCTCAGGCACTTGAGAGGGAGAGTCTGAAGGCAGATCCCATTTTGATTCAAAGAGGTGGTAAGAGAGGCCCTGAACAGCTAAGCTTTGGATCCAGACTGCCTGTGTGACCTCTGCCCCAGTGACTGAACCTCTGTGTCTCAGTTCCCTGGAGAATGAGAACAAAATTGGGAATGAAAACAGGACTCATCTCCCAAGGCTGCTGTTAGTTACCACTCCATGGATGCTAGGCGGTATTTTTATTTTCATATTGTGGATGAGACCTGTACATAAATAATTAAAAGCCTTAACTAGTTCATTTTAACTTAATTTCCTGGTGGCATAAAACTGAATATTATCTTTTTTTTAAATTTCATTTTGTTTTTATTTCCTTTTTTTTCCTAATCAGATTATTACTTAGTGAAGTGTTGGCTTCAGTGAACAGGTTTGAGCTTTGTTTTGTTTTTATCTTATCGTGGGGTCAGGAGGCCATCTGTACCTGGCTGAACTAGGGCCCAGAAGTAATTAGTACAGAAATGGCTTCCCTGCCCGCCCTCCCCCGGTGTCTGGGTGCTGCCAGTTTGGAACCAGAGTGAGGTGGGAAAGCCTTCTTTGGGTATGTTGTCCAGGAAGGAAGTGGAGGAGGATGGCTTGATCTGCTTCTGATTTGAATTCCTTTTGCTGGAAGAGTGTGGGTCAGATAGAAAGATCAACTCAAGAGAGACTGCACCACTCTGGGTACAAAATGCAGCTGTGTAGGTCCCAGTGACCAAGGGTGGCCCAGAGTAGGACAGAGGCCTATTTCCCAGGTTGACTCTAATCCTGGATGGTTCTGGAAGCCCATGGTTGAAAGCTGGGCAGCGCTCTTGGCATGAACGTTGGTGGTCCCCTCGAGGACACGGAGGTGCTCCAGAGGCCTGCGCAGTGGTGAGTGGGAGCCAGTGAGATCAGAGCTGGGAGTAAGGATGCAGGGGTGCCACGTGGCTCATGGCACAGGTACGGGCTTTAAGCGGCCTCTCCTTGGGGACACCTCCAATCACTGACTGTTCTTTTATTGGGAGCTATTTTGCAGCGATCAAGGTCGTCGGAGATCTTGCCACCTTAATTTGGGCGTAAATAAGCTGAGTTCGTGTTTTTATACCTGCAGTCTGGGGAGGTGTGGGAAATTTAAGTCTCATGTGATATTGAGAGGAAGTAGACTGGACTGTAGATCAGGTTTAAGTTGGTGGATTTCCTATACATTTTGAAAGCAAGATGGCACCATCAAATTATAAATTTCTTGTCTAGACCAAAATAGAACAGAAGGATCAGATAGTTTGGAGGCTGAGTCTTTCCTTGAATCTAGGCTTCCTAGTTAGAAGAATAAAAATCTGACTTGTCTTCTGCTTTGGGAGGAAGATTGGAGGCAATGATGAAATTAATTACTTTAGGGGTAGTTTTTCATTACCTGGGGCTTAGATTATATTCTTCTTTCATATTTTTTTCTGAAAGTCAATTAAGAAGAAATTAAGATTGGTTTCCATAAGATTTAGCCAGGTCTATTAATTTTCCCATGATAAATGTCAACGAAAAGAAAAACTGCATCCTGTTTCCTTGTGCCACAAAGTGCATTTTCTCAGTCTCTTTCTCTCACAAGTGCATACACATGCATGTGCATTCTCACACACATGCACACACCACACATTTCTAATTTAATGATGCTGAAGTTTGTTTTATTGCTCAGCCACAAAAAAGAATGAAACCTTGCTGTTTGCAACAGCATGAATGGACTCGGAGGGTATTATGCTTAGTGAAATAAATCAGACAGAGACAGATGCTGTGCATTATTACATATACATAGAATCTAAAATCTAAAACAAACTGTGAATATAACCAAAAAGAAACAGATTCGCAGATATAGAGAGCAAACTGGTGGTCACCTACCAGTGGGGAGAGGGAAGGGGGCAGAGGCTGGATGGCATAGGGGATGAAGTGGTACAAACTCCTGTGTATAAAATAAATGAGCTACAAGGATATGTTGCACAGCACAGGGAATATCGCCAATGTTTTATAACTATAAATAAAGTATAGTCTTTAAAAATTGTGAATCAGCCTATTGTACACCTAAAGCATATAATATTGTAAATAAACCACATCTCAATAAAAAGTAAATTAAAAAAGAACTGAAGTTTCTTTTAGCATCCACACACAGAGAAAGCTTTGCAGGGAAGGAATTTTAGGCAGCTGGTGGAGTGTGTGTTTCTGTGTTAGGACTAAGGTCTGACGTTGGGAAAGGTAGCATTACTTCCGGCTTGCTTGGTTTTTAACTGAATCTGTTCAGTGGAGGGGAGCCTGGCCTTGCTGCAGTGTGGCTCCTGGTACGGTGGGGGCTCCTTTGACGGAATCAGTGAGAAGCTCCGGGAGCCATTTTTTTCCTTTAGCCCCTGAAGTGAATTGCCACCAGGCCGAGCAGGATGACTGGACAGAGATGGGCGATGCCGAGTTTGATCCAAGCTGCCGGCACTTGAAGCAGGCGGCAGAGGCCCTCCTGTCACAGCAGGGGCCCCATCTGTCAGTTCTGTGAGTGCACAAATTCGAGGCATGTTAAGTGACGGTGCCGCAGTTTGCTGCTCTTGGCAGGGGACCCGGAGACTGGGACTGACGTGTCTGCTGGGGAGCAGGGCCGGCATCTTGGCTCGGACTTGGGACACTTGCCATTTAACTGAAATCTCCCTCCAGCTTCCTGAAACTCTTCATCGTAGCTGCGTTCAGAAAAGGAAGGCTTCCTTATCATCACACGTGCTCTCCATCCTTTTGTTTCCTTGTGCAGCCCGTCCAGGCGCGCTGGCGCTCACTGGTCCCCTTCTGAGCCTGTGCACAAGTTCTCTGAAAAGCACTGAGCATACAGAATAAGACATCACTGCCAAGGGTGGTAACAGAGGCCTGACAAAGAAACCTCGAGCTAATAATCGAGAGAACCACCAAAACAAACAAAAACACCACCCGCCTCTAAACTTTTCTGCCTGCTCCTGGTTTTTTTTAAACTAGTAAGGAAAATTAATTTTAAAAATACTTTCAATATCAAGTTGAATATATTTCAGGGTTTTTTTGGATACTTTTATTATTTTTTCAGGATCTCAGTCATTCACTTTAGGAGCTGAATTATTATTATTGCTGTTGTTCATTAGCCATTATAAATAGACCAACGTCAAAAAGGAAGAGAAACTCTTCGCATGAATTATGCTGAATTTTAAGAGTTTGAAAATTATAACATTATTACGCCATTAAAATGTTGGAGGCTAAGGAGAATTGATTTTTTTTATTCCTTTAATATTTAATGGGCTCGAGCCATGTGCCATATGCTGTTAATAGGCCACAGGCCTCTGCGTTCTGGGAGTGTGCACTCTGGAATGGGCTGTTGTAATTGGTCGCTAGATATTGTTTACACAAGGTGACATGGAGGAACCTTGCAAGAAGCACAAAGAGAGAGTCCCAGGGACTCGGGAAGAGTGAGGCCACCTGCAGAAGAGAGGTGCCAGGACCCACTTAAGGCACGTCCTCTCTGCTCTGAGTTCCTGACAGTTCAAGCCGGTGCACTTCCGTGCGAGGCTCCGTTGGCCTGTCGCCTTAGGAAATGACCAGCACACACTCATCTCATCTTCCCCCTAAGGGTGAGTTGGTGTCGAAGGGGAATCAGTCTACCTCCCTTCAGAGACTTCACAACTTCGATTCGTGAAATCACTGCTGTGGAATCCCTGGGTAGAGGTGGAGAGTTGGTGATAATTGGGGAACATTTGGGGCTCTCTCTAAGATAAGGAGATGGGCTCCACAATGGCAGGGACTGTATCTGTCTTGCCCCATGGCTGTATCTTCTGTGCCAGTGCTGTAGCTCCAGCCTGAGTCCACATGCAAAGGCAGGAGAAGACAGACCAATGTCCCAGCTTAAAGACAGTCAGCCAGAGAGAGCAAATTCTCCCCTAGTCCACTTTTTATTCTGTTCAGGCCTCTGTAGGATGGGGCCCACCTACACTGGGGAGGACTATCAGCTTTACTCAGTCTAGAGATTCAAATGTTAATCTCCTCCAGAAACAAGCCCACAGACCAGATCTAGACTACACCCAGAAGAACATCTGACCAGTGTCTGGGCACTCCAGGACCCAGCTGAGCAGAAAATCAATGGTCACACCAGCTTCCTGGTAGACCGAGGAGGGATGAGCTGAACCAGCACCAGTGCTGTCAGTGATGGGACTTTGAGCTCCCGCGAGTCCACGGATTGTTCTTTAGGTGCCTGGAGATCTTGTCACATGAAGCATCGCAGCCTTCCTGTGGGGCTAGTGATGGAAGAACATGAGAACGTGGGCGCACACAGAAGCCACTGGAAGAGCAGAGCGAGTGCAACCAAAAAAGTCAATATGCGAAGACCCGCATGTAAGACCCAACGAATTTACAGGGAAAACTTTCACCTTTATAAGAAGCTACTAAAACAATGAAAATAAGTTCTTTGAAAAAAAAGTGTCATGCTTTCCTGGCCTGACTCTGTGCGTCGTAGTTTTTGTATCTTTGTTTTAGGTATGTGAGGTCTCCTTGACCTTGCAAAGAGTCAGTCACCTTGCAAAGAGCCTCAAAAATTATGGACGGGACGTCTTCTTTTTCTGCCTTGGCTGTCCACACAGACCTCCCTTCTGATGCGGTTCACGTGTCTCCACCATGAGTTGTTGGGCTGCATTTTCTGTCGACCTGGGCTGATGGCCTCCGTGGCTTTGTGGTTCTGCTGAGCAGAGCAGAGCAGAAGGGAGCGATCCGAACCTGTCTGCTGGAGGGGGATTGCACCTGTTCATTGCTAGTACTGCTCCCCTGTGGCTGAAAATCAGACTCTCTTGACCACAGAGCAGGTGCTTCTTGAAAAGTGACAGACAACTTCTTCCTTTTCCTTAATCCGTGAAGATTTGAAACCTTTGCTCCAGTGCAAGTACACTCTTACTAAAAACAAACGTGCTTACTGAAGTGGTCGTTCATCTCACAAAGATCTTAGGACGCCCCTTCATTCTTATCTATCCTTTTCTCTATCTCTATCTATCTTTATATACATATATATTTATATATAAGGTTACTCTCTGATAAAACACCAGAATCAGAGAATTAACATTTATACAATACTGTTATATAATCTACAGACTTTATTCATATTAACAATTGTGAGCTAATGTACTCTTTACCCAAAGAAAAATAAATGATGGTCCAGGATCCAATCCAGGATTATGTGACTGGTCTCTTTAGTGTCCTTTAATCTATAGCAGATTCCTTTTTTTTTTTCTGTCCTTTTTTTATTTTTAAAGTTTAAACAGTGCCTTCCGTTTGGGTTGGTCCAACATTTCCACATGAGCAGGTTCAGGTGACTGGCAGGGAGGTCACAGAAGGAATGCTGCGTCCTTCACAATGCACATTACTTTGTCCCTTGGTTGTGATGGGTTCTGCTAAGTTTCCCTCCTGAAAATTGATTACTCTCCGTTTGTAATTACTAGGTGTCTTGTGGGGAGACACCCTGAAGCTATATAAATATCCCATCTCTCAGCAAACCTGTAGCCCCCAGTTTCAGCATTCACTGATGCTGCTTCTTGCTGGAAACGTCTGTTACTACGGTGGTTGCCAAATTGTGGTTTCCTAATCATCTTTACCTTGATTAGCTTGTATCCTGTTAGAAGAACTTTTCTTTTCCCACCATTAATTTATTCCTTTATCTATTTATATCAACATTGATTCATGGGTTCTTACTTTTTTGGGGGGCTGTAGTCATTACTATCACTACTTATTTTGATGGTCAAGTTGTCCTTGGTCTGGTTAACAGGAGCCCCTTTCAAAGCTGGTGCCCTGTCCTTTGGACATATTTCTGCCATTTTTAGTACTTTCTTACTTCCTGATTCAGCATGGTATTGCAGGATCATTTCATCCTTTTCATGTGCCAGCTCCGGAATCAACTGTTTCTCTAAGGAGGGCTGGCTCTTTTCAGTGAAGAATGATATTTAGAAACCAGGATTTGGGTTTCAGGTGTAGCTTTGCTACTGGCCTGTCACTGCTTGCAGTCTGTCAGTGGGCACTGCTGAGAAATAAGTGTGTGTGTGAATGTAGGCATTTGCACACAAGCATACCTCCGTCTCAATGTCAGGGTCTATCACATATGCAGCAATACACAAGAGTGTCTGTTTCTTCACAACATTGCTAGCATAATACGTGCTATACTTTTTAATCTTCACCAGTCTGATAGGTGAGAAAGGCATCTCGGTGTAGTTTTAGTTTGCATTTCTCTAATTATGAGATCTTTTACTTAATAATCAGTCAGGTAAGACCTATTTTAGGGGTTACACTTCGTTTTTTACAAAATGCGTAAATATTCTAGTTGACCACACATTTTGAAGTACATAACAAATATTTCCATCATACATTTAAATAGTTACAAAAGATCTAATTTACATCATATTTTAAATGCGAGTTGACAAGGAGATTAGACCAGGCCATTTCTTTCTTGTTTAGGGTCATCTTCCCTTTCTCCCAAAAAGGGAGAGAATGGATTTCAGAACTGTTTTTTATATATTGATTTCACACTCTGTCATATTTCCCCTATAATGTAAAAATATTTGACATTTTCAAAAATTATTTTCTGAAATATAATATGAGTTTAAGTTCAAATATTTCTCTGGTTTGAGTTATCCTTACAATAACTATGCATGTTCCATTGGTCAGAACAACATATGTTATAAATTTTGATAAATAATTATAAATAAAAAGTAGTAGACAAATTACTCAGTGCAATGGATGAGATGACATTTTTAAGTGAAATTTTTATTGAGAGAATTGATTCACATTAAATTGTAAGAAATGGTCCAGAGAAGTCCCATATACATTTTACCTACTAGTCTCCAATGATCACACTTTGCAAAACTATAATATAATATCACATTCATAGAATCCAGCAATTATTCAGGTTTTCCAGTTTTCCTTGTACTAGTTTGTGTGTATATGTGTATTTAGTCCTAGACAGTTTTTGCACTTGTGTAGATTCATTATCCTTCCCTGCAGTCAAGATAATGAACAAGTCCCTCACAACAGTAACCACTCGTGTTTCCCTTTTATAACCACATCCCCCATCTCCTGCCACTCACCTCCATCTCTAACCCCTGACAACCACTAGTCTGTTCTCTATTTCCCAAATTTTGTCATTTCAGAAATGATATATAAATGGAATCATAACAGTATGGAATCTTTTGGGATTGTTGTTGTTTTTTCACTCAGCAGAATTCCCTGGTGATTCAACCAAGTCGTTCCATGTATCAATAGTTCATTCTTTTTTCTCACTGAGTAGTATTCCAAGGAATGGATGTACCACAGTTTATTAACCTTTCACCTGCTGAAAGGCATCTGGACTGGTTCTGGTTTTTGGTTATTACAAATAAACCTACTCTGAACATTCATGTAAAGACTTTTGTTTGAACATAGGTCTTCACCTTTCTGGAATACTTTGTAATTCCATATTTAGTTAGCCTTGGCGTACCTGTCTTGTTTCAAACCTCCAATGGTTTTCTATTAAGAGCTCTAGACTTGTAGTCAGTAGACTGATGTGTTTATTTCATTACCTTCAATTGAACGCTGTCTCAACATTATTCTTTCTAAATGTTTGGGGCCTTTTCTGGTCCATTCCTAACAAGTTGTGTGCTAAAGAAAATGAATTGATAAAGCACTACAAGAACAGAAATTGGTGACATTTTTTACCTGCCACCAGTAGTTGTCCCTTTGATCCATTTGTCAGGATAACTGTCAAGCAGCGTGCTTGGTACTGATTTATCATTTTGAGAATTTCTCATTGTGAACACTTTAGGGCCTAGAGAGCTCTCCTGAATTTTGCTCCCTTTCTGGTATATTCCACTGATTAGAAAGCAGAAGGGGAGACATCAGACTTGTCACAAAATAAATTGTTCTTGTGCCACCGAGTGGAACAGTGGTTTGACCATCCTTGGGCCAGCTCACCAGAAGGAAGCAGATGAGGGAATGTGTGTTTTAATGTGGTGTCATTTTTATTAAGTGACTTTGTCTTCTGAAGCACACTTCAGTGCCTTCTAGATAAATTGCTTCTGTCTTTGACAGTGACAATGACAATATTTCCAGGCTTCACATATCCAAGAGCCAATTGACAGGACAAATTGCACATGGGGACTGCTTGATAAATGCAAGATGGGACACAGCCTCTCAGATCACTCTGCATCATTGGAACTAAGTTGTAATATGAATAACAGAAGTAAATCTGTCACTTAAATACCTAATTGTGAGACATGCTATATTTAACAGCTGAAGCCATGTTCATCTCTTTGTTTGAGTGCAAAAATAGCACATAATTTTTCCTTGATGTTGGGTCTTAGTAAATTTGCTTTTTTCCCCATGATATACATTTATATAATAAAAAAGAAGCTATCTCTCCTAGTAAAAATTTCATTAATGTTTTTATAGTTTTTATCAACATAGCCCATGTGGATACTTGGGAACAACCGCTAAACAATAAAAAAAAAATATTCCCAGTATGCATAACCTTAGGAAAATTACTGAAATAAATAAATAAATAAGTGGCACTAAGCAAAGGCACATGTATACACGTGCTCAGGGGAGATGCCTTTTAGAAAATCTCCATCCTACTGCCAGCATTATTACTACTACTGAAAAAAAGATTAAGAGTAAGTCTGTAAGCCTTTGTGGGTTGTCACCATCCCCTTTATAAAGTGTACTGTTAAAGTCAGAGGTAGGCTTACCCTACAGCCAGGCTCACCCCCCTGACTCTTAGTTAGCCGACCACACCTGGCCAAACAGATACAAAGCAAAAGACTTTGGAGGATGGCCTTGTGGGGAATGGCAACAGTTCCTCCTCATCCCTGTCCAGCCACAAGACAGCTGGGTCGACTCCTGCCCTGATAAGGGTGAGGTAGATCTGCCCAAAAAATAGGCACCGGAATGGTCCCCAAGGCTTACTCTGGAGAAGAAACCCTAGTATCTATCCAGACATCAGGACAAATGTAGGGTATCTGACAGCATTCTAACTGCCAGCTCATCTTGTTTGGGAGGCAAAGTCAGCCTTGTATCTTGTACATCTGTGTCTTCCTAGCTCCCATAAGGTTCCCCTCTCCCCTGGGACTCTTCCATTGGCCTACCTTGTCTTCTACCTTTGGGGATGTTTTTGGTCTCAGACCTTTTTGAACCCAAGAGAAGTTTTCAGATCCATCAAAAGCTCTCCCAGAAGCATAATGTTCATCTCCCTAAGGCCAGCCTTGCTTATGTAACACAACATTCTGTAAACTCATTCGTAAGCATCTTCCGCATCGTTGGAATGTAAGCCCCCAAGAGGGCAAAGACATTTATTGATGTTGTTCACTAATATACCTGGTTCCTAGTAGGTTCTCAGTGAACACTTATCAAATGAATGTACAGCTAAAGAAATGTAATTTTCAAGCCCAAAGCTTATATCATCACTTCCATTTTTTCTCACAACATCCTACATTTCACTGTGAACAACATTTATCCTTTAACATCTTCTTCATGGCCTAAAGCATGTTATACCAGTTCAAGGTCATGGTTAGCATTACCGTTGTCTGCATTGTGGATTGTTAGGTACATTGGATCCATCCCCACTCTTCAAAGTGCCTAGTGGCTTGTAACTCCTCTGTGACCAGCAAGGAAGGACGAAATTCAAGCTGGGATCATAAATCTCAGGATTTTGTCCTTTTCCCTTTCTCTGAACATGCAGGTGAGAGTTAACGTGAGAAAAGAAGAGCTTGACTGGTATTTGGCTCTTGGGGAAGAGCGGCTCTTCTTTTTCTCATCTCTGCCTTGTAACCCAGAGGCTATGAGGATGCCCAGTTAAGTTTTCTCCATCCTGTGTTCATATCAAGTTATTCTGTGTCAGCTGGGGAAAGGAAGTCTCCTGCAGACGATGAAAGAACAGCAAGATCTTTTATACCCTGAGTAAGGCCTTTGGAGAATCTTTGTTCTTGGTGTGTCATCCTGGAGAAAACCTGTAGTAACCTGAACCAAAGCTGGGCTTCTCAAGTTGGGAGGCTGGGTTTACCCAGCCTGGAAAGTTGAAGGCCCCCAGGAGACCAGATGCTTGGGTTCTCACGTGCTCATCCGTTCCATTTCCCATCTTCATTAAGGGACCCCCGTCATTACCCTTTCCCATCCCTCTGTCTGGTCTAAGCTGAGATGAATCAGGTCCAAAATAAGGGTTTTTCAGGTCAGAATGAAAAATGGACTGGCTACCGAGAGGAAGGAACGGAATGGTGCCGGCTCTTCCAGAAGGAGGCACGCTGGGCAGCCAGGGTTTGTTTTGCCGCAGATGAGGAAGGAGTGGTGATTCATGAATGGAGAGCTGGCTGGGGTGTTGGAAAACTCATGGATGGGAAGGAGAGATTCTGAGGACACCAGTCTCTCCTGATCTGACACCATTAATGCTGCAGACACTCTCATGGGCCCCTTGGCTCCATGGACTCTGTGTGTTTTCACGCGCCGTGATTCTTCTCCAATATCTTCTTCAGCTAGGGTCAGGCAAACTCATTCATGCACAGTGCAGACGTCTGTGTCTGGGCATCCGAGTATGCCATTGAATGACACAGAGGGAAAAACTTTTCATTTTTTGCTGTTTGTTTATTTCTCTCAGAATGATTCATTCCTCATCTGTTTCTTGCCCAATGCCTGTTTCTGCAAGCGTGGCCAAGATGCCAGTATCTACTGCCTATTTCCAGCTGGTTGTAACTCCTCCTAAAGAAGCTTCTTGTCATCGTCCAAGTCTCTTTGTTCCAGCACCTTAGGAGGTGACATCTTGAAAAAAATCTGTCTACCGTTTTGGACCTTTAGTGAATAATTTTGTGACTCTGTTTCTCGTCTGCCCTGCGGCTCTGGGAGATGCAGGTATTAAGGATGAGGCTCAGAAGGGACTTATTCATGTAGGAAACATTCACCTCTTTCATAGACAGGGCGGATAACGGTCCTCATTCACAGACGCTGTATCTGTGCACAGTTGTGGAACCCCCGGGTCAGCCTTGCACACTGAGTCCTGTGTTCTTACTCACAGGGAGGAAGTGCCCACAGAGGGCCATGAGAGCAAAATTCCCACATGAGGAAGACTGGCACGAAGGGGTCTCTCTCTGTATATAGATTCAGAGTAAATCTCCGAAAGAGTATTGACATAAAAGGACACATGGATAATGAGACATGTGTACTCGTGGTCCCATATCCACAGGGGGCATGCCTGAGTGCATGGCATAACTGAATCTTGGGTACTTTGAGACAAATGAAAAATAAAGTTTTTACTGTTGCCCTTGAACAGCAAAGCCATCAGGCACATCTCTATTTAACTACTCATACAAAAATAAAGAGAGAAATTCACTTTTTTTTAAGCCTAAATATTTTTTTTCAGTAACTTAGAGTCAACAATATGGGTGAATGCCACACTCTGGAGACCTTAATTGGAGAATCAGGAAATGCGAGGCAGGCAGTAAATAACTGACTTATTAGGGGGGAATTGCACAGAGTCGGGGTTCCAGAACTCAGGCCGGTAACGATGATAGCAGGGCTGATTTTAAAGGGTCATTCTGAGAGGAGACGGTGTTGATACATCATTTCATCATTTTGCATTCCATTCTCAAGGACACTCTATTTAGAGAATTCTTTTGATTCCACGTCTAGGGAAACTATTCAGGTCATTTTTCCCCTGCATCTCTTTAAGAAGTGCCAACTTGTTAACGTTATTTTTTTGTATTAATGTAATCTTGTAGAATATCAGACCATGTTATCAACTCCCCAAAGGTAACAAAACAAAGTTTCATTGACTTCCCAAGGTTCACCAGTGACATAAGGTATTCTCTCCGACCCATGTTTTGTGTTGCCCAGGTCTTACGGGGACCAGAGAGTGGTTCTTTACTGGAACAGTTAAGGAAGGTTTGGACAGGGTTTTTTATCAAAGAGAAAGCTTGCATTGCCAAGGATGGAGGTGAGCAGGGCCCAGTAATCAAGTAGCAGGACTGGAGCTGTTACCACCAGAGAATCGGCTGTTTTCTCGCATTTCAGATGCATGTTTGTGAATTCTGTGCTCAGCAAAAGGGCTTATCTGTCCATCACAGCCTTCGTGGCCTCCACTGCAAATCCCAGTAGAAGGCAGACATTAAGCTGCGTTGCTCGGGCGAACAGCCGGTGTGGTCGCTGGCCCTTGTCCGCATCACAGTTGAGAGTCGTCGTCACATAATCCACTCTCAGCCGTCCTCCATCTGCAGGCTTAGTGATGCTTTGCAAGATGAAGCTAATGGAATATTCAGGATTAGTCCTGGGAGAACATGTTTATGCCTCTCTTTTCACAGCAGACTTGTGGCAGGATGCCAAAAGCCTGCAGTTCTTTGGATGAAAAGTTTTATTTTCTTTGATTTCATTGTAAATAGATTATAATTTTTTTTCGTGTTTTAGAAAACAGATAATAGATGTGTTATGCACTGATGCTATACACAATGTGTCTTTATGTCAAGTAGATAAATACATGACCTTATTTTTTGTGTTCCATTTTACCTGAGAAGTTTAGGCTTTTGAATCTTACTTTCTGCAGTTATAAAACAAGAATGAATTTTGAAGACATGCCTGATCCTATACTGAAATGGAAAAGAGTGTCATTACAAAAGCGCCAGACAACAGAATGCTGCTGTTTCTTTGGGAGGACCCACTGCATCTAGGGTGTTCATACAAATCTGAAATTTCTCTTATAGTCCAAAGATGGGGCAAATGAATAAATTGCTGAAAAGTGAAACTAAATGGAAATAGTTCTCATCAGATAGCAAAATGGTCTAGGAATTCAATCGGTGTCTTTTAAAATCTAACTCTATTATAGACATTTCAGTACCTTTGCCAAGTGGTCAACTTGTTAGGAAAAGTATAAATTCTAAAGATGGTCATTCTTCTAGGAAGAAGAAAGATGCCTCTCCATCCTTCTGGGGTGACCCTGTGACTGTTTGAGAACAGGAATGAACAACTAGAACCAAGAGCCTACCATTGATCTCTCTGATTTTCTTCTTTTCTTCCTTCTGCAGGTTACCTATCTGGGTAAAGTCCCCACCACAGGCATGCAGTTTTTGTCAGGCTGTACAGAAAAGCCAGTCATTGAGCTCTGGAAGAAGCACACACTAGCCCGAGAAGATGTCTTTCCAGCCAATGCCCTCCTGGAAATCCGGCCATTCCAAGTGTGGCTCCATCACCTCGACCACAAAGGTGAGGCCACGGTGCACATGGATACCTTCCAGGTGGCCCGCATTGCCTACTGCACTGCCGACCACAACGTGAGCCCCAACATCTTCGCCTGGGTTTACAGGGAGATCAATGACGACCTGTCCTATCAGATGGACTGCCACGCTGTTGAGTGCGAGAGCAAGCTGGAGGCCAAGAAGCTGGCCCACGCCATGATGGAGGCCTTCAAGAAGACTTTCCACAGTATGAAGAGTGACGGCCGGATCCACAGGAACAGCTCCTCTGAAGAGGCGTCCCAGGAATTGGAATCCGATGATGGTTGAATGAACTTAGGATGCTTCAGCAAAGGCAGCATTGGTCCAGGAATTCCAGGCGATTGATGAATAAGCAATGATTCAAATTTGGGATGACAAGACTGCCAAATTATTGGCCAACCAAGCTTTTTAAATTCAGAAGAGCAATTCTACATCTAAAGAAATGTATTATTAAAGTAATTACGTTACATTGAAATCTGCTGCTGCTGTAACTGTGAGGAGGGCGGGCGTGTGGATGGGGAGGAAAGTTCTAGACTCTCTTCTTCTTCTTCTTCTTCTTTTTTTTTTTTTTTTTTTTTGGTTCTCATTTTCCAGTGCCTCCCTGTAGGAGATCTCCATGCCGATTTTCACCACTCTCAGGCAAATACTCTGCGGCTGTTATTTGATGGATCATTCCAACTTGCCTTATGAAACCCAACAAGAATGTTGAATGCACCTATAAGAGCCCTAGCTGTAGGGGGAGGTGGTGAGCGCCGATGCCGCCAGGAGGCCCCCAGGTTACAGGAACATCTCAGGCAGACCTGAGAGCTCCTCTCCCCTGGCTGGCTTCGGATTCTCTCCTCAGTGAGCAAGTCAGCACAGCCTTTACCGAGCTTTACAACTAACAACCTGATAGCTGGCAGTTAATTCACAGTTACAGATAATGCTTTTATTACATAAATGTATCCAGTAGTACCTTCTTATTGTATTCACGTCATCTATTTTCTTAGCATACTTGCAACTACTAAGAGCCCCTTTCCTCCTCCCACCCCATCCACCCACTTTGCCCGTCCAGCCCACGCCAACATCCCTCCAGGGATGGCGTCTCCACTGACACCGCAGGCCACCGAAAGGGAAGAAAATAACCAAGCAGGTGAAAGAAACAATCAAAGCAGGCGTTTAGAACCACCACCACCACGACAGAAAGTCTGGCAAAAGGGAGTGAGTTATCAGCAAGCGAACGAACTCCATGTAGGCAGCCCTTTTTTTTCAACCTGGATTTATGGTCACTTGCATAGTTGATGGTGTTGTCTGAGGAATCTTCCACGGCAAGCTTCACATCTGATTTGGTATCACTAAGGAAGCCCTGCCCCATCACTCAACGTGGCCCTCGTGTGGGGAGCAAGCTGTGCAAACTGGACTTACGTACAGAACCTCTGTCCGTTTGATTCTAAAGGGAAGTCTGACCTTCTGCTCTTACAATTGGATTGACATCTTAGGGTCAGTTTGGTGTTTCTAAGGAGAACGTCTCACCAGGAGAGCTTGCGTTTTCTCCCTTCCATGGATCTTTCAATCTCATAAATGCAAAGAGTCAACATTCAGTGATGTTGAAAATATTGGTTAAAATAATACATTTAAGGCCGAGAGCAGACGACTAGTTTTCCAGGTGATGCTGCTCCTTTCTTGAAGTCTCTTCTTAATCCTGGTACTAAGGTTAGGGGCTCGGGGACACCTTCCAGAAGCCTTAAAGGAGAGTCTATCAAATTCAGCGAGCAGTGGTGTCGGTGTTCCGGTCTGTGTATCTGTGTGTCCGTGTACGCGTTTGTGTGTGTGTACGTGTGCCCCCGAATGTGGGTTCAGTCTTAAGGCACGTAGAATAAGCATGGGGTCGAATCGAGGGGAACGCGCCTCTTGGAGATATGCTTGTTGCTTGACAACAAATGTAAACTACTCTTTAGCATAAATGCATTCATTCTTTAATAAAAAATATGTTTGCATTAATAAAGCTGAGGAGTTTCATACTTTATATGTTTTTCTTTTTTCAGGTAAAGGAAAAAAAAAATCCCTGAAGGACAATACAGATCAAATTAAATAAATAGAGGATTATATCTAAAAATATATTAAAACTTGATCATCAATAACTCATTACTTGATTGTGCTTTAAAAAGTCTTGTTTTATTTTCTATTGGTCTATTTATGTTTAATTACTGCCCCTCCACTGAGATGGGAATGTCAACAATGGAAATTATTAGTTATTTAGTGTGATGGGCGTATTTCAGAGGAGAGTTTTCTGGAACATTTTGCAAATGATGATTATTTCTAAAATCTCAGGTACCTCTTTGGAGAAGCTGCACTGAAATCGTGGAAGGTAAACACGGAGTGATTCCCTTAAACCGCACTGATTAAAAATGTCTCCTCCATTTCTCAGAACAGCCCCATTAATCCAGCAAGGCAGGTGGCCAGGGAGCCTGGTGTCTTGAGCAAGGCTCTTTATGGAATCAGTAACAGATATAAAGGCTTCTAAAGTGAAAATAGAGGAACTGCTGCAGAGAGGAACTCAAGGAAGAATTACTGCCTCACTCCTCTGATGAAAATGGCGTTTTCTTTCAAGTCGAACTTTTCCCAATTTCAGATTCACTCCATTGTCCTTGAATATGCTTTGAAGATGAGGAGAGAAAAAAAGAAAGACCCCAGCCAGCATATATTTCAAAACAATGTTATTTTCCTCTCTCAGTGAAATTTGGATGGCAAGTGCACATATAGTTATTCACAGCAGAAAGCATTTGGTGGTATTTTTTCAAGGCACTAAGTGTGACGTGCTGAGTAATTGGCTCTGATAATATTGGCATGAGGTTTTTGCATAGTGCTTAGTAAGCAATTTAAAGATAAATGTGCAATGACATCTTTCAAGTAGTTAATGAAGTCTTTTGGGACAGCCAATACTAATTTCCCTAAGAGGGGTGATTCAGACTTGCACTATCATTTTTTAAACTTTATTTCCTTGCTTTCTATACTATGCTTTTTATACTGATGCTCACAAAACACTTTTGTGGACATTAACTCCTAAGCCCCTCAGAAGGATCCTGTAGGTGAATGTGGCGGTTCCTTTAAGGACAAGGAAACTGAGGTTCAGAGATGTTGCATAACTTGGCCAAGGCAGCACAGCAAGGCAACAAGCACAGCTGGGGCATGTTTGATGGAGACTAAAACCCTCTGACTTCTGATCCAGGGCTGTTGCTCTGTTTTGGATATTTTGTTTCCATTCCTCTTAAAACCCTCTTGCTTATTTTATATTAGCATACTAAGCCACTGTAAATAAACATCCTTTGCTATTCATTTTTGAAGTATTTTTTATAGCAATAGAAAGGGTTTTAAAAGCAAACAAAGGCCCAAGTTTTATTTGAGCACACATAACAGAATGTGAGATTTTGCTTCAGTATTTGATTGGCTGTGGTCAATGGGCAAAATACTCTCTCCACCACTAAAGAACCAAGATGGCTATTTTGTTTTCTTTTTCTCAGGGCATGTTAAAACTTCGAATCAAATCTTTCTATCACCAGATTCTATAGCATCCTGTAATTTCCTTTCATGTCATTCACTGATGTTTTCAATAATGTATTTATTTCTATAATTGTGTAAATATCGGTTTAAGCATTCTGGGGTGGAAGTGTCTTTAAGATGGGGATTTTGTTCCTTTTGTTTACGTTTTATCCCCATCTTTTATCATGGGGCCAGGCACCTGGGGGAACTCAGCAAGTTCCTGTGAGCAGGATGGAGAGAGGGATAGACAGATGGAAGGGAAAAAATCACCATATGAGTCTTGGATTTTTAAGTTCCAGCACAGAATTCTGGAATCCTGGAATGAACCCTAGAGGTGCTCTTGCCCACTTTCTTCAAAGGTGAACAAATGTCTTTTTACTGAAGAAAAACACCATTCCTTACCTAATTCCAGAACGAATTTGTGGCTGCTTAGAGATAGAAATGTTCCACGCAAGCTGTATGATGGAAATAGAGCAAACGCTACCCCGACATAGATAATGCATTTTAAGTCACCTGCATTTAGTAGATTACAGAATTCTTGTCATTCATTTGATTTTGTTTATTCCTGTGGCTGAAAAAGAAGAAAGTGATGGAAGAGGGCGCTTTTATCTTGACGGTGTGAAGCCTATGAATTTAACTGTTTCCCCCAAATTTATACTTCAGAGAACATTTTTTTTTCTTTGTCTTCTCTTCTGCTTTTTTCCACTTTGCCTTTCTCCCCTCCTCCCTTAACTATTTACTTATGTACATAATGCCATCCCAGACAATCTGTGATTCTAGCAGGGAAGAGCATGTATGCTCTGCATCTGAGATCCTATGTTTTGGTCCATGATCCATTGATGAAAAATTTGACAAGGTTGTTGAACCCTGTGGATTATCCTAAATTGCTCTTAATTTGTTATTATTTTTTCAGTCAAATAGAATATGATGAGACTTTAATTCTTCATAGCTTACTATTTCTTTCTTAGGTACGCCTACAGTGTGCTATCTCCTCACTCCTAGAAATGCCCTTGACTAAACTGCAGTGAAGGAAAAGATTCCCCTAACTGTCAGATTCTTATTGGTCTTCAAGAAATGTGCTTGTTAGATACTAAGACCTGGCTTTTGAAGTAATTTTATGTGATGCGTTGTTCAACTGAAGAACTTTAGCCGCTGCTTCTGAAGAGGTTCCAGCTGGTAATTGTCACCAGAAAAGAACTGTTTGTGGCATAAATTCAGTCTTAGAAAGAATAACAATGAATGGGTAAAGTGAATTGCTAAGAGGAGGAAAAATCTAAACCATCTCATTTTGCACATTTACAAATAAACTACTTTTGTTGAAAATGACTCTAAGATACGATCTTCTAAGCCTGAGCAAAGCTGACATTCACAGAGAGATTTGGGGGGCTCTTTCTTATGGAATGTCCTAGTAAGATTATCTTGGGTTTTGGTTTTACACCCAGAATTAGGTATTCCAACAGAATTCGGAATAGTTTTTGCCTAGGAAACTTACTGACTTTCACTTAGAAACAGTCTCAAGTTCCTACTTTTCAATTGCTTGGCTTAGAGGCTGCTAGAAGATGCTGAAATATTCTGAAAATGGAATTACTGAAGTGTTAACACACACTGTCAACCCCTTCATAAAAACTCCCAATAATTTGTCAGTGCTTTCATAACCACAGCTTCATTTAACAACTGTGTGGAGGGGGGGTAATTAGGTTTATTTATTTATTTTTAGAGAAGGTACTGGGACCTCATGTTTGCTGAGCATGCGCTCTACCCCTTGAGCTATGCCCTCCCGCTAACAACTGTTTTCTTAGTAAAAAGTGGTTTTAATCCTTTTATCTAAACATGCATATTAGATGTTGAATCCGTTGAAAACATGTGATTTGTGAAATAAACGTGATGCTACACAGCATGCTTGATTTCCAATCTGTCATTGTGTGGCAGTAGTTGCCTTTCCAGAGCATCCCTTATCCTTGGAGGGCAAAGCTTAGGAGAAACATTTAAGGAAATACCTACTTGCAAGGAAGAGCCAAGAGTTGACTCCATTCCAGGGTCACTTTTTTTTAAAAATAGATTTATTGAGATAATACTCACAGTCCATACAATTCACACACTTAAAGTATAAATTCAATTTTTTTTTACTATATTCACAGATATATGCAACCAACACTACAGTCAATTTTAGAGCATTTCTTGGGGGAGGAGATAACTAGGTTTATTTATTTTTTGATGGAGCTACTGGGGATTGAACTCAGGGCCTCGTGCAAGCTAGGCACACACTGTACCACTGAACTCTACTCTCCTTCCCTCCACGGTCACTTTTTAATGTCAGTTTGGGGCCAACTGAGACCAAGGCTCATCACAGTTTTGAGCATAGTTTTTCAGATACCAATTTTGCACAGAAAAAAAATCTAACAAAATTTTTTATGTTCATAATTGGATTACCCTCATATAGATGCTATTATGGGTATAAACACATTTTAATTGGGGAGCTTAGGATGGAATTAGACCTTTAGTTCAGCCTTTTGCCAAATTACCTTATTGCCTTTCTCCATTTTAATAGCAACAGCTTTTCCTAGAATTTAGAACCACACTCTTAGTACAGTAAAACCTCATTAATTTAGCTGGAACTAATTAGTAGTTTGTGCTTTTGGCCTTGAAAGCTTCACTTTTATGCTTATTTTTAATAAGCAAATAAATAGGATGAATTAACATTGTTATTGGAAATATTTGCCTACTTGGGGAAACACTGCTTCTGCATATTCTAATAACAATTTACTAGACATAATTTCAGCATAAGTAGAAGCTGGTACAATTGAAAGTAAGATTCTGATGTGCTGATTTCAAGCTATTCTTGATTTATTAAAGTGGGTTCTCCACAAAGCAACAGATGGTTAATGCAATTCTAGGATTCAGAGCCCTTGAAAGTTAAAAAAAAAAAAAATCCTCTTTTAAAAAAATACGCGTTTACATACATCTTTACTTTCAGCCAGTATAAATGTTTGGTCTTATTAACCACAATCTCCCCATCCCACCAAAAAACTTAGAGTGACTGACTCTTCTTGTTTCTCATAGACACATTGCTATCAAAATAATTGAAATTGAAGATTTTTTTGAACATTAAACTAATAATTTTCTCTTTGCTACTAGTTTTTTTTTTCGAAATTATCAAGACGCTAAATCTTTGTGAATCACCTTAAGAAGCATAGTACCTCATCAAGATCACATAAAAAGTCAGTCATTACCAAATTACATTCAGTAGTCTGGTTTGTATGTAAAGTTTAACACTTAATAATTTTTCAGATCTGTGAATGGCTTGATGACTTGCAGTGGTCACCACCCATCTGATCATCATATTAGCTCTGTCTGAGTGATGTATGAGATTCCGAAGGTGACAGCACGTGGAATGGAGCCTGTGATTGGGGGCCGGTGGGCAGCATTGGAAACCAGCCCGTGTTCCCGTAGTGTGCTCTTTGGCATGAGGAGTGGTGTCAGTCCACAGCAAGAGGCACCTTTTTGCAATCCATCAGCCAAGAGAGGTGCTTTCATATAATTATATTCTCAGACAGGACATGATTTTTCTATCAGGGTAGAAACTTATTTTTTCCTTTCCATATTCTTTTTTTTCCTTTTCGTATTTTTTTTTTTATTGAAGTAGTGTCAGTTACAATGTGTCAATTTCTGGTGTGCAGCACAGTGTCCCAGTCATGCATATACGTGCACACATTCGTTTTCATATTGTTTTTCATTAAAGGTTATTACAATATATTGAATATAGTTCCCTGAATATAGAAGAAATTTGATTTTTTAAATCTATTTTTCTATATAGTGGCTAACATTTGCAAATCTCAAACTCCCAAATTTATCCCTTCTTTTTCATGGTTCACCTTAAAATAGCAGTCATGCGTTTTACCTGTATCTTGGTTTTTAATGTATTTTTTTTTCAGACACATGAAACATTGGACACATACTACACCACATGTTTCACAAACCAAAAGAAGGCACACAAGGACCACTGGCAACCTGAGGGACCATCAGTAACTCTTCACATCACATTTTGGAGAAGACCATCTAATCTGAAGGTGCCTAACTTTTAGACTTAGAATTAAAGCAATCGCAAGCTTTGAGTCATCACATTCTAAGTGTTATTGTATGAAAAATTGTGTTTTAAAGAATCAAAAGCATTGTTTCCTGAGAGCTGTTTCTTCTCTATTACTCTTGAAGGAAAGATGTGATGCATTGCACACATTAGGCAGCCTCAGAAAATGGGGGAAAAAAGTATCTGGGGGACCCAGGGATGCCAGAAAGCCCTGGCACCTGGAGGTAAACCCTGACGTCACTCTTGTCCTGAGGTGGACCTCCAGGGCAAAAGTCTTATTTATTTTTCCTATTATTGCAACCCTGTCCTTGACACAAGCCTTCCCCATGGCTGGAAGTGTCATGGAGGAAGTAGGCTGATGTCAAAAACCAGCAACTCCTTAAGAAGAGAGGAAAGAGCCCTGCATCACCCACAATTTGGTTTCAGTCAGACCAGCTCTGTGTCCTCAGAGTTTTGGTCTTCTGTTGGCCAAGTGCCTCCTGAGAGCACTATATGCCTGAAAGGCCATGGTGACAGGACGCTGTCTAGATGACTCATTTATCTCCGGGCGAGGAAGGACAACCAGCTTCTGATCTGAACACAGAATCTCCAGTCCCACCGCTCGTCACACCTCCAGAGCCACGAAGTTTATTGAACAAGTTTCTGTTCTAAAACTCAAATTTGATGATGCCAGACTTTTGCTTAAAATCTTTCCACGACCTCCTCATTGTCTGCAAGGTAACCTAGTTCACGTCCTCCGTCCCTCCTTCCCTTCCTGTGCTCTGGCCTTAATTTTATAGGTGAGCAGGATAAATGAGCTCCTTCATAAGCTGGTTGTCACCTGCTCTTCCAGCCTCAGATTGAAACCCTTGTTCTGCGTTGCCCTGGGAAAAGAACTTAACATTTCAGGCCTCAGTTTCCTCATCTGTTAAGTGAGAATAATAGGTGCCTGACCCACGGAGTTGCCATGTGAGTTGAACTAGAGACCGTGTGTGAAGACCTTAGCCACGGGCTGCTGCCCTGCGGGCTGCTCAGTTAATGCTACTATTTGGAGGTTTTTATTTTCGCCTCTCACTCCTTCACAGGGACCTTTTGGATAACCTAAAGAATTCTTTGCAGTTCTCCCAAAGTATCCCGCTCCCCTCTTTGCCGATTCTGCTCCTTCCTCCAGGCTCCTACAGACTTGGGAAGGCACTTCTACAACCGCCTTCACACGAGGCTATTTACTCGCTTCTAAGTTGACTCCACCCCTGATCTGAGAGCTCTTGGAGCAATGCTGGCCTGTGGATCTAGCCTGACAAAAGCACATGCAATTTAAAACATTTTAATATTCAAATGAAAGCAACGGAAAATAAAGAAGAGATGTTAATTTTAATAATAACCTTTATTTAACCAAAATAGCTAAAATATTATCATTTCAACACCTAATCAATATAAAATGCATTAAAGAGATATTTCACATTCTTGTATACAAATCTTTGGTACTCAGTACACGTTTTCCCTCTACAGCACATCAGATGCGTGATTAGCCACATCTGACGGGTGCTATTTGAGACCACACAGTCCCAGAGGGTGAGGACTATGGCCTGAGCCTCTCTTTACCCACAGAGCCCATCTCAGTCGCTGACACACAGAAGGGCTTGTAAATGCTGGTTAAATGAATAAAGCAGTGAACACACACAACCCCATTAGGTATGTAAGGGTATTTGCTTGCCAATGAAGTAACACACACTGAGTGGTTTAAACAGCTGTGGCCTCACAATTCTGGAAGCTAGAAGGCTGAGATCAAGGTGTTGGCAAGGTTGGTTCCTTCTGAGGCTGTGAGGAAGAATCCGTGCCATGCCTCTCCTCTAACTTCTGGTTGTTGGCTGGCAGCCTTTGGCATTCCTTGACTGCCGCTCTGTCACCTTGCTGTGTGTCTTCGTGTTCACATGGCCTTTTCCCTCTGTGTCTGTGTGTGTGTGTCTACTTGTCTGTCTCCAAATCCCCCTTCTTTGATAAGGACACCAATCATACTGGATTAAGCCTTTATCATAACTAATTGCAACCGCAACGACCCTGTTTCCAAATAAGGGTACATTCTGAGGTCCTGGGGATGAGGATTTTGACATACGAATTTGAGAATTGGGCACAATTCAACCTATAACATTAAGGCAGGTAATAGCATTGTTTTCAGAGCTCATGGTCAGAGGAGTAGAGCAGGGCTCCACCTCAGATTGCTCTACTCTAACTCAACACTTTTCCTCCTCCTGCCACTGTAGGGAGCCCTCTGTCTGACCTTGGTTTCTCTTGGTCAGCCAAGGTTGTGGTTGGGTTATCAAGGTCAAAGCAGGCAGTCCTTTGAAGTATGTTTTCATTTAAATGTTTTGTTTTCTTATGAAATAAAACTAACATGGTTCTCAAATACACAAGCATTTCAAGGAGATGAAATTCCCCTGAATTTGCCCTTTCCCATCTTCCATTTCTCTATCATAATTGTTTCCTTTTATCGTGTTGGTGTCTGATAATCACTGGTTTGGGTTGTCTGCTGAGGGAAATGAGGTTGTGAGCAAAAAGCAGTTTGAGGACTAAAAAAATAAGAACGTTTGAAACAGGCAGGATGGCTCTTTCTGTGTGTGACAACATGAGCCAACACTTATGGCCAAGTTTTCCAGGCCAACCTTGGTCTAAGCCAATGCCTTCATGGAGCTCCTGGTGTTTTTCATTGGGAATTGGTGTTTTCCAGGCATCACAGGGTGATCCAACTAAAATCCCCACATCACAAAAAGAAAAAGCCTTTGAAGGCCAGAATTTGTGATTTGCCAGTAACATGGGGGTTGTGGTGCCTGTCCACGCCTGCAGCTCCAGGTCACGTGGTTGTGCCTCACTTTTTCTTGTAAGCATGTGCTCCGTGCCATACTGAAGAGTCAGATTCCCCGGCTTTATTGTAGAACGTCTTTCCGCAGCATTTAAAGAGCTGTTTCAATGCCACCCTGTTAAGATAAGCCCATACCAGTATTCCACTGGCCAGCAACCAAAGAACTTCTGTGCAGCCGGGAGAATTTATTACAGAAAATTATTTTCCAGGCTGATTATTCAATTCTTTTTTTTTTAAAGGTCAGACTTTGTTCTATTATGATTAAAGTTTCCTTTTAATAAATTGCCTTTTTCTCCACAATGGGCTTTCCTCCGAGGACTTGGGAAACTTTTTTCTTTCTCCTTTTCTCTGAAAAATTAATGAGCCTTGCAATTCCTTTCAACATAATAGTATCGGTCGTGCTGAAGTTTCTCTTTGTTTTTAGGCAAATCCAGCTGACACTAGAATGTAGCTAGTCTCGGTGGCTCTCTTAGGAGACACTGAAGTGCTACGGCATGAGATTTGAAATGATGCAGTCTAGGCTTTCTTTTCTAGGCTCACAATATCCTAGAAAAGGGAAACACAGGAATGCACATTTGCAGGTTCTTCCTGAATGCGTTGGTGAAGTGAGAGTCACGTGCAAGATGGTGACTGACAAGTTATTTCATTCAGGCTCCATACTGTCCATGGGTTGCTCTGTGGACTCCACCAAAGGCTGAGGGGGCAGTTTAAAGAGAGAAGAGGATTTTGAAGGAAATAAAATAATAAGAGCTAATACTTTTGAGCACCTAAAATGTGCAAGATCTTTAAATACACCATCTTAGTCATAGAACCCCACATGGTCAGAATTCTTATTCCCTCATTATGGATAAAGAGTTGATTTTGAAAATGCCTTAGGAATTTGGCTGAAGCCCACAATTACTGGGAAGCAGGCTTAGGACTGAGATTGGGACCATCTGACCCCCAAACCTACAATTTACCTACATGCTTCAAAGACGCGCTCAAGTCACTTCCACCTGCAATGGTCCAACCACCTGGACTTTGGGTCGCCCAGATTGAGTCCCAAACTTCTCTGCCAGATCTGAGTGGCTCATGCTCAGACCTGAGGACCTAGTGGGTCAGTCTGGCCGTTAATGACTTCTCCAGCCTCACTTTCAACACTTGTGCAGCCAGCAAGCCCCCGCGATGGCTTGTCACCAATAGGGCCCCTTTTCACAAAACCAAAATGCTTAAATTCCCTTGGACAATTTTGATGGTTTTTTCTGATCCCTTCCCTAACACCCAAGTGTATTTCCCTGTTCTAATTAGAAAATACATTTCAGTCCTCCCCTCCTTCTATACACTTCAGAATCTGATCCTTGAGCCTGAATCATGAGAGATTTAAATGAGATAAAAACAGAAGTGAACAATCTATTGAGGGCTTACCATTGATCAGGATTTAAACTCTTTATGGTCATTTTCTAATGTTAAGCCTCACAAAACCCATATGCAGAGGGGACTATTGTCCTTATTTTGTAGTTGAGGGAAGTTAAGTTTAGAGAGGTATTTGCTAAGTGTCACTATTCCAGGGAGCCAGTCTGAATCTTGAGTCCACATGGCTTATCCAGCCTCTCAGGTGAGTAAAAATCCTCAGCTCAGGGCCTGACACAGGGCATCCTCCAACCAGGTAAGTCACAAAGCTATTTCCGCAGCCTGGCTTTCCTGTAAATCCCTCTTCTCTGGTCAGCACCTTTCTTCCTGGTAAATTAAATTATACCTTGGAGCCAACTTCAAAGGTTTTAGTCCTCAAGGATGGAAGATTGAGAAGAAAGATCTTCCACTGTCTTGGGCATCTTTACATATTTACCTATTTCAATCCTTCATGACGTTAAATTTTTCTGAGACCTAAAGAGATGAAACGATTTCTCCCACTTGACACAAAGCTAGACTGAGACTCAAATCTTTGTACGGATGGCATCTTCCCAATTCTTTGTACAGAAGGCATCTTCCATAACATGGCAAAGATCTTCTCTAAATGGTCGAGGTTATAGGTGTCTATAAAAACACCATTCCTTTTATATTTCCTTTAAACGTTTCTTTTCTCATCCAGGAAGTTCAATAGAGGAAATGCAGAATCAATTGTGAATTAAGGACTCTAGTGTCTAGTGTTACTATCCAAATAATTAGAGTATACAAAAGGGAAAAATATACTGAGTATAGCTGGTTCTTAATAATTGGTACTTTGATCATTCCTCACCCATTATTATAAATGTGTCACTTAATGCACTGACGTTTAATCAAACATACCATTTACTCCAATGCATCTTGAATGGTGGAATGCTAATCTTCATGCCCATTAAAAATGCAGGCCATTGTATCATAATTATTGCTCAGTTTTTAAAGCCATACAATTTTCAGCATCTATTATATGGATCTGCCGTCAGTGTTTTTGTGCAAATCAGCCTGAGAAGTCACTCCTGGTATTTAGTATCGTCTCGTCTTCATCATTTTACCTTTGATTTCCCAATTTTAAAAGAGACTGTTGATATTTACAACAAGCAGATTGTTATTTCCAGGGGAGATTTCATGGCTCTGGCTTTACTTAGTGGCATTCTCTTTTATAACTTCATTTCATGATCAAAGAAGACACGTTTATAATACAGAAGAAAGGATAGTCTCAATATATCATTGTGCAAGAGTGAATTTCTCATGCTGATGTGATTGGGGAATGGTTGTTCCTCTTGTTTGCCAATAAACGTGCAATGCCTTTCATAAACATACATAAATATATATTTGTATATGCATGTCATATATATGACTTATATATGTGCATTCATATATATGAGTTATTTAAGAATTATTTTTGTTGCTTTCTAATTCTTTGATCTTGAGGGAAAAAATTATGAACACAGTATTGGTTTCCCTGGTGAAAATTCTTCCCAGAAGACACGGTATGGTCTGAGATATTTCACTAACAGCAGGCAGTACACAAAGCCATTTCTACGGGAAAACATGCCATCTGGAATAAAACAATTTGTGGAAATGCATGTCGGTATGATTATGCTCTCCTAGGTGAATGATGATGATAACTGCATTATCAAAATAGTTTTTTAGTAGGAAATGGAAGACTATTTGGAAAGAACTGTTATGGATAGCTTTTGGTTAAATTTTCTGGCAAGTGCTTCATGCATTTCAAAGTAAGAGAGACTGAACCGACACCATGTGGCTGCTTTCATGTGCTGGATAAAATGCGGGAAGGACAGAGGGAGACTGGAGTATTAACATAATCGAGCAAACTGTTTTGTAGAGTTATCCTTAAGTAAACCCACGATCAGCTGACTCGCAGTCCTCTATGCCTCAGTGTCCTGGTCACCCTCTGGTTCCTTCTATACTCACACCAACGGCCTTTGCACATACTGCTCCCACTGCCTGGAGCAGATCACTACCTGTTCTCTGTCTCCCAGTCTTAAACCCATTCCTTATGACACAGATAAAACTTCTTTAGCCTGTAAAGGTGTGGTCAAAAGTCCCATACAGTCCTCTACCTGCGTAGCACCTTGGGTATGTTCTTTCTAGCACTTATCATCGTTGTAATCTTGCTTTTATTGGCATGACTCTCGGGATAACGGCAGTCGATTCCCCACTCGGTTTTAAGTTGGCCAAGCACCTACCACAACGTCTGCCGCTTAGACGGGGCCCATAAATACTTTCTGAATGAATTAATGCCTTGGCTTTAGAATGCGATGACTGTGACCTTGGACCACCTTGCTGAGGCTCACCGCTAGTTTCACTAAGCAGCCAAGGCTTGGCTGGTGGGGCAGCACACTTTGCCGGCTGCACTCAAGTGTGGTCGGTGACTGCGGAGCGGAGATTGCATCTGTTTGAAACTATCTGGGCTGTGTGGGGATCGAAGTCTGCAGATTAGAGCAACTGATTCCTTAATCAACAGGGTCAAAATGACTTCAAAGAGATTTCTTCATGGGAGAGATTGGGCAAGAGGAGGGTCCAAGCCTGATGTAGGAAATGTTAAATCTTCTGTTCTGACTTTATGAGGCTGTTTCTACCAAATTGCAAATATTTCCAGTTTAGTTCCAGGTTTGTGCCCAAAGAGAACAGTAATGACTGGGATTACAAGTTGTAAGAACAATGAAAGGCCATGGGGATGGTTTATCAATTTTTCCTTGATTGGGACCTAGAGAAGTCCAGGGACTTGCCCATGATCCCTGGGCTAGTGGCAGGGTCAGGGCTGGAATCCAGCATTCTTATCCATCAGGCTCAGATCCTGCTTCTTACGATAGCACGTCTGCTGCATATAAACCCGGGTCCACTCACTCATACAGGTGGCTTGCCTTGTCACCTAGAAGAAAGGTGACCTGAACAAGCACTTAACTTTTTGGGATCTCAGGCTTTGATTTCCCACTTGTAAAATAATGGACCGTGCTAGATAATGCCTAAAGTAGCTTTGAATTAAAGATCATTTGTTATTCTACACCAACCCTCTGCTCTTCTCAAACTATGATTCTTTGGACATCATTTCTAAGCCCAAGCCCTGTACTGCAGAGTATAATATACAAGTTCAACATTAACCGTAAATAGCAGTTGTATTAGTTATTATACGTACACAGAACTAACACTTACAATATGCGAGACACAGTTCTGCGTTACATATAGTACCTAATTTAATCCCTACTGTGACTTACGGGAAACACTAATATTAATTTACTCCCATTCTACAGACAGGGAAACTGATACCCAAGGTCTCAGAGATTCTAAATGGCAGGGCTAGGATTTGAACCCAAGCAGTCTGGGTCCAGAGTTTGTGCTAACTTGGTTTAGAGACAAATGGACAAAGTGAATTTTGACTCTTATATTTAATTTGCTTATATATTTACTCTTTTTCCAAAAGGGTTTGAAGTGCCTTACAGAGGTACACACTATACAACACACACAACATGAATAAATAAGGGGAAGGGAAAATTAATAAATAAGTTTTTCCAAATAACTATTTTTAAGTATCTCCATGAGTTGTAGAAGTGTCATGTATTTTGCAGATTAAGCTGTTTTCAGTTATATGGTTTGCAAGTAATTTCTCCTGTTCCATAGGGTGCCTTTCCACTCTGTTGATGATTTCTTTTGCTGCTCACAAGCTTTTTAGTGTGATGCAATCCCACTTGTTTATTTTTGTTTTGTTGCCTGTGTTTTGAGTTTCATATTCATGAGGTTGTCGCCAAGACCGACATCACGAAGACTTTCCCCTAATGTTTTCTTCTAGGAGTTTTACAGTTTCCGTTCTTCCATGTAAGCCTTTTATCTACTTCGAGTTGATTTTTGTGTGTGGTGTAAGATAAGGGCTTAATGTCATCTTTTTGCTTGTGGATATAGAGTTTAACCAAGACCATCTGTTGAAGAGAGCATCCCTTCCCCATTGCGTATTCTTGGCGCCTTGGTCCAAGGCCATTTCCTCTCCTGATTCCCTCCCCAGCCTTGTCTGTAATGAAGAATTGCATCCATCTGGCTCACTTGCCCTCTGGCAGCATCTGGTTTTAGCTAATGGGGAGCACTGGCCAGAGACTGGAGGATGAGAGAGGGCGATGTCAGTGTACTCATTCCCCTGGCTTTTCCCCTGCAAGGCAATCTTGAGCCAAAATAATGAGAGAAAAATTCCCCAAGCTCTGTTTTAAGTACTATTGTTTTTTAAACATAAACTTTTTTGGTATCAGATTTCATTTTTGTACAAGACATGGGGTAGGGATTCATGTTAATTTTTTAATATGGCTACTAGTTGACCCACCGGCCTAAACCCAGTTCTTTACTACTAATTTGAAATGCTATCAGATATACACGACAACATTTAAAAAAAATTTTTATTTTTGTATTTTTTGTGATAGGATTATATTTTTTATCCTATTGGTTGCTTTATTAAATACAATATCTAACATACTTAATCATTTATTTTGTTACACATAATTTATTCCTTAATTTGAATGATAATGAACTTTGACAATATTTCATCCTTCCTCCTTTCCCTTCTCTTCCTCTTCAAAATTATCTAATTTTAATTGAATGTTTTATTTTCCTCAGTGTTTACCTTATATCTTTACACATGTACTTTTATCTCTATATACTTGATTTATTGGTTTTAAATACCCTTTTTTGACCACAAACTATAAATTAACTGGAAAGCAGCATATTCATATAACCTCCATCCCACATTCTCTCCAACTCCCTCTCTCAGCTTCTATCTAATCATTTTACAAACATTGTTGAGATTTATTACGTACAGATTGTTCTACACCCATAATTTATCTTTGACAAAGTCCTGTAGTTCAGAATATTTAAAGTTCACCTTGAATCATTTTTCTATTATCTTCCTTTCAAATTTATTATTTGCCCACGGGTATTTTTTATCAAGAAATTTATTTAAGAAGAGATAATAAGAATTTTATTCCTGAGTTCTAACATGTCCAGAATTTTTGTTATCTTTACTCTTGAATGGCAGTGTCTTGGTATAAAATTTGTGTTTAATGCTTTCTTTCCTGGAGGACTTTGTAGAGTACTCTACTCCCCTCTTGCACTGATTCTCTTCTAGATCTAACATGGAATGAGAAGATAATATATTACTAGTCAGATTTCTTCTCCAGTAGTGACTGGATTTTTTTCTTGGCTTCTTAAAGTTTCTTTATTGCAAAGATAGATAACTTGTCCTCAATACCCTTAAATTCAATGTTGACATTCTAGTCTAGTGTTTACTGGGACACAGTGTATGCCTTCAATCTGTGGAGACATATTTTATTTTATTTAGGAGATTTAACAAATATATCTTTTCAATATTGTTTCTCTTTCACCATATTGGTTTTCTTCTTTGGGGGCATCAATGAAACTTTTTAAACTCTGTCTCCAACTTAATTGTGTTTGATTATTTTTTCTTAGTTCTGTGTTCTATGCTTTACTGCATTTCCCTTTACGTTGTTCTAGAAAGGAATTCTATTTAGGATTAGTTTTGTTCTTTTGCTTCTCTCTTTAGTTCTATTTCATCTTTATTTTTTTTTTTAATTTTTTGCCTTCCTATTTTTTTTCTTAAACTCTTTTATCTCAGCTTTGAGATCTTGTTTTATATAGGCAACAGCTTACACTTTTCTTTAAGTTCATGATGTTTAGTTAGTATTAATCTGATGCTTAGCAACATAATTCTGCTGAGTCTATTTTCATCTGCCATTTTTTTCTGTCCCTTTTTGTATTAGCTAAAGCTGCCATAACAAAATGCCATAGACTGGGTGGCTTAAACAGCAGAAGTTTATTTTCTCACAGTTTTGGAGGCTAGAAGTCTGAGATCAGGGTGCTAACATAGTCAGGTTCTGGTGAGAGCTCTCTCTATGTCTTGCAGACGCCACCTCCTCACCATGTTCTCACATGACAGCATGGTAGAGAGAAAGAGAGAGAGAGAGAGCTCTGGTGTCTCTTCTTATAAGGGCGCTGATCTCATCATGAAGGCTCCATCCTCATAACCTCATCTAAACCTAATTACTCCCCAAATCCCCATGTTCAAATACCATCACACTGGAGGATAGGGCTTCAACATATAAATCTGAAGGGACACAAACAGTTAGTTCATAACACTTCCCTTCCTTTCTTTTGTAATATCTTTGTATATATGCTGTACCTTCATTTTTAACTTTATAGGGAGTATAATGTGTCTCAGTGTTTCTCTAAGTGTGGTTTGCAGAATCTTGGTGGTCCCTGAAAACTTCTTCAGGGGTTCTACAAAGTCAGAACTATTTTGCTAACAATGCTGAAACCCTATTTTCTTTTTCATCATTTTGACATTTGTACCACAGGTACCAAAGCAATGATGGCTGAAACTGTTTGTCCTGAACACGAACTAAGGCAGTGGCATCAAAATGCACTGTCAGTCACTGTCATTTTCACAGTGGTAATTTCACAATTAAAAAAAAAATTCCCAGTTTTAGTTTTCTGTAAGAATGTGTTTAATAAAAAGCAGAAATCATTGTTAATTCTATTAAATCTTGTCCTTTAAGTACATATCTTTAAAATATCCTGCACAATGAAATGAGAGTTACACATAGAGCTCTTCTGCTGAATATGAAAATATGATGGTTGGCTCAAAAAAAAAAAAAAAAGAGTTCCTTATTCATGGAATAGCATCTTTACATGAAAGGATAACTGACAAAAAACCTAACATTATTCAGATTTGAGCATTTGGCAGATATTTTCTCAAAAACAAATCAAGTGAGACTGTCACTTCAAGGAAGATAAGTGACAATATTTGTTGCCAAAAGGAAAAAAAATCAGACTTTCAAGCAAAAACTAGAAGTTTGGAAATATTTTATTGTGCTATTCTGGGCCTGACATCTTCCCAACACTTAACAACTTTACTGATGAGTTTAGTAGTGATTTTAACGATTCGATTTCTCAATATTGCACAATAAAATGAGTCAACATTTAAAAGACAGATCTGCGTTACTCAGTGAACCAGACGACCAGTGCATGATGTTACAAAATCATGCATGAGTAAAGGAGTCATTCAAAGTACAAGTTAGAGCAATAGGTTTTAATACAATAGAGTAAGAAAATTTCGTTGTTGTGGTTTCACATTCCGCACTGCAACTACCCTTTAAGAAACTACAACTTTTCAAGTTCTGACATCTTAAAGGGGAATATCCACAATTGTTTAAATGCTGCTCCTTTTCCAAATGCACGTTGTTTAAAGCCAGATTTTCTTCATATATGTCAACCAAAGCAACATATCCCAACAGATTACATGCAGAAGCAGATATTAGGATCCAGATTTTTTTCTATTAAACCAGACATTAAAAGATTTTTTAAAATGTAAAACAATACCATTCTTCTGACTGATTTTATTTTGGTTAGCAAAATATAGTTATACTGCATTAAAATCCTTGTTAAGAATGAACTTATTTAAAAAACGGAAACAGACTCACAGACATAGGAAACAAATTTACAGTGACCAAAGGAGAAAGGGCGGGGGAGGGATAAATTAGGAGTTTGAGGATTAGCAGATATAAACTCCTACCTATAAAATAGGTAAACAACAAAGTCCTACTGTACAGCACAGGGAACTATAGTCAACATTTTGCACTAACCTATAATGAAAAAGGATATGAAAAAATACATATATGTGTGTAACTAAATCACTATACTGTAAACCAGAAACTAGCACCACATTGTAAATCAATTATACTTGAATCATTTTTTTTAAATAGAAAAAAATCATGTTAAAATTTAATGGATTTGCTATGGTTGATTTTAAATAAGTTACAAAAACGAAAGTTCTTTGAAATCCTCGATAATTCTTAGAGCGTGATGAGGTACTGAGATCAAAGCATTGGAGCTGTGCTGGTATAGTGGTTAAGAGTGTGGAATCTATGCCCAGATTTTCTGGGTCCAAATTCTGACTATCATTTTCTAGTTATATGACCCTGGGCAACTTACTTAAACCCACTAGGTTATTTACCCTTTCTGTGCTTCAGTTTCCTCATCTGAAAAATGGGGACAATAGGAGCACCTGACTTACAGGGTTGTTATAAGGATTAAATACATGTAACATGCCTAGCACGTTGCCGGGCACACAGTATCGCCATATGTGCTACTGTGAGGTTCATGTTAGTAATAATCATGTCATCATTACTCAGGTTGGATTGACACAATTATTCTTGGACAGCTATTTTATGAAATTTAATTAATAAAGGAGCAAAGGCTGGGTCATAAGCTCTTGAGAATTCTCCTCCACATTCACGGTTGTGTATGTGCATTACCGTAGCCTTCGTTCCTTCCTAACTGACTGAGTTGAGATGCTGCAGGTTCCTCATGAGGTGAAGACCTGCCTCTTCTCCACCTGCCTCCCTGGCTGATAGCTTTGGGATTGTTTGACTTATCAGGTGGTTCTTCATTCGTATCTACTCTCCTGCTTCTCGAAACTTCATGCCATGAGGAGCCTCACCCAGCCACACCTCTTACTCTTCTTTGTCACTGAATCTAGAAGAATTTTTTTTTTTTGAGATTTAGAGAAGTTAAATTTGTTAAATGTTCTTAAAAATCATAGAGGAGGCCATTTGTTACATTATCAGCTACACAGATTTATGTGATACTTTATTCATAGCATTTAGATATATATTTTATAGCCCACTAAGTCCACCCTTATCCTTGAAGGAATTCAAATTTTGAAATTTTTGTAATTTATTTACCCTAAATAACTGAGAAATGCAGAGTTATAGCTCCTTTTTTTGAGATAAAAGAAATAAATTTACTATTTTTTCTATATTAATTGCTGCCTTTCTTCACATGTTCTGATGAATCTCGAATCTTTTCTCCCCCCAGAATATGCCATTAAAGAAAATGATTGGCTAGAGGTGGAGTGGTGGGGGAAGAAAATCATCTATAAACTCTTATACTGTGTTGCAGAGTTACCAGTTTGATCTGGTTTCATCATGATGGAATTTGAATTTCACTTTAACACTCTTTCCCTCATTTTTCTTGCCACTTTAGGGACATTTTCAAGAAGAAAATGTGAAAGAAACAAACAAATCTTTACTCCACATGTAAGACTGGGCATGTGTTTTAACATTAGCAAACTGTGTTAACACAACTCGTGGAATCAAGCATTTTTATATTCTGAATGTGTGTTTGAACTTCTGAAAAGACAGAAACCATAGGGAAAGGGTCATATAAAGTTTTTCTCTTCCTAATAAATGATATCTGTGGCTTGATGCTGTTCCCTCACTGAGCCAAGAGGAGTGTATGACCTAAGGTGGTTTCAGCTATAAGGTCTAGCCACATGTATCCTATGGAAACAGCAAATCAAGGCAAATACTTTCTTCTGAAGAACTCATTTTTGGGACCTTTTCCTGATTCACACTCCAAGGTTACCAAGTGTAAGTTCCATGTTGTATGTCTCCTTTTCTTTCCCAGAAATAACATCATTTATTTGACCTCAGCCATGTCTCTCCCAGCAAGATATGTATCAAGGATGGAATAGAAATGATTTGGAAACATTTAAAAGGGAAAAGAAAAATTGGATGATTTTGAGAAGGGTATTTAATCGACGTAGCTTTACTCGATTATACACTTTTGCTTTTCTCTGGTGTTTTAGACTTAGCAAACATGGTTTTAATTTTGAATCCTACCTGTTATTAAATGATTTTCCACCAAACCAAAAAAAAAAAAAAAAAAAAAGAATATGTAATGGATTCCAGATTCAGTGCAGCTTCAAGAAACGTAAGATATTTCAGAACCCTGGGGGATAATGAAATGCTAGAAAAACTTCAAAGCAAACCCCCAAGAAGAAATGCTCAAATTCACATCTTGAGCTCTCTTGGCTATTTTTCTAACTGTGAAAGAGGTCAGCCTTACCCAGCCATGGAAACAGGTGAAAAGTGGATGGTTAACATAGCAGAACACTTTCCACTGCTACACTTGGGGTTGCTTTTTACCTCTTCTCCAACCAACTGAGAACTAGAACGTGATTAATGTCTGTTCTTCTCTACCAGATGCAGAATGAGAGCCAAACTGAGCTTCAGTCGTCTTGTTTAATCACTGTTCCCTTCATGTGGCAGTGACACGTGGTGGGAGGGGGTGTGCTGCGGGCCTGAGGGGACAGGCCAGGCGGGGCTGGCAGGCTTCTGTGGAGAGCCTTGTTCATGCTTCTTCCTCCTGATCCGTGGTGGGAGTTCAAGCTGACTATGGTGAGTCTGGGTTTAATTTCTTAATTGGAACAGATGTCAACTAGTCACAAATATGAGACTGGTGACCAACTCTATTGCTATAGGTGATAAATACATGATTGTTAGAACACTTAGGAGAGCTGAAAAGTGAGCATTCCCTGCCGGAGAAAGCCAGTTTGATTGGAAGGGTTAGATGTTGGTAAGAACCTGCTGGATCATTTCTCTAACAGGGTTTCACCCAAAGCTAGAACAGCCTCTATCCCTGCTTTAAAGTGACATGCCACATTCCTTCTCTGACAGATACTGGAGATTTTTGAATTTCCAGAAAGTAGGATTAAAGAATTCAACCCTCACTTTTAGATCCAAGGTCTGCTAATCACATTTTTAAGGACCTGGCCACTTCACATATTGGAATCCTGTGCTACCATGAAGGTAACTATGGAAAACAACACAAAACAAAACCTACAAAGGCAGGAGTGAAATAAGACAGAGCGGTATTAGGTGACGTAGGTGGAGGAGGAAGCTGAGTTATAGGAACCTCACTGACAACTAGATGGTCTGCAACATACCCTCCCAATACCCTTGGCCAGGAAGAAAATGGTGGTCCATCAATTTGTATGACAGTGAGTCTTGGGACCCCATACATTTGGGTTCAAATCCCAACTCATTAACTAGATATTAGGTATCTGAGATCTTTCTGTTACATCTTTACAATTTTTCTGCAAATATAAAACTATTCTACAATAAAATATTTATTTACAAATAGGGTACCTTTTGTTCAAAAAGCAGGGCAGGGTTAGGGGAATATGTAGACAAAAACCTGGCTCAGGCAGGCAGAAAGACAAAGGCATGGTGTAACATGGACTCAGCTCGAGCCAAGCCTCCACGTCCTTGGTGCATGTTTCATTCTCCCAGTGAACATCATTCACAAAAACAAAATTCAAAAACAAAACTATTAACAGTTTCAAGATGGTGACTGCAGAGCGTGAGCTTGGGGTCCTGTGTGATTGCACTGGTCACATGCCCATAATGCTGGCCCTGCTCCAGGTATGTCCTTGGCCTTGCCAGAACCTTCCATTAGCTCTCCAAAGAGAAGCACAGGACAAACCACTATCTGTGATTCAGGGCAGAAATTCTTAATCTTTTTTGTTTCATGGATTCTTTTGGGGAACTTGGAGAATACCACTGACCTCTTCTCAGAATAATATTAGCACATTAGTACATTATGCAGTGTCTTTAAAATATGTCCCTCCACAACGCATAATCACCATTTTTTCCTGCAGATTCTTGTACACTGCAGCTGGCCAACTATAATAATTCCATGCTCAGTAGTCCTTTTCTACCAAAGAGTTCAGCCATGTGTTATCATATTGATGATGTAAATGTCTACAATACATTCCAGTATATCCTATTTATAATTATGTGTTGGTCAATATTTGGGTAGAGTTTAGTCAAAGACCACTCCACAGTATAATGTTCTTATTTGAATTAAGCAATAAGAGCATTTACTCTGAAAGTTTTTTTTTTTTTTTTTTTTTTTTTTTTTTAAATGAACATGACTCTGATGCTTTGGAATTTCAGTTGTCTTAGAGAATGCAAAAAAGATCTGAATTCATAGCTGGCTGGGTCTCCTAAGTTTGGCTGAAATTACACGATTAAAAAAATGAGGAGAAAAAAAAGAGAGAATGCAAGAAAGAATGAAAAGAAAGTGGAGTAGAAGACATCATTTCATTTTCCAAAACTTCTAGAGCAATATTTTAAGGTTAAAAATAAAATTGAAGGAATTGCTAAATTTTAAACAGAAGTTAACAAAAAAATAAAGGGACAATTTTTGCCATCCAAATTGATGTAATTTTATTCTTAGTCCGTTGGGAGTTGAGAACCCTCCAATAGTGAGCGTGCATGAGTCTCACAATGAGCAGGCTTGGACAGTCCTACTCCAGTCCCCTCTTGCTCCGTGGGCAACGGAAAACTTGACTGACATCTCATCACAGAAGAATGAATGGCCTGTTAGGTCATTGACAGCTGGGCCTGTAATTCCAGGTGGTGATGGAAGTACCAAAATTGAATCCCAGCAAGGCTGTACAGAAGAATTGGGAGTAAGATGCTGTGAGTAAGGTGAGCACTGATAACAGTCTTGTGGAGAACCTGGTAAAGTGTGATTACTTGGCTGACGCAGAAGCACAAGCCCAGCTCATTAATGTGTGGGTTCTGCTGTTGAGGCCTGAGCCCATTTTGTCAGCCTTCAATAAGGACTGGAAAATACATCTAGGAAAGAAGATAAAAACTCATTTTCCAATCTTTTCATTCCTTGGAGGAACACAATCATTTCTCATTCATATCAATTCTTTCATCTAAGGAGCATGACGTGTGACCTCAGATGTTTTCCAGATGCCTAATGGAATGTGTGGAGGAGGAAAATAATTTTATTTTGTTTGGTGCGCAAATTCAACTGTGATACTTATATTGTGGAAGAAAACAAACAAATGGGATCTGAGAGCATCTTTTCTACAGTATGTCATTTTATATAAGAAATAAAAATAGAAGTTATACAATAACACATAGTCAAAGTAAAGATGCTATCCAGGAAAAAGTCTTTTTTATTTATAATTCTCTCTTTTGGGTTATTTTTTATCCTAAGCATGAACCACCTAGAAGCTTTTAGGAGTTCTTCAGCTAATTAGCTTATTTATGATTCAATGATAAAATTATATTTTTGTCCCCCTCCCAATCACATCCAGACCTTAATATAATTTAGTAATTTATTACTTAGCTGTGGTACTTAAAACATTTTGCCTTCTTAAAATATTAAAGATCTATATCCTACTTACTTCTAAAAGGGCTCAAGGTAGCTAGTAACCTTTATTAGTATAACCAGGCCATGGTAATTTTTCTCCTTGCCTATGACATGGAATTCTGTCAGTCTCCATGAATATAAATTACCTCACTTCCTGCTTATGCAGCTGATGAGGCGGTCATGAAATTCAAGAGAAAATCATTTCCCAGTTCTTCAAACTGACATCACTAATTCCCTGGCTTTTTGTGACTTGGCAGTCAAAGTGTAAGGTAATATCTTAAAGAGGAAAAAATCCCAAACTTACATAAAGTTGACTTTCTGTCCTGCCACAATATGACATGGTATCCTCCCAACTATAAAACACTTTGAGTCATCTGGACCCTTATTTACTCAATAATTCCATTATTTAATATGATGGGTTGTTAGAAAGATAATTTATGAAGTTGTTGGAAACACATTGACTTCAGGTCCTGAAAACGTTTTTATGCTGAATAAAATGAAAATACTACACACGATAATGGTTCTGGTCAACACATGGAGGTGTTTCCTTGCTGGTTTCCCCTCAAATGTTCTAGCCCATTTCCACCTCTTTGGGGCCATATTTTAGTGGTAATATTACACGGAGTTCTTCAAAATAGAGAGCCCAATGTAAGAGCAGAAAATACAAGCAAGGTGAAGCAAGTAGAGAGAGCATGCTAAGAAATGTTTTCATCCTGGACCTTCCCATCAGGAGATCCCAGTCGGGTTACTAGTGGTTATAACCAACTTAGGTATTTGGTGGTAACAGAAGAACTATGGATGGATAACCATACAACGCCCACATTAACATCTATCTAATTTCTAAAGTGTCCTTGAGAATATCATAAGACAATGAATTTAAAAATTCAGGAATCAATGTTACTGTTATTTTTCAATAGGATCTTAATTTCTTGAAAAAAGTCATTATTATTATTTTTTTTTATCATCAATGTTATTATTGCTGGTTGTCCAGGAAAAGAAATTCTAAGTTATGGACTCCAATGAGTATGTCTGAAAGATCCACAGCTTTTTCCACCACTGTCACCATTATGATAAAAACAACAGTAGTATCAAAACAACAGCAATTCTGGTGAGAGTTGCTACCATTGAGTATCCCCCTCGTGTTAGGCTCTGAGCTGTAAGCAGTATTACTTCTTTTCATCCTATTATGGAAACAATGAAATAAATGATCAGATAATCTGAGTGCATTGCCAATGACACAGGTTATTTAATGGCCAAACATTTCAACCACAAGGATCTGGTCTGCTAGGCTGTACCTTTTTTTTTTTTTGGTAGTTTGTTCATGCATCAGTAGAAAAAACATTTTAACTAATGGTCAGGCCTCTCAGAAATTCTGCTGACAACAAAAGCAATAGTAACAATAAGGCATGCTACAGACACACACACACACACACACACACACTCACAGTACCAACCTTAAGAAACTTCCTTGGATAGTCAGAGGTTAGGGAAAATGGAAAGTTATTTCTCCCTCTAGGAAAACCTTGTGGACCTAACCCCTCAAAATTAATTACAGCAAATAAAATAAAGACAAAAATAGCATACTCCACTTAAAGACAGGGCTAAGTTGTGAGAATCTGGATAAGAGAAGCAGTTAGAAAACTTAATAATAGATTTTCAGATACTTGGGAAAGACCAGTTACTTCCCATTTCCACTGCAAGCAGAAAAAAAAAAAAAAGAAACTTGGCTTAAAATATTGCATGGATACAATTAAAAACTAATAATTAGTTGTGGAATTAAGACCTAGGGTAGGATAGTGGTGATGCTTACAGACTCTAAATAGAGAGAGCATTATTTCCTGGAAATCATTATTTAATACTTGAGAAATTGTACACCACAGAGTTTAAGAGTCGGGGTTCTGTAATCTGACCTCTTGGCTTTACCGTATTTATGAGCTGTGTGAATTTGAGCAAGTTATTAAATTTCTTAAACCTCATTTTCCTCATTTCTGTAGACGGAATATATTATCCATAACAAAAGTGTGGATGATGCTTTTAGCACAGTGTTTGGCACCAAGTTAGTACATCTTAGCTATTATTGGTGCTGTTGTATTTAAATATGATCTGGCTTGAGAAAAGGACTGTGTGTTCCATTGTGTTTCCATTCTCACTCAGGCAAAAAGGCATGTAATGAACACTTGTCTTTTTTTTTTTTTGGCTACCTAGAATTTAAATACCTCATATTTGGCAGAAATTGTAAGATTGGTACAAGCTATGTGGAGGCAGATGTTCCTTATCCCAACACCTTGGTGTTAGAGTAGAGACATGTGACCTTGGCTGGCTGATGAAATGCTCCAGATTGGGTTTTGAGTATGGAAGAGTGGTGATGAGAACAGAGGTCACCGGAGATTGCTCTCTGGAGGTGTGGTGTGAATGAAGGTATAGTGGATTCCCCGTGTGTGCCTGGGAATGTGGAACAGAGTGAGGCAGTAGACAGTCTCCAGGGGTATTGGCACCTACCGTAGCATCCTAAAGAGACTATTTTTGTGGTGGAGTCATGGCCATTCCTAGCTTCCTTTGGCTCCTGTCTATATTCCCAAGCTTGGTTCTCTAATCATTTTGACTCGTTTATGATATATCCATCAGCTATATCCATAATAATTCTTCATGACAATTCTGCAGCCCCAAAAGCTCAGTGGCATTTAACATAAATATTTGTCTCAAACTCCCATAGATGGAGGTTGATAGGAGGTTGGCCCTTCTAGGCTGGACTTAATGGGGCTTGACTCCAAGCTGTGGTTAAGTGCAGGTCTGCTGGACATTTTCCTCATCTCCCCTTGACCAGCAGCTACTGGTTGCATGTCCTTCTGATTGTGAGAGGCAAGAACGCAGATGAGCAGGCCCAACTGAGCAAGCTCACTGTGAGTATATCCAAAGCAAGTCACATGGTTAAGCGCAACATCTGTAGGGTGGGAGAATATACATTGCCTCACTGTGGAAGAAACTACCAAGACAGAGAGTGGCTATTGCAGAAGCTAAGGCTGAGTATGTGCGGAAGGGTAAAGAATTGAGGGCATTAAAGCAATTGAGCACATAGGAGTTCCTCAGTATTCTTTCAACAAGTCTTTTTTGCTGTTATTAGTGCTTTTTTCTATTTTTTGTAGCAAAGAATATGTATACACACACACGCATATATGTATATATATACATATACAAATATAAGCAAAGTAAAGGGATTATTTATAGACTTTGGGGGAATCTCAGATTATTATCTGGCCTGCACAGAGCTGAAAGCTGTGGCAATCTATTATCTTCCAATATATTAAAGGATTAGCATCTGGCAGACTATGGTACACAGTCACAACATGATTTATTAAATTATTGCCTGTTGTGAACTGGAATTGAGTACCCATTGAAGGCGCTAAGTGACCACTGCTATAGAGTATTATAAAAGACATGCCTTATCCAGAGAATGCAGGGTGGGGCGTTCACATTAACAGCACTGGATTCTGTTAAAAAGAACCATAACTCAAATGATTCTGTTCTTGTTTTAGGGCACAAACTCAAAACCCAGAGCTTTCTATGACTGTTTTATATATTTTATACCTCCAGTCCTGAGGTCTTAAGCTAAAAGCAAATGCAGAGAGGATTTTGCGTTTTGTCAAATTACAACATTGGTTCAATATACAATGTTTCTAGATCTCTTAAGGCATGGATTGAGAAAGAATGGGCTTCTGGGAATTGGAATGGCAGCATTTGGAAGAATTGGAGTTCCCCAAGCCTCACAAGGCTGCCCTGTCACCAAAAATAAAATCATTTTCATTGTCTAAAGTGACTGTTCCAGGTTGGCTTAAAAATGTCTCCCTTGCCTGTTTGGTAGAGGACTTCAATTTTCCCCATTCTCTTCCCTCTCACCTCTGGTTGTGTCCAAACCTTTAAGTAGAGTCAGACTGCAGCATGCCTAAAGGGTCTGAGGAATTCTAACACATACAAAAAAATTGTATTGTTCTTTGTTAATTTGTATCAGCAAAATAATCTGAGCAGTATGTGTGGGAATGGATTTCAGGAATACTAGAACAAATAGGGAAGAATGTAAATGCATTTCAGACTAATTTACTTTAAAAATCTGGAGAACAGAAAAGATTCTGGATTCAATATGCTAGAGCAGTGGAAGTGGTTTTAAATGTAGTTTGAGATGTCATATATCTTCTGTTTAACGAAGAGGGAGACATACTGGGGTGGATTTATTGTGTGTAATCCATTCACCACTTACATTCTATCTATAGCCCAAGGGAAGGTAAAGAAAACTTCCTAAATCCTTAAAAAAGTCATTTGTAAAGAAAGTGTAAGTCATTTGGAAGCAGTTCTGAAAAATAGTTTAATGGTATTCTCTGTAAGCTGATGATAAAGTTGAAAGACAATGCAGTTCAAGTGTGCTCTGTGATTTCAGTGCTATGAAGGTATGTAGAATGTGTGACACCAATAAATAGCACCTGATGACTTGAAGCACGGTGGAAAAAGCACTCATACATTATGATCAGAGGGTGAACTAAATGTTCTGACTCAGAACGTGAACTTTGATTATGACTGTCTGGTCACGGAATCCCAGGGACTGAAATTAAAGCTTGCTCACCAGGCAGCTATTTGATTTGGATAACCTGAACATATTATGAAGAAAGAATTTGAAATTTCCTTCAAAATCACAACTCCTTATCAAAGTCCTACATATGAGTCAGTTTCCAGATCCAAAGCCCTAGTAAAGTGGATGCCTAGGGACCCATAAAGAAAGACCTCACAATAGTGTCACATGTGTGTAGTGTGGATCTTTACTTGGTCATCTTTAAAGGGAATTGCAGTCATTTAACAAGATTGCACTTAGTGGTTTGGGGTTCTTTACAACTGCCTCAGAGAGATCCAGAAAGAAACTTCAGTCTTATTCAGAATTTGAAGGGTTGAGTGGTAAATGGAAATCTGACCTAAGTCTGTCTCACATTAGGTCCACCTTTGAGCTCATCCTAAAGTTATTTTTCTAATTGTTAAATATACAAATAGATAAACAAATATTCAGCAACAATGAGAATTCTCACACATTTGCCGATCCATAGAGTAAGTATTATACATTTGTAACAAAGACTCTCAGTCCTTACCAACATGGTAGGTATAAAATTCTGAGTAGTGAGAGCAGTGGTGGACACATAGAACCACCACTCCTAGCTTCTGAAAGAAACAAACAAACAACTGAATAAAACCCAAACCCACAACATAACTAGAAAACAGAGAACATCTAAACTTCAAATAACTTACAGTTAGAAAAGTAAACATCAAATTCTATCAAGCTGTCTCCTACTTTTCCTACCACACTGATTGTGTAACACAAAAACAGTTCTGGAAAAACTGCATTAAAGAAAGTGTAGGGGAATTTGTGAAAAGCCTGAAATTGATTGAAAAACAATACCAAAAACAAAGTTCACACAGATACAAAAATATTGAAATCGCATGCTGTTTCAGAGCACAGTCCATAGGGAATAAGTTGAAAGTGCATTTGGATTTAGAGTCAGTCTTGGGAAAGTTATGTTTCAAGGGAAAAAGAGGTTTAGAGGGAATGGAGGGGTGCCTTTTTGAAACTGAGAAGAAAAGGGGAAAAAAGCAACATGAGAAAATTCAGTATATTTCAAGATTAAAAAGTAAAATCAGAAAAATGCGCAAAACTCCTCATAACTTCACTCTCATCTATACCCTTCTCCCCCAAATCAGTAAAGAAACTATTCTTTGCTACAGGGACTGAAAATATGCTTTTGAACCTGGACTCTCATAAAGAACCCAACCACCAGCCCTGTCCACAGAATATAGAAAGACACAGTCTATCTATCTACTTATCTATAAGTACTTTAAAAAAAATCTAGAAAATTAAAATCCACATATTTCAGCTAATGAACAGAGTTTATTGAACTTTAAAAAGAAATTTAATAAAGACAAAATATACCTGAAATAAAAACTAAATTTCAAGTTTCCTAAGGAAGAATAAATGAAATTTAAAATGGTATAAGGGACATTTAATACAAGAAAAACAGAGAAGATAATAAAAATTGGATGAAGAAAATGGTCAAAAATGTCAGAAATAAAGTGGTTGAAATGAAAGGCAAGCAAAAAGTAAGATATATATATAAAATTGGACTTTTGAAGAAGATTTTGAAACAGCAACAATAATGGAACAGAAGTAGCATTTAAAAGTATATACACCACATCAATAAAAGAAAGGAAAAAAATCACATGATTATCTCAATAGAAGCAGAAAAATCATTTGATAAAATTCAACAGCCATTTATGATAAAAACTCTCACCAAAGTGGGTATAGAGGGAACATATCTCAACATTAGAAAAGTTATTTATGGCAAACCCACAGCCAGCATAATACTGAGTGGTGAAAAATTGAAAGGCTTCCCACTAAAATCTAGAACAAGACAATGATGCCTATTCTCACCACTTCTATTCCACATAGTATTGGACTTCCTAGCCATAGCAATCAGACAAGAAAAAGAAATAAAAGGGATCCAAATTGGATGAGAAGAGGTAAAACTGTCACTATACATGGATGACCTGATAGTATATATAGAAAACCTTAATGGCTCTACATGAAAGCTACTAGAACTGATAAAAGAATTTGGAAAAGTAGCAGGATACAAGATTAACATATGGAAATCAATTACATTTATTTACACTAACACTGAAATATCAGAAAAGGAAAGTAAAAATACAATCCTTTTTAAAATCACATCCAAAAAGTAAAATACTTAAAAAGAAATCCGGACAAGGGGGTGAAAGTCTTATAGATGGAGAACTACAAAACATTGAGTAAGGAAATTAAAGATGATTTAAAGAAATGGAAAGATATCCCATGCTCTTGGGTTGGAAGAATCAATGTTGTTAAAATGGCCATACTATGCAAAGCAATCTACAGATTTAATGCAATCCCTATCAAACTACCTAGGAGATTTTTCACAGAACGAGAACAAATAATCCCAAAATTTATACGGGATCACAAAAGAACCAAAACTGCCAAAGCAATACTGAAAAAAAAGAATGAAGCTGGAGGAATAACCTTCTCAGACTTCAGATGATACTACAGAGCTACAGTAGTCAAAACGGCATGGTATTGGCACAAAAACAGACATATGGATCAATGAAACAGAATAGAGAGCCCAGAAATAAACCCACAGACCTATTGTCAATCTTTGACAAAGGAGGCAAGAATATACAATGGAGAAAAGACAGTCTCTTCGGCAAGAGATGTTAGGAAAACTATATAGCAGCATGTAAATCAGTGAAGTTAGAACACTCTCTGACACCATACACAAAAATAAACTCAAAATAGCTTAAAGACTTAAACATAAAATAAGACACCATAAACCTCCTAGAAGAAAACATAGGCAAAAGATTTTTTGACATAAATCTTAGCAATGTTCTCCTAAGGTAGTCTACCCAGGCAACAGAAATGAAAGCAAAAATACACAAACAGGACCTAATTAAACTTATAAGATTTTACATAGCAAAGGAAACCATAAACAAAATAAAAAGACAACCTACAGAATGGAAGAAAATATTTGCAAATGAGGAGACTGACAAGGGCTTTATTTCCAGAATATATAAACAGCTCGTACAACTTAAAAACAAAAAACAAAAAACAAACAACCAAATCCAATCCAAAAATGGGCAGAAGACTTAAACAAACAATTCTCCAGTGCAGACATACAAATGGCCAATAGGCACATGGAAAAATTCTCAATATTGCTAATTATCAGAGAAATGAAAATCAAAACTACAGTGAGGTATATCACCTTACACCAGTCAGAATTCCATCATTCAAAAGTCAATGAACAATAAATGCTAGAGAGGGTATGGAGAAAAAGAACCCTCTTATACTGTTAGTGGGAATGTAGTCTGGTGCAGCCATTATGAAATACAGTATGGATATTCCTCAAAAAACTAAAAATAGACTTACCATATGACCCAGCAATCTCACTCCTGGGCATATATCCAGAGGGAACTCTAATTTGAAAAGATATATGAACTCCAATATTCATAGCAGCACTATTTACAATAGCCATCCTAAACGTCCTAAATATCCATCAACAGATGACTGCGTAAAGAATTGGTGGTATATTTATACGGTGGAATACTATTCAGCCATAAAAAATAAAATAATGTCATTTGCAGCAACATGGATAGACCTGGAGATTATCATACTAAAGTGAAGTAAGCCAGAAAGAGAAAGAAAATTACCATGTGATATCACTCATATATAGAATGTAAAAAAAAAAAAAAGGACACAAATGAACTTATCTACAAAACAGAAACAGACTCACAGACATAGAAAATAAGCTGTGGTTACCAGTGGGGAAAGGGGATGGGAAGGGATAAATTGGGAGTCTGAGATTTCCTGATACTAACTGCTATATACAAAATAGTAAACAAGTTTCTTCTATCTAGAACAGGGACCTATATTCAATATCTTGAAGTAGCCTATAATGGAAAAGAACATGAAAATAAATATATGTGTGTATATATATGACTAAAACATCATGCTGTACACCAGAAATTGGCAAAACATTATAAACTGACTATACTTCAATAAAGAAAAAAATAAAAAACAAAAGCAAAAGCAAAAATGTACAATTTGTTATTTTCATTTTCAGTAATGATTAAGGAAGTTCCAATCAGACAGTTTCCTCTGCAGATGATAACTAGAAACTGAAGAAATACAAAAGTTAGTTACTGGAGAGGGAACAGAAGCAGACAGATTCTATGGAATCCAAGCTTGAAAGCAAGAGTTTTATGGTGTAAGCTGTCTATGTTCTCTTTCAGTCAGGCAGGTGCAGCTGCTGGGGGCATTGGTGGAAAAACTAGTCTTTTTGGCTAGAGAATCCAGAAGATGTAGACTGGGACAATCTGAGGGAGAGATATTTCCAAATGAGAGAGAGCCAGAGAGGAAATACTTGATTTATGTCTGTTCCTATCTCTGCATGATTTATGAACCACGGATGGTTAGAGCAGTATATCCAGGATACAATTTATAATTACCTGACATATGAAGAACTAGGAAAATAGAATCCATTTTCAAGAGGACAAACAATCAATAGAGACCAAATTTGAGATGATCCAGATTTTAGAATTAGCAGATAAGTATTTAAATAAATAAATACACTTTAATACACTTGAAATAAGAAATGAAAGAAAAAAAACCACACAGACTGAAAATGAAGGGATAGAAAAAGATATCTCATGCAAATGGAAGCCAAAAGAAAGAAGGAGTAGTTAGACTTACGTTACTGTAATAAAAGACAAAGAAGGTGATCATAAAATGTTAAAGGGGTTAATCCAATAAGGAGATATAACATGTAAATATTTTTGAACCCAACATAAGAGCACCTAAATGTATAAAGCAAATATTAACAGACCTGAAGGGAGAAATAGACAACGATACATTAATAGTAGGGGACTTCAATATCTACTTTCAACAATGGATAAATAATCCAGACAGAAAATCAATAAGGAAACATTGGACTTAAACTACACATTAGATTAGGTGAATTTAACAGAAATTTACAGAACATTCTATCTAAAAGCAACAAAATATACATTCTTTCCAAGTGCATGTGGAACATTCTCCAGGACAGATTATATGTCAGGCTACAAAACAAGTTTAAGTAAATTTAAGATCAAAATCATATCAAGCATCTTTTTTAATCACAATGGTATGAAACTAGGTATCAATTACAAGGTTAAAACTAGAAAGTTAAGAAATATATGGACATTAAACAACAAACTACTGAATAATGAATGGATCAAAAAAGAAATTAAAAAAAGAAGTAAAAAGTAATCTTGAGCCAAATAAAAATGGAAAGACAACATATGAAAGCTTATAGGATGCAGTAAAAACAATGGAGATTTCATTAGCAGTCAATGCCTACATTAAGACAAAAGAAAGAGCTCAAAAAAAAAGAACCTAATTTTACACCTCAAGGAACTAGAAAAAGAACAAATAAAGGCCAAAGTTAATAGAGAAAAGAACACAACAAAGATTAGAGCAGAAATAAGTGAAACAGAGACTAAAAAAGTAATAGAAAAGATCAATGACACAAGAGCTATTTTTTGTGTGTGTAAAAAGATAAATGAAATAGAAAAACTTTCAGCTAGATTTACAAAGAAAAAAAGAGGATTCAAATAAATGAAATTAGAAATAAAAGAAGAGACATTGCAACTGATACCACACAAATTAAAAAAAAAAAGGTGCTGATTTTGAAAACTTCAGAAAAGTTGTAGACCTTAAGTCAACAATTGTTGAAATAAGACTAGAATAAGATGAAAACAAGGGGAGAATAACACTACATTATGTAATATATGCTATATGTTACAAACATGTTCTGAAATACAAAATAGAAAACAAAATATAATTCAGCCAACTAAAATTGGGGATGACAAGGCTAAGGGAAAGAGAAAATTTGAGTGAAGTCATCAATTGTTTTGTAAGCCATAGGTGAGAGTTTAGGATACCATTAAAATGACAAAGAAAAGAGTGAAGATTAAAAAAGGAGATACAGATCAGGGCATTAACAAGATATAAATATAAAGGTCACTGTGAGTACAAATCATGAAGAGTCTTAAATACAAAAAAAAAGTAATAAATAAATAAATGATGGAGAAGAGGAGGCTCTTCTTTACAGTAGAAACCAACCTTAACCAAACCAATAGATATCACTTAAACTAAACGTCAGACCAGGTGAACTTAGGAGACATTTACAGAACATTCCATCCAACAGCAGCAGAACATAATTCTTTCCAAGCACACATGGGACATTCTCTAGGATGGATCACATGTTATGACCAAAGGGTCAAAATTAACATTACCAGTAATTGGATTAATCAACAACATGTGCTTCCCAATATTAGGCACTAAGAAGACAGCCTCATTTCTACTGCATTCCTGCCAGTCAGGCATAACTTGAATTTAATCACAAAGAACTACCAAACCACCACAGACAGGGACAGTCTATGAACTAACCGATTTGTTCCACTGTTTTGTTGCTGTTGATTTTACTGTGAAAGACATTATTGTAGAATTGTCTGTGCAATTAGATAATTACCATCCATGTTAACTTCTTGATTTGATTTCTTTATTTTGAAAATTAAGAGAATTCTATGCTTTAAGAAAATGTATGCCATCGTATTTAGGGGTAAATGGGCATTGTGTGTACAATTTGCCCTTAAATAGTGAAGAAAAAATAAGAATGAAAGACAATAATAAAAATAATGAGAAGAAGAAAGAGGAAGAAAGGAGGAGATAGAGGCAGAAAGGAAGGAGGAGAAAGGATCAAATGACTCTGAGTGAAGAGCCCCAGAAGATTTTTGTGCTATTCTTGCAACTTTTATGCAAGTTTAAAATTAGGTCAAAGATAGAAGAAAAATAAACATTTTCAGTGGGAAAAAGTCTTATGAGATAGTAACTGAGGAAGCTCCATAATGTAAGACTTGAAAGCTGCATGGGTGGTAATTGCAACCATTCAACTTTCCAACTTGACCAGAGGGGAAGATGGATTTGTCTTGCAGAGCCCGTTAGTAACTGTAAGTTTAATCAGAGGATGACACCAATTAAAGCTGCTGCTCCATATGTGATCTTCTTATTAGAACAAATCAATAGAGCCCTGGGGATCTGTCATATAGCTATTGATTTGGCTTTTGTTTTTTCCCTGTGCTGATAAAAGAGCAGCTTCCAGAGATAGCAGTGTGAACGGCTGCCTTTTCTTGGGATTATATAAATCATTCAGCTTTGTCCCAGGTAAACATCTCGACCACCAGAAATGTGCTTCAAGGCAATGGGAATGTGGAATATTGGAGGATGGAAATTTTGATAATGACTGTGGCCTTATGATAATTACTGATATAAGGACTGAAACATCAACTCATAGTTCCTTCCTTAGTGAGTCAAATATTTATACACTTAACTAATTTCCCTTTTATTTTGACTCCTTCTCCCTGACTGTTAATACTGGAGTTACTTTTGAATAATGCTCCTGTTTTGTTCATAGTGCATGGTATCGTCATGGAAGTGCCTTATAAACAGAACATCACCTGAGAAGTTGAAGAGGATGCTGGACTTTGAGCAGATGCAGGGGCTCATAAAGCTTTATCATCCTGTCCTTGGGACTAAGGTATGTTTTCAGCAGTATGAGTACTGGCTAAATTTCAGTGGGATACTCCCTTTTTAATTAAAAAAAAAATTAATTTAATTTTTTTGGAGGAGGGAGGTAATTAGGTTTATTTATTTATTTTTTTAATGGAAGTCCTGAGAATTGAACCCAGGACCTTGTGCATGCTAGGCACACACTCTACCACTGAGCTATACCCTCCCCACGAGACTTTCTTTTTTTTAAGCATAAGAATGAGGAATTTTTTCCCCTCAATCTACAAAACAGCAATAGACTCACAGACAGAGAACAAACTTATGGTTATTAGGGGGTAAAAGGGGTGGGAAGGGATAAATTGGGAAATTTGCACCTCCTGGGGAGTGATGGAAATGTTAGCTATCTTGATTGTGGTGGTGGTTCATTGGTGTATACATCTATCAAAATTTATCAAATTGTGCATCTGAAATAAGTGTAGTTTACTGTACAGGAATCATATCACGATAAAGGTGTTATTTTAAAAAAAAAATTAAGAGAGGGAAAAAAAAAAGAATGAGGAAAAGGATTTGTAGGGTTATTCCATGTGCAAAGGTAGATTGTGGAGAACATTGTCATTTTTCTCGGCCCAGCATCTAAACTTTGAATCACAGAAGATTTAAAAGCTCAGGATATTCAGGGAGTGTTTGTGGTCAGCTGCCGCAGACAAGCACTCCGAGGAGAGGAGTGATGTCAGCAGCCTGTGGTAGGACTTTGGCTGTGTCCAGTATCCCTTGGTCACTGACTATTTTCCAAGCTTGGTTTTGAACATTTTTAATCATTTTGTGAACTACCCAATGTAATTCCAATAAATCCAGTGTCTGTTTAAATTAAAATATTTTATGTAATGCAAACTAAGCTATTGTGGCAAAGAACCTCATAAATAGACTATTGGGCTGCTGCGTAACTGTTGAGATGAATGGAGCTCAGAACGGTCAGGCAACTCGTTTCCCCAGCCTCTTGCAGGGAATTAGAGTCTATCTTGATGTTCACATCTCTAGGGTGTTGTTCTAGTCCTAGTGCTAGAAGTGGAATCATCAGCACCATATCCACATGCCGCTCTTAGGAAAGGGGAAGAGAGTAGTGGAGGGCAGGTAATTTTTTTTGTTTCAAGAAATGATACAGAAATTACAGAGATAATTTTTTCTTGCATTTGATCTTTGACAATTTAGTCACATGACTACTCTTGGCTAAAATAGAGGTTAGGGAACAGAGTTTTTAGCGGGGATGTTCTGTGCCTTAATATAATTGGGAAGAGGGAAAGCTTCTATTGGTAAAGTAAGAAGGGAAAAATGGATCCTAGGGGACAGTCTTTATGCTGGGCCACATTTGGATGGAATTAGTTGCTATTGTTTGCAACTGAAAACCCCAGTCACATTATGAAAGTTGTGTTAACTTTAAGTTAACTACCTATGCAAATATTTGAAACTAGGAATCTGTTTTCGAAGGGAGATATGGTCAATATTTAAATGTTCTCTAGCTCCTCCTTTAACTTTGATGAGTTTGTCCTCAGTACACTTAAAAGATCATTCTGTCTACAAAAATTTAATTTTTTCACACTATGACTGTGTAAAAAAGAACTTTCAGGTCATGGAAAGTTACTAAATATTAGAATAATTCATGAATGGAGAGACCAAATTCATCTGTATAAAGGATCATTTAAAATAAGATGTATTCTTTGTCCCTCCCTCTTTGAGTCAGTTTGCTCAGGCACTCAGGAACGTACACATATTATGCCTATTTCTAAAAGGATTTGAAGTGGCTTGAATTCAAAAAGTGCAAGAAAAATTAAAGCAAAAACGACTAACATGAGAAGAGTAAAAAGAATAGGTAAAATTAATGAAAGCGTGTAAATGGAGGTGGGATAGGAGTTCATTAGTCAGAACAAAGAAAATTACTGCAAATGAGCGGAGAGATTCACACTAATCTTTCCTAACATCTAATCAAAGAGAGATGCTTAGATGTTCAAATGGGGGTGTGTGTGTGTGTGTGTGTGTGAAATTTCTGAAAGTATAATACTGGACTAGATAAGTCATAGAAAGTCAACCAGTCACTGCTGACATCTTAAAAATTTGCTCAGATTATTAAAAATGTGAGACCTGGGAGAGTACTAGCATAGCATAGCAATGAAAAAATTAGAGGGTAGTAATTAAACAGTCACCTTTGAAAAGCTTTTCATTTTGATTTGACATCCTCACCTATAAATTTAACCTGGTCTCTTGTCAAACTACCTCCCTTTTTCAAACCACCTCCCTTCTTCACTGCTGTAGCAACTCATCCTCCAGCAGAACCACTGAAGACCTTCTAGGGAGCCTGGAGAATTAGAAATTTTATATGGGTGTGGTGTCAGTGAGGGTCTGTGTGAGTACACATATAGACTTGCTCTGATGGTTGACTGACTATAGACAGAATATCACGATCATCAGATTATTTAAGAAATTATGAGAAGGGCAAAAGAAAAATCACTGTATATTCCATCATAGTGATAATTTGTTATGGTTAAGTAATTTTTACGTTTAATTCCAAAGATGGGCTTTTACTGGTCCTATTCCACCTTTGATAGGAGAGTGCAGCTTGCCAGTTGGGGCATCCTGACTGCAACTCTGGACTAAGCCTTGTGCTTCATTGAGCCCATTTTAAAATGGAATTATGAGTTTCACAGCTCCCACTTCTGTTCCTCTCCACTCTGTGTTTCTTTCACTCTCAAGTGGAAGGGTTTTGAAAGAAAGGACCATCAAACCCTTGGTGAATACAGCTTAGGCTTGGACAACATACATGTGCCCCTAGGAAAAGTCTTATGAAGATTTTTTATGACTTATCTGGTCCAGTATTATACTTTCAGAAATTTCACACACACACACACACACACACACACACACACACACCCATTTGAACATCTAAGCATCTCTCTTTGATTAGATGTGAGGAAAGATTAATGTGAATCTCTCCGCTCATTTGCAGTAATTTTCTTTGTTCTGACTAATGAACTCCTATCTCACCTTCATTTCCACACTTTCATTAATTTTGTCTATTCTTTTTATGCTTCTTGTATTAGCAGTTTTTGCTTTAATTTTTCTTGCACTTTTTGAATTCAAACCACTTCAAATCCTGTTAGAAATAGGCATGATATGTGTATGTCCCTGTGTGTGTGAGCAAACGGACTCAAAGAGGGAGGGGCAAAGAATACATCTTGTTTTAAATAATCCCTTATTCAGGAGAGTTTGGTCTCTCCATTCATAAATTTTTTTTATTGTGATGTTACGATTTTGTGGATGAGCAAACTGGTTTAAGAAGAATGTGTGCCTGATACGGCATAGAATTGGGTTATTAAGAAAACAGGGCACAGAGCATGAATAGAGTTACCATTCTTTGAATGATAAATAAAGTAAAAACGCCCTTCAAGAGTAGTTAGATTGTCCATTGCTAAAGGTTTTCAGTTGGGTCCTTAAGTTTTTTGCAAGAATATCTAAGAGGTTGTCACTTTCAGGAAAAGTGCACTGTGTTTTCTTTTAAAAGACAGGCATATAGTAATATGAAGACCTTAGAATTTTAATTTTCTAGAACTTGTTATCTGAAATTCTCACATGTTCTCATCATTTAACTTTACTGAATGTGTAAGTTTGATTAAGGACAGGTTTTATAACCAATTTCATTTGTGAACATTCTGAAGAAAGGACAGTTAAAAGATTTCATGTGATCTTTGGTGATTTTTTTATTGGATATTCTATTATCTCTTACCTTAGCCAAGCTCTCTAAATTATAAAGCTAAGTTTTAAAGGCAAGTGTTCTCCTCCCACATTCTTCCTTAAAAGGATTGTGTATATGTGTGTGTGTGTATAGTGTCCATATACTATCAAATAGAAACTAAATAAGCTTTCAGACTCTGGTAGAGTATTTGAAATTTGACGTATTTGAAACTGAAGTCACTGTCCAAAATATTGGAAGTTCAACATTTTTTTAATGAATTTATTCCTTGTGAGTAAATGGTACCATGTTGATTCCCGAAGCTGAAACAGGTCACTTTTATGAGCAAGGACATTAGTTTTTGGGTTGAATAACTTTGCAAAATAGTTTATTCCTGTGATGGTTATATGATGATTGCTCCTTCCCAATCTGCTTTCCATTTTCTACACTTCCCTCTTTTTGTCTCTCTCTATACCATCTTCCCTCTTTTTTTTTCCCCTTGGGTTCAATATCTAGGTAAAATGATGAAAACAACAGACACATTTTCATATTTAGCTTTCATAAATAGCATTAAAGTTAGACATAGTGCAGTTAATTATTAGAACACTATTTAATAGAAAAATTGGGGAGTCTTTTTCTATCGATCAAAGTAAAACATAGTAAAGATAGAATAATCTTGAAACTACCACGTGAATACATGGTTTTACAATGTGCAGATTTAGGAGAAAATGATGGTACGATATTTGTAACAGCTGGGGAAGCAATTTAGGGATTTTGAAATGTTCTTTCATTCTGGTTTATTTATTCTACTTCTCAGAAAATCGATCTTAAGAAAAACAATCCTAAGTTAGAGGAGAAAAAAAATTATGTCTACGTATAGTCATTATAGGGTAATGATGGAAAGCATGGACTCAGGGGCCAGATTGCCTGCATTAGAAACCTTGTTGTTACAGTAGCTGGGCAAATGCTCTGTGTCTCAGTTTATTCATCTGTAAAATGGGCATAAAAACATCCACTTCACAAGATTCCCTACTTTGGATTAAATTATTTAAATATGTAAAGTGCTTAGAACACTGCATCTCCCTTACTAATCAGTATTTAGCTGACCCTTGAACAACATGGGGTTTGACTTGTCATGCAGTTGAAAATTCACACACAAGTTCACAATCGGGCCTCTGCGGACTCAACCAACAGTGGATTGTGTAGTACTGGAGTATGCGTTTAGTGAAAAAAGTCCACATGTAAGTGGACCCATGCAGTTCAAACCTGTGTTGTTCAAGCGTTAACTGTATATGTGTTTGTTCTTACTAAATTTAGCAGTAGAACTAATATTAACGGGAAAACAATAAGGAAAGAAAAAAATAACTATTCAATATGATATGAGGGAAATTAGGCATATCTATTAAAGGGATGCTATGCAGCTATTAAAAATAATGACTAGAAAGACAACATTAAAGCTACTAGTGATATAATGTTAAGCAAAAAGCAAAACCACAAACAATAATGTATATTACACGACTAACATTATATACGCTAGCTCTTCTATGCATATGAAGAGAGGAAGTTTATGCCAATGTTAACTGTTGAATATTGATAGATAATGATACTCATTACTTTTACTCACTCTTTTTTATTTTCTAAATTTATCTTTCTTGAATTAAAAAGCCGCAGGCATTTCTTTTTTAAAATAAGATGTTCAGATTGAATGCTTCCCAGTCTTTCTCATTAAACTTGAAACAGGACAATTTGTTAGACCTGTTATTTTTTAATTATTTCTCTTGGTGCGGTGATGAAAATGATTGGAAGAAAATTCAGATCAGGATTCAGGGTTAGTGAAATCATTATTTTATTTCTTTCTGGATGATTAGACTGGCATTGAAACAGCAGCTGCAGAATCAGCCTGGCATGACTATCACGATTTATGGCAAATATGTATTTACTTGCCCCATTTATTTTTGTTCTATTGTTATAATTGAATTACTCATACTTGCAGCTTTTTGCTGACTCATTTTTGAAACGCATTTTTTTTTCACCACTTTTATTCCAAAGTATGTTTGTTTTGCTCTGCTAAGGAAAGGGTTTGAATTGGCCACACTGAAAGCTGAGGGCCTCTTTGTGTCTTCCATTTCTCCTTATATCTACGTTCAACCCCATCAACTATTCAGACACAAAGCATCCACACTTTGGATGCTTTTGAGATGCAAGTTCTGTTATGATCTGCATTGGGAGCACTGTTAGTAGAAATGCACCATCTGTTCAGCTTTGGCCATTTCCATGGAGGGTGGGCCAGTGCAGGGACGGATAGCTTTTCATGAGCATGTCGTGTGCGTCCCTGGTGGCTCAGCTGATCAGTATTGGCCAAATTTGGATCCAGAGACAGTTCTATGTCTTCAGGTGGATTGTCACCCTCCCCTGAGTCAGCCAGTGCGAACAGAACGTTTTGTATTCAGCAGGCAGAGAGCTCCAGCTGACCTCAGTGGGCCTCCTTAAGATGAACACTTGTAACCAGAAGAAAATGGGTTCCATGAGTAGTGGGGACACTTGACTTTGCATGAAATGGTGTTTCATCAGTTCCTTGAGGTATGCTTCAATTTGGGCCCAGCAATTCCAGAGACGTGGCTCATCTCCCCCTTTATCGATCTCAGGCAATTCTGAGCATCTTTTTACTCTTCTTTAAAAACTGGCTGTGAATTTAAACAGCTGCTGCGCATGCAGGAAGGTGACAGAGGCAATTTGGCTTCCTGGGAAGAGTGTGACCCTTGTTTCGTGCAGAGGGTTAGAGAAGCATGTCTAATCTAATTGTCTCCTAGTAATAGAGTCACTTTAAGACAGGCTGCTAATGGAATTCGTTCCTGGTTTTTTAAATAGTGCCTTCTGAATAATCTAGCAAGGTTGGCTTACTCCTTCCTAGTGCTTTGCGGTCTGAAAAGTGAGACCAGTTCCTGCCTATGGTTACTCTCCTCAGTCCTCTGGGGGTGATGTAGATCCCCTCAACCTCTGATGGTATTGAGATGGGTCAGAACCATGTATTGTGCAGAATATATCCTATGGCCTTTTGTTTCCCAAGGCTAAAATTTCATCCCTTTTATTTCTGATCCCAAAGTATGTCTAGGCATCTGCAGGTCAGCCTCTCTGAGATGGTCAAAGAGCTTGCGTCATAAGTATATCCTAATTTTAAAATGGCAATGTTAGATGCCTCAGACTTAAATAAAAGTCCTCTTCTCCTGGTAATTTCCTATGGAAGCCTTAAATCACCTTGTAGGTAGAGTAAAAAATTAATAATAATTGATGTCTGAATTGAGGGTAAAAGGACAAAATCTTGGGTTTTAGTTATTAGTCTAAGCCAGTGACCAGTCAGGCTCCATGATCTGTGACCTTAAGCTGAATTGGGAGAACTTGATCAGCAGGAGGTAAACCTAGATACTTTGCATTTACCTTATCTGGCAGGAAATCTCTTTACACAAATGTACTCACAGGGCGCATTAGAAACGTTGCCACCTTCTTGCAAAGCTCAGAAGTTTGCAATGGTGGAATCGCCATTCACAAGGTTTAACTTGAATTTCTTATTTTTTCTTTATCAAAAATCTGTTAGTTTTTATTTCTCATCTCTCAAAGACTGGATGGAGTGAGGTCTTGATCCAGTGGCCTAATGTCCATAATCCTTGTGAGGATGTATTATTCTGCTTTAACAAAGTACCACAAACTAGGTACTTAAACAACAGAAATTTATTGTCTCACAGTTCTGGAGGCTAGAAGTCCAAAATCAAAGTGTTGGCCAGGTTGGTTCCTCATGAGGGCTATGAAGGAAAAGTCTGCTCCAGGCCTTTCTTCTTGGCTTCTAGATGGCCGTCTTCATGTTCACATGGCATTCTTCCTTTATGCTTGTCTTTCTCTAAATTTCCCCTTTTCATGGGGCCACCAGTCATGTTGGATTAGCGCCCTTCCTAATGACCTTAATTCCACTTGGTTACCTATGTAAAGAACCTAACTCTAGATAAGGTCACATGATGAGGTGCTGAGGGTTAGATCTTCAACATATATAATTTGGGGGAACACAGTTCAGCCCATTCATGAGCATCTTAGGTCCTAGGCTTCTTTTTCTATGACATAGGATAGGCCTGTGAAACCTCCCTCCAGGGGAAGGTTCCCCTCACCCTCACATGTGTTTCAGCTGAGGAATAGCTGTTTTCTGATTCCTGAATTCAAATTATTCTTAATATTTCTGAAATATAGAGCCACTTGGGCACGTGCTGCCCAAACCTTGCTGCTGTTCTGTCTCCACATGTCATGAAAGGGAAGTGCCTTTCAGATTTGATGTCCTGCCACTCATTCCCGACTTCTTCAGAATGATCCAGATGAAATGGTGACATTTTAACCTACTGGTTAGGGAGCCTTCTCTCTTCTCCAACATAGATGGTGTTTGCTGGAATGAATACCATTTTTCCCCTTATATGCTTCTTTTGATTTGGAGTGTGTCCCAAAACTTGAACTTGTGGAGAAGATATAGGAATCCTAGATTGGTCTCTCCATAATTCTTTCCTTGTCTCTAAAAGCAGAATGGAACTTGGGACAATTGATCTAACACTGGATTCCTAGGCTCAGAGTTAAAAATTTGAACTTGATTCTCACTAATACTTCATGGATCATAGAGAATTTGGCGGCCTTGCCTTTTGAAAATGGCATATATTTGTCAGCTCACTAATGTCTGAAAGGCTTATATACAGAAAAGTATTCTTCCTTACAATGGATCTTTGCTTAAGCTGTATGGTCTTAAGAAAAGCTTAAGAAGAGGTTTGATTATTTTTATAAGTCAGGCTAGAGCTCTATTTCTTGCAAAGGTCACCTTCCTAGTCCACATCTGCCCTGGTCCCTGGGGCCCAAGCTTCTGCTGAAGTCTTTGAATTTGCTCAAAACAGGTAAGGTCTGAAAGTTACTCGCTTAAGGCTTAATGTGCATAGCCCTGACTCTATCAAGACAGCCACTCGCCTGTGAAGAGTCACCATCTAGCCTGTGATCTGCCAAGGTGAGAATTTCAATTGGCACACAGCTAAATTGCAACCCATCCATTATGTCTCAAGAGTAAAAGACCAATTGTAAACTCAGGTTGCATCCAACTTAATGGTCCAATATAAGTCTCCCACACTGCAAAGTCAGAACGTCCCACTCAGACATTACATGTTGAAGTTCAAGGACCAGAGCCATGTGTCTTGAGCTCATTTACATCTCTCTATGTGTTATTTTGATCCACAGATTCCATTCCTTCTTTCTCAGAGTTTCTGGCCCTCCAAAAACAAAACAAAACAAAACAAAAAACAAAACAAACAAACAAACAAAACCACTCCCCCCCAAAACAGAAAAAACCTAGAGCTTGAGAGGGGCACAGTGAACAGGACTCCTCCTCCCCATCCGAGTTCTGAACCAAATGGGAAATAAGGCAGGCGGCCAACCAAAGTATTATCTTAATTTACAATAATGCTGATTTTGGAGAGTGTGGCATGTGTCTGGGGGCAAATGAGCTTTGTCAAACTGAAACATAGAATTAGACAACTATACCCACCAGTCATAGGATGGCTGGACCATCATAGATAGTTCTACAAAGGTTTTAAAGGAAATTGAACCCGAAGCTGGTTTCTTAATGTGATTCTCCTAGTGTCTTCAGAGAGACACAGTCAACTCTGTTGATGTGGAAGTTGAGTGTGTGTGTGTGTGTGTGTGGGCGGGGGTGGATATATGTCATGGTTTAGCACTGGGAAAAGCACTAAAGTGTTAAAAAAAAAATGAAGACTCTCAAGTAGGCTGAGTCTTGTAGACAAAGTCCATTTTCTAGCTGTGACATTTTGTAAGGAACCTAAATGAACTGGGTTCAGTTCTTTTATTCGTAAATTGAGACACAATGAAATTTTCCTACCTCCTAGGGTTGATGTGAAGAGTGATGGAGATAATACCCATATAAGTCACTAATGTCATGGCTGCTGCTGAGAGGGGGCCATCTTCATTCGTGTATTCATTTGTTTATCCATTCAGCTGACCATTAGTTCACTGGTTTACTCATTAACTCACACCCATAAGTTTTTTAGTATCTATTCTGTACATAAATACTTTGTCAGCATAGTGAATACTAACATAATTCATTATCAATGTCAATAGCATCCGAGTCCATAGCTGGACTGCACTAAAAACATTTGGAGGTACAGAGAAAATAAACTAAGTTTTAAATATGTCACTGATATTGGTATTAATTATACAAATTAATAGAAAGGAGAGAATGGAAGATTTTAAGGCATTTTCAGAAATATCAATCAATATATGCTTTGGGAAAATTTCTGAAAATATTATATTTTATATAATAAAATAATTATTTTGCATTTTATTATCTTCATATATAGTATTGTTATATAAATATATAATTATATATTCTATTGAATAACATAATACCATATTTTAATGTCATAAAATTGATATATAGTATTTTTGAAACACAGACCCTTTAATTTTATCCTAGTTCTTTACAGATTTGATGCAAATTAGGTTCTTGTAATTCTAGAGGCATTATCATGAACGGGAAAAAAGTATAAATAACTCTAACAAGGAGATGAGGCCTGTTGAACCTCCGCACACAGCGTGGGCCCAGTAATTGAAGACAACAGAAGCCATGGGAGGTGGGCCATCCATCCCAGAAGACGCTGGGGGTGGATGGGGCAAGGTTTGCCCAGTGTAGCATTGGAGGTGCTCTCTCTCTGAAAGCAGGTACGCCCTAAGCTCTCAGAAGCACGCACTTAGTGCCTTTGCAAAGATGCACTGAACAGAATAATTATGTGAGCAAAGACTGTGAACTGTAAATAACTCACGCAGGAGGAGTGGGAGAGGGGCCTGTGGGCATTGGCAGGGATCACGCAGAGCCCTGGAAGTGAAGGCTGGCACCTGAGGGTCCTTCCTTGTGTGTACCAGGCCCTTACAGATCCAGCTGAGGCTGTTTCATTTTGATCTAAATTATTCTGTAGTTCAATTCTTTCTTTAGTGTCCTGCACTTAAAGCGTAGACGAGTGCATTATGCGGCCTCAGGAAACGTGTCTGGTCGAGTTTAATGATTCATACCTGAATGGACTGATCAGGTTGGATCTGCCTTACCTTACAGCGGTGCTAGCAATCGGTGAGGGCTGGGAAATGCTATGAAGACCCTGCTCCCTACAAGAGCTTGGTTTCTGTGACCTCTCCTGGCATGTTTCATAGTCAGATGGTGGTTAAGTGGGACTTGGCAAAAGGGAAACAGAATCTCAGATAACAAAGGCTGAGGGGAGGAATCACATGGGCTCTCCAGGGGCGGACTCCTTGTTTCAGCAGCTCTGAGGATTCGTGGATGGGGATGTGGTGAGAAGGCTTGTGGGGCATCCTTCTAGCAAATACAATGACTGAAGCTTTTTGTGATGGCTAAGAGATGAGAAAAAAGGATCAGGAGGCGTCAGGGAGGAGTGACTTTATGCTGGTCCAGAGTAATTATGAACAGTATCAGAAACATGAGCAGATGTGAAGGACTGCACCGAAGAGATGGGCTGTGCTGGCGTAACAAACGGTCTTGGTCCCGATAGTGGCATTTGTTGTGTGCTTGCTGTGTGCCGGTCACTGTGGCTCGTGCACATTGGCTCATTTAGATATAACCACTCTTTGAGACTGGTAGTGTAACCAAGCAGGACCCTGTGGGGACTTCCTGGGACAGACCCTACTCCCATCCCCACCATGTCCTCCGCCTGACTCTTGTCTGTAGAAAAACTTTACTCTCCCAGGCTTCCCCCAGTTCCAAAGAGTGCACTTAATCAGAGAAGTGAGAAAATGCAGAAAGAAAGAAAAACAGTCAAGCAAGACAAAATAATAGCTTAGCCATTAAACAAAGTCAAGGACCTTTAGCTCCTCCCCAAGGGCTAGAGATAATATTCTGAGCCATGTCCTGAGCCTGTTTTGCAGAGACTGAAACCCCCACCAGGTGGAAGAAGTTAGCTATGTGCTGCCCACAAGCACGTGTAGACCCCAGGCCAGTTGGAACCAGAAGGTTGATGATGTTGACTCCTGATTATCTCACCACCAACCAATCAGAAGAATGTCCACGAACTGATCACGTACCCCACAAACCCCTCCCTCACCTTATCTTTAAAAACTTTTCCCTGAGCGTCTTTGGGCAGTTCGGGTCTTTTAAGCACTAGCTGCCTGGACTCCTTGCTTGGTGCCCTGCAAAAAATGCTGCACTTTGCTTTGCCACAACGCAGTGTCAGGGGAGTGTCTTTCCTGCTCTTTAGTTCATTTGGTTCAGTTACAGTAGTGGTCTTCGGGCATTTTCTTCTGAAAAGGGAAATGAGACATGAGTTCAAGCAATGCAATTAATAAAGGGCAAAGTCAGCATTTCAGCCCAGATCGTATGAACTCTAGAGAGCACATTTCAAGCTATTTCTCTACATTTCTGTGCATACTATAGGAATTAATTTGTGGAACAAGGGTATAGAAAATTCTCACCACTGGGCGCTGACTGAGAATTTCTGGAAAGAAGTCCAAGTTTAGATGATGTTCAGGGAGGCAAATTTATATAATTTAGACAAGAAGGAATCACTAGTTTTCTGAGATTGTGCACTTTGTGTCAGGTAATAAAGGAGATAATTAAAGTATTTACTTCATATTTTAAAGATTAATTCATATATTAAATGCTTAGATCCATGCCTGTTCTTATGGTAAGAACTTTTCGTATCACAACAGAATAAAGAGTGCAAATGATAGTGATTTAGGGTAGATGTTATTCCTCTGTAATTATTAGTATTTAATCCATATTTATTAGTTAATATTTGCTTCCAATTGCAAGTGATAGAGGTTCAACTCAAACTAGCTTAAGTAAAAATTTTAAAAGGCCATGGGCTTCAGGTAAAGCCAGAATCCAGAGGTCACACAGTGCCACCAATTCCTCTTTCTCCTTCTCCTACTTTCTTTTGGTTTTCTCTTGGTTGACTTTGTTCTCAGGCAGACTTTTGACACATGGTCCCAGATTAAAATGAGCAGATCTTTCCCAGTCGATCTAACAAAAGTCATAAGAAAGACCTGCCTGGGTCATGGACCTACCCCTGTGCTGAGAGACTGACCACAGGATTTGACAGCTTCACCATGGGAGTGGGAAGAAGGAAAGCCCCAAAGGAAAAGATTTCAGGCATACGAAGACTAACTGATACACCTGATTGATGTATTTGGCTTCATGAAGGATAAGAGCCTTATACTATCTAGTCTTCGTTTTCCATAATAAAGTTTCGTGTTGAAAATGTGATAAATGGTATAAATTACGATGTTTCAGATAGATCACCCATTTAGGGGGATTTCTGGGGCAAGAACCTCTTCCTGCGTGAGACACTTTTATTTGTTTCGTATCAGTCAATCGCCAACAAGCCTTTATCAAGCAATTCCCATAATGTGAGAATCCTGTTCACACACAGCACAAATTGAATCATAGCACAGTCAATGTCATGATCATGGAAATCTCTCCTGGCAAGCAAAGCCCAGGCCCCAGCAAGCACACAGTTCTGAGTCACATTCAATAACACCACTTCAGAGCTGTCCCAGAAGACGGGTCGTCTCTGTAAACAGCATATGGCAGGTAATCTGTGTGGAGCAGAGCCTTAAAATGTTTTGCTTTTATTTTCTTTTTTAGTGTCCCTCATTAGGGTGATTTCTCTATTGATCAGCCCTCTCTAGGAACCAAAAAGGAAAACAAATCTCCGATTAGTTTGCATGATTAGCACTGACTGATTAGAGAGAGGAGTGTGAACCTCAGGCTGGATTAGAGACGTTCATAGGATTTGTCACCATCAGAGGAATTACAGCTAGGTAGATGAGCACAACCTCCTTTCCTACAGAAAACCATGTTGAGCATACTTCCGACTACAAGTAAGTACAGATTTCAAACGCTGCTTGGCCTCAGGCCTTGCCTCGGGGTGTCGAGTCTGGAGAGGTAGTCGGGGCCTGAAGGGGCTGTCTAAGGCAACCGGACTTCATCCCAGCTATGGGCAGTGTTTAAAAAGTTTGGGGAAAAGTGATAAAATGAGATTTTTCAGTTGAGAATGAGGAATAGATGGAAGGAAAGCAAGAACTTTTACTTTCTTGAGAGTACATTCCAGGGGTCTGAACATAGAAAATTTAAAGTGGTGGAAAGCAGCCTGACAGCAGAGCAATTTCAGAGCGAACTACGAATTTCAGCGGTGGGCCGGGAGCGCTGAGAGGAGTGTGTGTGGAGCTCTAGACTGGAGATGGGCTGTCATGATGCCATGCAGGGTCTCATAATCTCCCTTTCCTTCTCCTGTGACCATGGCCCTTGGGTCTTGGCAGATCTGAGTCAGAAGCAGCAGAAAGACTGGGGCACCACCCAGGGTCCGTTCCCTTGGTGCCTGTGTTTGGAAGATGTGCTTATATTTGTTTTTGCACAAAAGCGTGTCTGGTCTGAGAATTTGCAATAGATGAGGCCATGATGCTGCACTGAAGTGACTTTGCAGAGGAGGAGGTAGGAGTCACGTGCACTGCGTGTTCATCGCCGAAGTCACCTGGTTCTGCTCCACTAGTCCCAAAGCTCCCTACAACTTTAAAAACATGTTTTGATAACATCCCTTTACTCTCTTGAGTTAAAATGATAGATTGTGTAACCTACCTACACACAACCATAATTTCAAACCTTAATACAATGCCCTAACTGTACTTTGAAGTAGATGTAATTGGAAATTTACTCACAGTATTATATATTTCAACATATAACTGTCTGGGAATGAGTATATTTGAAGATAAAAAGAAAAAAAAACTAATACAGCTTTATAAAATACTCTCTTCCCAAATGAGAGCCACTGCGCAGTCCCAATACCTCCTTTTAGAGATGAGACGCCTGTACTGTGGAGGTGAGGGGCACTGTCACTCCCTAGGACACACCACGAGGCAGAGCAGGAGCTCAGGTCCCCCAGCGCAGCACCACTGCTCAGCTGCAGCCCAGTGTCCCCTGAAATAGACTCCTGCAATAGAAGCCCCAGGGACAAGCCCCCCCCTACATTGAATAGTCTCCAGAGCAGGAAGAAATATTATGGGCTTCAGATCTTCTCTTTATGTCCATTAGGATGGGGGGTGGGGCATAAAGGGAGTGGAGAAGTCAGCAAAGCTGCAATCAGCCATATTCCAATGACCCTGATAGTTCACTTCCTTACGTGTTCATTCATTCATTCATTCATTCATTCACTCACCCTGTAATTTTAGGACTATGCCTGCTCTTGTGGAGTTTGTAGCCCAGTGCAGTATATACTAAGTCAGGTGTTGACAAATGCAATGAATAAAGAGGATACTTGTGATTGTATAATGAGGGAAGAATTCTCTGTACAGGAGACATTTAGCTGAATCCTAAATGATGTGATGGAACCAATCAAGCTGACAAGCTGACACCTGCATTCCAGGCAGGGAGACCAACACGTTGTAAAGACCCTGAGGCGGAACAGAACTTGTCACTGATAAAGGCAAGTGCCAGAGTAAAGGAGTTGATACCATGGTCTGCTCTTTTTCCTGCCCTTCCTCCACGCTTGAGCATATGACCCAGTTTTGGCTATTTATATCCTCTTCCTACAGACTTTGAAACTAAGACCTTCTGGGCCACCCTGGGTGGAGCCTGCTTTTCCAAGAACTAGTTGTACAATTTTTTGTTTGACTAAATGAGTAACCCAAGACCATTCCAACAACTTATGTTTGTGCTTAAGTTAGCCAGGCTGATTTCTGTTTTTTACAGCACAATTGCTAAAAAATTAACTGACTGCTGTACTTAGCTCATCTTTCATGGTGATACCGGTAGATAACTGAGATTAACTTCATCCATTGGAAAATAGAAAAGAGTAGTTGCACACCATATTATTGGACTAGATGGAAGAGGTTGGTTCAGCACAACAGACATTAGCAAAATCATCATCATCAAATAATAATCTTAACCCACCAATAACCACCTTTCTAGATTTGTTACCACTTTACCACAATTTGGGCACTTTGTAAACATCGCTTCTATTGGCCTGCTCTATATTAAGTGGCAAGAAGTTTTTTTAGAGCTGGGTCATCTGTGCACTAGACTTGTTTTCTGTGAAAATGCCAGCCAAATATTCAAAGGCAAATTGAACCAATTAAGCATATAATAGGCCAAATTTATCCTAGGAGGCCTGCTGTGCTCAAGAGATGATTCGTTTGCATTTTACTTAGCAAAAAATGATTGTTAAGACCATACAACAAAATGTCAGATGAATCTTCTTTGGAAGATACTCGGAGTCCGAGTGCCCAGCAAAGACGTGTGCAGTGGCTTGGTGTGCGGGCAGTCTTTTGCAGTTGCTGGATATGCTTGGAGTACTTTCTAAGAGAATCACTGGAAATGCACCAAGAGCTTTTTAAAAGCAAATTTCTAAATCATTATTTAAAGTAATATTTTAAACTCCCACATATGCTTTGGGAAGCAGTCATTTTTATACCCAAATTATCGCTCCAATTTTGTCTTTTTTTATGCTTTCTTGATTTAACACCTTTCTTTTTCCTACTTCTGTATAGTCTTTTTCAAAGCTAAGAACCACATTTTCTTTTATTTTCTTATTTCCTTCTTCATTGTTGGTTCCCTGGGTTTAAGTTGCTTTGGGGTGTTCTACCATAAGTAATAGAACAAAGTGTGTTTGCAACATTTGGCTTCCAGTTTCCTTTAATTTATGATTCTCCAGTAGCATAAACGTTTCTCTTGCTAATTTTTTAAATTGGTTTACATCTTTCTCTGAAAATAAATGTATACTCCAAAGCAGCTGCACTATTTTACATTTCCACCAGCAGTAAATGGGGGTTCCAGTTTCTTCCCATCTTTGTCAACACTTATTATTATCTGTCTTTTGATTACAGCCATCCTAGTAGATGTGAAGGAATATTACTTCATTTTGATTTATGTTTTCCTGGTGACTAATAATGATGAAAATCTTTTCATGTGCACTTGCTGACTCTTTGGAATTTTTGGTCTAATTTCACCTTCTCAGGGAGGTCTGTCATGAACACTATTAAAAACTTCTAATAGCCCCTAATTTTATATTTTCAACCATCTTTTTATATAGAATTTGTCATCACCTTAAATACCACACGATTTATCTATTGTATTCATATTCATGTGTGACTTCTTCACTTCACTCTGATCCAATTGTGAATAATCAGCAAAAGCAGGGATCTTTGCTTTGGTCATTGATTATATTCTAAGTGCCTAGAAAAGTCTCTCAATAAATATTATAGAATAATGAGTGAATGGAGAGAAAATCAGGCCCAGGAGAGACAAAGCAATAATTATGGAGACTGAATGGAATAACCATTGCTTTTGCCTCCTTTTCATGGGTAAACTCTTTGGGCTTGTCCATTTTTAAAACTGATGTTTCTGGACTCCCTTATCAAAGGTGTTTAAGAACACATCTAGAACACATAAACATCTTAAGAATAATTTTAAAAAGAGTCTCTGGAAGTTTCTCTTTTGTATCTTTGACTCTTCGTACCTGTGACTTGGTAACAAGATGACTAGTAGACTGACAAGGATTTTTCATTTCCATTGAAACCATACCAAGACTGACAACCTTGAACTGCCATTTTTACCTTAGAGGTGAGGCATTGTATTTATATAATTAAAACATTCATTAGAAACTATTTTTCAGTAAGGGCAAAAATGGAGACGGAGTTGGGAAACATAGCACTTATAAAATGGCTATGAATACCAGAACTTAGAATAAAATGCTGTTCACTGGCCAGTGTCTCCGTCTGTATGGACTTGCAGATGACATAGTATTGCATGGGCTCAGATGGTGTGGCCCTTAAGCAGCTATACATTTCAGTACATTCTTCTAACGCACATTATTTTTCCATATGAACCTACTGCAGTGAACACTGGTGTTTATATGGAAACACGTGCATCCTAAAAATAGTGATGAGTACCTTGTGGAAGTAATAACCATCTTCGTAGTAAAATTCTTGATGACTGTTTGATGCTGTTAGGAAGAAGACATTTCTTTCCCTCATAACAGAGAACAGATTATTTATAATCAGTTTATTCATGAGAATGTCTTTCATCTTCCGTACACATTTATGAGGATAATAGCTTTTTGGAGGGGTACTGTGTATTTTTTAAACATCTTCTTTGGCAATAGTCATACTTATGTGCTGCTTGAACTTGTGAACTCAGCTGACTTATCTATCCAGCATACTTTGCCAGGCTCTTTTGTTAGCATTTTAGTTTTGGCATTAGAATAAAACAAAAAAATTAATTTTAATCTCAGAGATGTAATGCTCTATGGGAAAAAGAAACAGAGTACTATGACAAGCAAGGTATTTGGAATTCTTGCTACCAAAATAAATATCCAACAAAAAAAAAATACAATTTCAGATTTCAATGGCCAAATCCTCATTCACCTGTGGTTTTTCTCTGATCATCAACATCAACTTTTCAGTGTAAAGAATAGAGTGAGAGCTATAGTGCAGGATAACCGGTGGAGAAATAGTTACTGATGGGAAGTCCTGACCAAGTGGGCTTATAAGTGAATCCTGTAAGTCTGAAGTCAGACATTGTTATCTAGAGTTACGAAGCGCAAGACTCAAGGATGAAAGCCTAGTCGATCTCCCTTCCCCAGATGCAATGTGGGTCTGGATTTAGAGGAGCCATCTGACCTCAGGGGTGTAATCCAACTTTTATACTTTGTGTTCAGTGGCAACACCAAGTTGGGAAACTTTGAATAAACAATTGAGAAATTAAGTAAGCACTACAGTTACAAAAGTCACAGTTAGGCAAAATTCTCCAATCTTGGGAACTTTTTGCTACTCCGTGGCACACATTTGCTATCTGGTTAGCATCCTTAAAACCTTCAAGAACACCAAGTAGGAACACATTGTTAGCAATGTTTATCTTAATATCTGTGTATTCACATACTTTATGATTTGAGTGTTGCCATGACTGATGACGACTGCCAACATTTCCCGAGTCCCTACCACCGAATAGTTTTATCTTTATTCCACAGCATCTTGACCAGACCTATGCCTGGTCAACCAATATTATTTTCCTTTCTTGCAGGGACTTCATTCTGATCTTACTTGGTTATTGCAGTGTGACGTGCCTTTTGAATAGAGGTTAAACCAGCCTCCTCTCATCGTACCAAGTGCTGGAGAGAAAACAGGGAGTTAACTCAGTCCAGTTCAATTTATATTTCCTTATCTCTCGCTGAAGGCAAAATATGTCTAGTCCTTTGGGAAATAAAGTATCAGATGTTATCCTGTGGTGGCCCTGGTATGTTACTTTACCTTGTTTCTAAGGATGGGATATTGTGGCAAGGTATAGGGAATGTGAATCTCCCAAAATACTAAGCTTCATTTTAGTTTCTATTGTAGCTTTTCTTCTCTTCATAAGCTTATGGCATTTAAAGTTACTTTTCTCATGTTTTCCTTCTTGTTCAGTAGTTTATTTCAATGGTCTATGACATATTTCCAAAGGGGGTCTAACGTCTCCATCTGATGATCTCTTTGGTGATGTGACCTTCTTGCTTTCACATTCATGGGTAGAAGCTAAATCCTTTCCCTTCAAAACTGGGCTAGACTCAGATACTCCCTCTGAATTCTATTTATTGAAAAAACATTGTCAAAATATCTAAGATCAAAGATTACAATAGGCAATAGGATACGGTGGAAGTAAGACTGCATGACTCTCAAGACTAGGTCAGAAAAGTCTTAGCTCTTCTATTTGAGTCTCTTGAAATGTTTCGTCTCCTAATGTTTCTTCCTGAAACCCAGCTTTTCTGTTTCAAGAAGGCCCAACTACATGGAGAGGTCACGTATAGGTGTTCCAGTAAACAACCCTAACTGAGGCCAGCCTTCTGGTCCCTATATAGCTGTCAGACATCTCACTGAAGTAGCCTTCAAATGATTCCTGTGCTTGGCCATTTGAGTCACTCCTAGTGAACAGAATATTCTCAGCTGTGGGCCACATATCATGAGCAGTGAAGAGTCACCCCTTCTGTGCCCTTCCTGAATTCATGACCACAGGATTTGTGAGCATATCAAATGGTTGTTGCTTTCTGTCACAATATTTTATGAGTGGTTTTAACACAGCAATAGATAATTGCAGCAGAATCTGGTACCAAGAGCAGGGTGTTCCCATAAAAAAAAACTTAAAACATGTCATTGTCTTTGGGATTAGGTTGCAAATGGAAAATGAAAGGGTTTTGAGGCTTCTGTTAAGAAAATTTGGAAGAACATCAAAGAGGCTATTAATGAAAGTTGGAACATCGGTAAAATAATCATTGTGCTATGCAGACTGGAGAAAAGTTGATGACACAGTTGAGTGTTCAGATTATCATGTGGAGATACAGAAAATAGAAAATAAGCCTAAGGAATTGGTGGATTTTCTAATGAAATTTCCAAACAGAATATACAAAGTACCAACTGGCTTCTCTTAGTCATGCATCAAAGGTGTAGAAAAGAGAGATGGGGTAAAAAGGGAAATATTTAGTTTTCAAGCAAAATTTAGTAGAAATACAAAAAAAATGCCTTTAGATTTTAGTGGAAATATTTTCAAAAACCCATACATTTTGGAAAACTTACTTGACTTCATTACCAGTCTCTCAAGATGGCAAAAGAATTTCAAAGTAAGAAAAGACCTCATGGCAAAGGTCAAATTCAGGGCACTGTCAAGAAAATAAGAGTCTTGGGGGTAAAAATGAAGCCCATGGTGTGACTGTGAAACCTTTTGTAAACTGTAGAAAGGACTTAAGATGATGCCTCAGGGAGCTTTTCAGATGGCGTCTCCTCCTAAGCATCTAAATGATGTATCTCACACTGTCTGTTAAACTATAGGGTTTTTAAGAATCTAAGGGAATTGTTCCACTGCAGCTTCACAAGGGGCCCTGAATAAAGAAAGTTTATCTCAGAAAGAGATTCTTGGATGTTAATTTTTTGAATGTTTGGAACAACAAAGGTAATTCTTAGAAATCCCATGAAGTTTTAAAGGAATTACATTGGCAAGAAACGCCATTAACACGGGCTAAAAGGGATAGAGACTGTACAAAATGAGAAGTATTTGATATCTTTACTTTCACAAGCAGGAAATTGGATTAAACAAATAAACAAAACAAAACAAAACAAAACAAAACAAAACAAAACAAAACAAAAACTACTCTCTCAAATACAGGCTATTTTTCAAGGCAAAGGCAGGATGACCCAGAGCCTGGACCCAAGATCCCAGAGGGCAGAGCCAAGAGACACAGGAATAGAGGCAGAACAATGTATGCTTTTATTGGGCAAGTTTCCACCTGACAGTCTGGGTAGGTGCCCTCTTAAGTGGCTTTGAAGGACCAAGGACTGAGGAAGGGACATGTTTACTGGCTTAGAGGATTCACCGTTTCAAGGTCTGGATCTCACGCTTTTTCAAAGGTTCATAAATTGAACTCTGAGGGTTTGCAGAGAATAGTTCCGTCTTCCAGAGGCAGACATAACGTTAGCTGAATCTGTTCTATTAATTCATAAAACCACAATTCTGATTTATTAGTTTATAATGAGAAATCACTGTCAATGGGAATCAGATGCTCAAAGACTCTATGATCAGACAGTTCTCTCTCTATCGGCAAAATCTTTCTCACAGTAATATAAAGCATGATTTGAAGTCTCCTTAGTGAGGTTAAATCAGGAAAAAATACATGTGTGATTGTGATGCAGGAAAAATGGGTGTGGGGCATGAAGACGGCCGTGTCCCAGGTTTTGGTTGAGCCCCTGAGACGCGCTCCACCAAGTGTGGGTCCTTGGCTTCACACAGGAAGGAATTTAAGAGTGAGCCACACTTGAATAAAGGTAGATTTATTTAGAGAGATACATCGAAAGGCAAGAGAAAGGCCATGAGGTGTGGGGGTTGGGTGCTCAGGTTAGAGTAAAAGTAGTTACACACTCCATAGACAGAGTGCGAGCCATCTCAGAAGAGGGAGATAGAGGGTGGCTGCGACACTCCCTATTGCCCGTTTTTATGGGCTCAGTGGCTTCATATGTTAATAAGTGGAAGGACCAGTCTAACTACCCTGGGAAAAGGGCTGGGATTCCCAGGAAGTTGGCCGATTCCCACTCTTTGACCTTTTGTGGCTAGCCTTGGGACTGCCATGGTGCCTGTGGGCATGTTATTTACCATGTTAATTTATTACAACGGGCGTATAATGAAGCTCAAGGAAGTCAAATCTCCCACCACCTTGAGCCTCAAGGCCTCCTGGGGGCTGGATCCTCAGGCGTCCTGATGTTAATTGTTGTATTGTTCCTTGAATGGCTGTGCCCTGCCCGCTTCCTGTCTCAGTTGGATGGAATTAATTAGTGGGCTGAATAGACAGCGACTTCAGGCTTCATCGCATTTTATAATCTCATAACAGGGGTGGTTTTACACTGTCCACTGGGCTGTAGCTCCTGGTCATCATCTGAATATCATCTCGGCATTGGCAATGCCTGCCAAAAGGACTCAAAAGTGGAAACTACAAGGTTAGGGCTTCCTTCTCTCTGTGCTGTGCTTGAGTGGAAGCCGAGGGTGTTGCCCCCTGCTATTTTCCTTTACTCTGCCTGGCTCATCATATTCCCCTACTGACTAAAACACTCTTCTTTTAGATGTAGGAATAAAATCGATCAGGTTCCATTGAAGTCTTTCATATCTGGAGACCATCTTGTATTGTTAAAACGCATTTGCACTTGTATTTTTTTTTTTTTAAATTTTGTGTACTTGAATAATACTCGAAAACTTTCATTCTCTTCCTGTCCATAGAATTATACTATTCTAGGAAATGATCCCTGTATCTATGATCCATTGTGCCTATGAAGTTCTCTGTCCTTTATAAATATTAATTCAGATGCAATGTCATAACACACTAAAACTTTCCCTAGTAACCCGGCATTCTGTAAATTTTCTGAGAAGTCTATGGCCACGAATTATTCCTTATTTTCTTTAATCAAGTCAACCATTGGTACAGTTATGATACTGGCATGTCTTGCTTTTTCAAATTGCCTCATTTCGTTGGGATTTTGCCATATCTACAGTGAAACTTTATTTTCCAAACCCTTTTATTTATAAGCATTGGAAATCCACTTTCAAGTAGATATTAAAAAGAGGAGTTTATTGTTGCTTTTGTAACTGACAGCTTGGTCCTGGGCCTCGGGTTCTATCATTGCAATGCTGGATAGTTCTGCTCTTTTATTTCATTGATCTCATTTGCTGATAGTATAAATGACTTCATTCATGTAGCTTTGGAAGATGATTCTAAAGAGTCCCATGTTACATCATCTTTATGGCCTCATATTTTAGACGAAGAACAAAGTTATCTCTCCCAGTATGAGTACATAATCAAAGTTTTGAAACTTGATCTTATCATTGAGCTAATTTTTCTTTTACTGACTTGTAGAATGGAATGCTTTAATCGGCCTGTGTAGGCTGCTTGTGGATTATTGGAAGGCAAACTATCAGAGCCACAGTTTCCCAAAGGCAGACTGGATTTTTACCAGCTGAATAGTAAATGACACCTGGGAATGATATTAACAGCCAGCCACATATTTATACAAATACGCTATGCCCTATAATGGTTACAAAGGCACTTACAATTTCAGCTTTTGCCCTATTGTGCGATAATGTATGAAGTAATTGTGGAATTATCTGAAAACATAATATGTGAGCAAAGCAATGTTCTATTGTAGGGACTGGCAAACTATAGCTCATGGGCCAAGTCTGGCTCCCTGCCCGTTTTAGTAAGTAAAGTTGTGTTGGAAGACAGCCACACCTGTTACTTCGCTGTCTGTGGCTGCTTTCACTCTACAACAGGTTAGGTGCTTGTGATAGAGATCATCTGGCCTGAAAAGCTAAACATATTTACTGTCTGGCCCTTTACAAGAAAAGTTTGCCGTGTTCTTCTATTAGAAGGTTTTTCTTGATCAATTGAGTAATCTGTAACCAGTAAATACGATTAGAAAGAGGCAGTTGATTGGTTTAAGCGGCTGATTCAGGAGAGGTAATGGACATATTTTATGTCTTCTACAGCTGCTCTCTCTTTAGGTTCGTCTGGATAAACAGGTTAATTTCTCAAGGTGAACATTTGTTCTTTCTCCCTCTCCCATCTCAGATCACAAGTCTGTTCTGAGACATTTCCAGAAAGGGACCAATGGATTGGGAGTAGGAATTTTCTGAATATTGCCACGTGCAGAGAGAGGACGTAGAGACACTTCGGTGGGGTTTCAGAAGATATCATCAATAAAATCGTCTGGGGATGAGGCAGAACTGAAATGGCATGTGGAATTTGTGAATTCATTAAATTCCACTTTACCAGCTAACTTCATGTCTTAGTCAGCTTGGGCTGCTGTAACAGAATACCCTAGGATGGGTAGATTAAACAACAAACATTTATTATTATGGTTTGGGAAGCTAGAAGTCCAAGATCAAGGGGCCAGAAAGATAGATTTCACCCTGAGGCCTCTGCCCTTAGCCTGTAGGCAGCCATCATCATGTTTCTGTGCTCACATGATCTATTCTTTCTGTTTGGGCAGAAAGAGAGAGAACAAGCTCTCTGGTGTCTCTTCATTTAAGGATATTCATCCCATCATTAGGGCCTCGGCCTCATGACCTCATATAACCCTTATTATCTTCACAAGGCCCCTTCCCCACATACCATCACATGGGGGCTTAAATCTCCAACATATTAATTATTAGACTGGGGAAGGGGAATGCAAGCATTCAGTCCATAATATTTCCAGTGTCAAAATATTGTATGTGCATGCATGTGACTGGTGGTGATCCATGGTCAGAAAAAAATGGAGAGAAAATTATTTCAATGAATATGTATTGAACTCATTTGATTTTTTAGTTTTCATTCTCCACTAGTATACATTTCTTGACCTCAAAGGTCCACAGTGAAAATCATGATTTTTCAATCCAATTTAGTGCACTCAGAAAATAATACATTCAGTCTGTAATAAAAACTAGCAATTTAGAAGTTGTCCTTAATATTTCCTTCTCACTTCTGCCAAGTCTTGTCAATTTTGCATCCAAAATATATTTCAAATCCACCCATAATTCACTATCTCCATCATCACCACCCTAGTTAATGAAACCATAAAGCCATCTCTTGTCTATGTTATTTGCAATAGTCCCCTGACTACCCTCTCTTCCCTCATTCTTGTGATTCCCATTTGTTTGTCTGCTGAGCAATCAGAGTAAGTTTTCAAAACATGTCAAAAATATCTGATTATATTACCTGACTACTGCAAACGCTACTTTGACTGTTCATTGCTCTTCAGTGCTGAGCGTGGTCTTCTAGGTCCTGCATTGTCTGCCTCCACCTGCCCTTGCAGCCTCCTCTCATCCTTACTCTCCAGTCACACTGCCTATCTCCCTGTTCCTTAAAAAAGTCACAACTCTTCCTTTCCTCCCTCCACTTTCCTTTTTTTCCCTGTTGTCTTAGTCTGTTCAGGCTGCTATAACAAAATGCCATAAACTAGGTAGCTTACAAACTATGGAAATTTATTTCTCAGAGTTCTGGAAGCTGGGAAAGCCAAGATCAAGGTGCTGGCAGATTCAGTGTCTGGTGAGGCCCAGATTCATCACTGACAGTTTCTTTTCACTGTAACTTCACATGAGGGAGGAGGTGAAGGAGCTCTCTGGGACCTCTTTTATAAGGACACAGTCCCATTCATGACCTATGTACCCCCCAAAGACTTCACCTCAAAGTGCCATCACACTGGGGATTAAGCTTTCAACTCATGAACTGGGCTGGGGGTGGGGGGACACAAACACTCACTCTATAGCACCTAACCACTTCTATCTACACGATCTCCCACGCTCATTCTCAACTCAAGGTCTTTGCCCTTGTAGTTCTCTCTGCCTGGAAAACCCAGATTTTCATGAGGTGGACTTATTCTTGATGTTCAATATTGGATCAAATATTGTTATCTTACAGAAGTCCTTCTCAACTAACCACTCACTGTCTACTGTATAATCCAGGTTCATTTTCCTACTAACACATCTCTTCTTTATTTTCTTGCTCATTTGTTTTCTTATTTCTTGTCTGTCTTCCCGACTAGAGAGAACAACGTGACATGTATCCTTGGTGTCCAGCACAATACAAAACTGAGTAAATGGATGAAAACGTTAAAATGAAAACATGAAATAGCATTGTCTTCCCCACCTGATTTAAAAAAAAAAATTCACGTTTTATAGGAAGTCAATATCATTGAGTAATTAATACATATTCTGAAACAAGTAGCTGTGTTGAAACCGGGCTCTGCCACTTACTATATAATGTCAGATTCACCCTTGAATGATTTTTCCATATTTTTTAAAAATGGGTATAATATCTACCTTGTAAGGTTGTTATGAAAATCATCTAAGTTATCCTAAGTAATGAACTGGCACATGGCCAGCTCTCAGTATCTATCCTTAGTCAGAATGTATATTAAATTAACATTCATTAATTAATAATATTCATATTACTGAGTGTATATTAAAATGAATCTAGTAAGAGTTTATTGACAAAACGGCTGAGTATTATTTGCATTGTTTGTAATTTTATATTTATATTGGGGAAAAAAACCCAGAAAGAATCTTCTTTAAATCTTTGCAAAATAAGATACAAAGAAGGACCTAAATTCTAACTAAAATATTAAGACTTAACATTTGTATGGTACTACATCATTTACAAATAATGTGTCGCAAGGCATGTCACATCATATTCCCAACATACTAAGAAGTAAATATTGTCACTGGTTTAGGGATGGGAAAATAGAGTTGCCATGAAGTTCACTAACTTGCCCGAGGTCCCTAGCTTTTGACACATAGAGTCAAACCTTGAATACAAGCCTTTGAATTCCATATTCAGAACTTTTCGAGCGTGCTGAGTCTCACACCTTTTGTTGTAATATCCAACATGCAGCCCTAGTGCACGTGTTTGGGGCATTAGCAGAGCAGGAATCTCCCATAAATTAGAAAAAAATTTGCAAATAGCTATTTTCAAGTTTTCAGTTTTGTGTTTGGGTAAACTTCCTATATTTGTTTCATGGTTTTGTCTGTTTTCATTTTGGTTGGTATGTGTGTGGGTGGCACTGCAAAATGTTTTGGTCCTTAGACTCTCTAAAGATCCAGAGATAGAAACATCTGACCTTTCAGGTACCAACACTGGCATGGCAGAAGTAAATTCTTGAGACTTACATACCAATGATAACCGTTAAAACTAGTTCTCTTGTACTGAAAAATATCTGTGAAAGATAGGACCACACATGGAACAAAAATAATGATTTAGTCTTTATGAACCCATTTCTTGGCTTTGGTGCCGCTGAGAGCAGTGGGAGGTGGAGGGGAGGGGATGAGTGATGAAGAGTTGATACTAACGGCATTTGACTCACACGGCCCTGCACTCCTACACGGAGACTGATCAGTTCCCCTAATCTATCTCATTCTGGCAGATGCCATCAGATAATAACTAAGAATTCTTTCTCATTGGAGCCAATTCTGACTGGTGGTCTGGAGAGAAATTCTGTATTGAATTACCAAGTGGTTCCAATAGAATCATTTCCAACAGTAACTAGGCTTGATGGAATGCCCATTCCTTAAAAGCAATACCAAATTCCAGATTTTTCCAAAAAGAAAAATCAGAGCTCAGCTCCCTCGTCTGCATTCTTCTTTTTAAGTGTGGAAAGATTTTTCTGCAAGAAAGTAAAGAATGCCTTTAAGTGTATGGAGCATGCCTCCATATTCTCCTCATTTCTGCTACCATCTGAACCTCCCACAGTGTTCAGAGTGTAATGGGGAGGGTCTCTCTCTAGTTCAGTGTAGAAAGTGGCACCTTAGCTTTGTGGTTCAGTGGTGGCTGCATTTATCAAAGTTTTGTGAATCTGAATCAAGCTGTTTTTAATAGAGAATTATCTCAATTGATAGAATGAGAAGATTCTGTTATCTGCTGGACTAAGATACTTGGCACTATTCTCATCAAAGGAAGAGGCAGCAGCCTCTTCAGGACAAGGATGAGGTAATGGCAGTTGTTTGCAATGAGAGGACCCATTCTTAATTGTTAGCGTATGTCTGGGAGATGTTCTGAGGCATTGCCTTGGTTGGATAATGGCTTAATAACCCATGATGGGCCTCTAGAAAGTTATATCAAAAGAGAGGCAATGCATCATTATTTTTTAAAGGACTATAATTCTTTCTTCTTGGGTTAATGATTTTTTACTTTTCATAACTCTAGGGTGCTTAGCAGTAGCCACTGGATACACCTTATAGCAATAAGGACCAGATGGAGCTGGTAAAGCAAGCTGAAAACACATGTGTTTGAGAAGCTGATACTAAGATTATAAGCCATTTCTGTTGGCTTGAAAAAGAAAGAACCACAACTATCATGTTTCTGAGCCAATTCTTGCATTAAGAAATTTCTTGAAGAAACTTGATTCTTGCCATTTCTTTCCTTTTACTAGATAATTTCCAAATGAACATCCCGTCCCAGATCCTTAAATGCTGTTATCATATATCTCATTTAAGTAAGTCTCTCTAAGGTTCAAAGTTTCTCATTCCAGGAGTAAAAGAACTACTGAGTAAATAGTTTCTGTCACTCAACATTGGCATTTTCTTTTCCTTTTGTGCTCTGTTGGTGCTGTTTAAGACAAAAGTGCTAAGGATTAGTGGCAATTATCATATTCAAGGCAGAAATGTCACTTTAAGAAGAACTAGTAATGAGTGTTTTATAAGTTGCATTAAAAATGCATGTACAGTGTGGTGGGTATAGCTTAAGTGGTAGAGCGCATGCTCAGCATGCACAAGGTCCTGGGTTCAATCCCCAGTACTTCCTCTAAAAATAAATAAGTAAACTGAATTACCTTCCCCAAAAGTTTTTTTTTTTTTAAAAAGAAAGAAATTGCATGTATAAGCATTCTATCACACAAGAGGGAATGAAAACTTGAAATCTTGCTAGATTATACACATCAAAATTTACCCATAATTCTTCTGACACCACCAATCCATCCATAGACTGATTCGCACTTTGTACAGCTTCGGAACCGTGATACAACCTGACGTACACTGAAGTGGTGAGGGACTGCCAGTGCATCCAAATCACTAAAGATTAATGAAGAACAACAACAACAACAAAATACTAGTCAGAAGGCAATTTGTCGGCACGGGCTTCAGTGTTGCATACTTGGTCGTCTCCACCTCTTCACAGCTGTGTGACTTCAATGACTTCCCTGACTTCTCTAATCCGCACTTTACTTGGATTAGAGAGTGGAACGATAGAGGACTCGTGCGCGCTGGCTCTAGAACCCACAGCCCTCAAAGCCTGGCTCTGCCACTCCCTGTAGCTAACCGTGGCAAATTATTTCATTGAGACTACCTGGCCCTCAGTTTCTTCATCTATAACATGTGGATAAAAATAGTATTTATCTTAATGAGCTTTTATAAGGGTTGTGTTCATCAGTCTATAGATGCTTAACACAGTGCCTGATGCTCAATGAAAGAGCCAAGCATGGAAGCTTATCTGGATATTCAACCTGCCAGACTCTGTTTTATCAAGAAAGAGAATAAAGCAACAGCCTGTCCACGTTGGCAGAATCCTGCCTGTAACTGACCAGAGCATATGGGATTTCAGGCACCATGGAGGTCAGATTTTATAGAACAGTCATTCCAGTGAGCTGGTCCAGGAAGCTCAGTCTGAGGAACAGTTTTGAATGGCAATTGACCTGAGGATTTCATACTCTAATTTCTCATGAAAACTCTGAGGTTCTGGAAGAGAAAATGACATCTCCCATAAACAGTTGAATGGTGATCCCATTGTGCAACAGATTGATTGGGATATTCATGAATAATACATTGATAATCGACATGAATTGAGTAAAGATGTTCTTGATTCCAGGCTGAATCACTTTCCCTCCATCACTGCATCTTCAAACAACCCTTGGAAATTGCATCCCTCCTTTTTCCTTTATCCAGTCTCACATCCTGTGTGGTTTGACTTCTGCAGGCTTCCGTGAAGTTGCTCTCTCCTCTTCCACAACAGGAATGCTCATCCATTCCTTAATCATCCCATTCATTCATTCATTCATTCATTCTGCACATATATACTGAGCACACAGGTGGTGCTCCAGCAAGGAATACATCAAGTCCGTGTCCCTTTGGACCTTATGTTCTAGTGGAGAAAACAGGAAACCGAAATAAGTATCTAAAGTTATAGGGAAAACTAATTCAGAATTCAGGAAACAGAGAGGTGCTATTGTAGGCAGGCTAGGTGAGATTTGGGTGTGGATTGAAGAAAAATATGGGGGTAAAAACTAAAGCTCTGGGTGATGCACATTCTATGCTGTAGGGAATAAAAACACAACAGCCCTGAGATGGCGTGGTAGCACCTTCAGGAGTGGGTAAGTGACAGTAGAGGGGGTCCCTGGTACCCGTGCCACCCCCACTCTACAGTCGAGGAAACTGACGGATCATGACAGAGGCTGTCCAAGTCAAGATGGCAGAGCTGCGCACGTCTGGGGTCTGTGATGCTAACCCCGTGCTGCTTTGCTCCTCAAGAGGCGGCAGTTCTTTGACATTTAGGCCTCTCCAGGCAGCAGGACCAGTAGTCCTTTCTTTCCCCCCCTGAATTCTTCACCGCATTTAACAGATGCATCTACTTTATTTAAATACTTCTTAATCTCTTCCTTTATGTTGTTTTATATGCTTTCTTCTCTATAGCCTTCATTTTAATGATTTTTTCATTTTTAAAATTTTTATTTTTTCACTTGTCCAGTTGTCTGTTTAAATTTAAGTTTTATTTTTAATTGAAGTATATTTACAATGTTGTGTTAGCATTTCTATGATTTTAAACAGGCTTTCCTCATCAATTCATTTCTGGAGTTGGAAGTTATGCACAGATGTACTGTTGTGGATTTTTTTTTCTCTTTTTTCCCTCAGTGCAAGAGTGATTTGTTCACTAAAGCAAATGGTTCTGCCCCCCAGGATCTCATGCGGTGGTAACGCGAGTTCATGTGATAGTCCAGATGCTCGTGTCTCTCCCATGGATCCATATAAAATGTGTGAATTTTTTGTGTTATGATACATGGAACAGAAGACAGTTTTTTCCTTTTGTTTCTTCCCTTCTCACAATTATATAACTTAATCTATCCATGACTATTGTCCTGCTAAAAATGTCAGATGAAATCAACCCAATCCACACGCTGGAACACATACATTTTCCAGAAAAATTACAGCCTTCACTTGGACAGGGTAAGTAAGTCAAACTGGGGATTTCTGTTTTTGCAATACCACTGCCTGAATGTGCACGCGTATCTTGAGCTTCTTCCTTAGTTATAAGAATATAAATCCAGTAGATAAAGGGGAACAGAGGATATTTTAAAAGGGGGGAGATTTATTAAGAGTATACTCACTTCATTTTAAAATTTTAAAACTGATAAAATCGTCATGCAGATGATTAGAACACAAAGTGGCTTCTTGATAGTCTTTTATGTCTGGCACTGAGGTTTTCTTCTTGCAATTGCCTTATAAATGGTCCCCTAGTGAGTCAGCGAAGCAGATCAGTAAACATATCCACTGACTGTTCCTTCTGTGATCCCTGGAAAAGTGATGGAAGATACAAAAATGTTACTCATTTTGACTGAAATATGGACTTTACTAATATTAAAGAATAGATGACACTCACTGTGCTGAGGTACAGCAGCCCCACTAGTGCAAAATTTTACTTACAATAATCTTTCTCTTGTCAACAGTCTTGTTTTATTTATTTGGCACCACCTGGCGTAAGCCATGTGTCCAAATACTATACTCGCATGAAAAGCTGCTATATTCTTATGTCATGAAATAGCACTCCCAAATCCCGGCAGAGCTGTGGTTTATAATGTTCTTTGCAAAGGCTGCGAATGGTTCATATTTTAAAATTGTTCTTTACGTGAGATTCTATTGAAAATCCGAAGATCCTTGCCAAAAAGAAGTAGTATGAGATGTAGCAGACACATACATAATGGGCAGAGCATTTCAATCTTGTTCTAAGAGTATTTACACATTCTAGAAAAAATTAAAAGATAAATGAGTATAAAGTCCTTAGTAATATATATTGATTTTTTGGGGGAACAGATCCTTAAAGTAATGGAGAAGATGATGGTTTATTTTCTTGCAGAGTGCTCAGAATCTTTGATTCAGGAAGGCAGAAATGATGTGTTTGCTGTTTTGCTGACTTGACTAGATCTAATTAGGTATTGATTCTGAACTCTGTGTAGCCAGCAGACAATGGGAGAAGCTGAAGGAAGATCACGCGTGAGAGCCCAGGCTTTCTTCAGCCTCCCCACAATGAGTTCATGAGTTACAATGAAAAATTAGTGAATAGCCACTTCTTAAAGGAAAATATCAAACAATACGATACAGGCTTACAAACTTACCGTCAGTTGAAATTCAAAAGACATCTGAAGGATGATATATGCATTCCCAATTATTTGCTTCTAGGTCTAGCCACTAAATCAAATCCAGACTACCATAGTTCTAAAGGAGTATATTTTGAGTAGATGGACTTATTAACCATTAAAGTATCAATTATTTATATATTAAGCATTTGAAAGCAATGTGCTTTCTTACAGATTTTAAATGTTATTTCCACATAAGGCTTGCATCTTAAAGTTACTTATTAAAATTATTCCTGATCTCTAGGGAAAAAGAAACACCAGGCTAAACACTGTCTGTTCATCAAACTCTCTAATTATTTATAGACCAAATAAATGAGGTTTTACTCGATTGAAAATGACTTTAAGCCATTATTCTACTCTCTCTAAGACTATGTGATTGTTTCTCATTGCAGCTGAAGAAGATACGGTCCACACAGTGAAAATGGAAGAGAAAAAATTTAAGAGAAAAAAATATACCCATGATTCTAAATGCTGACTGTGTGGCTACCAACAATGTCATTTGAAACTGCTTAGGTAAAGATATGGTACAGACTGGGATGAAAAGATGTGAGGACATTTTCCTAGCCTTGTTGTAAATCTGTATCTTATTTGAAGAAGGAACAAAACACAAAGGAGGCTCAAACTTTGCTCCCAAATATGCTGCCTCTTTACATATATATTTCTGAAGAATGTCTTGTTTCATAAGAAAAAAAACCAATATTGGAGTGATACTTCCTGTACGTGAAGCTGTATTTTAAATAACACCCTAGATTCTTCATTAGGGAATGGGCCTCAGATACTAAGCTTCAGACTCCAGAGAAATCAAGTGGGAAAAGTAAAGCCCTTACCGTGCCTGCTTACAGAGGAATTCTGGAGGGAAATGAGACGGTCTGTGGATGTGTTTTTAATTTCCTGGAAGAAAAGAATGTTCATCTGAAATCGATTTTATGAACGCGTCTTAAAAGCTCGTGGATCGAGTACATCCTATTTGACCTGCAAAGTTGGCCTTGGGCCTGTGCACACTCACCTGGGCCCTCCTTCTTTCCTGACTCTCAGCCACACTCGGCGGAGCAGACGAGAACGTTGGCTTACAGACTCACCTAGATGCCAGGGAAACCAAGTAAGAAGGGAACAGGAGAATCAGTATCTTCACGCTTTCCTCTAGGTTTCCACTGAGTCCATCTAATTTTTCTCAAGACAAAAGCACCATAGAGGATTAAAGTATTTGATGGTCTAGAACTGTAATAATTTCTACTGGCCATAGAGCAATTAGTATGTAAAATATAAGTGCGGAGAAAGTTCTGGTTTCTGTCACAGAGTGAATGAGTTAGCAGGAGCTTATCTCCCGCTACACACGTACAGAAATGCTAGGCAGGTGTTAACAAAACATACATGCAAATCTCACCTCAGGGAAAGAAGTGGCCAGCCCAATATTCCACAGATTAAGAGAGAAAGCAAAGTCAGGATGACAGAGAGGAGGTATGCCTGATGGGTAGGGACGCAGATTTTGGGCCAGAAAATTTGCCCAAATCCTGGATTTCCATTGGCTGGCTCACTTCAATATAACAGCAACCACAAATCAAACTTCTCAAAGATTTATTGGTCAAAGTAGACACCATGATGGATGTTGGAACACACTATACTCAGAAATGAATGCAAATGTACACACCACATATCAAATTGAGCTGGATTCAACCCAAGTGCTAAGCCAGCTGAATTTACAGTCTTTAATCTACATAATATAAACTATGATTAAAAGGTAATGATTTCAGAAGTTGACACATTGTAATTGTACTGCAATAAAAATAAATAAATTAATTAAAAAAAAGTAATGATTTAAGAATCCAAGTCAAAAAAAAAATAACAGCAAAACTCTGGGAAAAGGAAAAAAAACTGATAAAAATAAGAACAAAAATTACTGAAATTGAAACAAAGAAACAATAGAGAGAATCAACAAAACCCAAAGCGAGTGCATTAAAATATGGATAAAATACACAACTGAATGATAAAGTTGAGCTGCAAAAAGGAAAATAAGAATGTGAGGAATATATTGGATGTTACAAGAGGTATTATCGAAATGTTTTAATATCATGAGTGTATACTAAAACATTCTATGCCAGTTCACTTGGAATTTAGAAGAAGTCAATAATTTTCTTAAAAAATATTAAAACATATATTACCACAAGTGACTCAGGAGAACACAGAAAATCTAATTGTCTCATAATTCTTTAAAAAAATCAAGTTAATATTCAAAGTAGCACCCCTCCCTCCTCTGGCAAATTGAGGACACAAAAATACACACGTTAACTAACATAACAAACAAAAGAAACACCAGTTCCAGACCGTAAGCCAAGTTACAGTAGATGTTCAAGGAATAAGCAATTCAAGTTTGATACAAACTTTTCAAAAAATAAAAAGAGTGGGAAATTTTTCCATCTCTTTTTATAATGCTATTTTGTCTTTGAACATTGACAGTATAAAAAGAGAAATTATAGGGCAATCTGACTGCAGAATGTAGATTCAAACACCTACATAAATCTTGACCACCCTGAATTTTGGGTGACGTGAGATAAATAAAACACGTCATGATCAGGTAGGGTGTGTTCTGAGATGCAAAATTGACTTAACATTAGGAAACTTACAAAAGTAAATCAACACATATCAAGATGCCTTTGACTTCAAGTAAGGAAGAAGCCAACAAAAAAGTAGCATGTATTATTTCATAAAACAAGAAGCCCAGAGCTTGTGGGGCGGTTTCAGGGTTAATTCTGGAGCAACATCATGTTCAAGAAACCAGTTTCCAGTCACGTTTTCTCTCTGCAGTGTTCAGTGTGTGAATGATTCCTGCAGGGCTGCAAGATGGTAGTGGACATACTGAAAATATTCCAAAAGGATGGGTCCTTGCCAAGCCTTTTTGCCAGTCTCCCAAGCAGAATATTCTTTATGTGTCATTGGCTGCGGTCATGTCACTCGTTCACGTTTAAACGGGCACTGAGAGAGATAATAGAATTATGATACTTTCTGTAGACTAATCAAAATTCACCATAGGAGTTGGGGAGCCATCCAGCCCATGAACTACATAACCTCCCGATACTTGAACAAAATCAATTTTCTCTTAGGAAGGTAGACCCAGAATAATGGCTTCGGTGCAGCCTGCAGCATTGATAGATAAAGAGGAGAATATGAAATCAGTTTAGCAGTTATAGCAAAAACAGTGAATGAAATTCAACATTAAGTTCTAAGTAAAAGGAACAAGAATGAAAAACACTTTAAAAAGTGAAAAAGGGAAAGGAAATTAACATGATAAAGTCAATTCACCAAAACGCTAAATATCTTAAAATGTATTTCTTCACATCTAGGAGCTAATCAAGGATGCCAGCCAGCTCTTCTCACTTGTATTAAATATTTTAATGGGTATTCTCAGCCAGTACCTGAAATGAAATGGAAGGATTGGCTAGGAAGAGACAAAAATGTTAATTTTTTTGGCGATACATGATCACCTGCATGAAAAAGTTAGAGAATATATTGCCAAATTAGTATAATACGTAAATTGGCTTAAAGGGTTTCTGGATACAATAGCATTACATATATGTAGGACACCTATGTACCCTTTAGTTGCATTGCTAAATTAAAAATGTAACTAACAGACAAAGAGATCTAATTTACAATAGCAACAAAAGCAGTGAGTTATCTAGCAATTAATCCTTACAAGTCTTCATGGAGGAAATTATAGAAATTTATCATTGAAATTAAAATTTCTATTTTCTCAACTTCTTAGGCAAAAAGGAAATAAATACACTAATTTTATAGGATTGTTTTAAGAATTAAATGAGGTAATGTGTAAGAATCAATTAACACTGTTCCTTGCAAAATAATTACTCAGAAGCTTTCAAATACATTTTATAGAAATGTTGTGTATTTTAAGAACTTATAAAATAGTTTCTAAGAGCCCTGGAATTCCTTGGAGCAATTTGAAAACCACAGGATGGCATTTATATTTTTCAGCTAACCTAAACCAAATCCAACACCTCTTTTATGACCTAAACCAAACTAGACCTTTCCCTTGACTATGAATTTTCTCAACACTTATCTACACAGTGTGCCCCATTGCCACTTGTCAACTTATGTTTTTCATCTTTTATTTGTATATTTATAGGAATGTTTTGTCCTCCCCAAAACAAAACAGATTCTCCAATTTTATGGCTAACCCTTTCTCCTTTTCTATCTGACAGAACATCTGATATTCATTCATTTCTTACACAAATATTTTTGAGTGACTACTCTGCGTCAGGCACTGGTCCAGGTTCATAGGATAAATCAATCAACAAAATCTACAACATCTCCTGTCTTCATGGAGATTGTATTTTAGTAAGCAGAACAAATATTGAACAAGAAACCTAAGAAATTAGCTAGCTATTGTGGTAGAGACTGCTAGCTGATTCCCAGAATTCTATTTTCCATCTTTCCTGTGCACACAGCTAGACTATATTCCCCAAATGCCCTTGCAATTAAGTGTGCTCACGTGGCTAAGTTCTCGCCCATGTGATAGGAAGTGATATATGCCATTTCCTGGCCAAGGCTGATATGACCCTCCAAATCCTTCTATATCTTGTTTTCTATTGACTGGCTACATAAAAATCACAGGTCCCGGGGGGATGATGGAGACACAGGGTGGAATGAACCAATCACGGAATTACATTTTTAAAAAAGAACTGCCCTCTGATCAGGAATACTGCTTTGGTCTATTTCTTGCATGACACATAAAATTTATTGTGTTTGGCTCTTAGATACTTTTGGCTTTATTTGTACAGCAGTCCAGCATGTCCTGAGTAAAATAAGTATATAGCATGTTTGAAAGTATTAGCTACAAAGAGAGAAAAAAAAAAAAAAGCCAACCAACTGAAAAACAGAGCAAGCTAAATGGACATCGGATGCCAAGGTGCAGGGTGGTTGCAGGTTTTAATTAGAGTGGTTGGAGTAGGTTGGAGAAGGTAATCTTTCAGTTTTAAAAAAGGTAAGGGAATTACTCAGGTAGCTATCTCAAGAAAGATCATTCCACTAATTCCAGCATAATGGCTCCAAAGCAGGAGTGTGCCTGGCGTGTTCAAGTCATGCCCAGGAGACCACTGGTGCTTCTGTTTTTTATTTTAAGTAAAATCAAAGCCATTGTAGGGTGATGAGCAAAGGAATGAGACTGATTTCAAAGGATCATTCTGGCTGCTTTGATGAGAATAGCTGTAAAGGTTGACACAGGAAGACTGGCTGGGAGTTGATCATAACTCAGCCTGGACTAGTGATGGAGGTAGAGACAAATGACAAGATTTTGCATATATTTTGAGAGCAAGACCAATGGTATTTGCTTACAAATTGAAGTCAGGGTATAGGCAAAGAGAAGAGGCAAGGGTACTTCAAGGGTCTTGGCCCGAGTAACCAAAGGTGTGAATGCACCACCAAACTGAGGTGGGGGAGTCAGAAAAAGTTGATAGGGGAGGAATTCTGTTATGAAGTTGTTAAAATTGTATGCCTATTTAGTTTTATATTAGTTTGAACCGTATGTAATTGTTGACATTCAACCTTGCATTCTTGTAAAAATGGCAATTTTGTATCATTCGACCTGAAACAAGTCTGGAGTTTAGAAGCAAGGTCTGGAAATCATCAGCATAAAGACAGTATTTCAAGCTATGTGGCTAGATTAGATCATTGTATTGGTCACGGTTCAGTCAGGAACCAGAAACCACATCAATTATTTTAACTGGAGGATGAAATATAAAGAGATGTTAGTCAGGTATTAGAAAATTGAAAAGGCAGCAAGAAGACACGACTCCAGGAGGAGTTACCGTTCCTTGGCTGGGGAGACAGAGGGGAGAGGCTGGACTTATAGAACATAAAGGCTTTGAAGAGGGGCCCATGGAGCGCAGACCTCTGAGGAGGGGGCATCATTTGCCTGGTGTTTCAGAGAGGACTGATCCTGGTAATATGAGGGGAAACCCTACAAACTGGGAAAAATCACTGCCGCTGGAATCATTTGTCTCTTTAAGGGTGATAAGCCACTGACATTCAAATTTCTTCTCCCTTTTCTCATCTTCCAGCTCACCTCTTGCGTTTTCCATTGGTAGAACCTAAATGGGATCAACTGGCAAAGGGGAACTGTGGTTTCCAGAAACCCAAGCTCAGTATCACAAAGCCTGGTATGAAAGAATAGCTTGAAGGTGAGACCCAGGCACTAAGTAATCAGCACGGTCACGAAAGAGTAAGCGTAGAGAGCACCCATGCCCTGGGACACTCCATGTGAGAGGTTGGGGGCATGGAGGCAAAGGAAACACAGAAGGAACAACCAGGGAGGGAGGAGGGAAACTAAACATATGCACATCCTCGATATCCCAGCACAAAAAGTGCTTCAAAGGAGAGCTGCTTATCAACTGTGTACAATGTAAAAGGTCGAGTAGCTGTGAACTAAGAATTTGTTGATTTAACAATATAAAGTTATTGGTGCCCCTGACCAAAGGTGTTTTAGTGAAGTTATAAGGACAAAGAAGAAGGAATTGGAGTAGCAAAGTTAGATATTTAAGTATAGACAACGTATTGGGGTGGCTGCAAAAAGAAGCAGAGAAAAGGGGCAATATTTAGAAAGAGAAGTCTAGTAGAAGGATTTCCTTTTTGGCAATGAAAGAATCGGTAGCATGTTTGTATACTAATGGAATGATCCAGTGGAGAGGTAAACCTAGATATCACAGAAGAGGAAGGAGCTAATCCTTGAAACAACACTCTTGGGATGGAATCAAGGAGGAGCATTGGTGGTTCATCTCTAATAACAAAAGGGATGGTGAGTTCATGAGGACAGATGCTGAAAATCCTGCAGATGTGGTGGTGGAATCTGTTGAGATTCCTTTATAATTGCCTATATGATTGCTTAAATTTTTCATGTCATCAACCTAGAGTGAAGATGGCAGAGAACATATCTAACAATGAAGAGAATGACAGAGTCCTTGGAGGAGGGCAGGGCTTTAGGCTTTAATTCCTAGAGCCTCAGTTTCTTCATCTGAAAAATTCAGTTAAATAATAATGCCTGGTGCAAAATAAGTGTTATTAAATTCTCTTGCAAAATGAAACATATAATATAGATGTCAAATATTATTAATAATTAAACCCATACAAAACAAAATCAAAATACTTTCGTGGTAAAAAATAGCCACAAATATGTATAGCTTGGATTTTTCTTAATAATACAATGACATACAACATCATTTATCACTTTCCAAGGAACATGCATTTTAAAATGGATCTATTATACATGCATTCGCTAGGAATGTTTTCTAGCAATGTTTGGGTTAAAAATCTAAATCATTACATTGAAAAGTCCTTGAAGTCGGAGATATCTTGTTAAGTTTTCAGTATGAAATGACAGCATCTTACATATAGTAAGAGTGCAGTAACTATTTTGGAGTAAATTAATATAGCAATGCTGGTCTGGAACATACTACTTATGAGAGAGGGGGTGGGTGGAAGAGAAGCAGAGAAGGAATAAGAGAGACAATTTATCAGATAAAGCCACATTATAGGTAGTATTAACACGTATTTTCTGATCTGATGGAATATATCCTCATGTCCCTGAAGTTATTTCTAAGTCTAGTAACAAAACAGCTGACAACTAAATATATAGGAATGTTCTTTGTTCTTTGAGCCATTGTTGGATTTAAATTCAGTTTAAATCACGGGCACACAGGCAATCCTGAGTAATTACTAGTGAGATGAATTAATATTTCAGGTTTAATTTTTTTCATTTACAACTTCCTCATAGAAAAGACAGGTTCTTTGTACAGCTTGGTCTTAAATGATATGCTGGAAGAGATGGCAGCTGAGATTAATGAATAAATAATAGTCTTTTTTCAAGAACTAATCTGAGAGGACAACATGACTGTTTTTATGTCTGGACCATGTTAAAGTCATCTTTTCTGCTAATTGAGAATTAGCTGTCTGTAAATTACATGTTCAATTTTGAGGCAAAGGGACTTTCCACATTTAATTTTTAATTCTTACTATTTTTCTTCTTAGATGTCCCAGACCATGACTATGTCAGATTTATTCTTTGGAATAAGTAAATTTTTCTTCTGGTGGTTTTGAGGATTGGATGAAGAAACTGAGAAATTATTTGTAAGTCATCTGACATTGCATTGTATTGAAGAAAAACGATGTCAAATATCTTTTATTTTCTAACACTTTAATTGGAGTATAATTTGTATACCATAAAATTCACCCCTTTTAAGTGTAGAAGTCAATAAATTTTATTGACTTTATAGAGTTGTGCAACCATTACTACAATCAACTTGCAAACAGATCTGTCATCCCAGAAAGACCCCAAATCCCATTTGTAGTCAATCCCCACCCCTACCCCCGACCCCAGGCAATCACTAACCTATAACTAATCTAACTCTTTCTCTATGGATTTGCCTTTTATAGATATTCTGTACAACTAAATCATACACTATGCAGTCTTTTGTGCCAGGTTTCTTTCACTTAGCATAATGTTTTCGAGGTTCATTCATTCTCTAGAGGTCTTCAGAGGTCTTTTCATGTATACTTGAGATTCTTTAAAGGTCTTTCTGTATAGACCTCATAAAACTTATTTTATTATGCTTCACAGTTTCCATGGCAATTCAGTCTTCCTCTTTGGACTGTGAAGTCGTTGGGGCAAGGACTCTATTTCATTCCTGGCAAACGATCACAATTTAATTTGTTATGTCATTGGCATTCTATTGGTGCTTGTTGAATTAATGATAGGAAAGTTGACTTTTCACTTCTGCTGTTTGATCCCTGTTGCAGATTGTTTCCTTGGGAAGCAGATTCGGAGATAGGATTTAGTGCACAGGATGTTTATTAGGGAGTATCCTTGAAAGGGAGGAGGAGGAAGTCAGTTTGGGCCCAGGGAGAGCTGAGCTGTGGTGAATACCCTACAGTAACCTCAGTCGATCCTGCAGGGAGCTCTGAAGCTAAAATGGCCAGTCAGAGTTGTCCCACATTAGGCAGAAATGGTCCAGCCTTTTTCATCCCTTTTCGTTAGTCAGTCACTGGACCTGGGCCAGCATGTGAAGGGTGTGGCCTGAGCAGGATGTCCTTCCTTGCAGGGCACCTGAGCTGTGCAACTCTGTGTTCATTGAGTTTCTGTGATTTCTTTTTACCAAAACCTTAGTTAAGGCAATGTCATAATCACATTTTGCTAAGTCTTCCAGATTTTCTATTTCTGTTACAAAGGATCACTGTAATATATGTTAAATTCTGCTATGCTGCTAAAATAGTATTTTGGTGTACAACAAATTTTTTTTTAAAGCTGCATCAAGTCCTTGTCAGAGGTGTTCTATAATTTTAGTTTAACATTAAGAACAAACAAAGCTTAAAAGACGAACAGATTTTCTAATCACTTTAGAAATACCCTGACGTTATTGTGTTTCATCATTTTTGCTAGATAGCTCTTCCCCTGTCAACATATGTGGGAGAAGCTGCTTTAGATTATTGAAACTCTTGGATGAATAATTTATCAAATTGTCAGCAGCTGTTTTTTTTTTCCCCTAACAATAGATTTTAATGGATCAGTCAACTTTTATTTTTCAAATTTTTTGTTTGCCAAAAAAATATTCATGAGCTTTTCCCACCACTTATTCTGTAATATCAAATTTGGCAGTGATCTTATTTTAGTCTCCTTAAGTACAGTATCAGAGCTAAGAGAATTTTTGGTCAATAGTTAATTTTTTATTTAAAAAAAGTAAAATTTCCATTTGCTGGCAGCGTACTGACCTTTTGGCTTCTAATGTGTCTCCCCTTTCAGCATTCAGCACTGTTAGCTGTAAAGTCATTTGTAAGCCAAGAACGGTTGGGCCCCTTTGTTTGGATTCACATCGTGCGTCATCCGGGGATTACTGGTGGATCTCTTGTTGCCCCTGATGTTCTTATTCAAAGGACTAATAGTAATGACAGAGTGCTTTCCACACTCTGGTTCTTTACCAGGTATTTTCCAGGAGGTGTAGTTGACTAACAAAGGAGCTTTTGTTCTCTTTGATGCCATCTCAATGACCATGTTGGTCTTTTCCTATTTATTCCAAAGACCCCATAAATTCTACCAACTTGAGGAGCTAGTGTGCATTATCTTATATTAATTTTCACACCAGCATTATAGAGACAAGAACTTCATTTAATCTTTCAATAAGGGAATCTTGAGGTCCACAGAGAGGTCAAGTGATTTGTCCAGGGTCCTATAAAAAGGAAATAGCCGACCTTATACACCAAAGCTGAGGCTAGCTCCCCAGTTATCGTGTTAGCAACACTGGAGTTGAGCCAGTCAGGTTCCATTTAAGAAAGCTATAAGTCATGTACTTGCTGCAAGCACAGTGCGGGTAGAAGAAATAGCAGCAGTCAATCCATTGACTGACTTTGTTATTGTATTTTAAAGGGTTGTAAGAATTATAGAAACAAATATAAATAAGGGTATTTTGTTACTTAACTCAATCCTGAATTCCCATAAGATCAATTATCTTGTAAAATGCTACGATAGGGAGTTATACTTATATTGGACAGATTGAATACATACCCCTCTTTCCCCCTGAAAAGTCCACTACAATGAGAAAAAAAGAACCAAAGGTATTAACCCCATTGGTTGAAAAGACTGGGGCAATATCCAGATCTGCCATTTGCTTTGCAAGTTCTATTACATCTGCTGGGTCATACGGTGCCAGTGGCCGGCAGCTTGCACAAAACTGTGGACCTGTCATCCGCCTTAGCTTCCTCTGGGCCCCACTCAAACATTCTAGCCTCATGGAGTCCTTGGTAAGTGATTTGCTTCATACTCAGTATATAAGAGTGTATGTTGCTTCCAGAATTCAAACAGTCCTGCAGACACTGTACCTCATTCTTAGTGGAAGAAGATGCTAGATGCAAAAACTTGGCATCTGGTATCTAACTTTAGGATAGATCTCAACTTGCCTCAGACCTGTCAAGCCTGAGAAATTTCACTGAGGTGGCAGGCTGCTTAAATTCTGTTGGATTTGTTATCTACTCTCTGGTATGCATATGTTTTGCCAGGACATTTTTTTTCTTTTTAAATTAAAGTATAGTTGATTTACAATTAGTTTCTGGTGTACAGCATAGTGATTCAGTTATACATATATATTCTTTTTCATATTCTTTTTCATTGTAGGTTATTACAAGGTATTGAATATAGTCCCATGTGCTATACAGTAGGACCTTGTTGTTTATCTATTTTATATACAGTGGTTAGTATCTGCTAATCCCAAACTCCCAATGTATCCCCGCCCCATTTTCCCCTTTGGTCACCATGAGTTTGTTTTCTATGTCTGTGAGTCTCTTTCTGTTTTGTAAATAAATTCATTTGTATCCTTTCTTTAGATTCCACGTATAAGTGATCTTATATATTTGTCTTTCTCTGACCTACTTCACTTAGTTTGATAATCTCTTGGTCCATCCATATTGCTGCAAATATGCCAAGATATTTTTACTTCTTCTTTGGCACATTCAATCAGCATGCTATCATCAATATGAGGAATTAGCATAATCTCTTGTGCAATGCAAGATGATAAGGTTGTCTCTGGACTGGATTATAACATAAGATTATAGATTTGATGTATCCCCGGAGCAGTACAGTGAAGGGGTATTACTGTCTTTGTCAGGTGAAGGCACACCACTTCTAGTAGTGTGTATTTATATAGAGTAAAGGAGAAAAGCACTCATTAGACTACTAGCTGCATGCTTGGTAACAGAGACAGGGTTGATTTGATCCAGAGAAGAAACGACATCCAGAGCATCATATTCAGTTTAAGTTGCCATCTGGTTGAATTTGCAATAATCCATTTCATTCCTCAAGAGCCATCTCCCTTACACGTAGGCTAACCGGGATGATTGAACGGGGATGTGGTTGGGTTCACTGCACTCTTCCAGAAAGGCAGTATGGATTTTGATTTACTATTTTGACAGGCAGAGGCAGTTCTAGAGGCCTCCACTTGGCTTTTCCTATGACAATAACCCTCACTTTGTACGTCAGGAAAGCAATATGGGGATTCTGCCAGTTGCTGAGTATGTCTCTTCCAACAATGCATTCCAGGACTTGAAAGAAAAATAACCATACAGTGAGTTTAGAAACCCAAGAGACCCATTGTGAGCTGGATCAAAGGTAAACTTCATTAGTCACCTGGATTTCATAAGCCCTTCCTCTGGACCCTAATGGACCATGATCTTATTGGACTTTAATCTTATCTGAGTCCCTAGGAATTAGCATCAGTTAAACCTAGTAATTAAGTGTAGTCTAGTCAGTTAAGTCAGTGTCTAGTAATCCCCCCCATTTCTGGGTATTTTCCTTTATTCAATTTACTGTCCTAGTAAGTTATTCCGGGTCCCACTGGAGAAGGCTAAGAAGAAAATATACGTTGCAAAGCTTTGGCCTTATATCAGGAGATTTCTTTAAGGGAGGCCAGGCTTCCATTCAGCAGACTCTGAGTCAGTGAACTGGATCACATCTAGAAATTGGCCAAGGCATCCTGATTCTTTTGTGGTGATTCAAGTCAGATTTCTGTTCACAAGACTTAGAGTTCATCATTTGTAGCTGTCAAATAAGACTTTAGTAGATTGCCCATGTAATTCTGTCTGAGGGACACCACTAATAATTTGCAGGTCAGACCATTCTGATTACTGCTTAAGTCCTGCTACCCATTAGTGGAACCATGCCCATCTCTACAGGTTAACCCCTCAGCCCCCCTCCCCTGCCACCTGGCTCCTGCCATTCTGGAATCCCATGAGATTCCGAAACTTCATTTTTATAGCAAAATCTCACACTCTTATTTTTAGCTAAAAAACTTTTTATGGATTCTGCTGCTCTCCTCACAAAGATATTTCTCAAAACTCTGGCGAAGGGGGTAACTTCTGGAATATCCTGGGTCCACAGTTAAAGTTTAAATAAGTAGGCAATAATAATATTATTACTCCAACATTCTCATTTCCCTGAGCTTTCAGATAGCTTCCCAAAGCCTTAGATGCTTTCTTCTAAACTGAATATACCAAGGAATTTCTGGCATTGCAACTTCATTTAGCATAGGTAATGACTATCTCCAAGAAAACTGTTAGAGCCACTTCCTGCCACTCGAACTATCTTACTGAATCTAGACTGTCTGGATTGTGTACCATATCAACAAATTCAGTCCAATCCAATATTTTCATTTTTTTCCAACACAGTGTATGAGCTTTAGGATCCATTCTCATATGCATTATTCAGCTTTCATCCAAAATAAATTATAAAAATTTTTACATTGTTTTCATATTTATGAGACCCCCAGGGAGCTCATACATGATTCCTGTCTTGTTGGAGCTTGCTGGGGTTTGAGCCTGGTTTACGCCTTGAAGCAACGAGTGGTGGTGAGGGCGAGTCTTGAGGAGGTTTGTTGTTCTCCTTCCATGTCAGCTACATCAGGACAGTTTAATACAAGTTTTTAAGACAGTTAGAGGGGCAGAGGGGGAAGGGGGAGCTAATGGTCTCAGATAAGAAAGGAAGGGCTGCTCCTCCCATCAAGGAAGGCGTGGTGCATTTGGGCATTCAAGGCATAGCTTCATCTATCTCATCTTACTTTTTGTATAGCTCACTTTAATTTTCAGAATCTCATTCCTTTCTAACCAAAGCCCTAATCTCAACATGAAACGCTCCAGGAGATTCTGAATTTAATTTGCCCACCAGTAGAATCACATTTTTTTTTTTTTTTTTGGAATCGTGGCCCTATGGATACAGAAGATAACATGTTCAGGAAACTTATAGAAGAACTCTGGTTCTTTCCCTAAACCACAGCCTGGAAATTTTCAGTCCCGAGCTCATCCTTTCTCTTACTCTCCATTCACCGGCTCACTCGGATTCCATCAATCAACCTCACATCTAATTACTACTAGAGTATTCTATTAAGTTAGTTATTTTATCTTTCAAAGATGTATCTTCTAATAGGATTTTCATTTTGGTGACTAGAGGTGATGGTTTAACAGTCATTTTGCCTCTGTGGGTCATAGGATTTCCCATTTGCTACAGGACGTAGGTCACTGATACTTTTATTATTGAATCTAATCGTATCAGAAAACCACACTCAGATTCTCATCCTTAAGGCTCTGTTTCTCTGGAGTCAACTCTATTAGCAACAACCGTATCAGTCAGGGTTTGGTCAAGGAAACAGAATCCTATTTTTGAAATCTGGACATTAAATGTTTCCATAGAATCAGGTTGTGGTACTGAGGGAAGAGATGGATGGGGTGGGAGAGAGCAATCCTTAGTAAAACGGCCACTAAAATTCAGGGAGCAGTTGCAGAAGGCTGGGGAATGTGGCAGTTAGGCTCTATCTGGAGCAGTAGAGTGACACCTGACACCTTTCATAAACATGTCAGGAAGCCACTGTAAAGCTCATGTCCTCACACACACAGTCTATCCCACCTTCCCAGAAGAATCGATTCTGGTACATTTCTGATTTCCAAATCTCAAGCTCAAACCTGGACCACACAGGATAGGTGACTTTGGAGAACATAGTTCTTGACCTTAGAAGACAATGGTAGTGTGAGTGGACAACAGAAAATGCCGTGTAATGTCTAAAACTAAAAAATAAAAGGAATATTAGGAATATGAATATGTTATTTGAACCAGAGAGCTAGAGGCTGTGTATGATTTCCTTAATGGAGTGCAAAATGAGAGTAGACTGGCATCCGATGACAAGATACTATTCATCTTATAAGCCTAGTAATACCATTTAGTTTAAAAAATGTTTTTTTAAATGTGTAAATATTCTAATTTAAAAAGAAATCCAGGACAACAGTGTTAAGGGAGTATCCTTTTTCAGGCGAGTTAGAAGTTTTTATTGTGCAGGTGAAAACATCCATAAAATAATTTTATGGCTCTTTGGAAAGAAATGGAGCATTCTGGTTGGTTGCACTGCTATATTTGCTCAAGCTTGTCATTCTCAGACCTGGAGGAGACATAGTATCCTCGAGTGGGCCACATTATGACCTTCGGACACATTGCATTTAAAGGGCATTAGTTTCTTTCGGTGAAGCCATGCCCAGAGCAGACAGCTCTCGGGGGTAAAAGGTCATGTCAGTTTTACCTGGAGCATAATTTTGACTGGCTATTCACAGTTACAGAGTAGAGAAGGGTGATTTCTGCTTTCCATGGCAAATTCTGGACCTGGTTGAACTGGCAGTTCCAGCAGGATCTACATGATTTAGATGGAGATTAAGCGCTAAATGCAACTGTCAGCTTGAGGTTTTGTTGCGAATCAGAGCAGGGAGAACTTGGCTTTGTATGTAGAGGATATGGAAAGAACTGTCTGTGAACTTATTTTAGATCCTTAAATGATAATTGTCAAAGCTGGGAAAATCTTTTGCTTAAATATTCTTTTGGAAGAAGAGATGTTTGGAATGGAATTTATTGAGTTTTATTGTTGTTGAATGTTTGTTTCTACATATTAACTGAAAACAGTGCAGCCCAGAAATTAGAAGTCTTCTGGAGAAGCAGAATTGCATAATGTATTAAACATGTATCTTTTGGAAGTAAATTCTTCCAGTTCAGGTCCTTATTCTGCCTTTTGCTAGCTGAATTCTGAATTGTTCCATTTAAGCATTGGTTTCTCTTGCTTAAAAAGAAGTTAATATTCCTACCTCATAGTTTAGGAGGATTCGAAGAACTGATAATACATGTAAATTGCTTAACAAAGTTTCTAGTACATAAAATATTAGGTAGCATTATTATGAATGGGTGTAGACTGTTTTTTTCAAAAATATATCACACAAAGACATGTTTATACACTATGAGGGAGTAGGTATGTGTGTACAGATGAGAAATTTCAAGCAATGACATGACACTATTCAGAGTCTTATCTTTTGGTGTTCTTTGAGGGTACACAATTAGGAACATTGCACAGTTGTTGAAAGGAATAAATAATGTTATGTAAATAAAGTCTCTTTAGTTCTGCAGAGACTCTTACACATGTAGACAGATCTTTTGGAGTTACAGTTGACAGTCAGAATCAGAGCAATAGTAGCATTCTACTCTCTTCAATGGAACACGTATTGAGGAGAGTGATGAATAATGCTAGTCTTTTCCTTGGAGCCTAGGAAAGCTGCATGGGGCAATGGTTTCAGCATCTTTGTGTCCCAGGGCACTGATAGAAGAAGGCCATGCTCATAGAATGTTCAAACAAGTGTTACTTACTATTATCCTTACTAATTACAGGACAAAACAAAACAAAAGCAAGAATAAATATCAGAGTTCTCTTAACCCAAGTTTTTTGTTTTACTGATAAGCATATGAGACTTGCTCAAGGTCACAAAAGTGTTATTACCTGAATCTACCGTGGAAAGAAGGACTTCCTGTTTCCAGTTCTTCCCTCTACTGCATGTTGATGGTACCCTGCTGTACCCGTTGGTTGTGGATACCATAAGAGACTATCACAGAGTGGGTGGCATAAACAACAGAATTTTTTTTTTCTCACAGTTCAGGTGCCCGGAAGTCCAAGATCAAGGTGATGGCAGGGTTGGTTTCTCCTGCAACTTTTCTTTTTGCCTTGTAGATGGCTATCTTCTGGGTCCTCTCACAGTCTTTCCTTAGGGCATACACATCCATGATATCTCTTCCTCTTCCTATAAAGCTGGATTAGAGCCCACTCTGATGACCTAATTTAATCTTAATCACCTCCTAAAAGACCCAAATACAGTCACACTGGGGGCTAAGGCTTTAACATATAAATTTGTGGGTAGACACATTTCGGTCCATAATGCCTACCCGTGGAAAAACTGCTTTCCTAATATTGCTCTAATATTCTTCTTTTAAGGTGAAATCTTTGCTGGATACTGGATACTTGATACGTCTGTGTCCAGATCTATGTTTAGGCACATGTATGTGAAGCCTAGTCATTGCATCTTGGCACCCAGCAGTCAGGGACCAGGCCAATCTGCCAAACAGAATAAAATAAAAACCATATTTTCAGAACAATTCAAAATGTTAGCTCAATTGTAACTTACCAACAACTTTGTTACATTTAAGTGAGTAGGAAATGCATTTCAGGTTAAATGGAAAAAGTTGATAATTGTATTTCTTATAAAGGTGTTATTTTGAAACTAGTTTAATAGCAGTGAAAACATGCTTCTACATAAATGTTTCTGCATTCCTAAAGTTTGATTTTCCAAGGAAGAGTCTTTATCAGAAAAGAAGAAAAATCTGGATGGGGAACATGATCTTCATGCTTCAAGGAAATATAGCTGTAGGTGGAGACAGAAATTACAGAGATAGAGGTGGAGGTAGGGTAAGGGTGGAAGTAGGGATAGAAATATTTCCGTGTAGGGTTACAGGTTTTGTTGTACAACAAAACATTTTATTCTTACGCATGAACCTGTATGAAGGCAAGTCCATCTCTTTTTGAAAACTTATGTCCGCCATGTCAGACAAGCTACTTACAGAGCCTACTGAGGGCACAGAAATTGCAGACTGACTTAAAAAGAAATACACGTAAGTGATTTAACTTTTTTTTGACTGAAAGAACACAGTAATTATTTCACATAAATATAATTATTTTATGTGATAGTTGAAATGCAGTGTTTGGGTGACTTGATGAGAGCTGATGTGCCCAGGAACCAGGCTAGGTCTCTGGTCTCCCAAGATAGGCAGAACGCTTTCTCCTACAAATCTTGGCTCCATTTTACAGAACAGGAAATTGAAACCCAGAGAGATGAGTGGTTTTTTTTTTTTTTTTTTTAAATCCAACTAATGAGGAAGAGGTAGAGATGGAATTAGAAGCCAGGGAGCTTCATTCTCACTGAATGAGATAGAATACAGACTGCTCAATGTTCAGCACTGCTACTTTTGTTAGCTGCTAGGGAACAAACAACAAGATGAATTATAATAAATTAAACATTGCTTGGACTTAGCACATTCACACCCCTCGCAGGCTTGTGGCCATCCTTTGGAGAGTAAGAATGTCTAAGGGCAACCCCAGAGGTTTGCAACCAGCAGGGAGAGCTTAGTGAACCAGCATGGCTCTGGTGAAGACCACACCAAAATGTTTGGTCTGGGGGTCAGTTGTCTCGGGGATAGGAACTGTAAAGGCAGCTATGTACCTGTGGTAGCCAGCAAGCTAGTAGTTAGTTAAGAGAGAGCACACTTGACCATGGCTCATAAAGGGGATCTTCATATGGGTTAGAGTTTCGCCCAAATTAAGCTGTAAGTTACCACTTATCTGTCACACAATCTAAATCCATCCCACTGAAAAATAAGGTTCTGAGAAGGTAATTCTGAATCTGGAAATTGTCTTTGTTTGGCTATGTTAAAAACACTGGACATTTTCTCACAGAGAGTTGCCAGGTGGGATAGAGGTTCACTTCTCTCCTTGTTCATCACATGTCACTAAAATACAAAAACAAAACCAAATTCTTAGTGCCTTTCCCAGAAATATGATATGATTTAGTGTCACTGATGCTGAATTTTATGTCATAGAAGACAGATCTTTATTGCCTAGGTGAACAATGTGAAGAAAGAAAGAACAATTGAGAATCTGTGAGCACCTAACATCTTTACCCTTGGGTTTAATATTCTAGAGTAAGCATTACTCAGAAATGAAGTTTTTCACAAAGAACTGTAACTGTTTTGTTTTTTTTTTAATTATGTTTTCTTTTCTCTGAGCTGCATAAGACATGCTGGCTGGTAATGAGATTGTCACAAGACAGTTTAGTGGTTGGATGGAAAGAGTTCTAGATCAACTGTAGATGGGGAAAAGGAAGCATCCGTGCAGTGACTGGTCAGCTGAACTTGGATGTAATTTCGCTTACCCTGCTATTTGTGCCTCTGCCCAAGCCATGCAGTGTTTAAATGCTAATGTGATGTCAGCATTTTCTTTACTATTTAGACAAAAAGAAAACCTAATGAGACATTTCTAAGCTGTACATGAGTTTCATAGCAATCTTTGGCTTGGAATTAAATTAGGATAAAGAACTCCTCAACATAACTTTAAAGTCTCAACTAACCCACAACAACAGGTTTTACCATAAGACAGACATTTCTATTGGGAATACTGATTTGATTAAGTGTCCACAATAGAGAATTTTATTTAGCAGTGCCATCTGCAGCCATAATTAGTTTGAACTTGTGAAAATGAAGAGTTTGACAGGAGATACGACGTTAATTTCTGAGAAAGGAGAACTTCCTTACTTTGCATGGATGAAAGCACAGAAATCTAATGAAAATGCATTCGCAGAGATGCTACAGGAACTCATTAGGAGATTTTAAAGGTCAAAAGCCTTTAAAAAAATAGAGAAAACTGGAAAATGACTCTGGACTGAAGTTGAGTTAGTAGGAAGCTGACTTAGTACTTCTTATTACAAGCACAGCTTCTTTTCTAATTGGAGCCAAAGTGGATTACTTTCATAAAACCCAGAAACTAGGGTTCCTTGAAAAATATAGAGGTGCTAACCAAATAGCTAAGCCTCCTTGGGCACTTACACCCCCAAGATGCAGACACCTGAGCAGTGCTTCAGAGAAATGACTGATGGAGACCAGCAAGCTTTCCAGGTCTTCTTGATTTTTAATGTTCATCCCTATCCCTTGGGAATCTTGGGAAAATGCAGATACTGACCAGTCTGGGATGAGGTGGGGTTGAAGTCTGCTTTTCTAAAAGGTGATGCTGGTCCCCACTTTGCGTAACAACCTAGACCATTGGAAATAGGAAAATTGGGAGGCTGGTTCATCCACAGCCGCTCTTTCCCAGCCCTCCCCCAATCCCAAAGTAGGCAGGGAAAGGACACTTTTCTCTTCTATCAACTTCTTACTCTCTTTGTGCCCTTCCTGCCCCTACCTCATTTGATGTTTATGCCATTTTGAGGTTCCCTGGAAACCCTGGGGATGGAAGGGATAAGAGAACATGGTTTGCCCAAGGTTTAAAAGAATCTTCCCTAGGAATACTCACAACCCATTTCTTATCTTTCATGTGTGTCTGGGGACATACATTTTTGTTCTTGGCTTTAATCCCAAATACCAGAATTCTCCAAGATAATACTCTTGACCACTCCTGGTAGAAAGAAATTCTTGCTCTTCTTTTAATATGAACACTACATTTAATATGAATACATGTACTGTATGTATTAAATATAGTGTTCATCTTTAAGATAAATAACTACTTTAAAACAGACATACTTTCTTTTTTCTTTTAAAATAATGGCTGAACTTATTATCTGAGATCCTTATGTAAGAAAGAAACAGATTATCTAATTGACTTTCTACTGGATTGGAACTCAGAAGATCTGACTTTTGCTCAGTCTATCACTTATTCTGTGACCAGAGGGCAAAACATTTAACTTTTCTTGGTCTCTGTGTCCCTATTTTACAATGCAGAAGCTTGATGAGATGATTACTCAGATGTCTTCTGAAGCTACAATTCTAAAGGCCTAGTAAATATAGTAATTGAGTTTAATATATTGCAAGAGTAAATTTTATTTTTTTTTGCCACCATTGTATATTTTGGAAAAATTACTTAATTTTTGCCCCCCTCTAGTTTTCACATCCACATTGAGGGCTTAATTAGCAGCGTATGTAGCTCAGTGAGAGGTCAGTTAATTCTAGTCTTATTACTTGACCGCTGCTTTCTTAGTATGTAAGAATTATTCCAGCTGGGGGAGAAATATGCAGAAGTATGAATCATACAGTGCAATAATCTCTGTTAAGAACCTTTACTTAAAAAAAACCCCAGCTTTATTGAGATATAATTCACATACCATATTATCCTATAATTCGCCCTTATAAAGTGTACAATTGAATGGTTTTAAGTGTATTCACAGAGTTGTGTCATCATTACCACACTCAGTTTCAGAACATATCATCATCCCACAAAGAAACTGCATATCCACTAGCAGTCATTCTCATTTCTCCTCAAATCCCCCTGTCCCCACCGCTAGGTAACCACTAATCTCCTTTTGCGTCCATGGATTTGCCTGTTCTAGACATTTCATACAAATGGCATCGTACAGTATGTGGTCTTTGTGATTGGCTGCTTTAACAGGATGTTTTCAAGGTTTGTGCATATCATAGCATGATTAGTACTTTATTCCTTTTTATTGCCAAATAATGTTCAATTACATGGATGTACCACAGTTTATCCATTCATCCATTGATAGACATTGGGATTCTTTCCATTTTGGGTTATTATGAATAATACTGTTATGAACATGCATCCATGTGTTTTTGTGTGGATGTTTTTATTTCTCTTAGATGCCTAGGAGGGAACCTGCTAGGTTGGATCATAACTCCATGTTTAATATTTTGAAGAACTACCAGACTGTTTCCAAAGAGGTGGCCCAACTTTACATTCCCGCCAGCAGTCTATGAGGTTTCTAAATTCTCCACTTTCTTGACAACACTTGTTACTGTCTGTCTTTTTGACTATAGTTACCCTACATATCCAGTAAAGTAGTATCTCATTGTGGTTTTGATTGGTATCACCCCTATGGTCAATAATGTTGAGGATCTTTTCATGTGGTTACTGGCCATTTGCATATCTTCTTTAGAGAAATGCCTAATCAGAGCCTTTCCTCATTTGCAAGTGGGATTCTCTTTTTATTATCTGAGTTGTAGGAGTTCATGTATTCTATACACAAGTCCTTGATCAGATGTGTAGTTTGTAAATATTTTCTCTTAGACTGAAGGTTGTCTTTTCACTTTGGTAATGATGTACTTGAAATAACAAAACAATAATTTTGATGAAGTTTAATTTGTCTATTTTTCCTTTCATTGCTTGTCCTTTTGACATCGTATCTAAGAAACCACTATACCAAGATTTATACCTATGGAAAACTCCCACTCTCGATTGAAACATTGGAAACATATCTCAAATAATTCAGAGTTCCAGAAACTGATATACTAAACACACAAGTTGATAAACAGTTCAAAGCAGTTCTGACAGAAGGACAGCTGGTCACTTGGGAAATCTTCACATCCACAGGCCATATGACACTTTGACCATTCCTTCTGTCACATCATTAGGCCAGATTGCAAAAACACATTAAAGATGTTAAGTGCTTAATTATTTGGGGAACAACTTATCTTCTAAGGAATATAAGCCGGTTGGAAAACACGCTGAGCTCAAAATTCATAAGACGGGCATCTTGTGTGTTGTTGCTCTGTGATTGGCTCATACTGAGAATCTTTATAACAGGATCTAACACTTACTGAATATTTTAAAAAGAATTCAATTAACTGATGAACAGCTGGCTGCTCATTTAATCCTGTCCCCTCTCTTGAAATCTCTTAGACTGCTGTCAAGTGATAACCTATTAATTCAAATTACCAGCATTATATCTCATGGCGCTTTATATTACCTAGTCCAAATGAAACACTTTGAAAAAAAAAATCAGAGTTACTTTCTATTTGTCAAGTGTTGAAAGCTTTTCTTTCTAGTTGTGAAGGTGTGCTCTGATCCCCTAAGAGCCAAAATGGGTTTTCTTTACTATAAAAATGCTGTTTAAAACATGAAAGAAGACAACTAAGTATTTCCTTATCTTACCATCTGAATGAAATGTTTCATTTTGCACGTTCTCTTCCACTCTTTGCTTCAGCCGTGTATATTTTACTTGTTATAACGATAATGAACATACAATTTTCAAACAGTATTTTAGGATATGGTCTCTCCAACACACTCATGCATGGAGACGTTGCTGTCTAGATGTATCAGAAAGTTATAGGTTTGCTAAGTGACTTTGCTCAAGGCAGCCAAGTCCTATTCTGAGAGCTAGATTCAGTGAGAGCTGTCTGATGACCTCATTTCCCCTCTGCAGTGATCTTTACACACCTCTAGGCTACACTCCCCATTCGTGATGAATTTTCTGCCCTCCCACCCTTTCACAAACAGGGAAAGTTATGACCATGTTCTTCCCTTGGGCTATGCAGTTCAGCCCCTGGCCACCTCTCAGATTTCTTCCCACACTGCTTCCCCCCATAGCTGGCTCTGCTCCAGACACCACGGCCAAGAGCTTTCTCCCCTCAGAGCTTTTCACTCGCTCTCCCTTCCACTGGGAACACTCTGTGCCTGAATGTTGCACATTTGGCTCCTTCTTAACCCTCATCAGCTAAACATCAGCTCAGGGAGAACTTATCGTCCTCATCGAAAGTGCCTCTCCCCGCCTCTTCCTGCTGCATCACATCTCTCTTGTTTTATTTCCTTCCTAATGCGTATTATTGTCTATGCGAATCTATAAAGTCTGATATTCATGTGCTCTATTTTGTTTACTGTCTGCTCCCCCTCTGCTGACAAATGAATATTTCACGAAGGAGGAATCCTGTCTGTCTTCTCCACGATAAACTGGTACTTATTACCGCCCTTGGCACAATAGGCCCTCCATAAATATTTACAGGATGAATAAATGAGTGAAAGGGTCGACTTAAGCATAGCTTTCTCTCCATGCTAGTGTCCTTTCTTCCTTCCCGTCCCTTCTGAATGGAGAGAGCAGTTGATTTCGGTTTTTATGTTTTGTAATAGGTGTGAAAATTATCCAAAAAGGAAAGATTGGAAAAACACATGGGTGGCTGGAAGTGAGGTTAACAAGTATCTTAATGTCTCTGAGGAGAGGCCCGACTGTTACACATGGACCAAAAAGCATTCCTCTGAGAAATAGTTTTCAACACCTTTAGTCAGGCAGAACTACTACGGTGTAGTAACAACTTTCTTGATAGATGGATGATTTGCCTCAATGCTGCTTGTGATACAATATAATACAATATAGTAAAATATTCTGTTTTGATATGATTTGGTGCATTTTCTGCCTGTGTTTGAGCCTAGAAACCTTGCTCAGTGATAAAAAGAAAGAAGAAAGCATGACAGTACTTTGATCGTGAATTTGATGGCAAAGATAAACAAAAACCAGGTGTGACTGGGTTTGAGAGGAATTGAAGCCCCAGGAGAAAGTAGATGGTTCTCGTCTCTGAAAACTTTAGGTTAAAGAGGCATTTTATTCTGAGGTTGGACCTCGTGAGCAATGGAATTACTTCTATACCCATCTGAACTTCAAACTGCAGAGTTTAGTGTCGTCATCCTAGATCAACCAGATCTCTCAGAAAACAAATTAAATTAATAAAGAATGGAAGAAAGTGGCCTGGCCAGATAAACTGAAAAGAGTATCCACAAGTAAAATCTTTTTTCTTTGAAGAGCTGGTTCTCCTTACTGTCTCTGGGGACGCGACTGCCTGCCCTTTGAACAAAACAACCGTCTTGGCACTCACCTCGGGAGTCCCTTTTGGCACTGACTGTTATCCCTCTAGCCTCCTGTAAGCCTTTTCTGCTGTCCTATTCAGGCTCTCCAGCAGGGTGAGGGACCAGCTGTAGGAGAATCCTGCAGGTGTTTGTTTCATCTTTCATTTCAAAGTGGGGAATCCTTGGCAACTGGGATCACCCTACTGAGATTGAAAAAATAAAATGGCAACTTATAGGCCTACATGCTAGGCTCTGAGGTTCAGTTTTTGTCAAGGTGGCAGCTGGAAGTCAGGAAACAGTTTAGCTGGGGATGGGAGGGGTGGGGGAGGCAGGGAGAGGGTGGAGGGGGAAAGGATAGACCATGAAAATGCAGCATGTACGCGTTTCCAACCTCAGGATTTTATTATGTTCTTGATCATGTAGGATTTTAATTCTACACTAGCATGTGGGGTAGAAATGTAAGAAGAGAGAAAATGGAAGAAGAATAAGAGAAAGAAAGAAAGAGTAAGCTATTAGGGGGCCACTGGTAGACTGACATATACACCTCTTAATTCAGGGAGTGTACTTTCTGATATATCATCCAAGACGCATGATGGAATATAACCAATACAATATTTATTTTTAGAGTAAGTTTCTCCAGTTCTTAGAGGAATTTTACAATGTTTATAAAAATCATTTATTTATACACCTGTAAACTATGTAACTATAACCATAAAATCCCCTAAATTAATGTAGAATAATTTTAATATAATCATAATATTTAACTTTTATTAACTGTTCACTGTGCTCTTTTGAATGTCTTACATTTATCACTTATTTCTTCCTCAGAGCCTCCCTATGAGGACTTAATAAGTCCTACTATTATTTCCATTTTATGGATGAGAACACTGAGGCATGGAGTGGATGAGGAACTTACTCAAAAATGGTCAAGAAGTCTCTAGGAATAGGTTGTTGCGGATATGAATCTTTTAGAAGATGGAGAACATTATTAGATCCAAGAAATTTGACAGTGCTACAATAATATCATGTAACACACAGTCCATCTAAACAAGTAGGTGAACTCTGGAGACTGAGTAAAGTTTATCCTTGAAATTGGTTAGACACTAGAATTCCTTCCCAGCTTTGATTGGCTGTATTAGGAAGGATTGCTTCTTAGAATATACATTGTGACTTCTAAGTGAAAAAACGGACCATCTAGTTTTTTCTTTTAATTGTTTTTTGAGGGGAGGCATACATTTTGGGAAAAATAGACACTCAGAATATCCAGTGTGTGATCACACCCATTCAGGAGTGAGTTGGATAGCTCTTCACTTTAGGAAGAAAGACATCAGCAGAATTTTTCCAGGAGTCCTAATCCAGGTAGGCTGAGCAATGAGTGATTCATTTATTCATTTATTTGTCAAATAATGTTTGGGTACCTATCGGGCACTCTTCTGCATACTAGGAATAAAAAGATGAGTAACATTAAAACATCTATAATTGCTATAGCCAGTTCCCTTAAAGAGCTCGACTCACTGAGGAGATGGTCTTGGATGCAGAAAATTACAATACAAATTGATGAGTGTTGTCACAGAGATGTTATGGGAGGATGAACGGAGACTGGGGAACCTCCAGCCCTACCAAGAGAGTAGGGTGGAAATGAAAACAAGCATTTCAGGGAGTCAGGACAGTATGGGAAAAGGCACTGGTGAGAAACCATGCAAAATGACTAGAAATCAGTTAAACAGGACTCGGGGTGATTTGAGATCCCTTATCTATTACTGACATTAAACATGACATTCTAGAACCCTACCTTCCATTGTCCTGTTATATAAGAAACTCTACTCAAGGCAGCTTCCTTCCACCAATATTCCTCATCACCCAAACAAACCTGCAACAGCTCCTTTCCTTCTCCTTTTGGTTGTAATTTGCTAAATTCATCCAGGGTTTACTATGAATCAGGCAGAGAGCCGAGCACTTTCATTTGTTATCTCATATCTCTTTAGAAAACCTCTATGAAGTAGTTTTCATTTTGATGCCTCTGTTACCAACGATGGAACTCAGGACTAAAGAGGGAAAATTTCTGAAGATATCTTGGTTAATAAATGAAACAACGGGGACTCAAAATCAGATCTATTTAATGCTAAAGTCTATGTTCTTAAATTGACACTCTCTGTCCTCCTCAAGAATCAGCTAAACCTTTTGTGATATTTCCTCTTTCTGTCTAACCATGTGAAAATGCAAATTACGACTATTGTAGGTGAACAATTTCACGGAGTTGAATGAACAGCCTTAGAGCTGATGCTTGGAGAGAGCAACAGATTTTCTTTTCAATAACAAACATGTCAGTTATTTTAAACCAATTTTATCCAGTTAAAATATAAGAGGATGATCCACAGTGTATATGTCTGTATGACACATGCCAGCAAAGAGGAAGGACCCTACTTCCCACCAGTCCTCTTCACTCAAAGAAGACATATGACAGTTCTTACCTTATGCTCCATGTGCAGTATTCTTTATTATCTAATATATATATATTATTGTGTTGTAGAAACCTACACATAAATTTTATATATGTGTTTTTTTTTTATTATATTATACCTTTTATTATCTGATAGACGTAAGTCAGAGACTCAAAAAGCAATGATCCTTTTTTGGATTATCTTGCAATTCAAAGCCTCAAAAACTATTTGAAGATTTGAGGTCAGCAAACTAGTACGGAAAGACAAAGAAACTTGAGTTCTGCTTCCAGATCTTCAACTAACCAGCTCTGGAATATTAGGTGGTCTCTTTGAGCATCAGTTTCCTAACCTATGGGATGTGGAGACTACACAATTTCTGAGATCCTTATCAATTTCCAGAGTGCAGTGATCCTAATGTTTTAGTGGGTTTCATGCCCCTGCTGTTAAAAAGCAGCTCGGAGACCTTTCTGTAGTCAATGAGCAATTAACTCCTTTCTTCAATCATGGCCAGAATGGAACGAGTCAGTAATACCTAGTAAGCCTGAGAGACTGAGGAACAAGACTGGTAACTTCTAGTGGGTCAGAAAGGATCTAGATGACCAGGTCTGAATGGGCCCTGGAGTAAGCTTCCTGGTGGACAGCAAGTAGAATGAAGACAACAGGGATATTATAAAACTCTGTGTCTAATGGCTCTGTCCCAGACTGATCCCGAAGCTTCCACTTGGTTGGCAAAACTACAGTGCTGCCTTGAGTAGCCAGATGGGCAACAATCCGAATGTATTTATGTGCCTGCAAAGATATTAAGTAAACTCATCCATAGAGATGAAAGGAAAATTCAATTTAGTTGAATGACAACTCCCTTTCAACAAAGGGGTAGAAAAGCAGATATCTCAGTCATACCCCGAGGGGTGGGGAGTATTTATAATTAGTCAAGGCAGAATCTTCTCTCTTTAGACTTTGGGAAAAAGTGCAATGTAAATGAAAGACGAGCTTCCTTCCTGTCACGGAGATATATGCTGCAATTAGCAGAAGTTGATGGGATAGTTTTAAAGAAGTTGTAATTGACTTGAGCCGTTAGCCCATAAAACACAACTCCGACGTCTACTGTGTAATTATTTGACACATTTCAGGCTTGGTGAACAATCTTGGGACCCACAAACAAGTACTGAATGCAGTCTCATTCACAGCAGGGCTCACAAACAGGGTTTATCTCTCTTACATAAAAAAATGTTAGGCGTGCTTTCTTAGCACACACAAAGACATAATTCAGCAGCCTGAGAATGCATGAAACTCAGGCTGGCAGCAGATGCTTGAGCAATTCATAAACAGCACCACGAATCCTTCCTCCCATTTCAGGCTGTGCATTAAGGCAGGATCTTGTTATTTTGCAGTGGTTTTAAAACATGATTGTCATTTTCAAGTTAAACTCTAAAGAGCACACTGGTCATTTAGCTTAGAGCTCACGTTCAGGAGATGAATTGATTTACTATTTCACAAACACCGGAAACAAACAAAATGCTTTGGTAAAAATAGCAAATTATAGACTGTTATAAGTGAATAATTTCACCAAGTTGAGTGGACAGCCTGAGTCAGAGACACAAATTCTCTTGTTCCATTTTAGGGACAGGCTTTGGTGAACATTGAAAACTATTTATTTGTCTATGCTAAGCATGGATAGTCTATTTTTAACTCCAAAATGATCTGAAGTTTACAACATGGGAAAAAACATTAAAATTAATATAAGAGAGAAAGAAAGTGAGAACAAAGGGGAAAAGGAAAACCTAAATATGTCAACTTAAGAGTTAAGGGAGTTAGTGTGACCGACTTCAAGTCAGGCACTGAGCTTGCTGTCACCTGGGCAGTGTTTACTGTCCACTTAAGACCCAGCTCTGTATTGGCTGTGTGCTACTGCGGAAGAGCTAAAATGCTGTTAACAGCCATTTGGCTCAAGTCTTCTCTCTTTGCCTGTGTGTAAACAGTTGGCCATTTCAGTCTTGATGAGCACTTTCACTTTTAAGACAGTAATTACAATAAACCATGCACTGCACTAAACACTAAGTATGTATTATTTTAGAAAGAATATTTAATGAATTTTTATCTATAGGTAAAACATGACATTCAAAAGTCACAGAGCGGCATGCAGTGAAATGTCTCCCTTGCCTGTGTACTCTGGCTATTTAGTTATCTCCCCAAGGACCAGGGTTGGGTTGGTTGGTTTGTTTGTTTCAGTATATTTTCAGGAATGCTTTATGCAGAAACAAAAATATACATATGTGTGTGTGTGTGTGTGTGTGTGTGTGTATATATATATATATATAGTCTATTAATTATTTTACACTCATGGTGGACTCTGTATACATATTCTGAACTTTCCCTTTTCATTTAAATTTACATCATGAGCAGTGTTCCAATTACTACCTGGGGAGCTATGTCATTCTCATGATATATAAGACTAATTGTTATATTATGGTGAGACAGCATATTATGGTGGTCAAACTCATGGACTCAGAATCAGACTCTCCTGAATTCAAATACCAGTCCTGCCACTCACTATATGTGTCATCTTGGCCATGGTGCTTAACCTCTTGCTTCTTATGTAAAATGGGATAATAGTAGTATTGTTGGGAAATTATGTGAGATAATACATATAAAGCACTTAGAGTGGTGTATGCTTCAACCAAACACTATATATGTGTTTGCTCTCCTCATGGTACTTTATTGTGTATATGTAGTACAATTAATTGAGTTAGTTTCCCATTGATCAATGTGTAGCATTTTCATTTCCTCTGCTATTACAATGTTGTTGTCAATATCCTTGTATATCCATTACCATTGACTCTTGTGTATGGATATCTGTAGGATAAAATCTTGGATTTGCTTACTCAAAAAGTGTTTACATTTTTAATTTCAATAAGGACTGCATTGACTTACTTTCTACAATAAAGAACTAATGGGTAATAATAATTTACTTTCATCAACAATGTATAACAATTCCTTTTATTGCAGTCAATACTGTATTGCACACATATTACATTTGATATTTCCAATCTGTGATCAAAAACTACATATCATTGTAATTTTAATTTTAATGCATTTTATTACAAATGAGGACTAATGGTAGCATAGCTGCTAGCAGACAAAACCTTCTATGGATAGCAATTATGGATTGGGCAAAACAATGATAAAATCTGTAAAAGGTATGTATAACTACTGGAAAGCCTTGTAGTGTAACAAAAGGAGGCAGAAGCTGGAAGCGAGTGGACACTTAGTAAAAGGCAAAAGATCTATACAATTTGAAGAGAAACCAGAGTAAGTGTGGACACTTAGAAAAAAGAAAGGACACTGAGTGATTAGGCTGTTTTTAATGGCTTTTTGACTCAAGGCAGGTTACAGTTTGTATATCACAAGATGGCTCATACTGGATAGAAACAAACCATAAAATGGAGTTCAGGGCTACTATCACAGCTAGAAATGAGGGGAGAAAACAATGTGGGTGATGCAGAATACGGAGTCCTAAATTCTGTGTGTAAGCTATTTTCGTGTGTGTGTGTGTGTGTGTGTGTGTGTGTGTGTGTGTAAGCTATTTTCAAATCTCTGGAGGATCCTTAAATTACACCTTTATTGGGAGACTCCAAACAAGCCAGTTTAGGCTGAAAGCAGTGAAAATAAATTTTAGTTGAATTCCATTGCAGGAAAAACATAGTGTGAGTTCAGCCAAGTTCAAAAATCACCACTCTTAAGAGAAACATAACAGAATTCATAGTCTTTATGATGTATACTTCAAATGATATACGAAGGAATTCAAAATTACTACACATATGAAGAAACAAGCAGGTGGACACTTACCAAAGAGAAAATCAACTAAGATTAATCCTAAAATGATCCAAGGTTTGGAATAAACAGATAAGAATTATAAAACACCTATTATAAACATGTTTAAGACATTGAAGATAATATATTCATAATAACCAGATGAGAAATTTCAGCAGAGGGAAAGACACAGAAAATGAAGAACTTAGCAGAGAGTCTAAAAAAATAGTAATAACCTTAAAATTAAATTTCAGACAATGAACTTAATGGCAGATTGGAGATGACAAAAGATTCTGTGAATTTGAAGTTGAGTCAGACAGAAATGATGCAATCAGAAGAATAGAATGAACATTGGTTGACATGAAAAGAACAGAGCATCAGATACAATACGGAGCATTCCAACATACACTGTGGTGGTCATGAAAACACACCACTTGGATCTCCCTTCAGGGACCTACAGCAAGATACATAGTTGACTGATAGCTCCAAGTGCCCACCAATTCTCCTGAGCCCATCTCTTTCTCGAGGCATTCCCAAGTAGTAAACAAAGTGGGGTACTAGAGCCAGGCCATCTCTGCTCAACATTGAGCTCTTTTAACAGTCTTTGCTGTGGGGAGCCCTATCAACCTGACGTTTTCTCACAGTTGGACTGCAGCCTGAGTTTCTTCCTACTTAGTCTTTCTCTCTTCCTTTTCTTCTTTCACAGATGTCAGAACTGCATCGTGGTATGAAGGCTTTCTCCATCTCCTCCTCCCTCTCCCTTTATCATTCACAGGCATTTCCCCCAGTAAATCTCTTAACTATCTAATTCTGTAATGTGATCTGCTTCCTGGAGGAATCAAAGTGACACGGATGTAAAACTGTACCCAAAATGGAGAGAAAAGAATGGGGCAAAAATAAATTGAAGTAATGCCTAAATTTTTCCAAAATTTGGTGAAAAATTTACAGATATAGAATCTCATAAAAATGTGGCAGAGTAAACACAAAGAAAACCACATCTAGAAGCATCATTTTCAAAATACCAGACACCAAAGATAAAGAAAAAAATCTCTGTTAAAGCAACCAGAGGTAAATAACACATTACATATAAGGAAATGATAGTTTGACAGTTAAGAATTATTGTTCAGGTAGCAATAATGAAATTCAGAAGTCAGTGTAAAGACATCTTTAAAATACTGAAAGAAAGAAAAAAAAAAAAAAAAGACTATTAATCCAGAACTGTAAATGCAGAGAAAATGTCCTTCAAGAATTAAGGCATAGTAGAGACATTTTTCAGATAGAATTTGTGGCCTACTGAGTAAGAAATGTGAATCAGGCTCTTCAAGCTGAAGAGAAATGATACCATAAGGAAACTCAAATCCTTAAAAAGGAATGAAGAGCACCAGAAATGGTTAGTATGTGGATATATATATATTTTTAATTATTTTTTCTTAATTCCTTAAATACAATGACACTTTAAAGGAAAAAATTTGAATTACAAACCTAAATGTAGCATATATGACAGCAATAGCATAAAGTATCAGGATAGCTGGAACTATAAAGGCCACAAAATACTGCATTTTACTTAAAGTGATATATTAACTCTAATTAGATTGTGCAAAATTAAGGAAAAGAATTATAATCTCTCAAATAACCACTGCAAATAAGCACAAAATCTAATACAGACGTTAAAACAGAATTCTAAGAGATATTCACCCAAAAGACATTAACCCCCCAAAAAAGGCAGAAAAGGAGATAAAAGAACAACACCAAAAAAAAAAAAAAAAAAAAAAAAAAAGAGGTACAGATGGGGCAGATAGAAAACAAATAACAAAATAGTATACCTTTATTCAATTATTCCAATAATTACATTAAATGTAAATGGATTAAACATTCCAATTAGAGAACAGAATGAATTTTTTTTAAAGTGAGATGCAACTAGATGTGGTCTGCAAGAAGCTCACTGTATTGTGACACAGATAGATTAAATGGAAATAGGCAGAAAAAGATATATCCTGTGGACACTAATAATAAGAAAACAGGAATGTCTATATTAATGTTGGACAAAGTAGACTTATTGACAAAATTTTTATCAAAAAAATGGGCTATTTCATACTGAAAATGGTAAGTAATCAGTAATACATAACAATTGTGAATGTGTGGATATATGCCTAATAGTAGACTTTCAACATTTATGAGTAAATATTGAGATGATTAAAATGAATACAATAAAATGTCTGTTATTTATGTACAAGTCTACCCCATAGTTGGAGACGTTAACACTTCTCTTTCAGAAGTTGATAGAATAACTAGAGAAAACATCAGTTAAACTAAGAACAATCTTAACAACTCTATTAATCAACTCCACCTAGCTGATATTTGTAGACCACAACACTCAACACATTCTTTTCAAAGGTACACACTATTTTCACCAAGATGGACCAAAGCCAGAGTTATAAAACAGGTTTCAATAAATTTTGAAAGACTGACAAATTGCAGTGTAGAAATCCATGTCAGTGAGAGATATATAAGCCCCTAATATTTAAAATTACATAATACACATCTGTAAAAATCCATGGGTCAAAAAAGATATTACATAATAAAATAAAATATTTTGAACTGAATGATAATGAAAATACAACATAAAAGAGATTTATAGCAGTACTTAGAAATTTATAGTTTTAAATGCTTACATTAGAAAATAAGAAAAGTCTAAAATTACTAATACAAGTTTCCATCTCAAGAAGCCATAAAAAGAAGAGCCAACTAAGGTCAAAGTAGAAGAAAGAAAATAATAAAAATAAAAGCAATAATCCATGAAATACAAAAGTGAAGTTGAATATGTTTTCAATACGTGAAGTCATCTGTATTTCTCATTTTATGTTAAATTATTTATTCACTTAGGCATTTTGAAATTTATTTATTGATTTGCATTAGTGTCCTTTAAACATTAAGTGCTACATTTTATTGCTGTAAGTTTTTTAAATTCAGATATAATCAGTATATAACCTTACATTAGTTTCAGGCGTACAACCTAATGATTCAATACTTGTATGTATTGCAAAATGATCACAGTAATAAGTCTAGTTAACATCCATCACCATAACGTAGTTACAAAAGTCTTTTTTTTCTTGTGATGAGAACTTTAAAGATTTACTCTCTTAGCAAATTTCAGATATGCAATACAATATCCGTTAAATGTCTTGTCATCATGCTGCACATTATTCTTCCCAGCCACTCAAATTGGTAGCAGCAGCTTTGCTCATAATGGGCAATGTCTCCTCCCACTTCTTCATTGCCGGAGTGTTTCCTACAAATAGGGCGAATCTGTGTGATGTCTCTTACTGCCGCTCTTCCTGTCTCTTCTTTGTATCAGCATGGATTCAGGGCAACCTCCGCCACAAGCCTGCTCTCCTCCTTCCAGTCTTTAATTGTTGCTTTTGCTTTGTAAACTTTCTCAAGATCTGTGTCTAGTCCTCTCGGCTTCTTCAGCAACCCTGTGTGACCTTCACTTCCTTTGGCTGTCCTTTCCTCATATTTTGTTCTTTGGTATGCGACATGTCTCTGGGTTTCTTTGGACATGAATGTATGCACTGTCTTTTGTCTCAGATGTCTGGCTAACATCATCTTTACCGCCATGGTAAAATCACAAGAGCAATATTTTTGTCGTGACTATGAGTAATTCTGGCGACCAATTTTGGGGTTGGTGAATGGTGCCGTGAAAGCAGTATTTCCTTTTCCCTGTCAGTTTGAGCAGCCACAGCTCATCATTTTCCCTTTTCTCAGTCATATAATACATTAAAGAAAAGGATTGGTTCTTTAATCGTTAAACAGCTTTAGTTCCATCTTTTGTTCCTTTCCTGCCACGGGCCCTCTGCCAGGGGAGAAACCACCCCGCCCCTGCCCTTCTTCCACCCGGAGCCAGCTATTTATATCCTGCATGCAGTATTTACAAGATAAAATGTCAGCGGATTTTGATCTGACTCACCCTGTGAGGAATGCCACCAAAGACTGGACAAACACCTTCTCAGGCCCTTTCATGCCCGGCGTTGTCTGAGAGGTACTTCTACCCTCCTCTTTTTCCAAAGCTTCCTTATCTTTCAAAGCTCAGCAAACATCCTGCCTTTTGAAAAAGACTTTTCTGACTGCCAAGCACACAGAGAAGCTCTCTTCTCTGAGTTCTTTAATTTCTTCCTTCCTTTCTACTGTGGTGGCATGTTGTGGGAGTTAAGGACTTGCATCTGGGGACAGGCTGCATGCCTTAAAGTCTCTGTTCTGCAATTTACCAACTGGGTAACCTTACAGACTAGGCTCTCAGTGTCCTAACCTACCATACAGGACACTGTGCCGTATTTTTTTTTTTATTTGTGATAATAGAACTTACTATATAGAATTCTTATTAATGCAATTAAATTCACAAATGTTGTGGTAGATAGTACACATTACATAAGTGCTAACTATTATCTACAAATACGTATTTTTTTCACAATGGTGCATTTAGCATCAATATGTACCAAACATGTAGGTGCTTCAGCCAGTGCTTTTATTTAGGGGGAGATATAGTTCCAAAATTCTTTTTTAATAAATTGTACAGTATGTCTATTTTTTGGAACAACTTTATTGAGATATAACTCTTTTAAAGAGCACAATCTGAGGAGCATTGGCAGGTGTATACTCCCATAAAATACCACCACAGTGATGGTGACAAGTATTTCCATCACTCTTAAAGGTTTCCTCAAGCCATTTAGAACCTTCCCTTTCCTTCATCCATGTCTCCAGGCAATGACTGATCTGCTTTCTGTCCCTGTGGATTAGTTTGCATTTTCTATAATTTAAATCAATGGCATTATACCATTCCCTTTGTGTCACTTATTTTTCCATTTAGCATGCAGATTTTGAGATCCACCCAAATTGCTGCACACATCAATAGTTTACCCTTTATATTACTTATTAGTATTACATTGTGTGACTATGGCATGGTTTGTTTACTCATTGAACTATTGACCGACACTGGATTGTCTCCAGTGTTTGAACATTAATAATTCAGCTGTTCTGAACACCCATGTACAAGGCTTTCTGTGGTTGCTTTCATTTCTACTGAAAATGAAACTTAAATATAACTTATATTATTGAGCAAAAAATTTGGAGGAATTCTAGGTATAAGGGGAAGCATGCTTCTGTGGTACACAAGAATGAAGAAGACGTCCCAGTTTTCCATCATCTGTTAGGTCAAAGCCCAAGTAAATCACAAAATGTGCAAGTTACCGGCCCTTCTCATCCACAGTTAGAGTGTATGCTCTCGGGCAGGGTCTGGTACACAAGAGGCTCACAGAATCTGTTTTTTGAATAAATGTTTGAATAAATAAGGGTTTGAATAAATGCTGATTTTGAGGTCAACCTCCTTGGTGATGTGTGAAACTGTTCTTGACAAATGAATAGATTTGTAACTTGCTTTTTAAAAAAAAATGGATTTTAGGGGATTTAGCCCAGTGGTAGGGTGTGTGCTTAGCATGCACAAGCCCTAGGTTCAATCCTCAGTACCTCCATTAAGAAAACTAATAACATAAAAATAAAAACAGAATTAAAAAATCAAGGACCTCCCTCCCAAATAAAGTAAAATAAAATGATTAAATAAATTGATTTTCAAATGATGTATTTACAAGTCTTGTTTGAAAAGATAGCAGTGACGTAAGAAGTTGTGATTCTTACTTTGTTGACCCTCTGTGTTGTATTGGGCTGTTTGTGTTCTATACAGAGGTGTCTCAAACCCCACAGTAGAATATAATTTCTTACAATTCTTTTGAGGGCAGTTATTCTTTGTATTTGTCCACCGTAGCTCTAAACACACAACCATGAATGCTGTAGGCTGTTGTTTTCTGTTTGCCAACAGATTGACTGGTAATACATATGCTTTCAAGGCCATCTGAAATTCATTCATTCAACACTTGTTTATTAAGCACTCTATTACCAACGTATTATTTTAGGGGACGTGGAAACATCAGTAAACAATAAAGGTAAAAATTCCTGCCCTTATAGAGTTTAAATTTTTATGGAGGATGGCAGATGATAAACAAAATAAGAATATAAGGCACCTGATGTACCACATTGCAACCAGTGTGATGGAGAGAAATAAATAAATACTTACTGAGCTGAAAAGTGACATGACTTATCTTATTTTTACCAGGATCACTATGTCTATAGTGTAGAGAATATAACTTGGACTATTTCTGTAGGAAGGAAATGGGTCCTCAAGAGGACTGGTAATTGCCAAGTCTACTGTAATTGCCCAAGGGAGAGATAGCCATAGCTTGGACCTGGGCGTGAAGAAGTGAGAAGTGTGAGCAATCAGGTGATGTTCAAAGTACGTTATTGCAAAGACCCTAGACATTGGAGTGGTAGTGTGTAACGGCCAATTGAATATACGGGAGAGAAGATCTGGGTAAAGATCTAAAATTTGGAGTCGGCCCATAAAGATGGCATCTGGACCTGGTAATAGTACCAAAAGGATGCAGTAGTTGTACGAGGCCTGAATCTTGGAGGACTCCAACGATAAGTGTTCAGAGAGATGAAGATGAATCAGCAAAGGAGGCTGAGAAGGAGAAGCCAGTGAAGTAGGAAGCACACCACAGAGTCTAGAATCATGGAAAGCAGAAGTCTTTAAGGAGGACAAACGTGAGTTCAAAGCTGAGACTTTTCTGGATGACTAAGATAACGGTATGGAAGTGCTGATGAAATCTTCCCACCTCCAAGGCTATTAGCACAACTACAAACCCTGGTAGCTCTTGAGACCCTGAGGGCTTGGTTTTTGCTGGAAGATAACCACTACTAGAAATGGCTCAGTGAAATCAAGGATGAGTCTTACCAGCTCCTACCTTGATAGCACTGGGGAAGCTAGCAGCGGTTGCTGGGGCTGTCCATAGTTTGATTTCAAAATATGCTGTAAATAAAAATCAGGATGCTGCTTCAACTTATAAATAATACACACAGGTTATGAATGCATGAACAACCGATTGAAAGGGAGAAGTACCTCCTTGTTCCCCAGCTTCAAGTCTTACCCCTGTGGTCATGGACTTCAGATGACCTCCTTTGTCTGGTTAGTTAATTTAAGCTACAGAACCAAAACCAACAAGGAGAGAGGACACAAAAATAAGACTTTAGAGAATTTTAAAAAGATTTCCAAAATTTTATTGAGTGTTCCTGGGATGTTTGGTAGTTTAAGGATCTCATGTCTGTTTTAAGAGATTGTTTTTGGAATCATGATGAATTTAACTGTGGTCTTAAAAAAAAAATCTTTTTGTGCCCTAGAAGATGTAGTCATCTGAAAAGTGTAAGAAGTTCTTTTTTTGTTGTTGTTTTAACATCATCCATTTTATAAAATAACATTTGGGGTAGAAATGAAAATATCATCTAATTCTCTGTATTTTAAAGTATACATCATCTCAAATAACAAAGAATCTGGACTCTATTGTGTATGATACTCCTTTGCTTTGATAAAGCATCTTTGTTTCATTTTAATTAAGTTTTCAAACAGTTTACACACATTACTTGTGATATGTTTCTTACATTCATAAGCTCTAGTTCCTGTTTTAATTCTTTCTTCTTTAATTTTAAAATTTAGTTGTGAAAATTCCCACTCTCCATCAACATTCACAGTAAACAGAAGTAATTCTATACTTACAGAAATATTGCTTTCAAGTCTATCTTCCAAAGTTTACTACTTAAAAGGAAAAAAAAAAAATCAAGGAAAGAATTTAAAGAATTCCCAGAAATTGCAACAGGGTCTACTTCTATGCTGATGAATAGTTCCTTGAGGAAAATCAACTATCTTATTAATATAACATCTGGCTTGCATCTTGCATAAATAAAAACACAAGAGCAGGATAGAAGTAATGGAAAAGGGAAGAGGGAGGAAGGAATGTGGGTTTTCTAGCATAATAATGTCTAACGGCCACGAAATCTAATTAGAACACATGTCATCTAATGAGACTGTAGTCAAGAAAATTCCACAGGAGAGGGCAAAGCCTCGTGGGACCACAACAAAAATAGTGAATCAAGTGATTGAAAAAAACAACAAAAAAACACCTAAAACAGCATGCATTGACTACAGGACTCCATTCAGTCAAAACGGCGATTATCAGTGGCCTCTCTGGGGCCATTTACGACTTTAACCACAGAAATTCCATGACTTGGTTAATATGTTTTAAGAAGCACTCTACTGTTCTCATCTGCATGATCAGATTTCTGTTTTTTCCTTTGTGCACTGTCAGTCTGGAAGAAGAGAATATGCCCAATTAAAGACATAAACAGAAGCTAATGCTCATTCTATTACATGGATGAGTGGAATGGTTCCTCTTCTATGGGAAACGCCATTTTGGACAATTTTGTTGAAGGTTAGCTTGATATTACAGTTGAATGTCATTGATTTTCCAACTGATTTTTCCAGATTTGGAAATTGAAGCAATAAATTGAAATTATGTAGTACCATTGACTAGCATCAAATAGTAAAAAAATAGCTGGTAAAATAGTAAAAAATAATAATAATAAAAACTAGACTGAGGGCTTTTGGTGGTGTTTGTTCTTGTTTTAGGAATCAGTCAGCTACCTTGAGTTTGACAAAGTATGTCTGGTGCTACCTTTTATCTACATCTGCGCCATATTATCTGGGAAGAAAAAGTGGCAAAGGAAAAGCTGGTTTCTGTGTTGCATAGTGAAATTTCCATGATTCTGGGGACATAAATTGGCCACTTGGTCACACCAATTAGTCTATGTAATAAAATAGGTATATAAAAGAAAATATTAGGAAATTGGGACTCTTATTAAAAACAAAAATAGAATTAGTGTACAAAATATTTTTTATCTACATTTCATAAAATCAGATTTATCAGTGTTTATGCTGATGAATTTTTTCTCTATCCTCGTATTAATCATTTTTATTTTATTTATGATTTGATAAGAACTTTCATAAAATACAAAGCCAATTAACATTCTCAGTGACATTTTGGCAGTCAGTATTGTATTTTCCAATTATATGTACCGGCTTAGCTAATATACCTTGAAAATGCATAACTTTCCACCCACTGTTTCTGTTTCTAAAAATTTATCCAAGTTGAATAACTATGCAGAAACATATGGTAGAAAAATGTTTATTTTACCATTTTTATAATACTGAAGACTGGAAACAAATCACATATTCTCTTAAGAAGAAATGGATTACCTACATGGCAGCATAACCATGCCATGGAGTATAATTTGGCCCCTATGAAGAGGTTGCAGAGTCTGGCCAACTCCATTCTTTTTTTTTTTAATTTATTTATTTTTAATTTTCCTTTCCATGTATAACTGAAAAATTATGCTCTACACTGGCCAACTCCATTCTTAATTGTCTGCTTGTTCATGTGAATCAGTCCCTCTATAAAGAGTACTGAACTCTAATATACAATATAAGACACATGCTAGAAAGGAATATTGAAAGGATGTTGTCAGGTATAAGTAGAAATTCTAATAACTTATTCCCTACATCTAAATTGAGTCACTCCCTGAGCTGACCCTATGCCACCTTAGAGACACCCATGTAAATGATAGACCCAACTCTGGTTTCCCACTTCCTAGATTTCTTTAGCTCTAGTACCTCTACCTTCACCATCCCTTGGCCCTGCATGCAAAGTGTTTCATCCTAGAGGTTGTGTCATCCTTCAATCTCAATGTCAGATATTCCCTTTCTGCTCCTGTCTATTCAGCTAGCTCGTGCTACTGCTCCTCATTCAGACACTTTCTCTGACAAAGTCCATCTTCATCTCATTTGCCATCTTTCTCGACACAGTGAAAAAAAATTTCACTGTGATTTTTCATAACCTTCTTGGCCCTCTCACTTTAATTTGAAAAAGAATCACCAGTCCTGATCATCCAGCTTGAGATCTGAACAGGCACAACTGTAACTTTTATCTAATTTGAGATTTTTCTTTTCATTTTTTTCTCTGTAGAAATGACAGACTTTCTATGCAGTAGCCTTTCTGTGAAATGAGGTTTCTGCGCCTTGTCTGGAATCTGTAAAGCTAGATTTGGGGGGGGTATATATAAATCTGTATACTTTTGAGTTAGGTGGTTGGTTTGTCATATATCATTAACTAGATTTAAATATGTAAATTGGGACAACTCTAAACAAATTACCCTGAATACAATCGGAAACACACACATACATGATAAAGCCAATAAGTAACCATGTTAATGTTATTAGGAACCAATATTTTCAGTATAAGGGAAAGGAGACATATTGCAAGATCAAAATGAAGTGAAAACTGGTTAATCCTAAATCTGAACTGGAAATAAGAGCATGAATTCATGACATATTTTTATGATTTTTTTTCTTATCTCTGTCCACTAACAAAGCCTGGAAACAATTGTCAGTCGGTAACAGGAACACCCTGCTGAATCCAGGTTATGATTTTGAAATATCATTTGTCTGTACAAGAAACAAGAACACCGTGGAGAACAGTTGATTCCAGGTCTGGGACATGAAATGGACAAGATGAGCCAGGGACAGCTTTTCCTACAAAGAACACTCCTAATGACTCTGGGCTGTGTCAGGAGTGTTTGGGAGTTAACCTCAAAAATATCCCCCTGGCAAAATGGGTGGAAAATTTAGGAACCATAAATAAAGACAAGTGTAGTAACTTGAAATATAATACCTACGTTAAAATGTACAGCTGTTTATAATAATATTAAAGCAAGACAAAATAAAACAGAACATTTCTTAGACAACTTTTGGAGGAAGGGAGGAATCACACTCAGGCTGTGAACTGGTAAATAAGTAGAAAGAATCAAGCATTTATTTTCTTTTCTATGTGAACCGTCCTTGGGGTAATCATTATGAGAAACAGTCTTGGTTATAAAAATTACTTTAGCTGATAATTGCAGAAGTAATAATGAAATTAGAATATAACCATTTTGCTCCCCCTAGGGCAATAATGGATGTAGATAATATTCATGAATGGCTGCCCAAACCATTAGGTGGAAAGTGGATGGAAATCTTTATAATGGATGAATTAATCTGACAACACCTGAACCCACTGATTAATCTTAACCTATAAAGAAAAGTCTCAGAGGGGTATGTAGGTGGAGACAAAATTTAAAAAAAAAGGGAATCAAATAGTAAAATCCAGAATATGAGAATTCTACAAGACAAAAAGAAGTTTTCTTCAAATAATAAGTTGCAAACAGGTAAAAGAAGAAGGGAGAAAGTGATAGAAACTTTTGAGACAAACCAATCAAAAGCCATGTATGGAATTTTTGGATCCCAATTGAAAAATATTAACTATATCAGCATTTATGTGACAATACTTCTAAGATATTTGGGGGAAATTTGAACACTGGGTATATTATAGGTTTATTGGTAGTAACTTTAGTTGCAAAAATGATATTGTGTTTATGCTCACAAAAAGAAGGCTCTTATCTTTCCATGGGCATTTTCTTAAGCATTTACAGATGAGATGATATGGTATCTTGTATCCGCTTCTAAGTATTCTGGGTCTGTAGGGAAAGTGGGTGGGAGTATAAATAAAACAGGATTGACAATGTGTTGAAAGTTATTGAAACTGGATGATTGAAGTCAATATTTGGGATTTTCCCCTCTTTATAACATCCTGGCAGATTCTAAAATTGTGACTTTTTGTTTGACCCATGGGCATCTGTACTATTAAGCCTAATTTGGATCATGATTATGTTGATGCGTAGCTGTTTCCCCTCTGTAATTTAAGAGAAGTTTTAATGGCAGCTAAAAAAATATTGGCCATGGTAATCACCTCCAGGAATCAGAACCTGTAATTAAAAGAAACCATTAGCATGAGCCACAGAAGTGGATGGATGTTTAGAAACAAGGTTGAATTTGACATCAATCAAAATTGGCACATACTAGATATTTTTTCGGTGTATCCATTTTTTTGTGCATCCGATGCTTGACATTTTATATTGACTTTTTAAAGTGAGTACTTTATTTTCATGGATCACTAGTGAATAAATATGTGCAAGCTCATTTTGAGCAGTGATCTAAATTTTGTGGAATAGCCATACTCATTTTTCTCTCCTCTTAATATTTGGTCTTTGCAAAATAGAGCAAGTGAAGGGGATTCAGTTTCAATTCTCCTACTGGTTAACCCTTTCCTGTTGCTGCTGACCAGACCCAGGGTCTAAAATTGTTGTCCTCCATGGACCAGGGACCAATAATACCTGTTAGTAGCCCAGTTATTTTCAGGGTTCACTGGAAATCATTGGACTTGCTGAATAAGATGACACCTTTTAAAACCACAATTACAAAATCTCCTAATCAGCCATCATATGCATTTGGTTTCCCACCTTGGTAAGTAATATGTGATAAGCTTTTTAAAAACTGATTTGTATTTTATCAAAGCAGCATGCATATATACTTTAACGAGTCCAAAAATACTAGAAGAATTTTAACAAAACTCAGTGGTTTTTCTCTCCATACTTCCTATAAATAAACGTTCTCCAGCCAAAGACCATCAGGAACAGACCTGTGGTTGAAAGAGTTGGTTTATTGTTCGCTGTAGCTTGGGAGACCACAAGCTGTGGGGATCTGGGGGAGTCCTAGGAAGAAGGTGTTAGATAAACTCATTAGATTTGAGCTTGTGTTAGGTGATTTGAGGGAAGTTTTAAGGAAGTTGGTCTTTGCTCAGGATTGGATGCTATCTGCAAGCAGGGGCAGTTCTATAATTGGCTATCATTATAAATTTAATCTTGAAGAAGGAGAGACAAGAGTGAAGCTAAAACTGTGTGGGTGAAGAGACAGCAATCGCTCATAATAAGCAGGAAGGGGGAAGTTCGGTTATTTTGTGGCTTGAACAATGCTCGGTTTTGTCTGTGTTCAGATGTGATTATGGACTGGTCTTGATTTTGTCTTGATCCATCCTAGGCACAGAATGGCTTTGTCTGATACTGATGTTCCCTGAAGCTTATGTTCAAGGTGGGGGACATCATGCCTGCCAGCTCCCAGATGTCAGGCTGCTCCCTTTCTCCCTCCTCACTTCCTCAAGTCCCTTTCTTTTATTCTCTTCTTCTGGAATTTACAGACATCCATCTGGATCATATGCATATTGATTTCCTCTTATGTTAGATGAGGGTTTCTCTTTTTTACATTGCCACCCCACCCCACTTTTCTTTACCCTCTTCCTAATGGATTTATAATTTTTAATTTAAATAACATTCAGTGTTTCTTTGACGCCTTTGCAAATGTTGTTCAGTCAAACACTGAGTGAATTATGATGTTTTCCTTCTTTCTGTTTTTCTAGAAATTAAAGTAGTTGCTTTTTTAATTTGCTTTTTATTTTTGCACTTATTGCTAATTCTTCCAACCTCCTGATAGCTCCATAGGACAATTTTCCATCAGGTCAATAAGCCCAGTTAATCTACCGAGACATTTCCTTCTTCATGAATCCCAGTACCTCTTTTGGAGACTTCCTTGTCTTCTCTGGGCTAGTTTTGCTCCAGGTCTGCTGCACACCGTCACCAGGTGGCTACTTCTCTTAACTATTCTCCTTGGAATTTACTAATCATTTACTAATCTGGAGTTTAATGCTTTGTTTTCTAGCTATTATGTCTTCCTCTTTCTTAGTTTACAAACTTGGAGTGAAACGCATCCTCCAGAAATTTCATCAGACTCAAGATGGCACCTCCACAGGGGGTGCGGAGCTGACAGCCCTCCATATGTCTGTTTCCTGTGTCACTACTCCAGGAATGTCTGTCTATGTCTGGGGCACAGTTGTTTCCCTGAGATCAACCTCCTGCTCTATCTTGACAAGTCTCATCACTTCCCTCCTGTGTTGCATCTTTCCTGTTACGAATCTCTCATCATCTCTCTCTCTCTTTTTTTTTTTTTTTTGGTCTGCTCCCTCTTAAGGTGGAAATCATCTTCAGGAAGCCCCTTTAGAAAGGCTGCAATGGAAGTAACTGTTTTAAGAGCTTGAATTGAGAAAAATTATATTTTTTCTATCCTGGCAGGTGGTAGGTAGTTTGAGTGTAGAACATGCTGTTGGAATTAACTTTTCTTCGGCATGGTAGAGTCAGATCCAGTCGTCTTATTGCTCCTTTTGTTGTTATTGAGGAGTCTAAAATCATTCGTATTCCTGATTCTTTGTAGGAATTTGCTTTTTTAATTTTCCTTTCTAGAAGATCATAGAACTGTCTTTGTCCCCGTCAATCTAAAATTTCACGATTTTGTTCTTCTACATTGATACGTTTCATTACATCGTGCTGTCTCATTTCCACTGGCTACCCTATTACATTTCTTTCTTTCTGCAAGAGACTTATCCTGTCAGGCCTCCGCAGATCCAGGTTGTCATAAAAAGTGTTATCTTCAGATCTGCAACACCATGGCCTGTAACATTTTAAGATCAATTTACTGGGGATACCTAGTTAAAACTCTTTATTTTTTTAAGGATCTGATATTTCACCTTTTTGTGGTGAAAAATCAATGCTGTCTATATTAAACACAGTGTACAAACAGTGGCCCAAAATAAGAGGGAAATTGATTTCAGCACAGTAAATTATTTTTGCCAAGGGAAAAATGTGTTCTATACAAGCATGCCTCAGAGATATTGTGGGCCAGGTTCCAGATCACCACAATAAAGCAAATATTCCAATAAAGTAAGTCACATGTATTTTTTGGTTTCCCAGTGCATATAAAAGTAATGCTTACACTATAGTCAAGTAAATGTGCAATAGTCTTATGTCTAAAGACACAATGCAAGCATTTTAATTGAAAATATTTTATTACTGAAAAATTCTAATCATCCCCCAAGCCCTCAGCAAGTTGTAATCTTTTTGCTGATGGAGGGTCTGGACTTGATGTTGAGGGTTGCTCACTGATCCAGGGTGGTGGCTGCTGAAAATTGGGGTGACTATGGCAATTTCTCAAAATAAGACAACAATGGAATTTGTCACATCGATTGACTCTTCCTTTCACAGACAATTTCTCTGTAACATGCAGTGCTCTGCAGTAGCATCTTACCCACAGCAGGACTTCTTTAAAAATTGGAGTCAATCCTGTTAAACCCTGCTATCGCTTTATCAACTAAGTTTATGTAATATTCTAAATCCTTTGTTGTCATTTCAACAGTCTTCATAGTGTCTTCGCCAGGGAGAGAGTCCATCTCAAGAAACCGCTTTCTTTGCTCATCCAGAAGAAGCAACTCCTCTTCCATGAAAGTTTTATCATGGAATTGCAGCAATTCAGTCACATCTTCAGGCTCCACTGCTAATTCTAGTACTCTTCATATTTCTACTTCATCTGCAGTTATTTCCTCCACTGAAATCTTGAACTCGTCCAAGTCATCCCTGAGGCTGGAATCAACTTCTTACAGACTCCTGTTAATGGGGCTATTCTGACCTCTTCCCATGAATCACAAATGTCCTTAATGGCATCTAGAATGGTGGGTGTTTTTCAGCAGGTTGTCAATGTACTTTGCCCAGATCTAGAGGAATCACTATCCATCACAGCTATAGCCTTACAAAATATTTTTCTTAAATAACAAGACTTGAAAGTAGAAATTACTTTTTGCCCCATTGGCCACAGAACGGATATTGTGTTAGCAGGCATGAAAACAACATTAATCTCAGACAATTCCATCAGAGCTCTTGGGTGACCAGGTACCTTGTCAATCAGCTGCTTCATCTTGCACTTTTCTGTTATAGAGACGGCTTCTTTCCTTAAACCTCATAAATCAACCTCTGTGAGCTTCAGATTTGCCTTCTGCAGCTTCCTCACCTCCTTCAGCCTTCACAGAATTGAAGAGAGTCAGGGCCTTGCTCTGGATTAGGCTTTGGCTGAAGGGAATGTTGCGGCTGGGTTGATCTTGTATCCGGACCACTCAAACTTTCTCCATATCAGCAATAGGGCTGCCTTGCTTTCTTATCATTTGTGTGTTCGCTGGAGTAGCACTCTTAATTTCCTTCAAGAACTTTTCCTTTACATTTGCGACTTGGCTAACTGTTTGGCACCAGAGGCCTAGTTTTCAGCCTGTCTTGGCTTTTGACATGCCTTCCTCACTGAGTTTAATTGTTTCTAGCTTTTGACTTAGAGTGAATAATGTGGACTCTTCTTTTCACTTGAACACCAGGAAGCCTTTGTAGAGTTATTAATTGGCCTAATTTCAGCAGTGCATTTCAGGGAAAAGTGGCCCAAGCAGAGGGAAAGAGGTGGGGCGAATAGCAGTTCAGAGGAGCAGTCAGAACACACACAGTACTTATCAATTACGTTTTCCATCTATATGGGAGTGGTTTGTGGTGCTTCAAAGAATTATAAGAGTAACATCAAAGATCGCTGATCACAGATCACCATAACAGATATAATATTTATAAAAAAATTTGAAATATTGTGAGAATTACCAAAATATGACACAGAGATATGAAATGAGCAAATGGTGTTGGAAAAATGGTGCTGAAAGACTTGTTCCATACAGGGTTGCCACAAACTTTCCATCTGTAAGAAACCAAAATATCTGCAAAGTACAATAAAGCAAAGTGCAATAAAATGAAGTATGTCTGTACTTTGAGGTGCAGGTCTAAGTTGGAAAGTGTGTGTTGACATAGTTTTCAAAGACCCATCAGAATTCTTTCAGTTGAAGAAATTTAAGAATGAATTAAGAATAGTGACAACACTTTATACAACCAAGATCAGTGATGCAGCTCTACCCTTCTGAGTGGCCCTAAACACGAACTTTCCAAGGAATTTGAGTTTCACTCACAATGTTACCATCTACTTCTCAGGACAGGATACCCAGCTCAAAAAAGATCTCACCTGCTTTTTCAAATGGCCCAATGGTATCAGATTGCAGAGGCAAAGCGGCTAAAATTGCCTCCCACGATTAACTGGTTCACCCCATCCTTGGACCTCCAGTGTCTCAACTGCTTAAGCTGGCCCACAAGTACAGACCAGACAAGAAGCAAGAGGAGAAGCAAGGTTGTTGTCTCAGGCTGAGAAGAAAGCTGCTGGCAAAGGGGATGTCTCCACCAAGAGGCCACCTGTCCCTCGAGCAGGGCTTAACACTGTCACCACATTGGTGGGGAACAAGAAGATTCAGCTGGTGGAGATAGCAAATAACGTGGATCCCATTGAGCTGGTTGTCTTCCTGCCTGCCCTGTGTCATGAAATGAGATTCCATACTGCCTTAGCAAAGGGAAGGCCAGGCTGGGGCATCTAGTCCACAGAAAGACATGTATTGCTGTCACCTTCACATGAGTTAACTCAGAAGACAAAGGAGTTCAGGCTAAGCTATCAGGACCAATTACAATGACAGATATGATGAGAACCGCCATCACTAGGGAGGCAAAATCCTGGGTCTAAAGTCACCAAGCTGGAAAAGGCAAAGGCCAAAGAACTGGTGGTCAAACTGAGCTAAGTTTACACTATCAAGTTTTCTGTACATAAAAGTTAAAAAAAAAAAAAGTTTCCTTCAAATGAAGGAATTAAGATCATATGAAAAGACTAAACGAACAGGTAATTGGCTGATCCCTAGGATGTGAGGAACTAGGAAGAAAATATACTTATTGGGCAAGATCTATGTGTTGATCACTATGTATAATGTCAAAATGACTTTGTAAATATTACTATCTCCACTTTAAAAGTGGAGAAACGGGCTCAGAGAAATTATGTAACTTATTCAAAGTCTTTCAGCTTGTACAACATAAAAGGGTGATTTAAACTCAGGTTTGTTGAATTTCCAGTTCATTATTTCTGCTACACCTTGAAATTGTCCTAGACTATAGGAAATGAAATTTTACCATGTGCTATAAATTCCACAAAATGCCTGATAGTGAGGTATGTTCCCTACCAGTGAAAATAAACTCTTTGCTATGTAACTAAACCCCTACACTTTAAAACTGAAAACAGTAGAGTTAACCAATTAAAAGAAAAAGTATTCGTTTGGTTGAATAAATTAGTAAATCTTCATGGAACATTTGATATGAGTAAAAGGCAATATAATGGAGACTATTGTTTCTACTTTTTAATTAATATCCAAAATGCAAAATACAAATATAAAAGATGGGGTATATCTAAAATTTATATTGATATAAACTATGTATTGAACTACAGAAACTATATCAATACAAACCAAAAATACTAGACACAAAAAGGATATTTCATCTCCAAAATAAAAAAGAAATCTTTGATATGTAAACCAGAATTAAATCTCAAAATTCTATTTAGGTTACAAAAATTTAACACTTACACTTTTCACCCTTGATTTACTTAAGATAAATGATACAATTTTTTGGATAGCGTTTTCTAACAACCCTGTAATAGAATTAAGATATCTGAGTATTGTATCTTGCCTGACTACTTACTTAGGGAAGACTCTAGATACCCTATCTTATTTTCAACCTTTGAAAATAGTCTTTAAAATAGGTAAAATAAAAATTTTAAAAAGGAAGTCATGATTGTAGCAGATATGATGAAATGGGACTGGTCACACATTAGATAATGTATAATTTTACTCGAATGAGTTAATTATATGTTGTAGGACAGTTTTGACTTGTCTGGACAAACACATTTTGTCCTCTGTTTATGCAAACGATGGTAGAAAGCATAAAGACATGCTTGATCCCAGTTGGCTTGTAACTACTATTTTCATTTGCAAGAGGGCTATGTTCTTACATTCTTGGCTCCAAAGCCAGCACAAATTATGCTCCCTGTGATTAAAAGATGATATTGGCTATCCTTCCCTCAGCCTTGGGGCCACCTTGTCTGGGCTCTAAGTGTGAGATAAATCTTAAACTCATTCTCTTTTGCCTTTTACCATTACCAACAGACTTTCTGTTCTCAGGAGAAAAATGGCAATTAGTCTCCCTACTGAGTTAAAGGATAATTAGAGATTTTATTATTTCTCTATTTAAATATCCTTGAAATTTTTATTAGAGAATTCGTATGGCTTTAGATTGAAATGAAGTGTGATGGTTTTTACCTTTTGTTGGTGTATTAATTATCTAGGGCTGCCATTACAAATACCACAGACTAGGGGGCTTGAACAACAGAAATTTATTGTTTCACAATTCTGGAGGTTGGAAGTCCAAGATCAAGGTGTTGGCCAGGTTGGTGTCTCCTGAGGTTTCCCTCCTTGGCTAGCAGATGCCACCTTCTCATTGTGCCCACCCATAGTCTTCCCTCCGTGGATGTGCACTCCTGGTATCTCTCTCTAAATGCCCTCTTCTTATAAAGACACCAGTCAGATTGATGACCGCCAACTTTAAATACCTCTTTTCAACTTATTCACCTTTTTAAAGATATCTTCAAATGCATCCACATTCTGAGATTCTGAGGTGTCAGAGTTGAGACATCAATATATAAACTCTGGATAACACAATTCAGTCCATAACTGTTGGAATGCTCAATTTTTAAGACACATATGAGATATTGGAATAAACTGTCTTTGAGGCTTTTTGACAAAATGCTGGAAACTCCACTGAAGTTTAGTTGAAAATATTCTCTGTGTTTCTCTATTCTCAGGTATCTAATTCCTTACTAGTCTCTTGTAGTGAAGATAGTCTCCCAAAAAGTTTGTTAGTTTTTTATGTATGCTTATGCTGAGTTCTTTCCTAATCCCATTCCACCATTTTATTAATGCCAATTGTTTTTCATTACACTCATATTTTTTAAGATTATATGTATCCTACTCTATATATCCCCCTACAGGTAGCCTCATTCCTTTTATGTTTTATAGCTATGTCACAGAAGCTATGTCTTTCAATATATAAATATTATCTCTTTCAATAATAAAAACAACACAGTGAACTCCACTTCCATGCAAGATGGAATGACCATTAACTCTAGCAAGAGCACAATGGACAAACTAAAAATTATGCTTTTTTTTTTTAAAGCCACCAAAGTATGGTGAATAAATAGAAGTCCAGTGAACTAAATTCCAAACAGGGATAAACCCTTCATAACAGAGTGAAAAACAGCTGTCACCTTCATATATGGGACTATTGCCTTGCCCTGCTACTGGCAGAAGCTAAGGAAAGACCTATGCAGAAAGATTCATTTTTCTGGGCAAAGGAAAATGAGTTAGAGTTTGATTGACAGAATGACCTGGCATGATAGATAGAAGTCTGGAGAAGCACAAGTGCCAAAATAAATCCATTCTGAAAATTCTCATGTTCTGGGACTCTTGCTGATTTCCCATTGGGAGGAAAAGGAGATCTTGCATCACACACAAGACTGAAATTTAATCTCGAGGTGAACTGAAACTAACCATTTTCCTCCCAGCTCAAATTCTAATGAGATTGAAGAAATGAGCCCTCCAGAAGTCAATAAGCGGAATTCAGGAGTTGGGCTATAAGGCAAAGGGAGATTTATGTACAGTTGGCCCTCCATACCAGGGATGTGGAACCTGTGGAAACAGAGGGCCCGCTATACTAGGCGATTTTATATAGAAGGCTTGAGCATTCCTGGATTTTGGTAGTTGCAGGGGTAGTGGCACTAATCCCCCCACAGATGCTGAGGGATGACTGTTATCTCATTTGAAAACACTTATAAACTGAAACTAATTAAAGTTGTGGCTCACAAGATACGAAAATGATCAGCCTTCGTCCTTGCTGCCTAGCAAAGAAAAGTGTGAATTCTATCAGGGAAAAACAAAACAAAACAAAACAAAACAAAACAAAACAAAAACATACTCTACTGTCCCTTTATACAAAATATGTAACATACGTTAAAAAATTATTATTAGATTTACAAATAAACAGGGAAATGTGACCTATAATCAAGAGGCAGACTCATGGATTACCTTGATTTTGGAACAAACAGATAAGGAATTTAAAAATAATTATTATGAAGTAGTTATAACATTTAGAGGAAAGATGCATAACATTGAAGAACGGATAGAGAATTTCAGCAGAGAAGCAGAAACCCAGTATTAAACCAAGTGGAAATTCTAGAACTGAAAATTAAAATGCATGAAACAAAGAATTCATTGGATAGATTTAATATGATTTGAACAGCAGAAGGAAGGATCAGGTAGTCAGAGATGGGTCAATAGAAATTCAGAATAAATATAAAGAGACTACAATCAGACACATTTAAGCAAAGCTTGTGGAAATCTGAGCCACAGCAATCAGAGAAGAAAAGTAAAAAGGAATACAAATTGGAAAGGAAGAAGTAAAACTGGCACTGTATGCAGATGACATGATACTATACATAGAAAATCCTAAAGATGCTACCAGAAAACTACTAGAGCTCATACATGCATTCAGTAAAATTGCTGGATATAAAATTAAAAGAAATCTGTTCTATTTCTACACAGTAACAACAAAATGTCAGAAAGAGAAATTAAAGAAACAATTTCATTTACCGTCACATCAAAAAGAAAATACCTAGGAATAAACCTACCTAAGGAGGCAAAAGACCTGCACTCTGAAACTATAAGCTGATGAATGAAATTGAAGATGACATAGACAGATGGAAAGCTATACCATGTTTTTGGATTACAAGAATCAATATTGTGAAAATGACCATACTACCTATGGCAATCTACAGATTCAATGCAATCCTTTTCAAATTACCAATGGCATTTTTCATAGAACTGGCACAAAAATTTTAAAACTTGTATGGAAATGCAAAGGATCCCAAATAGCCTAAACAATCTTGAAAAAGAAAAATGGAGCTGAAGGAATCAGGCTCCCTGACTTCAGACTATACTACAAAATTACAACAATCCAAACAATATGGTACTGGTACAAAAACAGACACATAGATCAATAGAACAGGATAGAAAGCCCAGAAATAAACCCACACACTTATGTTCAATTAATCTATGACAAAGGTGACAAGAATATACAATGGAGAAAGGTTAGTCTCCTCAATAAGTGATGCTGGGAAAACTGGACAAATACATGTGAAAAAATGCAATTAGAACATTCACTAACACTATATACAAAAATAAGCTCAAAATTGATCAAAGACCTAAATGTAAGACTGGATATTCTAAAACTCCTAGAAGAAAACATAGGCAGAGTATTCTTTGACATAAATAGCAGCAATATTTTTTTGGATCCATCTCCTAGAGTAATGGAAATAAAGGCAAAAATAAGTAAATGGGACTTGGTTAAACTTAAAAGCTTTTGCACAGCAAAGGAAACCATAAACAGAATGGTTTGAAAAGACAACCTACAGAATAGGAGAAAATATTTGCAGATGATGCAACCAACAAGGAGCTAGTTTCTGAAATATACAAACAGATCATTTAGCTCAATATTAAAAAACAAACAAACAACCCAATAAAAAAATGGGCAGAAGACCTAAATAGACTTCTCTCCATGACATCCAAATAACCAACAAGCACATAAAAAGATACTCAATATTGCTAATTATTAGAGAAACGCAAATAAAAATGCAATGAGGTATCACCTCATAACAGAATGGCTGTCATTAAAAAGTTCATCCAGGATACACAGTCTTTACACTTACTCATGGAACATTTACCAAAGTAAACTCATGTTGACTTATAAAGCAGATCTCAAATCCAAAGAATTGAAAAGAATGCTGATAAATGTTTTCAGACCAATGAAATTAAATTAGAAAACTGTATCCAAAAAAATAACTAGAAGATTCCAAAATATCTGGAAAATTTAAAATATATTTCTAAATAATCCATAGGTCAAAGAAGAAATCCTAATAGAAATTAGAAAATATTTTAAACAGATGATAATGAAAGCACAACATGTTAAAATTTGCTGGGCACAGTTAGATCAGTTTTTAGTGGGAAATCTAAAGTTTTTTAAGTGCATATATTGGTAAAGTATATAAATCTAAAATTAGTGATCTGATTTTCTACATCATGGAGCTATAAAAAAGGAAATTAAACCCAAATAAGTAGAAAGAAGGAAATAATAATCTTGGCAAAAATCAACTAAATAAAAAAGATGAACATTAGAGACAATTTTTTACAAAACTATGAAAAAAATGCAAAGTCTGATTCTTTGAAAAGATTAATAATATTGATAAACCTCTAAAAAGATTGATCAAGAAAGAGAGAGGGAGACAATGTAAATAACCATTATCTGGGGTGTAAGATAGACCTCACAGACTGCACAAATTTTAAAAAGAAAACAAGAAATTATTTTTTTTGACAACTTCTTGCCAATAAACTCAATAATTAGATGAAATGAGCAGATTCTTCAGATCAAGTTTATAAAGCTAACACAAAACAAAATGGAAAAACTGAATAGTCCTGTAAGTTGTAAAGATATTGCATTTGCAAAGAACAAATCATTCATTGAAGAGAACTCCAGGTCCAGATGACTTTGTTAACGAAATATCTACCCAACATTTAAAGAAAAAAACATATCACCAGTAAACATTTTCAGAGACAGAGTGGAAATACTTTCCAGCTATGAAACCAGCATAACCCTGACACTAAAACCTGAGTAGAACATTACAAGAAAAGAACATTACAGGCCAACAACCTTATGATTGTAGATGCAAAAATCCCTTAAAAATATCATTAAATTGAATCTTAACAACATATAAAATATGTAATATGAATAAGTGGAATCTATTCCATCAGTGAAACATTTTTTGTTGTTTTGTTTTTTCACAAGGTATTTATTTAACATTCCAAAATCCATTGTTACAAATTACAACACACACATGCACCAGAAAAAATGAAAGTAAGTGTTCAGTTTAATAGATGCAAAAGATCTATTTGACAAATTTTCAACCACTCTTTTATGATGAAAAGCTCTCAGTAAACTGTAGGTACCTGGGAAATTTCTTATTCTGAGAATGCATATCTATGCAAAACCTATGACAAGTATGCTTATGAGGAAATACCAAACAAATTTTTCCTAAGATCTTGAACAAGTTAAGGGTGTCTACGTTCACCAGTTACAACTAATATTATATTGGTCTGGAACTCCTAGCCAGTTCAATAAGGAGAATGAAAGAAATAATAGGCATAAAAATGAAAAAGGGTGAAGTAAAACTGTATTTATGTTATATATGTAAAAAAATCCAAAACAATCCTCAAACAAGCTACTATCATAAGTGAATTTCATAAGCTCCTGAGCTGCAAGGTCAATAGAAAACATGCATTTCTAGACACTATCAATAGGTAACTGTAGAAAGAAAATTTGAAAATAAAACCATGTACTGTAACACGAAAAAACATCAAATCCCAGGAAAATATAGAGAAAAATATTACATCTCAATACTAGAAGCTACAAAATATGACTATCAGAAATTAATGAAGACCTAAAAAATTACTTGGAAGAATCGATATCATTACAGCGTGAATCTGACGCAGCATAATTCTAATAAAACATCCCAGCTCGCTCTTTAGAAACTGATGTATTGATTTTAAGACTTATATGTAATTCCAAAGGATCTAAATAGACAGGACAATCTTGAAGATGAAGAACAAAGTCAGGTTTACTCTATCTCACTTACTCTGTGATTCCATTTATACACAGAAAAAAGGAGAAATCAGAAGAATGATTACTTAGAGGAGGGATTTTTCTGAAACGGAAAAAAGAAGAAACATTTTCAGTCTTGTCCAACTAAAACTAACTTTTTATTCCTGTCTTGGACTAATCCGATAATTTTAAGTGAAGTCAGGAAATAATGAAGAACAATCATAAGGCATTAATCAATAGACAAGTTTTGAGTGAAATCCTTGTTCTTTGAAACATATTCTTAGATTACTTTATCTCTGCACTGACTTGGCCTTTTTTAATCTTCCTGTGCTTCAGCATGAGGGGGAAGAGAAGTTTCTCTAACTTTCTGAATGACTTCGTCATCTGACAGCATCTAAAACAAAGTAGGCTTTTGTAAATTTTCCTGATGACAGCTCAACTGAAGATGAATTTCATTTACAGCAGACTGCTGCTGGCAACCAGCTGGGGGCTGAATGGAGTATTTAGAATAGCTATTATTGAATGTTCCCTCCAAAGTAAATGAACTTACCCATGTGCTCGCTCAACAGTTAGTGGAAACAAATATGAAGGCTCACTCCCAGAGAAGGCAGAGTTTAAAGGTGGAGAGACCCTTGGCCCATGACAGATTGAAGTATTAGACTTGAATCATGAGTGAGGGCAGGGAGACAGACAGTTATTTGGGGCACAAAATGATATATCTGAAATTAACAGCTAACCAACACTTATGGAATGAACTGAGGGATTTTTTTTTTTAAGTTTTGTTTTTAGAAAAGAGTTTAGTAGAGTTAAAAATTTATGCTCGCCTGCAGCTGTGAAAAACTTCCTTGGTAACTTTTCATTTTTTAATGCGTCTCATTGGTGGTGGTCAGATGCTATACATCACTACCAACACTTTTATGCCTGGTCTGTGCCTATTTGTAGCAATATCCTTAAATCATAGTAATTGGGTCCTTTGTGTTTTCCATCACAAATCTTGTATGAGAGTGCAGTTTCCTTACTTCCTCCCATATCTTCCTTTTGCCCATTCTTATTTCAGCCTAGACTAGATAACTGTTTCAAGGACATTGTTTGAAATTTTTACCTTTTTTTTTTTTAACAGGGGATATTTACTTGAGTCGTAGGTGATCAACTCTTTTGTCCCTTTCATGTTACTCTATTTTTTTAAGCTGTCCAAGCCTATGTTTAAGGATCATGTCTAAACATCATGACAAGTTCTGTGTTTCATTTTTTCAGTAGGATTAACATTTCTGATATGAATTCTAGTGATCAAGTTAAAGAAAATAACTACCTAAAAAGGCTCAAATACTTCTTATCTTGAATTCTGAATAATAACATCATTTGACAAATCCCATCTAATAAACTCATGTCCAGATTATGTGCTCAGTGAATTCCAAAAAGAGTAATCTATTGTAATAGATGCCAAATGAGTGTTGGGGATGGCATGTGCTATAGTATGATTTCAATTTTGTATTTAGAATACCTCCCAATTTATGTTCCCTATGGGTATGTTGTTTTTTCTCTCTCTGTACTTTATCCATAATTAAGACTGTGGAAAAGCTCCTGTTAAACAACAGGCAAAGTTTACACCTTCTCTTGGGGGTCATGTGAGGAGAGGGACAGAAAGGTCAAATTATAAAATAATAAAGTAATATCTTTAGGAGAAGTTCCCACATATCCATGTACAGCCGTGCATGGGAACATTAATTCACGGTTGATGGCAGGAAGTGGTTGACTATGATCTTGGGAAATCATGGAATTTAAAATTCACTGATTGCCTGGTGAGAAAGTACACAGAGCTACAGAGAGATGGAAGATCAGTGGGAATCTGGGTTTAGGACAAAGAAGGTTCCACTTGTGAGAGTTTGCAGGTGAACAATTAATTGGCCAGGACCACGGAATCCAACAGTGGCTCCCCCCAAAACCTCAAAGGCCAGGCCTGACCAGTTCCTTCCTAGTACTCATCATTCCAGAGAGCAAACCAAATCAGCTGCTGCACAAGACTCACCACAGAGGATCCAGAGTAGATCAATGGAGAAAGATTTGTTTCTACCCTTCATTCCCTGCCACATAGGACCTTAGCTCTACTTCCCACACACAGGCAGACATCATCTGGAGAGGGCAAGGGGAGGAGACAGAGCCAAAGAAGTCTGCTTTAGACTGAAAAGAGATGGAGAGACTGATTACACAGAAGACATTGAAATCATATACATTGGCACATTTAACTTTTTTATTGTTCAGTGGGGTGAAAAAGATCAGAACCATTAAATGAAATAAACAAAGCTACATTTTCTTTGAACAACTAAGGGCAGCAAGAGTGAATTAATGACCTGTCTACACATAAAGAGAAAAAAAAATCCCCAAATTGGAAAGCAATTGTCTATATTATTAATATTATAAGCAATTGGCCTAAAGGTCAGTAGGTTTTTTCTTAACTTTCCTTCTAGTGAGAGGCATCGCAGCACATAGTGGTTGATGGCATGGTTTCTGGAGCCAGTTTCCTCCTCCATAAAGTGAGGTAAAAAACGGCATTGGTTTATTGGGTTGTTGTGAGAATTAGAGGAGTTAATGCACCTAGAATATATAATACAGCAACTCATTAGTAAGCACTCAATAAATATGAACTATGGTTATTTAGAAATATTAGCTAAGTAAATACTCTCGGAGTTTAGAAGAGCATGAGGTCATTACAGAGTGAAATGGTCCAAGAAGCCTTTCTTAGGAATTGGAGCTTAAGCTGCACTTTAAAGGGGAAGGTCCAGCGGGTAGAGTTAGCAGGAGGGGAGTTCTTTCCACTTAGTTAAAAGCTAAGACATACGAGCAGGAATAAACAAATGGTCTTTAAGAAAAAGAGAAGTACCATAGGTGTCTAGGACTTCAACTACTTAGGTACACACTAACTTCTGGAAGAATGTCCTTCATGCAACATTTTTTTTCCACCCATTTTTCCCTAGATGCTCAGAAAACATGACAATTCCTGATATATTTCACCCAATCAATAGGGCCCCCAGGAAGCTATACCTCTGAAATTGTAAGACCCAGGCTGAATTTTTTCCTAGATCATCCTTGGCCTTTTGGGTAACAGCAGAAGTTTCTCCACCCCTAGATTTTGTGGTTCTCACCACACCTCACAGACTGGAATCCCAGCCCCATACACAAGGCAGCAGGGCATGTCCACAGGCAACCACAATTTCGTCTTTTCTGACAATTCAAGGCATGCATAAAAAGGCTAGAGACAAAAACGAACTAAATACATTAAAATAGATTAGGAAGAAAGAGAATATTTATTGAATGAATGATTGAAGGAATGGGGAAATAAGAAAACAGAGTATAGAAAACAGTTCTCCTGTATCCCGTACATTAAGTAGTCCTTAGATTCAATTCAGCTCACCTTCATAAGTATATACTATGGGCAAGGGAAATAAAATACACAACATAGTGACCTTCAAAGATCTTTCACTTTGCTCTGCTTTGGTCTTGGCCCTCTAAGTGGAGGCCATGCATACATGCAATGAGCTATTTTCCTCTGGGATTCAGCCAGGTGACCTTCTCATTAACCCTCCTGTCCTGATGTTTCTTGAGTTCATCATTCTGCCTGTCCGATCATCTTCAGGGTCTATTCTGGCTCCTGATTCATATCTGTTTCGTGATCTTTTTGAAAATATATATCTCAGTTCTTGACCTTGTTTCATTTGTACTTAGCTGCTGACTTTAAATGAACACCTTCATTAAACTAATGAGGAGGAAGTAGAGGAAGAAATGAAACACAATTTTGCAGGACTTAGAGATTGATTGGATATAAGGTGCGAGCATTAATGGCATCAGCACAGCACTTTGGAGCCTTACAGGCGGGAGAAGATTTTGGTAAAAATAGGGGAAAAGTGTTTGGAGGTGGGAAGAGATGATGGGTTAAGGGGAGAGAGAGAACCAATAATCTGATGCAGGGAATGAATTATGTCTTCCCTTCTATCAATCATATGTTAGTCAATCTTTTGATATGCATTAATTCATTTCACAACATTTGTCTGAATTAAGCACTGTAATAACTATTTTATAAAGAAAGACACTGAAGTTCAGAGTTTAAATGATTGTCTAAGATTCCAGAACCAGTAAATCATAGGTGCAGGTTTTCTTCCATCTTGACTGAGTTGACCAGTTGACTCTAAGTCGACTGCTCTGCTAAGCATATAATGGGAGCAAGTGAAGGAGTCACAAAATGGCTTCCCTGATGCTAAGGCAGCTTACAGAGTTCACTGTGATGGATTAATCTTTTTTCTCAGAGTTCTTTCTAACTGACTAACCTGTTTTACTCTTTGCTGCCATTGTTTAACTTGCTTGAATGATTACGTGCTTAGCAACCCCGACACTATGATTTACGCCCTACCCTAAATACCTTGTATCCGAAACCCAGAAGCTATTTTCCAGAAAGAAGTTCCCGTGACACAAGATAAACTTTTGTAAAGGACTCTGTTGTTCATTATCACTGATATGCTCCATCCAGTTTGCCTACATAATCACCAAACTCCAATCCCAAGGTGGGTTCATAGTTTCCAGGGCATTAGCCTGCTCTGATTCCCCTTTGCTGGGCAAAGCAAAAAAGCAGCTCTCTTTGCTCCCAAAACTCTGCCTCTAAGTTTGAATTCACTTTTCGGGGTGCGGAGGCAGATTTTTTGGCAACACAAGCAGCTTCTCTCCTGTTCTAACATTGATTTGTGTATACCCTCCACCAATTCAAAGATTCACAAGGCTCTACTGGAAAGAATTAGTGTGCTTGGTTTCCTGTTTAAGCTCTCTGTCTCTAAAATGGTCTTATCAGTTTACTTCTTGCTTTAAGTACAAAAATTCTTATTTTTTTGTATATATATATATTTTTTATTCAGTTTACAATGTTGTGTCAATTTCTGGTGTACAGTACAATGCTTCAGTCATACATGAACATACATATATAACATACATATATCTGTTTTCATATTCTTTTTCACCATAAGTTACTGAAAATTCTAAATGCAGTCTGTGACATGATTGTCCTGGACTCCTTTATCTCCAAATTCTCTTCCTGTTCTAACAGTCCAAGATTCATTAAACATGACGTCCAATAAAATTACATGTGAACAAGCCAACATGTAAGACAGGAGAAGGGCTCATCTCCAAGATTGTGAAAGACTTCCTTGTAGTTCTAACATCATCAAGATGCTAATAAATGTTAGAAACTCTTAAATAATAAGGAAACTCATGAGAAGTGAATGACTTGTCCCAGATGATGCTCCAAGTCAAAAGAAGGACTTGGCACACAACCCAAATCAGAAATCAAAATTCAGAATCCTGCTGTAACCGCCGGAAATGACTACTGCTGACATATTGGCCATCAAAATAAAAGCAGCTGGAATCTATTGATATTTGGACTCTGTTTGGAATCCTTTGTTGCTAATGTATTCTAAAAGTATTTTTTGAAAGCTGTCTTAAATGTTTTCTGTGGGCTGTTTGTAAACGTGGGTTATGTGATACACATCTGCAAGCTACATGATGAACTATTTTGTATTCTATGCTCCATATTTATCATTTTCTTAATCTGATGTTTTGGAAAAAAGGACTGTGTACTGGAGTCTCATGTGTTTGCCGGTGGTGCTCAGCTTGTTTAAATTATCAGATGTTTTTACTAAATTATAATTATCCTTTATTAAGACCAAAACACTATTTGGCTTACAGCAAACCTCATCTGACTGGTGAATCATGAGGATATGTTTTTGTTTGAACAGATTACAGAGAAAGCATTCATTTATAGTCATCATAACTAACTAACGCTTTTGGTATTTCTTAAGGGCATTGAGAAGTTAACCTTTGCAACAACTTAAAAGGTGTTGATTTAACCAAACTTTGACTTGCTCTAACTTCAGATTATACTTGTTTTGAAAATCCAATGGTTTTTACAAGTTCCAGTTGGGGAATAAATCCACTTATATCCTCTACTGAAAAAGAGTTCTTTAACTGAGAAAAAGTTTTTTGTTTGTGTGTGTGTGTGTTTTATAAGGAGCAGCTTTCTGAGTGTATAAATAGTATAGTAAAGAAGAAAGACGAAATTCTCCCCAGTCTGCTCAACTGACCAAGTCAGTCCTGGAGGTGAATGGAGACATGAATCCCAGCCTTTGAACCAACTCTTGTACAAACACGTACTTGGAAGGCTCCTGTTCTTGTTGCGTAGTCTTTATTGCATGCAGTTAGTAGATATGTCTTGAGAACAAACCATAGGTAAGCACTGCAGTAAGTACAAGAGGTGAAAAAGGTGAGGAGTATTGTCCTGTTTTCAGGAGATGAGCTGACAATGACTCCAGGAGGAAGCAATGATGCAGCAGGGCAAATGGGGGCGGAGGGCAAGTCCTAGGACACAGCACAGGCACAAGGCCGAAGTGCAGAGTAATCAACGTGTTCTTTTGCTCATCGAGCTCAGTTCTTTCAGAAGCACCTAGTCCAGCGCAGCGATGACAAACTTTTAGGTCATAACCTTGAGTAGAACTTCCATCTCATGTACCTGCTTTTTTCCTAGTCTACTTCAGTCCACCGTTCAAGCGCTGGCTCTCTCAGACCTGTGAGTGTGCTGTCCAGATGCCTGGATCCACTGTAGTCTCTTGTGTGGCCCAGAAGGTACCTGATTTTAAATGAGCTTCTGACACTTAGCCAGGCTCCTGTCAGCTTCCTGGGCAGGTGCTGCCACCAAGGAAATACTGCTTCCACTTCTCACCCTCAGTGGAGCCTCTCTCATGGCTTCTTAGGGGGCTATGGGCTTGTTCGGGGTTCTAGCCAACTTCAGAGGCACACGTTTCACCTGTGTGTGGAAAGCTCGCAGGAGGCTGGCAAACATAGCTTTATGAGAATCTTTGACTTGGCCCTCTCCCACTCCCCTGTGATGCTCTTCTACGTCCCTGTACCCAGGCATCACTGGCTGGATCATCTTCATATGTCCCGCCACTCTGCCAGCTTGAGGTATGAAGCCATCCCGAGACTCTCATGTTCGGTATCCCCTAGAAAGGTCAGGGAGAAGTCTCCCAGTTTCCTCCCACACCCGTATCATCACTAAATTGGCGAGGACAGGCACGTGGGTTTCACTTTCCTCCACACATCCTCCTGTTCCTCTTATACCAGCTTTTCCAGGGATGGGAGAAAAATCATTTTTCGCATTGCTGGATTGGTCTCTATGAAAAGTAGTACTTTTCATTCTTTATTTCCAGAGGTCTCCATAGCAGTTCATGCACAGATAGCTTGTCTGTTAGAATAAGAGTGGGAGTGGGTGGGGAGATTAGATGAGTGGTGGAGAGAAGGGACCAACCAATAACACGGAGAGGGAAGAGAGGGAATCCTCCACTGATGTTTCACATGATTGTGCGACAGTAGTGACTTCTTGGTGTTCAGTGGCTGAGTGACCTTCCAGTTTGATTTGCCCAGGAGATGCAGTTTACACATTCTATTCTAGTCTGTCTGTCTTTTCTTTCTTTTTTTCTTCCCTCCCTCCCTTCCTTCCTCCCTTCCTTCCTTCCTTCCTCCCTTCCTTCCTTCCTTCCTCCCTTCCTTCCTTCCTTCCTCCCTCCCTCCCTTCCTCCCTTCCTTCCTTCCTCCCTCCCTCCCTTCCTCCCTTCCTTCCTTCCTTCCTTCTTTTCTTTCTTTCTTTCTTTCTTTCTTTCTTTCTTTCTTTCTTTCTTTCTTTCTTTCTTTCTTTCTTTCTTTCTTTCTCTTTCTTTCCTTCTTTCCTTCTTTCCTTCTTTCCTTCTTTCTTTCCTTCCTTCTTTCTTTCTTTCTTTCTTTCTTTCTTTCTTTCTTTCTTTCTTTCTTTCTTTCTTTCTTTCCTTCTTTCCTTCTTTCCTTCTTTCTTTCTTTCTTTCTTTCTTTCTTTCTTTCTTTCTTTCTTTCTTTCTTTCTTTCTTTCTTTCTTTCTTTCTTTCTTTCTTTCTTTCTTTCTTTCTTTCTTTCTTTCTTTCTTTCTTTCTTTCTTTCTTTCTTTCTTTCCTTTCTTCTGTATTTTATCAGGGTAAGAACACTTAACATGAGATCTGTCCTTCTCACAAATTTTTAAGTGGACTGTATAATACTGTTAACTGCAGGGGAAATGTCGTAGAGCAGATCTCTGGGTCTTACTCATCTCTCACAATTAAGAATTTATGCCCATTAATTAGTAACTACCCATTTTCCCTCCCCTCCTCTGGCCCCCATTCACTGAGCACCCATAGTTAATAATTTGCAAGGATTTACTCTTTTGATAGGCCAACCAGAAAGATATCATACTCGAAAGGCAATTAATCCATGGGTACCCTAAACTCAATTGCTAGAAATATATGGAGCCAAACTTTGAGTCTTCCTTCCTACCACATCTAACTCTGTATATCTGTCTTTCTGTCTGTCCTTCTATTTATATGAATGTGTACATATATATATGTAATCTATGTCTATTAGTCTGTCTGTCTGTCTGTCTATCTATCTATCTATCTATCTATCTATCTATCTATCTATCTACCTACCTACCTATCTACCTATCTATCATATCTCTGTCTATAATCTGCAGCTTGATTTCTTCTGGTTGAAGGCAATAAAATTCATCCAGTCATGGAAGCCTAGAAATCTGTGGTTATTTTCTGCTTTGTCCTTTCTCTCATTCCCATACCAAGATTATTATCTGATCTGTGTATCTTTATTCACTCCTATATGTATCAAAAGCTTATCCTCTATTATATACCCCTCAAGAACGGATCAGGTTCCGATCTTAATCATCTCTCATTTAGGCCATTGGCAAAAGCCTCCAAATTAATCACTTTGCTTACTACCCTTACAGCGTCCTTCACACAATCGGCCACTAGCATAACCTTTCAAAAACAAAAGTTTTCTTATCTTACCCCCCTGCTTAAATCTTGTAGAGTGTTTCAAATGTATAGAGCAGTGATTCTCAAAATATCTAAGTATCAAAGCATTCTGGATCAGCAGCAACAGTAACTCTTTAGAACTGTAATTTCTTGGGCCCTAACCCAGACCTACTTTGAATCTGTATACATGGACCCAACAGCCTGCGTTTCAACACGTTTTCCAGATTATTCTGATGTACACTGGTTTTAGAAGCTGAAATAGCCCCCTAGACAACTTCATCCAAATGGTTTTTTTAGTCCCCTTGGATACTATGCCAGTTTTCTCTTACTCCTTGCATCTCTTAACTTCAAGTTACATCTAACTGCTCGCTATGTCTCTATGTTTTGCACATGCTATTTCCTTGCTTGGGGTGACTCTTCCCTCTTGGTCATCTGCTACTAAGCTTTCAGATCAAATATACTTAGCGTCTTATCTAATTGTGCCGGCTGAGAAGAGGGGAGATGAGGTCAAAGTGAAACCTCGTCTCTTAACCCTTCTAATGTGGTCCTTCTTGATTTCTGTGGTCCAGTGGGGCGCTTCAGCTTCACCCCTGGGTTGAGGATTTTCACAGTGGTGTCTTGTCTATGGAGAGTTGCAAGTTGGTCTTCTTATGAGAGGGGTTGAAGTTGGGAACTACCTCTGTTGCTATCTTGGTGACATCACCTCAATCTAGGTTCACTCAGTTTGAGTCTCTTGCCCAGGAATTTGCATCAGAAACCCAGTGAAGTAAACACATGAATCTGGAGAAGTAGCAGCTGTAGCAACATTTGTAGCTCAGGGGCATTGTGGCTCTGGGCTCGGGGGAGAAGCCATGCCAGGTGCCTGTAGCATAGTGATGTTCAAGGTGGTGGCCATGGCGACCTTGCAGGCTGGCTCTGGAGAGTGAATGAAGCTGTGCTTTGTCTGCCTACTCTTCCCTTGTTCTTGCTCATTTTCTATGCTTGCTCCTGTAGCCCACCCAGGGTTACTGGCCAGTACATTACTCAGTCTTTTAGGATATGTACTGTTATTTTATTCCACTATTATTATTGTTTATTTACATACTTTTTAAACTTTTGAAAGTTCATTTGGAAATCAGAAATGAAGTAGGAAATCCAGCTTTTTTTTTTAACTCTTAAGTAGCTAGACATTGTCCCAGCTCCTCTTACAAAACATTCTATTTTTCCCTCACTAATTTTAAGTGCAAATTTAAATGTATATAAAGTCCCAGGTGTATTTCTACTCTCAATTTGATTTCATCGGTTGCTGTATATTCTTGTAAAGATATCTAAATTCTCTTTCTCCCTCTGTCTCTCTCTCTCTCTCACATGTACACACACTTTTTTAGAATTTTTCAGATTATCCTTATCAGCTTATTCTTCAAGATAGAACTCAGTATTATATTACTAAGTCCCTTATGAATTCATGGAGCTATTTGTATGAAATTGCATTTTCTTCTTAGATTAAAATAATGAGGATTTAAAGAATTGACATCTTTGTAAATGTTGTCTTCCTATTGAAGAGCAAGTTAAACCTTTTTGTATTCTTCTATTTAAAAATGAAGTAAGTCTTTAATATTCCATAAAGAACATTCTCCATTTCTCTCTACCTCTTCTGCCTCTTTCTGATTGTAACAATGGACTCATGGGTTTTCAAAAAATTATGTGTGCTCTAATCCATCATTGTCATTCTGTTCAATGCTCATATATTCCCTCTTTTGGCCAATGGGAGCCCCTGCAAGCCAGTTCCTGTGTCCTTTGGACATGGTTCCATTAATCTTTAAACATACATCGCATTAATCCTTCGGGCTGCATTCCTACGATGGGTGGGAAGTTGAATTATGTGTGATTAAATTATAGAATGAGATAAAATGAAACTGGCTTCTTGTGCCACTTCACTTTATGTAAGACTACACGTAATCCCCATGCGTGTTCCCCAATATCAGAAATTGTTTTATTCTATTCTGTCCTAATGGCTTCTGCATATTTCAGGCTTGAGATTAAGTCTGTTCTTACTATGACTTACTGGATCTAAACATTCAATGATACTAACTGCTCATTTCAAAAACCTTTGTGACATTAGGGCCTGACTTGCCAGGGATTTCTCCTGATTTGGAGGCAACCTATATCATCTTCAGTTTCCCCGAAAAACTTCAGCTTGGATAAACTGAAAGCTGTAACTTATATTGGTACATGGTGTGGAGATCTGTTTTACAGAAAGTGACGTTTGGTTATATAGAATTTGATCTTAACTGTTGACCTCCCTCCAAAAAAATCCTGAAATAAGTATTATTTTTAATCCATTCAAAAATCAGTCAAAGTAACATATGCCATGATTTAAAATGTATCCAGCCCTACAGAAGACTTTTTGTGAAAAGGAACCATCCCCTGCCCCATCCCTTCCCCCCCATCCTGCCTGGGAAAATTGAGTGAGTCTGTTTCTAATAATTGAGAAAGTGATTTCCATCTCTCTAAATACGTGTTTAATGCTGCTTCTTCATTCATCAGTGTTAGACATTCTCATGATGAAGTGAATGTAAAGCACCTTCTCCTTTTCCTCCCTTTCCCAGTATGGGGACACACACATTCCCAGGGTCTCTGTTGGATAAATGTGTCACTTTAACCTATATGGTTCCATGAGTTTGCTATGGCTTCCATAATAAAGTACTAACATTGGATGAGTTAAGCAACATAATTTTATTTTCTCAGAGTTCTGAAGACTAGATATCCAAAATCAAGGTGCCAGCAGGGTTGGTTCCTTCCGAGGGTTGTGAGGGAAGGATCTATTCCAGGAATGTCTCTTTGGCTTGTAAATGGTCCTCTTCTCCCTGTATCTTTTCACATCCTCTTTCCTCTATGCATATCTGTCTCTTGGTCCAAATTTCCACGTTCTGTAAGGACACTGGTCATTTTGGACTAGGACCTACCTTAATGGTATCATTAAATTTGATTACCTCTGTAAAGACCTTATCTCCAAATAAAGTCACATTCCAAGCTACTGGGGTTTAGGATTCCAATGTACCTTTTTGGGGGGGAACTCAGTTTGTCCCATAACAATGATCATATCTTTATTCCCATTCTATAAATATTAGAAATTCTCTCTGGATACTGCACTTTGTCAGATGACACTGTTAACATCCTAGCCCCTCTCTCAAGTTCTTCTAAATCCTCCGTCTCTCACCATCTGTCCTCTGTATTCTACTTTTAAATTGACAAGGGTGTCCAAGTTTACCTCCTGTTCTAGGAACATACTTAAGCCGTCCAACTTATATTCATAACTTCACTCCAAAATTGAAATTCCATAAGCCATATTTTTGTTATGATGATCATATAGATGTGGTTCATTGTAGAACCAGGTGATGTGCTATGATTATGTTTCCTTTTTGTTCCTGATTTTCGTAGTTGATTTGGTATTACCTGCCCTGACTACATTCTGATGTGCTCTAGAGGTCTTTCAGTGTAGCATCCCAAGGAGTACACTGGGATCAAGTTGCCTGGGGTAAAATCCCAGCTTTAGCAAATACTAGGTATACGACCTTAGGCTAAGTATTTCAATCTTATTTCTTGATTTACTCACTTATCAAATGACTACCATGATGATAGTGGTAACTGACTTCATGAGCTTAAAGGTGGTAACATTTCTGTAGCTGTTAGAGCAGAACTGGCCCACACTGTACTCTTAACATGTTTTAGCTGGCAATTACAACTTTTTGTAATAAAGTATCAAATCTCTGAAAATCCCCCTACTCTGAGCTGTACTGTGTCTCCCGAAATTCATATGCAGTCCTAACCCCAAGGTCACTGTGTTTGTAGATACAGCCTATGCGGAGGAAATAAAGATTAAATTAAATCATAAGGGTGGGGCTGTAATCCTATAGGGCTTTTTCTTCTTCTTATACAAGGAAGAGACAACAGAGATCTCTTTCTCTCTCTCTCTTCACACACACACACACACACACACACACACACACATGCACGTGCACACAGAAAAGGCCATGTGAGGACACGGTGAGAAGGCAGCTGTCTACAAGCCAGAAAGGGTGTCCTCACCAGGAACCAGATTTGTTGGTGGCTTCAACGTGGACACCTAGTCTCCAGAAGTGTGAGAAATAAATTTCTGCTGTCTAAGCGATCAAGTCTGCGGTGTTTTTTTATGGCAGCCTGAGCTGACAAAGCCACTCTCTTTCCCTAGGTTCTGCCCATGGGAAGTGTCCAACCCCCAGCCCCACACTGACCCCAGTGTCCTTCCTGATTGTGGCACAAGCACCATGTGAGATTTCCTGTCTCTGCTCATCTGCATTGCAACTCTCATTTCCAGACCCCATTTTCCTTACTCTTTGTTCCCTGTCTAATTTTGCAGACATACATCCCAATAGAGCTTTTTGAAAAAGGGTGTTTTCAGGATAAATTTTCTGAGTCTTTGAATGCTGGATATGTCTCTATTTTTCCTTCATGCTTTATTCAGACTTTGGGTAGATAAAGAGTTCAAGATTGCAAATATTTTCCTATAGGAAAAAGCTTCTCATATATTATTAATGAAATGTCTATTTTCCTTTCAATGGGAAACCGTTTTTGTTCATTTATTTGTTTGTTAGCTTTTTAATCTGAAAGCTTTTAGACTCTTGTTATTCTTGTCTCACAATAATGTATTTGATATTTCTGTACTTTTCTAGCTATTTAATATGTTTTATTAATCTAAAAATAAATCATTCATAGGAGCCAACTTGTAGGGTCTCCTGGAGGTCAAATTTAGGACAACTCAAATATCTAATAAAAATGATAGTAATGGATAACAACAATGCATTGACTAAAAATTAATAAAATATTCATGAATCCTTAGTGATATTTTTCTTAGTGAAGAAAGAGAAAGAAAGAGAGTATCAGGCAATAAATGTAAAAGGAATGATAAAATTTGAAAACATCATTTTGCTATTTTCAATATAATGATTGATTCAGACAAGGATTGCTAATGGATGTTAAAACCATTGATTGGATGGCAAGTGGTTGTGAAATAGGGTATTCACAGCTTCAAAGTACCACCCCATGGATTATTTCTTAATTATATTACATCAGGGAAGATGTATCTTCCCAAAAGATATATCCTGTGTTAACCGCCTTAATTTTATTTAATCAAACTTAGCATCACCAGTATTGCAAACAACATTTTTTTATTTCCAAAACCTCTTTATTATTGTCCAATTTTTCTTTTTCCTTGACCATTTTTAAAAAATTGAAGTATAGTCAGTTTCCAATGTTGTGTCGATGTACAGCATAATGTTTCAGTCATACATATACATACATCTATTCATTTTCATATTCCTTTTTGTTATTCCTTGACCCTGTTTTGTTGTATTTTTTTATTTCTATGACTCTAGTCTCTTCTCAAATATCTCTGAGGACACCAACTTCTGTTATTTTAAATTTCTCTTTTCTTCATGAATCATCTTTCTTTCCTCCAAGAATGTGCTTTATTGATGATAATACTGGTCTTGTTCTTGCCTCTCTCACAGGTTTTACTCAAATGACTCTTGGTAGCCAACAGTGGAGCGATAGGTAACCATGAGAATGTTTTCCTAAGTGGAGCTTCTTAGCCCAGCGAGCTTAGGTTGAGTGTAAGGACTGGAAGGTGAGTTTAGTTGCATCATAGACTTTGAGCTCTTTCATACCTCCGGGTCCAAGCTTGTCCCAGATCCTGCAAGGCAAGTTGCTTTCCAGTCTGTCTCCAGTAGCCCCACCTGTGCTGCAAGCTGCGGTTTCACCTAAGCTGTTCCAGTCAACACTCCAACAACTTCCCACCGTCCCCCTTCCCATTGTTGAGTCTTTTTATCCTAAGATGGCCTCTCTCTGGAGCTTTATATTGTTGTGGTTTTGTAGCTTTTTCCCCCTCTTATACTGTTATTTTTCAGTCAGCTTTTGCTACTGTAACCACCAACCACATAAACTCAGTGGCTTTCAACGTAGATTTATTTTCCACTTAAATTGGATGAGGGTTCTGGGTCAGTCGCTGTTCTTCTTGACAATGCTGGCTTGGCTAGGCTCCCTGCATCTTTGCGTTGTGGCACCCGGGGTGAAAGAACAGCTCAAATCTGGGACATGTTGTTCTTATAAGCAGAGAACAGGAACACAAGAGAGGCATTGTCAAACCACGTAGGCTCACTTAAAGACTGCTTGGAATGTGGCCTTAAAGCTTTCACTTGTGTTCCATTGGCCAAAGAAAATCATATGGGTGAGCTCAAAGTCAACAGGACAGTTCAACACATGCCATCTAGAGGGAAACGTGGCCACAGTGGGCGGGGACAGATAACTGTGAACAAAGAATTCAGCCTTTTATGACCATTTTAGTGGTTCATGGGAGGGAGGCAGATAAAAAGAGGACTAAATCCAAGATTCATATGAAATTGGTTGCGATCAAGAAGGTTGTATGGGGAGCCTTTAAATTTCTCTTTGAAAGAGATATTCCTCCAAAAGAACATGAATAAATTTAAATAGTGGGAAACTATACCACTTGAAATACAGACAAAGCATGTGTGCATGCCCACATTTATAAAACCACTCCATTTTTCATCACCACTGGAGTTACAGTGGGAAACACTCAAAAGATCAGGGGAATATGGAGATTTATGTCTGCTTTCATAATACACAGTGATCAGTTAAAAATGAGTCAAATTCAGAACCCCCACACTAGCAATAATTTTGTTTCTTATGTTTATGTTGTATGAAACTTAAATATTAAACAAAGTTGACAGTTTGGCAGGGAAGCAAAGCTTCATTCTGAATCTGGTTTCTCTGAACCAAAGTATGTAAAGGAAAAGGAATGTGATTATTTTTGCTCCATTATTCTTGGAAAGATAAAATCAAATAAATATTTGAGAGTTTAAAATGATTTTTCCCAGCTTGAGGATATATTTGTTCCTTTTCGTTTCTTGCTTGCTTTTGTTAAGTGAAATTTACTTATTGTATTTTAATGAGTTTACCATTTTTGTTACATTTTTGTATAATGTACCCAGATTGTCTGACTTTGTGATAAGTCTCTGAGAAAAAGTATGTTCTTACCAATGCCTGTTGCAAAATTCAAACAAATCATGAAGTTTACAAGCCAAAACCCTATACTTTCTCTAATTCCTGCACCAAAAGAAAATATATATTTTTAAATTCTTTATTAGAATATATTTGGGGTGCAAAAAACTTACGTGAGAAATTTAGAGGTGGCGTGTCACCCCAGATTTGTTTATTGCTTTTGTTACTTTCTAGTGGGAAAGAATGGTAAATTAGTTGTAAATAGTCTAATATAATACTGAGTTGTAATTATTCTAAGATAATAGTGAAACCAAATATTATTAGCCTTTTAGCTTTGGAAATCTTTGTAGATAGGGCTAAAATGGACATCCCTGGTATTTAAAACCCAGCAGACTTCTCCGTGGGTTTGGAGAAAAGAAGACTCAATAAAGATATCCACTTCTAGCATGGGGGAGAGAGAACATGAAATTTGAAAGAAACAAAATCCAAGTTCTAACTTAGACATTTCTAAAGTCCTGAGATCGTTTCATTCACAAAATACCCTGAGAAGTAGCTACGGGATATATGACAACAGCAGAAATGACTCACAGTTTGCGACTTGTTGGGTCAAACCCCAAGTTCTGTAAACTTTAAGTTTCCACTGGAAATGATCCAGGGACTGGAAGCTCAGTAGAAATGAGCACCAGGACTTTCTGCTCATAAACACGCAAGTGGGGAGAAGAGTCAGGGACTATGTCTGGGCAGGGGCGCCAGGTCCTGGTCTTCATCCTGAACCGTCTGGCTAAGTGACTTTCACACTTCCCTGTCAACTCTTCTGTCAAACAGAACAATTCTGATCTTTTAAATGATTGTCATGGTATTTTCAAATGTCCTAAGTGCTATGTAACTTGATTTTTCACTACAGATTTAAGTTTTATTTTATAAGAAAATCACAAAGCTATGTGGACTCATTCTTTTGCCTAGTTCATAGGAATACTTATTGTACGTCATTCCACGCCACCCATTGATAGCTCCAGTACAAATTTCTTAACATAGAATGTGCATGGGGTTTGCAAACTTAGTCTGTCACAGATATGTAAGCCAGGCTGGGTTAGAACAGTATTATCATCACATTTTCTCATACGCATGTCCACTACTCTCAAACGAGAAGATGCACATTTGAAATAATCACCGTCAAGGAGATAACAGTCTCCCCTTCGAGTTTTACATTTTCCTTCAGCTTATAGGGATATGGAAACACATCTGAACTGGTTGTCAACATCTGGTAATTTGTCAGGTCTTGAAACAATCATATTTGCCTCGCAGCAAAATAATTGAACACAGACCGCAGTCTCTCACTGCACAACTATGCACCCCACAGTAATGTTTGCTTTGCAGAAGGGGATTCTGGCAGCTTCTGTCTAGAATGAAGCAGTTCAGCTGCACTTGTCTTGGTGCTTTGGTAATGGTGCCCTTAAAGACAGGACGGCTGTGTTGGAGGCTAAGGATGCAGGCAATGAGGGAGAGCTACTGTACTTAAACAGCAGAAATTGACACAACATTGTAAACTGACTATACTTCAGCAAAAAAGCATGTACCAGGATGTGCTTCTTGGAATGGGAGAAAACAGAAGAAGCTTCTGGGTTTGTTGTATACCCTGCTGAGTCTACCTGAAAAATAGCATGCAAGTCCATTGCATGGATCACAAAGAATAAAGAAAGAGCAGTGAGCCTATGCTTGTAACCTGTGTCCGCACCCAGATACCCAAGCCTCAGGCTAGAGCTGCTTCAGGTATCAAGTACGTGCTGGAGGCATGCTATGTCCTAACACGGTGCTAGCCTCAGAAAGGCACGAGCAAACATAAATAAATTCTGACAGTTTAAAGTGCGGGGCAGAGAGCGCTCACATGCACTGGTGGTGGAAATATAAAAACGGTGCATAGAGTTTACAGTGACTGTGTCTAGTAAAACAGAAAAGTGCACATGTAGGAAAGACCAGATATTCTACTTTTAAGAGTCTAACCTAGAGCAGTTATTGTACAAATAGCAAAAGAAAAATGAGCAAGGATACTCATTTCAGCATCAGTTATGCTTTGTATGACCATTTGGGAACAATTTAAATGTCTACTCCTGGGAATGAAAAAAATAAGACATGGCATTATAAGGTCTGTAAGTAGCAATGTGAATAGATCTCAAAAACAAAATTCTGAGCTAAGAAGAATTAAGATGCATAAGATAATATTTATGTAAGGAAAACTCAAACAAGTCAATACTGAATATTGCATGCAGTTATGTTTGTGTAAAAGTGTAAAAAACTCACTGTAAAGATGATTACCTCATTCATTATTCTGGTTGTCTCTGGGGGTAAGAAGTTGAATGAGATAAGATTTAAAAGCTTAGATTATTTTTAATGGTATATTTATTTAAAAAATAATGGAACTTTAGTGCTTATTAACCCTGTGTCATAATTCTGTGGTTGTATTTATAGCAGGCTTTGTAATTTTCTGTCTTTTGTAAGCCTTTATTATCCCTTTATTCATAGTATTTACTTTGGGAACTACACCTACTACACATAAAACAACCAGAAAACAATCATGTGGTAAACTCTGTCATAGGGTTTCCTAACACAAAAGCATTTCAGAGAAGAAAGAGAGGGGCCACCAAGAGTCCCCCAGATCCTTTCAGGGGTACACATATTCAAAATGATTTCCATAATAACACTAAGATAGCATTTTCCATTTTTACCCTCACACCCTCACAAGTATACAGTGAAAATCTTCAGAAGATGTGGAATAGTGCAACAAATTGAACGCAGAATCAGAAGAGAGAACGCAACTGTCTTCTATCCAGGCAGACATTAAAGAGATTTGTGAAAACTGAAACATTGCCATCCTCAGTAAAAACGTCTTTATTTGGAAAATATCGGTTTCTTTTTCATAAAAACAATGTTGTTTACATTCACATGTAATGAGTTGCTTATTGTTATTTTAAGGAAATACATAAATATGTATTTTTAAGTTTCCTCCATTTTAATTTCGTAAACAATGAATGTAAAGAACTATAACCCATGTGAACTAAAGCTCTTCGGATTCTCGGTAGTTTTTAAGAATGTCAAGTCATGCTGAGAACACAAGGTTTGAGAATCTCTTGGGCTAGGTTCCGGTTGGAAGTGATTCTGGAGGAGGTGGTAGTAAGTCCATCAGTGGGAAGTAAGGAGTTCAGATGGGAGAGCAAAACTTTCCTGGCAAGGGACCCAAGAATCAAATCAGATTGAATTAGAAAGTTAAGGTAAAGGTAGCATCAACGGATGGCATTTTGCACCTGAGGGAGAAGCACGTATTTAGCAGTACATGCTCAGTCAGCGTTTGTTGTTTTGAAAGTTCTGTGGAAGGCACTGTGGTGCCTTTGAGGAAGAGTAAGTCTCACTCTCTGTTCTGCAAAAATTCATAGCTTGGTGCATATTTAATTACAGAGTGCTGTAATAGAGATAGCTACCTTGTGAAAAGAGAGAGTCAAACACGTGGCCAATTGCTCTTTGTTTTCTCCGTTAGTGTTTTGCTACGTTACAAAAGTTTCTAGAAAAATAAAACCCTGTGCAATAGTTTTGGAGAAAGAAATGAGAGCAAAGTTGCTTATTGCAGTCTGTTTGTTGTAACCCTTTTAACTAGATCTGTTGTGAACATACAGTGACCATTAACGTTGAGTCAGTCGGGATAGACCAGGTTAGCTGTGAACAAACCAAGCCCCAATTTCAGTGGTTTGAAACAACAAATGTTTATTTCTCCCTCATGTATGTATCTGTTCACCGCAGGTCTCTATGTGTTTATTACACATCATTTTATGACACTACAGACTCACACGCATCATCATGGTTCCCTGTGACAGGGCAAGAGACATTGGAAAGTCAAGCTCTAGCAGTGATTACAAAGCCTTCCTGGAGAAGAGGCATGTCACTTCCACTCATATTTCATTGGCCAAAGCTAGTTTCACAGTCTTGCCTGACTATTGAAAGCAGGGATAGTGGTGGGGAAGAGATATTTAATTTAACTGTTAGCAGAAGCACACCAGATATCAGGGAAATCTAGAACTGCCAACCACAAGCACTGCTTAAGAAAAATAAATTACAGTAAATGTCTAATTCTATACCAGAAAATGTCTCCAGCTGCATCAGATTCAAAAAGGATATTTCTCCGGCTGACCTAAATTTCTTCAAGCAGAATCAAATTTCTTATGGTGTCAGCTTCTTCTCTTCCTCAACCCTTATAGCTTCATTTCTTGGTAGAGATCTCAAGGTTTATGGTGAACATTATTTAGTACCCAGTTGCCAAGATAAGATGACAAGCTAAGAAGTTGTATTTCCATTGCTATACTAGTCTTGCACAGCAGTGCACAAATACAGCTGTGTGAAGTCTCAGGGCAATTGCTCCAAAGTCAGATAGACCTGGGTTTGGCACTTGGAGTAAAAGAGCCACGTAAATCTGCCAGTCTTTGATGAACCTCCTCAGATTGGCGGAGACCAGAGTCACATTCTTTTGGATCATCTATATTTACTGGCTGATAGCAGAAGGCTCAGCTCATGGCCTTTTCTGGGGCATTTGGGCAGACAGTACAAATTGCTATTGATTTTTTTACATTTTATTCATTCTAGAAAAAAATAAAATAAAAATTCATCCAGGGAAAGGGTACAAAACATGAGTAATAGGACAAAATAATAGAATTAGAGAAGAGGATCTTGAAAGTCAATTAGTCCAGCTGCTCATCTGATGCTTGGATCTCTTCTGCTGCCTTCCATCCAGGTGATCATGAGCTTAAAACTTCCCCATGGCAGCAATCAGTCACGACTGCCTGGTGCCATTCATTCTGCCTCGGAAAACTCTGACTGCTAGAATTATATTTTATTTTGTGCCAACGTCTATGATTTAGTAATGGAGATATGCCTGCATAGTTGAAAAGAGGTATGCTATTTGACTCCCGAAAAGATGTATTTTATTATGCCATTTGCTTCTCACATCAATTCCAGGGAGTCAGTATTATTATCAGACAGATGAGAAAATTGAGGCTTGGGGAGGTTAAGTAACTTGGTGAAGGTGACAGTAGTGAGTTACAAACTGGGAAAGAGTGAATGATTGTGCTTGTGACAGAGAAAAAAAATACCATCCATTGACTTTGCATGAATACAAACACACTTATATGTGACAGTGATTTTATTGGCGATATAATATTTTATCAAGAAGGTCTGACAACGACCTCAAGCAGACCACCAATGTTTTATCTCTTATCCAGGGCTGTAGATTTCCTGTGGATAATTACTCTCTTTCCAGCCCTTTAATAAAATTCAGTGCTGGGCATTGAAGTATGCAAAACAGAATTGAAGAATGAGTATATGCATAAAATATTCTTCCTGTAAACCTTAATAAAAGGGCTATGATTTGTGCAGAAATTTTTATTTCAATAAAATCAGAGACTGCACTTTGTTTGGGGACTGTGTGTCCAGAAGAGCAGTCGTTTTCAAATAAGTATCTATGAGATCATCAAAAGATAGAACTGACTCACCTCTTAGGGGTCATTTCTCTAACGTAATATGTCCAACAAACCAAGCAACCTATAATCAACCAACCAAACAAACAAAAAAAAAAAACCGAACTAAGCTCTGAGCCACAGTGATGCATTAGTAATTCAATCTATTAATATATTAACCAACTTTCCTGTGCTGTGTGCATATGAGAGTGGTTTTTGCTTTCCCTGAGCCACTATACTAAAATAATATTCCTCTATCAAAGATTTTTTAAAAAGAAGAATGGTGGAAAATGTGAACCTTGGCTTCCTGTTCCTGGGACAGAATCATTTCTCCCCACTAGGGCTTAGAAATAAGATCACTTTGGCTAATTCCCCAGGAAAGCAACAACAGGTGTGGAAGGGACCCACAAAAGGAAAGAATGTAACACACATCGACTTTATTCTGGCATGCAAGGAAGGCTCTGGGATTCTCACTTCATTTCTTCTTGTTTTTATTACTTCTAACATTCCTCTTTTCCACATTCAAGTTTCTGCCACGAATTACACACTCCTGCCTGCTTATATTCAGAGAGGTTTAGGTTTACATCCAATTGTGACCCAATGTTCCAATTTCATCCAGCACAATGTGAGCCTGGTGAATGCCTGGATTGTCTGGACCCTCTGAGCCCTGAACTTTTAAGCAAAAACAGTCAGATTCTTCCATTGTTCTGGAACAGAAGCACTGCAAGTATATAAGACCACCTCTAACCCTTTTAAGCATGTCCTTTTGCCCCTTGAATGATGCAAATTATATATCCTCGAAGTTCTAGGGTTGTGGGGTCTGAATAAATACCAAGTGAATTTAAAAAGTACACAGTATTGTAATTTTTATCAGACCAATACTCCTTTTAAAAGGAAGATGGGCTGGGTTACAGAAAGCTATAATCAGTAACAGTAGAGTCATTCTCTTTAAACACCCATTCAAGCAGAGTTAGAAAATAAAATTCATTCTAGCATGCATTTGATCCACATGTAAATGAGTGTTTTTCTTTTTTTCCCATCATTTTAAGGAACTTATTTTTAAAAGTGATATAACCAGTTATTTTCTTAAGATGATGATCTTTAAATAGCAACTATGCATTAACTACCTCTATTTTCTTCCATTTTTTCTAATTCTTATTGTCAGACCACTTTAGAATCAAATCTTTCTTTAAATATGCATACAATTTATTTGCCTCTATTTTTATTCTTTGGAATTTTTTTTTTTCATTTTCTCTCCTTTCTCTACCGTTACATGTCAAAAAAATACTACAAGACCCCCAGGATTCATTGATAGGCTCATTAGAGAAATGAACACAATTCAAATGAAGAGATTTGTATTTGCACAGGCAAATTACTCATCCTCTTTATGCCTCTGATTCCTGGTCTGTAATTAGGCTAATCACGGTATCTATCTCTAAGGGTCGTGAGATTTAAAGGATTCACATCAAGTGCTTTGTACAATGCCGGGCACGTAGCAAACTTGATAACTAACATTGTTTTTGTCTTTGTTATTTAAAAAATGCTGTCTAAAATACTGAGCTAAGTGCCGTTAAGGATACAAAAGACTAACAAGACATGAGTCTTGCCTTTGAAGAAAATACCATGTAGAAATAAATTTGAGACCTATGCACAGATGTCAAAGGCGAATAGTAGAAAATGCTACAGGAGTGTTATCAATAAATGGTGTGGGGGGTTGGAAGAAGGGCTAGGATTCCTTCCCTTTGGAGGAATCATTGAAAGCTTTAATCAAGTGACGGCATTATTTAGCTGAATCTTGGTGGAACGCTAAAAAAAACCAGAGTGGTAGTATTCTACATATTCTGTAATTTGTATAGGTTAAGCACAGTACTTGTCTTAATTTGCATAATCTTTGTTTATCAAATGAGGTTGTACATTTGTCCATTGTATTTGTATCTGTGAGTCCATCTAATGTATCACTTTATGTCCTTAGCCTGTTTCCCATGAAAGTCTGTGTTTTTCCTAGCCTTATGTAAAAGCACTCTGTCTTTTATGGGTGATGAATATTATGTTAATAGTTTTCTAAATATCGACCAATCCTTGCATTTCTAAAATTAACTCCACTAAATTTTACTGTATTCCTTTTATGCACTGTCAGATTCTACTTTCTAATTAAAGAAATGTTTATATGAGACTCTGGTTCCACTTCAGCAGTGTTTCCAAAAGGCAAGGGTGAGACAAAAACAACCAAAAAGATCGCTGCACCTTCCTTGAGTTGAGTTTCCAAGCTCAGGTGCCAGACTATGTATACGAGATTTGCAAATGAAGTGAAGATCTGTTTTTTAGCTCCTTAATCCAACACCTACCTTGAAAGTCTAAAAAAAAAAAAAAAAAAAAGATTAGTTGGAAGTTGAAAAGATAATTTCTTTGGATAATACGGTTGGCATTTGTGGCTTTTTTTTCCTCTTTCTACTCCTCGTACGGAGGAGAGGAGGGAGGTGTTTTTCTTACTTCAAACTAAGTGAGAAGGGCTTGGGAATGTGACATCTGTCCCCAGCAGTTTGAAAGATAAGCACTTTTTAGCATATTGTCTCCTAAAAGGGCCAGAGTACTATGCTCTTGCAGAACCTGGCCAGTTGCCAGGAAAGAGAGGCGTCTCTTTTCTCTTCCACTAAAGCGGGTGGAAAGTATCTGCTCTACTGGGGAACAGAATGCTGCTGGGTGACCTTCATTTTTATGATGTAGACTCTACTTGACTCCTTCACCTTGGGATGCTTGTTCTGGGGGAATCCAGCCCCTGGTTGTGAGGAAGCCTGACTTAGTCCGTGTAAACGGGCTACTTGGAGAGGAACTGAGACTCCAGCCAACAGCCCGCGTTAGTCACGCAACGTTCCAGTGAATGGCCTTTAGATTCTAGCCCCTCGCGGTTGAGTCTTGCTTCTGATCCCCCAGACCCATGGAACAGTCCCCTTATGCTGTTTGAACTCTGACTCATAGAATCCTTGTGCATAATAAATGGTCATTTTGCACCGTGTAAGTTTTAGGCCATTTGCGACACAGTCTTAGTAAATGGAAGAGAAATGTACCTGAAAACTGAAGATGAAAGCCTGAATCTGGATTTACATGCTTGTGGCCAAGAAAAGTGATCCAGGGCAATAAGTGAGCCAACTACACAGTGGCTGACAGCCAGCCAGGATGCGGGCTCTTTACAACAGGAAGAGGTGAAGAAGCCAGCCTGCAAGCATTTCACCTGTGAGAGACCCAGAGAGAGACAAAGTGACCCAGTACAGGGTGACTGACATTACATAGAGGGTGAAGGAAACAGCCAGGGTAAGGAGAGACATTACATCACCCGAGGCAAGAATATCTGAAAGCTCCAGTAAGCACTGTGGGACAGAAGTCTACCTTTCTCTTCCTCGATCTTCAAAGTCTTGAGGCACCAGGGCCAGATTCCACGTGCCTCCACCCCGGTGCACTGTGCTCTCCCCCACCTCATCCACAAGACTGAGCCGGAGTGGTAGCTGGCGGGGAGGGGAAAGAAAGTGAAGGGGCAGAAAAAGCAGAGAGGGACAGTGCATCGTCCTCCCCCAGCTCCGACAGCCTTTCCAGCAAGCAGGGGTCTCCAAATGAGAATGAGAAAAGCTTTAAGAAAAATTCAGACTGATGATTATTACAAGGAAATAGCCACTTTGGTGATGGAAATGAGGCTGTTCTTGCGACCAGAAGGAGCAGGAAAGCTATGGACCACAGCTACATCGAGAGTGGGGTTTGAACGGAGACTACATTTAACTCTCACCCTGGCAAGTCTGCCTCATTTATCTTTCATGGTGCTCATTTTGTTCCAGTCAGAGATATTCAAAGAATGTATATTCTGGCACCATCAAATGTGAGGAAGGTTGGTGTGGTGTGTGGAGGGGCATCTCTCTGGTCACTACATGAGTGTTGACAGGTTAGTTAAGCATGTAAACCCATCCTATGAAACGCTGAGATGGAGATTAGAAATGACGGTGGAAATACTGCATTCCTTCTCAGCACTCCTTCCCCTGAATTATTTAGCAACATTTACGCTAGCGACTCACTCTCTTCGATATCACATCCCAACCTCCCTTCCCTGGTGGTGTGGATGCTGGGTTTGAAATACGTTGAAGTTGCACCATGACACTCTTCACTGACAATCTTCTAGGTATTTTAAACAGGGAAAAAATTTAGTGCCACCTAAATGTAGTGCCAGAAATCGGTGTTTGCAGAACTATTCAAAGGGGTGGGGAAGCGAAGGTCAAGGAAAACCACTGCCAACATTTGGGAAATCAGGAATTATAGGAAGCATAGGATGGTGACTCCAATTAGCTGCCGCCTGCTGCTGTGAGTAATTCACAGAACGCCTGGAAGTCACTGGACTCCTTGCGACTGCAGTCCGTCCACAAGTCTGCCAGCTGCTGCCAGAGGAGAATCACTGCTCCTGCTCCTTCTCCTCTTCTGCCTTCTGCTTTTCACATTGTCTCCCTTTGGAAGGATGTGTACTGGTCTCCAATGAGTGAGGGCTTCTGGGAAATGTTGTTATAGGATTTTAGTCACTGAAATGTAAGGGAAATTTGGAGGGACAGAGAAGATGTGAGCGAATGACAGACTTTTAAGGGCAGTTGCCTAGCTATCATCCTTTTCCATTTCCTTCTTTAAAGCCTCAGAAAGAGGTGAGATTTGGTTGACACGGCCTGCCCCATGATGGGGAGTGCTCTAAGGGTGGGCATGCAATTACAGCTTTCTGGTTTATGTTTAGGGGTGTGTTTTTGCGTTTCCGTCTTCTATTGAACATGACGAGGAAGAGCGTAACTTTACACAGGCAGCCACTTAAGAGACAAGGAGGAGATTGGTATTAAAAGGAAAATAGAGAGGAGACAGAAAAATAAACTTCTTCAAGTGGATCAGTTTTATAACTCTTCACGTTATGCCTGGCCCCTGTGCTGATTCCTAGTATTGTGAGTGTAATGATAAGTTTCATTATTGTCTGGGCTGTTTCCTGTCCCGGTTTCTGTTACTGGCGGTAGACAGCATCATCGTCAGTGAACCTGCGCAGGCTGGAGGTCGTTGCGCCTTCTGCTGCTCTTCAGAATACATCTCGCAGGCAGCTACAGCTCTGAGTGGACACAAAGCCACATCCTTCCACACTTTTCCTTTGAAGGAGTCTCTGCCATGGCAGCTCTTCTGTTCCTGCTGAGCGGACTGAGCTGGAAGACCTGGATGAGAGCTCAGGGAAAGATCTGATCATAAGTGTCATCAACAGTGGATTGGGGCCCAGTCGTTTATGCAGTGCCTCGGCAGGTGTCGTGTTCCACCGGAGTGTTGTGACCCTGGAGGCACATTTTTATGGTACCTAGAAGTGGTTCAAGGAGCTGGAAATGAGTTGACCTAGTTCTAAGGTATTGCATGTGTCCTGGTTTGCCTGGAACTTTCTTGGCTTTAGCACTGAAAATGCCACATCCTGGGAAATCCCTCCATCCCTAGAAGACTGGGATGGTTGTCACCCCACCAGGGCCATAGTCTCACCTGTCACTTGTCAGTCATGAATCCTTGCAGACATAGACTCACCTCTCTGGGCCTCTGTTAACTGAGCAAGTTTGAAAATCTGGCCCCCAGATCCACTCCTAGTTCTGAGATTGTGCTCCACCTACAAGGCTTGCTCGACCTGAGAGACCAGAGAATGAGACTCACTGCAATCACTTGGTTCTATCATATTTTACAGACAAGGTGACCGAGGCTTGGGAAGTGAAGTGACTTTCTCGATGTCATGAACGCCCATGGAGTGACTGAGCCTTGGTTTTCCCACCCTCAGGCTGGTACTGTCTTGACTGCAAACTGGTCTGTCCCAAGGTAAAAGTTCAAAGAGTCGAACGATTACTCCTATGACAAATACTCAGGGACCTGAAGGGTTATTCAGCTGAGCTAAACACCTCCACATTTATCTTTAACTCGTCAGACACACCTCCTCTCTAGGCTGTTCCCTGTGGGGTCATTGGTCAAATCTACCTTTCAGTGACACTGTCTTGACTCCGTATGTGGGCACAGAGCGACTAAAGTCAATTCTGTGTCTGTGCAAAGAACTATTTCCCTGTCTCTCCAGGCTTCCTCACTGTTGTCATTTTGTGCAAACAGCAGCAGAAACATCCTGCATAATATTATGTTTGCTACCTTCTTGGAATCCCTAAGGCAACACATTCTGAAAGGTCTGATGCCCTATTGCTTATTACACTTCATGGTTTCCAGTTTTCTCTGATAAACATCACAAATACCATGTGGGGCATTTGGTGCATTTTACTTAAAAAAAGAAACAACTTTATTAGTCATGATTTACTTCAGGATCGGAAAATCTCCGAGTCTTAGCTTTGTGCATTTTAACTTCAGAGGAAAAAAAAAAAGCTTTTATTTGCACTTAAGTATTCTTACCACGACTCTGGCACTGAATCAGACCGGATTTGTAATCTGCGTCACATCGCCTACTGCTTCTCTGCTCTTCGTCTTTCTGCACGTGCCCCACAGCCCGCTGTCTCAATGGGCAGTGCGTTTTGGTGATGCAAAGTCTTATCTTGTCTGTTATGTGAATATCCCAGCCGTGCTGTCTCATGTCATAAAAGAGTTCTCTTGTATTTAATCTGAACTCCAACAAGGATTTTGGAGAACTGAAACCAGCCACTTCTATATCTCACAATGTATCAAATTTTAAATTACTTTGCCTCTTGTTTGTCGCATAGAATTTTGGTGATGGCTTGTGAATATTATTCTTTGGAGTACAATGAAACACATTTGGCCGTCAGTAACAGAGTTCTTGACTATTGTGGCTTAAATAATAGGTATTTCTTTTTTTTTTTAATTGAAGTATAGTTGATTCACAATATTGTGTTAGTTTCGGGTATACAGCAAAGTGATTTGGTTATACATTTATGTGTATATGTATATATATTCTTTTTAACATTCTTTTCCATTATATCTTATTAAAAGATATTGAATATAGTTCCCTGTGCTATACAGTAAAACCTTGCTGCTTATCTGTTTTATATATGGTAGTGCGCATCTGTTAATCCCATACTCCCAAGTTCTCCCTCCCTCCTGTCTCTTTTGGTGACAATAATTTGTTTTCTATGTCTGTGAGTCTATTTTTGTCTTATAAATAAGCTCATTATAACTATTTTTTTAGACTCCACATATAAGCAATATCGTATAATATTTGTCTTTCTCTGTCTGACTGACTTCACTTAGTATGATCATCTCTAGGTCCATCCATGTTGCTGCCAATGGCATTCTTTCTTATGGTTGAATATTTCCTAATCTCACAGAACATGTTGTTGGGAGGTGGGCCGTTCCAGGTTTGGGGCGTGAGCATCCGTGACGCAGGCTCCTCCTGTCATCCTGTTCTGCCGCCTTCACTCGTTTATTACCTTTATGACCACAAGATGGCAAGTATCTACATTCTCTAAGACAGTGTCCCAAGCAGAAAGAAAGGTGGCAGTGATAAGGGGAGCTTTCTCTTCTTGATTTCTTTTGTTTGTTTTCATACTTTTAAAAGTTGAAGTATATTCAGTTTACAATGTTGTGCCAATTTCAGGTGTACAGCCATAATAGTTCAGTCATACATATACATACATATATTCATTTCCATTCTTTTTCATTATAGGTTACTACAAGATATTGGATATAGTTCCCTCTGCTATACAATTTAAACTTGTTGTTTAGCTGCAGATCTCAAACTCCCAATTTATCCCTTCCCACCCCCTTAAGTTTGTTTTCTATGTCTGTGAGCCTGTTTCTGTTTTGTAAATAAGTTCATTTGTCTTTTTCTTGGATTCTACATATAAGTGATATCATGTGGTATTTTTCTTTCTCTTTCTGGCTTACTTCACTTAGAATGATCAACAGATAACTGAATAAAGAAGTTGTGGTATATTTATATAGTGGAATACTACTCAGCCATAAAAAAGAATAAAATAATTCCATCTGAAGCAACATGGATGGACCTGGAGATCATCTTCTTGATTTTTTTTTTTTTTTTGTATCAGGAGGAAAACCTTTCCCAGAAACCTCGAGCAGATTTCCTCCTATATCTTTGCCAGAACTTGGTCCCTTGTCCAAACCTACGTCAAAAGGAAACTGACTCACCATGACTGGGCTTGGGTTACATGCAATTATGGTGAATATTGCTACCCAGACAAAATTGGGGGTCTGTAGGCAAGGGAGAAAAGCAACTGACAACCATGCCCTTTTGGTTTTCAGTTATTCAGCCCGGAATTGGCTTTCTGATTTTAAACCTTCTGAACTAATCAAAGCAGATGAGAGGTGGTTAATTTTTTAAAATGTGTGTGAACTTTTAATTTCATGACTGACTCAATGCAACTATTTTATGTGCAAAATGTGTTGTAGTTCAGGAGTGGAGATTTTAGGTAAAGAATTAAGGGTCCCCAAATCAATGCTGTTGGGTCCTGTGGTGGCTCCAAAAATAACATCATTTATTTAAAATGGCAGTGTTTCAGATTCTCTACTAGGAACATAGAATTGCAATTCTTTTTGCTTGTCACACTGAACAGGGGTAAGGAATGTGTAATAGCTTGGAAGTGCTATCTACATGTTCGTAGGATGAGGAAAAGGAGAGTGACTTAAGCATCCGGACATTGGCAAATGTAACAAAGCACAGGGGACGGACCAAGTGCTCTGCGTGGTCTGTGGCGTGGAGTTGGTGGCTTCACGCTGTAGCTTTCTCTTCTGCTCGCTCTCTTCAAGTCTGTCTCTCATCTGACTCGTTTTTATTTTGAGCTTCCTGGCCAGATGAACTTCCAAACCTGTGTTCAGAATAATCCCTAGTCTTTTGCTATTCCCCACAAATGATCAGTAACAACAGTCATGAAACACACAGCAGGATGCGCTTTTTGGCAGTCACTCCTCACCATTTCAGGACGCGCGCCCAGCTGTTTATGATACAAGGCTGTTCCCTTTTGGGAAAGTGCAACAGAGGCTAAGCGCGATCTCTTACGTGGCCTCCTTGGACTCACAAGTACCACTTCCTTATCAGCCATATTTTAGAAACTAGCAAAACCAGATACGTTTTAAAATGCATCTAATAGGAATTATAACTATATTAAGAACGTTTCACTCTCATAGCCCTGCCTCTGGCGGGACATTGCCTCATGAGATATTTTGACAATTACCAAATCTTAATACTATTTCCTGATGCAAAGTGTTCCTCTTCCTCAGCTACACGTATTCATTAATTCCCAAATTCCCAGAATAAAGGCAAATCAGCCTCCCACCCTTTCTTTTTCCCCCATGGAGACTGCATATTTTCCTGACAGCCTGCTGTAATTCAGTAGAATAACACACCAGCTTTGTACCTCCAAGGCCTCTTTGCTTCCAAAATTTTGGTGTGCGTCACCTGGAGATTAGTTTCCTGGGTCGGGCAAAATCATCTAACACAAAGCCCATTTTATAATAAAGTGTGGAATATCTCATGGAATTTATTGAAAACTGTACTAAAAGCCGAAAGAGAGAATGGCTGTCTGGATCCAGAATGGTTGTAAGTGTATCAGTTGTTCACCTTTGTGATGGAGTGGGTGACTGGGAGCTGCAGCTCACTGCCCAGCAGCAAGACAATATTGTGGTGCAGATCGCCAGCCCAGGAAAAGAGGAAAATGCAAAATTCAAAGTGCAGTTTCTAAGGGATGCATTTGGCTTTGACATCGCCGTAAAGCCTGCATATTTTCGTCCAGCTTCTCAGATTTCATAAGAGGCTATCAACCTAACACTGAGCTCTGCTCTCTTCCAAGGGTTTGTCAGGACCTAAGACCCCAAACTCATTGCTTCCCAACGCCCAGTTCAGGGAATCTTATTAGAGGAGAACCTTCTGGAGAATATATTTTTGTCTCTCCCTGTAGATTTGCAAAATTCTATCTGACTCAGTAACACTAACCGAGAGCTGCTGTCAGATCAAAATGCTGGTAGCAGTATTTTAACTCAACAACACTTTCCATTTGCTAGATATTATTTTGTTGTCTAATTTGGGATACATCAGTAAGAGCAGAGGGGTCTGTTTACTCCACCCGTTGCATCAGCACGGACAAGAACAAAGCTGTGGACCGCATCCTGGGGACTCTGCAACCTAATACGTTCTCAGGACTCTCTCCTTTCAGGTGAATCCTTGACTTAATGAGACTTAATCTGTGACTTGCATTATTAAGTCCATCAAGCAAACTTCGATTAAGGCAAATAAACTTACGGTAATGAACTAGGAATTTACTAATGGCATTTTTCTTATGTAACTCACATGAAAGCCAGGGCTCTACATGGCCCTGCTTTGTTATGGAATTATATTCATAGAAGCTGTAATGTGGTGCAATACCTTTAGTTAGAGAAATGGCAAACTAAATCTTTTGGAAAGAAAAATGCTAAAACTGGAAGTTTAATCTTTGTGCCCAGTTGAAACAGAAAAGAAGATTGGGAGAAATTTTGTTTCAACTTTCCCACCTTTTGGAAGAAACAAGAATGGTAACAACTAACGCTCTCCACTCTTATCTTCTGTCCTCTGTCTGCTTGCCGGATCCTCCAGCTGTGAAGCTTTTCTCTCTCTTTTCCCGTATAGACCCCTCCCCATTTTTCTCAACAAGGGGCTCCCGGCTACAGGAAGTTCCAACACCTGACATTTCCCTGGGGACAGCCTCTTGGAAACTGTAGTTCTTCCCTAGTGCCAACTACCTTTCAGAAAAGAGAGTGACTCTGGAATTCTGGAATAAAATTTCCCCTGTGGAATATTTTGCACAACCAGCCTGCAGGGCTGGCTTCGGGGACATGAGGCTGTACAATCACACAGGGTCAGACCCTCAGAGGGACCTGGCCCTTGATTTAAATCTCCATTGTTGCAGTGATTGTGAACAAAGGGTCCTGCATTTTCATTTTTCATTGTGACTGGCAATTCCGAAGCTGGCCCCGCGGACTTGGCATTCCTGGGCCCTGATATGGCTGAGTAGTTAGCATCCAGGTGTTTATGAGAGAGGAAAGAGATCTGGGCTGGAAACGTCAACAACCCCGGGTTCAAGGGAAGGGACAGAAGGAGGAAGGGAGGATCTCTCTGCACCTCTTCATAGCCCCATCCCCGTAGGTCCTCCTATGCTTGCTTTATGGTGCCGAAGTGTGTGGTGTCTTCACCAAGCTTCTTTCTCTTCACTCTGCGTCTAAGGCTGGGCACTTCGACTTTTATCAAGAATTATTAAGATGTGTTTGTGGCTTGGGGGACTTTGAAGCTCTGATGAAAGGCCTGAGAAACTGTTGGTTTGAATTCATATGAATTCAAGGCCACAGAAATCTAGCCTCCTTCAGTACTTATCTTTCTAACTCACATTTCAAAGCACTTAAACATCATAAAAAATTCTCTGTAAGCTTCCTCTGCTAGGGAAAAACAAGCATTTTCTTCACTCCCGAATCAACGTATAATTTATTTGTGAGCTAACATTATTGTTCTTGTTTCTGTTTTTAAGAGGAGATACATGCATACACACACATCAAAATCAAAGACATCCTTTGTCTTTGATTTTACAGAAATAATTGGAAACATTGTGCAGAATGGCAGGACTTATGCAAACGTCACTGGTTTTTTCTAGATCACTGTGTTGAATTGATGTTGATGGAGAATTTATTACCTGAGCAGAATTCCCAGGAAATCGATATTCCTTGAGAACTAGACCTTGTTTATTTCCTCCTTATGTCTCCACTGTAACACAAGACTCAACACACAAAAAAACACACCATGATCAGTTTTTGAAAGCGTGATGTTCAAATTCTTTTTGAATCCCCCAAAACACATTAAACTTAAAAAAAATTTGTTTCACAGTTATATGTCCTGTTTATTGGTGTGCATCATATCAGTGATATTCATAAGGCATATATACTATTATATATAACAGCATGCCTGTTATATACTATAATAAGCTATTAGTGGTAGTTCTTGCATTGTGACTAATGTAGGGGAATGTGTGTACGTGGTGTCAGGAATTCTCTGTACCAGCTCCACAATTTTTCTGTAGATCTAAAACTACTCTAAAATAAAAATTTTATTTTAAAAGAGTCAAAATAACTTTTACCATATACTGAGTCATATTAAATTACTGGAAAGCTCTCTTGATTGAGTTGTTTTTGCTGGGAAACAGAATGACATGCTTGGTGAACGTTTCATAACTAATTTAATGATGATGATCTTCCATAAAATGAGGAAAACCATGCTGTCCCATAATGAATCTGCTGTCTCCAGCACACACTCATCCCGGATTGGAGGCAGGGAGCCAGGGGTAGTTGGAACAAGCAGATGGTGTCTGATGACCAGGCTGTGACTTCAGGTCCCTGGAGCGCCCAGCTCCCTCCTAAGTGCCTGCCCTTCCTGAATCAAAGGCTGAAAGAGACAGTCAACTTTATTCAGTGTGTTCCGGATGAGTTAACAGGTGACAGATCTCTGCGACATTCCATCACATTAATTTTAATGTCCCTACATGTCTGATGTGAAAGACCGGAATGACCTCCCAGTGTTCCTAATTAGTGTTCTCAGCACAGCTTCTTTATCATTTCTTAGAAGCGGCTTACATTTCCAATTTTAGCAAATATTACAATTTATAATTTTTGCGTGTATAACTGGAGAATCAAATGAAGAGATATCTGTGTGGACTCATTACTAGTTAAATAGTCCATTGGGGTACTACGGAATTTGAATTAAAGGTTTCACGTGACTTTCCTGAAGACATGTGAGCCACAAATCTTCTGTGACAGATGCATTTATATGTATCTGATGGTTTGAACAGTGATTGAAAGCCCTATGCAAAATCCAGGGTGAGAAAACTGTTCGTGTTAACATCAAAGTGTGAAATCTGCTGAGGGTGTAATCAATCATCTCAGTTCTGAAAACAATTCTAAAATTGTATTTTTGTTTGATATTTAAATATTATTTTAAGAATTTGCCAGTGACATCTTGACTCCCATATTGTCATGACTTGGTTTTCTTTCCAAACTGTGGGAAGTTGGTTTTAACTATATTTCTTGTGGCTAAAAGAACACATGTTCCAGGAACCTGAATTTAGTTATCAATATCAACAAAAATGCATGTTCTGGTAATAATTCAACTCTTAGAAGACTAGCTTCATGTTTTCCATTTTTTTCCTGTTCTTAATAACCATAAAGCACACATAGAGGAAATTCTCAAAGGATGTACACTTCAACATTTTGATGGTGATTAATGTGGGTTATGTGGTTAAGAATTATTTTAACTTTTTAAATATCTCTTTTCTTAATGTTATCTTAATATGTTTTTACCCTGAATATATATCACTTTAATAATTGGAAAAATGGCCCTATTTTCATAAATCATAAAACATTATCACAACTAAAATTTGTTTTGTTAAACATTTACTATTCAGTGTATTTAGAAAGAAGAATACTGTGAAATTGTTAGTTTAATCATAATAAGGTAAGTTATATTATTGATATAATAATAATTATTACTATGATATAGTATAAGCTTATTAATTCTGAATCTGATAATTTCCATGTTAGCAAGAAGATTATCTTTGCCTTATTTTTAATAAAAGAAGGATTTTCTAAGCAATCTGGTAGTATTTCCATGCTTCTCAGAGAAAGTTAACATACTCAAGAGAATATTGAACTCAGTGAAATCCTTAATAATCCTCATTTGCATATGATTATTTTATATACTTTTATTTTGTGTACTGAAGAGTATGCCAAAGCACTCTCTGAAATCTTATTTTTCTCATAAAGTGCTTATGACTAAGGATGTGTGACAGATTACTTGCTGTTTGCATATATTTTAATTGAAGAACAAAGGGTCAGATTGCTCTTAGGTAGAGGCCAGTGGTTGGTTTTTAGGTTTCCAGAAAACTCTTCTTGCCTCCAGCATTATCCTTCACCTGTCGCCGATACCTTCTATTTCTTTTCTATATAACAATTGTCTTTCTTTAGAACTAGAACTATAGTTCCAAATATAAATATCTCAGGGACAGGGTCACATTGAATCAGTCTTATTAAAGTAGAACTTCCCGATGGAAGATTTGCTGAGAATCATACTTGCTTAGTGGTTTCCTGGTTTTATGTGAGTCAAGGGTGTATTGAGGGGTGGGTAGGAGTGAGGTCCCTGAGGTAGATGAATAGGAAGCACAGCAGGAAATACACAATTAGGGAGAAGCACAAAACTGGCATAAAGAACAAATAGGCTTCTGCACACATTTACTTGGGCTTAGTTGATCAACTTGCTCAAAAATCCAAAGGAATTTCTAAATAAAGATGGTGGAATAAATGCGTGTTTATTCACTCCTCCTTAAGTTCACCCCAGTTGACAAATAATAGAAAGTGATAGAAAAATAATATCCTCAGTGAAATAAGGAAATGACCATAACCCAAAGCCATACCCTCTTGGAAGCCTAGCTTCCAAAAAAGTGAATTCTACACTAAAATAGGTGAAGAAACGCAGAAACAGAATTAAATTCAGCAGTCATGATCACTGTATCACAGAGTCTTTGCTTAGACCTGGGGACTCTAGAGCCACCATCACCCTTTGAAAGAATTAGGAAGTGTCCTTCTAGGAACCACAGAGTTACAGGGGAAAGACAGCTGAAGAAGAACCCACACTAACGATACCACTGCCACTTGACTATGACCCAGCCGCCTACCATGGGGAGATGGCAGGCGAGGCAGCTATAGCGGGGAGCAGAGGAACCTGTTACCTCCAAGCTGTCGCTGGTTCTTAGATACTCGTAACTGAGGAAACATGTACTCGCAGGGCAAAGGAGGGAAAGGGGAGATAGATGTACCAACAGTGTCTGATTTGGTGAGATGTCTGGGACAACCAGACCCAGTCAGAGCTGCAGACTCTTCCAGTTTAATTCCCCTTTCCATGACATAGGAAGAATCAGCACAGACACTGGGAGGAAAGATGCGAAGGAAAAGTACCTAAAGCAAAAAAATAATACTTAAAAAATACTTAAGCAAAAGTCGAGGGAAAGATGAGTAAAAATGAGCCTTACTCATTAAAGAAAAAAGAAAGGGAAAATTAAGAAAAGTGGCATTTCACAGTTTCAGAGTAGTAACAAACAACATGATTTATTACTCCGTTTTTTAAAGGAAAGCTAACAAAAGGGACCCAAGGATTCAAAGAAGAGATAATAAGACAAAACCAGGAGATAAAAAGCAAGTTGTCTGTGCACAGAAAAGCCAAAGAAACATAAAGCAAAAAATATTAGAGAGATGAAAAAGCACACCAGAAGCAACAGAAAATAGAACAGTGTAACTAAAAACTTTCCTCTTGGCCTCTCAGAGCAAGCTTCAAATGAATAAAGAACAAAGACACAGAAATCATTATGGAGAGTGTATGGATATATGACACAGCGGCCCAACATACAATCCAACAGTGAACCTGAAGGCAATATGCTGAAAGCTGTAATAGGAGAAAATTTTCCTCAGATAAATTTGTTGAAATGCATATTGAAAATGCACAGTGCCTGGGAGAAAAAGAATGGAAACAAAATGGCCAACAATGAGACAGACCCTAAAATTCAAGAATAAAGGAAAGAATTAGATAGTCATGCAGGCTGAAAAGTGTCACCTACAGCCACACACACACACATGCACCTACACAAAAGGGAGAAAAAAATCAGACAGATTTCAGAATTCTCCACAACTACACTCACTGCTGGAAAATCGTGAATTAATATTTTAAAAACACAAACTCTGACAGTGGGGGCAGGGGTAGAAGTGAAGGTGGGAAATATGGCTAAGAACTTTGTACCCAGCTAAGCTTTCATTCAAGGGCAAATTCTCAAGCATGAAAGAATTCAGACTTCAGGGGTAGGTACCCATCATTTTTATATAGAGCATTAGGTTTAATCACTTTTTGGAATTACAATTACAAAACACAATTTAAATGATATCAATAATAACAATAACACCAAAGGTATAAAGATCAGGATGGGGACAGAGAGAAGCGAAGTATGTTTATTCCTTCTTCACTCATAACAGGGAGTTGATGGATTTGTACTAAAATAAACACATGCCAACCTTCTGATGTTGTCATGAACTCTTTTCCTCCCTTAAATTTCAGGGATACTTTCAGAAGCAATGATCTCTTATGATGAAGAAAGATGTATCTGCTATTTTGACAATTCCCTCACTTTAACTGCAATTCATTTTGCTTCTGTTAAATTCAAGGACAATTAAATGTAAAAACCTATAAAGAAAAGATAGCAGGGGGTAATCTGATGGGAATTTCTGACCAGTCTTTCTATCCTATTCAGGGGGCTGTGGAACATAGTGGCCAATGGTATAGACTCTGGAAACAGGTCTCAAGTCATGAATCCACCAATCATTTTTTTTAATCTTCTTACACGAGCTGCTTCACTTTGCTATGTTTCAGTTTGTTCATTAGGAAAGTGAGGATGAAGATAATATTTAGTTCATAGAACTTTTCAACAGACAAAAATGTCCCAGTGCTATCATACCACCTGGCATTTTGTAAGTGCTAAATATGTCACTTTTATGTGCTGTTTTGTCTTTGTTTCTTTTAGTTTAGCTAATAAGTAATTGGAAAATAACACCATTATTTATTTAAAAACTAAATACTTTTAATCCACTGAAAAGCAAAGCTAGAACACAAACAAATTTCCTGGCACTCAGTCCCCTGCTCTATTTATCGAACTATGTCACCATGACCCTTCAAGAAAATCTTCTCCAAGATTTATTAGTGTAAGGCAGCTCAGCATGGCTGAGAAGTTAAAAATCCATCAGTTTTAGAAATATTTCTTTTGATCAATTATGTTTTCTCCATCCATCTGTGTGGCTGAGAATTGAACGGAAAGTCAGTGCTGAGTTTGGAGAAGTTCATCCTTGGATTTGGTACTCTATTTCACAGTCTCTTTCTTTGTCGCCCACGGAACTGTGATCCCCAGTGCCTTTCAAATATGAGAGGTAAACTTTTAAGTAACAAAGTTAGTGGAAACATTAACCACATTTAACTTCATGGTGGGTGTTTTAAGAGAAAATAATTCAAAAATAACTTAAAAGCTTTTGTAGCTCAAGTATCGCACTTTATTAAATGACACTTTGAGATCAGCACTAATGTTGAGAAACTTTCATCTCTTTGCTAAACAGCACAATATCAGATTACTAAGCCTTTATGACTACTGGCATTTCAAGAGCAGTTTTTGAAATTAATTTGGTGCCATCATTCTGCTGCTCGTTAGATTTGAAACAACCCCAAAGTGCTTGGCATCTGCAGATACCTGCCCATCTTACAGGAAATTCCAGAACTAAGAATTGATTCAGCTTGGAATCGTATATTCTTGTGGGCTAATGATGTAAAAAAGTGATGCTGGGGGCTGGAGGGTGGCGATGTAAGTTTGCTAGCCCAACAGTGAAACTGCGGAGTTGTGACTTACACTGAAGTTCGAATAAATATGCCAAACCATAGACCTTAATGTTCCATCCCCTTCAACTCTGAACACTCAAGCAAAAAGGTCTTAGCTCTATTGATAAAGTCCAAGCTTTGAAGAGGCAGAGTTAATGAAAGAAGAGACTGTGACAATAGGAAAGAAGATTTAAAAAAATAACCGTGTACTAAAACTGCTTCTTACCTTTTCCAATTTCTCCACCTTGACAGAAATTTAGGTGGGAAAATCATAATCCAAATTACGTGGGAACCTCTCTGCTTTAGAGGGAAATAGAGAAATAATGGAGAATGGTGCCCTTGAGAGAAACAGCGAGAGGCTCGGACGAGAAAACAAAACCTGAGGCTTTGAGCCTTTCACAAGAGGCGTTTACTGAGTTGCCTTATTATTCCTCATTATTTTTTAAACATTTGAAGTTGGATGAACTTACTTTTATTTTTTGGAACTTTTTCAAACTTGAGTATCCCATCCAATGGGCATCAAGATGAATAGCTTTTGGTACCATTTCTAAAAAGGCTGCAGGTATTCAGAAAATAGTCAAAGTTCATTTAACTTGGAAGATTTCATCAAGGAGCTGAACCACCTTCAGCCTAGGTGTGGAAGTTGTAATTTCTGTAAGACTGTCTGGAAATGTCTATATTTAGTTTTCCATCAGGTAGCTTCCTTGAATATCTTTCATGCCTATGTGGCATATTAACAACAAAATAAACCATCCACCATTTCCATGGAAACAAGCACAGATGTTTTGAAATATGCCTACAAAAAGCACCCACCAATGAACAGCCCTGTATTTCTTAAATTAATTTAAATATTTTGCTGTCAGCTCTTTTTATTTGAAGCTGCAGATTGTTTTTCATTCTGAGAGTCACTCTCTTCCTGATAATAGAAACAGCTATGTCTCCTCGGTCCCACTGTCTCAAGATTCAGAAATAAGATTCCTCTTGAAAATCGCAGTCTATGCAGTAATTCATCTGTAATCACCATTTGGTGCTTTTTAGCCTCTCAATAAAGGTCACATCACAGTCATATGAATGCCATCACTCTTCTTTTGCTATATCAAGTGTTTTCTCCTGGAAATGTTTCTCCTGGATGGGCCAAAATATATATTTCCATTTAATAAGAGTTCAGAGTCTTATGTAGCTCTGTTCTATCGATTATGTAAACACCACCTAACGTTTTTCTTACATTCATCCAATGTGCATGCTTCCCCCAAGCACTACGGCATGCCAGAAGATCACAGACCTTTTTTGCTCTGTCTTCACTTTATTGTTCATAAGGCTACAGTGTCTGAAATCTGATACGAGAAATAGATTCTACCTACCTGGATTCTAGTTTGGAAATGAATTGCAGTTTTTTCTCCCAACTCTTAGCCTGTCCTAAAGGAATATCAATTAAGCCACAAGACAAACAGACAGAAGCTTAATGCTGAAAGAAACCACCATATGGATTTATTTGATGACATCAGGAAATTATTTTAGAGAGAGTATAGTTCTATTAATAGCTTATTGGAAATATGTATATACATTGCTGATATTTTTTAAATTACCAGATAAAATTCCCAGGACCTTGAATAAACCTGAGTCCCCTAGAAGTCATATGGGTGGAGGGGAAAGAGCTTGAAAGCCAATGTAGGTTAATGTGACAGGTGAGGCTGGAGCTTTAATAATGCTGTTCTGTGCGCCAAGTGGTAGCTCTCCGGAGAACTCAGCAGCGAGGAGGCAAGATGCTCACACACAGATGCTGAGAACACCCATCAATCCCTCTGGGTCCCCAGACGAGCTGAGATAAAAATAAGAGAAAACAAAATCCTTACCATATCTTCCCATGTGGCTGGTTTCTGTGCTGTGGAAAACAAAACAAAACCAAAACGCAGAAGGCACAGTTCCAGGCGTCATGGATTTTATCGTGTGGTAGGGAGGTTGAAATCAGTCATGTGAGTCAGACTCATAATATTTTTAAAGCTCTGTATCAACAAACACTGATATGATGATTAGTGATGCTAATGTGAGATTAGCGAAGCTTATTATAAATGATAGCTCATTAATTCTATAATCATTCTTAAAATTTTTAGAATTTAGTATTATAAATTCTTCTTTTTGGATGAAAGTTCATAGCTCTTAGTTGAGGCAATCTCCTAGCTCAAAGCATTACTTCACTAGAAGGAATCTCATCTTCAAAGTTTAAAAACAACAGTTCCAGTTTGGGTGGGAGATAATGCTGATGTGTGTTTACGGAGTTTTACCAATGTGCCACGTGTATAACTCAGAAACCAGGCTCAGTGCTAGTTAGGAAAGATGAGACATAATGCTCTTTTTTATGGAAATTTTAGCCTAGAATTTCCATACTGTCATGATCAAGGAATCCACAAGTTTCAGTCTTCTGGGACATCTGGAGCTACAAGTCATGCCTCTGGATTTGATTTCTCAAAAGTTTTAAAAATTACACAGGTTGTTGTATGACAACCTCCTATAATTTCTAAATATCTTAGCCCCCAAATTCCTATATACTATTCTAAATCTACAATAAACAGAGCAGACCCTGGGAATCCTATGAGATCAAGCAAAGACGAAAAACTTCTGTCTGAATTTTAATCTTTTGGACTCTTCCTGTTTATAGAGAAAAGGATTCTGATCGTGTTTAACGTCAAAAGAACCGTTTTATAATAATGCAGATACAATTCATAATTAATAAAGACTATATTTAATTCCACACAGTCACACAGTCTGTTGGGAAGTTAATAACCACTGTTCAGTCTAAGTCTGGGGACTGAACTGAGAAGAGAAAAATGGATCATTACCAGCTAATAACGTGTGAATAGTGGGAAGCAGAGTGACCGTGGACACCGTCCACGAAGCTGAAGGAGGTTTCCCGGGTGGAGGAACTGGAAAACCAGAGGAGAAGGCCCATCCAGCCTGGCCAGTGTGGTCAGTGATGGTGCTGAAAGTGTGGGAGGCCAGAGGGGACAAAGTCTGTTTATGACCCTGAGCATCAGCCAAGGTGTTCCGATCTGGAGTCTTGAGGGGTCCCTCAAAGTAGGTTGTGGCATGCAGTTGAACTGTTAACCACCAGACCAAACAGAAGTTTGGGGGCCTTCAGAAAAAGAGAGTCTGAGGACAGTACTGATCCTCAATGCCATCCACAAAGCGCCGGCGTGCCTCACGTGACCTGGCCTTGTCTCCAACCGCACCATATCTCATCTGGCCGGCCCGGCTCTGCCACTCTTGCTGTTTCCTGGGGTTGCCGATGCAGACTGCTCCTCTTCCAGGTGTCTGCTGGCTACATCTGTCACCTCCGGTGTCTCTGCCTAGCGAGAACTTTCTCCATCATTTCTAACCTACCTTCGTGTTTTAAAATTGCAACCTGTATGCCTTTTCCCCCTTCCTGTCATCGCTCACTCTGGTTTTCTTTTTATTCTCCAGCTTCTGTCATCTTCTTGCAGACTATGTATCACATTTCTCATTATTCTCTGCTCCCCTAGAATGTAAGCCCCACGAAGATAGAAATCTCCTTCTATTTTATTCAGTGATGGCATCTCAAGGACCTAGTGCTTAATAATGAAAGAATATGAGCGAAAATTGGGTGAATGAATGAAATAAGTGAGTGAGTGAACTGGCTGATGATTACACAGAGGATTTGTATTCAGGTTCCTTTCCACCATTCACTCATTAGATGTGGGCTCAGCTATGCCACTGGATACTGGGGAGAAAAGAGAGCCAGTGCCCAAGCCAGTTCTGCTGTCCCTGAATACGGCACTGGTTACAGAAATGGCCTTGAACCCTAGACTTCTAGGTTAAGAGTGAAGAAATTTAAAAAACGAGGCCTTTGTTCTTGTCAAAGTGAAGAATTTGGTTCCCTTAAGGAGGGCTTGCCATCCTGTTCTTTCCCAGCATAGGTTCTACTTGAGCCTTATCAGTCAGAGGAACGTCTCCCCCGCAACTCCATGAGCTAATGACATGAGCTCAAGATGCGCTAATAAACCTGTCGCCAACTGAAAACTCCAAGCTGCTGTTGGGTGAATGTCTTCCTCCCAGTGTCTGCTGTTGGCTGCGTCAGCCTCCGTGTTCTCCAGCGGAGACGCGGTGGGTGCGGGGGTGGACAGTGGGCTAAATGAAATCATTCACCTTCACCACCAGTTCTTTTTAATCTAAGGAGAAAACCCACCCGATACGTAATTTGGTATTAATATGAAATATGGGTCTTTAAAGACTTTCTCAGCTTCCATTTTTAGAACACAGACATAATTACCATGCCTAGCTGAGCATGCTTTGCAAGGTGAACTGAGCAATGGCACTAGGAGGCGTGCATAATTGGGACTAAGCCCTCTGAGGAACGTGATGATGATTTTTATAATTCTGCCCAAATGTGAGTCCCTCTTTATTGAGCCAGCAAGCCTGGCTTTCATGGCATAAAGGGGATTACTGGGTCTTAACAGCCCGGGTTCCCTTGCCAATAACATTTAAGCCATTTAAGTCATTCGGAGACGTTTCCCCCAAGGTCATCACTGGAGCTGGACTTTTACCTCTCAGGGAGGTTTGGAGTTTGGATGAGAGAGTGGAAAATGAAATGAGTGGTCACGAATCAAAGCAGCCTTGCCGAGTTCGGGCCATGCAATAAGCAAGGGCTCCCAGCCAGGACCCTTCAACCTGTTCAGCACCAGGTTTGTTCCTTATCCTTTGGAACTAATTATTCCTGGAATCTATGTTGAAGGTGCTTCCTTTTTAAGTAGTATCCTGTATGCCTTCCTGGTCTAACTCATAATAGAGAAATGTATTAGATGAAACAGAGAGGGTTGTCCCTGCCTTCAAACCCCACTGACAGCAACAAGCGTTATCACCCCTGACAGTTTGCTTTTGATGAGGGTTTTGAGTGAGGAAGTCCTTCTCTCCTACATCCTCCTCACCCTGGGGGCTGGAGTTAGAAGGAGGAAAGGAAAACAACATGTCAGGGCACTTAGTCCTTAAAAGACCTGGCGAGGCGTTTATTGGCATTTCTAAATCTAAGAGCAAAGGGTTCAGAGTGGAATTAGGGAAATCAGCTCTGACTCGCACAGCTGGGAGGGACGGGGCAGGAAGCTGGCTTTGCCCTCACCTTCAAGCCCAGCCCTCTGTCTCTCCAGGGAGGACCCGGGGAAACTCCAGTTAGTCCTCAGGTTGCCTCTTTCCCCCTTGGTTTAGTTTTTTTAGATAAGTATGTCAGGCGTAAGTCAGAGACATGTCGCAGAGTCCGGTGTTGTGAAACAGTTGGTGATACAAGATGAGCTAAATTTACAAGAAAGTAATGACCGAATTTCTCTGCTATGGGAACAATTGTGCAGAAAATGTGGCATTTATTTAACAATATGTGAAATTGGAATAGAGGAAATTATGAATAAGTGAGAGAAGTTGACAATATACATTCTTGGTGCCTCCCTAAAGCTTTGCCACAACTGATGAATTTCTTGGTTCAATTCTAGCCTCTGAAGTTTCATGGAATGAAGATTCATTTAGGTTGGAGCATCTGCATTGAAGAATGCAAGCACCTCCAGGTCTTCTGATGGGCTGTCAGTCACTGACTCACTGTGAATTACTCTTAGGAGGTGGTGTCCAGTGACGCATACGAGTTCACGTGCATTGGAGGAATTGGAGTGAGGTTTAGATGGGGAGTGACTCAAAACGTGAAATACGTTGAATTTAACCAGAGTTGATTGGAGTTAGTGTTCCCAACTGCAGGAAGGCTCTGCCCACCCAGGATTCATAGAGATGTCCAATGCCAGCAGGAGATTTGAGGTCAGAAGGGAGTCCATATGTATTTGGCCTAGTGATGGTCAATGGCCTGGTGCAAGAAAAAGGTGGATAGTCTTTTCCAAAGGAGTCAAGAAGATGCATGACTTTGGGCTTTCCATGGAGCAGCCCTGTCTACACACTGGGAAGATGACCCTACAGTACCCAAGACCCCCAACACCCCTGATCTCTCACACTGGCCCAGGCTGCCCTCTCACCTGACCATCCAGCCTTCTGGACAAGGTCTTTGCCTTTCTCTCCATAGCTTCCATCCTGTGCCCTCAGGATCGGACCCCTGAAGCCCACTGCCTTTTTCCAAAGTTCACCTGAAGTTTCTTCTCTGGCTTATGGGTCTTGGCCTGCTCTTCTCGGACGTTGAACATGCACAGATTCTTGATTTCAACACACTCGCTGTGCTGGGAGACACTCATGCAGCAAACGTTAGGACATCCCCCCCACCCTCCACGCCCTTAGAACTTAGCATTTCTCAACACCCAGCTCGGTCCCGGCCTTCCAGTGTCAGGGTAGAAAACCCGCGTAGCCGCTCTACAAGGTTAATTTGCCACAGATTTCCTCTCTCACTGCAATGCTTGTCCCAGGACGCCTTAGTCTAGTTCCAAAAGTGCATTTCAGGCTTAAATGGGTGTTTTTGGCTCATCTGAGAACCCGTATCCATTGTTTAATAATATTTCTATGGGAAATTGTGTTCTGAGTAGAAAAAAAGCTGACTTAGAAATAATTTGTCTAACACAAGGTGATTGGAGGTCGAAGGTTATTTCTATTAGTTTCCTAGGACTGATGTAACAAAGTACCACAAATTGCATGGCTTAAACAACAGGCATTTATTTTCTCACAATTCCAGAGGCTAGCAGTCCAAAATTAGGGTGTCGATAGGACGGACTCCCTCTGACGGCCAGGAGGGAAAGACCTGCCCAGGGCCTTTCTCCTTGACTTGCCTGGCGTTCTTCCTGGGTGTGTCTCTGTGCCCAAACTTCCCCTTTTTATAAGGACACCTGTCATGTTCCATCAGGGTGCACCCTAGGGACCTCACCTTAACTCGATTACCTCTGTAAAGACCGCCTGTAGGTAAAGTCACATTCTCACTGTGGGTTAAAATTCCAACATACAAATTTGGGGAGGACAGAATTCAACCCATAATGTGATCTGTTGACGATACCGATGTTCTCACTAAAAATTATGTATTTATTGATGGAAGAGAGCAAGCACTCTGTGGATGACGGCTGTAGAATTACCTTTACAATAAACTGCCACCTTATCAGTACATCAGAGCTTCTCTAATACTTGTGCGTCAGGACGGATGTGACTGCCTATGTGTAGAAGAAAAGACAGTGTAAGCACAAACAATAAACAGCCACAAATTTGAGCCACAGTAAAAGAATGGCTTCTTTATCATATTTTGAGATTCTCGTATTTGGGGATCCTTTTAGAATATTTTCCAAAGTTTGAATAGGGACAGAAAAATCCCTTTTAGCTTAGTCTCTTTCAAGCCGACTGCATGTTAGAATCGCCCGAGGGAGAGTTTAATAAAACATGGGTATCCAGAGATTCCAACGTAACTGGCGGTCTGTGGTGGGGTCCAGGGATCGGTGTTTTTTCAAAGCCCCCAGGTGATTTTGCTGTGCAGCCAGCACCGAGAACCACTGCTCTAGCTGAAAACTGTGTGATGCTAGGCATCAGTTATTGAGTAGAGGATCAAAAATGTTTTTAATCTGCTCCCAGCATGTGACATAAAAAGGGAAATGCATTTCCTTTGCCGAGGGTGAGGGGGACACCACTGCCTCTTCAGCTTGGACGGGAGGAAAAGGTCGGTGCCTTCAGAATGCAAGAGGTGGCACCCAGGGCTAACAAACTGTAACAGAGGATGTGGGGGCAGATGTGCTTTTGATTGGACTGCGTTTTCTAATCATCGGGTGGAAATTGTGTTCAACAGACTGTGTCTGACTGTATCAGAGGACGGAGTTGTGCATGGAATGAATATGGAAGAAGCCTGCCTCTTCGAAAGCCAGAAAAGCCTGAGAGTTTAATTCAACACCTGGATTAAATGTGAATAGAAGGAAGGCTACAAAGCAAAACAAAAAATATTGTCATTGAGGGCTTTACATGGGCCAGACAATTCCGTGGGACCCAGGGATATAAAAATGATTGAGGCCCAGGCCGTGTTGTTGGGTAGTATTTAGACAACAATGACATAAGGTAGAAGAAATGATGCCATCTGGAGACATCCAGAGAGAGGAGAAGGGGTGATTACAATCCTAAGGGAGAAAAAAAAATACAGAAGAGAATTCAGAGCCAGACACACCTTTGTCTTGATCCTTCCAGTTTCAGCCACTTAGTATATACATGGCCTTAGTTAAGGCAATTAACCTCCACCGGAACCTCAGTTCTCACATGGGGACGAGGAAACCAAGCTCAGTGTGCTGTGGGAAGGATTAGGAATTACGGCTGCGATATGCGTAGCCCAGTTAATGGGCACTCTAGGAATGGTAGCTTTTTGGTGAACACAGGAAAATGGGACTGCAAAGTTAGTATGACCACGTAATTTATCACCCAAACTGGAACACTTTTGAGTATAAAAGGAGCTGCTTTAATAATCGCATTGCTGTAAAAGGTCCCGGCTAACCTATAAATGATACCAAAAAAGGCTGCTTCTAGGTGGCGCTGACTAGAGATTAAGGGCACAGGACTTCAGTGAGACTTCCTGGGTTCAAATCTTGTGTACTTCACTGCCTAGCTATGTAACCTTGAGCCAGCTAATTAACCAGTTGGAATTTCAGTTCCTCAGTTACAAAATGGGGATACTAATAGTACCCACTTCATGAATAAGTATGTGCATTGAATGTCTAATACTTGTCATGTTCTAAAGATAAATCTACAGGGTATAGTAAGTACGCAGGGAGTTTTAGTCCACAGTAACAGCACAAGGAATGGTGAAAGAGATACAATCAAAAATAGGAAAAGCAGAAGAAAATGAAATTGCATTGTTGCAAAAGAAGTACAGATTTCAGTTCCCCAGATGTGGAAGCTGGAGAAGTAGTGGTGGCTTTTGAGAGAATAATATGCTAGTGGAATGGGATCTAAAGACCGATCGTGAACATTCGCAGGAATGAGCAGGTAAGAAATGAGGTCTCTGCCTGTAGACCAGTCTTCCTAAACGTTTGACAGTGAAAAATCAAAGCTGGATGCATGAAAACTGGAGAAGAAAGTAGAATTAAGGGAAAGGAGTGGAGTCTTTTGGGATTTCTTTGAGACCAAGAAGAAAGTATTAAAGGAAAGGGTGGGTTCTGGCTGCAGATTCCTGATCATCCGGTACTGTCAGGGGACCTCAGATGGAAGCTGAGGACACAGAGTACGGTGAGAACTGTCACAGTCATGAGTCAAGCTCAAAACTGAGAACACGTCATACTGGTGTTTGGATGGCAATGGGACGAGACCACATGGCAGAGGTTGGGAGTGTGTGGAAACCAGACGAACAGGAAAAGCCAGGGGAGGCAGCAGTCTAGGAAATGGCAGAGGCAGTAAAGTGGCAGAAGCTTAGCTCCTGACTCAGAAGGTCAGGAGGCTGACAGGGTTGAGAAGGTTCTGATTCTGGAACAATAGTACTTGGCTACGTTTTTCTGTGTATCCTGTTTTTTAACGTCTACAAAGTGGACCTGTGGCTCTTCACTGCCTTTCACGCTTACATCAGAATGAACCCACATTCATGAGCCCATATGTATCTCATGGACCAGATGCTTCTTTGGGTTTTATAATTTGTATTTGAATAAATGTGCTTTCACATGCATTGTCTGTTCTAATTCTCACAGAAGCTGTATGATTTAGCAGAGCACAGCTCAATATCCCTTTTTCACAGATGAGAAAATAGAGGCTTGAATTTAAGTAAGTTTTCTAGAGTCACATAACTATTAAGGAGCAAAATTGAGATTCAATCCCAGGTATTTTATCTCTAAATTCACAATCTTTCCATTCTGGGTGCAAAAAGAAAATCCAATGTATATTGTCCAGTCTGAATATTATGTATTCGTTGGAACGTTCCTACTACTCTTGAACTTGGAAGACCATGAACGTGATTACTTTGGAAGGCAGAAGAGCTGTGAAAACATGTGGATGCTCTCTGCTTTTGAAAGCTTGGGAGGGTTTCCAAGGGAGAAATCAGGGAGGCGATGTCGTCTCCCATCACCTCCTACCACTTTCAAAACAAGGGCTGGAAACTGGAAACGTTGATTGTGTAATGTATGTGGAAATGAAAGGTGGCAGCATACTTGCACAGGATTCAGAGCTCAGGCTTTGTAATCACAGAAGCAACTTCCCTCACCCCTCCTGCCGGCGCCCACCTTTGTCCCCCAACCACCACTGAAAATATACCCTGGACATTGACCTAAAATAGCTAACCCTCAGTTTCATCCCCACAAAGTTCAGCTAATAACAGCTAACCTGCTTTGATTTACAACACTCAAAAAATGCAGTTTGAATATTAGAAAAAAGGAATTCAAGCAAAAAAAAAAAAAAAAATCTAGCCTGGAACTTTGCACAGAACAAAGAAGCCATATGATAAAAATTCCCAGTGTATCTGCAGACTTACTCATATTCAGTCTTTCATCCTTTCTTCCTCCTTTCTGGATGCAATGGAAAAGTCACCATTTTATTTTCTAATGCTCATCCTTTTGTGTTTCTGCGAAGCTTCTTCCCAGTCATCACCTTTCCTTTGTATCTGGGTTCTTTCCTGGCAACATTTAAACATGGTTATTAAACACATTTTTCCTCTTCTCTGTGACTTTCTTAGCTAATTCCTCTCTCTCTTCTATCTGCCACAGCCAAACCGAGAACCACCTATGCTGAGTGTGTTTCTACTTCAATTTATACAGCTCAGTCTTAACCCACTTCTTGCTGATTTTGGCACTCCCTGAGTCCCCCAAAACTATCCTGACCAATGAGAAGTTTACCATGTATCACCCAAAATGGAACACTTGAGAGTGAAACATGGGCTACGCATGGTGACGCTTTTACAGCATAAATTGGCACTTTGCTGGGCAAACTAGTGCTTATAGAGATGCTACATCTCAGTTGTCATCTGACTTGATTACTTGGGGACATCACACACCCTCTCTTCTTTAAAGCCCTCTCCTCCCTACTACCTGTTACTACGTACCTCTGGTTTTCCCAGGTCGTTTTGGTTGTTCTCTTCCGTTTTGGAGGGATTCCTACCCTTCCAACCTATTACACTTTGTATTCCTCAAGGTTTGTTCTAAATTATTTTCTTTCTGTCTGCCCTTATAAATGCTGTCCGTGCCCTTGGTTAAAATTACCAACGAGTGATGCTGAATCACAAGTTTACAACTAAAACCCATACGTCTCTTTTGATACTCATGTCTTGCTCCCCTACTACGTCCTGTTTCTTTTGGCTTTTCCCACAGAGACTGTAATATTGACATTTCAAAATCTAAAACCGTCTTTCACCCTGATATCTTTCCTTCGCCTGTGTTCTCTGTGGTACTCCCGATTAACCCAACGTCCAGGTCACAAGACTGGGAATAATGCTTCACTCTTGCCTCTCCCACTCCCTACACACCCAACCCACCAGCAGAGCCTGCATCCCACCACTCGATGTCCCGACGGGCACCTTCTCAGTTCCCTCTCTCTCCCTGCCACTTGCCCCTTTCAGGACAGCCTCATTTTGCCTCTGGACTTCTGTAAGATCCTCTTACTTCAAGTTTGCCCTCCTTTAAGAAGATTCCCTTAGAGCAGCCCAAACTGTTATTCTTACTTGCAAACCTGATATGGCCACTTTTCTGCCTGAAATATTCCAAAGGCTCCCTGTTTGTTTCAAGACGGAGTCCTTGCATATTTGGTTCTTGCTTTGTTTCCAAGCCTGGATTTCACATTAACTTAACTACCATTATTAAGTGTTTTTAGGTACTTCAAAGCGCTATGCTCTCCCAGCTATCGCTGTCTCACACGTGCTTTCCCCTTTTTCTGGATCATTATCCTGTTCCCGACCATCTTTCATCTATCTTAGTTCTAGCCTGAATGTTACTTTTTCTTCAGCCTTCCCTAATTCTAATAAACTGGTTTTAAATGTTTTTCTTGCGGCTACTCAGAACACCGTGTACTTCCCCTAACGTGGCGGTCATCACGCTGATGCAAGAGCCTGTTTACTCTCTTTCCTCCTCAGACTAGAGTGTAAGCACCATGAAAGTTTGAAATACATAATAATAATAATAATAATAATAATAATAATAATAATAATAATAATAATAATAATAATAATAATAAGTTATTGTTACAATTATACATGTTGTTATTATAATACTTATAATTATACTACAAGTATTATTTAAGTATTTTATTATTATTATTATATTACTATAGATGTATCTGTTTGGAGCTCTAATAGAAATCCTGGGATATAATGAGTGTGTAATAAGTCCATATTACTGAATGAATAAATCATTAAATGAATAATAACATTTCGGTCGATCCGTGAAGGATTAGGCAACGTCAGCACTCCAAGTTAGGAAAGCCATTCCAAGAGGGAGGATTACACAGAGCAATGCACAGAGTTAGACAATGTGGGGACATAAATAAGAAGCTGTGAAGAATATTTTTAAATATGAATAATAAGTAGGCTAGACTGCAAAAGGATGAATCTGGAGGAGGAAGAAGCCAGTCAAAAGATAGTGTAGCAATAAAGGTGAGAGGAAACAACATTTTTGGTGAGTGTCTAAATGTTACATGGGACCTTGAAAAACGTAAGGCTGTTATGACAAGGAAGAGAAGCCATTTAGATAATTTTCTAAATATGCCAATGAAAGTAAATCAACAGACAAAAGATTCAGATCATTTTTTTGTGGTTCTCACCTGGCTGACAGCTTGACACACTGTTAGAAATTGAGAAAGGACGTGCTTCTTTTAGTTACCAAGTGTCCAGCGATTTTTGATGTCTTTTTCTTTCTATCAGCAAAAGGCCAGTGGGGATATCTTTGTTTTCCATCATGGGATTAAGATGTTAGAAATTCATGGGCAGACGAGTCTAGGTGATGTGTTATGTATTTTGAAAGCTGGCTTACAAAGACTTAGACACAAATAGTATTATTATAGTTTTCTTAATATTACAGACCTCTTCCTTCTCAGAATATTAAACTAAATCTTGACTATTAAAGCCACAACTTAAATGTCTAATAGTTAAAAACATTTTGAACAAATACAAGATTTGCAGATACTATTATACATAAAATAGATAAACAAATATAGCACAGGGAGCTATATCCAATACCTTGCAATGGCCTATAATGAAAAAAGAATATGAAAAGGAATATATATATATATATATTCATATATATATATAAATATATGAGTCACTATGCTGTACACCAGAAATTAACACAACATTGTACATTGACAATATGTCAAAGGAAAAAAACATTTTGAACAAATAGAAACCAATATATATTTTTTCCAAGTCAGTGTAAATAATTCTAAAACATTTTTCCTTTTTAGACAGTGTTTTTTTTTTTTTTTTGGAACAAGGATATCATCAAAAAGTGGAAAAGAAAAATTAATCACCCACATTTCCTTCATAAAGAAGAAAGTGCCCGACACACAAGGGACACTTGAAACACCTCTGCTGAAGCAGTAGAAGGAAGTGATGATAAGCTTCAAGCGTCGGAGAAGTGATGAGGAAAATGTTTGGATTCCTTAGTGTTTTTGAAATCACACTGTACATGGGAAAGCTTGGCACCAAAATCATTTACAATCATAACACCCCACCTGTCTCCCAACCCTTCCAAAAAGGGTAAACCTTTGCTTCTAAGGAAGAATGACGAAGGCAAGTTAGACTCACCGTAACTCCCAGAACATTTCCCTGAATGTATTTTTCACCGAGGGTCACACCCAGTGTAGTCTGTCATCAACATATTAAAAAAAAAATGAAATAGAATAGAAAAGAAAATTCAAGCCTGAATCACATATTGTAAGGCTAAGTAGTGTGCGTGAGTGTGTGTGTGTGTGTGTGTGTGTGTGTGTGTGTGTGTGTGTGGTTTTACTGGGTCATAATGCAGAATAAAAGGCCAAATAGATTAATTTCAATCCATGATGGTCAAAACCATTTGAAAGACCTTGCTCAGCCCCAGGCAGGGCCGTTGCTCTGCTCCGCATCCGGCAGAACGTGTTACTGCCAGAGATTTCCACCTCCGTGGAAACATTCCTGTCTGGTGTCTCCTTCCTTTAGCGCTAGGGGTGAACACTGGCTTGCTTTATGTTCTGTCTGCCTCTGTGTGGATGAACAGGAGCAAACGTGCTTCCTACGTGTCCCTCCTGTGTTCTAATCCAATAAATTTCAGCCACCAAAGACTGTCAGGGAAAATGTCGGCAAAAGACCAGCCCTTGTTCTCAATGTACAGTATAAACTTCCATTAAAGAACGAGTTGTCAAAGAATTTTACTATTTGAAAAATGTGAAGTTTAAATAGACCTTCACACTGTGTTTCAATTTCCTGTCTGCTTCGTCTCACTCTTGCTTTCTTTGCTCCTCCTCTGGCTAGCTTTGGATCATCTGTGTCATCCGGTTTCCAAAGACAACTTGGCCTTGAAAGTTATACTGGTGCAGCTGCCCACACTTTCAAGGTCATGAGGAAGATAAATATACAAATGACTAATGAGAAAACATTTTAAAACACTTAAGAATTTGAATGTAAGACAGAAAAGGCACAGCGACCCGGAGTCCTGTTTTTGCCCTGATGCTGGGGAACTTGGTGAGCTCGCTGATTAACAAAGATGCCTGAGCATTGCTACTTGGTACTGCAGCCCTGAGCTGAGCGGCCACCTTCTCTTTGTTCCTCTGAGTTTACTCTTCGGGAAGGCAGAATCTGATCAGGACCTCTTGGGAGCTCTGGGGAGCACGGCAGAGCTGACATAGCAGTGGTCATCGCAGAGCCCCGTCCTGCCGAGCCCTTTAACAGGCTGAGATGTATCTTTGTGGAGCAGTTCCCGAGGGGAGGATGGCACCATCTGACTATTTCCCTCTGTCTTAGTCCATGTGAACTGCTATAGCAAAATGCTACAAACTGGGTGGCTTATAAACAAACAGAAATTTATTTCTCCCAGTTCCAGAGCCTGCAAGTTTAAGATTAGGGTGGCGGCTTGGTCCCCTCCTTCAGGCTACAGACTTCTTGTATCCTCACTGGTGGAAGGGGCAAGGGTCTCCCATTCAGGAGGGTTCCACCCTTATGAGCTAATCACCTCCAAAAGGCCCCACCCGCAAGACGATTACATTTCAGGGCAAAGTCAGATCGCAGCAGCCTCCCCCGCCGGTTCTCTGCGGAGGGGTGAGCTGTCACAGCAGAAGGGAGCAGCTGGTTGGCCGGAAGAGGCAGGCTCCAAGGAGCTTTAGCCCCCTCTTTGAGTCCATCCAGTCCATGAGCTCAATTTGCTAGTGAGAATGAATACTGTAGACCATGGAAATAGTAAAAGCAAGTGGCGCAGAAGCTAGAATGATGAGAGGCCAGGAGAGCTGACTTGCCACGACATAGGGAACGATGGGGGCAGAACTTGCACTTGGGTCTTCAACCCACCGCAACAGCACATTCATCCGCCTGTTCTAATAATAGCATCAGAATAGTGTTTTATAGTTTGCAAACCATGCTTACATATATTATTTCACTCTCTCAACAACACTGTGAAGTAGTTAGAAGACTGTTTTACGCAGATTTCACGGACTAAAGAATAAAGAATCTGAGAGACTAAATGACTCACCCCCGTGTCACCAAGTGCCTCAATTTCAAAGCTGAAATGCAAACGAGAAGCTACACGAAGTGAAATACCTTGCAAAATACCAAGGGAGCAAGGATGTCGGTCATTGAGATTGCAGTCAAATGGATGACAGTTTGATTAAAAACTCAAGAACAGCAGAGATGGGCTGGGGAATGAGGGGGCTCAGCAATCTGGGCTAGGGGGAGCAGGTTGAAGAACAAGTTTGGAACGTGTAAGAGAATAAGAAAAATAACGAATGAGCCACATGCTGGCGAGAAGGAATACCAGGTTAGCAATCACTCCGGTAACAAAATACTTCAATTATTCAATGTCACCTTGGATCTCCCTCTGCTTCCACGGCAGCCCGAGAGCAGCCACCTTCCAAATCAATCCAGCTCTCCTGACAAACTGTCACCGTCTCATTACAGGTGGTTGAGACCACAATGCTACCCCTTCTGGGAACTTGGTGCTAATGAGGGAAAGCCTCAGATTTCTCCCGGGTTCAGCCTCAGGCTGAAGCTGTTACACTGAAAGGATCTCAGGATCCCAAAGAGAGGATGCTGCCCGTGGGAGATCTGGACCACCTGCTTCAGTTCTGAAGCTGTGCCCTCAACTGCCACAGCAGACAGTCCCCAAAAGTGATGTCAAGAAGTAAGAGCAGAAGTTCATTATTTCTAAATATGTTAGAAACAAAGCTGCTTCTGGGGGTGGATGTGTGGCAGGAATGGGAAGGGCCTGGCTACGTGTGTGTATGTGTGTGTGCGCGCGCACTTGTGTGCATGACTTTAGTGCCATCAAACATTTTAGCTGTGTATGCATTACTTAGAGAAAAATTGCAAAATTAACTTTCGAAATCAAAAATAAGAAGAGTGGAGGAAAATGAAAAGCAACGTTGGTGACAGAATTAATCGCTGAGCTGCATAGAAGTCAAGCTCGTGCCGTCCCTGGTGTGAACCTAGGCAGCTGTCTGAGGGCTGCAGTCTCGCAGGAGAAGGAGATGGGACCGGTGGGACTTCCTTCGTTTCCTTGTGGGCAGCATGCAGGGAAAGGGTACCTATTTAGGATTTGGAAAACCTGCATTTTTGGTTCCCTGTCCACACGTTCACTGACTTCTTTATTAGTTTGCTCAACTCATCAATATTTATTGAATGCCTGCTATCTGCCCGCACCTCTGTATGTGGAACAAGCGAGACAGAGTCCCAGCTCCAGGAAAGCTGACATTCTAATGGGAGAGATAATTAATAAATAAGTAAATACCCAAACAATATGGTATGAAACAGTGATAAGTGTTAAGGAAAAATAAAGCAGAGTAGGGAGGGGTTTTGTCTAGAGAAACCCTCTCTAATATGGTCACAGTGATGTGAGAGGCAGAGTTCTAGGGTGGCCCTGAGATCCCCTCCTCCTGATACATACACACCCTGGAGAGTCCCCGCCCCTTGTGTGCTGGTGGGACTTGCGAGAATGATAGAATTTCATTATTGGAATTGTGTTACATTACATGGAAAAGTGGATCTTGTGGGTGTAATTAAGATCTCTAATTAGTTGACTCCAAGTAAACCAAAAGGGATGTTTTCTTGTTAAGAACTACCCTTATGGCAGACAGTTAAAAAAGGGGGGCCTCCATGCCACAACCTTTAGGGACTAAAAGATCTTGGGAGAGGACATTGAGCTCCAGATGAGACCACAGCCCACGGACAGCTTGATTTCAGTCCTATGAGACCCTGAGCAGAGAACTCTCTGCCTGGATTTTGGACCTACTGTGAGATCATACATGGGTGCTGTTTTAATTTGTTACAAAGTAAAAGAAAACGAATACAACATTACATTAGCAGTTACCAATTTGACTTTGCTTTCCCCAAAGGCAAGCCACCAATGCAAGCAACTTGTAACACACTACTTGCCAGATCCCACCTCTCCAAACTTCCAGAATTTCACTTTGAAGGGAAAAAACAGAGAAGGCCGAGCAATCAGAAGCTCATGTGGGATATCTTTTCCATCATTGCAATGGAGAATTCCTGGCAGCCAGGACCATGGCTCCTCATTGGCACGGTGCCCTCCCCTTGCCGACCAAGCCCTGGCTCACCCCTTCTCGGGGGCTAGTCTGGTCTTCAAACACACGGAGCACAATGATGTCACATAGACTTGAGGACGAGGTGAGCTGGCTCCCTGTGTCTCAAAGCTTCTTAGCATAATGATGTTTTATGGCTCTTTACGACAGCCCATTATCCCCCCAAAGGGAGGACAGCAGAAAATGAATATTTTATTGGCTCCCATACACTGGGCTCGGCCTGATGTAAAAATAAATGTTCTATGACATTCATCTTTATAAAATGCATTCTCCCAAACCATAAAAGTGATCCAACAATTCATCTTTCTACGTATCTCTCAGCAGTAATGGTAAGTAAATAATTGTGGTCATATTCTTGGATGGTCCTGGTGCTGGGACAAGTTTTGCTTGAGTTGTAATGATTTCTCTTATACAAAGGCAAACTATGAAATGCTGGTTGGAGATCTGTCTCATTTCAATATCGCTGTTAGATATTTCTCAGTCAGATGAGGACTGAAATTTTCTTATGAGATGATCTAGGATTTTCTGCAGAATCATGACTTTAAGAGTCTCAGTATCTCGGGGGAAGAAAAAAAACTAAAACAATCAATTAAACGTCTCAAACATTAAAAATTCCTTTTGCTATAAATGAGTTGCAAATGACATTGAGAGGGTACAGATGACATGGTGGGGGTATCAATGACTATCTGGCAATGGCTGTGAAAGGCTTCTCCAGGAAGGTGATAAAAGAGAAAAAGAGAACAGTTAAGTCACGGGAGAAAAAGTAGTGTCCAAAAGGCATTCACGTTGCAGGATGGGTTGAAAGTTCGACCGGGACAAATTTTGATTGTTATCCTATATCAGATTCACTGATTGAACTCTCCTCTATGTTGTATTAATTTTTACTTGTTTATCTTGGATTTTCTAGATGGAAAATGTTAATTATTTGTTTTACTTTCTCAACAGCATTTAGAATGACGGACCACTCCTTCCATGCTGAAGTATCTTCTGTTCTCGTCTTCTCTCCCTCCACACTCTGTCATTTTTTTTTTTCCCCAGCATCTTTGGCTAACTCATTCTCATTTTATTCTTCTAGCACTTTCTCTTCTAATCAAACATTTAATTTTGAAGATTCTTAGGATTTGTCTTTGAACATAGTTGCTTCTGGCTTTATATTGTCTTTCTGTTTCTGCTACATTTTATCCACTCCCATCACTCAGTCATGGCTTATGTTAGAAACGGAGTTGAGTTGCAGTATATCTGCTGTATCTCCAGATAGATCACGATTTCTCAGGCAGAAAGAAAGGGAAGGGCAAGTGGGCAAAAGAGCAGTGCTCGTGTCGTGAAAGCAAAGGCTTTCCCTGCAGTTCCTGGAAGAGTTTCTTCTGAGTCATGTGACCAACCTGATACAAGGATAAGTCTGAGAAGGTGTGCATTTTCAGTTGGGCATCTTATCTCTTAAGAGTCTTGCAAACAGTGGAGAAGGGGAGAATGAATATTGGATCGACAGCGACTCCCAAATCCATATCTTCAGTCTTGATCTGATTTTGGAAATCCAAACTAATATATCAAGTATCTATTTAACAAGTTCAATTTGATACCTTGGAACACCTCATATGAACTAGTCCAAAGTGATACTTCCCACTCAACGTTTTCTGCCTTTCATTTTTCTAAGGTCGGGAAATGATTGTGTCAATCACCTGTTAGTTAAAGCCCAAATCTTGGCATTGTTTTCACTTCTCATCTCTCATCACTTCCTTCCACGTAAAAATTACCAAGTCCTGTCTCATCTTGAGTACATCTACTTCTTTCTAACCCTAACCCTAACCCTACCCCCCTAGTCCTGGCCACCATCCTCTCTTGCCTAAAATACTTTCATGGCCTCCTAAATAATCTCTTTTCATTCATTTTTGCCCATCTCCAGTAAAATTTTCATACGTTACTTCCAGTAATTTTGAAAAGTATAAATCTGACATTAACCCTTCCCTGGTTAAAGTCAATTAATAGTTTCCAAACTGTTTGCTGGCCAGCAATTGTTGAAGTTAGGAGTCCATCCCCCATAGAACCTGGGAGGCAGAGGCCCTGTCTTTCCTGATGAGAACATTTCAAAGGAATGGCTCTTGGGTCCTTGAAAAAGGTGTGTCTGAGTTGTATGTGATACACAGTCCCAATAGCAAGCCCTTCCCAGTTACTTCTTCATGAAAGGCCTGTGGTCTGATGTTGGCTGGAAGAAACGGTAAACGTTACTGGCAGTGTTGAGCTTCAAGGGCAGGCGTTACAGTCGGGGGCTGGGACCGCCCTAGGGACACGGCCTCACGCTGCTAGAAGTCGTGCTGGAGTTTGCTCACGTCCTTTCCTGCAGGGCTCTGGATGGAGCCGATAAGGGTCTGCAGAGAATTTAGTAGTTCTCAAAATGCCTGAGGACTGAGAGGAGGAAGCGGGAGGAGGGAGGCAGAGCCTTCACACGATGAGGCAGGAGAGAGGAGAGGAAGGAGGACTGGGTTAGAACAGGGACAGACCCTAAGTCAGTCTAAGACAGTTTTGGCCAGGCTGATGGGGAATCCTCACAAGTCACCAAAGTCCTTGAAGTTACAACGAGAGGAGTCCCCATCCCAGAGGGAGGGGCCTGCCCTAGTGCCCTGACCATGGTTGGTCATTGGCTGAGAGCAGCCCCGGGGGGGGAATGTGACTTCAGTGTGAACGAGGTGGTGAATCCAGGGGCAACGGCAGCTGGGGCTGTAGCCAACTCTTGGCTCCACAGCAGGCAGCCCCCAGGCTGTTTCCACGGCCACCACATCTCCTTCCTGTCCATGTTGCCAGAGCACCGGGGTCATTCCTCTGCACTTGCTGTTTCCTCTGCATGCAACACTCTTGGCTGATACACATAGAGACCCTCAGGTGGTGAGGACTCGAGCTGTGCTCAAATGCCCCAGTCCCGGGAAGACCTTCCAAACCACCCCGTCCCGAATGCTCCCCACTGGTATTTGTATAACTTCCCTGATGCCCTTTCTCCTTCCTGAGGACTCACTACCATCCAACATATCTTGTATTTTATTGTTTATTGTTTGTCTCCCCCCGACTAGTACATAAAGGATTTTTGTCTTGATTGTGACTATTTTCCCAGCACCTAGAATGGCATTAGAAACATAGTAGGTGTTTAACAAATGCCAATAAAGTAAACTCACTTTGATAAAAGCAAGGTGACTACAGACTCTTCACCGCAGAACATTCCAGTCTTTCTTCTGCAGCTTGGGAAAGGTAAACTGATGTCTTCTTACAGGGTTGGCACTAGGGTTATTCATAGGCTAAATTTTTTGGCTGTGTCCAAGGTTGGGTTTTTTAATGTTCCTATTTTAATCTTCAAAGTTGTCTCACCAATAAAGCAAATACTAACTTCCCACTTGATGAAACAACTGGGTATCAGATAATTCCTAGAACTAAGATCGTCCTGAGAAACAACCTGAAAATCCCAAACTTACTTCCACTAGGGGCCTTATTTTAGGATTATCCCAGGATTGTCTTCTTCCTCTGATATGGGGGTCAGAGACGGGGTAGGGAAGGCAGCTTCAGGATGGCTGCTCTGTTTTACAACTAGTGTGACTTCTAGATTTTCTAGGCTTTGCACAACCTCATTCCCTGGGTTGTCAAAAAACATCAGAAAACCTACAAAGACCTAAGCAATTATTCCATAGAGTCACGTTTTACGTCCCTTGTTACGTGCTGCTTTAAGGTCTACTGACATTCGACACCAAGGCACAAACTATTGTCCCATTTAGAATTGAGGGAATACTCACCTCACACAGCTGACTTGCCAAGATAATAGATGGGAATGACAAAAACCAAAAACAAAAACAAAAACAAACAAACAAAAAAAAACCCAGAACACTTGGACAAACTTTTTCTTTTTCCTAATATCCAGAATGAAAGACACAGAGAGAAAATGATCTCCCCCAGATGGATGAAAATTAAACAATGACCTCTGGACGACAATAACCCTCTTTCAGATTTTATTCTCAACTTCCGAAGCAGAAATGAACCAAGACACTAAAGTCAGTCTGACATGTATATTGCCAGTCTGTTTATGAATCCCAGTTTTATCACAACACAAATAGATAAATAATAGAAGCCCATAATGCTTGCCTTTGAAATGGTAGTTAAACTGAAACTCAGGATGCAGGAAACAAAAGATGAATGGCCTTTCATAAACATGTTTTTACAACATAATCTGCTCATATAAACAACTGGCAGTTCATCCTTTGGGGATTCTTGTTAGCCAGGATTTTCGGAGCTTCACTGAATGGATTGAGTTTCAGAATTATTTCCCAATTTTGTGCTGTTTGGAGGAAACCTCTGTTTACTGTATGTAAATGCACAAGACATTCTGTTCTTTTAGGGACTCAACAAAGAGCCCTTCAAATAGGCCAATTTGGCAAATAAGGAAATCGAGCCTCTTCAAAGGATGACAAATGAAGTCTAGTAAGAGATAATGTAAGGATAGTGGCTATTTTCTTCTCTTTAAAGTTTCTAAATTTGGATCAAAACAGACATGGGTATTTTTCTTTGATTAAAAACCCATCTAGGGCTTTTTGCTCTCTCCTTGAATTCTTTGCTTCTCTTCTGGTCCTCAGACAGACCAAAGTCAGAAAACAGACTTGCCCCATGGACGAAGTCTGCAGCAGACAGCGGGGAGCGGCGAGGCAGTAAATCTTAGTTGGGTTAATATTTCCACATGTCTGGCAAATACCCTTGGAAGGCCGGGAGTCCAGACAGTGTGAAGCAGGTGCCCCAGCACGCGCCTTCCTTGTGTATCCTGCTCAGCCTCTGCACCAAATCCAAGTGCTGTTTGTACACCTCCTGATTTTGCCTAAGCTGAGCTTGGCCGGCAGGCAAAGGGCAGTCCTTCTGTGGTGCTGGCTGGACACGGCATGACTAATGACTGGAGTCAGCCAGGTACAACTCCTGGGCAAGGGCACTTAGAGAAGTCTCACCTTACCAAGGGCTCACAAATGTGGTTTTATAACTCCGAGGGAACTGGTCGCTTTCTTAAATGCTGACTCTTAGGGGAAAACTAAAAATTAACATCCTAGTGATGCCTACGAATTTTGGTCTTCATTCATGATACTTGAGTATCTCAGTTACTTTTTAGTGTTTAAAATACAGATAGTTTTGTATTATACAGATAGAGCCACTGTTTTCATACAATAAATATAATGCACTACAAATACGAAAATTTATAACACATTTCCCAACAAATATGACTGAGGTCTAATTAATACTCCCTCATTTTTTCTGTTTAAAAGGACGTGTTAGCTAGCCATGTCTTAGCAACACCTTTTACTCACAGTTTCGTTTAAACTGGAGGTGATACAGTTTACGGGTGTTCCGTCCATTTTATGAATATTTCTGATGAATGTTTCTGATGTCTCCTGTTCTTCTCTTCCTGTGCTTTCTTCTTCTTCTGACCCTGAGCGATAATTTTATTTAGGGATGTCTGTGTGATGAGCCCTGCTTTTGAGCATCTGGATTTACATAATTTCTCTGTAGTTTAGATGAATGTAAATACAGAGGTGATGGAACCTTTCCTTAAATTATATTTCCTTTTCAATACTGATCAACTTAGAGAAGCTCTACTTCTTTTTAAGCCCAACACCAGCACATGAAAATAAACTGAATTTTGGTCTTGCTGTTTACAGTTTTTGATTTCTCATTTCGTTTTTTTTGTTGTTGTTGTTGTTGTTTTGGGGGGATAATTAGGTTTCTTTGTGTATTTTTAATTAATTATTTAATTTAATTTAATTTAATTTTATTTAATTTTATTTTATTTTATATTTTATTTTAGTGGAGGTACTGGGGATGGAACCCAGGACCTTGTGCATGCTACGCACACACTCTACTGCTGAGCTATACCCTCCCCCTCCCATTTTGAATCTCCTCTCTGAAGGAACTGTATGAATGCTCTTAAAACAATGCAGATATCAATGATGAATCCAGCCAAGAAAGAGCACGTGTGCAAAATAAAGAGTGTATATGTCTTCCTTCACCTTAAAAGAGAAGAAGAAGGAGGAGCAGGAGGAGGAGGAGGAGAAGTAGAAGAAGAAGGTGGATAAAGAGGGAGAGAGGGAAATGGTTCACGCACAGCTATCTGTAAGTGTATGTGTGTGTTTAGATGTTTTTGCGTCAAACTTCCGCTGTGACCACTGGTTACCCAGAAGTGTTGAGAAGAAGAATTATTACATTTTTTTCGCCCATCAAGAAATATTTGCCACTTCTGATTACACAGGACTGAGAAGACCAGAGTTAAAAGGGGCACCATCTTTGTTTCAGCGTCACAGTCCTGGAGTGAGCAACTGGCACTTGGCGATGTGAGCCTGACCCTGGGTCTTTAGCCTTGTCTCCCCTTCTAGAGTTCATGCGCCTATCCATCTCATTTAGTTCCGTCTGAAGACTTGAATGCAGACCCAGACATCTTTATGAAAGGTAGCTTCTTGCATGTTTCCATATTGTATTTAGAACGTTGAAGCTTTTGAACGTGAATCTTGACACCCTCCTTCAGAGTCTGCCTCCATCCTGGTGCCACCTGGCTTTTATAAATGATAAGATGCTGATGCTGGCCTGTTTAAATAATATTTTCTTTCTGTCTCTCAATTTTCTGTTTGACAACACTACAGAACTCTCTGACTCAGAACCCATTGGTATTTAGATATTATAAACATATACCTCCCTAAGTTAACTGCTGTAATAGTCAAATCCTTTGCTTCAGCATCTCGTTTATGCGTTCTCATCAGTCTGACAGATCTTTCTGACCTATTTTGTTGCTTAGCACAGACAGCAAGTCATGTTCTATGAACCAGAGAACATCAAATTGCCTTCAGTATCACACTATGCTGAGGAGTAACGGCAAATATGATTAGTGCAGTAACTTCAACCAAATAGGGGTGAGTCTTGAATGTCCAGCTTAGGAGTCCAAAGTTTATCCTAGAGAAAAGGAGAGATGACAGCACGAAGCCAAAGTTTAAGGAAGGCTGAGTTATCTGTCTGACACCAGAGAGCAACACAACACCTGGGAGTGACCAGCGTGAGTAGCAGGTGACTTGAGTCCTAGTCCGTATCCCCTAAATGTGGTTTTGAGGAAGTCATCTCTGTTGTTTTAGTGCCCTAATCTCTAGAATTATGTCTTTCTAAGGTCCTTTTAAGAATCCAGTGACTGTATTGTATTTTATCCTCAGTGAAGTCATAATAGAAATAATCAAACTCATGATTTCCACTGGACAGAAATGTCCCTGTAAGTAAACGAGGTGCTTGGAAGGAAGAGCAGAAGAAATCTTAAAAAAAAAAAAAAAAGAAAAAAAAAAAAAGAAAAACATAAAGCCCATTGTGTTGAAACACTCTGTTGATGGATTTACCTGATGCTATAATTTCAGCATCCAAAATCATCACCTGTAAGTTTGCTTTAACTTCAGGGAAATTTTATAAGCAAAACCCAACGCGTTATTGGAGGAACAGTGACACACACAATAGCTTTTTTGAGGATGAGTCACTATAATTACAGGCCCCATGGGCATTCTGGGCTGAATCTGAGCAGCAGAAAATGAGTTTTCTCACTGATCAAAGATGCACTTTGGTGACTACTGAGACCTACATAATTGCTGTAATTATTATTTTTTGTTTGCTATCATTAGCAGATACTTTCACAAAGAAAACATCTCACTATGTGATCTTGGGTGAGTTACTTATTTAGTTCTTCATTTAACACAAGACATTTTAGACTAAGCATTTTCTTGTAGTATTATAATGTTATGAATTCTAAATAGAGACACTTTAACATATCATAAAAATGCAACTTTTTCACTGAATAATCTGATCTTTAATGTTGCATATCCAGCCTTGATTTATCCACTAAACAGATTTGAGAAACTGCTCCCTGTCTTATGAGACTTAAAAAACAAGGATGTTCAAAGGCCAGTTGCCTTCTTCTAATACCAACAAGTGAGCTTTCCCTTTTCTGAGTCTTATTTTTAAATGTATAGGCCTAATATCATTCTTTTTAGAGGACACATCCTATTGCTTAATTATAGAAATATCTGATTTTGAAAGGCTCTGTGGCGTTTCCCCTTACATGAAAATGGAGTTATCTTCTGATGACTACCTTAAAACATCCCTTACATTATTCACAAAATATTTATTTCAGTGATATAACCCTGGACTGTGATTCTTACACACACTGTGTTTTGAGAACTGTTGTGCTAAATTGAAAGACAAGGCAAGTCCACAAGGCTGAGTGTATTGATTATTATGCCATGCAGCCCGGAGAATTAGGAAAGCTGCCTGTATAAGTCAGTCCAAGTCCAAATTGACGGTGTATAACTCCCAGTCTGAGAACAAAGGCCTGGGAACCGGAGGCGGGGTGGCGGGAACACTGGTGTAAATCCCATAGTCCAAAGGCCTGAGAACAAGGAACTCACGCCAAGGGCAGGAGAAGATGGATGTCTCAGCTCAAGAAGAGAAAGCAGGAGTATCACCTTTCTCCACCTTTTTGTTCTTTTTGGGCCCTCAGCGGATTGGGTGATGCCCACCTGCGTTGGTGAAGGCGATCTTCTTTACTCAATTAATGACTCACATGCTAATCCTTCCCAGAAACACCCTCATGGATACATCCAGAAATAATTTTACCAGCCATCTGGGCATCCCTTTGCCCAGTCAAGTTAACACGCAAAATTAACCCTCACACTGGGCATTTGAACCCTCATTCCCTTAAAACTGTCAGATCCCTAACAGCAAATAGGAGACACAAATTTCTCACTAAAGCTAATGAGATGTAAGATGCACCACCTCTCACCTGCACAAGGAACCTTCCAAGGCCCTGGACAGAACTACAGCAAAGTATTCATACACTTTTTCACAAGTTGTAAATGTCAGATATTTACTTCCGATTGGTCAAGACTGTGGCCTCTTTTCACTTACCCTCTTAACTTACCCTCTTTCGTACTCCCCCTACTGGTTAGAAGTATTGGCCTGGCCAAGGACATTTTAGGGATCTAGTTAAGGGCAAATCAAGTTGGGGTACCTATAGTTTGAATTTGCCTCTGTGTGGTTAGTATGGTTCTCAGTCATTTCTGGGGTGGAGTCAAGTTATTGTCAGCTAGTCCAAGTGCAGAACTGGCTTCCAGGAATTTTTCTACCACGTGCTGTGCCAAATTACCAAGCATCAGGCTTTGAACATGCCCGACCAGAGGTTGGACCTCAATATGGATGTCAGTCATGTACCTGGCACTATAAACAAGTAAAAGGAAAGGAAAGGAAAAGAAACAAAACTTAGAGTTCACAGAGCCTGGAGTTAATCTGCATAAAATCCTTCCAGTCATTAGACATGCAAAATTTTAAGTGAGGGATTTGTTTCTCATTGATAACCTGGTCAAAACAGAAGTTCTTTTGTGTCAAAAATTTTCAATAATGCAGTGTGTTTTATTTTAAATATATATATATATATGTGTATATATATATATATATGCATTCATACACACTGAAATCACATGAAATCATCTGTAACAGTTCAATATGAGAGAAACTTGATAGAAATTTCTCTCAAGTTCAACAATAATATTATGCATTTTCATTATGTTATCAATATTAAGTTGCCAATCTAAAAAGCATATTTCCTAAATTCTCTATCATAAAAAACAAATTTTGATCAATCATACAAGATAAACAGATTACCTAGGGCTGGCAAAACAAAGTACCACAAACTGAGTGACTTAAAACCATAGCAATCTATTGTTTTCCATTTCTGGAAAAGTTCCAAAGTCCAAAATCAGGTGTTGGCAGGGCCATGCTCCCTCTGAAGCCTCTGGGGCAAGATCCTTTCTTAATTCTTCCAGTATATGGTAGCCCCAAGTGTTTCTTGGCTTATAACAGCATCACTCCAATCTCTGCCTCCAACCTCACATGGTCTCCTTGGGTTTCCGTGTCTTCACATGGACTCCTGTCAGATTGGATTAGGGGTCCACCTTATTCCAGCATCACCTCATCTTCATTTAACCAGTTACATCCTATGTCCAACTCAGATCACATTTTGAGCTACTGGGTGTTAATGCTTCAATGTATTGTTTTTTGAGGGGGGCACATTGAATTCATGAAACTAGAGAAAAAATTAATTTATCTCTTAATTCTCTCCATAGAGATGTTTATGTTCCTAAATTGGTGTCCTATCAATAAGGGATCAAAGGTATTTAGTCAAAAATATTGCCCCTCCAAAAAAAAAAAAAAAAGGTAACAGAGATATGACAGGCTTTTAATTTAGAAAAAAATGTTTCAAAAACTCTTTTGTGATTTCTACGTTAAAGACTTTTTATGTTTGAAATTTGTTGTGATTTCTTTTCTTATTCTAACAAAATCACTTTTATATCTAATTTTTATTCTTAACTGTATATCCTGTTTTCTTATAGAAATCCTACATATCCAGAAATTATAAAAGATTCAGGTCCAATATCTTATAGTAACCTAGAATGAAAAAGAATATGAAAATGAATATATGTATGTATATGAATGACTGAGCTGTTATGCTGTAGACCAGAAATTGACACAGCATTGTGAACTGACTATACTTCAAAATAAAACAGAACAAGCAAACAAAAAATTCAGGTCCAGCAAAACTCGGATCTACCTCTAGGGGTCAGTACTTGTTCCTGTTTGCTTGGGTGGATTCCAGATGATCATGCTAGCATCATTCTGACACTGGGGGCATACGGTGCTGGTTCCTGCCTGCCTCTGCTCACGGATCTGCCATGGCTGGCTTCTATCTCTCTATGGTGGGAAGATGTGGTCCTTCCAAACGCTCACAAAGCTACGTTATCTATCTTTCTCCCCATGAGTATTACCTTCTTCTACTTCTTGACTTCTTCTCCCACATCTGCCCCTCTTCCCCCACCTTCTCTCTGCTTCTACATATTTACTATTCAGACAGTCTAGCCATCATGCCCCCAGACCCCACCCTGGCCATGCCCTTGTCTGGACTGCTCTTCCCCTGTTATGTGAGAGGCTATTGCTTGACTCCACTTAGTTTTGTGTTCAAGTGTCTACTCATCCAAGGGTGACATTTGAGCAACCCCATGACTGACCCCAGCACCAGCACTCCTTGGCCCCACACAGCTGCTTATTAGCCACAGCACGTCTCACGGCTGACGTACCAGGCATTATCGGGTTTTATCAGTGCACATATTCCACACGTAGACTCGTGTAACTGGAGACTGTCTCTCTCCCACTACTGTACGCCCTGGAGGCAGGTCTGCTCGGATCGCAGTGCCCAGAACAATGCCAGGCACATATTAGGGGATCGATAAGTATGATGATTGAATCACAGATTTTGATGTTGTTGTTAAGATTAAACCAGAAATAGGAGCCTTAACTTAGGTGTTAGGTTCTAAAATCAAAAAATGAGTTAAATTGAATTGAGAAGTGATCTAAATGCCATGATCTCATTTGGCTGCAAATAGGCTGCTCCCCGGGTTTGCTCCTGTTTTTCTTTCTAGTAGTTTTCAGTAACATTTATTATTATTATTATTATCATTACTATTATTACTATCATTAGTTTGTGTGTACGTGTGAGTTATGCCTGAAGAGATTCTGGAGCGGAAGATCGTCCTGGTTTTTCCTGGGATGCAGGAGTTAATTACCAGAATGAATAATTGTTCAGATTTGACCCTGGACTCTCACGGAGAGCAGGATTACAGCCCCCACATGCTGCTCGCGCTCCCCCGGAGATCTGCTGTCCAGGATTTGTGGCCGAGCTGCTCCAGCAGACGCAGTTGTATGAAACAGCAGACTTCTCTAGGTGTGGCCCCTTGTTACTGTCCTACTGGCTTGAGTCAGCATTAATTGCTTGGAAAATGAAGGTTCCAATGGAAGAGACACCTGCTGGGTTTCTAATGCTCCTTTTGGTACCAATTCAAGCTGCTTTTATCCAGGTTTCCAGAGACTAGTTAGGCTTCAATGCACGGTCAGTTTTCACCATCATTCATCATGCCAGGAAGGAGACTCGGTGTCTATTTTGGCAAACACTTTTCATCCTGGTGGGAAGTCGTCCATCTTCTAAAGACTATGGCATAAAACAAATAAAAATTTTTGTAGGGAGAACACCAATCTCATGATTATCCCAACTTTGCTTTTCTGTTAAGATGGCTTTGTATCAGAAGCATGGATCTTTAATGCCTGTGAAATGAAATTAGGTTTTGCTTTTATTCTGTTTACTGTCGTCAGGTTACTTAACCTCCACTTCTTGTGCTGGCCCAATTAGGGTGTCAGGCTGTCAGAGGTCTGTGTACTTACTTTGGCCCCTTCAACTCCAATTCTAAATATTAATTACCTTTCTGGTGTATTATTTTTCAGTGAATCAGACTGAGATAGGAGCACGAAAGGTTGGAAGTGCACTCTAATTGGTGGTGCTTTTAAAAAAGGGGTCTGCTAATGTGGAGGGTGGGTTAGCCCGGATGTTAGCAGCGCACAAGTACCAGAGAGATTGTAAGGGAAGGACTGAATCAATCCTAGAAATACAGATAAGGTATTTTGTTTGTTTGGATTTGTGTTTATTTTGAGTATGTTCTAAAATATTCAAAAGAAAAGTATTTATCCCTTTTAAGAATGAGCTGTCCCAGAGCAGAAAATTAAAAGCAATAAAAACATCTTCTAGGACTTGCTAAAATCTTTTTAAAAATTCTGTCCTTTCCCATGTGGAACTACTGTATTCCAGGCTGAGCTGACCAGCTGGGAAGTAAGCGACATGTCCCGAAGGCAACCATCCTGATTCAGGGGCAGGAAGCAGTTACTAGATTTGTTAAGGTCCAAATCTCATGCAGCATGAAGTTTGTTTTTCAATTTTTTTTTCTTTTCTATTTTCAGTGTGGAAAAAGAAAAGAAAAAGAAAAAACAGAAGCACAGTGATTACAAGAGACAAATAAATGTTTTAAACACTTCCTAGAATTATCGATCTATTCTCTGTTAGGAAAAATTGTCCATCAAAGTTAGAAAGAATAAACCAGTATCTGGGAAAATCATGAACAACCATCAGTGTAACCACTAAAGAAAAGACAAGAGCTGACAACTCAGGTCCAGGAGATCTGAGACGGATTAAGTGTGTCTTTCTAGCAGGGAGGGGCTAAGCATTGTTGGAAAGGGGGTGGGGGTGGACGAGGAGAACCTTCAAGATGCCTCAACAGCCGATGCTGTCTTGGGCACGTCAGTTTTAGGAAAGAATCCAGAAGGAAGAGTCAAGGATTGGGACATTGATTCATTACAACTACCTGTGCCTGGGCAGACCTTGGAAAGTCACTGCGTTAACTCAGGACACACACCCAGTACATGAACACTGTGCTAGAAGGATTGAGTCACCTGTTTGGTCAAAGCCCAGGCAGTTCTTTAACTGGGTCTAGGCTCTGATCTAGGCTCTGTCTTATTCTAGATCTGAGATAATGAGGTAATTGGCTTTATTCCCCTGACATCAGTGACAAGGAGTGACACCCCCACTCAGGATTGCAGGGAAGCTTAAATAAGATAACTCAAATAGTACATTTAGCACAGTGCTGGGCATAGGTGAGTGTTCAATGAGTGGTCATTAGAACGAACAAACAAACAAAACTATACCTGTAGACAGACACACACACGCACACACATATTGTGCATGTGCATGTGCGTGTGTGTGTGTGTGTGTGTATTATCAAAAGCATATGTGATGAATCAGAGGTAGTCCAGGTATACATGAGAGTTGACATTCACTCATGTTTCTAATTCAAAATTTGCCGTTTTGCAAAATGACACTGACATGCTTTTGATCTGTGCCTATTTCGTAAATCCTCACAGTGACCCCTAACCCTATGAATGTTTTTTCAGAATCAGCATCAGCTCTGCCTACAGACCACCAGGAGGAAGCAGCACAAATGCACCCTGTCTCTCATACCAACACGAGCTCATTCTTTGCAAGTTATTACACAATGTGTAATACCAGCAACATTTGACTGGAGATGGTTCTCATTCCAAATATTTCAGATAGCCAGCAATGATAATAAAAACAGAGACTTTAGAAAAAAAAATACATTCATATGCCAGGTCCATCTGTGTCAACATAACTGCCTTACTCAGCTGTCTTATTTTAACAGGATAAAATTCTCTGCAGCACTGAATGAAGGTCGGATGCGCTAGTAAAACAGAGTATCATGACAGAAAAGCATTCTTGTTTTCTTTGTGCCTGCGGCTTCCAAGTTGTGTGTCTGGCTTGGATGCCCCTAACGTCTCCTAAGAACTTCAAGACTTGAGACACTGTTGGAGTATTGTTTTTATCTGTTGCCCAAAGGCATCTTGAGCATAACACAAGCGCTGTCAACATCAAACTGAGACCCATCCCAGAGACCCTCGTTCCCACAGGTTGCCCAGGCACTAGATAAAATCACAACTTTTGGAGTCAGAGGAGACCTCAGAGATGCCTGCTTCCAAGCAAGGATATTTTCAACTCCATCTTAAATCCTAATCAACAGAGACACTAAGGAGACACGGCATCTAAGTGTAATATGCTGTCCTGGGTGAAACAAAAGAAGGAAACAAACATTTTTTTTAAACATGAAAAGGGAAGGAGTGACAACTAAGGAAATCTGAAGAAGTATGGACTTTACCTCGTAAGATATAGGTGAGTCTTGAACAGTGCGGGGGTTGGGTGGCAGACCTCCGCACAGTGAAAAATCCACGTACTATTTCTGCCTCAAAAACAAAGGAATGATAAGTGACTCACCCAAAGGCAGGAAGCTGAAAGTTTGGGTGGAATCAGGACTCAAACCCTAGTTCTTTTAATCCCACATATTGTGATCTAATCGAACACAACCTTTTCCACATACTTAGTTATTTGAAAGATCTGTGAAATGAAAATACAGGTACTGTCTTTATCAGAAAAAAAAAATCCAAGTATGATTGGATCTGCACTGTTCAGACCATGTTGTTCAAGGAGCAGCCATATATCAATATTGGTTCATTAATTGTGAAAGTTGTACCGCCCTAATGACAGGTGATAATAATCCAGGAAATTGTGTGTGAAGTATATGGGAACTTGCTATGAGCTGCGTGTTTTTTTCTGTAAATCTAAAACTCTCCTAAAATAAAAAGTGTGTTTAAAAAAGAATCACAGTGGCTTAAACCATTACCCAATTCTGTATTCAGGAAAGGAATGACAAAACTGACCTTTTATTCCAATTGGTTATGGTCACTTTTGTGTTACGAATGCTTAAAAGAGCAAATGTGTGAATTCCTTTGCAGTCTGTAATCTCCATGCCTGCTGAAATTGTGTCTGGCCAGAACACAAACAGGATCGGCTATGGGCTGACTACACCCAGGACTTGGGTCTATTCCCAGGGCCCTGGCATCTGAGGGAAGTGTCTTAACTAGAGATTCTCACACCCTACCTGCTACCGGCCACTGCTGCCATGACACCCTGCCCAGGGGGCCTCAGCTGGTGCTCCGCATAGTGCAAGGTCCACAGGGGAGGGGGAAGGCCTCTTTGGGGGAGGGGTGGGGGAAGGTCATTTGGATAAGCTGTCCTCTTGGGTGCAGGGTAAACTACAAGGCCTTGGGTAATTCTCCTTGCCTCCACACCACGTTGCAGGAACTTGCATCTCCTCCATTGCGAGGAAATCCTAAAACCCTACACTGTAAGGTGTTTGCTCCAGGTGACAACAGAAACTTGGGGATCTTCTGAAAAAGGAAGCAGAGACCAAGAATGAGGAAGTGGCCTGCCCCCAGTCACAGAGTCAGCCAGTCCCAGAGCCGAGAGCAGAATACAGCAGTCCAGAAAGCTCCAATGCTGGGGACATTAACAGCCAGAAGCTCTTGTTTCAAAACAGAAAACGTAAAATGGACAGTTATGGGAAAGTGTAGAATTGTTGGCCAGTCGTCCTGCACCAGATAAACTGATCAGTTACTTTTGGGGACGCCACGTTGAATCCCATTGGACCATCGGTTAGAAGTTCCTTAAGCTTATAATTATTTCAGGAGAAAATGACAGCTAGTGGCTAATGTTACATTTTTCAATTTACTCAGCTGCCTGAAGTCCATATAATTTATAAGTCAAATAGGAAATTATAATTGAAATTAGAGATCGTCTTGGACTAAATGCTGATGAATATTTGACATATCACAATGTGTGGATTGCAGCTAAAGCAGGGCTTAGAGATACATTTATAGTTTTAAATGCTAGTTCAGTGGTGCTGTTTTCCTGAGATATTTTACAGTGTTATCCCTCACGTTCGGTTTGTCAGTGTCTCTATGCATCAGTCTCACTTCCTGTCTGACATTCACTTCTCAGATTAAATTTCCAAGGAGAATACTCTACTCAGGTAATAATAGTGAACCAGAAGCTTAAGGGTTGGTTGAACAATGAAATACAGGTTAAAATAATATAAGTACCGTGTTTCTTATACAGTGCTATTTCTGATAGTTTGTATAAGTACATATGAATAATTAAGAAACAATGATCATTGTCTAAAAACACGGAACAAATTTAAGATAACTCAAAATAATGGGACAAGGCAATTTATTATTTCACAGTTTTAAGGAAAAGCCTTATGAGATTTTGGCACTGTTCCTCACATTTGGGTTTCCATGGTTGCCCTAGAGATGCCAATTAAATTCTCCTAGGTCTTGTGTCTATCATTCAGATACTGGTTGCAACAGCTTATATGGATAATGTTGACACTTATAAGCATTTGTTTAAAAAGCAATAATAATATTCAACTTATAAACACTGTTTTCTACAACTTTAAAACATTAAAAATTACCTAGGTAGTAAATACTTACTGTAGGAAATTGGGAAATACACACAAGTAGGGAAAAAAGACATTTATAATTCCATCACACAAAGGTAATCGCTTTCAGCAATTTGTTATGCATATTCCAGGTTTTACACATATTTATCATATATTGAGGCAACAGATTAACTTTTAGTATAAAATGCTTTAAAATGGCACCTTAGTTAGAATGTGATTTAAAGAAATACCTACGTACAAATTGTTATTGTTTCACTAAACCCAAATGTTATCAACTGAGTTTTCGTGAAGCTTTTATACTTCAAGCAAAATTTTACATATGAGAGTTCTTGACTGCAAATAGCTAAGCATAAAGTTAATATATTGGAAGTCTATTAGGAACTATCGAGATGGAGAGTCAGTCTTGAAAAATGATCAGGAACCAAAGGTAGCTCAGGCAGGAATTACCGCAAGGCCATGCACACTCGTGTGGATGCCACAGCCGTCACCGCTGCACACAGACAGGATTGCAGCCAGGACATCTGTGCTTCCAGCACCACTGCTTCTGCTCCAGTGCTGCCGGATGCTGCCAGGTTGGACCATGAAAAGACTCTATTAGAAAGTTATTCAATACATAAGAGCCAAAGAAACGCAACACCACTTAACAAAGTTACCCATAGTCTTGGAGCTTTCAGACCTTCACTGGTGGATGGAAGAATTAGGTAATTCTAAGTTTTAAATTTGGGGACATGGACCGTGTCACCTAGGAGAGCAAAACACTCAAAGATTTGGACATAGTGACTATGAAAAGGGACTCAGGAAGTATTATGGGGGAAAAGAATTCCTGTGCATATAAAACGCCACATCTCAAGCTCAGCTGAGTTCTCTGGTCAGTAAATAGCCTAAGTCAGCAGGACTAGTGTCTCTCTAGCACATAAGGACTTTTAACCCTGGAAAGATCTAATCCTCTATGGAAACACTTAGGGGAATCAAACTGGTAGTATTAACCCTTCTGTGTTAAAATGGATTCTGTGCAATTTAGCATGTTAAATATTTGTATCAAAGACAATTGCTCTGATAGAGTAACTCAAATTAAAACATGTTTAATTGCATAATTTACTTGGTTGAAATTTTAAGTTGAAATTTACTATGATACTAGAGCATGCATGTTAATGCAAGAGTTGCCATCTTGAGAAAGAATTATTCCAGTCCTGGGATGAGGGAGAACTTTGTGGTGTGAGGTGATCATTAGCCCCTTCTGGGAGATAATTAACATACATGATGAAATGCTTGAACAGTTTTCTGATAGGCATTAATTAGCTTAAGAATCTCTTCTAGGAACACCCCAGATCACTTTAACCTGGTGAAATGCCTCAGGACCCTAATCACTGTTTATCCAGTCTTACAGTCTCCTTAGCCAGAATTAAAAAAAAAAAAAAATTCAGTCTAAAATGATTCTCTAATCATTTCTTCCTACTAGGAAATGCCTCTACTAAGGTGAAATGTTTGAATTTCTTAGAAAGCCTTTTCCCTGGCAGCAAAACTTAGATCCAGGCTCTGAATCAATTTATCTGAGAAGTTACTTTAATAATATTTATCTGCGAGTCATGCAAAATTTACTGCACATTTGAGATTTTTCGCTCAGTCAGGAAAAGAGTACCTAAAAAGAAAACCAGCAAAGCTAAATTTATAAATTTAGTTAAAATTGTTTCAAGGAGCATGATGAATCAAATTTATAAGTAAGACCAAAGAGTTATCATAGGCTGCCTCAGAAACTGTTAGCCAAAAATGTGTTGATTAATAAATAAAATAATAAGATCCATAATTTGAATTTAAAGTTTAAGGATGAATTAAGGTTTGGGATTTGAATTTTTAATAATTACTTATTAATTCTTTTTAAAAAGGTTGTCTTTTGAACAATCTTTTCTGCACACAAAGGGCTTCCTTCAAAGGCATTGAAAATGCTCAGACTGATTCCACCAAAACTTGCACGATGAGAGATTCCAAAAACGTAGGGAAGGAGCTTGGATACTGAGAAGCCAAAATGATAACTAATGATAACTAATGATGTGATGAGAGCTTGCTGCTGCTTCTTCTTCTTTCTCTTTTTTTTCCCATTAAGGATGCTGCCATGACTCTCTTAAAATGCTTTTATTCATTCCTTCAGACTTTTTCAACCATTCCCCTAAATGGAATCATGAAGTAAATCCTTTCTTAAAATTGGAACTTAAATCTCTCCTTTTCGAGCGAGGTCCTCCAAGGAGAAATTCACATAGTAAGCCTTCTGGCTTAGCCCCATGGGCTTTTGTTTTGCTTTCCTGGTTTTAGTTCTTATAGTCACTCTTTCCCACACGTACGGAGTAGAAATACAAGTTAGAAAATGCATGTGCAGAATGTATTGTGTCTTCAATTTGAACATCTGATAGAATGAAACTGTAAATCCCATGAAGACATTTTTTGGTTTTTTGTTTTTTATCTCCTCACCATGATGTTCCTAAACTAGACAACCTCGTAGTCACCTGATAAATACTTGAGGACTTCAATATCTTGTAATAACCTATAATAGAAAAGAATCTGAAAAAGAATATATATGTGTATGAAAACTGAATCACTTGTTGTACACCTGAAACATTGTACATCAACTGTACTTCAATAAAAAATAGAACTGCCAAAAAAAAGAAATCAACTCCCAAAAAGCAAAAACAAAAACAAAAAAAATTGAGTAACTGAATGACAGAGTAAATTATGAAAAGACTCCTTAATGACTTCCATCTTCCTTCTTGCTCAACCTTATTTTCATTCTCACCTGGTTCAGTACCTCACTTCCCTGCCTGCAGCGCACCTTCGAGGGAGATGATACCTAAATTGACCACTGGGATATTTACTGGCCTGCAGAGTTGGATCATATCCTCAAGTTCCACAGGCAAAGCTGACCTCAGATAGGCATCAGGACAAAGCTGGAGAGGTTTCAAGCCAGGCTGAGCCCCTGAGTCAGAGGACCAGGTTTGACATTTAGAGAGACAGAGATGTAGGAGGGAGCAGTCTTCCAGGTTAGGAGAAAGAATCTGCTGCAGTTTGGAGTCTACAGATTCAAGAATGCAGAAGGCTTTGGTTTGGGATTACCCCAGCCCATGAGAAATGGGCAGGGGAAGGGATTGATTGAGATTCCTGAAATCTGGAATAAATAAATTGCACATCCACACAAATGCGTCACTGATGGACAACGGTTTATGCTGGGTGCACACTGTCTTCCTCCTACACTGGTAGTGAACAAGCATCCTGCCTGCTGGACAGTTTCTGGGGAGCAGGCGTGGATGAACTCTGGGAGGAAGGCAGCCCCCTCTGTAGTTCAGTTCCCTTCTGGATCTCACAGGATTCCCTCGCTCAATAACAAGAACAAAGAAAAGAAGATGAAGCAGATTTCGATGAATATTGTAATGTGCTTTGAAACCACATAACAGGGGGTGAGGTGGTGAAGGAATCAAAGAATGCACTACAGAGGTTAAAAAGGCCAAGTCAGTACAACGCAAAAGGGCAAATTTCAGCTTTTGAAATGAATAACCATCTTGACTTTTCATTAGTTAACATGGAGTTGGAGCTACATTCACAACTTTTATATTATTAATTTTATGGAAAGCAGCAAAGTAGAGCCACCCACTATAATTCTGTCTGACACATACGTGGTTAGTCAGGACTCTCACAAGTTAGGAAGTCAGTGCGAAATAAAAATGCAGGCGGGCCTTGTTCCAAAAACAGGAAAAAAAAAAAGGTCATTCAGGTACAGAGCTTTTCCTTTCTTTTGTGATTCCTCTCTTGACTCGTCATGGTGCTTCTGTCCTCTAGTTCATGCCACTCAAACTAAAGGAAAATTAAAAATTTAATTATTAGTATGAATTTTTCCATCCATCTTTATGTTGTGCAAGGCCAGCTTTCGTTGCCTATTTTTAGAGCATTTAACGTGTATGTGGAGTCGTCAAAATGACACAATCCCGATTTCATAGCCCGTACATGCATATGTATTGCATCCTTGCCAGAATGGTGAGAATGCTGTTCAGAATGAACTCAGCTGCTTTTAGAAAAAGTGCTTCTTGAAGCACTCATTCTACTGATGTTCTGTACCTCCGGTTTACTGTTGGGTAAGGAAAGTCCTAGAGGAAAAAGGGCCGTGGGACGCTCCATCTACAGGTGCTTAGCTAATGCCGGGAGGTAACACGAGGAGAGTGAAGACATTAGGATTCCATGGCATTAGCGTCTGACAAGGCATTGCCTTCTTTAAGAGTCCAAAACAAGTTCTGGTTGGAACAAAAAGTTTGGCATCTCCCGGCTGTTGGTGTTTCTGCTTCCTCAGCCACAAGATATACCACACTTACTTTGTCCTCTCTTTTAGTCACACTGACTCCCACACAGTTTGGGGCCACTGGGACTCTGTGCTCTTGTTTCCCTTGCAAATGCTCTACTGGAATGGGGCCTGCAGAATCGGTGGACAGGCACACTGAGCGTCCATCCTCCACCACATGTGTGCCCGTCACACTTCACTTGCAAAACGCAAGTTCAAAGAGAAAAATTGAGAATTTTAGAACTGCTACAACAGAGCATTAAACCAAGCACGCAGCCCTTCTGAGCACAGATCACATCCTCATGAAGCCAACTCTGTGGTTAGATTTGGAAGATAAATGAAAATTTTACTTGAAGGAGAAGCAACGGTAAAGCTTCAGAGCTTGGACAGAGGGGAGTCTCAGAATGATTGCAACATACAATTCTTTCTATGCATGGATAAATGCGCTGTACTGTCCATAAGTAGAGCTGAGGGGGAAAACAAAGTTTCTGCAGTGGATACAAGCATCTCTCTCTTTGCTCTCTACTTATAATTAATAATGGTTCTTCATGATATATTTGTGTTTTTAGATCAGATTTCCAGAAAAGCAAACTTTGGACTTCAGAGTGGCAAAGTTGTAGTTCTTTCAATGTATCAGATTTGGGAATGTGTGACTGAAGACAGAACAAAAGTAGACTCTGATGTAAGAAAGGATTGTGTTTTTGAAAAGTTCATTTTCCAGGCACTTCTCTGGCAGAGAAAGTCACTTTTCCTTAGAAACGCGACAAATAACGGCTGGGTCCTCGGGTTAGTGTAAAGCAACAACAGATCGGGAGTTGTGCTTGGAGTGTTAATGTTGCCAGTGCGATTTAGTGACCAGAACCTCACCTGCAATATTATTTGGGAGAAATACATTTCAAAGACGAGGCACACGTGTGCACTCAACTTCCCTTATGTGAGCGGGGGCTTCCCCGAGCCCTGTGCTGGTGGAAGTGGGGTGGAGGAGTTTCCCCTGGTCCTGAAATTGGGCTGGCATCTACGAGAGGCATGAAGTCAGTGGGGTGGTGAAAAAAACTAGATCATCTTTGGTACTGGTAACCTGCCCAATCGCTATATTTACAGAAGAGAAGGGTCTGTAGGAGGAAGAGAATGCTTGTCTGCAGACACTTAGGAGAACGTGTTTTTAGAACTGCTTTCTAGAATGCTGGGTGGACAGCCTTCTACTGGATATCCTAAGATGAATTCCTTCTCCATATGTCCCTCTCTCTGAGTAGAAAATGTTAAGGTTTTCAGGTTGTTATATCAATGTAATTTAAAATCTGTTGCCCTGTGATTGTTGGAGAAGCTGGAATGTGCTGGTCCTTCTCCATAGTTTTTCCTCTGTGACTTGTTGATAAATCCAGAAATTTCTTAAAAAACCCTGGGGGGTTGGGATAAAAAAGCAGACTCAACAACTATACTTCAACAAAATAAGACTATCAAAATAAGAAATGAGAAAGTGATAGTTAAATGTAATGACCTATCAATGCTCAGAACACTAATGTGAATAATGGTGACTGACATTTATTTAGAGTTCACTCAACTCACATAGGCACTGTGATAGATAGATAGATAGATATTAATTCATTTAGCCTCATATCAATCCTGTGATGTGGATATTATTTAAAAAATGAATTTATGGAGCCACCAAGATATGAAGTAACCAGACCAAGAAGCTCCTAAGTGGTGAAGGAAAATCCAGACTCAGTGTGTCTGCTTCCAGGACAGCTTTTCTCAACATTGTTTTATTTTTATATTCTTATTTCTGACATAGTTTTTATGTGGTGTAGGCTCAGAATTGTTGACGCTTTGCTGGATGTTTAATGTGAAAGTTATTATTTTAATTCCCAATTTAAATACGACTCAGACACATTAGGAAAAAACGTGTGTTCATTTAAAAATAAAATTTACTAACACTTTATTAAAAACTATAAAACACTTCATAGCCCCACGATGGAAATTTGAGATATTTGGCCACAGTAAAAATTTGGCTTGATAGGAAATAAAAGATTATGCCTTAAAATACTATTTATTTTAGATTAAAACAATCTCACCCTCCTTTCCCATTTTAAAGCTTTTTATAGTCAAAGAATTAATATGATATTAGAATTTTTAGTTACTCTATATCTTACACTCTTTAACATCCAAAGGGTAATGTAAATGAGTTTATCAAGTTAATTCATTAAATATCATGTAAACTTATTTTTTCCAATGTTTCTAAACAGCTTACAATCCCCATACCTTTAAAAAAGAAGTATATCCAGCACCAAGCATGCTTGATATATAGTTTGTCTCTAGAAGATTGTTTATGAATTAAACAAATTAGCCCTGAGATACTAAGTACAACATGTAATAATTGCTAGAAAGGAATGTAATAAAACCAAGATTGAATGCTTGTATCCTTACTCGTGGAAAGCTAGAAGGGACAAAATAAAAATACGAAATTTATTTCAGCAAGAATTTGACATAAAGAAAGAGCAATCTGAACTCCAAACCACATAAAAGTGACTATTTGAAAGAATTAAGATTTAAAAACAGAGACACAAGAATGTGTAATGAAATGGAAATGAGTTTCCCTCGGGCTGTAATGGAGAGTGTGGGGCTACGGAAGGAGGTTTAGAGCAGCTTAGTCCGAAGTAAACGCAGTCACGCAGTTGTTTTACTAAGGAAAAATGGATTTCTTAAAATCAAAGACATCCTTTATAATTACTGTATTAAACCCTAATGGAGAATCAGGGAGCTGCTCTGATGTTTCCAGAACACCATAGAGAATTTTTCTTGTCTATACCAAGGACAGTTCATCTCTCTTTAACTAAATTAAAAAGACTCATTGGCAGGAAAAAGCCTGATATTATCTGAATATCATAGATTAGACACTGCCTTCTCTGCTGTATCAAAATGGATATAGTGAGGGTGTGTTTTTTTCTTGATATAAAATATATATTATTCTAGAGTAAAAATAATATTCAAATTACAGAAAGACTCGAACATGCTTTAATATTTAAAATTAAGTTACATATCACTAGGGCTTTTATTTTTAAATTTTCACTAGATGTGAAGGATGTACATGCATACATATCAATATACAAAAGTTCATTTTTATTGGAGAAAAATATTAATATGTTTTATGGACCTCACGTGCCTTATTTATTTGCTATTTCTCCCTTTTTGTGTTCTTTTATGGCTCATATTTCTGTTCACAATAGTAACATTTCATGTATTGCCCTCTATGGGATTTCACTTTTGAATATGTTAGAAAAAAACAGGTAAAAAAACTACTATAGGTCTTTTCTTTAACATTTTGGATATTGCTGGGTTTTTTCTTTTCTTTGCCACCATACCACCACCTTTTCCACTTTTCTCCACTATTACAAAATGGCTTTTAGTTAGAAACTAACCTTTCCCCAGCTCCCTCAGTTGTGCTGAAAAATATTCCTTCTCCCAAACACCCAGAATGGTGAAAGCATGTCCCTGCTTTTGAAAGACAGCTTCTAGTTCTAGAAATGTTATTGCAATTTAGCAGTTAGCTTGGGTTCTTATAGAATGGGGAAGGTTATTTTAAAATCTAATCAAAAGCGTCACTGAAATAAGACAAGATGAATCTTTAGAAGAAATAACTCATTCAAAACCAGGACTGTGATTTGAGAATGAAAATGTACCGCAGTATCCTATGGAGGCACACGGAATGACAACCGATTTGGCATGCTTTTAAAATACATTTGGAAATGTATGCATTCAACCAAAACAAAGCCTGGCAAGAGTTGCACTAAGACACGTTTGCAAGTTCTCATAGTATTAAAAAAGGTTGTGTTGGGGTGAGATTCGCAGATTCTGTAAACGATAGAACAGGAATTTCACATCTCCAGTCTGTAATTGTGATAGTGTGATATAATAAGAAATATATATTTTGGTCTTTGTCCCTGGCTCAGGGCCAGATCTCCTAAAGCCTTTGTAATTTCTTAAATGATGAAGGTTCTAGAAGCATCTTTTGTTCTAATATTTGGTCTTTACTGTGGTTCCTGACACAGATCTCCTAAACTCCTTGGAATTTCCTGTGTGATAAGAACATTTCTTGGTAGTTTGCTGGGTAGCTTCCAAGGGGAGGCTGGTCACCAGAAAGACCAAGCTATGATTAGAAGCTTGGAATTTTCAGCCCCACACCCTCCATGGGGCTGAAAGAGAAGAGATGGAGACTGGGTTAATAATTGACCATGACTATGTGATAAAGCCTCCATAAAAATCTCTTAACTAGAGTTTGGAGAACTTTCAGCTTGGTGAACACATCCCTGTGCCAGGAGGGTGGCAGATCCCAGCTCCACGGGGACAGAAGCTCCTGTGTTTGGGATCCTTTTGGACCTCACCCTGTGTATTTGGCCCTCTGTTATATAATAAACCAGTATGTAATTGTTTCCTGGAGCTCTCTGAGCCATTCTAACAAATAATCTATCCATTCAGTTGAACCCAATGAGGGTACATTCAGACAATGGAATATTATTCAGTATTAAAAATAAATGAGCTACCAAGTGATGAAAATAAATGCATATTATTAAGTGAAAGAAGCCAAACTGAAAAGGCTAAATACTGAATGATTCCAACTATATGGCATTCTAGAAAGGCCAAAACTATGGAGACAGTAAAAAGATCAGTAGTTGCCAGGGGTTGTGGGGGAGGAGGGTGGATAAGTGAAGAACACGGATTTTTAGGCCAGTGAACTCTATCAAACTCTGGTATATATGACACCGTAATAGTGGATACATGTCACTATGTATTTTGTCCAAACCCATAGAATGTACAACAGCAAGAGTGAACATTACCGTAAACTATGGACTTCAGGTGATAATGAAGTGTCAATATAGGTTCATCAATTGTCATAAATGTACCACTCTGGTGGGATGTTGATAATGGGGGAGGCTCTGCACGTGTGGAGGCAGGGGATATATGAGAAATCTCCATATCTTTTGCTCAACTTTGCTGTGAACCCAAATCTCCTCTAAAAAATAGTTTTAAAATAAAGTGTTATTTTATATCGTACTTACTGCAAACTTATCACATACAGGTGAACTTATTTGAAACATGACAAAGAGTATTAGGACAAAGCAGTAACCTTAATCATTCTGTCCTTGTTAATATTCAATACAGAGTCCTCTATTAATGTTATTTATATCATAATACTTTATAAGGAACATTTACTACTTGCATTAGTCATAGATTCTCTGGCAGAGAGTGTTTGCTGTCCACGCAGTACCTGGTGCCCCTCCTTTTACAAGAGGGCCCTCATGTAGTTTGAGTAGCAACTGGTCCAGCCCCAGTTCTGCTCACTACGTCGGATGATGGATTTCCATTCTCTTTTGCAACTAGGAATAGTCACACAATCCACTTCCAGGCAAATAAGTATAAGAGCCAAAGATCTAAGAAATAGAAAGCAGGTACACAATTGCAAATTAAGATCAATAAATTTGTTAAATCTCTGGCAAGGCTGATCAAGAAAAAGAAAAAAAAAAAACAAATTATCCATTTCATATACATTTGCAAAACTCATTATAGGATTTTATTTTATTGATTGGTTATTGTAAAATAATTCATGCCGAATCTCAGTGGCTTAAAACTATAACCCTTCATTGTTGCTCAAGTGTCTGTGGGTCTTTTGGATTTCAGCTGATTCGGCTGTGCCCAGCCAGGAGGCCATGACAAACGAATGCACAGAGAGAGAGGAGAATTGGGAGCATCATTCAATCTACCACAGTTGTCTACAACTTCATACCAATACATTTCATGATGTAGAAGAAATGGACAAATCACTTGAAAAATAAAACTACTGAATTAGGAAAAATAATAAATACAAATATTCTTATTTTATTAAAGAGATTGAATGGAAAATTAACCTTTTTTCCCCCCACGAATACAGTTCCTGACATGAATGTCTTCACTGGTGAATTTTTCCAAACATTTAAAGAAGGAATAACACAAATGTTGCATAAACTCTCCCAAAAAATAGAGTAAGATATAAAACTGCCCAGTTCATTTTAGAGGTTTGCATGACCTTGATAGTAAAACTGACAAGAACATTGCAAGAAGAAATTGTAAGCTATTATTTCACATAAACATAGGCAAAAACCCTAATCAAAATTATAATAAATCAAATCTGATACTCCTTGTAAGGAATAATATATCATGATCAATTTGGTTTATATCAGGAAACCTTCTAAGATTGGGCTAGCATTCAAAAGAAAATCGATGAATGTAGGTCACTACGTTAACAATACAAGAAAAACACCACATGATTCTCAATAGAGGCATATTAAAAACCAGCAAACTAGAAACAGGAGGAAACGTCCTCAGTCAAATCAAGCATATCTACCAAAAACATTCAGCTAACATCATATTCAGTGAGGAAAGACTAAACTCTTTCCCTCTGAGTTTGCAATCAAGTTGAAGGTGCTCATTAGTGTTCCTATCCAGCGTTGTCCCAAAGGCCCTTCGGCAGTGCTTGTGAAGTGAAATTATGTATTAATTTCTTTTCTTTTGTATACATGTCAATAAAACACTAAGACATTCACAAAAGGAATATTATTCAAGGGGTCTTTTACCCCTGAGCCCTTTGAAAGTTCTTCCAGAAACCCCACATTTTGTTCACGGGCTGTCAGTCAGAGCTGAGAGTTCTCTGCATCCAATGTGAATGTTCCTTTTTGACTAAAGAGGAAATGGAAAACTTTTGAGAATTTTTTTAACCAAAAAATATGAATTACTTCACCATTGGAAGGCTCCTGTATACTCTCACACTCCAACAAATCACTTGGTAACTCTACAGGAGCAGGAAATGAGTTAAAATCATAACCGATAATAAACATTTCAAATGAGTTCACATGTCTGTGCTCAGCTTGTGGCCAGGTGGAACCTTGGCAGCTCCTGCCGGAAGACGTGACATGATTCCTCCAGCCTCCTGGCTACAAGGCAGGAACGTTGCTGGAATGAAAGGCTTCATGGAGCTGAAAACAAGAGCCTTTGCCTATGAAGAACCACAGAACCTGGGAAGCATGCAAAGAACGCAGCCCTTTAGCTAAATTACCTAACTGGAAATTACTCAGCCAGGAGCTCCATCCTGCTGGGAACTCTTGGTCAATCTGCGAAGAAATGAGCAGTTAAAGAAAAATCTCCAGGCTGAACATTTTTTATTTTGAAGGTTTTATGGTCATGAAACTAGAGAAGACGGTGGCATGATCCCTCTAGCATCAGAACGAATTTGACTTTTGCTTCTTTGTTTCCCTTTTCAAAACATTTTAACCACTGTTTTTAATGGTTTTTTGAAAACACCAGTTGAGTCACAGGGAGTCTGATTCAATCCAAATTGTGTCTCCACGTTAGGTAGAAACATTATTAGCTCTATCTCTTATGTAATTTTATGAAGTTTAAAAAATGTATTTGTACTTGTTTAAAGGAAAGTGGGACTAATAGTAAAAGCAGAACAGGTAGTCCTCGTATTTCAAAGGCAAGTTCTTCAGAATATAGATGAGTCACTATTTGAAACTTGAAACAGATTTTCTCACAGAAGGAATGTGCAATGGTGTGAAAGTTCACAGAAGGAATAGTGCTATGCTATAAACATTACATATATATATATATTTTTTTATTTTGACATTTGGAAAAATGTATCCTGGGAATGTTAGTCAAGATGTGCAAGTAACAGAAACCAGCTAGCTAGCTGACTAGGACATGGGAACTCATTAAAAGGAAGCAAAGTTATCGCTTAGGATTCAGGAATGTCAGCTGCTGGCCTGGGAACGAGGGCCAGGAACTATCTGTAAAGCTGTCATTGCTCTACCTCTGTCTCTTGTCTCTGCCCCCTGGACTGAGCAGACAGACTCTGCTGCCCCCTCCATATATGGCATGTGGTGCATGGTCACCCAATGGCTTCCAGTGCTCCTCTATTCCCTTTGATGAGTCCACATCAGACTGGCTGGACTGGGTCTCAGCTTTGATTCCAAAGAGACATTGACTGGCCTCGTTTGGATCAGGTCTCTCTCTGAAGTCCAGCTGGCTGCCAGGATATCGATCCTCTGTCAAGGATGCTGTTCTTAGAGAAAGAAGTAGTTTGGGGCTGGGTGGAAGTCCAATGTGAGTTCTAACTCATGGCATCCAGAGATAATACCACAGGCAAGATGATGCCAGAAGCACCATGGGTGTTGGTGTTGGTGGCCCAGGGGGGCATAGTCAGTATGGCTCAGGGTTGGAGTGTGTGGCTATTGCTAACTCTTTCGGTTTACATAAGAGAAGATACTTCTCTATACTTTGTAAAAAATTAATAAACTGAAACCTCAGTTAAATAGAGCTGGGTGACCAGAAGGGGAGCTCTCACTCCCTGTAATGAGAGCAGAGGCCAACAGGAAGAAGAAAAGACTCCTCTTCTTTCCTGGCAAGGACTCAGCCAACGAAAGGTCATGGCCTTTGTTTACTCCAAGACTTCCAACTTCCGTTTCTCTCTATGAAAAATCTCTCTTTTCCTTGCTGTGCACCTGGCTCACCACAGTGGCATACCCCTAATTGCAATTCTCTGCTGATCCCAGATAAACTCATCATTGCTGGAGATATAACTGGCAATCTGTATGTTTCAGGTCAACAACTTGTAGTCCTGTAGATCAGCCTAAATGTGTTGAAGAATAAAGGGCAGGTGGGCATGGGAGAAATAGGGAGATGTTGGTCAAAGGCTACAGAGTTCCAACTGTACAAGATGTATATGTTCTGGAGATCCAGTGTATAGCCTGGTGATTATAGCTAATCATGCTATATTATACACTTGACATTTATTAAGTAGATCTTAAGTGTTTTCACTACACACACACACACACAAAGGTAATTGCGTAAGATAGTGGATATAATTAACTCGACTATGGTAGTCATTTCACAGTGTATACATCTATCAATAACCATATTGCACACCTTAAAAATACACAATTCTATTGGTTAATTATACTTTAATAAAGCTGGGGAAAAAAGTAAAGGATAATTATCCAGTTGTCATGGGAAAATTGAAATGGTTTCTGACCCCACTTCTCTTGCTTGTGTAAAATATAGACATGCCCTTGGCTAGTTGGGAGTCTACAGGCCCTTCACAAAAATCCTTTATATGTTTTCAAACTTTATTGAAATACATGAGTTCATTTGATCTCCACACCCATTCTACAATACCAGTGATTTTTCTCCTCACTTTACAGGGTAGGAAACTGAGTCAGAGTTAATATCTGGAGGCTGAGAAACTGATGACAGACTCATGAGAGTGTGTGTAGCTTCTGGGGAATCTCATGGATTCTGAACTGACAGTTCTTGCTTTAACGTGATCATTGGTCTTTTAAACATCAAACGAGGATGTATATTAGTGCCCTACTCTCTACCACTGAGTAAACAAGATAGGAGCACCTGCAGGGAGTGTTGTGTCATGCATCTTAAGCACACAATTTTATTCCACACTACAATTCATGGGCTTGATCCATATGCTTGGGCCACCATGCTTACCGCCCATTTCCCCAACAAAGCTCTGCTCTGATTTTCAGCCTGTATGGAATCCTGGGGCCATACCAAACTTCATAGCTTGAATCAAATCCATTTACTTGAGAATATTGAGGGGTTGCTTCAATAAAGACCACCTACCTTTCTGGAACCAAAATCCTCTGCTTTACCAACTTCAAGGGTTTCAACTGCTCAAAAAACTACTCCTTCTGTGTTTCTCCAAATACCAGCAGAAGTCTGGGTCAGACTTGGGTATGTCCAATGAGATTAGGAATGGATTTAGCTATTGAATGTCTTCCTGGTAGGCTTGCTCTATAACCAGGTCGTTCCTCCAGCGAAGACCCTAAAGATTTCTGTATTGTCTTCTCCTCTTGGCCCCAGCATACTCTGCTGCAAATATTTTGTCAGAAACAAGTATAAAGAAATAGAAGTTCTGAATCTGAAGATACTTTATCTAATCCTTTCACTTTGTACATAAGAAATCTACATGGTGATTAGCGGGCAGATTCGGAGCTAGAACTGAAGCCCCTATTTAGGGACAAGGGAGTCTGTCCCATGGTCTGTATGTTTATCATCCAGGAGGCCACTGACCTCCATAGGTGCGAGTGTGGCTGGTCATGGAATGTGCCATCTGAGGGCTGAAGGATGATGGGGACAGTGTGAAAGGATGAGATTCCTACAGATTATGCCTTTAGAAAAAAACAAGACAGTGAAAATATAGGGTGCTAAAGCAGAATGAAAATATAAACAATCTAGTCACGTGTTTGCAAAAGCTAGTCCTCAAGGGGCTACTGTGGGTGAATGGAGGCCCCATGGCCGGTTCCATTTCCCATCACCTGCTTCAGTGACAGCACCTCTCCATTGTCTGTTACTCCTTTACTGTGGAATTATTTATACCTACAGATAGTTAATGTAATAAGAATATTCAATGTTTAACTTAAAAATAAATTGAAGCCCCTGTGTAACTCTCCCTGACCTCCTTCCTCTTCTTCTATCCTGATAAAACTCTCATCCTCAATTTGGTGATCACCATTCTCTCTCATTTTAGCACAGGAATCAGCACAGAGTTAGAGCTAAAGGGACAGACCTAACATGGAGTCAGGTTTGTTCTTCCCTATTATACTACTTGGCTTGTGGCTGCATCACTTCAAGGTCAGTATTTTCAAATCTCTCTCTGGTCCTTCTGCTCTGTGTGTGGTCAAATCTCACTCTGCCTTTCCCCTAGAAGAACACATGTGATTGCATACAGTGTTCACCCGGATAACCCCCAATAATCTCCTCAATTTGAATTAAAATCCCTGACATAATCACACTCACAAAGACTTTACTGTGTAAGGCTGTATAAGGTAACGTTCACAAGTTCTAGGGACTAGGGTCTGATTTCTTTAGCGGAGGCCACCGTTTAGTCCACTACATTCAGTCTCTCCAAGTTTCAGTTTCCTTATCTGCAAAACAGAGATAAGAATACCAAACACTTGGGATGTGGTGTTCTGTGGGTTAAATAAAAAACATAAATAAGAACTCACATAAACACACACACAAACTCAGAATTCTCAGTAAATGGAGCCTAAGGAAAACCATAATTTATCTCCATGAAGCTTTGAGAACTATGAACATTTCTTAAGCCTGCAATCCTGAAATTCTTACAGGTATAACTAATTTGGCATTCAGTTTGATTCTGTCTCAGTACACAGTGTTTTAACAATTTCCTGGATGTTTGGCTTGTCTGTTTCCAAAATTCTAAGCTAACAATAAAATAATATATTCCGTGTTGTCCTTGTTATGATTTCCTCTCCTGGAAGAGGAGAGAGATATATACAATAATGGACATTGTGTTTTTGAATTAATTAGATGTGCTGAGAGAACAGAGGAGGTAGATATTAATTCTGCCTGGATTTTCCCAGAGGAGCTACTGACCTGGACCTGCCAACTGGCCACTAGTGTCCACATTTCCTTTAAGCCAAGCTTTGCCCATCTTTGTTTGCTATGCTCACTACCAGGAAATCTTAATCCTGTTGACATCATCTTTAAAATTTTTCATCTGAGCACCAAAAAAATAACTGGATCTGGTATCTTTCAAAACAGTTGGTTTCTCCATTAATTTTCTCTTGTTTTGTTTTCCACAGATCACTTCTACTGAGATGCTGGTTTCTCTGTTCATGATAAGAGTGGCAGACAAGGCTTCTTGAACCTTGGGATAAATGCTGGCCTGACCAGACACGAAGTAGAGAAACAACAGTGTTTCTACCAGGAGACTACATTAATGCTGCTCGTGTTGACTTTGCTCAGGGTGATCTAAAACATGTCCATGTGAAGAGCATGCAGGTCCAGAGATTCCATGGGCCTGGTAACCGATGGCTGCTGAAGTTACTAACAGGCCCATCAACACCAGCCTTTAAGCTTCAAATCCACCGTCTTCTTGTATAAGCATCTTCCACGCTGTGCTCCACACTGCGAGGATAAGAGAATAGAGTCAATTCTGGATTATTTGATGTTTCCTAACGTGCCTCTTTCCTTTTCCATTAACACTGCTACCACTACCTTCACTTCACTGTCAAAGTTCCTGAAATAATGATCAAGTTCCCTTTCCTCAGATGCTTGCTTGCATTGTAGGATTTTAAATTCTAAATTATTCTGCTGTCAATCCATGGAAATCATCAAATTTAATGATCTTTCATAAATCCTTCCTCTTTAGTATTAATCTGTTCTATTTTGCACACTTTGTCCCCTCACAGTCTTCTGTCCCCATATCTGTCTTCCATGCCCCTAGCACTGCTCCAGTTTTGTTCTTTACTCTTTCATTTTTTTTTAAAGTTTTTATTCTTCCTTCTGGAACATTTCTCATATTGTGACTTTGGTATTATCTTCTTAGCTCTCTTTTTACTCTACCCTTGATATCAAATCTGTGGTTTCAACAGCCATGGCCAGTTTGGTTTTAGTCTTACATCTCTCAGCCACTGAAGTCCTTTGGTGAAAGGGAGGTTGATGAAAGGAGAGAGAGACATTCTCTAGTCCTGACCTTTTCCTTACATGTCCTGTCATCTGCTGGTGAGTCCCGATGATATCTCCAACTCAACTTGACCTTCAGTCCAGTCCGTTCCCTTACTCCGTATCATTAATGCCATAGTTTATTAACTTCTCAACTAATCTGATTTAAAGCCTTTTATTCATCCGTAATTTTTCCTTCTACTTTCAATCAATCATAAAAATCTATAAAATCTGTCTCCACATGGCCATTCACCAAATGACCCAATCTACTTTTCCAGCCATCTTTTCTACTGCTTACGGATGAAAGCTAACATTAATCTCATCATACAATAGCAGAGTTCATACATTATTTATTTATTTACTTACTTTTAAAAGGATGGTGGAGGATGATGTTTCCATCATCCCCAATTACAAAATGTGTTTTGCAAAGATAATTAACATGCCCAGTGTCACGCCTCTAATAAGTGACATGGCCAGGCAGAGGGTCCAGGTCGTCTCATGCTGAATATCTTGCTTTGTACAATTTAAAATGATATTCTTCCAGAGGTTTTCCAAGCTACAGTCTTGCTCCTCAGCATGCCCTTACAAATATTCTGACAAATATACTCCCTTGTAAAAGCAAATGCAACCTCTTCTGGAATCAGTCCCACACTCAATCATTTCCATGCAAAATGTTCTCCTCCCCAAGTCCCAAGTGAATTGACAACTGCTCTGGGTAGCCCTTTCTCACCGGAAGAACCACTTCCTGTTGAATATCTATGGCTCTGTGTTTACATTGCTTTCCAGCACATAAGACACAAGACACGTGTCAGAGTTATTTGAGTGCTTAAGTCCATTGCTCTTTAGCGTTCAAGTTCAGATCTTGTATCTCTTCATTTCCCACAGAAAAGAAATGCCTGTTGCAGAGACTTGACCACAGCAGGCCCATAATAAATCTTTGCAGAGTGAATCCTTTTTGATGGGCTTTTGAGTTTCTTGTTTAAATAGTTTGAAAGTTAAGAAATGTATTATAAAATATTTTAGATGTGCGAGAGATACACAATGATATAGTGCATATCCTTCAACGTACTATCCAGCTTAGAAAATAAACATTCTTTTTTTTAAATTGAAATACTGTCAGTTACAATGTGTCAATTTCTGGTGTACAGTATAATGTCCCAATCATGCATATACATACATGTATTTGTTTTCATATTTTTTCATTAAAGATCATTATAAGATATTGCACATAATTCCCTGTGCTATATAGCAGAAAATTTTAAAAAAATCTGATTTTATATACAGTGGCTAACATTTATAAATCTCAGACTCCCAAATTTATCCTTTCCCACCCTATTTCCCCTGGTAACCATAAGATTGTTTACTATATCTGCAAGTCAGAAAATAAACATTACTGATCAATGTTTCCTGTGCATTCCCTACCCATCCTCTTACTCTCCTGTTCTGAATCTGATGTGTCTCCATCTCAGTTACTCAGTTTTCACTTTTCTTACTCATTTACAATTCATTGTACATTACAAATACACTCCTCGCTAAAAGTGAATTTACAAGGAAGCAGCAGAAATGGGTGAGCATTCCCTAAGGCTCAGTGACTCTTAGCTCTGCAGTTGAATTTCTCTCCAGACAGGCGGGACCAATATTCAGTTGAAGCATAAGCTTAATATTTATTTTTAGTCTAGAAGAACATATATGGTCAGCATCTCAGTTCCCTAGGGGAAAAACAGGAAAGTTTCTGTGGCACCAGCTGTTTTACTGTGCCTGAGAAGTCTCCCTTAGTTACATCTCTTTGTTCTGTTTCTCACTAACATATTTTTATCCAGTGATGAAGTATCTGTTATAATTTCCTCTTCTATGAGAAATTAGACATGCTACATAAAAGAACTTTTTAAAACTTTTTCTTTTGCTTTATACTTTCAGGATTTTCTTAAAGTATGAGGGCAGTTTCCATGAAATTTAAGGCACTATGTACCAAATTAATTATCATAATATTAAGAGATTTTGTGGCTTATAGGATATAATATAATGTGAAACATTCTGGATCTTGATGTTTTGTTTAATGTATTTTTTATGTATTTATTTCTTTCTTAAAATATTTATGCTCATTTTAAAGAAATACTTTAAGTAATAATAATAAGTTAATTATCCATGAAACTATCACTCAATTTAAGAACTATTTTCTTACTAATTTAATATATCAACCAGTGTCCAATTGATTGTCTTTTCATAGTACTGAAAACTCTATCCCTTCTTTGTATTCCCTTTGAAATTATTCCAGTTCAACCTCTTCTGTCTTACTTATCATGATTATTGCCATATCTTAATATCTGGTTCCAATTTTGTGCTACTCAAAAATGTAGAGACATCAAAGAATCCAAAAGACAGAGATTAAACCATCAGTTGTTACAAGGAGTTTGTTTTTAATATGACCAAGTAAGTTCTTATCAGACTAACCCTACCACAGATAACAAGCACAAACTCTGGAGAAAATATAAAAACAAAGCTACCCAAAGGCACTAGAAGAAGTAGGAAAATTCCAGAGTCAATATTTAAAAGAAGAAAACTTTATAAGGTCCATTTCCCATTGTACAGCTTTACTGTTAGCATGGAAGCAGGCTACAATCAGTGACATGTAGAATGAAAAGCTTTTCTAAATAAGCATCAAAATTTTTGATCCAAAAAAACAGAGGGTAGAGTTCAAGGCAACAATAGATACTAGAAAGTGAAGTAGGGGCATTAGTACAAAGCAAGCTAGAGAGAAGCCTCAGATTTGGTTTATAAATTTGGTTTATAGCAAACTTTGTGGGTGAACTCCTAATTGTGCATACATGAAGACTCAATGTAGCCTAGCTCAGGATAAAAGAACTAAACTCAGATTTGAACCGCTACTTAACTAATGTCACATAATTTGCATTTGGACTCAACAAAGTGAATTTCCTGCTAAAACAAATGAAACAAGAATCAACACTTTTGAAGAGGATCATAATAGAACTCAATTCTTAGATATAATCTAAAATTATTTGACATACTAGGAACAAAAAAAAAAAAAAAAAAAAAAGGCAAGCCATTCTCAAGGAAAAAAAAACAATGGACAGAAACAACTCCAGGCTAATCCAGATAGTAATGAGCATTCAAATGGTTTACAGCAGCTGTTGAAATTGTGCTCAATGAGCTAAAAGGAAAATAGGGCTACAATGAATAAAAGGAAAAAAATCAGTAGAGAAACAAAACTATAAAAAAAAAGGAAAATTCTAGAACTTAAAAATAATTTAGCAGTCATTAGAACCTCATAGGATAGGCTTATTAGCAGAATGGAATCAAAAGAAGAAAGATGAAGTGAACCAGAAGTTAAGTTAATAGAAGTGACTGAATCTCAAAGATGACAGAGAAAAAAGATTGGAAAGAAGGAAGGAAAGAAAGAAAGAGAGAGAGAAAGGAAGGAAAGTGTGAATATTATAAAGGAAGAAGTAAAATGTTCTCTATATACAGATGACTTAATGAGCTATGGGTAAAATCCTAAGGCATCTATAAAGTAACTTCAGAAACTAATAAAGGAATTTACCATGGTTGTGTGATACAAAGTTAATATACAAAAATCAATTCTACTTTTGTATGCTAGCAATAAACAAATGGAAGATAAAATAACCAGTTATTGTATAATAGCATCTAAGCTTGAAGTTCTTAAGATTATATTTAACCAAGGGTACACAAAACTTCTACACTGAAAACTAAAATAAAATTCGAAGAGAAATTCACGTACATAAATGCAAAGAGAAACCATCTTCATGGGTTGGAAAACTTGATATTGTTGTCATTTTTTTCCTAAACTGATGTATTGGATCAACACAATTTGAACCATTATTTCAGTGGGTAACATTTTTGGTAGAAGTAGACATGCAAATTCCAAAATTTTTTATGGAAGGGCAAAGGACATAGATATCCCAAACAATTTTGGAAAAAAATTCAAACGTTTACGCTAACATTTAATATTTCAAGTTATAGTAATCAAGAGAATGTGAAACAAATAAGACACAATGATCAATAGGATAGTTTAAAGAGGCCAGAAACAGAACCACACTTATAAAGTCATTTGGTTTTCAATAAAAATGCCAAGGGAATCCAAAGAAGAAAGAAAAGCCTTTTAAACAAGTAGTGCTAGAATAATGGCATATCCATGTTAAAAAAAGTGAACTTTGACTTCCTGCTTTCTACCACACACAAAAGTAATCAGAGATGAAATATTGATCTAAATGTAAAATCTAAGACTATAAAGTTTTTAAGAAAAAACATAGTTGAAAATCTTTGTGACTTCAGGATAGGCAAATAGTCCTTAGATCACAAAAAACAAAAGAAACTTAGTAAGTTAGGCTTCATTAAAAGAAAAAAGTTTTTATGAAAGACACCATTAAGAAAATAAATAGGAAAGCCACAGCCTTAGAGAGAATATTCACAAAGCATGTCTGATGAAGTACTGGTATCCAGGCTATAAAACTTTTACAACTTAGTAACAAAAATAACTTAGTAACTTAGTAAACAAGCAGCCCCATAAATCTGGGGCAAAGTTTGAACAGATGATCACAAAAGAAGGTATACAGATGGCCAATAAATGCATCTAAAGAGTTCAACACAATTAGTCATTAGATACATTCAAATTTAAACCACAGTGAATAACCCTACATAGTCAACAGAATAGCTAAAAATACAAAGATGGATAATGTTCACTGTTGCTGAGGATGTGGAGCAACTGGAATTTTAATATATTTTTGGTGGGAGAATAGAATGGCATAATAGTCTGGATAAGAATTGGGCATTTTCTCATAAAAACAAGCACACACTGACTCAGCAATTCTAATCCTACGTAGTTCCTCGAAAGAAGTGAACGTCCACCAGACGACTTTCACAAGATTGGTCACAGTATGTTTATCCTAATAACCCTGACTTGGAAACAGCCTAGATGTCCATCAATAGGGGAAGAGGTAAACTGGTGTATATCCATACAATGGAATACTCCTCCATCATAAAAAAAAGAACAAACTACTAATATATGGAACAAATATGTAAGTCTCAAAAACATTATGCTGAGTGAAAGAACTTTTACCCCAAAGAACCCATACTATGTGTATGATTCCATTTATAGAAAGTTCCAGAACAACCAAAATTAACCTATGGTGGTGGAAAAAAAAATCAGAAAAGAAGTCGCTTTGGGCAAAGGGATAAGAATTTACTGGGAAGTGGCGTGAGATAGCTTTCTGGGGTGACGGTAATGTCCTACAAGTTGACTGGTCAAAACTCAACAAATGTATATTTAAAATGTGGGGATTTCATGGAATGTTTACTTTACATCAAAATAAAAAGAAACTGTAATTGCACGTACTCTGAAAAGAACTTAGGGGAAAGTTTAGTGTTACGTATTTTGAGGCATGACATTTCTGTGCTTCAGAAAATATGATGGATCAATCAGTTGGACAGAGATGGAGAAATGGATAGTTATGTGTTAAAACATGCTTAGTAAAATCTTGATGGTATACGGCTATCCACTAGAAAGTATTTTATTTTTGTTTTTATTTTTTGAGGGGAAGGTAATTAGACTTTTTTATTTACCTATTTTACATATTTTTTTAACGAAGTTACTGGGGGTTGAACCCAGGACCTTGCGCATGCTAAGCATGCACTCTACCGCTGACCTATACTCTACCTCTCACTAGAAAATATTTTTAACTTGGCTGTGTTTGAAATTTTTTCGTAAGAAAATGTTGAACAAAGGCATAAAATACAAACACAATTAAAAATGAGAAAGATAACCAAAATGTAAAATTAAGAATTAGAATAATGGTCATTTCCCAGTAGGCACAAATACTGAATCATTATATTGCACAGCTGAAGCCCATATAATGTTATATGTCAATTATATCGCAATTAAAAAGAGAATAATAAATCAGCTGATACAGATGTTAGGCAGCAAGACTTCAGTGTGTTTGCCAAAGGGACTGTCAATAGTAAATCTAGATTTAGGCTCTATGTCAACCAGTCTATGTTCCCAGGACCGCCAGGGGCTCCTGCCCGGGCAGAGTTTACTGTAAGGCTGGGAGACAGCCAGGCCTTTCCTAAATGAAATGAGGCTGTAGGTTTGAGCTGTATGTTCACTATTTTTAAACTTGAATTCAGATATTCCCCTTCCCCAGGGGTGCAGTGAAGGGGTGAAAAGAAGTGAAGAGATTGCTCAAAATAATCTTCCTCTTTATCAATAGAAAATAATGGAGGAACAGGGTTTCGAAAAAACACTGAAGGCTTCAGGTTACTGAAGGGGCGCTTGCCTTCTTAGGAAAACCAGAGCTTTAATGACTAACTTCATGCTGTGTTCGTTCCTAGGTGGTTTGTGCCCACCCCAAGTTAATCATTAATTTTCAATAGATGGCAGGAAATCTTGAATAAAATGAAGTCGGCACTTAGACAAAATTGGATTTAAATTCAAGGAGTCAGTGAATGAATGCTGCATGGGTTGAGAAGCCATGAGAGTAAATTCCTGATAACAGAAAAATTATCCCCAGATTTAGCCTTCGGGGATGCTTATCACCAGGTGGCAGAAGGTGTGAGAGGATCCAAGAGCAAGGGGAACAAGACAGCTGAATAACAAACTAGAAAAGGTAGGAGAGGTTTGGAACAAAGATGGCGAGAGATCAGTAGAGGAGGAGCAGAGCAGAACACTGCTGGACTGTGTCACGGTCCTCGGTTGCTGACAGTGAGTACGCACCGGGGAGGATGGAGTTCAGAAAGGTGACTGGTCGAGTCTTAGTTCCTTTGGGCTGTGTCACAATATGCCACAGACTGGGAAGCTTGTAAGCAACAGAAATGTAATTCCCACAGCTCTGGAGGCAGGAAGTCCAAGATCAAGCTGCCAGCATGGTCATAGTCAGGTGAGGGCCCTCTTCCCTCTTCTCACATGGTGGGAGGGCTGGGGTCTCTTTGGAGTGCTTTTTTTTTTTTTAAAAAAAACCAAGTTCCAATGCCACCCATAAGGGCTCTCTGCTCAGGACTTAAGCAACTCCCAAAAGCCCCACGTCCTGACACCTAACCTTTGGGGATTAAGATTTCAGCACAGGAATTTTGGAGGGATACATTCAGACCACAGCAAATAGACAGGATGTGGGGGAGGCAGAGGATGATTACCTAGGAGTTTTGCCTCAAAAAGAGGAAGGTTAGGCTAATCTCCCACACCCCTAATTCTATCACCCAATGGCCTCCTAAGGAAAAGGGAGGGAACACAGCTTTTACGAGGGAAATAGTCCCCTGTCACCATGAAGCAGTGTCCTATTGATAAATGTTGCACTGAGGTCACCGTGTAGTATGCAGCCCACCCAAAGCAATCCTTCTGTGAGTGGAAATCCCAGGGCCTCACATGGGTCTCACTAGACTGCACGTGTCCTGAAAGAGGGGAGACACGTCCTTTACTGTCTCAGCAAGTGGCATTCAAAGGGAGAGCAGCCTACGCCTGACCTCTGTTTGCTGTAGCTGCCAAAACATATTTCAGCTTCTAAAGGAGGGAGTCGGCTGCATTAGAAGTGGATCCCTTTCTTGGAAAATGTTGGAAAATGACATCCCGGCACAGCCTGCAGCCAAGATACTCTGGCCAAGAAAGGGACTGTGAGGAGCAGAGGGACCGACCGCCCCCTGGGCCCTGTGTGAAGCAGGAAGGTCTCAGCAGTCAAGCAGTTAACCTGAGTCTGCCTGGGGGTTTGGGATCAGCACGATCGTTCCTGTGCAGTTAAAGTGTAGACCTTCAGGCTGAGACAGACCTATATGTGCACATGCTTCGGGGAGAGGGGGAAAGGCTATGTTAATAAAGAACAAAAATGTACCCAAAGACGAATTCTTGGAAAACTGAATTCAACAAGCCCTTATTGGAAGGTCACACAGACAATTCCGTGTGTGGTAAGGAAGACTTGGCCCTGCGCTCTAGTTACTTGTTTAATCGTGATGTCGGAGCCCCAGCGTGGGTCTCGCCCTGCTCGACTGGGAAAAGAATGCACAACCTAAAAGTTGAGACTTATGTTTTAGTCGGTGGAGTTTCTGAGGACCTCAAGCCTGGGAGGCAGCCTCTCAGACTGCTCTAAGGGACTGCTCTGAAGAGGCAGGGGAGGGGCCAGGATATATAAGTTTTTGCAACAAAGACCAGGTAGTTGGAACATCAAAAGATTACCGTTAATTAAAGAAGATCAGGTATCTCAAGTTAAGGAATTTAATGCTTTTTTGTATATGGGAAGAAGCAAAAGTCTGAGGTCACTGAAACTGTTCCTTTTATCTGCACCTTAGCTACCTAGGGCCACTGTCCTGTTCTTCCCCATCCTGAGTCCCCCTCAGGGGCACCTTTGGGGGTGGTGGCAGAAGCCAGGCCGCCTGCGTGTCTCCATTCCGAGTTCCCTCCGGCTCACCGTCGGGCCGGCCGCAGTGGCTGATGGCTGATGGCTGATGGTTGTAGCATCCTTTGGCAGGCAGTATTTTTCATTCACACTCTCTTCAGTTAAATACTTGTTTAACTAATTGTGCAGCTAATACCTGAGACAGCAAGTGGACTCAGAGGCAGAGTTAGGAGGAGAAATACTTTGGAGACAAAAGGAACGGAACAGAATTGGGCAGAGGGAGCCACCCCACCTGGATGAGGGCTGACACAGCCTCTGCCAGTGGGCACCCCAGGGCCGTGTTTGCCCATTAGACCTGACCTGCCTTGGGTGGAAACGGTTGGGATCTTGCTCAATCAGTGTCTGGAGGGCACCCCGAGCACGAACTGGGGTGGACCCTGAATAAAAACTGGAAGAAAATTGTCAGCTGACCACACTCCTCACTAGGTGGCATTCCTGAAGGGGGTCTTGGGGGGGGGTACATCTCCTTACATGCATAATCCCAGAACACAAGTAAGGACCTTCTGCATTGGCTCCTGCAGAGCCTGGAGAGAGAGAGCAGGCTGCCGTAGGGCTCTTCAGCTGTTCACCTGAGAGACCAAAGGAGACTCTGACTGGTCCCCAGGAATCAGAAGCGAACATGATGTAGAAGAGTCTGGAAGATCATCACAGTCAGAGCACTGCTTTGCCACCACCGAGAAAGCTAATGTGCTTAAAGGTGGTCACCGAGAATCCCCCAGTTGGAGGAGGAAGGGACAGACTAATTCTTCACCCTGAGTGTAGCCGGGCTCTGTGGATTCAGGGATCGGGGCTTCTGGTTATAAAACGTGAAGGTCTGACTCTAGTCCACCTGTGAGGGATCTGCTCGGTGCCTCTTCTCAGCAGACACAATATTGCCTCTGGAATGTGCAGAGTTCTGATAACTCTGGGGAAGTCGAGGATGCCAACCCACAGCACCAAAAGGGCCCCCATACTTCTCCTCAGGTAAGAGTCCCCGGGATGCTCAGCACTGGGAAAACTTGGGGCCAGGATGGATGGAATCAGTTGTGGAAACGCAAAGAAGCATCACTCCCTTTGGAAAATACACTATCTAGTTGTATCGAAAGTCCAATGATTGTTTGCCTTTTGTTATCTCTTATGTTTAAATCAATTCTTATTGCCATGATTATTCATAATAAAAAATCAGTAAAAAATTATTAGTGATTATTAGTAAATAAGAACGCAAGGTCAAAATAGTACTTCTGTTATCGATCTAAAATATTCAACAGTATTTAAGAAGATGAATAGCACCACTTTGAAATGTAATCTCTGAAGATGGGACTGATGGAAATTCTCAAAGGGGTGTTTTGAGTTGGAAGAGCTAAAACATTATAATTATATGATATCATCATTTTTATTCCACAACAGGTGGGCAAATTCTTGCCCTTTTATATCTATTTTTAGAATCATTAGGGAAGAGAAATAGGTCTTAACTATCACGCCTGTTCTATTGACTTTGGGAAATGACCATCTTACCTGGGTTCCAACCGACATGCGGACTTTCTGAGAGGTAAACATTCTTCTATTTCACACCCTTCAAGAGAATTTCGTATCCTGATGAGGGAGCCTTGTTCTCAGAAACAGCTTCTACTTTGGGTTATTGTAAGATCTGCTCCCTTCTCCTACTTCTGTATCATTTTCATCCTTTTCTTCCTGTTTCTTGTCTACTTCCTGTCTGTTTCCTTCTCTGTCATTGATTGCCTTCTGTATACAGTATGTGGAAGGGTTAATCCTCATGGAAAACTTGGAATGCAGTCATAGAATCCTCCCTCAAGTGATGAAGAGACCAAGGCTCAGCAAGTCAGAGAGGGGTGCCCATATCTCTTCCCCCGCATTGTCCACATCGCCACCCTCTGCTCTATTTGCCTTTCTCATTTATCTCTATTTATAAAACGTAGAACTACTAAGTACACTTTAAAATCTCACCCTGCCGACTTATTTAAATATTTTCCTGATGTAGCTTTCTTTAAAACTGCTGATGGACACTAGTGACATGACTAGTGATGGTGAAAAAAGTCGAAATTGAAGGAAGATGAATTCAAAGAACAGAAGATAAATTGGTCTGAAAGAAAGGATGTATCCTTGAGGTAATTAAAAGCTGGTACACGCATATCGCTAAAGGGAAGAAACCATTCGGGAAAGGTTACGTGGTGTGTGACGCCAACTCTGTGACATTCTGGAAAGTGAAAAACTATAAAGACAGTACAAATGGCAGGTGGTTGCCAGGGGTTGGGGGCAGGAAGATGAACTGGTGGAACATGGGATTTTAGAGCAGTGAATACATGACATTTTGCATTTAACAAAACCCACAGAATTGTACAATACAAAGAGTGAGCTCTAATGCAAATTATTATGGACTTCAGTTAATAATAACGTACCAATGTGGGTTCATCAACTGTGACAAGTGGACCTCACCAACACAAGATGCTAATAATAGGGAGGGTTGAAAGGGAGCTCTGTACTTTCTGATCAATTTTTCTGTAAACCTAAAAATACTCTAGAAAATAAAGTCTATTCAATTTTTTAAAAAAAACTTCCTTAGAAAAGTATTTGGTGCAGGAGGAAGATTGACCAATGTTCAGAAGTCAAAAGAGACCCCAATTTTAGGACATATCTTAAAGTTGTTGGGTAGGTTGCCTGCTAAATGTCTGAGTTCCAGTGAATAATGCCAAGTGGCTTTAAATCATGAACAAAGGACAAAGAGAAATGATTCTAATATAAATTTCCATTTTTCTCTATTCACTGCAGACGGCATGCTCCTGCCTTTAAGTCGTGGACAGATGGCTCAGTGACAGGCAGTGGGATTCATATGTGCAGGACTGAATCTCATTACACTCTAACAAGAAAATCATAATGGGAACAATCAAAGGCACGCCTGGCTAATCACATGCAAGAGACACTGAGGTTTTTTTAAACTAAGGGCAGGGACATTCTCTTGCAATCTGAGAAATCTGATGATGAATGTTAGTTTCAATATCTTTTATTTCCTTTGTCCCTTGAAAATCTAGGTAAACCAATGCAATGTAAAATCTGATCTCCAATTACACTACAGTTATTTTTATTACTGTGTTTTCCCTCAATATTATGCAGGAGACAGCATCTCTTTTTTTTTCTTCTTATTATTGTGATCTTACTAGAAGTTCTTTAAGATGTCTGTTATAAGCCACTTTCTACCCTTTAAATATGTTCAGTCAATAAATAAAAGAGTCTCACCATAACCCTCTGGCATCATCATCCACAAACTCGGCGAATTTTAATACATAACTAATGACACCAGCCTCTATTTTAGTTTATGATGGCATTTTTACATGGGATAGGACCAGACTTACTTTAAAATGCATTGAAAATGCCAGCAATCTCAAATATTTCGTGGAACTTACTACATTAAGACTCTGCATCCATGCAAGACTGCTTTGGGAATAGAAGTAGTGAAATGCTATTTTTTTTCAAAATTATTAACAACTTAAAAAATCCATGTCTATTTTTAAATGATCACTCTGTGTCCTGTAAGCATCTGGGCACAGGTGGGATTTCAAGAAACTCTTTCATCCATAAAGGAGAACAAACTTATTAACCTGAAAATTCTAACACTCTACTTGCTGTGAATATATAAGAGAGCAACTGAATTAATAGATCACAAGGGAGGTAAAGGGATGATGAAGGTTTCTCGGTGTAAGTGAAGGCTCCAGCAGATATTAGGGACTGATGAAGTAAGCGAGGCTGGGTGGATGCTGAGATCAGAAAATATTGCTGAGCATCTGTTACATATATAATGAAGTGGGGTGGGGATAAGATGGGGGTGCATTCATACAAGAAGGCAGACTAATCTGAAAAGCCTCTCGAGACATCTCTCATGAAATGCTAGGTAAAGTGATAAAAGCATTGTGGCCATCGCATGACTGAGGTACCAAGAAAGAAGGGAAATCCCTGAGTGGTGGAAATAAACCGCAGGGGAAGAAGTATCGACAGGGGGACAGTTTTCCTAGAGGGCTGTCAGGGAGGGACCGTGCCCAAAGTGAGGCACCGGGCTGTCATTTCTTTGTGCAACCAAGAAAAGAGGGCTTTAGCCTGCATGAAACCGGTCATGATTAAGGGAATGTCTGCTTCCTGGAGGAAAATAATCCACTTAACAAATGTACCCGCCCACGTGAGAAGGCAAGGCTACCCCTGTCTACCCTTTGGGGCTGTAGTGGGGACTATGTTCCCCTGAGAATTCTAAAACCCAATCCTGTCCATGAGGGTGGTCTGTGGTAGAAAAGTGCAAATATCTGTGATCCAGGGCCACAGAATACCAAAAATGTGCATCCAACAGATTTCCTAGGTCTGTGGAAATACCACTTGGCATTTGGTAGAAGAAAAAGAAGACTGTCTTGGATCCACGCCATCAGAATTCCCAGACAGAGCTCTGCGTAAGTTAGGTTCAGAAACCAAAATTATAAAACAAGCGAGAGAACAAGCCACCATAAGCAAGAGGCTGCACATGCAGAAATGTAGGAGTAGAATCCTGAGATGTCCTGATCAAAAAATTGTCCAAGAGAAGCTATAAAATTAAAAAAAGAGATTTTAAATGATTAGAAGTATACAAGAAGATGGGACAACAAAAGAGCAGACTGCTTTTAAAAATGTACCAGAAATTAAAAGAAAACATAGTTATTCAAATGATAAATTCTCAACAAATGGGTAAAATTGTAGATAAGATAATATGCAGCTGAAGAAAAAATTGGTATAAAGGAAGATAAATCTGGACAGTAGCTCTCAGTCTTGGCTGCATAGTAGAATCTCCTGAAACGTTTAAAAATCCCAGTGTCCAGGCTGTACTCACAGCACTTAGATCAAAACCTCTGCACTAAAGATCTAGGTATCAGCATTTCTTAAAGTTCTGAGGTTGGTGACAATATGAGGTTGTTCTAGCAAGAGCTGCCTTGGAAGCAGCAAACAAGAAGTTGGGTAATGCCAACTGCATGATCCAGAGGGAAAAATCATGCACAAACACACGAACTAGGTCTGGTTTAGTTCTGTATTGTTTGAGTACCTTTTCTGTGCTGGATACCGCATAAAAGGATAAGTGAGATGTCAAAACTAAGAATTTCAAGGTGCATCTTTAAGCACAGTTACCACAAAATCCAAACCTACCAATGTGCTGTTTTGTAGGAAATTAGATGGCAGCTGAGATTTAGCTGAACATAGAAAGAACAGCATCGCAAGAAAGGCATATTCAGAAATCTCAACCCATCGGGGTACGTGCATGAAACTGTTGTGTGTTTTCCCCGACAACTTCCTCCAGCTGTGCTGCACTGAACTTCGAGGGGCTGCAGTCCTCCACAATCTTCAGTCCCTCTGCCATGGGGGTCCTAGCAGCAACCTCACCTGTGGCCAGCTCTCCTGCATCCTCATGAGTGAGTCTTTGGGTCTTCCCTTTTCTAGGGGAAACAGTCCCACGTCCCCATTGGGAAAGGAGGGAGCAATCTTCCCATGGACACTGAACTCCCTGCTTTGTCCCAGTACCCCCCCCCATAACATGTCTGGTGATAGAGGGGAACAATGGGTGGTGTTAGGGTCTGAACCAGAGCCTTTTTCAGAAAATCTGTGGGAAGGAAGATGAGCCCAGTGATGGTGATTCCATGACCCAAGAACGTATCATGTTCTGCTTTAAGCCCTTGTCTGAGCCTGGGATCACTGGAAACAGCTCACTGGTCACACCACTCGTGGTAATGATGTGAAAGATTCTTCACCCGCCCAGCCTTAAAAATAAACATGAAAAATGTAATAAGCCTTTTTTTCTCTTGCCATATCCCTTTCCCACAATAATAACTCCTCACTTATTTTAAAATAAAATTGTTCTTGATTGTTATGCTTTTCCAATAATCTTGTTAAATTCTTGAAATGTTGAGAAACATCCACAATTCAGAATTATTTCTTGGAATGGATTTCACCATAAAGTGTAAAATGCTGACAGTCTTTAAAAACAGAGAGTGATATTAATATCTCCCAGTTTACTAGTTTGCTCTAGTTTATATTGGTTAAAGATGGTGTGACAAACCGCGTCTCATTAAGTGTACAGAGCCCGGATGCCTACGATTTTCTGCGTTACACTGCCACCCAGTGGCTTATTTTATTATGCTACACTAGCTAGAACGATTTGCCATTGTAAGAACCATCTTTTATATTTAAAACAGAGCAATGACAGTCCAGATATTAGCATGTACTTACTATTATACAGCACTGTTCACCTGTCTCAATAAAAGACTCATAAAGCTAGTTTTTAAAATCACAAAAGAAAATCCCATTTTATTGACCTTGTTATATTATCTCTGTTTAATGAAATCAAGATTATATTGATTATATTCTGAAGACATCTTAATAAAAATGTATAGAAACAGAGAAGTAGGGGCTGCTTACAAATAATTTCTTTAAATGTGTCATTCTACATATGAGAAAACTTAAATCCAGAAAGGAAAATACATTTCAAGCATTCGTTGAAAGCCTCATGACTAATTGGTGAATTCAGATCAAAACCCCAGGCACTGTGACTTACAGCCAGGACTTTTCTGTAATTTGGCTTCATTCATTAATAAAACTATCTCACCAATTTATTGGAGAATGAGTCAGGAAGTCATGGAAATAATTAGCAAGATGAGAGAAGTTCAAATTATTTTATGGACTAAAATTAAAGGTCCCATGAAGCAACATTACATGCACATAGTGAGGTTTACTGCCTGGACAGTAACAGAAGGTCTTGGAGACATAAACTCAAGGCAGTGCTTCAGTCCAAAGGGAAGCTCATTACTGGCACATAACTCATATTTTCAATAACACAAATGATATATGTCATAGTTGCTGTACTCCTTAGCTATGTGAAAGGAAAATGCTCCATTAAACCCTAGGGATTATGTAGGAAAAACAGCTAGGCTGGATTATCGTTCGTCTTAACACCTGACCCTACATTAAAAGAAAAGGAAAGAAACTGCCAAAAACAGTTTTTCCTTTTTTTTCTAAGCTCTGTATCCATTTCATCACAATTTCTTAACATAAAAACCTGTTTGTTATAGATTTTTGAGGTTTTAGAAATCATGCGTTAGTGCTAAATCATGTATGAAATTGACAATTCCAGCTCGTATTCAAAAAATGATCTGAATAATCCTTTCAGGAGAGTAACTGAGAAAGTATTACTGAAGTTATTGCTTTTTAAAAAAAACATTCAGAAAATCTCAAACAAAGATAATTTTTAAAAATAATCAAATACACAATTGGGTGGCAATGATACTATTGGGAAAAAAAAAAAACAAATGTGCTTATATATGATGATTAAACATGAGGACCAACATAAGGCTACTTAAAGCGTGATGCTGATTTACAAGACCAAGCTTTAAAAATCAGATGCTCTTCAGTAGAAATAAATCGCCTAAGGATAAAGTGAGAACAAAGCTTCCCTGGGGACTGACATCATCAGCACAATCTGGGAACTGGTAGGAAAATTAAACGGTCAGGTCCCGGAGCAAACCTCCTGTTTTGGATACTTCCATAATGGGGCCCAGAAATCTTTATTAACACATGTCCTGCAGGTGATTCATACGCCTCTAGAGCTTTGAAGCAATGATGCAGTCCCACCGTAGACTTGTTCCCTTCTGTCCTCGGATGGTTTATTCCTAAAGAGCAAGATCTCATTGCTAACACCCACTGTGGCGGTTATCAGTGTGTTGCCTCTCAACTCCAAATCACCCTGCGTTACCCTCTTCCTTAATGAGGAGACGGGGCGGGGCACGCCCTCCTACCTGGGCTGGAACCAGGCTGTCAGTGGAGGGCACGGCTTGCTGCAGGGTGCTGTGGGAGGAGGCTTTCTCTGTCTGGCTCTGAGCCGCCCCTCTGTCTAGGTTCCTCCAACATGAGCTTCTCCTGTAGTGCAGGGTGGCCAGCACTGTCCTCAGTCAGCAGCATCCCCGACACCCCCTTGGGCATCGTCGCAGCAGAGTGCGTGGGTACCCTACCCACCCGTGAACCCGTTCCGGGCGCTCCCTGCGGCAGCTCTGCAGTAAGCCTCCAGGTGCAGCGCCTTCCTGTGGATGGAATTTCCCAGTAACCCCGAGGGCAGATTTCTAGAGAGTTGCACCTGCGTAGAAACTCTGTGACTTCTCTGCCACCCAGTGAGCCACGGCATGCCCTCCCTCTCAAATAAAGACAGGAATTCAGCCCAGAGGAGTGTGCAGAGGTGGGGGAACCTCTTTCCGGGGTGCTCTGTCTCAGACCTAAGGGGTGTAGCTGTTCCTAGTACCTGCTACTTCTGTATTCTTCAGCGTTCTTTACCTCTTCGAGTAATCCAGTACCCCCTTATGCCAATCCTCTGTTAATAGTTATTAACTCTTTAACATTTTCTTGTTCAAATTGCTGTGGGCTTTCTGTCTCTCTGACTGGACCCTGAACGATATATTAGCTTTTCCATTAGATCCTCCTGGAATATGGGTTCAATTAACAGCTTGTATCTAGCTGCAACTCACAGAGGCCTTAAACATATCTAAGCCACATTAATATTTAGACAGATAAGTAATTTAATTTTTTATTAGGGAAAAACTCTCATAAGCCTGTGAATATTGAGGGCCTTTTAGCATCATTCAAATCGAGCCATACTGAATCTCTACCTGCATCTAGCAGTAATAATAATGCTATTTAGTGCTTACAGTTTTTAAAAGTTTCCTATGTATTATATGTATTAATGATTTTGAATAAAATTCTTGTGATAGAAGTAAAGTTGAAGCAGTACCTGTAGTAAATGTAGCTGCGATGCCGGGGGCCGCACCTCACATGTGGCCACACCGCACCCAGCAGAGTGCCGACAATGAGTCCAGAATTCCGGGAAGTCCTCTCTGTCACAGCTTCTCCCGGTGTCTGATACAACAGAGAACACTTCACCATACAGTCCTCAACGGACAGTTCTAGCTTTTACGATGTGCTTTTAGGAAAAGGCAGAGAAGGGGTACATTAGTGGTTTTGGTTCTCCTTGAACTTTTATGGATTCTAATATCAAATTAAAATATAAAAATCGTGGCCATCCAAGCAGGGAGAATGTTTAAGAGATTTAACTTCCCTCCTTATGTTTGCCTCACATCATGGGGATTTTAGGCTTTCAAATTCTCTAGACTAGATCAAAAATAGAATTTTTGAAGCATTTTTCAGCTAACGAGGAATCACTTCTCCCTTGGCACCTTTTGGCAACCTCTGCTAATTTCAGAATATCCTTCCTCTTCCCGCCACTTAATCACCTGCCCTTGGAGTCAGGAAGACATAAGGTTAGGGATCAGGAGAGACGTGCGCCGGGCTGGTATTTAGACTCATAACCTGAAAATGTCTCTTGCTTTCCTTTCTCTAAATGGAAGGGCTATATTTTTCTCACTAACACTTGTTACCATGTGGCCTAGTATATGTCTTATTAATGTTTTCACTATCTGTCTCTTCATCCACCAGCTAAATTGGCAGAGAAAATATAGACTCCAATTAAATTTGAATTCCTGATCATTAATGAATAACTTTTTCATATAAATATGTCCCATGCAATATTTGGGACACTCTTATACTAAAAAAATGTAGTGGAAGTGTGTTCCATGTAATAATTGACACATAGTAAGCAACACACATTTTTGACATGACCTTAATTTTTTATGACATGCAATTATACTAAAAAGTTATTCATTGATTCTCTGAAATTCACACTTGAGTGGGCGTTTACATGGCCCCCTCCCAGACCCTTGTCCTCCCCTTCCTTCATGCCTGCAGTGGAGGCGTCAGGAGGGCTGGCATCCTTGTTTAGCTGTTTCTGTCACTTTGTGTTTCTTCTTTTTTCCCCTATATCCTAGCAAAGGACATGGCACTTAGATGGATCTTGAAAGATATTTGGAATAGAGAGGTGTAGGTTTCCCACCAAAATGGTAAATTTGCTCCCTATCCAAAGCCCATTTTCACAGAAATAAAGAAGGGCAGAGATCTGGATGAGAAGCTACTGAACACACCTGCAGTCTGCTCCACTTCCCTCGGGCAGTGCCTCCTCTCCATCTTCCCTGAGCCCCTCAGAGTGATGGATTACAAACCAAGAGAACGTCTACCTCCAAATGCTGCTTGTACTCTAGCTGTCGAGAGTGAAACCCTTACAGTGGGTTGCTCCCAAGAACCCCCGATAACCAGGAGTGAGCCTCGGCTATTCTGCTGGGCTCTGGACTCTGCCCCGACCTCACCGCCCTGTGGTTTGGCATTCTTTCTGTCGGCACCACATTTTGTCAGCCAAATTTGCTGGTCCCCTCCTAGGAACCTGAGCTCCCAGACCAAAGCAGCTCACAAGCTGAGTGGTACAGTCACTCCAAAAAGAGTGCCCAGTGCCTGCTGGACACACCGGTCCCTCTGCCACGAACGGCTGCAGCATGATTCCCGGATTTTACAACAGGCATTGGAAATGCACTTGATTAGATGAGCATGGAAATTAACAACAGGAAGCACCTCCGGAAGTCACTACAGACAATGCAGTGGAAACAGTAGGTATACAAAGTATTCAAAATCCAGAACGTCCCAAGTGGGTACAGCCGGCAAACAGATGACTCGGCCAAACACGTCCCGGCTCCCCCTTCTGTAGAAATGAAACGCACTGTTTGTCCTGGGACAAGGCTGTGCACCGTCAGGTCTCTGCTCCGCCCCGGCCTCCGTGCTCACCGCTGCCCGAGAAAAGGAAACAGACACTTTCTGCTTCAGTAAAGTCACCCCCGTGGTAGTTCAGCGAGCTGTGCCTCTTCCCTCCTCTGATCCGTTGACTACACGGGGTCCCTAGGGCCCAGCCCAGCCCTCCTCCGTCCCCGAGGGAACCCCGCTCTCCTCTCCCGCAGACAGGCGACTCCGGCTGTTTCCCTCCCGCAGGCAGCGGCGTGCGGGTGAAGGCGGCGACCTCTCTGGTCAGCTCTACCGCGAGGAGGCTGGTGAACTGGCGAAATGCGTGTGTCCTGGTGCCTCACTTTCTCCCTCTGACAAACGGGGGTAACAAGAGTGTCCATGTCGTGGGGCATTTGTGACGCTTCCTAATGGTTATGTCTAGAGAACACTTCGCACCGTGCCTGGTCTATTCCGAGCAAAGTAGCAACGAGTTCTTTTAAATGTGGTTAATGTTATTCTAGGGCTATAAATATATGCAAACCACTTATTCAGAGAAGCTGGGCTTTTGGGCAATATTGTGGTCTGATACGAATGGAGCCGTAAAGCAGAAGCCTCCCCATGAAGGTCTTATGTTGTCCAGATGTGGGAAGGGCTTGGCGAGGAGGCAGGGATGGACAAAATAAATGGGCTCGCGTCGCCCTCTAGTGGCAGCGAGGAGAAAATGCTGGGGAAGGAGCCATTGTTCTCTCTCACCTGCAGACAGCCATCCACTCAGGCTCCATCCCAGGCCAGTGTCTCTGTGGAGTCCCCAACCCACATGGAGATGGTGCTAGAATACAGTCCTAGAAAGCTCACTGTGCTGGGGAACGCCTCCAAGTTTCTCCTCTAACTCTCCAGGGCCTGGCCCACATCTAATCATCTAAGACTGAGCCTTCCCTCCTCCCTGACCTTGCCTCCCCAGGCTGTTAGGTGCACCTCTTCTGTCCCCAGAGATGCTGGGGATGTGGTTACAGAGGCTCGGGCATATTTACAGAGCCCCCCTCTTGTGAGGTTTTGCCCAGGGCCCCGGGGGAGGAAGAGTGTTCCTTCCAGACACATCCAGACGCCAAGAGCCCAGGGGGCTCAGGCTGCAGCAGGTAAGCCGGGGGGACCCAGGAGCCCGGAGGAGGCATCAGGACGCCCGCGGCATGGTTGTGGGGTGAAGGGGGTCAGGAAGGCCTCCCTCAGGGGAGAGGAGGGTTTGAGGGGAGATCTGGCTAGAAAAGGAGTTTTGGGGGTGAGTGAACACTGAGAGGAACGTGACCCAAGGGACCCGAGAGGAGACGCGCGGCTTTGCGAGAGCTGGCGAGGCAGCGGAGACCATGCTGAGGAAGTCGGCTTGTTCAACAAACGCCCGGAGCCCACGGTGAGGAGCTGAGTGTCCGCACTCCCGGTCCAGCTCCTGGGGTCACAGCAGGCTTCACCCAAAGTGGTCTGTGGCCGCCGGTCTTTTGGGGAAACCCTTTCCTTCCTTCCCCACGGGGATGCTTGGTGGAAGAGCATTCCAGAAGGAGAGGCCAACAAGGACAAATGTCCAAAGGTGGCAGCTGCTCGGCTTGCTTGAAGAACAGCCCGGAGGCCAGTGTGGCTGGTACGGGGCTGTGCTATCAGACGCAGGAAAACTTTTCTGGGGTCTCCTAACTCCCACACCACCATGGTTTCCATGACACCCATCAGGCCTGTGAGAGGACGCAAGACAGGCTGCCCAGAAGGCCAAGCCGTCAGCAAAGAGTAATCCCCGTGGTCGCTGTTAGGTCATAACAAGAACAGAGCATTTGCAAGGGGAGAGTATTGATTTGTTTTGTTTGCTTGTTTTTAATAAGGTCATTTATTTCCCTGGATCTCGGTGACTCCGGGCCCTAGATCATTGTCGAGGTAACTCCTGGTCCTGAATGCAAGGCCTGTGGGAATGCAGGGTGTGGGTGGCTCCAGGGGCAGGAAGCAGAGGAGAACCACTGTTACTCCATTGCACACTTTATTGGAGAAACAGCCGAATTCCACAGAAACATTTTCAGATGTCAATTTGGAAAATGTTATTTTGCCAAAAATGGTGTGGAGAATTGATCCAGTCCTAGAATGAGATGGTTTGTGATCGGTCTAAAACTTTCTTTTCAAAAAGCATCCTGAATAGTTGCAATAAACACTCTCTTATTTGGGGAAATTATCTTTTAAACTAGCTGAAAATAAGTCCTGATCCTTGAAGAGCCTTCTGATTTCTCAACAATCGAAGCGTCATGTTTTGATAGTTGGCACAAGTGGTCCAGCTGCTGGAAGACTGCAGGCAGACAGGAAAAGGAAGGCGTGCATCGAGCTAGTGTCTGGGTGTACTCTGGTGGAAAAGCTCACCAGGTGTTTGGAGGCTGCTGCAAGTTTCAAATACTTTGGGAAAGACTCGCTGCCAGATTAGAAATGGAACTGAACTCCTTCAAGGAAGCAGAGACAGCTAGGATTTTTAATTTAAGCTTCTCATTTGCCAATACATAAACGTATCCTGGCCAAAATGCCTATCTAGCTATGTAAACATGAATCTTAATCTTTTATCCCTTTCGTGCTAGGACTCTTAACATGATGGCTGTTGAGGACGTATTAAATGGTCTAAAATGAAGCTCATAAGGTACACATTCCTGATCTCAAAAGCTGGGACTTCCCAGAACACATGGTATGTGGAAATCTATGTAAAGCAATGTGATTCATTAAAAAAGATAATGGATTTTGGAGATATCTCAGTAATACTAATGTTTTTGTCTCTGTCTGCCAAGTCATAATCTGCCTAGATTACACTTCTCTCATCTCTAAAATGGAAACAGCATTTGTTGAATTGATTCGTAAACTGCTTTGCAACTGTTACTCTTGTAACATGCGAATGTTAGCGAAGGGAAACGAATAATTTTTGAAATTATATTACTCCCAAACTGTATATGTTCTTAGTTAGGTGATAATGAGGATTCAAAACCAAAATGGCAAAGAGGACTCCCTTTTGCCATGTTCGTTTCTCAGTAAATGAATCTCCGTGCAAGAAGGCTCTCTTATTTGTTCTGCCTCCTCTTTCCTCCGTCCTTGGCCCACCCCAACCAAAGTCCTTTCCACCAGACAGAGGTTGTTGTTACAGTATTTGTGCCTTGACCAGGGACTCTTCGGGAAAGTCAGTCGTGGACCTTCCATCGACTAGATACAAGATTAAAGATGAGACAAACTGCCAGCTCCTTTACCTTCACCCAAATTTCTTCCTGTCCCTTCCCTCATCCTTCTTCTGAAACAGCACATCTGTAATTTAGCTTTCTCTCCACATGCAATTCAAACAGCACTTGTCACACTTGTAAACTCAGCTTACAGACCAATGTGGTCAAAACAGAGGTGCTGCCGCCCGCTTCATATTTTTCACCCAGCTAACAGAATGTCCTCAAACTGCTTCCCTAATTGAGGCGGCTGCCCTAATTAGCAGACTGACTTTGTGATCTCTCAGATCAAACATTTTTATATTATGTTCAGTGGTAATATTTAATTCATTTTAAAAAATTACAGAATGTAGAAGAAATACTACAAAAGATCAAGATATATACCCGGATGGTATTTTTTCCCCCAAACATTCCATAGTTTTTGGATTTTAACAAGTTGCATTTTTATAAAATGATGAAAAGATCAGATTCTAATGTATTGTTCCATCAAAATGTCAGGTAAGATGAAGAAGTTGGGGTTTTAGGGTCCAGGAGGGTCCCACTCTGAAACTGAGTCAGAGGAGAGAGAGGAGAATTTAAGTTTGGATTGTAGATGCTCCTCGTTTTTATTAGGCTTTTGTAAGAACTTAAAAGAAAAACATTTTGAATATCCATTTCTTTCAGAGGCCTCTTCGCACCAACAACAATTGTTGATTCTTGAATACTTGGAATATTTGATCCCTTTGATTTGAAAGCAACACAAAAGTGGGTTGACTTATTCATATCCTGAGCTCTCCAGAGAAGCTACTAACAGTCAAAATTGCCCTTGGTAATTGCCTGAGATTACAAAGCTGGACACACTTGGAGGTCTGTTGAAAAACTAGCGATTGTCCATATTCAAATGTTGAAAAAAAGCAAGAGATAAATCATCAGGCTCCAAGAATCTGGGCAGTGCCCTACACACACACACACACACACACACACACACACACACACACACACAAACACACACTCACACACACAAACATACACACACACATACACTCACACACACACACACAAACACACACTCACACACACAAACATACACACACACACACTCACACACACAAACATACACACATACACACACACATACACACACATCCAGTTAGACCCCGAAGTAATGAAAGAAATCAAAATGCAGATTTTTTTTCACCAAGAACAATTAAGAGAGAAAAATGAAACCTTAGATGATATTTCAACATAAAAAAAATAAGAGTCCTTTTCCATCAAGAGGAAGCTTCAGCGGTTTCTGTGTGACTGGTGCTCCAAGAAGGGAAGGCATCAAGGAATCTCCTGCATCCTCTATCCTTATCAAAGGGGCCCAAGCCAAGAGAGAGCACATCCAGTCCTCCTCTGCTCAGCACATCAGAAGCTGTGGAATAAAAATGGACCAGTGCACTGTTAAGCATAAGACTTTATTTGAAACGCCAGCCATGAGCGAAGTCTGAAAGTATGTTCTATCTTGGGGAAGAAGGGCAGAATTTAGAAGTGTAGGAACTGGATTCAGCTGAAGTTCAGTTAGCTTTGGAAAGAGTTGGTCAAAATTTCTTGGAAAAGGGAGAAATTGTTCTCAAGTATTAGCAGCCATACGCTTACCAAGAGGGGTGATACTATAGACTGTTTTTCCCCCACCAGATTCATATGTTGAAATCTAAGCCCCAATGGGTTGGTATGAGGAGGTGGGTCCTTTGGGAGGTGCTTGTATCATGAAGGTGGAGCCCTCACGAATGGGATTTGCATCATATAAAAGCTCTGTTGCCCCTTCAGCTGTGTGAACACATGGTGAGAGGACTGTTATCCATGGACCAGGAAGCTGGCTTCTCCAGACTCCAGATCTGCTGGTGCTTTCATCTCGGATTTCCCATTCTCCAAAACTGTGAGAAATGAATTTCTGCTGTTTATAAGCCACCTGGTATGTGGTATTCTGTTAAAGTAGCCAGAACTAAGACAGGTAGGAGCAGGGAGGAGCAACTGCAGGGGCTTAGTTCAAATGCAAGAGGAAATTGAGAGGAACAGCTGTCAAAGCCAAAAATAGGTGAGGACCATAGTAGAACAATTTGAGTCCTCCCAGATTTTTTATGCTTAAAAAAAATCCAAATAGTTACACAGTGGCAATCTCTCAAAGCTTCAAAGATCGTGTAACTCCTGTACAACAAACTAGAGCATAGGAAAAGAAAAGGAAAATTCATTTTTTTTGGTACAGAGAATAAAACATTGACATCTAAGCATAATAAAAATTGTACAGAAAAAGAAAGTTTTAGATTAATCCCATCTAGTTAGCTAGCTAGCGAGCTAGCTAATCTAATCTATTTACCTGATTTATTTAATAGACTTTTAAAGTTTTAAACAAAATATCATAATATAATGTGGGATTTGAAAAATGTAGAAGTTCAGTATATGACAATATAAGCAAAAGAGGTGGTTAAATGAAATGATGCTACTGTGTTTGCATCACTCATGACCTACACATTTTATGTTGTAACATAAGAAAACATATGTTACGTGAGTAGACACAGATAAAATAGAAATAGAAACTATGGAAGGGAACACTGTGATATAAAGTCTGTCCTTCGACAACTCGCTTCCCCACTTTCTCACAGAATTATATGATACATAAATCAACAACCATAACATTGTTTTTTAATTGGTCTCCATGGTATAATCGACGTTCAGAGCACAGAGCCGTCATACTTCTATATTTGTACAGGTTCCGAGGGTTTAGTAAGTTGACCGTCTTCACACAGTGAGGCGTATGATGTTAAGCATCTCACATTCACAGCTTCTTTCAAGGGCTGCGCTGGAGCTGCCTCGGAGAGAAAGCCCGGCGGGACTTCATGTCTCTCGCTAAGGAGCGCATCGAAAAGCTGCACCAGGGTACAGGCCGCAGCGCCCCAGGGCGGGCTCTGCCCACTGAGGCGGACGCCAGGCAGAGCCTGTGTTTGAGGGGCCGGTCTAAGTTCTGCAAGGCCGGCGCAGGCGGGGCCTTCGAGGACTGCAGGAAGAAAGGGACAGTTGTGTGCAAACATTTTGAGGAAATGAGTGTTTCTTCTCACTTCACTCTGTTGTTTCCTGTTAGTTTTTCCCCACCTGAAATATTATCACCAGACCTCCAGGAGGAGCCACCCTCCCGTGGTTTCGCATTGGCTCTTCCTTCCCTGCAAACAAAACATTGTTGTTTTCATGTCTGCTGCTTCTTTGAGTTGCTCCCCAAGTGACACCTGCTGTTCCATTGACCTTGGAGGGCAGTGGTCAGGGCATCACACAAAACACATTTTCAGCCACGACCCAGGACACATTTTCTCGCTCCTCATACAGAAGCTTCTTTGCTCTGTGTGAGGAACTTTCATATTATCTGTATGATTTAGTTCCTTTTTAAAAAAATACTGGCATAAAACATGAAATTGTGTTCAGAGCCCCATTAATGCATTTCAACCTGCAGTTTGAAAACCATGCTCTAAGGTTTTACCCTCCAATCTGGTACCCGATTAAATACCCGCAGTCAAATACAGCTACGTAAATTGAAATTGAAATTAATTAAAATGAAATAAAATTTAAAATTCCATTGTCATTGAATCGTGTGCATTCAAGTACTCGCTGGCCACATGTGGCTAGTGGGTCCTGTATTTAATAGCTGAGATACAACACATTTCCTTCCCTACAGAAATTGCTATGGAAAAGTGCTCTTTGACAGTAACTACACTTGTACTCACTTTTGATGGATGAGACAGAACATGCTCATCATCATGATATATCAGGCAGAAAACCAAGTCTCTGATTAGAAAATCATTCTTTACTTTGCTGCATTTACTTAAAAGTATTGTGAAATACTAAACATTTCTGCTGACGTTTAACATTCTCTCTGTATTTAAACTCTCCCTATTACTGTTTACGTTGATGGACACACACAGATGTGACTGAAGCCGCATTCTGAGCAGCAGAAGCCAGATCCCATGGTCAGTTAGAACTTCCTCTGTGATTCCAACGCTGCAGAATTCATGGGCTCAGTAGGCACTGTTAATATTAAAGCAAAATTGGTGTAAATGCTCAAGTGCAGTAATTCTTAAAGGATGAAGCTCCAAAACTTACATTTAGTTTTTTGAAAAAACAAAAGGAGTGGGAGCCAGGGAGTAGCTATCAAAAACGTAGTGGAGTTTGGGGCATCTGTTTTTTTTAACAAGCTCCAGATCATTCTTATTTGCCCTATAGTTTCACCACCACAAATAGGATATGTTTATGTATCAGAGCATATTAAAGTGATTTTAAAGCTAAAAAGTTTTGTGCAGTTATGCGTATCACAGGAGAGTGCGTCTCCCCCATTCTTTGTGTTTCCTTAAAGGGGAGGAAACTTCTATTCCTCGGAAGGTAATGAATTGGGGGAACACTTCTGTCCTGTTTCATTTGACTCCCATTCTCATTTCTCCCTGTGGGAAGAAGAGTGGCTTTTCTTATTGGTGACATTGGGAGAAAAAAAAGACCAGCTTATATGTCTCAGACCTTTCTAGACTCTCTGCCACTTTGTGAGAGGCTCATCTCTAGCGACACAGATCTTCTCTGCTGATCAGTCTGATCGCAGCGCCACCGTGATCAACGCTCAAGCCACGTTCTCCAATTCAACCTTATTCACAGTAGAGGTAACACTTTGCTCCTTATCCAGTTGGTTCCAAAGTCAGGAACCCTAGCTAACATGATGGGGTAGAGGCCAAGAGTCAAACCCAGGTCATCTGCCTGGAAGGCGGTATGCTCAGCTCTCTGGTTTGTTTCTTGGGTATCGACTCTCCCCTGTGCACACACACATCACCACCACCTTGAGTCATTATTGCTCCCTATGCAAAAAAAAGATTTCTCTCTTCCTTTCTCCTTGAACTGAAGACGTGTGCTTGAGGGACGGGAGGGTCCTACTCATGCTGAAGGCAGAGTGTGGGAATTATGGGGAAGCCGATGTTAGCCAGTATCAGGAGAGGCTCTCCTGAGAGTGAGCCTACAGTACACTCCTTGGAACAGCGTGCAGCGCTGGTGAACATCTTTACAAGTTCATACTCTGCTTCACTCTTTCATTCTTCCTGCAGATGCTCATGTCATTGGTCACAATAAGAGCTTATGCATGAAGCAGTCTGCTTGTATGGTTTCTCACAATACCATATGATTAAGTATTCGATCACTGAAATGGATCAAATGGAAATCTGGTATCAAATATTACTATTTCTTTTTTTATCACTAAGGCAAGAATCTGGTCCAAGCTGGTAGATTTCTAGCACATAATAGAAAAATATGGAGTTGCTTTAGAATGTCAAAGCTTCTTTTCAACTCCTGTTCCTGGAGTCACATTCCTTGCATCGGAGACCTCAAACAGCCTTTCAGTTAAAAACTTGAGATCAGGTAAGCATTTTAATAAAAGGTTAACATTGAATAATTGTTAAAACTATATGTGTTCAAGTTCTTCCTGAGAGTAAAAATGTATTTTCAAATGTTAATTAATTCAACTTCACAGGAAAGCAGACAAGAAAAGTAACCAGAACAGAAAGAACCATCTCTCTGACCCCTCGACCCCCCCTTCCAAAGGTTTTCCTGTGGGAAAAACAGAACTGGTTCATTTTACAATGTCTCATCACACATTGTCAGTTCTTTTGATGGGGCTGTTTTGGTGTTAAATTCACCTTGAGTACATTTTTAACAGCAGCCCAAAGCAAGAATACTCGAATACTTTACAGGACAGCCCTAATCAGACTATGCCCAGAAGGTAAACAGGCTATTTCCCGTCTCTGCGCCCTCTGCTAAGGTTTAACAGATGAGAGCCAGAGTCCTTGCAAAAGCCCTTGTGTTCTTTTCCCTTTTGGGCTGGAAAAGTCAGATCCTGGAGCAGCAGAAAGTTTTAGGAAGCTTATCTGATTTCTGGCTCAGAGACCTATTAAAAAAAAAAAAAAAGACAGACATCCATCAATCTATTTTGAATAAAATCAATACAGAAGCTGACAAGAAGGAGACATTAAGGGCAGATGTTAGACTTGAAAATTAATTCAAAAGCCTCTGCTAGGAATCCTATAACAGGTACATATGGATATAGAGAACACAGTTGAAGCATAGTTGTCATAGAGCTGAATGTCATACCTACATGACATATGTACACATTACAAATACATTCCGCATGTCTGTTTTATTCAGAGCAATTTGGAGCCCGGTTTTTAAAAAATGCCAGAACTAAGCTTGAAACTTCAAACTATTTTCCCCCCCACTTTTCAAGGCCAATGCATTCACCAGTACCCTTTCCGTCACCTTCCCCTCACACCAAAATCACAAACAAAATCCAGTTTGAAGCAATTTTATAAGGGTTATTTTTAGGCAAAGAGGTAAAACATCTATGTGTTGGATTAACATCTAACACGTAGTAGTCGTGCAATAATTGTTTGTTTTTTTAACCATGAAGAGATATCCATGGCCAAAAAGAGATTTTTATTAGGTCACTTGAATAAAAGGAAAATATTTTCCATTTAAAAATATCCTTGTACTTGGGCTTCAGAACAATAATCTCTTAAAATTCTTTTTGTACTTTATAAGCTCAAAGTTTTCTATAGTTTCATAATTTATGATAATAAATTTCTCTGTCATTATGTAACGCCTTACTGTACGAATGACCTCATAATTCAGCAGTATTATACCAATTACTTTTTTAAAATCTCCCATTGAAAAATTATGAACTTAAACTTTAGTAATGGTTCACATTTGATGAATGTAGGTGGGAGCAGTTTTTAGTCATCTCTTGTATACATCTGAGACGTTTTGTTCTAAAACCTGTTTGCATTCCATATTAAAAGTCATTTCTTTTCATTTCCACTAACATTACAGATTTAACAAGTTTACAGAAGAGTTGGAAATTGCCTCTTATATTTTAAAAAATCAATGAAATTCATGAATATCAAATAAAGTCATAGCCCAAAGGGTATCTAATGAATACAGGTTAGGGCATTCTGTTTTTGAACCTGAAAAGTAGATTCTAACCACTGAAATAAATCAGTATTAAACTATGATTTGGCAATGACCTCAAACAGCGCAGCTCTAAGGGAAGCCATGAATACATCTTAGAATACATGAATCTAAGACTACAAAGATCCTATTTAATATCTCGATGATTGTGTTTTACTCCAACTCAGAGGACCTATTTGAAGTTCCTCATGTGTTTATATGCCACCCTTCAGCTATCAAGTCTCCTCTTGGTAAAGGATCTGTAATAAATTCTCATTTCCTACATAAGATGCACATTTCAGTTTAGAGGCACATCTGGTAGTGGTTAATTGAAAAAGATTTCAAAGCCTGGAGCTTCCACTTACTAGCTGCATCACATATGTCTTCAGATGATTTAGAGGACTCCCAAACTTCTCAAAGTCTCAATGATAGCAAAGGATGCAATAAAACAATATGAGACCTTAAATTCCAGACATGTTTGTTTCATCACATTTATTTAATTATACCAACCACTCTTTCTGTCCCCCCAAAGGTGTAAGCAGGTATTTAGTGAGTGGTAAGGGAAGTGATGAGTTCACTGTGTATGATGTTTTGTCTCACATTAGTGTCCAGCATCTGCCAGGAAATGGGTTCCTTGATCAGATGACATATAAGCAGAAGGCTCAACATGAACAATATTTCTGTTTTAATTTTGATAATTTCCAATACATTTTCTACTATTACAGAGAATGCAAATCCAAATTCAGAATAAATGTCTATCCCAGTTAAAGCCCTTAATACCATTCTGAGGTCATAGACAATGGGCCAGCGTAATCCACTTACCACTTATGAGCAGGTCTGGATCATCTTGGTACGCAGCCCACAGTGTCCTTTTTATTTTATTCAGGATTCTTGAATTTGTCAAATTCAAGGGTAATTTGGAACCAAAGATTCCTTTCTATCCATTGTGCTCAGAGATAATAGCATAATAAATATGATACATAAACACTAATGCCATTAGGGTTCTTTGGGTGCTGCCTATATCTGTCCATAAAATTGGTCAATTTCTTGATAGAATATCCTATAGTTCCAGTGGTTGGCTGCCTTGGAATTTCCAAATTTACAGCTGATTAGCAATGAGGGGTTAAGGAAGAGCCACAACTATGGGCCCCTGGCACTTTTCAATCTTTCATTGGGGCCACTTCCCCACTCCTAACCCAGGCAACAACGAGTTGCGACTTGATTCTGCACTTTGGATTTCTCTGGAACTGATTCTCTATGTTTAAATCAGTGCTGGTTTGTCCTCTGTTTATATCTTGTTCCTTATCTATTTAGCCACCCCCTCGCCCGTCCCAGGTATATTTCTTCTAAATTCCATTGAGAAGTCTTTCTAATTAATTATTTCAACTCCTAATGACCTCAAAGTTGGACTGGCTCAGCAGCCAGCTTTGCACCAAAGGTTTGTATCCTTCTTCCCTCATCACCATTCCTCCAGAACAAAGCTCCTGTCATTTCATGTGACTCTGGGGCTGTTTAATCATCCTGCTCACTATGTCAACTGAACCAATTATGCTTTTTTAGATTATTGAAAAAACTCTCAAAACTCGACAAAGAATCATCACAGAAGGCTTTGGGAAAAGCAGAAGATCTGATACAGGAGGGAGAAGTCCCAGTCAATCCCCTGAGAAGTCTAAGGCATCCAGGCATAGTTTCCAAATTTCTTTTTTAGTTACATGAGATACACTCTATCGCTGGATGGTGAATGGCCAAGACACACACACAACATGCCTTCATCTCAGGAAAGTTATAGTTTCCTCCAGAAAGGTCTCTTTTGTTTCTCTCTCTCTGCTCATGTAGCCAAAACCAGGCTACATGGTCAGGTTTAGTAACAGAAATCATGACAACATAACAGAAACCAGACACAAACCATTAATTTTCTATACACGAGGCTGATCAGTTGGTACAGGAGCCCTCCTCTGAATGCTTCAGAATCCTAGCACGGAAATGCATTAATCACTAGATAGTACGTTTCATTCCAGTATGGCCAAGGGTTAGTTAGCACTGTGGTTCCAGGTGTCCCCCAGAGATAAGCGTAGGTTGAAACAGACTAGCTAAGATGAACTGTGTAATTATACATTAGCTTTATAACCTATGGCGAATTGCCCAGGTTCATTGTGACTTAATTTATTTATATTCAAAATAATAAAAATGATAACTAAAATAAATGATCACATCATGCTTAAATGCAATAAAGCATGTAATTTGCTGTGTTCAGTGTCAGGCAAATAGTAAACAAATTTTAAAAATGGAGCTGCACTCCAATATATAGTGTGCATTTGCCATGATCGAAGCTCTGTCTTAGGCTGGTGATGTCACACTGTCACCTTAATTTGACAGTGACTCATCAGAGCTCCTACTGGAAATCAATCTGTGAGTGAAGTCAGGAAGGAAGTATACAAGAAGTCTAGAATAATGAGATTTACCTACCTTTCATCTCCAGCCTATTGCTTTCCCTTCCCTTGTTTCTCCAAATTTTGATTTTATTATTTTGCTGAATTTAAGTCCCTATGGACACAGAGCTCTGCTTCTTATACAGTTGAGACGCTGAGGAGAGAAAAGATGTGCAGGTGTATGGGTAGCTCTGTTGTAAACAAGAGATTCAGATAAAAATAATATAGACTTTCTTTAATTAGGAAATAAGGGAGACTCTCCAGGGCCTGTCCTCCCAAGGTAATCCAATTTGACTTTCATACAAGGTACGTGGGCCATAATTTCTAGTGCCCACCCCATTCATTTGCTCATTAATCATAACTCACTTTGAATTATACACATAGCCAAATAGCATTTGACATAAGACAATACGTATCTGATCTGATTGTTCTTCTCTTATTTCTCCCATCTTTCTTTTTTTAAACTTTTTTATTGAGTTATAGTCATTTTACAATGTTGTGTCAAATTCCAGTGTAGAGCACAATTTTTCAGTTATACATGAACATACATATATTCATTGTCACATTTTTATTTCTCTGTGAGCTACCACAAGATCTTATATATATTCCCCTGTGCTGTATAGTATAATCTCGTTTATCTGTTCTGCATATGCCTGTCAGTATCTTCTCCCATCTTTCAAATGGGGTCACAGTCCTTCCTTACCCAGGTGTACTTACATTTAGAGGGAAGTCTTGTGAATGGAAGAGTTCAGTTAATCTTGTGAGATAATGGCCTTTGGATGAAATAGGAGCAAATTGGACTGAAGTTCTTTCCACACCAAGACTGGTGTGTGCTGAACACAGCAAACCAAACACACATAAGCGACATGATAAAGTAAAGACTGTCTTGGATTTAAACATTTAGAGCAACTACTTTTAAAAAAGTTATTGCAGTAAACCCCTTTTCTCAAATGAAACTTTACACGGAATTCCAACAGGTAAACCAACCACGTAGAGATGAAATGCTCTAGTCGGTGCAGGGATAGGAGGCCTCGAGAACTAACTGCTCAAAGTCCACCCCCACTCAGGGATTTAGGTCAGAAAACCTCAAAACATAATAATGACAATAATGCTGTATAATCTTATGTCCTTCCCTAAATCTTGGAGCTGGAAGGAAGCTTAGCAGCCACGGTCTGGAGGTCACAAGCTCACCCACCTTTAGGGTCTTGTGTGTAATATGATCACATCCCACTTTGAAGGGGCAGGATGTGGTCCTCACTGGTGAGCACATCCCTTGACTGAAACCATCCCAACTCACTTTTGTTGACATACAAACAGAACATCAGTGACTCCAACTTCATGGCCGGTTTAAACCCTTAACTGAGTTCAGTCTCTTCACTGAGTAGACAAGGAGCTATAAGTCTAGAGTGATTAAGTGATATGTTTAAAATCTCCCTTACCCCAAGCCACTTCTAACTCTTTCTTCTGATTAGAGAAGGAAATCTCAAACTATCTGTGGAGAAAAGCCACTTAAATTTTTTTTCTATTTTAAATCTTTTAGAGACCCAGAATTTGCAACATGAAAAAGAAAGGAATAACCTGAAAAATAAAATAATAAAAATGACCTAAGCCCCAATTTTTTAAAATTATTAGAATCGATGTGCATAAAATCACTCTGTCAAATTGCTTTTGAAATTCCTAAATATTTATTCTTAATTGCTGTCCATATCTCCTGAGTGTATGAGGACAGTGTGGGGACTGGGACTGGTCCATGGGCCAGTCTTTGAAGTAGCACTGACATAGAGCACCTGGGTTTGAACCATGGGGTTAATTTAGAATCCTATGCAGGCATTTGCTGGTGCTTATTTAGGAGAGCACGATCAACCGTGTCCTTCAAACTGGGACCATCCACTTTCATTTTTACCTGGTGGTCTCTGTGGTGATGCCTTAGGAAGGTATTTTGTAAGAACATCCGGCATAGGCTTCTATTTTTAAGTCATTACAAACAGACAACAGGTACAAGGTGGGCTGTGATACATGCTGTCCCTTAGAGGTAATTACAGAAATCAGGATGCAGAAATATTTAACTTGCGATTCACTCTTGTGTTCTCTTTTCTTCTTCTAGAGAGAACTTCTGTTGGGCCAAAGGTTCTTGCTTAATTAATTGGTATAGAGACAGAACAGAATAACTCAGAGTTTCATAAACACAACAGAGCAACATAATGGCAGTCAGTTTCGTAACTGCAAAATTGTATTAGTCCTTGTTCTTACCTTCAGAGTTAATTTGAGAAACTTATTTTGGTTAACCAGCAATGAAATTATTAACGTGAAGCAAAACATAGCCACCCCCCCGAAATTCTTAAAAAGATTCTCTTGACTTAAAATTAGTTAGTTTAAATTTCAATTTTTGTATCTTACTGTAATGTTGATTCTTGGAGGGGCTTGGATTTTTTCTTAAGTAATAAATATTAGAAAAAAGAAAAGAGATTTAAATATTTGGCAGTGGCTTCATTTCTTTTATTTGAATAAAAGCATATTAACTTGGCTTTTTCTGAAAGGATGCTATAGTGAAATGAAATTTCTAATGCTAGAGGGAACATGAAACTTTCTGTTTTCCAGAACCTCCTGTTTCTTCTCTGGCACCTACACCTACAAATGTCCCTCTTCCAAATAAATCATTTTCTTCCTTCTCGCTAAGAAGCCTGGCCTTTCAAAAACACTGATTATTCAGAAGATCAGACTGACACTCAAATAGCAAAAAGTACATCCTTAGCATGTTGATTCAGCGTCTTCCCAAGGGGAACCAATCAACTTGATCCTGGGTCCGGGCCGTGAATTGTAAATGACAGAGTCTGACCATTCACAAAAGAGCTTAGCAGTCATCTATCTCAACCTATATGTACAATATTACCAACAGTCTACTTTTCAGACTGTACCAAGATGTCCCCAGGGACCACAGATTCCTTCATCCTAAAATAATTCTTTGCTGTAGCTTTTAAAGATTCCATAAACACTTTGTTCCTTCAGGGAATTAGATATGAAGCCATTATATTGAAATAATAGCGTACACTTACATAGGTCTAAATATTTGCTGGGCACTAGTATAAGTTCTTTATATACATTAACTTTTTTTTAAGAGCAAAACTTAATAAGGCATAAGAGAAAACAAAATAAAATACAACTCAACCTCTAACTGTGCTCTCTGTTTTCACTGTCTCCTTAAGTCCTCTAAGTGGGCAATTTGCGACCGTTCCCCAGAAGGCATGTTGGATAAGTCTTAGACATTTTTTTGTATAACTCTTAGAGAATGTGAAATCTTCCAGCAACTCTTAGCCCCTGGAATAATCTCAATTTAGTAATTAAAATGCCCATCCCTGTTTAATAATTGTCTCAGTACATTTGAGCTGCTATAAAAAAAACCCATAGACTGGGAGGTTTATAAAAACTGAAAATGTATCTCTCACAGTTCTGGAAGATAGCAAGTCCAAGATCAAGGTGTCAGCAGGTTCATTGTCCAGCGAGGGTCTGCTTTCTGGTTCACAGATGGCTGTGGCCTCACTGTGTTCTGATGTGGCAGAGGGGCAAGGGAGCTCACTGCAGTCTTTTTAATAAGAGGTCTAATCCCATTCATGAAGGCTCTACCTTAATGACCTAATCAGCTCTCAAAGGCCCCCCTTCTCATATTATTGCATTAGGGGTTAGATTTCAACATATACATTTCTGGGGGGACACAAGTATTCAATCTATACCTGTAATCAAAACACCAGATTTCATTTAGAGGTAACCCTCCCCTCTGTCTGCTTTAGTCTTGGTACAAATGAGACAGCAAGCCTCTCCTCTCTTTTCCCCCCTAATATACCCCTCTCCTTTCTCCTCCTTCCCACCTCCACTCCAGCTTCTTAGGCGTATGTCTGAGACTTTATTTCCAGCCTGCAGTAGAGCAATCTTGGCACTGAAGAAGGGAAGTTACAGGATAGTATGTTTCTCACCAGTGAGGCACAAGTGCGAACTACAGGCAGTGCTTCTGAGCAGGAAGAACTTCTGGTCAGTCTCCTTTAAGTTGATTTTCCAGCCGTTTCTCCATCATGTACATTTCTAGTGGTGAGAACCGTGAATCTCTGTCCTCCATTTCTGCCTTGACAGTGTGGGAAGTAGCTTCCTGTTCTTTGGATTTCTTAGGAATGAGTGTTCGGCAGTGTCTTTATAAGATCTTCCAAAGTCCAGTAGTGGAATATCAAACAAACTGAAGGTTTCTTTGAAGTCCCTCTCATTCTTCCCAGTGCACCCTTGGCTTCCCAAGAAATGCATGATGGCCTGGCACTGTATCTTGACATTTATTTATTTGCAAGGATCCATTTGACCTACCTGTGACCTAAGCCAATATAAAATCACAGTTAAAAGCCCAAAGTTCATAGTCAGAGACCTGGATTTGAGTATCTGCTCCATTACTTGCGAGCCATGTGATCTTTGGCAAGTTATGGAACCTCTCTAAGTCACTTTTTTCCCCCAATGATAAAATCAAATAACCACAGGATGTATTTCGTAGCATTGATGAGGAGGATAAACTATCTAATTCATGTAAAGCAGGTAGCACAGGACCTGGCAATAGCGCTGAATCAATTCTAGCCGTCAATAGAAACCATCAAGCCAATTGTTACTAGCAGGCGCCCAGCCTCAGGCATGCAGGCTGCAATCCTGAGTGCTTAGCATCATGTTAAGGCAGTTATTTGGCTTTCAATCAGCTGGCAGTGTCAGGCATTTGGCACAGTTGCTACAGTGAAATGCTGAGAATAATGTGGAGATATGAATCTGGATACCAGACGTCCTGTTACACCTCCTTCCCCAAATAGTCACATTTTTATAATTTTTCTCCTCATCTGAAGAAGACATACAGAATGAGTTTCTTTCCTTAAGTCTTGCTTCCAAAACTAGTCAAAGAGAGGCTAAAATAATTGTTTTTTTTTTCAAAGTGTAAAAAAAAAAAAATGTAGGTCTTCCCTATGCTTCCCTTTTTGTTTCTAAGTCTGAACTTGTAGCAGCCGAATTTAAAGGTCTGGGTTCCCTGATAATACTCAGAGTGATTGCGTATTCTCTGTGATCTATGGTAATTTTTTTTTCTCAAAAAGTCTACACAAGTCTACAAGGAGTATGTTGCTTCACGATAAATTCTTTTGAGCTATTACTAGATGTTATTCAATGTAGACTGTCAAGTCAAAGTCTTGCTGCTTTATCTAGGTAAGGCCTGAGACTTGCTTTTGTATCAAACCTATTGTCTGTTTCCTTCTGTGATTTTTGAGCTTTGGGTGCTGTGACCCAGTGATGCTGAAGGCTGCATTTGGTACCAGCATTGATTTATTGTTCTGAGCCTCAAAAAGTGAGAACCTGCCTTGTGATCTTATCAGTGAAGCCTGTGAGAAATAAACTAACCTGACGAGGTTAAATCCTTCACAGAAAAGTATTTTTTACTTTGTTCTTCAACCACCTTAACTCAATTTTCAGAAACTCTATGTTGAGACATTGATGGCTTAAGTCCCAGCAAAGACAATGGACAGATGATTTTGCTCTAAATCTAGCTCTATACTTGCTGGATCAAAGTCTCCGAATGGTATGGTTAAATGTAAGTTTATCTCCAGCTTTTACACAATGAAAATATCCTGTGTCATTTCTTGTGGTCAGTGTTACAAGAGAATTGGATCTCCGTAGGCTTCCTGTAGGACAGAGATAGAAAGGAAATAAAGAATAAGTTCCTGACACTGATCTCTAAACTAGACTCATAACTATTCATTATTAGACACATGCCTTTTATGACTTGCTAATTACACTTACATTGATTCGAATATTGAATAAAATAAATAATTTTCAATTGGAAATATAAAAGTGGAGTGTTAAATTATTTTGAGGAACAACAATATAAGTTTAAAAATAATTTTCCTAGGGTAACATTTTTTTCAAAATAAAATATAACATAATCTCTATGAATATCTCGTTTTGCAAATGTCTAGGAGTTTATTAAAGCATATGCTTTAAATAATTTTAGGATATGTAATAAGTATATACATTTAAAATCGATGGTACAGGTGAAGATTCATCCAGAGATGGAACGCCATGATGGATAAAAACATTTGTTCTAGAGTCATGGTGCTTCTGGTTGAACCCTAACCCTCCCATCTTCAAACTGTTGGACATTGGGAAATTTACTCAACTTCTCTTTGCCTCTGTTTCACAACAGAATATGGATATTATATTAGTATTTAACCTCGTGCAGTTATTGTGAAAACTAAATGCTGAGTCTTAGCTATGGTTGTTACCATTATCAGCAGTAGAATTGGAAGTAGCAGTAGAATGGTAGTGGTACGAGTGTTAGGAGTAATAGAATTAGAAGCAGCAGCATTCATGGTTATAGTGTCTAGCCATTTTTAGTCTATAAAATACAAGCATTCATTTCCTGTAAGGTAGAATTCCCATTAGGAGATAAATTTGGTACCTGTTAAATTATAGTTTACTCATGTCTTAACCAATTTTGATTTAACAATAGCCTAGTATCTGACAAATAATATATTTCCCCAAACAACCCATTGAAGAAGTTTATTTAATGGAGAAACACGGGAGCAAATGATATAATTTGGACATGGAATTTTCACAGTCTTTGTTCTGCCATGTAATGCCACCTCCATGTCTTCCTAAGTAAAGTGAAATGGAAAGCTAGACAGTGATCTTGACAATCACAACTCTTTAACATATTGATATCAATTGACTCAACTGAGAGTGAAGAGTTTCTGAAATCCATGTCGTGCAAGTCCCCAAATATCCTCTCAAAATCCAAGCACATACCTGGCTGTTTGAGCTGTTAATACCTGCATGATTCACGGAGCTCTTATATGATTCACCACAAAGCCAGTTTGCTAGAGAGACTGCAGAATGGACAAGAGAGAATTATTCCAGCAGGATCAGGCAGCATGAAAAATTAGACAAAATTCTGCTCATTCCTTTATAGAAATATCATTCTAGCTACAAGGAACTTCTAGCATAATCTAGACATGTAGAATCTTGCTTTTCTTCTTCTCAATCAACTTGTCTCGACATCCCATTATGAAGACATAAAAGGATGCTTTTCAAACTTTTGTGTCACGGAATTGTAAAAAGTCATAAACCTGCAGGATTTTGTGATCAGTATCCAAAGGAATACTGACAAATGAGAGATTACCTGTTCTGTCTCCACTGATTTCTTTGTCTCTTTCTTTTCACATTTGTGCACATAAAATATACTGGTGTTTGTGTTTAAAATGTCATTTATTTGACACATAAAGTAATATTCACAGTTTCCATGGATTAGGATGTGAGCATGTCTTTTGAGGGGCCACCATTCTGCCCACTACTGTTAGTCTATTGATACATAGACAGTTTTAAAATTTACCCCCTTCTCTGTCTTGCCAATGTAATTAAATTTCAGAAAGCAAAGGGTAATTTTCTGCTGACACTCCTAGAAAACCCTGTCATTTCAGTGATAAGTATTCTGTTAATGGGGTTGACACAAATCTTGCCCAGTGTCAAGGGACTTCAGCTGCCTCGTGGATGACTGCCCATTCCCCTAAGGACTGAAGGTGGCACTGCCTAACTTTTTTCCCCTCCGTCTGGTGCATTCTGCTCTTTTTGATGTAGGAGCCTGGAAGAAGTGTGAAGTAGTCTCCCTCCCCTATCCCAGCGAGTTTGCCAGGTTTTGAGTCCTGAGTTTTAAATACTTTATTTCAGGAGAGTAACAAATCTCATATTGTAGCGCCAAATGCAGAATTTGCCAGGCACTGGGACTGTGGCCTCCATCCAGAATGTTGTTTTTTCAAAAAAGGCATTGGCTGTGAGAATTTACAGTGGTTTAATCCAGGAAGGAGAGAGGTTTGGGGAAATTTCCCAACAGGTGATGGAATTGGAGGTTTTAAGGTACAAGTGTGGGCATGTGTCTGAGTGAATGTGTGTGTATATTTCACTAGCACATGCTGGAGGAGCTTGGATCTGCGCCATTGCTAACATTTCAGGTTTCTAGGTCTTCTCCCAGAAACATTAAATTAGAATTTTGGGGAATAGATTCCAAGACGCTGAGTATTTAGCAGTTTTACAAGATGTCCCAGTAAAATCTGATACACACCACTCTAGGATGAAGAGGGCAAAGCCATGAGCTCGGAGGGTGTTTGCATTTAGAAGCCCAAGACATGAGAAGCAGAATGACTGAGTAATGTGGACACCAGATGCCGTATCACTATGAGCTTTTTATTTTTGTACTGGATATTTAGTTTTTGTTTTCTGAATATTATGGTATTTTGACATCTTAAAAAATCCTTTCTGTCTGGGAAGACGATGCACCCCCTGGGGCTAGACTATCCTTAGAGATAGCAAAGGGCTCCCTGGAGCATGACTTTGACAAGCAAACTCACCAAACCAGAGCCATACATTCTCTATGTGGTCCATCCCCTCAGGAGAGAGTATTCCTTCATCTCAATCATCCCAGGTACCACCCCTCTAGCCCAAAGTCTGCTAAAAATTTTCAAACTAGCTAATCCTAAACTCTCCACTCTGGCCTACTTTGCCTTTCCCTCAGAAATCCCTCAGAAACAGTAAATGTCGTGGCCCTCACATACCCCTGCCTCCTGCCTCCTGCCTCTTGGCCACCCTGGTGCTTCCCTGCGTGGCCCTGCAAGTCTGGAAGGCCATGCCTCTTGATTCTAGGACCTGTGAGTACAATAGGATTTGTTTCTTTCCTGAGCTTCTCCTGTGTTTCCCTTATGGCTGAACCTGACTGAACATCACACAAAAGAATACCAACAATTTTCAAGAGAGCAAAACTTTTCTTCTGCTTTCACAAACTTGATTTATATTGGAAAATGACCAAATGCAGATAATAGGACAGACACTGAGGGAAGACTTCTGGCTCAGGGAGGCTCATTTCTGGTGTTGTGGGAGTCAGAATCCATCTGGACCTTTTCCTTCTGGAGCCTTCTGGGGCAGGTAGGACTACTTTTCCACTGTTCTGCAGATTTAGGCCACTCCACTTTCAGACCCCATTTCATGCTGCCAAAAACCAAGGAGGGCTACTGGCAGACTTGGCATTAAAATTGATATCATGCCATGAAAAGGGCACCATACACAAATTTGCTTCACTGCTCACCTGGCTGATCTCCAGCTTCCCTTAGCCTCAGTTTCTTTTTTGTCCCTTAAGCAGAGGTGCACTCATGGACCTGGACTGCAGAGATTCTGGCTAGTAGATGCCCAGATGTCTTTGTACATTCATGAAGCCAATGTACCAAATGCTAAGCCACTTGGCTACTTACAGGCGGGTACCCACAGGCAGGTTATTCAGCTCCCCACTAAGCTTCATATCTAAAAGACAGATTACATGATGTCATTGTGAAGGGGGAAAGAACTAGCACATATAAATTGTTTATTATAAAGACTGGCTCAGGTAAGTGTTCAATAATTGTCAACTATCATTTTTGTGGTTGTCATTGTCATTCATTGCCCTGGAGTAGCCAAGGTACAAGAGAGGAAGCTGAGCTGAAACATTTTCTGTCGGATTCCATCACCCATTCTCATCACACTTATTCTAACAGAGGGGGGAAATGGAGCCATCCTTCCACTTCAAACCAAACTCTGATTGTGGCGGGTGACTGAGGCGTGGATCACACATGAATGGCGGTCTGTTTAGGGTACTGATGGGTTCCTCCTGCACAAGGTGGGTGATAGCCTTGCCTGTAGTTGCTGTGGATTAACAGGAATCACACATGCCCTGCTTTGAGTAACTACCATCACTTTAGTTTTCCTTGTTTACTTTAGCAAACGTTAAATATTTTGTCAAATAAAGTGTTAGTGGTTATCATTTAATTCATGTCATCCGTCTTCTTTATCAATGAAAAAAAAAGGCACTGTGAAAATGCCTCTAACTAAAATGTTCTTCAGATTGATGTTCTCTTGGACAGAAATGGCTAAAATCTTTCAAAAGAAACATGTAATGAAAGAAAAAAGGCATGAATGTGTTTATTACACTCCAGTCCTAGGGGAACAATTGAAACCAGTTCTAAATTGAGCAATGATTTCGCAGTGCTTTGAAAATTCTTCTGGGAAAAAATCTACAGAAATGTCTCTCAATAAACAATAAGGGTGGACATTTTTTAAAAACTCTGTATTAAACAGCTTATTAATGTTTCATTTTAGCAACTTTTCTTTCAAAGCAATTTAATCTATTCAAGATATCTCATGATGCAGAAATGTCTTTTCTTTTAGTAAAGAATAAAAGTTAACATCTAGCAACTGATGTCTAGCTCCAAAAATTATCAGAAAGATAAAATAATAATGATCATTCTTTGCCTGCAAAAACCATTTGGAGGAAAACGATAATGTGTGTAATGGCTCTGGCATTTCAAATAGATGAAAGTTTATAGTTTATCACTTCCACCTAAGAAACATGGGCAGAGAGATGTAAAAGGATTTGAATCACCATCCCCTGATATTAAAGATTGCTCGTCACTGGAAGAAACACAGGCAAGGCCAGGTATGGGCCCACCTTTTCCTCTATATTGGAACATGGCCTCCCCTCATCAACCACTAGAAAACAATAGCCTGCCAGTTTGGTTGAAATTTTGTCAAAGCTTGCCAGTCCAGGGTGGCTCAATAGATGAGATGCCATGTAGACCCAGCACATGCAAAACACTCGTTTCTGAGCTAAGTCAATGAAACAAGTTTCTTCCTCAGAGCTCCTGGTCCAGCCTTGGTCTTGAGCTGCCTCTGAGAACCTCAAGGGTATTTTGGTTTTTTGTTTGTTTTTTAATATCTCCACCCCATCTGCACTCCTAGCCTTTGCTGTGTGGAAGGTCTGAGGTGGAAGAAATTACCCTGACTCCCTTTCAACTTGATATCGCTGGTGCTGGATTCTGTGTCCAAGAGTTTCTTGACCTCCCTCAAGCGTGGTACCTTAGGTTCTACCCTCTGCAAAATTAATGGGACTTTTTCTGGGTTGAGGAGTGAGAACCTTCTCTGCCCCTCTCATATTGGCTCAAGGCTTTGGCTGGTAAGAGAGAAGGGTCTGGGTGAGCAGGTAGGGCCCTGCCCTGTCCTACAGCAGCAGTTAATCACAGACTGAGCAGAAGCAAGAGTGTCCCTCGGCCATGTTTTTTTTTTTTTTTAACAGCTTTACTAAATGAATTGCATATATTTAAAGTGTACAATTTGATACATTTGACATGTGTGTACACCTATGAAGCCATCATCACAGTCAGGATGGTGAAGATCCCCACTTCAATGTCCTTTTGCAATACTTTCTCCCACCCCTCCTTGCCCTGCCCCTCTTCAGGCAACCAGAGATCTGCAGTTTGTCAACAGAGACTGGTGTACATTTTCTAGAGCTCTTATATACATGGAATCATCTTATGTGTACTCTTTGGGGGGAGGTGGATTCTGGCTCCCTTTACTCAGCATAATTATTTTGAGATTCATCCATTGTGTATGTATCAATACTTCACTCATTCATTTTTATTGCCTAGTATGCATGGATACCACTGTACGGCTATGCTGCAATTTGTACACCCATTCATTTATTGATGAGCATTGGGTTGTTTCCAGTTTGGGGCCATTACAACAAAGCTGCTGTGAGCATCTGTGTGCAGGTCTTTGCATGACCACATGCTTTCTTTTCTTTTGGGTAAATGCTTGGGAGTGAAATGGCTGAGTCATATGACAGGAATATATTAATTAAAAAACAAAACAAAACAAAAAATACCCCCCAAAAACCTCCGAACTGTTTTCCAAAGAGGTTATAGCAATTTACATTTCCACAAGAAGTGCATAAGAGTTCTGTTTCCTACATCTCTTCACCAACACTTAGTATGGAGAAAATCTCTATGACCTGAGGTTAAGCAAAGATTTCTTAGATTCAACACCAGAAATACAATCCATAAAATAGATAATTGATGCATTGAATTGCATAAAATTCAAACTTTTCTTCAAAAACACTGGTAAGAGAATAAAAAATCACAGAGTGAAAAAGTATTTGCAAAGCACATATTTGATATGATCCTATAGGCAGAACATCAAAACTCAAAACTCTCAAAACTCAGTAATAAGAAATCAAACAATCAGAAAAAGATTTGAATAGACATTTCTTTAAAGAAGATTTGAACACTGCCAAAGAGAATACATTGACAAGAAATAAATACAGATTATGTAAGTTGAAGCCACAATGGGATATCACCACCACACATCTATTAGGATGACTGAAATTAAAGGGACTGAACTGTTTTACTTGTTTTTAACTTTTCAGTTTTGAGATAATTGTAGATTCATTTCAGGTTGTGAGAAGTAATCAGAGACATCCCTTATACCATTTATACAGTTCCCCCCAATGGTAGCATCTTGCAAGACAATAGTACAGTATCACAACCAAAAGAGTGATGTCAATGCAATCCATAGACTTTGTTCAGAGTTCACTAGTTTTGCATGTATTTTGTGCATATATCTAAATCTCTGCAGTTTTTCCATGTATGTAGGTTCAAGTGTCCACCATTCTGGTCAAGAGACAGAAATGCAGAGTTGGGAAGAGATGCGTACAATTGGTGTCCACGGTCTGGTGCAGATACACCTCTGGACATGAGCCAATATTAATTCTCTATGTAGTGCTAAATATTTGGCATTTCTCTTATTTCTATTTTTATTGATTTTCTTATGTGAACAGAATCACCAATGTTGAAGTCTTATTTACTGATATATTTATTTCAAGGCATAAGCTAGTACTGCCCCATAATAGGAAGTCAAGAATAGTGAAGTGTACATTTATTGTTACTGACATCTGACATTTAGAGAGTGCTTATTGTGTGCCAGAAATTGTTTTAAGTTCCTGGGGTAAGTTCCATCACTCACCTCTTGCCATGCTTCCTGTAGGCAGAGTGCATGTCACTGTTCCCTTGATGGGAGTCTTGGCATTCTGACTGGCTTTGGGGAATGTAATATGAGTAAGCATTAACATACTTCGCCTATGTAGAAGTTTCAAATGCATTTGCATGGATTGTCTCCGTCCCTTTGGGGTTTCTGCCCTCGCCCATGAGAGCATGAAGGCCCAGATGTGCTGCTCTTTCGGTGTGGGATGGGAATAAAAGGACGTATGGTGCTGAGATGAGCCCAGCTGAGTCAAAGAGATCCTAAGGCTGTGCCAGCTCACAGCCCTCATATAACTGAGAGGAAATAAATGTTTGTTTTATAAACTGCTAAGATGTGGGGACTCTTTTGTCACCACAGTAAAAGTTGACTAATGCAGTGTTAAATCCAAATCCACTACTCCATTAAGCTTTATAACAACTCTCTGATGTAATTTCTATTATTACTATCTGCATTTTATAGATGAGACAATTAGCAAACGGAAGAGCCAAATAATCCAGAATTTTATTGGTCTACTAAGCTAGGGAGCTGGGAATTGAACTCAGGCTGACTGACTCCAGAATCCACTCCCTTTATAGCATCTCACCAATTAAACATGAATAGGAATAGGCAACGTGACATTTCAACTTTGGCTGAAGAACTATATTTTGATAGATATTTTTATAAGTAAAAATAAAGTGACCATAGCCCTATTTTGCCATGTGCAGTACTGACATATGCCTACTGTTCCAACAAAATTATTAATTTCTTCTCTCCTTCTCAATGTGTCCCAATTTGGTAAATAACATAACCACCCTGTTTAAAACCCACTCTCTTCCATGATAACATTTTTTCAGTCTCCTACTTCACCAATCAATAAAATAACTTGCATTGATGACAAGTGACTGGATATCTTTAGGAGAAGCTGTCTTTCATGTGACCCCTCTGCCAAAGTCACCGATGTCCTTTATGGAGTTTTCTTCCTGATAATCCTACTGAGCAACAGTTTCTTTAAATATACTCTAGGATTCTTCTTATATATGGAACTTCCATGAACTCAGGAAAAAAAATCTCAGAGATGGGTCTGTTTATCATCCTAGGACCAAGGACCACATGTGTTCTCTTCCCTTGAGTTGGGAGTCAGTCAAATAAGCAGATAACAAATTAACCAAATTGAAGGAAGTCGCATGGACAAATGATCCAAGGAAAAGAAAATGCATGTGACCATTTCATAGTCCTGTTGGTAGGAAAAGACAAATTGAATGGTAATAGAACTTAACGGATCCAAGCTCCTGCAGAATGAAGAGCTAATCCTGGGCCCCGTTCCCAAGGCAGCTCCCACTGCACACACCTACCTCCGATGTATTTCCCATTTCAGATGCTCTGGTAGATTTACACTATAACTTTTCTGATACATTCTAGGATTTTTCTAAAACACATTCTCCAACTTGGAGGAATCACTGAAATTTTAATATGAAAAACCCAAATAATATTTCATTTTTGCATGGTGTATGATTCCATACCACCCCAGTTTCACATGGTACAATTTATAAAAGACAGAATACAACCCCTAGGCAATTATAATTTGAACCAATATTATGTCACAAAGTTTTATATTGATTTTTTTTTTCTTGGAGCAATGGATATCTTTTTTTTTGAATTCTGCATTCTGCTTATTATATTCACATCATGCACTGAAATTATAGACATAACTGTTGTCAACCATTGACAAAGAATATGGAGATTCGATATATTACTCTCAGATGCTGATATATTTTCTGTTTTTGTTTGTCTGCAAGTTCCCTTGTCCTCTTTTTTTAAAAGGAGATATTTTTACTAGGTATAGAATTATAGGTTATGGGTTATTTTAAATATTCTGTTTCATGGTAGCTACCAAGAAATCAGCTGACAATTCCACTGTCATTCCTTGGAAATTAATGTATTTTTTTCTATCAAAATTTTGTTTTTATCTTTGATTTTTCTGAAATTTTACTAAAATTTGGACACATTTTTCTTTATCCTGCTTAAAATCTGCTAGGTTCTTTGCACTGTGAATTTTTTACTTTCAATAGATCTGAAATGTTATCTTTTATAACTGCCTCTACCTCACTGTTTCTTCCCTTTATTTATAGATTTCTGATTGAAAATATTAAAACTTTTCTATCTATCCTCTATGTCTTTTAACTTTACTTTGTATTTGCTCTCATTTTGATTCTTTGTGCTGGACTCCTATAATTTCCAGTTCATTAACTTTCTTTTCAGCTGCAATTTTCTATTAATTATATGCATGGAGAATTTTTTTGAATAATTATTGTGGAAATGTTCAAACACATACAAAAGCATATGAATCATAATATATATCTGATATGTCTGTCACTCAATAATTATCAATACATGGCCAACATTGTTTTAAGTATAATTCTCCACCCTCTACATTATGCAGTGGCTTTTAGATTCCAGGCTTTTTTTTTTTTTTTTTTTTTTTTTGGTAGACAGTCTATTTGCTGCTTCTTCAAATTTACCTTGTCATCTTCTATAGCTTTGTGGTTTTTACTAGTATTTTCAAGTCATATTATCTCTTTATTAGATTGCTTCCCTGTTTTCTCTTTGATAATGTGTCATGGTCATTTCTCACTACTCGTTTGATATTTTTAAGATTTCAAAAATCTACTTTATCCTTAATATTTAGTACATTTCAACAAGAGGCCTGGTTCAGACTACCTAGTTTACCGTAACTGGATTCAGAAGAGGGAGAGGTTATTTTTTGTTATTTACATAGAGGTTAACAAATTCTAATCCCAAAGAGCTTCAAGTGATTTTTATTTTCTTTCATGTCTCACCTACTCTCACCCTTGAAAATAGAACGTGTAAGGACTTTATTTTTAAAATACTGTTGGATAACATACTCCAAGGGACTGCACTGTCTAATGTTATTTGGAATTTTTTTATATAGAGGTAAAAAGAAAAAGCCAGCTTTTTAGGATAACATTTTCTTATATTTGGGTTATTTCTTGACAGTAAGCAGCTCAGTATCTAGAATGTGACAAAATATATGTACTTAGCACAGTAGTTGTTGCTATATTTAGTAGTTATTGCTATTTTTATTTATTTTAAAATAAAAACGTTGTATATGAACCCACATTTGTCAGTAAGCATAGTACATCATAAACTGTTTGACATTTTTAAACCATACATTCAATATCAAATCTCCTCTTTGTTTTGAGTTATAATTATATTTAAAATTATTTGGTTGATTTGCCTGGAAACAGTCTGTAAGCACACAAGATAAAGGAGAGAAAGCTGACATTTGTTTAGTGCTTAATGAGTCCAGTAGCTTTTATGTTCTGTTCTGACTCTGATGAATTGCCTGAAGTGTTCTCTCTGAAATGAAATGGTCATAGGGAAATGATTCCATGTTCTGTTAGCAAACAACTTACAGCTGTGGGAGAAGGGAAATAACCCTCATATGTCATTTTTTGCCACTTTTAATATGTGCCAGAAAGACTGTTAGTCCTTATATCATATCAACAGATAGATAAATCCCTTGCCAACCCTTTTCTCCACAAGTTGCATGCACCCGTGTCATACAACTTGTAAATGACAAACTAGAATTTTACCCTTTCACGCCAGAGGATGTCTCAGTTAGGGCTTGCATTCAGCTGCAAGGGAGAATCCAATTAACTAGTGACTTAAAGAAATTAGGAACATTCTTTTTCTAATATAAGAATAAATCTAGTGGTAGAAGGTTTTGGCATGGGTTGAGGGCTGAGATCTCTTTGATTCTTTTCACTTTCCTTCATGTTGCACGGTAGCTACTGCAGGTCCCATCACCACATCTGCATTATAGACAAGAGAGAACACAATACTTCCACACTTATTCTTGTGCCTCAGTCATTGCACAGAAGGGAACTGTGTGGACATTCTTAGCTGAAAAAGACTTGAGGGAGGGAATTTTCTAGGTTATGAGTCTCAAGAGTTGAAAAAGCCAATCCAGAAGGGAATTGGGACGGGTATTTGAGTGAGGCAACCTACATTTTATGTCATAAGGCATACATTTTCCCACTAAATCAAGCTACATTTAGTATAATGCTGAAAATTGAAATTTAAGGCACAAAACTTTCAATAGTGAGAATCAATAAAGTAGAATTTTATTTTTTTCTTCCAGTTTTAGTGAGCTATAATTGACATATAGCACTGTATAATTTTAAGGTGTACAGCATAATGATTTGACTTACACATATCATGGAATGATGACCACAACAAGTTCAATGAATATCCATTACCTCATGTGATACCAGATAAAAGAAAAAGAAAAAAAATTTTCTTGTGATAGGTTTGTTTCACTTAATTTGCTCTGAGGTTATTTATTTTTTTCTACTAACTTTGGGTTTTGTTTGGTCTTCTTTTTCTAGTTCCTTTAATTGCAAAGTTAGGTTCTTTATTTGAGACTTTTCTTGTCTCCTGAGTTAGGCTTGTATCAGTATAAACTTCCTTCTTGGAACTGCTCTTGCTGGGTCCCAGAGATTTTTGGATTGTTGTGTCTTTGATTTCATTTGTCTCCAAGTGTTTTCAATTTTATCTTTGATTTCTTCAGTAACCCACTGGTGGTTTAGGAGCATGTTGTTTAGCTTCATATGTTTGTGGGTTGGTTTTTTTTTTTTTTTTGCAGTTTTTTCCTTGTAGTTGATTTCTAGTCTTATAACATTGTGATTTGAAAGAATGCCTGGTATGATTTCAATCTTAAATTTACTGAGACTTGTTTTGTGGCATAGCATGTGATCTAGAATGTTTCATGTGTGCTTGAAAACAATGTGTATTCTGCTGCTTTTGCATGGAATGTTTATATATGCGTGTGTGTGTGTGTATATCTGGTCTGATGTGTCATTTAAGGCCAGTGTTTCCTTACCGATTAAAGTGGTTCAAAATGGTAAAAGCAGCATTTTAAAGCACTTCAATGTCTACAAATTATAACATCTATTGAGATATACATCACTGTCCCCATTTTACAGATGAAGATACTGAAGTTAAAAATGTTGTTATCTGCTAATAATTGCACAGCTAGAAGGTCGAGAAACTGAAAGTTGAAACAGGTCTACATTTTAAATCCGATGCTAATTATAGTTCAATTATAGTTCAACCAGCTCAATGATATTCATTTATTTTTATTTTATGTTTTTTTTTTTTTGGTGCTGAGTGGACTAGGTGTTCAAGGAGTTTATTTAGGGGAGGAGAATTAATCATATCTGTTCTTCCTCAGGAACAGTCTTTAAACAATACTGAAGGAACTTGGAAAGGTGGGGCTCTGGTGGGGAGGGGCCACAGCCAGACAAAATGGCAAGACATGATCGCAGGCACTACCAACGTCATGACACAGCAGAGGGTGCAAGACAGGGGCTCCTGTCTGGGCTCCAATCATTCTGGAATGAGTTGGGATGTGGAGGGAGGGGAGAAGCAAGGGAAGGGAGGAGAGCGGTGGGTCAGCACCGCGGACCCATTGGCTCTGTCCTCTGATAACGTAGCCATCCCACTGTGAAGTAAGGAAGGTTTGGGGTTGCTTCTCTCTGGATCCCACCCCTTATCCTCCAAACCATACTTCTCAGCTCTTTCTAGGCCACCTTCATCCCCAGCCTTGGCCAGGATTATTCCCCCTAATAAAGCCCATCCAGCAGCCCCTCGCCAAGTCCCTCCTCCCACACTCCATTGCCAGACCTACCCACTTTAACGCATGTGTTCTTAACTGCTCCATTGTGGAGGCGAGAGGCTGTGCCTTTTGAAACCACAATGCACACCCCACTCGAAGCCCCACCTTGTCTAGAACCCAGACCTTGACCTCACCTCAAGTTTGACCCATTCCTGAATCCCACTTCGTTCTTTGCACAAGATTTGACCTCTTTCCACGGTATTTATTTCTAATCCTCTCATTTAGACAAAACACATTTGGGTCTCAACAAAATTTCTGAAAGACATTTTGTTATCTTTTAAGCCATAGTGTAAATAAAACTATGGTTATGATCTTTATCAGTTTTTACATCACCACTGTTTCTGCTTACAGAAAAATTAAGAAAAATGCACAAAATAATAAACTGATATACTATGATACTTAGTAATTAATAGAAATGAATATTAATTTGGTACTAATAATATACATAGAATCCTTACTACTGAAAAAAGTTGATTCTCGATTTAAGGATGGAAACTATCTGGATTGATTTAGTCTTTTAACAAATATCTACTGAGTACTTACATTGTTCAGTTACTAAATATTGCTATAAATGGTCACCAATAAAAAGGACATAAATGAACTCATTTACGAAACAGAGACAGACTTACAGACATAGAACACAAACTTACTGTTTCCAGGGGGGGAAGAGGGAGTGTGGAGGGATAAATTGGGAGTTCAGATTGTAGATACTAACTACTATGTATAAAATAGATAAACAACAAGGTCCTACTATACAGCACAGGGAACTATATTCAATACCTTGTAGTGGCTTATAATAAAAAAGAATATGAAAATGAATATATATATATATATATCTCACTATACTGTACACCAGAAAGAAGCAAAACATTGCAAATGACTATAAATTTTTATTTTTCAATAAAAAATAAAAACAAAACAAAAGTGAGCAAATTGGAAAAGCCTGACCTCCCTTGGTTTAACGTGGAGGGAGGGTTCAAAGGCACAGAATCCCCACCCTAGTTCCCTGATCTGGAGTGAGGGCTATCATGGCGAAGAAGGTTAAGGACAAGCAATCAGAACTGCCTCTACCCAGAAAAATAGTAAATCAGAAGCAAGCCTGTATCCCTGGGGGAATACAGGTTGCAGAGATTAGGGTCATCACCAAGAACTCAAATTTTACTTTCTAAAAAATGTCTATTTGCTTTTAAATGATACATTTGTAAAATACAATTAATTACTAATTAATTACTAAATACAGTATTAATGACTAAAATACACAAAAGACATAAATATACAAGATCATGTTTTTAAAGTTATTAGATAAAATGGACCAGAAATCCCACTCCATTATAAACATTTCTAAATCCGTCACATACTGTGGCTATCTCAGCACAGCCTGGTAGTGACAGTTTGCAGACGGGCACTCAGCACAGACAGACACCTGGCCTGGCACTTTGATATCACTGCTGTGGCCACTGCCTACCATTCTAGTTGGCCAGTCCCTCAAGGAGAGGCCAGGGGAATTCAGGGCTCACCGGGATGCACTTCCCTCACTCTGGTCTTGTGCCCCAAGTGCTGATGGCCCTCCTTGCTCTCTAGTTTTTCCCAACAGCAGGTGTCTGTTTCTGTTTCCGTTTTTCAATCCAGCTTTTAGATTTTTCTCAGGAGAAGTATGAGTTGAATACCACCTATGCCATTTCAATTGTAGGAAAAAGCCCTATTAGATGGTTTTTAGGATTTGCTTTCTTATTTCCCTTCAAACACTGCACCTTCTTGAGGACAATCATCAAACCTGTACTACGTTAGGGTCAAGAAACTACAGCCTACTACCTGCAGCTTGATTTTGGGAGTGTTTCCTGGAATATAGCCACTCACTTCCTGACTGTGATTCATGGCTGATGCACTCTCCACTGGCAGAGGTGTGCGTTTATGACAGAGACTGTGTGACCTGCATCACGTATAATATTTACCAATTGCTTCTTCACTGAAAAAGTTTGGCGACGACTCCTCTATTTCATCCGTATTTTCCTGTACCTCCTGGAATTTTCAGGCATTCATGCAGCCATGCACTCATTCAACAAACATTTATTAAAAGCTGCCTACGAACCAGGAACTGAGCAATATTCTTGAGATACAAAGGTAGAAAGATACAATTTTTAAAATTGTGGCATGTAATATACTGTGCACAATAATTTCTATTGACTGAGGGTTAAAAGACAATTCTGAGCATAGCATTTATTATTCTGGGTTGGGAAAGTTATTAACATATTATCTTAGGCCTTGGTGTTATTATTGTGATCTTATTTCTGATACTCTCAGGCAGAAAGGGGTCTAGAACATTCAGTTTGCTCATATGGACATGCTAAGTCATGCTCACCACTTCCTTTTATCATCATGATGATCTTTTATTTAAACGTACATTTATGTTTTCACTGAAACAAATACAAATATTTCAAAGGCAACATTTTTTTTTGTTTAATTTCATAAAAATATATAACCTTTTCATGTCTATCTGGTTGGTGAAAACAGAATCCATTTTTTTTTTCTTCTGACGTTTTTTGGATTTGAGTTTCTCATCTCACTAGTGAACATTCAAATAACAATTAGTTGTCATGAGGCAGAGCATTTTCTTGCTAAAATTGCTTCTCATTTGCATGATACATTTCTTCATTTCATAAACTGTTTTAAAGTGAGAGTATATTATTATCCAAATGATTTATTCTTGCGGGAGGGTATAGCTCAGTGGTAAAGCCTGAGCTTAGCATGTGCGATGTCCTGGGTTCAATCCCCAGGACCCCCGTTAAAAATGCAAATGATCTAATCTTAATTTTTTGAATCACTTATTTTCTTTACACTCTTTAAAATAAGATGACAATCTGGAATCCAAATTTGTATGTAGTCATATCACAAAATAATCCACACTCCTGGATGCATGATGAGACCAACTTGACTCACATAAACCACAAGCAGATACATGCACCTCTTGTTTCCTCTGGAAGTAGTTCACTCTCTATCACTCTCAACAGAGCTGTCACCTAGTAAATACACATAATGGGAGATTCATGAACCACTGTGGCATGAAAAAGTGTTTTTGTAGCAGCAGAAATGTAATTAACTGAAGCTTCAGGAGTATCCTTGAAGGGAAAAACAAACCTGAGGCAACATTTCTCAGGCAATGCTACATTTGTATGAAATTCTCCAACTTTTCTGTCTCACACTTCAAACGCTTCACAGACTCCTGAAGAATTTGTTCTAAGGGTCTTGCTCTTGATTGCCTCTAGACATCTGAATGTTTATCTTCCTGTCTGTAAAGGTAGCACTTTAACACTTATTGATATGCAATTAATATTAATATTTAATTTCTAATTATTAAATTTGACAACTTTCCTAACAGCAGAGTGGGAATTATCCAGGAGCTTGTTAGAAATGCAGATTCTCTGGTTCTGCCCCAGACACACTGAATTGGAACTGGCTCTTTTAACAAGATCCCCAGGTACCTGGCAAGCGTGTCAAAGTCTGCAAAGCCTTGGTTAAGATTTTGAAGCTGATGGAGCATAAAATCATTCCCAAAACACTATCAGGGAGGATTCCTAAGATTCCATTTCCTGTGGAGCAGAATCAATGGCTTTGGCAGTGGGGCTGAAGAGGGGTGGGAAGGAGCGAGCACGGCTTGTGTTGGCCAAGAGACTCTTCACTTCCTTGGCCAAGGGTCTTCTGGTTAAAGCAGATGTCTTCCATTAAGACAATGCAGGAGATGAGTGCTTATTTCTCTGCTGCTCCTTATTGCTCTTTGCACTTTTTTGGAGCACAGGCAGTTCCAGAAACCTTCCCCGAGCTCCAGGGCACTTCACTCCTAACCATGAAAATGTGGTTATTTATACACAGGTTTTACTTCCCCCACTACGTGGTTACATTGCCTGAGTGTAGAACCCATGTTTTCTTAAATCTCCACATGGCCAAGGATAATATTGTGCACCTTGTGGGCCCCAATTAACATATGTCCAAAGGCAGAAAAGAGAAATTTCTGAAAGCTAGAAGACAGAAATCCTAGAAGGAGGGAGGAAGGAAAGGATTTTTTTATGATTAAAATTGGTGAGTTTGATCCAGGTAAAGAATTTTACAGAAGGGTCAATATAACTGGTAAAATGTCGATAAAGAACACCTAAAGCTACGACTTACTGAGCATTTACCATCTGCATAACAGTATGCATATATATATATATATGATGTCATTTATTCTCTGCAGTAAACCTCTGCAGTGGGTACTAGCATGAACATCATCTCAACAGACTGCTAAAGACAGATTCCAGGGCACCACATCCAGACCTTTGGACGTATTCAGTAGATTTTGAATGCGAAGGAGGAATCTGCACTTGAACAGACATCCAAGCTGATTCTGATGCACCATACCTTGATGACTCACCTAGACTTTCAGCTTCTATTTATATAATCCAAGAAAACATTAACATTTCTGGCAGCCCACATCACAGTTTTCTGATGTTAATTTTGCATGCTAATCAAAACGCTTAAGTTCTTTTTATACGAATTACTTTTAAGACAGATACTGTCTCCCTCCAGCTTCATATTTGTACAGTTCAAACTGAGAGCTGCAATTAACAATTATGTTTTCACTGCTGTTCAATGTCATGTGGTGAATCTAGTCCAGTCTGTTGAGAACATTCTGGATATTTGTTCTATTATACCATGAATTTTCATCTCATTTCAGGCTTACATCAGTCACATATTCGATAAAGGGGTCCATTACTTGTAAGTTGATAATGAACCCCCTAAAAGAAAAGGACAAAGGACAGAATGCTGTGATCTCATTAGAGGCTTCCTTAGAGGTGGATACACACCTGTGAGTTGAGAATTTTCAGCTCTAATTATTCCACCAACTATAAAATCACCTATGTCATCTTCTCTCCAGTTTTTATTTCTCTAGTGGATTAGGAAATATGACACATTTTATTAAATACTTTGCCTTGCTGATCAAGTTGTAATATTTCTTTTAAAAAATGAAAACAAATATATGTATGTATATGCATGACTGGGACATTGTGCTGTACACCAGAGATTGATACACTGTTATTGACTGCACTTCAGTAAAAAAAGTTACAATATTTCTATCCCTTTCCCCTTTTGTGCTAGTACAGGAAGTTACAGAAAAGGAAGTTCTTCTGGGATTTCATTCAATATATTTTTTTAAACATCTATCGATGTCTGAGTTCTGTCTAGTCTTTAATGAATACACACACTAGAGTGAAGAGTTCTTTTCTTCTCTCCCATGTGGTCATGAACCATCCATTCAGTAACACCCTCTAGAATTGAGTAAGACAGTGCAGGTAAAGAGGAAACATTGTGCTTCCTTCCCATAGTGGCTTTCAGGTGGTTCTCCATGGAGTTTTAGGTACTCCAGGGAGATGCCAAAAGGTTCAGTCTAATAAAAAAACAAAGTGACAGGAGGAATTTTTGTGGAAACTTAGGTTATGTAGTTGAGACATTTCTTTTGATCCAAATTAACACAGGGACCAAAACAGAAGGGATTTTGGATATCGGCCATGCTTGGTGACATCCTCTCTATTTTCTTCAACTATTATTTAATTCTTTTAGAGCTATTTATCTTTTATAAACTTAGCCAGTCTCATCACTTCCCATTAGGCTGTCAGTTTCCTAAGGAAAGAGGACATTTTTATTCTTCTTTTAAAACTCTAGTATAGCACTTTGCCCAATGTTAGAAGACAAAAGTTATTTGAGGAGTAATGACTTTTGGCAGGCACCTGAGAGGACAGAGGTTCAGAGAACAGACAAAAAGTAGGGAAATTACAAGCGAAAATTGTGTTAGAGATCAAGTAAGTGAAGCCGCTCATAATTTTGCCTTGGGTAGACCTTGGGCTCACTCTATCCCTCTAGAAATTGGGGCACATTAGGTCATCAAAATTGCCTCATTTCCAAAGCCTTTTTACAGGTGATGTAGAAGCAATCAAATGTAATTCACAAATTGGAATTTGACCCAAAGGTGGAATTAATTGCTTGCTCAATTATATACCAGATATTTAGCATCTATGATCCCATATTGAATTCTCAAACATCCGATGAAGTGATTATTACTGTTGGTTCTATTCTACAGATGAAGAAAAGGAAGCATGGAGAGAATTGTCCCAAAGTAAACAGGGGAACAAGGAAATTCCAGGCAGCCTGATTGAAAGACCCCGCACTCTCTCAACTCTCATTCTGTGCTCCATTCCTCCTAATATATAAGAATATTTAATATAAAAAATCTTTAATGCAGTCACAATAAATTTATGTTTGATAAGTGTAACTGCTTATCCTTTGACTCAGCCTGCTTTAGGCTCTTGTGTGCCATCTGTATAGAGAATGGAAAATTGCACTGTCCTGGGGTGTTGGGATCATCTTCTATTCAGAAGACCAAGTCTGTTACAGTAAAAAAAAAAAGGATAATTACAAGGAGAAAAGTTATGTTCCAAATACATATATAATCATACTGGTTAGTGTAATACAATATGAAATCTATGTCTTTCTATCTCTCTCTCTCTATATACACATATATATGTATGTATAATTGATTGCCATTTATAATCAATTACACCTGCAAAGTCTTGTCTTAGTGATAAGATTAGTATAAGTGTAAATAAAGAGAGAAATACCTTAAGATAGCCTTTATGAAAATTACAACAAGGGTTATACCCAAATGGGAAAGTTAGGTATAACAACTCTCTCTCCCAACATTGCGTTTAGTACTTTTAATGTAATGTGTCAAGAAATATGCAAAACATTTTCTTAAATTGATCCAATATACTAAAAATAAAAAAAAACACAGTTAAAACTAACCCAATTCAACATTTATTATTTGTTGGTTCAATATCAAAAATTCTAATATATGAGCTTTAATGATAAAAACAATTAATCAGCCAGGAGTTCATCATGGAAAAATGCTATGGTGATTGATCTCCATTTCAGAACTCTTAAAGCTCTCTCAGCTTAAAGCAGACAATTACTTCAAAGATACTGCATTATTATTTGCTCCTGGTGCAGCAGGCATCAACAACATAATTTACATACCTGAATATGCATTAAGTTCTCACTCAACATAGCATCTGAAAATTAATTTAACTCAATATGTTATAGTAAAAAAACTCTCTGAAATATGTGTTAAATATGAATAAACATTTTAGTAGAACCAACTTTGAGAAGTCTAATCAGGCATCATTATGCCTAAACAAAACATATAGCTTTTTACTTTACCAAATCAGTTTTTTTTACTAAAAAAGGGGAAGGGCTTAGGTATAGTCTGATGGATTTATCATACAGGTAGCCATTTAGAGATTAATGGCTTTAGTTTTTAGTTTGAAATGTCTATATCAAAGAAGTTAATTGGCTCATTGCCTCAATAATCATTTTACCTTGGGGAAGCTCTGTAGTTTTTGAGCGCTCTCAGATCCATGATATTAGTATATTTTCTTGCGAGTCTGATGGCCAGATGTAAAGTTCTCATTACTGTCATAAGAAGTTGAAGAATAATGTATTTGGTTGTATCTTTTTATTTGAATTCTTAGTTATACTTAATTAGATAAGGCACTGATTGTTTAGATCTCTTAGTTAATAATCGTTTTCCTGTTTCACTTTTAACAAAGAAAAAATTTTAAGATTGATGTTTATTTTATATACTTTATTTTATATTTGTATAAAAGATGTTCATATTTTATTATATTTATATTATATTTTTATGCAGCACACTTTAAATACAAGGTGTGCTCATATAGACAGGCCCTATGTAAAGAGAATACAGAGTCTCATTATGATTATATACTGGTATTATCATTGTGGTGATAAACATAGTTAGAGATTGCTACTCAGTATAAAAAACACCAAATAAATGAGTTGATATAGCATCATGTACTGCCTGGTGCTCCTACATGATGCACTGAAAAGTCTATACTGAGCAAGTCTTATATGTACAGAATTGGACTAAGAGTGAAATATAAGACAAAGAAGATGCTAACCCTAACTACGGCAAAAAAAAAAAAAGAACATTTAAAATAGCATTTCAAGTTTATAAAAAGCTTTCCATATATTACCTCATTTCATTTTTACTACGGTCTTAAAATTAGACAGGAAAGATAGCAGTATATGCATTTTGAGACGAAGTGCTTGTGCAGAAGGAGGTTGGACAGCTTGGCCATCATCACCAAGCTAACAGATGGCAGTGCTGGGGCTTGACCTTGGTGCTCTTAATTCCAGATGGAGAGAGATTTCTTTTGTTTTAGTTATCGTAACCTACATTGTATTAGACATGGACTGTTGCTGTAAGGATGTTTGATGATGTAGCACAAGAAGTAGCTCATACTTCTACTTAATGGAACATTACATTTTCATTTTTAACTCCAAGCAAGAAGGATCTCTTTCTAACAAAAAAGTAGTAGGAAGCTCGTCCAAATACAAAAGAATACAATGAAATTTCAAGCCTCATAAATAAAATGTAGCATCCCTTCCTTCCTTCCTCCCTTCCTTCCTTCTTTTCTTCCTCCCTTCCTCCCTTCTTTCCTTCCTTCCTTCATGCCTTCCTTTGTTTCTTCTCTGAAACATTATGTACTTCTCTTGGGGGTATAAAATAGTGCAGTCACTTTGGAGAACAGTATGGTAGTTTCCGAAATGTAAACATATAGTTACCGTATAATCAAAAATTCCACTTCTAGATATATATCAAAGATAAATGAAAACACAAGTCCATACAAAAACTTATAAACAAACATTAATAGCCACATTATTCATAGTAACCAAAAAGTGGAAACAACCCAAATATTCATCAACCGATAGGTGGATAAATAAAATCTGACATATCCATACAATGGGATATCATTCAGCCATGAAAAAGCATAAACTACTGACCCATGCTACATTATGGATGAATCACGAAATAGTATGCTAAGTAAAAGAAACCAGACTAAAGGACCACATATTGTATAATTCCATTTATATGAAATATTTAGAAAAGGCAAATTTATAGAGACAGAAAGTAGTTTGATTGTTGCTCAGGGCTGGGGAAGGGAGAGAATATGGAGAGATTAGATGACAGCTAAGGAGTCCATGTTTCTTTTTAGGGGAATGGATAGTCTAAAATTGATTGTGGTTATGGATACACAACTCTGTAAATACACTAAAAGCTACTGAATTGTACACTATAAATGGATAAATTATGTGGCATGTGAATTATACTCAATCAAACTGTTAAAAATTTTAAAAAGTTAGTTGATGAAGACAACATATGAAGAACTCCTTATAAAAATAACCATATAGGACAAAAGATAGAAGAAAGGAAGGAAGGAAGGAAGGAAGGAAGGAAGGAAGGAAGGAAGGAAGGACGGACTCCACACAGGATTTACTATATGCAGCTTGGGTGAAGCAGGCAAGGGAGTGGGAAAGAAGAAAACCACATGCTGAGATAATGTTAGTTTCCCATTTGGTGGTGGATTCAAGGGTGTTTATTACACTATTAAAACAAACAAAAATATTTTCTAAAAGATAGCTCTTTTCAATGAACAGTGATGATATTGGGCCACAAGCCAGGATTATGATTAATCCAGTTCTGTTGACTTAAGGTCCAGAAAATAAAATAACTCATGATTTGAAATGATAGAAGAAGGAGGAAAGCCTATGAAAACACATGAGGATGTAGGTGGCAGAATTTATAAAAGTAGATTTTTTTTCCACCTAAGTTTTCCATTAATGTTGGATTAATCAGTCACAATCAAAACATCAACAATCAGAACGGTAACCAAACAGTCACTTCATGGTAACTCTGAAGAGCAGTTCAATGGTGGAAGTATGAATTGAATGACACAGATTAATTAAATCTCTTAATATTCTCATTGGTAAAAGAAGATCATTGGACTGGATGATTTATGAAATCCACACTGGCTCTCGGATTTGATCAATCTGAGACATCTAAATGTCATCTCTTCTAGGAGGCTATTCCTTATTACTCGAGTGTCTTGACCACTATGATGAGCTGAGATGTTACCCAAGTAGTCTCCTATGCTGACTCTATGAAAATATCAACAAGTATGAAAAAACTTCATGTCCCAATAGAGTTGATAAACATTATGTTTTCAAAAGAAAATAATTTAGCCATGATGTGAGAATTTAGAGATAAACGTTTTTTTTCTTCCCTCTGTAATACTGGTCTATCAATAATAGTTACCTGACTAAATGAAGATGATAAAAGAAAACTGATAAACATTTCAGAAGGCTGCTATAGAAAATGAAGGTGGAACATGGACTAGAAAAATGAGGAGATAATTTTTTCTGTAATTACTGTTTGATATTAGCTTTTCCATCAACAATGATGAATTACAATTTTAAAAAAAGAATATATTATTGGAATATTGGGCTGCAGTACAGCTAAGATTAAAATTAACAGCTGGAGTGTTGGTGAGGTAGCTATGTTTCTTGGCACCAATCTTGTTATTCATTTAGGAATGTCATTTAAAAGGTTGTTAATTGGCAACTAATGGTGTACGGGCTCATTGCAATGAACACATCACCTCACATCATGATGAGTCTATGCCTCCAACTGAAGCTTCCATGTGGTCTAGTGACTTTATCCAGATATAAGAGGAGCCTGCTTCCTAACTGGGATCAAACCAAGTCTTTAAGACAAAAATATCATCAATAATTATAGAATATTAGAGTTAGAAAAAATTTGTCAAAAACTCTTCATTTTATAAATGAGAAAACTGGGGCCCAAGGTGGCTAAATAATTTCTACTTGATCATTTAATTTGAGATGGTCTAGGATTGCAAATATCCCAACTCTTTATTTGTTTTACATTTATTGCACAGAACATGACAGACCACTATAATTATTTGCCCCAATTCTGAATTCTTAAAGCTGTATTTCTAAACATTTGGTAATCAATTCTCCACCCCTAAATGCTGCATAAAACAATCCCTGAAAATGCTGAAACTAAACTTGCTTTTCCTACAGTATTGCCTGTCAAAGCAAAAATTGCAGGAGACAAACAGGGAAGAAAGAGTTTATTCAAGGCAGTTGCAGCTATTGCAATAGGAGAGAGAGAAACAGATAGACAGACAGTCAGACAGACACAGAGACAGAGACAGAGGCAGAGACAGAAACAAAAAGTTCAGAACTAAATCTGAGCTCAATCCCACTAAAACAAAGGGTGGTAGAGCTTTTAAAAGCTGGGGCAAGGGGATTGTAGGCAATGTGTGTTTGCTAACTGGCTTTGCCCAAAGGAAAAGTAAACTTTCTCCTGTCTCTCCTATCTTTATGACAGGAGGCAGTTTTACAGCTTGGTGCTGGAGGCCCATGGAAGCTAGGTTCCCATTCTCCACAGAGACTGATAGACAAGGTCATTCCTTTCCTTGTTAATTATGTTTCAAAGGGATAACTCCCAGGTTCTTCATAAAGATAATCCTGGGTTTTAAAACTAGCAAGTGGCTTCTGAAAATATTTTTATCTCAAAAGGGCAGAGAGTTTATAGTTTTAAATTTTTAAAAGTAAATATTCCGAGAAGAGGGAGACAGAGGAACCTCTGTGGTTAGACCAACTGGATACTGGAATGAGAGGCAGCTCAGGGGCACAGAGGCAGGAAGAAGCCTGTCCACAGTTTAAACCGAGGGCAACTTCAGGGCGATCTTGGTCATGCCCAAGGATGGCTTTTCAAAGTAAGCTGATGTCATTGTTTATAATGCTAATTACATCAGAATCATCCACAGTCACATAATCAGCCAAAGTGATTTGAAGCATGAACAGAACTGCACTACCCTGTAAAGACTTGGGAATCAATTTAGGGTTTAGACAGTTGGAAGATTCTATGTTCTCTTCTCATGTGAAGAGCCAGCCATTCTCTGTGTATCTCGTGGGGAAAGACACAGGATGAGTGTGTTAATTCTTCTCTCATCTCATCATTTCAAATCTATAAATTTACATATCCCGATTCCAGATTATTTTCGGGGGGGGTCATTATTTATTTATGACAAACATTCCACATCTATGATCGTCTCCAGCCTCAAAAGTTCTTTTAGACGCTGCTGTCCGCCTTGGCCGGAGAACGGAATCATCTGACTTCCCCATTGAGCGAATGGCCCCTCAGACAGCCTAAGTTTTAAGCAGGCCATTGACCCTGCCTGTGACCTTGTGGACCTCGGCCACGTTCTTCTGGCCGGATGCGTGGTCTCGGCGCAGATGATGGGGTTGCTGGCGGAGCACGTCCGCGGCACGTACAGGTCCAGCGACTTGCTGGCGTGGTCCTGCACGCTGAGGGCGCGCCTGGCGGCACCACAAGGAGAGTGCAGAAAAGCAGAATAATTTTTGTTTACCACTTCAGGTCCCCAAATTTATTTTCCTCACCTCAACATCATCGTACTCTTTGCAGAGTAAACAAGCAAGCAAACAAAACGCTGCTAGAATAACTGGGAGTAGCCTCACCAAAGAAAGGAAGGACCATTTTGGGGGAGAATGAGTCTAACCTTTCCCCACCCCCACTTCTGGTTAGAATTGTATTCATGACAACATTGCAGTTATGTGAAAATGCAATTTCCAGATTTTTAAAAATTTTAGAACATTTGGCAGTAAAACCACTTCAACCATTTTTATTCTTTCCTCTAACTTATAATTCTCAGATAAAATGGTGATTTTATTTTAATGCTAGCATTTTATTACTGTATTTTTAGTTTTTGCATGTGGATTATTGACAATATTTACTAAATTTAGTTTTCTGTTATTTTCTGTCTTTTTTTTTCCTTTAGAGTTACACAAGAGAGATTATTCTTCATTTGTATTCAGAATTATTAATTGAATGGACAACTTTAAAAAAATTAAAAAAATACTTTAACCAACAGATGTCCAACACAGCATTCTAAGAACTAATTAAATTCTTTTTAATAATGCAGAAACATTGTTAGATAAAATCGCATGCTTATATTATTTTGTACACCCTTGGTTCCTAATCATTTTCAAGAGAAGCAGCAAATGTTTATTTCCTGTAAGCACTTTTACCCTATTAGGGATGTGGCTTCCAGTTCCCAAAATGGTGAATCCAGCCTGGGCTTTGACTCCTTCCACGGAGAAAGGTGGGGTTAATATGGGGTCTCGCTGAACGACTAAAGCACAATATGAGAAAGGTCTGGGAGATTGAAGGCCCAACATAGGGGAGAATTGGTGACCTGGAGGGGAGAGGTGATGGACATAAGGGAGAGATTCAGGGGAGAGAAACAGGGTGATACAGCCAGGTCTCATTGTCCCTGGAGAACCATGACCAGAAACTGCCACCTGGACAGAAAGGTACACCTAAGGGAATTTCTGAGGAGAATAATTGTACTGAAGCTGTCATCTCTACCACTATGTGTGGAAACTTTGGCAAGTGCTCCTGGGCTGAGCCAGGCACTCAAAAAGGGCACAGAAGAGTCTTGGTCAAAATCACCTCGAGCTCTGATCCCCAGGTTTGGCTGTGGCTGTGTTACTAGGTGACAGGTACCAGTGCCATCCAGAAGCAGAAGAAAAATGAAGACTGGTGTCAAAACTGAAGAGAAGAATATGTGTTGGTGTTTCCATCATTTCCTGAACTTTACTTTCTGACCCCTCAGACAATTGTAAAAGAGGGTAGTGGTCCCCAGAGTAGGCAGATGCCTGGGACAGAGGCATGAGAAGGAAGGGAGAGGGGACAGGGAGACCAAGGAAAACCAAGTTGCACGTGGTTAAGCCCAGAGCTCTTAAGTAGAGTTAGCTAGGAGGCTCAGCCTGCTGGGCCCACAAATTTCCGCAAAGGCTCTGTTTAGTTTTTCTTCCAAGGTCACCATCCCAAGCACAGGCAGGGAATAGAGTCTCAGGGGAATAAAGTTGGGATCAAGGTTAAGAGAGACACAGAGAAAGTATCATTCACACAGTGAAGTCTGTAAATTTGAGTATTTGAGGCTATTCAAGTGAACAATTAAACCAACCAAATAGAAGAGACATTTGAAGGAGTGAACTAGTTTGGTTTTCCCTGAAGCTGACTCAGAATCTGACTGAAGGCAGTTTATTTGGAAGGGGATTCTTGAAAACACCCATCCTTCAGGAGTGGGGAAGTGAGACAGGAGGACTAGAAGCCACGATGGGGAATCAGTGATCAGGTGCCACTGCAGATACCCCTGAGGACTTCTGGGAGATGGTTTGAATGTGCTTGAGGGGCAAGGAATTTGAGGTATATATCCATAAAACTCCACTTGTTATTGGTTAAGCATTGCTCACAGGAGAGTTAACTCCCTGCAGGTTTTTGCTTGTCCTCAATAGAGGCTGAACATGCTCCCCTGATCAGAGAAAGCCCTCATCTGGAGTCATAAGAGTTGGCCTCAGGGTGGGGCAAAAGCAGCTGTTACTACAAACAGGAAGACATGAGGATTAACAAAGAAACCTTGAAAATAAAAAAAATATAGTCATTGGGAAAGAATTGGACAAGAAAAGCCTTATACCAGACTCAGCCAAAGAGTAAGTTAATGTACTGAGCTAGAAATTAATACTGGGGTACTCACATATAACACAGAGCAGAAATGGAAAAAAAAATGTGAAAACACAGTTAAGAGCCTGGAGACTAGATAGAGGTGCTGAAACAATCAAATAAGAGAACTTTTAGAAGAAAAGAGTGGGAAAGCATGTGGAAAAGTAATAGAAGAAGAGATAATTATAGAGGATTTTCTGAAATTGTAGAAAGACATGAATCCTCAGGTTAAAAGTAAACTGTAATCCACAACTAAACACATGGTGACCAAACTACAAAACATAAAGCATGAAGAAACAATAGTCTTGACAGATGTTAGAAAAATAAGAAAACTTACCTATATGAGAATGCCAGTTAACCTGCTAGCAGACTTCTCAACAGCAGTGACAGATGTCAGAAGAAGATTCATGAATAACCACAAAATGCTGAGTAGAAACAGTTAAATTTGTAATACCCAGTCGAATCTCATCCAAGAGTAAGGACAAAATAAAGACATTTTCAATTGGCAAAGATTATATATATATATATATGATGTATATATGAATTAGAACATTGGCAGAATATAACAGTGCATGTAATAGATACTATGTAAATCTAAACATACAGATAATACTAAGTTTGTGCCTCAAAAATGGGGCAACTTCTATTTCCAGCAGTATGGAGGAAGCTCCCAAATAAAACAACTAAAAATGCTAAACAAAATACTTTAAAAATATTTTTTAAAGGCATTGAGGAGCTGGCAAGTTTGCAGGGCCAGAAGCGAAATGAAGGCAGTAACACAGAAAGGTGCATGAAGTTTGAAATCTGCTCTCTGCCTGGGGAAATTTGCCACACTGGATGAGCTTGAATTTCAATTATTATGGCCTCATGAGATACGGGGATTGGAGAAAGGTTCAGATGGAGAAGGTAATAGGCAACAGTCTCAAGGTAAGGATGAACTAGAATTAACCCTGTCCCCTCCTTCCCCCTTCCCCGCCCATCCACCTGTCCACCCTTTTCTCATGCACACACCTACCAAGAGACTACAAAAATGAAGCAAACAAATGAACAAAAAACACAAAAAAAATAGCTTCCTAGTTAAGAGCTTTGCAATCAGGGAGGGACTGGAGGAATTTTCTTTTCCTATTATAATTGGTACCTATAGGTATTTCTCACATGATTTTACAGCTTGAGCTGACAGTATCTGGGTGATTCTGCATAACTCAGGCCAGAAATTTAGTTTAAATAGTCCTACTGCAGGATTCCACTTCTTTGAGGAATCTAAAATAGTCAAAGTCATAGAAAAAAATAAATTATGGTTGCCAGGAATAGGCTGAACTAGGTGTATCCTGAGCTGCCCAAAGTATCTAAAACTAACCCTTAATAATTCCATGGGTTAGTTTTCAAGAAATATGAGCTCCTAGTGATGAGAGAGGGGCAGAGAGAGAAAGAAGGATGGAAAGGAGGTGAGAGGAAAGAGAAAACAAAATGCCAAAGTGATTAAAATAGTGGATTAGGGATGATATAGATAATCCAAGGCTCCAGTATATTCAGCAAATGACTAAAAGAAACTATTGTATATAAAATAGATAAACAATAAGTTTCTACTCTATAGCACAGGGAGCTACATTCAAAATCTTGTAGTAACATATAAGGAAAAAGAACATTAAAACAAGTATATATATGTATACACACATATATATATAACTGAAACATTATGCTGTACACCAGAAATTGACACATTGTAAACTGACTATATTTCAATTAAAAAAAAAGAAATTCAAAAATAAAGGGAACAGAAAACAGAGAAATGATCAAAGGAATAACATGAACAATGATTTACATAAGTCACAGACTATTCTAATAATATAAACAGTTACCTGTTGATTTAAACAAACTCTTAAGCATCACAACATTGAGAAGATGAGAAGAGGGAGCCAGGCTCACACTCTGTGTGTTTGATGATGAGATGTGGACTAAAAATGGAACATCAAAAAATCTTACCTAGAATTATGTTACCTAGATACTATATAAATCTCTGTTACATAGAATGTAAACGAATGCTTCTAACTGAATGAAAAATGGTTTTCCTTGGTTAGCAGGAATCAAAGGGTGAAATGGTAGGATAAGTCTTGCTGTTTTTAGTCATAAATCTTGTAGTGCTTTTTTGGGTTTTGAAATACCTATGTGAATTAATTTGGTAAAGAGTTAAAATTATAATCATAAATTTGATACTGTATTTGATAGTAATAAGAACTAAATATGCATTTCTTTTACAAAGAAAACTGGAATACAGAATGCATGGCCATACCCATAGTCATTTCTAGGTAATGATCTAAAACAATTGAAGTGCAAAATTGTTTACAAAACGTTTTGTGACTTTGTGACATATTGGAAAAATTGGTTTCAAAATATCTCTATGTTTACGGCAAGTCAACTCTCATTTCAAGTAAGCTAATTAACACACACAAACACAATCCACATCAAAGAAAAGAATATCTTCACAAAAAATAAAAAAAATTTGCCCTATTTTGGGTAAAATATTACATTTGTTTAATCCTCAAATAAGTATTGTCTTTCAAAGGGAAAATGTTTATTTTGGAAGCAAAGATTTTGAGACTAAGAAAGTCTTGAAATTAAAAGTTCAAAACAAAATTTTAGTCTACATCTTTTCAACAGAAGAAAAATCTTCATTCAACTGCTGTCTGTGGTGTGTCCTGCCAGGCAGGTCAGCTGGTATCAAACCCTTTAGTCATTTACGAAGAAAGGAAAAGATAACTACTTCTGTTATGAGTTTACAGTCTAATAGACATGTCAGAATAAAACAACTGAAAAAAATCAGTTAACAAACTATTTGATAAAATATACATAATACCTGCGTTGTTGGGAGATGCTACAGGGCTTTTGCGGCGAGCAAGCTAATAATGCCAGTTGAGAATGATGTTGCATTGAAAACAAGCATGGCGGCCAAGCCTGCTGCCTCTGCAAACCTTCATGATGGTGAGGATTTTTTTCAGATCTGAAATCAGATTTTTTTAGAGACACTATATGACTTATCTTGGTCTGCTTTATGCCTTTGCTTGGATTTTCAGCGGTTTCAAAAAAAAAAAAAAAAGAGAAAAAGTTGTTATTGATATTAACATTCACCTAACAAATATTTTCTGAAACATTGTTTCTCTGAAGAAAAAGCATGTTTTAAACACTTAATAAATAATAATAGCTGATGTTTCTCGATTGCCTGCCAGGTTCTGTACATGATATTTTATATTCGGGTTCTCATTAAATCATCACAGGAAGTTTGTGAAATCGGCACTGTTCATGTTACTCACTGGCTGTACAGTGAGAGAAGATTCAATTTCTGGGAATGCTGGAGCTTCAAAAATTATGTATCCAGAGAGTTTGGGTAGTTCGTTATAGAAGTTTCCTTTTTAGACTCTGATGAGCTGGAATGATGAACAGATAATGATTTCTTCGGGCAAACAGAAATTTGGGTTTCTCTACATGCCTGTCAATGTGCATGGACTTCCCACTGTGCAAATGGCACCTTTCCTAATAATTATGGACAGTGTTATTTCACTAACATCATTCAATAAAAAATAATTATGAAGTGACTCACTCTGATTGGTTTGGTTATTAATACCATAACATAAAATGCAGAGTTTGTAGTTTACAGTGTGGAGAAAGACATGTAAATTAAATAGGAATTTAAAAAGTGTCCCTCTGATATCAGATTAGGAATTTGACTGGTTCATTGATTTTGGGGTGGGGGGAAAGAAGAAGAAAGAGAAAGAGAGACTAAAACCAAATCCACTCTTTATTGGCGCCAGATGGTCCTGAAAAGGAGGGACTAAAGTGACATACTTAGCACAAATTAATTCTAGGTGTTGGTCTTTCCAAAAGTTGACTTACATTAGACTGTGTGAGTTTGGTCTCACATTGTTATCCAATTTCTTAGTGTGTGGATCTAGTTACTTTCTTTTAAACTTGCCATTTTAGGGTTAAAATAGAAGGAGCTGTTTATTACCCTTCAGCCAGGCGGCAGCTCGTCCACTTCCTCACAATTTCCACCATTTTCAGGGAAATAGCAGCCCACAATGCTGTACATCAAAAAACGGCTGCTGTCCCCAGCCCGAACCGTGCAGTGACCATGGCTTTGCATCTTGACAGCATTCCCAGTGACTTTACACCATGGATCACAATGGCCACTTAATGACAAAAAGCTGTATGACCAGACACCAAGAGGGAAACCAGAAATCTCCAGAACTGTCACTGTCGCAGAGTGAAAATTGCACAGTGGCACCTCATTAAGTCAGCAGAACCCCAACATTCTATAGTAATTGGTGGTAGAGAGCAGGGGAATGAGGAGAGAAAAATGTCACCTACTCTTTCCAAAGCAACTCATTAGCCTTAGCTCAGCATGTCTGGATGGCTTAGGAGCTGCTGACAGCCCAGGTCCGTGCCAAGCCCCTTGGAGGGAGAGGTGGCCAGGCCAAATGTTCTTGACTGAGTGGTGACCAGTGTGCACCTGCGGTCCTTGGCTGATGGCTAATCAGTCTCAATTTTGATAGCCATTTTTGCACCGAGTATATAAAAGCAAAATGAACCAGACTGTTTATTTTCATTTTTTGCTTCTGCCTTTTAGTTATGTTTATTTCCCCGACTGATACTAAAGACTCATTTGCTAATAATCTTGTTGCCAACTCTTGGAGTGATGGCAGAAATTAAATAATGCTTTAAAAAAAAAAAAAGAAAAATAACTCTGTCCAAGGGATTTTAAACTGTAACATACATGATACTGAATAAAATTTAACAAGATAGTACATTTATTTGATCAAAAGATAGTTTGCCTAAAGAGAGAGAAAGGTAAAACCTACAGGTTAAAAAACAGAAGAAGGTTTAAAAGGTCGCTGTGTCTTTAGAAATACAGATGGAGTTTTTTTCCCCTTTTTTCTAAGCAAGTGGACTGAAGATGTTTATACACACTATAAGCACAAAGTTTTGAACTTTATGATGTGCCAATAATCAAAAATCATTCAAATCTACACTTAAAAAATGTGATTGATTTTGATGACCCTCATAGCTGAATGCCAATAAATATCTCACTTTAAATTTATCTTCTACTTCTGAGACTTGGAGATACATGTATAGATAGACAACCTTATGAAGTGGATGGACAAATTATTCTGGGTTATATTAAAAGACTCTAACGTACCTGAGACAACCTGTTACATCTACAAAGAAGAATGTGCGGACATTGGCCTCACAGTAAATTCTTATAGTGCTCTGGTGTTTCATATGCTACTTTGCCAGTGATATAAATCTTTTTACAGCATAAATTTGGATTATTCCAATGACATTTCTATTGCTACATATGTTAATAGCTAAGATTCAGAACACATTACCAGTATCAGGAAGTACTTAATGGTTTAAAATTAGAGCAGTAATTCAAGAATCTTCCAATCACTTTGACAAATGTTTGTTGAGAAGGAAATATGTTCTTTGTCGTTTTTTGAAAGGAGTCATATTGATCAGAAAAATTACACGGTTTTGAAAGAATTAGATAAGGGAAATATATCCCACACAACTTCCTTTTCGTTTTTCAGAGCCAACATCATTTTCAGCTCCCATATTATTCATCCTAAGTGCTCCATCTTCTGCTGCCTTTGTTGCCCAGTGTGTATTACTGTTTTCAGATCTTCCTTGTGTACTGGATTATTTTGTAATAATAGCTGGACTTGAACGAGTCCTGTGTTTGTCATACACACCCCAGGTCAACAGAATACAGTCCATAACACAGAATGGACTTTTAAAATCTGAACTAAGAAACAGATCTTTCACAGCTATTCATCTAGGAGTCATTCAGAAAATAGACATTACTTTGGTATAAAAGAATTCTGTCAAATTTTCCAATTTAAACATCTCTATCACATACATGGTTCACCTAGGCTTTTGGATGAAAAGGTCTGGAGGTGCTTTTCTGTAACATTGCTCTGGCCGAATCAATGGGTATTTTTGGTGAGAAGGTAGGAAGGGAGAAAAAAAAGAATATTAACTGGGCCAGTGTGGAAGAAGCTATGGATCAAATCTCAGGTTCAAGTCCCACTTTGAGTCCCCTACGCTTGGACTTGGGAATGCATCAAACCTTCCAGAGTGGAGTCCCAGGAACACACTGTTTTTGGTCAGACTCCATGGGTAAATGATGGTATTTCTATTCATAGCTGCTGTTTCAAACAAGGTACCCAGAGAGCCTCTACACAGAAAATGCTGATTAACCTTCAGTATTTGCTCTGCAGTGGGGTCCAATCTCAGTCAGCGGAGGGGATTTCACACTAAGGCTCAGAGTAAGAAGTGGGATTCATAAAGACTTCACATTCATGCTAGAGATACGAGGAGCTCAGCTGCGAAGTGGCCTTGGCCCTGGGCGACGTGTAAAAATCACAGGCTGATACCTTTCGTTTACTCTCTCTCTTGCAGAAGTTAATTCCAAAATTTTATAAAAATCTCCATATCTCTAATAAGAAGATTCTTTTTCCAACTTACGATCTTCAGGGAACCAAGTCAGTTTTCTGTACTATAGTTAGTAGGAAATAACGGTATTCAGGAAAAGAAGCTGGTTTTTAAACTCCCATTTGCTGTTATCAGACTTCTTTGGCAGCTGGCTTAATTTAACTTGGTGGCCACATTCTCAGCTTCTGTATATATAAATATGTATATGTATAATATGTATATATATTTATATATTTGTATTACATTTCAGCTAGAAAAGTGTATAAATGGAACTTGGGTTGGAAATATGACATTCACTTATCCTGCTCAATTATTAAATCTAGTCCAGCACATTATAAAATCCACTGGGATTTGTGTCCACTCCTACAGATGCACACAGCCTCAGTTTATACACTCGAGTTGAGCAAAGGTGTGTGTTTGTAAGCTTCATCTTGTCCTAGAGCAAAACTATAAAATTTCATCTGCATTGCGTGCCCATGACTTTTGCTTAGACACAATACAGTTGCCACCGCAAAGCATCCTACACAAGGGCAGATACTGCTCCTAGGATTTTAGAAAGTTTTCTCATTCGGTCACTTCCACTTTGAGTACACATACTGAGATTAAAAATGAACACACCAGAGGCAGTGTTTAAGGAAAGGAAGTCCTAAGACTAAACTCATGCCATCCCTGGGAGGGTCTCAGCTGCAGGGGTCAGGAGAAGGAAGTCCAGGAGGACCCTTTCCCCACTGGATTCTCCGAGGGGATTTTAAACACAGCTAGAATCTTTCAGTTCAGCCCTGTCAATCTTCTGAATCTGTCGCAGTCTTCTTTGCCTTGGTTCTTTCTAGAAAAATACAATGTCTGTCTATGAGAAGCAGTGCGACATGAGGGTGAACAGTGGACTCGCGAGCCTTGCTGCCCGGGCTCTGCTCCCAGCCAGCTCTCTCAAGCACCAGTTGTGTGGTCCTGGCCACAAGCGGGTAATAACAGTGCTGATCTCATGGGGCAGTTGTGAGGGCTACATGACTCAATGTACATAAAGTGCTGAGAATGATGCTTGGAATTCTGCAGACATCCAAAAATCACTAGCCATTATGAGATTCACACAGCTGAACTGACTATTTTTCTATAGAAGATGCTGGTTCTTCAACTGGCCGTATCTAGCCCAGAAAAATAAAATCTTGCCTAATAAAAACAATGCATCTTTAATATTAAAATGTGATGAATTATGTCAGCTGTTGATTTTCAGGAGTATCAGCAGACAGCCTGTTAATCAAGCAAAGCTATTTATTACAATGGGAGGGGTCTTAGCGGTGTCACTGAATAGGAAGTCAGGCAGGATATTTGCAGGGCTTTGACATCTGGGTTCAAGTGGACTAGCACGCGTCTTTCAAGAAGGGATTGGTCAAAGTTTGGGACATAACAGTTTTGGACTGGTAAGGTGAGGGTCTGGGAGGAAATCTTGATAAGGAAACCAATGGTTTGGTAATTGAGCTGTTTGCCCAGGTGAATAGACTGCTATCAGATAGTTTTGCAGGGGTTTTCTGAGGCAAACGCTGAATTCCTTTATTGGTTTAAAGTCTTATCTTTCCTTGGTCATGATTTCCTGGAACAAATAATGAAGCCATGCTCGCCTTAGGTGGTCCCAGGTCTTAGTCCTAATGCCTATGACATGTTGATATAGTGATTAGTTTTCAAAATAGAGAAAGTTTAAATCACGCATGGTATTAAAACTTATCTGCTACCATGCTTAACATTTTTTTGTGTGTGTGTGATGAAGCATATGCAAGACTTTATTGTAAAACTTCAACCGTCAAAATGGTAACAGCAGATGCAACCGCAAATCAAAATAATTCCGGAAAAACATCCAAGTATGTATAAACACTTAGCATATGAAATTTTGGTACCAAAAATTACTTCTAAATTGAAAGATTATGTAATAAATAACATTACTTATCTTTTTAGAGGTAAATTCACAACACTGTATTGCTTTTCTTTTGCATTTTCTCTGGCTTCATAATGTAAACTATTAGCATGCATCTTTTTTGGGTTTTGGGCTTTTTGTTTATTTTTTGGGGGGTGGTAATTAGGTATATTTATTTTTAGAGGAGGTACTGGGGATTGAACCCAGGACCTCATGCATACAAAGCACGCACTCTACCACTTGAGCTATATCCTACCCAATGCTTAACATTTTGATTTTTTTCATTCAGTCAGTATTTACTTCTGACATTAATTTAAATACATACACATTCTGAGTTTTGACTTTATATTGTACATTTTTCCATTTTAATGAAATGACAATTAAGAATTTTAATGACTATTAGTTTACCTTATAATTTCATTTACTTTATTATTTATAATTAATTTAATCCCATATAGATATTAAAGTTGAATTAATTTTTAGATTCTATAAACTATGCCATGATAAGCATTCTTGTATATAAACTTTGTGTACATTATTTCTATTTAATTAAAACAAACACCAATTAAGGGCAAAAGTTCCAACTGAAAGGGCACAGGCATACTTACATATATTTCTAAATTGTACTCAATGAATAACAAAGTTTGATAGAATTTAATTAAAATTATTTTAGGAACTAAATAACTAAAGGACCATATGGCCGTGGCTTGGAACATTTTAATAGTTTTCTTGGAAAATTGCCTTAGAACATATCAATAAATCATACAAGAAAGTCTGTTCCATTACTGTATGAGCTTGGTTTTCAACCCTACACACCATTATCTACCTTTGTCAAAAATCTTATTCAGGAGATTTGGCTACAAGTAAATTTTGTTTGTTTATAAGATTCAAACATTTTATCAAAGAGTAAAGATCACAACTGAAGTAGAGGTAATAAAGACGGGGCAGAGACAGAAAAGTAAGGTAGAAATATGAGCAGAACAACAATGTTCTCTAAGATGATTTAGTCTGGGGGCTCTATTATAGACGTTTTTCTAAAAACAAAACTTTAGATATGATTGACATATGAAAAGCTGTATTTAATGTATTCAACATGGCAAGTTTGGAGATGGGTAGGCATCTGTGAAACCATCACCTCAAACTATGCCATAAACATTCATCATCTCCAAAAATGTTCCCCACCCCCTTTATTTTATTTTATTCCTTAATTTAAACAGCTTCTTTTCCTTTTGTGGTAAGAGCACTTAACATACAATCTACCCTCTTGGCAAATTTTTAAGTATTCGATATAGTATTGCTAACTCTAGGTCTGTCGTTGTGCAGTAGATTTCCAGAACGTGCTCATCTTGCATAACTGAAATTTTGTGCTTTTTGACCAATACCTCTCCATTTCCCCCACACCCCCTTCTCTAGGAACTGGGAGCACACCCTCTGGTTCCATGAGGTTCCTTATTTTAGGTCTCATATAATTGGGGAATGCAATGCTTTTTCTTCTGTGTCTAACTTATTTCACTTGGCATAATACCTAAGTGAACCCTATCTGAGTTGTCACAAATCACAGGATTTCCTTCTCAAATGTGTTCTTCATACAAATCCATATATATATGTGTGTGTGTGTGCACACGTGCGTGTGTGTGTGTGGGTGTGTGTGTGTGTATTCACTTATATATATGTAAATAACTCTTAGTGGTTCTTTGTATTCATAAGTGATGACATATTTCACTCCAGGAAGGGACTTTTTTTTTCCAGAAAGAGCATTCCCTATTTAGCGCCAATGTATCAACCATTCAACCATCCTCAATCTTCCTGAAAAAAGTGCAGAGATTCTGTGACCAGATCTTAGCAGTATTTTTATCTTCTTGAGGTTAAGCTGAAAGAGATATTTGATCCTAATTTATCTCATGACACCACTCATAATTAAATCAGCTGCTGTTTGATTACGTGTATTACCAGGGCACCTTCTAGACTATGCCAAATAGGCTAAACAGAGTATTACCAAACATTTTTCAATGAAGCATTGGTAATCGTATCTCTGGGACCTCAATATAGCTGTGGATTCAGGAATGTGACCTCCCAACCATAGAATTAGACAGAAAATGAGCAGTTGGAAGGAGGGCCAGACGTAGAACAAAACCTTCTTGGCAGGCAGTAAAAAGGAAAACACACGTACAAGCACCCTGCAGAAACTGCACAGAAGGAAGGTTTTGAAATGTTCCCAAGAACCGAGCGATGGTTCACGACATTAACGTTATAACTTCAGCAGAAAATATGTAAAACACCATTGAAACTCTTGTCATTTACTGGTGGTGTTTGCTGATGTTACTTTTTATTGTTTTGTTTGAGAGAGTGTGAAATACTTTTCAGCCTTTCATTCCTGTCCTCCATTCCCTTTGACCTACTTTTTTCATAGAACTCCCTCAACTTTCAATTCTGCTGGACTGATGTGGAGGAGGGAACCCAAGATTAACAGTCACATGGAGACCACCGTACCACCATGGTGGCCATTGTATTAGAGGGGTCTCATCCTCACTGGCTCAGCTAATGAGATTCTCTGAGCAACCTTTGCTGTGGAGTCCAATGATTTTTGGCCACTGTTTCAGAATGATTATCACAAGTGATAGTGATGAATGCATTTAGTTATCCCCTTGTGCCCTGCAATTAAATTTATTCATTCTTCCTGCTGCATCTCAACTTAGAGTTTGGCTCATAAAACATGGATACAGACAGACATCATCCTTTTATTTCTGCCCAATTTCTGTGTTTCAGTCGTCATCAAGCCTTTCTCGTGACCTTGGGCAAAATTACAAGAGGTTTGTAGAGATTTGGCTTAATTAATGGGTTTTCCATTGTGCTTTTTTTTTTGTAGCCAGTTTTTAAATAACTGACACAAATTCTATTTCCCCTATTAAAATCATATCTTTTTGATAAGACACTATGAATTATAATCTATGCTGCTGTGTGAAAGGACGAGGTCATTGCAGTGGGAAATAGCACAGTGCCTCTCGAAGTTCCCAGTGTTCTAAGTCAGGTTAATTTGAAAGATCATTACTCTGTGCTTTTCTTTGAACCAATATTTGAACCTCAATAAAATGAGTGAATTACAGAATCTGATGAGTTTGAGCATAATGGGGAACATTTTTGGATGTGTTACAAATTTGCTTCAACTATGATAATCCATGCAGAATTGACACTTTTCGAGGGGTTGAGATTAATTTATTTATCCTTCTGCTCTGAGAAGGGTGTTAGTTACTGAACCTCACATTTAGTTCTGAGACTGCCAGCAGCCAAAGTAAAAATACAAGTCATTATGAGAAATTCTCATCATAAAAAGGAAATATAATAGTTTTTGTCAAGGGCAAAGCTTTCACTAATTCTGAGACCCAAATGAAATTTGCCAGACATTGTACATTGCTACTTTCCAAGCAGACAAATTTAATAACTGCTGTTTTCAAACAAGAGGTAAAACAAAATGATAAAAAATGAGTCTGCACTGAGCTCTGTGGTTGTGGTTCTCGAACATGAGTGTACAACAGAGTCACCCTGAGGTCTGGTCAAACCACAGCTTGCTGCCCCTCACCTCCGGTGATTCTGAAGGTCTGAGGTTTATTTCTGACAAGTTCTCCAGAGATGCTGATGGAGCTGGTTTGGGACCACAGTCTGAGAACTGCTGCTCCATGGAGGCTTCTCAGGTCACTCGAGAGGGGTTCCAGTACACTTAATTTTCTAATAAACTTAATTATCTAGGTTCACTTTAGATGCCTCTTACACAATGTGGAAATTGTAACTGGGCTTGATGGAAGAGAGCATGAAAGCCAGTCCTGTCCCTGCACCATTCATCCAAAGCAAAAATATAATCAAACTCTCATGAGCCAGATTTTCACCTTTCTTAGTAATAGACAAATTAAATAACACATTAAAAAACCAATTTAACAGCAATAAATGATTGTTTATCTACTAGGTTTTATGTTCATAAGTCTACAGATGTTTATTTAAGCCAGTGTCACATACAAAGTCTCCCAGTGATAAAGTCTGTAGGAAAAACACTAAAGATGGGAAGGAGACGGACCCCAGTGTGTGCAGAGAACACAGCCAAGCGTCTCCCACTCCTCTCCTTCTCCTCTTCACCCTCCTCCTCTCCTTCTCCCCTACTTTCCTCTTCTTTTTTTTGTTGTCATTGTAACTTCAAATCAAAACTCCTCAGAGGAAGCAAAAATCTATATATAATCTAAAGATAACACAAAGATATTATAGCAAAGAAATCTGAAATTGTTGTCAATTTTAAATCATAGTTATTTGTTTAAATTTGTACTGACCAATACATGTTGCTGTTGAGCACTTGAAATGTGGCCAGCATAAACTGAAATGTGCTATTTATGTATAAATATACCCTAGATTTCAAATTCTTAGTATAAAAACAAAAAGAATGTAAATATCCCATTAATAACATCGCTTTCACATTGACTGCATGTTGATGTGATCATAATTTGGATTTTTTTTTAAATAAAATGTATTATTAAAACTAATATCACCTGTTTCTTTTTACTTTTTTAATGTCACTATTTGGACATTGAAAATTGCCTATATGTCTTACGTTATATCTCTGTTGGGTAGTTCTGGATTAGATTGTTACTTTATTTTAACCCCCCCTCAGTCCAAAGCTTTTCACTCATTTTGCCAAATTCCAAAAGCATCTTTGCTGAAATTCCTCATGGAATTAGCTGGACTGAGGCCAGCGCTGGCTTAAGCCATGTCAGTTTCCAGTGCTTAACAGACAGCTGTTCATCCTCAATGCACTTTCATCTGCCAGAGGAAGGAAAGCCAATGTTTCTTGTTTGATTCATTATTTAGTAGTTTATCTGTTCAAGAATGTGAGTCTTCCATAGACTTTTTCTGCTCTTGACTTTTTTCCCTTAACATTTTTGAATTATAACCCTTACCGTGGGATATTATCTAGATATATAATTTCAGATCTTTATCACATGAAGGGGTAAACACTGAAAGTTTCTAGAATTTGAGGTATGGAGAAATGTCATTTACACATAAGTGAGAAGCACTGTCATTAGACTTGTTGTCTACAACTTTGAGTGCTGGAAGCAGTTGTACAATTCTCTTCAAAATTTTAAAGAAAACAATTTCTAGTGAAAAATTTGTATCTAGCTAAAAATGTGTCAATTGTCCAGATTTAAACATCAAAAACACATCGTCTAACCTGCTAAGGCATAGAAAAGTTCTCTTTCATTTCACAAAGAAATTACTTGCTAATAATAGATGATAGATCTGGAAAATGGAAGAAATGAGAGTCAAGCAACAGGGCATCCGACCTGGGACATTAGTGGAAGGGATTCCGGGAAAGTGTGATGGTGAAGGTTATTGCTCAGATGACAGAGAATAATGATTCAAATTGGTACCAAGGAGAAGACTTCAGAAAGGAGTTCTCCAGGAAAAAAAAGGAAATCAGTTTAAAATACCACAAAGGCAACCTGTGGAATGCTGAAAACACAGAGTGTCTGTGAGTGAAAACCGGACTCAAAGGGAGATCTATTTTAGGGTTTGGAATATTTATGTTTAAAATAGTGTATACAGTACAATAGACATTCTGCTTCTATTTAATAAGCTAAGAAAACATTAACATTTCTGGCAGCCACATCATAATTTTCTTATGTTAATTTTGCATGTTAATCAAAATACTTAAGTTCTTTTGATACTAATTTCTTTAAGACAGATACTATCTCCCTCCAGTTTCATATTTGTACATCACAGGCTTGTTAAAATAAAAAACAACGTTATGCTGCTGGTGGATTTTTATTTGATTAACTTATTTTAGTTCCTCTTGTTGTTACTAATCTGTTCTCTTCATAAAATTCAATTGTAATACAAACCATACTTTAAAAATTGTTTTGGTTTCATTGTATGCTAATTCTTTTTGAGTAATAAGCTTTACATTAAAAAACTCTATGTTCATGATAAAGAACCAGACATACAAAAAAAAAAAAAATAGAAAAGCTTGAAAATCCCACCACTCAAAAAAAAAATTATTAAATGACCATCATTCAATCTCTATGCATAGATAAACAGATGGTAGACAGAACACATAGATTTAGGCATGTAGATAAAATAGTTTTATTAAAAATGGGATCATAATATAGTCAATATTAAGGCTATATTTATTTTTACTTAGATATAATGAATTAAAAAAAAAACCTACTGCAGTACAAACAGACATGCTGAATAGGAGACAGATATCTCTTACTTGTAGGAGTCATTATTTCCTTAATCATTGATCAAGATTAAGATGCTTCAGTTTAAAGGACTGAAGACTGAATGGGGTCAGTAGATTGTGCAGTGGTTTAGGTGATGATGGTTTGTTCGAAGGTGGTGGTGTTGGAAATGGAAAGAAAGGGATGGATTAGGCATTATCTTAGAAACAGACACACATCTACAATATACATGGAAACTAGAAAGTCATTAGCAGTCTAAATGATGGGTCTAGAGAAAGTCACTTAGGGAGTGATGGAGTCCTTAAAAGATCAACAGACAACTTGCTAAAGCAAAACTAGAAACAACTACAGAAAGAGAGAATGCCACATCGATGAGGTCTTAGCAGTGTATCAGAACCTGGGGAAGTTAGAAGTGGAATGTGTACAGGGGGTTAGAAGCTGACCTCCAGTGGTTGAAGGCAGGTCTTTCAAGCAGAGGACCTGCTCAGGAGTGAGCAAAGTCTATGATATCATAGTTTAGGATTGGTGGACACAGAAAATGAAGGGCTGGGAGTGACTCTTGAAATATTGGACTGTGGTTGATAAGCTAGTTGATTGTATAGGTGAACAGTACACCGTCTCCAATAAATTGATTTTGGGGACTTTTCCAAATCAAAAGACCTTATGTTTTCTTGGGCAAACAACTAAGTCTTGCTGACACAGGCAGTTTTATCAAAGTAATATTGCCAAAGAGGGCCTCAGTTCTCCAGAGAGAATGTGTAAGGAAGTGAGAAGTGTGGCTGGAACTGAGCGCATGGAAACACCTAGTTTTAAAAGTAAGGTGTTGAGAGGAAAGCCTGGGCAAGGAAAATAATGAAGCAGCAGGAAAGACATCTGGAGTGTTTAGTATCTTAGAATCCAGTGGAAGGAGTTGTTGAACCGTGTGAAGATGTAAATGAAGTTGAGAATGGACAAATTCCCACTGGAGTTAAAACATGGACATTGCTGGCAATCTTAGGGGTCACCTTTCCAGGGAAGCCAGATTAAATTAAGTTGAAGAATTAATCACTGAAGAAGTGGAGAGTGTATGTTTGAACTCTTGTGAGAGTTTAACAGTTTCAAATTAATTTTTAGGAGATTTTTCTTCCCCCCCCAGTTTTGAACATTTTAATAATATTAAATGCAATTAATGTAAATAATATTAAATGTAATTACACATATAGAAAATGCAAAAGTATATAGAAGACAATAACCATTGACATTTTTACCCACAGTAAGAAGAAAATGCTATAAAAAAGTAAAGGAAACTGCCTTAAACAATACACTAAATTGTTTTTGTCAAAGACAGTGTCCATAGGAACGGATTTACTAGCAAAACACCATCCAGGAACAGGCTTGCCATGAGGGGGCTGTGCTGACCTAAGTCAGGCATTCTGTTTGCCTGTGATGCTACCATATTTTGTGGCAAAACTGGATAAATGCAACCATAAGTACTAAACAGAAATATAAACAGAAATATGTACATTTATTTTCACTTTTCAAAATTGTTTATTTTCTTTTATCCTTTTTTGTGTTTCCCGTGGTTGCTTGTTCCTGGTGGTGTCAGCACTCTGGCACAAAGGGCAGGGGTCCCTTTGAGATACGACTTTCTTGTTAAAAGTAACAGCTCCGTTAAGATGCCTGGACTCTTGTTGATTACTCAGCAATATTACTTCCTTCTTAGGAAAGATGGATTCTTTTTTGTGTGTTTTTCTTTCAAGGTTCCCGATTCCTTGGATTCCTTGGTTTTCTAACTTTTGTCTGAATACGCTCATGATAATGTTCATAGGCCATTTAATTCCTGTGTCAGCCCCTGCTCTGTGTTGAGAATTCCCTTCACCAGATGATGCATGACACACCAGTCTATGATTTGTGGAGCTCAATAACTTGTCTGAGAGAGATGCATGGGAAAAAAAGTCATACACCACTAGACAAAAACACAAATCTGTAAGTTACTTTATCTCCTCATCTCATGACTCTTTAATCTGCATTCTATACACTTGCTTCATGGGAAGGGCATGCACAGTCTCTGCTTTATTCCCTAATATATCCCTAATTATTATTATTAAATATTATTCCCCAAAATACCCCTAGCAGATTGTCAGGCAGATACAGATTCTCAGTTAATCTTGACTGAATAACTAAATGTGGATGTGATTAAAGCAGCTTGGAGAATCAAAGATAAGAAGAGAGAAAGTCAAAGTAAAGATGAGGAAGACTTTGTCAGGGTGTGACGTGGGGCATTCTAGCAGGTGCTGTGGGTGTAATGATGTGGGGGGACAACAGGGCCTGGAGTGCTTGGGAACAGAAACAAAACACAGGTGTGGCAGGATGTGCAGCTGGAAGGTGGAACGTGTTTCTTAGGGGAGGCTCTTGGGAATCCACTTCCAAGTTCATTCAGGTTGTTGATCATGTTCTGTCCCTTGTAGGACTGAGGTTGTTATTTCCTTACTGGTGGTCAGTCAGGGTACAGCCTTTGCTCCTATGGGCTGCCACATTCCCTCTCCTGTGTACCATGAGCTTCTGTCTGGTCCTTGCACATGGGTTCCTACATCTCAGAGTCAGTAACAATGCATCACACCAATGTGTCAATGTGTGTGCTTCCAGTTTCTCCAAGTTTTCCTTCTGCTGTGTCTCTCTGACTCCAACTGGAGAAAATTCTCTGCTTTTAAGGGCACCTGTGATCAGAGTGGGCCATCTGGATGGGTCATCAGGATGACCACCCTGTTTTAAAGTCTGTAAACTGAATTATACCTGCAGGGTCCCTTTGGCCATGTGTCATAACAAGTAGAGCCCCTGACAGTTCACATGGCAATAAGACATCAGGAAGGAATGGAAGGAAATTAACAAGTGCCCTGGCAGGCACTCAATGTTAGTTACATTCTACTTTAGTCCTGCAAGAAAAAGAAGGATGTTTTCTCTCTTATTTTTTATTCCTAAAATTCTATTTATGTATGCTATTTTATATGTCTACACTCTGTCATTTTTAGCTTAATAATAGATATTGAAACCATATTATTTGTAAATAGTAATGTAACCAGTTTAAAGAGTGGGTCTGCTATTTTGTTATTTGAGAGTCAATTAAAAATAATTTTGAGTCATTCAATGTTTAATTTTCATAGCACTATGTGGAAAAGTATAATTGGATAACAAATGATAAGCTTGCTCCCTACTACCCTCTGTGACTTGTAGATATGACCTTCAAAATTGACTACAAAGATAAGTCTATACATGAATAGTTTATGAAAACAAAGCAGAAACGTTTGATGATAAACATTGGCATTCTTCATCCAATATGCAAGATGAGTTAGCATGTAATAGGGGTACTAACCATTTGTTTGAAAATTAACTAAAAGATGTAGCCAAAATTCAGTAGCATTATTTCATCAAAATAATAAATATGCAATCAAATCCAAATGAGTAATTATGTAAATATCACCCCACTTACACCAGTGAATCCTTTTTGATGTGGTCATAGTCACTGAAAATAAAATGAGGTGTAAACACTGCCTTACTTCTGTGTAGTGTCTGTGTATCCCTGCATAGAGGAAGTGGCAGAATCCTTTCTCTGTATGTATTTTGTGGCATAGCTTAGTGTGTCCTCCCCTTTCTCCTTCTTCTCAGGTTAATTCTCTGGCCCTCCCCTGCTTTCATCTGAACCCCAAGGACATGTATTTCCCAGACTTTTTGCTCTCTAGTTTCTAGGTACTTTCAGCCAACGAGAAGCATTTGAGGAACCTAAGACAGTGCGGAAAAGGGAGAAGGCAAGGTGTTTCTCATTCTGCTTTCTCCTTTCCAGCCCTGGAAGCCATCAGACAGACTTACTTTCACCAGGTGGTCCTCACCCTCGGGCTCTGGTATCCTTTTCCTTCTTTCTCCCTCTTTTCATACCTAAGATAATGAAAGAAACTATTAGAAAGATACTAAAATTGTCATTGAAAGACAGTGTTTTAACCAAAGCTAAAATTTGTTTTTGATGCCTGTTGCCATTCCAGAATTACTTAAATTCTGTTGCCTTGAGTAATAAAGAAGAATCAGACACATACTGTTTAGAATATTTTGATGTCTAGTTTGAGGTATTTACTGCCTGGCTCAAGGGTTCTCAATAAGTGTGGCATGAAAAGATATGAAAAGCTAGCACATTTTGACTTTTAGTCTATTACCATTTCAAATGTTCATATCTTGACCTGTTGCATACTAATGGAGCATAAATCTTTTATCTGGTTCCCTATAAATAACTAGATTTTCATTTAAAGTCACTTCTAGTCACTCTGTTCAACAAGAAGAAAAGTCCATGCAGCTGTTGAAGAGCTTTTTTGTTCTGGGTATCCTACAGAAAAAAAAAAAGTGGCACTTTAAAAGTCAATGTGTTAGCGTCTATTTGAGCCCTTGGTTTCGCAGTATCCATAATAGACTAACGAAAGGCATGTTGGGAGTCAGTAGAATGTCAAACACCTTTCTTTTAAGTGTGAATTAATTTTTCCTCAATAAAATGTATTTTAATTATAAAACATTCATATTCATGGTACCTTTTTTAAACATTTTTTATTGATTTATAATAATTTTACAATGTTGTGTCAAATTCTAGTGTAGACCCCAATTTTTCAGTTATACATGAACATATATATATTCATTGTCACATTTTTTTTCTGTGAGCTATCATAAGATCTTGTATTTATTTCCCTGTGCTATACAGTATAATCTTTTTTATTTATTCTACATTTTGAAATCCCAGTCTATCCCTTCCCACCCCTCACCCCCTTGGCAACCACAAGTTTGTATTCTATGTCTATGAGTCTGTTTCTGTTTTGTATTTATGTTTTGTTTGTTTTGTTTGTTTTGTTTGTTTTCATTTATTTTAAATTCCACGTATGAGCAATCTCATATGATATTTTTCTTTCTCTTTCTGGCTTACTTCACTTAGAATGACATTCTCCAGGAGCATCCATGATGCTGCAAATGACATGTTGTCGGTTTTTATGGCTGAATAGTATTCCATTGTATAAATATACCACTTCTTTTTTATCCAGTCATCTGTTGATGGACATTTAGGCTGTTTCCACGTCTTGGCTATTGTAAATAGTGCTGCTATGAACATTGGGATGCAGGTGTCATCCTGAAGTAGGGCTCCTTCTGGATATATGCCCAGGAGTGAGATTACTGGGTCATATGGTAAGTCTATTCCTAGTCTTTTGAGGAATCTCCATACTGTTTTCCACAGTGGCTGCACCAAACTACATTCCCACCAGCAGTGTAGGAGGGTTCCCTTTTCTCCACAGCCTCTCCAGGATTTGTCATTTGTGGATTTTTCAATTATGGCCATTCTGACTGGTGTTAGGTGATATACCTCACTGTAGTTTTGATTTGCATTTCTCTGATAATTAGTGATATTGAGCAATTTTTCATGTGTCTATTGATCATTTGTATGTCTTCCTTGGACAATTGCTTGTTTAGGTCTTTTGCCCATTTTTGGATTGGGTTGTTTGTTTTTTTCTTATTAAGTCGTATGAGCTGCTTATATATTCTGGAGATCAAGCCTTTGTCGGTTTCATTTGCAAAAATTTTCTCCCATTCTCCCAGGTTGTCTTTTTGTTTTACTTATGGTTTCCTTTGCTGTGCAGAAGCTTGTAAGTTTAATTCATGGTACCTATTAACTTAATATCTTTAATTGCAGACCTAGTTACTGAATCAATATGTCCCTTAGCTTAAAATGCAGCATCCAGGCCTTGTTGAGTGTTTGTTAATTATTATTAGAGCTCAAGTACACTTTTTATGTATTTTATCTGATATTATTAGAGCTCAATTAAAGTTTTCATGTATTTTATCTGGTGGTGATTATGGGGTCAAGGTGAAGGAGGTCAACACACCAAAATGCCTGTAATCAAAGTGGATTAGAAAGTGTTACTAGAGTTAGCAGCTCTGGATAGAACTTGATCATGGTCTTGGAATTTTGCATCTAAGCACCAGTGCACAGGACAGGACAGCATAGTGACACTGGACAGCACAAAGGCCCTCTGGCAGCTCTCCAAAAAGCCTGATGGGGTTTTCAACATTTAGTTGCACTGAGGCAGCTTCACATGAAAATAAGGGGGAAAAACATGGTGGGCAATTGGGTGTCTAGAAATACTACAGAGGTGCTTGCTCTAGGCAGCAAAGTGAATCGCACACTTCTCTGGACTGTTTGCTTTTGCTTAAGAAGATAAACAGGAATGCCTTGGTATCAAGCCTCCATTTTTTTTTTTTTTTTTTTTTTTAGTTTTAAGGTGGCAGTTTCTTTTTATTTTTTTATTTGAGGGAGGGAGAAGGTAATGCGGTTTATTTATTTAATGGAGATACGAGGGATTGAACCCAGGACCTCATTCATGCTAAGCATGCCCTCTCTCACTGAGCTACACCCTCCCCTCCTAATCCTTGATGATTATTTAAGCAACATATTCTCTGGGCTGCCTTCTGCTTAAAAACTAATATATTTCTTATTATAAATGAAAAATGCCCCAAACATATGTGTATATATGTATATATATATGTGTGTGTGTTTGTATGTGTGTGTGTATATATATTTCCTAATTAAGAAAATTGAAACACCACTAAGGCCTGAATGCTGTCAAAATTTGGGACTTTATGTCAATCTCTTTCTTCCTCAGTTCCTCTCTCTCTTTATCATCTCTGGTATAACTTCTCTATATGATGGGGATTCAAAAAAACAATGCATTTCTTTATTTTTTTTATAGAAATTAAAATCAACCTAAGGGCTCATCCCCCAAACGGGAAGAAGTCTTGAAGGAAACCTGAATGCGTGGCCATGGAGGAACTTTGTCCCGGTCCATTCTCTCTCTGCTCCACGTGGTCACTTCCAAACCATAGTCTCTCCATCCTTAAAAGTTCTTACCAGGCACCTTCCCTCCTTATAACAATCTCTACTGACCTAAGATCGCTTTCCCTCCTTCTTTGCTGATTTTAGCTTCTGTTTCAGTGTCATTGTCTTCAACTCTTGGTCTGTCGTAATTCTCAGTGATTTCCATATTCATGCAATATGTCTCCTCTCTCAGTTCCTTCGTCTCTTCTCCTCATGGAACCGTAGACCATTTTGCTTTTCATTCTCTCATTCCCATAATCACACTCTGGAAACCTTGTCACTACCCACAGCTGCATCTGCTCCATGATCTCTCCCTCCATCCTTCCCCATTCAATCCTTCTGGCACCTCAGTGTCAACAAGTCTTAGCTTTTCACCACACCACACACACCATACCACACAACACACATACATACAAATCACACTCATGTACTCATACCACATGCTTTACACACACACACACACACACACTTAATATATTTACTCTCCCAGGCTCAAAGACTATTTAATACCTTTTCTTTCCTTAAACCAAACATCTCCTCTCAGACAATAAATGAGAATGTTGTTCGGTTCAGGTGCATATAAGCAGGTAGATGTGGTGATCGGTGCTGTGGGATTTTTCTCTTATTTCTTCATTTGTTTCAATCAACTGAAAAGCAAGATTGTCATCTGTGAATAAACATGGGAGAGGAGAAGAGGGAGGGTGATCAACACCAGAAGCTGCATTGCTATAATTTATAAATCCCTGTGAGGAAGAAACAAGGATTATACTTCCATTTCCTACGAGGAAGCACCCAGCTATTGGTAACAGAGTATTCTTTAGCGCCTGGGGTAGTAGGGGAGGAAGTAAACACCTCCCACGAATTCCAGATGAGTCAATTCTCCAACAAGGGGTGGCGTGATGAGACAGTATGTGTGCAGGTTTTGCACAGGGATAAAGTACAGGGACTTTGATTCCGTCCTGCCTGGGTTGTAATTTTGACCCTCTCACTTCAAACTGTGAGACTTTGGGCACATTATATAACCCTTTGGAGGCTCAGAAGTCTCACATAAGAAATGGGAATAATCTTGGGTTGGTTTTTGTAAGGATGGAGTCAGATAACTTATGTAAATACGCCATCATCATGCAGGACACAGAGGAAGCACTCAACCAAGGGAGCTCAGCAGGAACACATTCCTCAAAGTACACACTCAGCGTGGCACTTAGAGGAAAAGGTCAGCTGAGTTTTTCACAACTCAGCTTCTGTTTCAAGGCTCTGGTTGCCACATGGCAAAAAATGTGACTTTCATGAACTCACTGTAAATGCATCTATTTTGCATTCAGTGGATTGTTCCTCACCCATCTTCTCCCTGGAGTGATGACTTAATTCTGTAGACTTAGCATCACAGCATTAGGAAAATTCTAGACTGTTCATACTGACACTATCTGAAATGTAACAAACGTGGTCCGGTCCACATGCACAGCTGTTTTCCTACACTCCCCGCCCCCCTCACCCTCACCAGCCTGTCTCTTCTCCAGTCCACTGGTCCATTCTCTCCTCAGAGGAACTCTCCAGCCAAAAATCTCTGCATACATATTTTCCTGTTTATTGATGTTTATCTGTTGAGTGTCAATCTTAATTACACTGTATGCTATAGTTAAGTGTTGGGACATTTTCAGTTCTCTTCATTATTAAGTTTCCATTGCATAAAAGTTGGCTCTCAAAGATCTAGGTGTTTAATGAATATGTGGTAGGCATATGAATAAATGGAATTCTCCTCTAGATAAGCTATATAAAATTAACCAATCACAGGTTATATATGTGAAGCATTTGATTGGCCATAAATGATAAAATAGTTTATAGAGTTATTATCAGTTTGACAAAGAGTATTTTATTGTTTTAGTGTGTATTTCTTTCAGTTGTAACTTAATTTTGTCTCTGCTTTAACAGTAATTCATATTTACTCTTTTATGAATTATCTATTTTTTCCTTTGACAATTGTTTTACCATGAAGCTTATCATCCTAAGTTATAAGATATTTATATGCCAAAACATATTTAAATATTTGTATTAAGTTATCATACTTGTTTTAATTTTTATAGTGATGTTTGACATAGAATTTTGAGATTTCATGAATTAAAAAATTCTATCTTTTCTCTACAGTATTAGTTTATTCCTTTAACAAGTATGTATTGACCAGCTTCTGTATGACATGTTAGTAAATGAAAGAAAAAAAAAAATTCCAATAAGGCAAGAGCTCGAAAGAAAGCAAAGCACATACAAGGGGAAAGAGACTGACTTGAGCAGAGTAGAATGGGGGAATTGGGTCAGAAAAAACATTGCCGAGGAGTTGACATTTGAGTTGAGAACGAGAGGATAAGAATGAACCAGCCTTGTGAGTTGGCATTGAATTCCAGGAAAAGAAAAAAGAAAATGCTGATGGAACAAGGTTGGCACATCCAAGGAACAAGAAGGCCAGTGTGTGTGACTGGTTAGGTGATACTTAAGGATGTGGAGGAGGGAAGAGCAGGGTAGCATTGAGGGTTTGGATAAGCAGGGACGGGATCATGCAAGACTTTGAAGATTCATGTTAAAAATCTTATATGATATTCTAGTTGCACTTGGAAGCCATCAGGGTGTTTTAAACAGAAAGGAAAAATCCTTTTCAAAGGAATGTGGAAAACTGTACGATGGGTAAGGTAGAAGATGGCAAACAATTCGGGGATTACTGTAGATATCCACGCAAGAGGAGATAATGTAGTCTAGAAAAGTAGTCATGAAAATGGTGGGAAAAGTCAGATCTGAGATATATTCTGAAGGTAGGACCAACAAGATAACAAGACTTTATGCATGGTTGGAGAAAAGTGAGAAATATTACCAAATAGGTGATGATTAAAAAGATTTGGGAAAGAAGTGGGGTTTGTTGGATATGGAGGTGGAACAGTGGTTTGACGACATTACTTAGAGATGTCTATCAGGTAGCCAAATGGATTTGATGAGTAAGCATTTGGATTGCTGAGGTAAGGCTCAGAGGAGAGGTGCATTTGGGAGATACACATATGGGAGTCATCAGAATATAAATGCCACGGAAGTGCCCGTACTCACCATGGGAGAATGTAGATGAAGAGGAGGTATCTCAGAGCTGAGTCATAGGTCCAGTAGTGAAGGGGGAAGTATTAGAGAAGGCACAGCAATGACCCTGGCTGCTTCTTTTGCTCGTGGTTTAGGAAGACCCTGCCCATCCTGAAAGAAGACATTTACCAGTATTTCTTCCAGCTCTTTTGTGTGGTTATTCATTTAACTCTTTAATAGATTTTATTTAACATAATGTTGATAGATTTTTAACTTCATTTATTTTTTCAAATATGTAACCAATTGTTCAAGGGCTCTACTAAGTAATTCACCACTTTCTCACTCATTTAAAATGACAACTTGATCATGAATTAAATTGCTCTATGTACTTGAGTTCACTTTTGGCTTTTTTCTTTTGTCCCATTGTTTCTTCTATTCAAACACCAATAATAAACTTTTATTTGTGGTAACATTTTAATACTTTTTATTGTCTGCTCATGCAAATCCTCAATTATTGATCTTTCACAAAACAATCTTGGTTATTTGTCTCCATTTATTTTCAAGTTAAATATTCAAATCATCTTGTAGCTTGTCAAAAACGTTCTCCATTACATTTTTAAATGTTGTTAAATTACAGGTACACATTGCTTTTGAAAAAGGCACATATTTGCAATATTTTGTCTTCACATAATAAATCTGATTTATCTTTTCATTTATTCAAGTCTTTTTTAAATGTCCATCCAAAATGTTTTTTAGCCTGATTCCCACATTTAATCTGTATTCATTGTTTGATTACTATTCCTAACTTTTTGAGATTAATACCCTGGGATAAAAGAAAAAAAGATTTAAACAAAACAATTCTTGGGAGTAATCAGAGAAAAAGCTAAAGAGGTGTCATTATTATGACATTTCATAAGGTCTTAAAATACAAGGCAGTTCCAAGGCAAAGTAAGTTTGTATAATTATAAAACATTACCATGCAAAGAAAGGCACTCTAGATAATAGATAGGTTTACCCTGATTCAAAGCTGAATCCACCCTAAGCAAAATGGGCATCAATTACAATTATGTGCCTACAGTGTTGCTGTGGATTAAGCCAGGTCATGTATGCTAAGCAAGTTATATGCAAGCACTCAACAAATGTCACTTCTTAATATGAGAAAGCTTCTCGGGTGCATAATTAGGGTAAAGGGGAACTAGGATGTTGGAAACCAAGATGTTACTTTCATAGTAATATATTCTCTCCAACCTTACATCTTCAAATGCCTACATTTTAAAACATGCCTCTTTTTAAAATGGTATTTTATTATTGTGTTAAATTCCTGTGGCTGCTATAACAAATTGCTATAGTCTTGGGGGCTTAAAACAACAGAATTAAAACCAGCATCACTAAAGGTATTAGCAGGGCTGTGCTCCTTCTGAGTGCTATAGGGAAGAATCTGTAATTCGTTCTTGTCTTTTCCAGCTTCTAGTGGCCGTGGGCATTCCTTAGTTTCTGGCCACATCACTCTAATCCTAATTTTTTTCCTCTGTGTCCCATGCTGTTTATTAATTGCCATATTTTAAAAACAACAATTAGGTTTGTTACAAAAAGAGGATTTACCATCTGCAGTTCTTCTTTATTCAAGTCAGCTAGTCTTTCTTCACAGGTCCTTTGTGACTTTTGGCCTTTCTTCTCAGGGCTAGCATCTGCAAATCTCCCTCTGCTCCGTCTTCATGCTTTCTTCTGTGTGTGTGATCAACTTTCTCTCTGACTTCTTTTTACAAGGATGCATGTGATTGCATTTAGGGCCCACCTGGAAAATCCAAGATAATCTCCCAATGTCAAGATCCTTAACTTGATCACATCTGCAAAGTCTTTGCCCTATAAGATAACATTCCAGGGACTAGGACTTCATATATGGTGAGGAGGAGGTCAGCATCTTTCAAACTATCACAATCATGTTCTGATCTAAAATAATATAGAAATACCTGTGATGAATTGAAATTGAAATTGGAAAAGCTCTTGTCAAAAATGGAGAGAATATATTTCATAGGTTCTTTGTTTTCACCATTTCAAACAGAACTTTTTAAGTTTAAAAAAACTGGTGAACAACTTTGTTGTTGTTTTTTGCTTTTTTTTTTTTTTTTTGAGGGGCTGGAGATGGGGTGGGAATCTTGAAGGTACCAAGGCAGAAGGATGCTGTGCTCAAAGAAAATCAAAACCTGATACCACAGGAGTCAATGTTTTTAAAATATTTTCAACTCTGGATCCTCTGGAGCAATCTATTCAGACCCTTTGAAACATAACATAATGAAGTCAGCAGAAGTGGGGCGCAGTGGGAAGGGTGGCTGATGTCCAAAGCTTGGTTGCAGATTTATGATTATTCCACCACCTGAGGCAGCAAATTTAATAAGAAGTGTAGAAAAAAGGCTTCTTACTGGTTCCCTTTGTGATGCTGGAAATAACAGAACAGCCTAAGCTTAAGTGCTATTAAGTCACTTCTGGAGACTTAGGCACATGACGGGAGGACTGTGCATTGGGGAAGGCAAGCTTCCAAACAACTGCTGTACTTCACACCCACGGAGGGACGTCAGTGTGGATTATCCAAGAATGGTGAGGGCTCCAAGGGCTATAGGAGTTGAAGTAACCAGACCCTCAAAATCGAAGGGAGAGAGAAAAGTAAACACAGATTTGTATGTTTTCCCCAAAAGAATGGTAAAAAATAACTGGAAGAGGACCACGACCTTCTTGTATACAACACCTTTGATTATGGGGCTGAGTGAATGGCGGGGAGGTGGCGGGGCTCTGAAAGTAGCAGCAAAGGACTGGCACTCTTACGACCTGGAAAGCAAGCAGTGGAGGCAGGACCATCTATGCCTCACTCTCAGGCTCCCAGTACGTGTCAGCCATCCCTGTGCCCCTCCGTGGCTGTGTGGTCTGGGGACATCTGCTGACCTCGTGTCTTCAAGAGCCAGATTAGTAAAGGGGTGATGGGGCTTAAGTCTCCGGTTTCTTTTGGCCTTGTAATTAAAATTATCAGAGTAAATGATGCTGCACTTTTCTTCTCACTGCCATTTCTCATTTCCCCACATCTCTACCAGGTTGATAAGAACACAATGAACAGACTTCTCTGAAGTTTTTATATTCCAAACTAGCCCATCCTCTTCCCTGACTCAGAGAACCTTCTGAAGGGGGGTCTGGGGTGGAATGGATCAAGCGGGAATGGAGTCTGTCTCAGCATTTCCTTGCTGGTGTATCTGTTGTATACCTAGTGGTACCTTTTGGACCTGGAAATTATGAAACTGGCATTTTTGTTGTTGTTGATTGCTCTTTGAACAAGTTCCTTCCTCCTCACAGGTGATGGTGGTCAAGTGTCTCACAATTTAGCTGGAGGAGATTGTGACACAGTGGTTTATTTCTCAAGCAATCATTCCAACACAGTTTTAAGAGTCATTCTTTCTGAAGTCAATTTGTCCACAGTTATGACAGTCCACAGTTGTCACAGTCAACTGTGAGAATATTTAAAACCTAAGAAAGGCATTCCTGTAGTTTTGTGCTCTATGCTAAATACTATACAACTTTTGGGTTGTTGTGTATTCAGAAGAGGGTGTGGTGGTGAGTAGGGAAGTCTCCACCCACAGAAATGGGACTACGGGTCATGGAGGTAAAATGAGTTTCCTCCTGAAATCTCATTCTGGTGGCCTGACTTAGAATGTTTCAGGCTGCTTCACATAGAAGAGATAATGGAATCTTTTATATCGACATCTAACTTTGTAAGGGAAGATAGCTCTCAAATAAAAAAAAAATCTGTAATTAACTAAGTCTATGACTGATTTTGTTACTGATCGGTGGTGTGGTTAGATTGTCTAATTGGGGTCCAATCCTTGTTCGCTTTGTCACTGTGATCATGAACTTATCCAGAAATACTCTTATCTAAACGATGGAGATAATATTTCCATTTTGGATTATTTTTGAGCTTTTTACATGAAGTAGCACATGCAACAAAATAGAATGATTTAGTAGAGAAATATTCTCTTCACTCAGGATATTTTGTTTAAAAAATATACAAATATTCACTTGAATATTTCTGAAATAATTTGTCTCTGAAAACATGAGAAATGAAAAAGCGAAGTTAAAAACAAAACCAAACCAAACCGAGTGAGGCAAGGAAAGGGAAGACAACAGATTATTTTCCAGGTATGAAGCCAAAGTGTGAACCAGATTTGTTCATGCAAAATTGGCAATTATTCTTATTCCATAAAGCTTTTTCTAATGTGCAGAATTTTCAAAGGCATTATTTTATGTTTTAGAGAACTGTTCCCTTTTTAAAAAGGAGATATATTTCATGGTCTGCTACACTTGAATTTTATAAAGCAAACCTCATAAATACATTAATATATCCCTCTTGGTTCTTACAAGGATAATTTCGATGATCAGCTTTCTTTTAAAAAATTAATACCTAAAGATAAAAACCAGAGTTGTTCAGATTTATTAAGAAGGAGAAAGAATCAAGCTAGAAAACCCAAATGAGTGTGAAACATCTGTTTCCTGAATTATCCCATTAGTTCAGCAAACATTTAAATAAGAAATATAATGGCAAGTGTCCAGTTTAACCAGCAGGCACATTACAATTATAAGAGGCTTTCGTAAAGTTTTTGCTTACATGAGAGCCACAGTATCCCTTGAATGAGAGGTGTGGGGGAGGGGAAACACTTCCTATGCCTCTGTATTGTGAGTTTCACCAGTGCTTCTCAGAATTTTTCTCCTCCTTTACATGGGACAGGATGATTACAGTGGACTGCTGTTGAATATTTCCCTTACCTAGGTCAACTAGTCACTGCTGATATTCCAGCAGGTAGCTCTTGTTAACTAGTTACCCCTGAAGGTAGACGTTGTTAAGAAGAACAGAGTGCCCTGATATATTTTCAAAATGGTTCCTTTTCCCCTCTCTCTGCTAGAAGTCCAAGGGGAATTTTCTCGCGTATTTACTCTGGGAGCCTTGTCGAGTTTATAGAAATAAATCTCAGTATTGTGGGGCCCTCGCATGATGGATGGTCTTGCAGTTTTTAACTATCAGAGTTTTCCACGCTGACCCTTCAGCAATTTGTCAACAACAATTCAAGTTCCCCTAACCCAGGTTCCCTTAGTGGTTTCCTCTCCTGAGTCTCTGCTCTGTCAGTCAATACTCTGCATTCCCCCGTCTGTCCCTCCAGTCTTGGAGGCAGTGGTTTACCCTGTGTCCTCCCCTCTCTTATAGATCCAGGAAGAGCTGTTGATTTTTTAGTCTGTTCAGTTTTTACTTATTATTAGAACAGAATGGTGACTTCCAAGCTCCTTACGTGCAGAACTGAAACTGGAGGTGATCATACGGCCAATTTTAGACTCTTTCTTCTCTACACTGGAAGCATAACTTCTACTGCTTTGAATTTTAGTACACTCATCCCTTATTAGTTTTGCTACCTCTGCTCTAGTCTTTGTGAATTTTAGATAGACTGTGTAACAGGTAATACATAGTTTAAAACTAGATCAACTGTTTCAGCCATCTGGTTACAGTTCACTTGACTAGGCCATCATTTTCCTCCAATCTCTCATCTCTTCTACATCTATCTTCACAATGAATAATTGTGATTATGTCGTTTTTCTACAAGTAGACATACAATGGCTCTTCTTTGTCTAAAAAATATATTTTTGTCTGTTTTTTTTTCTCACATGACATTCAAAGCTGTTCACTTTTTGGAAACATTTTCCACTTCCAGATTTCTTTCTCACTCTAAACTCTACAACTTATTTGTAATAAATGTATTAGTTTTTTACCCTTCTTATTTACACAAGAGCATTTTGTGAACTGAAAATAGGGGAAAATCACAAGTGCGGTATAAAGCAGGATTAGAAGGAAACCCAAGAAATAAGAAAACAGAAGAAGAGAAAAAAAAGAGAAAGATATGACAAAAAAAAAAAAAAAGCTGAGGAAAGAAAATGTAACAGAATCCAAAATGTAGTTTTTAGTTTTCTAACAGGAATGATAAAATAGGAAATGTAGTGGATCATATATTAATTGTATTGGTTAATAGTTAGAAGACTGTCATTTACACCTTCCAATATTACTTCTACCAAAAACAATCTTTTTGTTTTCCCTGCTTTGATTTTTACTTAGAATTCCCTTATCTTAAGCCAAAATTTGTCAGAAGCCAATTAACCCATCAAGGCCCCATGAAACTAGGTTTCCTCCATGAGGCCCCCATGAACCCAACCCAAGTCTTTCTATCAGAATAAGTCCCTTTTTTGCCTATTTTGCTTGTTTTTGCACTTGTTCATGCACTGCCTTTTTTTTGAGATTTTATACTGAGTGCTTTTTTCTTTGTTATCATTCTTTGAATTCCTAGTGACAATCATAATGCTTTAGACAATTTTGTTTTCATCGAAGCCCTTCCTTTAAATATTAAACCCTGACTGAATTCAAAGACAATGGATATATGGCTTATTTACTTTTTCAAAATCTTCAGGCCTGGTTGGAGAAGAATAAGAAGAAATTTAGAAATAAGTCAAATAGTGTGCAAAGCTATTTCACAGAAATCCCACACTCCCAAGATGGGACTCTATTTCTATGAAGAATCTATACCCAGTAATCTGAAGATTTCTCTGTGGCCATGGGATGAGGTAGAAGTGAGGAATAAGGAGCATCTTGTTCAGTGGCACCTACAGATAGACATATTTTATGAAGGTCTAGCAGAAAATAATTCAAGACACTGATGTGAACAATGTTTTTTAAAGATTAAGTTCCCACAAAGGAGAAAGAATAGTATTATGAGGTTTCAGATGAATAATGCTTAAAAGAATGACACTTGTATTTGGACAATTTAGATTCTGAATTCTATGCATGAAATTCCCATGTTCGGGGCCCAAACTCTAAAGTCTGGTTAGGTCGTTGTAAAATCCAGAGAAGCACATGACCTTTCTGTACTCAGGACAACAGCCTAGTTTCAACATCATGACCTAACCAGACTTTGGAGTATTGCTGAATTTAACATAATAGAAAATTAGTTATAGTTAATTGTACACTCTGTATGTGTCTGAATCCTTGCTGAGAACTTCATATTGATTTACCTTCTGAGATAGCTAGTAGACTGAAAGCTGCTTCATTCTTTCAATAAATATTTATTGAGAACTTACTATGTGCAAGGCTCTCTTAGCAGAATATCAGTCAACAAAACAGGAAAAATTCCATTCATGGTGATGCTAATGGACCTAGTGGCACCATCTTCCTCAGTGCTATACTCAAAGGGCTACACACAATGCTTAGTACATCTCTAGCCAAGATTATCTGGAGCATACCTGGCATTAACAAGTTGTGTTAATCATTTGTTAGAGTGAGGAAGACTGCATATCATGGGGAGCCTTGGGACATTTCTGTAAAAGAGTTTGTCCTTCTAAAAAGGACCTATGGGATTAGAGTTTATGTTAGGTGATTTTGGGGAAAGTACAAAGAAGCAAGATTTCCCCCTAAATTAGTTGTTGTCAGAAAAAGGGCAAATCTACAATTGGGAATAATAAATCTTGTCTAGGAGGGGAGACTAGAGCCAGGCCAAAGCTATAATTGGAAAAGAGATAACAGTCATTCATATTAGCCAGGAAAGAGAGTTGGGTATTTGTTGTAGTTTTCACAGTGACCTGATTTTGTGTGTGTGTGCTTAGACAAAATAATTAGTGTTTTTTTTTTTAATTTGTTTCACTACATCATGGTTGCAGAGTGACTTGTCAGATGTTGGTGTTCTGTGAGATTATTTATTTCCAAAAGGCAAACAACATGGCAGAGCTGTAAAGACCAGGCCAGCTCCTAACAACACCCAGAACTTAGCTGTTGGGATATCAGGGTGCTCTTCTCTTTCTCAGAATTAACTCTTTGACCACAATGCTATGAGACTAGAAATCAACTACAAGAAAGAAACTGCAAAAACCCAAACACATAGATGCTAAACAGTAGGTGATTTAACACTAATAAGTCACTGAAGAAATAAAAGAAGAAATAAAAAACTACCTGGACACAAATGAAAATGAAAACAATGATCCAAAACCTATGTGACACAGCAAAAGAAGTTCTAAGAGGGAATTTTATAGTGATACAAACCTACCTCAGGAAGCAAGGAAAATGTCAAATAAACAACCTAACCTTATACCTAAAGGAACTAGGAAAAGAAGGACCAACAAACCCCAAAGTTAGCAGAACAAAAGAAATCATAATGATCAGAGCAGAAATAAATGAAATAGAAACTAAAAAAGAAAAGGTCATTAAAACTAAGATCTGGTTCTTTGGAAAAACTTTAAAAATTGATAAACTGTTAGCCAGACTCATCAAGAAAAAAGAGAGGGCTCAAATCAATAAAATTAGAAACAAAAGAAAGAAGTTACAAGTGACATTATGCAAGAATCATAAGAGATTACTAGGTACAAGTATATGCCAATACAATGAAATGTACAATGTCCCAAGACTGAACCAGGAAGAAACAGAAAATATAAACAGACCAATTACAGGTTATGAAAATGAATCACTAATAATTAAAAAAAAAAACAGTCTCAGACACAGCAATCAGACAAGGAAAAAAAATGAAAAGGAAGAAGTTAAAAAATCACTCTTTGCAGAGGACATGATAATGTACATAGAAAAGCCTAAAAACACCACAAAAAACTACTATAACTCATCAATAAACTAGGTAAAATTGCAGGATACAAAATTAATATACAGAAATCTGTTACATTTCTATACATTAACAGTGAACTAGCAGAAAGAGAAAATTAAGAAAAAATCACATTTACAATTACATCAAAAAAGAATAAAATACCTAGGAACAAATCTAAGGAGGTAAAATACCTGTACTCAGAAAATTCTGAACACTGATGAAAGAAATTAAAGACAACACAGACAGGTGGAAAGGCATATCATTTTTATGAATTGGAAGAATTAATATGGCCAAAATGACATACTACCCAAGGTAATCTACAGATTCAGTACAATCCCTATCAAAGTACCACTAACATTTTTTCACAGAACTAGAACAAATGATTCTAAAATTTGTATGGAAAGATAAAAGCCCTTGAAGATCCAAAACAATCTTGAGAAAGAAGAACAAAGCTGGTTGTAGCATACTCCTTGATTTCAAGCTATACTACAAAGCTGCAGTCATCAAAACAGTATGGTACTGGCACAAAAACAGACACATAGATCAATGAAACAGAATAGAAAGCCCAGAAATCAACACATATACGGATGATTAATCTATGAAAAAAGAGACAAGAATATGCAATGGGGAAAAGACAGCCTCTTCAATAAATGGTGTTGGGAAAACTGGACAGCTCCATGCAAAATAATCATACTGAACTACCTTCTCACACCACATACAAAGATAAACTCAAAATGCATTAAAGGCTTAAATATAAGGCCTGAAATTATAAAATATGTAGAAGGAAACATAAGATGTACTCTCTTTGGCACTGGTCTTAGCAATATATATATCCTTTGGATACATCTCCTCAAACAAGAGAAACAAAATCAAAAATAAGCAAATGGGACTACATCAAACTAAAAAGTTTTTGCACAATGGAGGAAACCATCAACAAAATGAAAAGGCCACCTACTGAATGGGGGAATATATTTGCAAATGATAAAGGACTCATGCAATTCAACACCAAAAAACCCTCAAAAAACCCCGTTAAAAAATGGGCAGAGGATCTGAAAAGACTTTTTTCCAGAGATGACATACAGATGGCCAACAGGCACGTAAAAAGATGCTCAACATCACTAATCATCAAGGAAATGCAAATCAAAACCTCAATGAGATATCACCTCACATCTGTCAGAATGGCTATTATCAAAAAGACAACAAATGACAAATGGTGGCAAGAATGTGTGGAAAAGGGAACCCTCATGCACTGTTGGTGGAAATGTAAATTAGTGCAGCCACTATGGAAAACAGTATGAAGTTTCCTTAAAAAAAATTAAAAATAGTACTACCATATGATCCAGCAATTCTACTGCTGGATATTTACCTGGAGAAAATAAAAATAGTAATTAGAAAGGATATATGCACCCTTATGATCATTGCAGCATTATTTACAACAGCCAAAATATGGAAGCATCCTAAGTGCTCATCAGTAGATGAATGGATAAAGAAGATGTTTATAGACTCAGCACTAAAACAAAAAAAAAAAAAAAAAAGAAAAAAGAAAAGAAAGAAAGAAAATTTGCCATGTGTGACAACATGGATAGCCTAGAGGGTATTATGCTAAGTGAAATAAATGAGACAGAGAAAGAAAAATACTGCATGATTTCAGTTATATATGAAATCTAAAAACAAAGCAAATAGTCATTACAACCTAACTGTCCATTAGCACTACTCTCCTAGAACAAGAATGCTAATTTCTTACAGAAGAACACTAGGGACTCTGAGGATCAATTAATCATAAAACAAACTGAAAATAAAAAATGCCATCTGGATAAGAAACTGCTAAATTGGCTATAAAAACTATTCAAAAACCAATCTAACAGCAGAGAACACAAACAGGAAGCTCATGTTTCTGACTGCTTTCCCATCTCAATTTCATACTGAAAACTGCTTCATAAAAGATGTGGGCAGCAGGTCAGGAATGCAGGAAACCATTTTTTTCCTATCTTCTGATACCAGAGATAATCGCCTTTTCTTATTACACAAGATGCAAATTTCCTGATTTGGGTTTTTGTTTTCTTGACTCTGTCTCATAAAAGAACACTCTGAAAAAAAGGAACTTACTCATCCTGGCGTGTGATGTTTATAATTTCCTCCGGAGCTGTCACATCTGTCACCAGAATACAGTATTATAACTTGGCAAAGTGGATGCAATATAATTTTCAGCCTAAGTGTAACATAAACTACTGGACAGAGATGGGAAAGGAAACCAAATTAACCTTTTAAGTACCATTGATCTCTGGTGGACATAATGTCTGTGGAATCTATGGGAAATAGAATTTTGTTTTTAGCATTGGACAGTCCTAAAAGGCAGCAGACCAAGAGTATTATTTTTAAAGAATGGACAGTTATTTCATTATATAATGATGTGTAAAATTTCAAATACACAAGACATGGAATTCAAAGAATGAATGTATTTTAAGACAAAACTGAAAACTTTAAAAAAAAATTCAAACAGGTACAATCCAAATCAGAAAAAAAAATCTTTGAATGTTAAAACAATTAAAAAGTAGAATTTTCATATAAATATATATGGAATAAAATTTTAGGTTAACAAGGGAAAATTGGAGATTAAAGAAGAAATATATTCAAATCAACTATTGCCACTATTCTTTAGTAAAATGTAACTGTTCATTGGGCATTCTTAGCTAAATGCTAATTACATACTGAAAAAATGCAGATTTAGATAGCACTGAAGTATCACTTATGTAACTATATATAGTAGATAAGTAGATTGGTAGATGATAGGTAGTTGTGGTGGATAGATAATATTAAATGACTGGTTATGTTTTCAATAACCTTCTTTTCTTCCCTGACAAGTGTTATAAAATGTGGAACATTCTGATCTAGGGTTTTTGACCTACATCAACCCCTGGGAAGCTGACCCCTTGCCTTAGAAATGAGAAAACACGAGGGTAAAGGTATTAGGTTTTGTCGCTAGGCATCCAGTGGAGAACCAGAGAGAAAATCCAGGTCGTCATATTCCTTCTCCGGGATTAATGAGAACTGTCTGGTTTTACTGTTTACCAAGGGGTCATTTTTACGTTCTGAGATATAGGACACCAACATAAACACTTCAGTTTCTGGTCATAGCACTCAGCTTGGAATTGAAATCAGCTCCACCATTCATGATAAGATCTTTGAAAAGTTACTTAGAACTCTGTGCCTCCTTTCCTCATTTGCAAAATAAGGCTATTAAGAGGAGTCATTTCATTTAGTGATTGTATTAACTGAGTTAATATAGCATAGGTATTAGATGCCTGGCACAAAATGATTGTTCTATTCACTGAAGTCATGCTATCAGTACAAGGTATGAAATTGACAAATGCTCAAACCAGGTTAAAACTGCCTTAAGCCATCTGTAAACATGCATCACAGTTCATAGTACTTCCCCATTGCAGCTCGTCATATTTTCATTGAATCTCTAACTTTAAATTAGTTATTTACACCCAGTTGCCTCAGATATCATACAAGCTGTATGAGGATAATGCTTGTGTTTTTAGTGCTCACAGCAACAGAGCAACAATGACTAGCAAAGTTAACTGAACAAAACAGATTCTTAAAAAAGGTTTGCTTGACCTTTATATTTTACAGTTGAGGAACTAAAGAGTAGATAAGCTAAGTGACTTGCCATAGGTCACAGGGTTAATGATAAAACCATGTTTAGTAACCAGCATAAAGGTTTAACAGTCATGACCCACCAGCAGGACTGGCTTCAGGGGTGTGTGACTTGCACGGTTGCATAGGGCTCCAAGTCAGAAGGGCTGTCACGAAGTTCTTAACCATTTTTGAACAAACAGCCCTGCATTTTCATTTTGCACCAGTCCCTGAAAATGATGCAGCCTATCCTGACCATCATGCCGTCTCATAATTCAGCATCCAAAACAGATTCGAGAGTCCTGGACCAAGAAAAGCCTCCACAGACTAATGCAGAGTTGAAGACTCCGGACTTCTGCTCCACAGAAAGAGCAGGAGGAGAGACTCCCTTCCCTTCAGCTCTTCCCAGGGCCATAAGCATTCCTTGTTTCAGCGCTGGCACGGCCAAATGACAATTGCAGTGCACCTGGGAGAATGACGTTAGCAGTCCACGATGAATTGACAGCACAGTTAGTCTCATTAGACCCCTAAGGCCTTACCTGAAATGATCACCTTTAGGTAGTAAATGCTGCCATCTGACACATGACATTCACAGCGCCCTTTAGCAATTGCTGCCTCCTTCTGTCTTGGACCTTCTCTCTCCTCCAGGATGTAGGAGCTCCCTGGTTTCCTAATGTCTTTTTCTGCAAAACTTCATCAGTGTGTTCTGTCTTACAGAGTACCCCATGCTCTCAGATGCCTACAGAGTTACTGACAAGGTAGACTCATAGACAAATTAAAATTGTAAGTGGTAGTAGTTGTTGACAAACCTGGATTTGAAACAGTGGCACAGATTACGAGCTGTACCAGCCTCCCATTCTGCCCAGGTACCATGAGGTTCCTGGGCCATAGACACTCCTGCCAACACTCCCTACCCCAAATAACTCCCAGAGGCTGATCAGCCCTGATATTTTCACAATCTGGAGACCATTAGTGAGCTTATGATGTGAAGCCCTGATAAAATACAAACCATCAGGGCAGAAGAGTAAGCTAAGTCATACACCATACCTCGCTTGTACTCCAGTGTAAGTGGGGGTTTCCTGGAGTTTAGATTTATAGTGACTGATTTCAATGCTGTGAAGGGAGGAGTGGGGGAAAGACAGGAGGAAGAACTGGGCTCTCAATGTTTCCCCAGCAACTCAGTTACCACTCTTTAGTCAGATCGCTCTTCCTTTCTGAGTATCTTTTGTGCATCCTTTATAATTTCCTTGCTCTACCCACTGCCCACCATGGCGTCCTCTTCTTCCCTTATTTTCAGCAGAAGACTGCGGCTCTTTTTCCCCAGGGAAAAGATCTGCTAATGGGTGGATCATCCTGCCTGCAGCCATACAAGCCTGCCTGCAGCCTTGCCCTTCCGTTCTAGTGGAGGCCATGTCTCTTCTGAACAGTCAGCTCTTTCATAGCTGAAGCCTTCATATCAGCACTTAAACATTTCAAGCTTTTCCAATCTTTAAAAACAAAACAAACCTGTGGGTGGTACCCATACCTCCAGCCCATAATATATGGCCACAGTTCCATCCTTCACGCTCGAGAGCTCGAAAGATTCCTCTTTCTCTCTTTGTCCACTTCCTCCTTCACTGACCATCTGAGCCATTCGCACCACACGCCGTCTGGCTCTGTCCCCATCCTCAAGTGCCCCCTCTAGGGTGGCCTCCATGTGATTTAACACCATGGCTGTTTTTTCAGCTTTCATTTAACCCAGTTTCTGGGAAGAACTTGACACTGACAGTCATTCCATGAAAACACTCTGACACTTTGGCTTTTCCTTACATTTCTGTGGTCAGTATCTCAATCCTGTTCTGCCTCTTCTAAACTAGTTTAAACCATGTATAAGTTTTTCAGGGCTCAGTCACAAGCATTCTTTTTTCTCATTTTATTTTTTCTAGGTTATCTTAGTACTGTACACATCTTCCTATGACTTCACTTACTATCTTTATTCTAATAGCATATATTTCTGCTGAATAAAATATTCTTGTCAAGTATTTCTTTTCATGACAAAACTTGTTCTATATTCTGTGTAGCCCTGACCATTGAAGTGCCCAAGGCAAAATGCCCAGGCACGTGAACCTCAGTGTGCCTAAAACTGAACTCACAGTCTTTCCCTAAACATCTTCGCTTCTTTTTTCTTCCAGAATTCCTTATCTTAGGAAATGATGCCACCGTCAACTCGATTCTTCATGCCAGGGACATGGAAGTGATCCCTGACTCTTTGTGCTCCTTCAGCCCTTGCTTCAAATCAGTGACTAAATCATGATCATCCTGACTTCAGAATCTCTCTCAAAGAGATCTGCTTCTTCTCCATAGTCACCCTTACCACCTCGGTCTGCATCAGCACCATTTTCACTTCACCTACTTCAGTGACCTCTAACTGGCATCTCACACACACAGCCTTACCCCTCCAATCTAATCTTTGCTTAGAAGACAGGTAGATGCTTTGCAAAGAGGTGCTAATCTCTGACAATTCTCAGTTTGGAACTCAACTGCATCCTGTTACTTTTGATTATGATCTGAGACCCTAATCCAGACTGTAACTCCATGCATGATACAGACCAGAGCCTGCCTCATCTTGTGTCACATTTTAATTCTCCCCCACACCAGTCAGAATGGAACCTTGAACATGACCTGCGTCTCCCCTCCTCGGGGCCCATGCCATGTTCCATTTGCTTGGAAATCTCTTCTTCCTCACATTCACCTCCTTCATCCCACTCATCTTTGAGTATGCTGTTTAAATAACACATTCTCAGACAATCCCACCTAATCCATCATGCCAGGCCTTTTCTTTAAATTTTTATAGTATCTTGCATTTCTTCTTGAGTACTTGCCCCAATTTTAACGATTTGCATGGCACCTACCGCACCACTGAGCCAAAAATCTGCAGGAGGCAGAGGCCGTATTTGTCTCTTCCGTTTCTGTGAACCCTGCACTTAGCCTTGCATCCTACACAAGGTGGGAGTGTGCTAAATGTTTGTTCACTGATTGAATGGACACAGGGGCACTATAGGTACTACAGTCCTACTTTGGAATTTTGTAAGGTCAAAGCAGGAGTGACTTCAGGCTGAGCCTCAAGCTCCTGGAAATAGCAGAGGGAGGATTCTATATACCTCAGAAAAGTGGAATAGCTAGTTTCATAAAATTTTGTCAGCTTATAAATGGCCTTAGACCCGCATTTTATAGGTACACGGCTGTGCTGAGGGACGTGACTGTAATAAGTGTACACGGCTCAGACAGTCCCTCCACTTTGGAATGAACAGGTTTGTATTACTTCTGTGCACATCACAGGGGTAAATCTATGGGCCTCATAAGCTCAGAATGTACCACGTCGAATCAGATAGAGGCGCTGAGAATCTGCTCCTCCACAGGGCTTTCATTTGTGGTGTGTGTTTCAGTGAGCTACAGGGATTTTCAATTAATTTGTTGTTATATTTCTTTCTTCTTTTTTTCACTCTTCTTGAGATTAGAAACAATAACAGTGTCACTTCCAAAGTGTACTTGAAATAAAATAGTTTTTATTTGTTTGTTTGTTTAACAAGGAGGAATATCTCGCTGCATGAGAACAGATACTTAAAGCACTCGCTCCCTCTTTACATGTTGGCTTGTTATTTTTCTCTAGACCTTTCTGAGAAGGCTCATTGTGTATGCTGTGGGGCATTTGCAGATTTAACTGCACCGACTCATTTTCTGTGGAGCAATGATAGTGAAAATATAATAGAGAAATACGCTGTTTTATGGTATTGCTTCACCTCCAGAAACAGGAGGAGGATATACAATATATTTCCTGACCCTGAGTATAAAATGTCCATGCCTCCAAATTAGTAAATTGAATTTATGAAAATATGGGGCTAAACTATGTGTACCCATCAGTTTATATAGTGATTTTTTTTTCCAGGAATCTGCTAATAGATGTGCTTGTCAGAAACAAACCCTCAGATCATTATCATTAAAGCAGCATAGCAGTATTAACTTGATTTTTCCATTTCTCCTGCACCTTGTTTGTTTTTCCTCCTATCTAATGGCATGTTGCGTGTGTACAGTCATTGTTTTTCCAGCTGTACTAATAAAAGCTCAGGCAAGAATATATTTCTCTTTATGTGTATCAGTGCTGCGTATATTCCTAAAAATACTTTTTTAAAAAGTGCTAGTGTTGACGTTTATCCATGAGGGATATCCAGCGCTCTGACTTTTTCTCATTTCTAGGAAGAATTCAGAAGCTGCACACGGTCTCAGCTGAGGTTACTTTGCCTGCTTCTTCCAAGGAAAACTGAGAAATCTTAAGGTAATGTCCTATAGCACCAAGACCAGTTAGGGATTAATTATGTATTCTACTGCATTTTTCTTTGGCTTCATAGACAGCAGGATAAAAACGGACTATAAGAAAAAGAAGGTTACTTCTAGAAGGAACACAGGAAAAAATTATATGTGTTGAATTGATCATTACTCAAGTATTGAAGAATTTGCTAACAGGAATTAGATATTTTCATACATTCTATTGACAAATCTTAGTGCAAGTGGTAAGGAAATAACTTAGACAAAGTACAGGGATTCGGAAAAGACCCTGAGAACGCGTTCTTCTTTCTTTTCACAAGACTCCTTCTGACTCACTTGTTCAAATGGCTGTGGAAGGCAGTAGATTCCTGGGTCTAAGAGAGGTCTTTAGCTCTGGGGATTGAGGAAGAGACTCGTGAAGGGCTTTCCTTCCATGGGCTTGGTGAGGTCCTGGTAAGAGAGACTTTAAGAAAAAATTATGAAGGATATTGCAAAGGAGTTGGCCTGAAGAAATCTTTGGACTCCCTGGGGATTTAGTTTAGAAGGGGCAACACTGAACCTGTGTGTGTGTGTGTGTGTGTGCACGCCTGGATGGTGTGTATGTGTGCGTGTATGCATGTCCGGATGGGCTGGTCTCTTTAGCCTTCAAAAGAGAAGGCAGAGCTAAAAAGGTGGTTTGATACCTCTGAGGCTGGGAGAGTAAGTGAAAATCAGTTCACAGGTGGGTTTTTCCGGCTGCCTAACTATTGGCATACTTGTTGCCACAGAAGTAGATGGTGATTCAACTTCCATTCCTTCTGAAAGTTCTCCACTTAGGTGCTTCAACAACCAAAGTTGATTCCTAAAGAAATCACAAGGAAAAATAATCACAGAGATTATAATATTCTTAGAGATCTAAACATCAGCAAAGGGAGATGAAATGGAGTAGCACCTCTGGAGGTCTCAGACAACACCAGCACATAATAATAACATGATAAAGAACAGCTATAACGATTCTAGTTTAATTCAAAACTAGACTTTCTAAATTAAAAACTAGGTGTTTGAAGTAGAAAATTTAGTAGATGAGTTGAAATATGTGATGGTTGCTGTGAAGACTGGGATTAGCAGCCTGGAAGAAAGAGTTCAAGAGTGTAAGAATATTATCTGAAAGTATAGGCCAAAAAATATAAAAAGAGAGAAAATTTGGAGAGATAGGAGATTCAGACGTTTCAGAAACTTAGTACCCAAATCACAGTAATTTCAGGAGAAAAGGAAACTGATGGAAGATATACAATAACTATACCAGTGACTGAAGAATGTTTCTCTGAGATAAAAGATTGCTTTCTACAGAATGGAAAATTACATTAAGTTTCTGGAACTAGTAATGAGAAAGACAGATGCTAGATTCTTGAAATCAAGGATAAAGGGAAAAAGAGGATGGTTTATATTCATTTTGTTTATCATCTACATAGTAACTTGGCAAAGGATAGGACAGTAAAACATTTTTATGAACTGTGACATTTAAATATACATTTGTACAGCTTTCTGAAGTATTTCTCTTTGTGCATTAGTCCTATAATCTCACAAGCAAATGTATTATTTATTGGCTAATAACAGTGATTAAAGAATATTACACTATCCAACTTGAAAATTTCTTGTCTGAGAGTACTTTAAGTTCTACCTCATTGCATTGGTGGCAAAACTCTTCCTGAATTTATAATTCATGTGTTTTATTCTAACGCATTAAATAGTTTAATAAAAAGAAATTAAATAGCTCCAAAAATGTAAGTTTTTCACATATACAGCTTCCAATTTGCATGTAGAAATTGAATCACTATCCTAAAGAAACACTGTGGATAGTGTTTATATGGATTATTTCAGCCACTTATGACTTTAAAGGGAAAAGAAAACCAGAAATTATGTAAGAGATGGTTTTGAAAGCATCACAATGATGAGAATGATAAGGCACTGGAGCTGTAAATGCATCCGTAATTCTTTCTTTCATGGGGCGATTTTCATAATAGCGGGACATCAAGTACTTTTTATTAGAATTTGAACTATTTGAGAAATAAATGTTTGGTACAAAATGATATTTTAAAACATATTACATATTATAGTCAGGAAAAATATAATGTAAGTGTAGAATTAATGCTATGGAAAAACAAACCATTACATTCAAAGTGAGCAGCTTCTCCTAATCCGCCTTCTGTTTTCCATGAAGTGTAACATCAGTCACCACAACAGAAACGCAAGCGAACAGGTTTTGATTCCCAGCATCCCCTCTTCATCTGCAGGGATTTCAAAAATCTATCTTATTTCTCTCGTCACTCCTTCCTTTTATAAAATGAGAACAATAATTGTTTCTACGTGAGTATTATTGGAGACAGTCATCATCTTCTGTAAAAGCTTCACAAATGCACAGCAATCCCTTCATCTCTCATGATACCACAATACAAAAAGCCCACGGCTGTGTTTAATGGTGTGGTCAGTTCCCATGACTCTGTCTGACACATGTTGGTCTTTGCCATCAACATTAGTCTAATCAACTCCTTTGTATATTGTATTCCTACCTAAAAGGCATGATATCCAAATTGCCTCCTTAATCACGACTCCATAAAATGTCTGTAAAAGAGGTATATTTCCACATAAATTACCTAACCTAATGCTTTTTACATTTCAATTTTAATCATGATTTTTTAAATTTAATACCACTGATTGATTAACTTATCAGAATGATCCTTCAAAGACTATTTTAATAGAGAACAGGAAAATGAACAAGTAATCGAGAGGAATTTAATTATTGCATATCGTGAGAGCCATGAGCAAGAAATAAATTATAAAAATAAATGTAAAAGTTTATTTTCTTATCTACCCAGAAATTGAACCAGGAATTTCACTGTAAATTTATCCAACAAATAAGCTTGCTTATAAATGCATATGCAAAATCACAAGTGTAGAATCCACTGCAGCTTTGTTGGTAATAATGAAATACTTAAAAATAATCTACACGTCTGTTCACCAATGGGTAACAAGTAAATTAAAATACACCCATAAATGGAATGCTATGTAGATATTACAAAGATTTCCATATGTGATACTTAAACTTTATATAAAGCATATATAATTTTTAAAAACTTTATATATATGTATATATATATTTAAAAAAATTTTTAAACGAAAAACATACGAAACATTGCCTAGAAGACTAACTAAATAAAAGCATTTACTTTATATAAAATGGCACCCCTAAAAATTAGCAACAAGAGTTGCATCTGTTGGGAATCAAGGCCAGAGTGCACTGTTTCCCTGTGTGTCCTCTTTTTAATTTTGAATTTTTACTTAGTGAAAAGGCCCGTTTCCTGAGGAAATTCCCACCATCCATCGTGAGTGAAACCGGTGTTCCTAATCGACTGACGTGGCCAAATGGCAGCTTTCCTGTAAAGTGATTTTGAGTTCTGAATTATTATACATTTTCACAAATATATCGAGGCATTTTCACCAATAAAGTTCCTGCTGTCCTGCTGCTCTTAGAGTAGTCTTTCTCTTCTTGTTTTCTTTTTAAAGAAACTTTTAAACCTCAGTTTAGATCAGCAATTTAATAATAGTGTGTAGAATATGTCCACTGACATCTTATGAAGAAAGAAAATTAAGAAAAGTGGAAGAAGATGCCAATGATGAACACCAACAATTGAAAGGAAATTGAAATGATGACCACAGTGGCTCAATTTGGAATCGTTTGCTTGTACTGCCAACAAAATTCTTCAGCCTGCTGAGAAATAGACTTGTCAAAATCGAACTAAATCAAAAGTGTCAGGAAGCCTTTTGAGAGTGCTTTGCATTAAAATCGCATTAGAATTGCAAGGCTTCCTCAGAGTTTCTACACTTATTGGTTCTACTAGGAAGATTTGAAATAAAAAAGCTTTTTTTTTTTTTTTTTTTTGTGAGGCAGGATGACATAGTGGTTGGGAGTCTGATCTCTGGGCTAGGACCCTCTTGGTTTGAATCCCAGCACTGCCCACTTTTCTCCATAGGACTTTGAACAATTTCTCAAGTGTTCTGCACCTATTTCCTCATCAGTTAATTTCAGATAGCAGTAGTGGATTCCTTGCAGAGTTGTTGCTAAAAACCAGGTGATTAATAAAACTGATGGACTTAGAGCCATGCCTAGAACACGCTGTTCTGTAACCACTGATTATTTGGATGCTAGTACTATGTTTACTACCATCTGCCAAAAAATACTTTTTGAATTTTTGTGTGAATATTACTGTAAAATGCAGAAACAGGAAGTTAAATAAAACACTAATTTATCTTCAGAAACCTATATTTCATTCTGGTTCTATAACTTAATGGGTACATGACCCTGGACATGTCCCTTTGTCCCTCCTTGAGGATGACATCTAACTCCTCTACTGAAAAATCGGAGTAATTCACCTGATTATCTGGAAGATCAGGTACAATTTTACAAAAAAAAAAAAAAACTTAAATATTGAGATTGGAATGCTATGTGCGTGTAAAATAGTGAATAAGAGAAAGGATAACAATAGAAACAAGAGTAATAGTAATTTAGTTAATTATAAAGAAAAAAATCTAAAGCACGGAAACTTAGAGAAAAAAGAATATTTCATGTCATAATGTTAGCATTCAGTCTTATTTTTTTCAAAAAATTAAAACATTTGCATATGCTTTCTTTTATGTGTTTTAAATATTTGCATAGATGGTATCACGCTATATATAACCCTGTGAAAATTGTTTTTACTCTTAGAATGACTTTTTTCTTTGAGATTTATTTAACTTGATGCATGCAGGACTAGTTCATTGATTTTAAATTGCAGAAAGAACTTCATTGTATTATCAACAACTATTTATTCCTGACCTTGCTGAGGGACAGATTTTCATTTTGCTGTTACAAATTGTACTGCAATACAATTTCTTCTGCACATGTATAAGAATTCTATAATAGTTAAATTCCTAGGAATGGAATTACTGGATTGCAGGGCATATGTATATATGCTTTTATTAGATTTCACATTTCATGCTTTCTGAAGTGGTCATCTGTCATTGAGAATAACAAGCAGAACTATTTAAAGCTCTATGATTATTTTCCTTGTATGTTTATCCTTAAATGAAAGGTCATTGTCAAGGGCACTGAGGGACATTTTATGCTAAACCCCCTTCACTGTCCATTTGAATGTTGAATTTTGCAGGATATATAACATTGTTGCTCTGCTTATTAGAATTATGTTGATTGCAGAACAGGCATGATGTTTTGTGATTATTTTGTGTTCATGTAGCCCTTTGTATAAAATGAGCCATTGATTCCTCTGGGCATAAACAGTTTTATGAGAAACAGTTTTACGAGAAAACCAGACTTGCATCATTTCACTTTATGATGCCTTTTGTTAAAGAATGTTAAACGTCTGTAAGTATAACAAATTTCTGTAGTTAGGAAGTGCTCAGTGAATGTAAAAAATGCAAAATCATTAAAGGGAATCAAAGGTTATCAAAAATCCACAAAGAAAACCAAATCAATAGGAAGGAAAGATGGATGGATGGATGGATACATACATAAAAATATAATAGATTTGTAATGAAACAAAGATAGTAAAATATTAATTAACTAATTTCGGTAGTGGTTTTAGAGGTATTCACCACAAGTTCTTTAAATTTTTCTAAATATTTGAATGTTTTCTAATTAAACTATTGAGGGAAAATGAAAAGATAATGGGGAAAAGAATCCACAGAGAACACAGGTGCCATTACAGCAGATGAAACTTGAACTAAAGTAATTTTAATAGCTAAACCAAATATAACAATAATCAAAAGAAAAAATTAATTTTACTTTTTTCCTAGGTATAGACATTTCTGCTAATGCATCTTTTATTCCAAGGCAGATAGTTGGTTCTTGATTGAAATTGAGGCGATCAAAATCAGCCACTGTCCCTCAGTTTCAAAATAAACTTTCTTTTCCATGTAAATGGATCCTGCATTCTTGGCAAATATACCCCCTAATTCTGTGTATATAGTAAAAAATGTACTGGGAAGTTCCACCAGGAAGCATCAGACTCTTCCATTTGCCTGCTTTTGGAAACTGTGCAGAAAACTGCCTACTCAGTGAATATACTTTTCATGAATTTCTTTTCTTTTTTCTTTGTAGCATAGAAAAATAACTTATTGACTGGACTTCAAGACATATTATTTTACAGCAAAAACAGATGTTTAGTGAACATGTATTTTTATTTAAAGTTTTGGCCACTATGTCTATAAGTAAATAAAAAAGGAAAGATGCATCTATTGAAAGAAAACCATGTTAGAGTCAAGATTCCAGCAAGAGACTAATGGCACATTCAACAGGGTAACTGAGGGGAGCTTAACAAAAGAAGCTGTTTACAAAAATGAATGTAAGGTTAAGAAACCCAAAAGCAATGCTAAAGCAAGGAATGACAAATCAGATGTGAGTAATTGTCACACCTGGACCTGAATGGGCAAGGGGAGGAAGCAGTGCTAGTAGCCAGGTAGGAGAGGCCCCCTGACGGAAGCTGTGTACTTTTGTGGGGAAGCACAGCCAACCCACAACGGGAAGACATCCTGGGAAATGGGTACCCCAGTCTCGCTCTTCTCCCATCCTGCCACACCTGCCACTGTCTTGGATCAGCTGGATCTAATAAGAAGTTAGGGAGAGTCTGATGATACAAGACAATAAAGGTCAGTGGACGGACACAATTTGAGTATGCAGCTAGATCACAGTTATCCAGTACATAAATCTTTTCTAGATTATAAGCATTTTTATACATTTAAAAAGTCTGAATATTCTTCTTGGTCAATGACTTTGCAAGAATAAGCAGATAAGCAAGAGGATTTTTTATGTCTCTAGAAATGTTATTTACCATAATGCTATAAATATTTGCCAAATTATTCTATCTAGAAAAAAAAAACTAAGACTGTCAATTAAATAAATATTCAACACCAGCCACTTAAAAAAAAAAAAAAACTTAGTTACTGAGTAAAGGGTGCACAGAGGGACAGAAGAAAGTAACACCGTTAGATGATGGGAAGTGCGATCCAACTGACTCTTCTCCCTGATGCTCATTATAACTAAAACTAGACATTTTATTTTCTTTAGTTTGTTTAAGACATCATATTTTGGTAAGCTGGGACTAATTATTGGTTTTACTGATGTATTCGGTCTTAGGAGCCAATAAATATATTCAAAATGCTAAACTTAGTTGTAGCTAGATTTTGCAAAGACTACAAAGTTATATTTAATTCATCTACAACCTAATTCAGCACATACCCAACATCTAAACTCAAGCACATTCAGCATGACTTTCATCTTACTTTTATAGAATTTGACATAAAATCAACAATAATCTGAATATTTTATGAAATAAATGTATACAATTATTTTAATGTGTGATTGAACTAAGGAAAATGAGTGGTTTGATTTTAAAGTTATTGTATGTCCCTTAAAATACATTCTTGTCACCATTCTACAGATGACAAATTAAGGTTCAGGAAATGTAAGTAATTTTCCCAAAGTAACACATTTAGCAAGTGATAAAGTCGGAACTGTAACCAGATCTTAATGACTGTCAAACCAATTTTCTTAAACATCACTGCAAATCCTGACCAAGGTCCAGCTCACTGTCCGCAAGAAACGATGCATATGCTTTTCTTGACCTCCCAACAATTCAGGGCTTTCTTAAATATTCACACTGTTTTGTTGAGAGAAATAATTATAATCTTTTCCATCCTGTGGCTCCAGTGCTTTCTTGCTATTCTCCTTTTACATTCTCTCCCTGAAGCAACATGACTCATCTCTTCAAATCTCCTCTATGCTGAGAACTAGAGGAGAAAAAGACTATTTTCCATTAGTCCCAGCATTCCCTGTTCTCTGCTGATAAGATTGCAATGAATAAATACCCGTGTGAGGGCAGGCAGAGTTGGCTGAATTCTTACCCAAGGGCATCTTAGCATGCCAAAACCTTTCCAAAAATCCTGGAAAAATGCTTGGAGGGCAGTTGTAAGTATTAACGGAAAATAATGAAAGGGTATTTCAACAAAGAGAAATGTATTGTTTTGTTCTACTAATAAAAGCAAACATGGAACTTGATGTCTATGGAAATTTATGTCTAAAATTGATTACAGTGCATTCCTGGATAATAGGCCATTTATCTTCCATGAACATTTAAATAATGATTAGACCAACTGTTCTTCCCACTTTGACTCACCTCTCTGAACTCATACCCCATCCCCAACTTGGTGTAGTAGGCATGGAAAGTTCTGTAAGGATTTCCTTTACATTGCACTAGCCTAGTGTCAGAGGTATTTTGAAGCTCAAGTTTATTGGTACTCTTAATGCTGCCTGAATGTCTCTATATTGAGTTAAGTCCACAGTTGAAAGTTGCTTGCTTATTGTCCATTTTATTACTAATTTTAATCTAGGATAAGTAATCAATGCACTGTGTAATTGTTAGTTAGAGGCTTTCCCTTCCCCCCACCTCAGGATAAAAGTTTGCAAGTCATTCATACACTATTGATTTGTAATCCAAATTTAGGGAGAGGCTTGCATTCCTACATGAAGATAAATTTTAGTCAGAAAAAAAGAAAGGTTTATGTACTCTTGTTCCTCACAGTTTTTATTTTTTTCCTTTTGCCTCAGTAAACAGTTGTGCTCAAGGATTTTTACAGGTTAATAAAAAGAAGCAGGTCCAGAGTGGTAAGTACATGTGACTCTGTAATATATGCAGACCTGGTGAAGGTTATCCCCTGGGGATTTTACTGAGAAAAAATTGTAATGAGCTCATTATTTATTTGAGAATAGGGAAGAAGAAAACAAAACAAGAGCAACAAAGGAAAGTTGGGTTGTTTGGAAACTTTTATTTTATTTTATTATCTCCCAATGCTCTCCTCTGCCCTAAAGGGAATTACATGACCATTCTTGAGAAAGACAGAAGTAAGACCTGTGAATACTATTCACTTTGATATTTGCATTTGTGATAAAATATCTGGACATCCATCGCCCTCAGAGGGAAGAGGGAAGCCACCAGCTCTATTCACATGCAGAGGTGACTGACATATTCTAATATCCATTTACCTTTCCTCACCAACAACATTAAGCCATCAGGATCTGAATCTACTAGGCTCTGAGTAACCTCTGAGTTGAGGTTTATCAACTCAGTAGAAAGGGTTTCATTCCAGTACCCAGGCAAGGAGCATTACACAATCTCATGAGCTTTGCATACACTTCCACCTACAAGATAACAAAGACTAACTTTTTCTCAGTAATTCAATTCTCGTTGGACTTGTGCCTCTAGTTTGCATTTATTGACTTCTGACTCTATACAACTCCTACAACTGTTCACTAAGATAAACCAAACAAAGTGCCCTCTCCTCCAGCAGGACACACCCTACTGGGGGGACCACATGTGCATCAGTGATTGGAATTCAAGATGTGTCCCGAGAATCACTTAAGGTCAAATATAAGCAAAATGCTCTGGGAGCATGGAGGCATGCTTGAAGACTCAGGAGTGGGAAGAGCAGAAAAGGTTTTCTGAAGGAGGTGACAGCAGGATTGAACCTTTTCAATCAAGTCACCACAGACTTCTGTGATTCACAATATTGGAAAGAAGGCATTCCCACCTTGAGATTAGTGATAGCCAAAATTTAGTTGTGTGAAAGCGTTTGGTGTGTTAGGAAATTACATGTGTATCAGTGGTGTGATGGTTAATTTATGTGTCAACTTGACCAAGCCACAATATTCCTATATTTTGTTAAATACCCATCTAAATGTCATGGTGATGGTATATTTCAGGTGAGATTAACATTTAAATCAGTAGACTTTGAATAAAGCAGATTGCCCTTAATAATACGGGTGGGCCTCATCCCATCAGTTGCAGGCTTCAAGAGGAAAAAGATAGCTTTGCCCTGAAGAATAGGGAATTTTGCCTCCAGACTGCCCTCAGAGTCCACCTGCAACATCAACTCTTCCCTGGGTCTCCAACTTGCCATCCAACCATGCAGATTCTAGATGTGCCAGGCTCCACAGTCCTGTGAGGCAATTCCTTAAAGTCTTTGTATATTTATGTTTCTCTATCTGTCTATCCATCTAGCTATCCATTTTATTTCTCTGGAGGACTAACACAGCTGGGTAGTTTTCAAGTGGGCAAAGGATAATTGTGGAAAGTGTGCTAGCGTTCCATCGCGTACCACCTGCGATTCTAGAGTAAGGAATCTACTCTTTCTTATTTGGCATCGTGAAGCCAATCAGAGATTTCTGAGCTGGGGGGTTTGTGTGATGAGTTAACATCCTTGTTATTATAAAGCATGATTTTGAAAGGGCTGATGGTAACTAGAAAGAGGAGTTGCAGTTTCGATAATAAGGAATAATTAGTAGCAGTCTAGTTGGTTGAAGGCCTGGAAAGCAGTATTGTCAGATGAAAAGGAATGTGAGCACTGGCATTTTCCAAAGTTTTGGGGCCTCCAGTAATAGTTTGTAGATCAGAATCATTTAATGGTAGAAACTCAGTGGAACTTAGAGATTTAAGATTACACAAAATGAGCATACTGGGAAGTTCTTAGTAACTTCCAGTTCCACTAGCGGAGCCCAAATGTTCACCATTTGGATTGTTCCAGCTCATGTGGTAGCAGGAATGCAACATCCTGAAAGTGTTATCTAGACATTTCTCACATGAGCCTAAAAAACAGTTAGAACCAGCTGTAGCTTCTACATCCTCCCCTCTTTCTAATTCTCTCCTATTCAAATTCCTCACTTCTAAATTCCTGCTCAGAAGCCCACTTGGTGAAGCCAAATTTATCACTGACTCCCTTAAAAAAAAAAAAAAAAAAAAAAAAGAACAAACAAAACCCAACAAAAACAAAAAAACTAACACGAGATCTGAGGGTGCTACCCTGGGATGCTCTCAGTGCAGAGTCCTTGGGAAGCCAAAGTGACATGAGAGCCCACGAAGGGTCAGGAGGGCCCCTTCCTCAATTCACTAGCATTTAATGTCTCTTGGAGTTAGGAACAGAATTCTGCAAAGGTCCTCTTGAAAATATTTGTCAGCCTCGGCCCCATACTCCTAGCTTTAAGATGTTTAGCATCATCTGATATGGCTCCTTGTGATGTAGTTTTCTTCAGTAAATTTATTCCCACTAGAGTTTGAAGGATAAACGTCCTCCCTCTATTCATCCAGTAGTTACTCTGTAATTTCCAAGTGACGTATTGAACCAAACATTTTAATCAGCATATAGATAAAAATCTCACCTTTATCCTAAGATAATATATATGAATTCAGGCATTCTTAAACAAAGACTTTCACCAAAGACATTTTAACACAATATAGAAAAAAATGAAAAGAACCTAAATTTGTAATAGTAGAGTTTTCTAAAACAATATATGCTCCCATTAAATTGAAAAAGTTAAATAAATGCTCATAGACTTTCATGATGGATATAATAGAACAAAAATATCATAATGATTTTCACAAATAATAAAGTGGGAAGTCATTTTCAAGACAGAGTGGGCAAAGCAGGACATAGAATGATACATATTATTTAATTACAAATATGCATATATGTATCTTTATGTATTTCATGCCAAATTAAATACTTTCTTATATTATGAGTAAAAAGATTAAACAAAAGATACCAAGTGAAGCAATGGTGATCTGTCTTTAGTGAGGTATTTTTTGTGTATATGACTTTCAACTTTTCACACTGATCATATATAAAATTCATAATCACATAAAAAAAGTGAATGTGATTTTAACAAGGGTCAATTTAAGGGAAAGTAGTGGAAGGGATAGTTACTATGAATGATTGCCCTCATTACATCAAAATAGGAACTATTTTGCCAAAAAGTGGATGAAACTTGCCTATAATTCACACATTACTCAAAAATCTGCTGTTCTATGTTGTCTTTATTAAAGATTCAAGACATACCAAGTTCAACCACCAGAATGCAGTGAGAGAGGTGGTGGACCGTGGTGGACAAGTTTAAGTTAAAATTAAGCCGGGAATGCCATTGAAATTATCAGTGAAACTGGAAATGCTCAACCTCTGTGGTCTCAGTTTTCTCACCTGTGAAATGGAGGAGGAGTATCTACCTTATAAACTTTTTGGAAAAAATAAAATATGAAAAGTAATATAGATAAAGAGAATAGCTCAATTCCTGGTGCAGAGAGTCAATTAATGGTTATGTTTAAAGTATTTGATGTTATTATTCCTTCTACTATAGAATTAGCTTGCTGCCATGAAGCCACTCTGCAAGAAACGGGAGGTACACATTCAAGTCACAATCATAATGATCATCAAAATAACAATATTAATAATAATGCTAACTTCAGGCAGGGGTTTGGGTGGATGTTTCTCCACACTGTGATGCTCTAGGTGTAACACAGGGAATCAGCATCAGGTTTGCAAAGTTGTTTGGCAAAAATAGATAATAATGATAATAATGATAATAATAATAATAATAATAATAATAATAATAATAATAATAATAATAATAATAAACTATAAAAACATGGTTATAACAAAAAAGTTCTGACCTCGGCAACTTGTTTGAATAAATAATTCAGTTATCTATGCTTAAGAAAAAGAATGAAAACTTTTGAAATATTTGCAACTTAAATCTCAAGTAATGAAGCGGGAATAAAACACAAGTGTAACCATTAACTAGAAGCTATTTCAACAAAAGTGTTAAGAGGTCTTGGGTCACAACATCATACCATTCATTACTCACTCAGCATGAGACAACAGGGAAACACAAGGTGACCATCAACTCGGCATGAGGTGTCACTGGGAGCTGAGAGCACAAGATCCAGCTTATTTGTGATTTGATCTACATTCATATTACTGTCTTATCAAATGATAACAAACTATTATTTTTGTTATAAGGATATTAAATAATTACTTCTGGGGATAATATGTAAGACCAAAAATATAATCAATTAAAAAAAAGATTTTCAAAGCAGTGAAATAAAGAATACACACATAAAGGAGACAGAGCAACATTTATAAAGAGCCATGTGCCTGCGTGAAGAATTAGACCCTGATCTCCATTTGACAAATAGGAAACTTGAGTGTCAGAGAAAGATAACTATTTATTCAAGGTTCTGCAGCTACTTAGTGGCAGAGACAGAATTCTAACAACAAGGAGGCTGCTTTACTGCAAAGGTTTTGATTTTTCCCCTCAACTAAAGTATAAAATCCCTGCCCTCTGCATCGCTAACAGTTGTGGACAGCACAGCTCTACATTGACAAACATGTGAGAAAGCAGATAATTAGATATAATCAACAATTTTCTGATCTGCTTAACCTTTCAATTATTTTGCAGAATGCCAACACGCCCCTAAACATCTTTGATGTCGGTGTAAAGCATTTTCAAACCCTAAACCGCAAAAAACCTAAAGTATCTCCAGCCTCCCCCTGCCAAAAAAGCTCCTACTTCATTGCTCACATAATCTTTATAAACTGTTCCATGCAGAAAGCAATTTCATAAAGAATATTATAAGTAAAATAATTGTCAGCTTTCTGGGATTTCCGTAGCATCCAGTGACTCCTCTGTGGCCCCACACAAAGACAATCTGTGCTTGGTATGAGCACATCAACACCGTAGGAATGGAACCTGGGGTCCTCGTGAAACGCCTACATTATTTTTATTGGATAATGGAAATTATCTCATGAGAAAAAATGAAAAGAGAAGTGCATGACAGCTTTAAAGTTCCAGCTGAAAAATTGTTTAGCTTGACTACTAGTTGTACAGTTAGGCACAGTCAAAAAATACGCTCCTTCTCAGTTTCCCTTGTGTCAGTGCCTCCTTATTTACACACCACCCCACCCCTCTTCTTTCTTGCTTTGACTTCCTGAAACACAGAAGTGATGATTTGAAGAGATTTTATAGACCTTTAACTTAAAGAAAACATAATAATATAAACCACCACTGTTGGGTTTTATCTTACTTAAAACATGGCATGGTGGTAAAAAGGATGACTTCTGGAGTCAAACTATCTCTGAATATTGTTCTGCAATGTACTAGCTATGTGACCTTGGGCAAGTTCTTTATTTCTCAAGTTTTTAGTTTTCATAGTCTGTAAATTGGAGATAACATTGTGAAGATCAAGAATTTAGTATTGTGTGTGTTTAAACACTCAGACTTTCATTGTGGACTCTGACAGAACCTGCGATTGAATATAATCTAGACATTCAAAATAATCTACCGATTAACCATTAGAATAAGTTTATTTGGAAAGTCACTAGTCACAGAGTTAACATGCAAAACTCAGTTGTGTTACTGTAGGTTCAACACGTATGATTAAAATTACAGGGAAAAATATGCCATTTACCCTCACATTTAAATGCATTAGATAAAAAGAAAATATATATAATGGGAGATGTTTGAGAACTCTCCACTGGAATATGTAAAACATTAATGAATATTTCACTTTTGGTACGGCCAAATAAAGTCTTTCCAGAATAACAGATAACAAACATAAATCCTGGGGGGAAAACTGTGAAATCGCATGAATGCAACAAAAACAGATTTTAATTGGGAGACATCAGGTCCAAGAAGAACGTGGCATGGCATCTGCCCCCTGTGTTTTAATGGATTGTGGCTAAGGGCAGGCTACAGTCAGCAACAAACTGCAACTGAAGCTCCAACAGAACACCTGCAGAAGCAGAAGACAGAATCAGTACTCCCCGTGCTTTAAAATTGTCCTCAAATGTTCACATTTAGGGTTGTCATATCTTGCTGATGAATCAACTATTTTATCATTATGAAATGCTTTTCTTTTTCTTCTGGCAATACTCATTTTATTGCAAAATACCTTGGCTTATATTATTATAGCACCTTTTGGGGAGGTGTGGCTGGAAGGAGCCATGAGGCATTTCTGGGTGGCTAGAATATTCTGTTTTGTGATCTGGGTACAGGTTATGTGGGGGTGTTCAGTCTGTGAAAATTCATCAAGTTATATTCTGTGACCTTGCATTCTGCTGTATGTATTTCATGCTTCAATAATGTTTTTTTAAACATTTCTAGTTAGACAGTGTTCTAAAAGTGCTTAGAGCTGGAGCTAGCAAAACCCATGGAAACAAAGCTTTATCCAGTCTTGAAAGCAGCAGATTCACAGAGAGCTGTATCTTCTGGATCCAGAAGGAAGCAGGGCGGTGCCTTGGACAGAGCCTGGAGCCCAACTCCCCAGCCAGGCAGGAGTTCGCGGTGCTTGGTCGCTGTGCTATCACTGATGGCCCCGTCTGCCTTGGCACTTCTGGAGCACCTGAAGAGAAGTGGTTCATGCTCCTTTTCAATTTTTGATAAAATTAGACAACAGGGGACAAAACTGCTCTCCCGTACTTTTCGTCTGAGTTACTGTTGTCCTCAGTGATGTCCTTATTCTGTTTTCAAAAGGTTTTTCTGTAAAGTCACTTTCCCCCAGGCAGAATGGACTTAACATGATCAGGGAAATACTGAAAATGGAAGAGAGGTTGAAAGATTTTGCCAAAGAAAAAAAAAATGCATCTATCACATACAATTCCTACTGGTTAAAGATGAAGGAGCTAAGGTGTTGGCTAACTCTGAATTGTGAATTGGAGAATGGGCACACACATCTGAGGATAAAATTGATGAAATTTGGAAAATAGCAGCTTAATGGGGCTGAGGCATCAGTGTTCTGAGAGAGGAGGACAGGATGGGTAAAGCTAAGAAATGGCATTTCATCCCTGTACCTTTGGGTTTTCCAGTGAGTTTTCATCAATTTCCCCCAAAGTAAAGAGGTGGTGATGAATGTCTTAGTGCATTCAGACTTCAATTACAAAACGTCACAGACTCTTTGTAAACAACATCAGTTCACTTCTCACAGTCTGGAGGCTGGAAGTCTAAGATCACGGTCTGGTGGAGGGCCTCTTCTGGTTGCAGACTGCCTCCTCCTCGCTGTGTCGTCTCATGGTGGAAGGGGCTGGGGATGTCTGTGGGGTCTCTTTTATGACACTAATCCCATTCATGAGGGCTCCACCCTCATGACTTAAGAACCTCCCAAAGGACCAAGCTTTTTACATCATCGCTTTTGGGGGAATTAGGACTTCAGCATATGAATTTGATGGGGCAAAGAGGACACAAACACTCAGACCATAGCAATGGATATTTCTGTGAAAGCCAGACAATTTGCGTCCATTGTGCAATCATTATATTAGTTGTTAGAGCGAGAAAATAATGTCTCCAAGCAGGATTGGTGGGCAACTGTTCATCCACCCCGTGGGCTGGATTAAATTTTGGCATCAACTGTGACACCAGCTGCTCCCTGTAGAGCCGTGAGGGGCAGCTGCGCACACAGCACAACGTAGCTCGCTCTAAAAGCTGCAGCATTTCCGTGGGTGGCTGCTATGGGTACACAACTAACTATGAGTGCAGCCCGGCCACCGACTTCTGAGAGTGCTTTCCAACCACACTTCCAGAACTGAGGGTATTAGGAATCAACAGGAAATAAATGGAGCCTGGGATGAAAATTCATGCAGCAGGAGTCACAAGAGATTTGGGTGAGAAAAATCAAAATTAGCCATTGGGTAAGGGAGAAGATAGTCCCGGGGCAGTCACAGCGTCCACCTCTTGGGAGAGCCCTACCTCTCTTGGGTTTCTCTAAGGGCCTCTCTGCCCCATTCACTCCTCCAGCCCTTCTGACACCTGTATAAGCAATTCCTTGCATTACACCCCTCCCTGCCTGAAACACCTGGAGTGGTTTCCTGTTCCCCTGGCTGGATGCTGATTGTTACAGGTGGTAATTATTAAACTACTTTAAACTATTTTTCTCAGCAATTTGCTCTATAACTTTCAGAAAAACCAGGAAAACAAGTAAGATATATAAGAAAAAAAAAATACATTCCTTCCCTTCTTTTTAAAATAAAAATGCCAAGCACACATCATTTTTCAGCCTATAAATTACTTCCCAGCAATTGTCTCCCTCAATCCTCACATTAATACTAGGGTTTAGACTTTTTAAAATCACCACTTGCTTCATAGATGATGGCGAATACAAGTTATTTGCCCAAGGTCATATGCAAAATACAACTTGAACTCTGATCTTTTGATTCTAAGAACAGAGTCCTATCTCTTAAAATTCTATCACTAACTGAAGATAAATCTTTAGGTTTTATGAATTTTGTTGTTCCACAAGAAGCAAAACATCGGCCCAAATACCCATTCTTTCTCTACCCATAAGGTTACAGTATTTTATCATTTGTGCATATGTATGAGTAAATTCTTTCTCTGGGTCTTAGCATCTTCTTAAGATAAATAGATGTAAATATGATAGAAAAAATTAGAGAAGTTTCCTTTCTAACAACCGAATTCTTTTGCTCCCTTGACTCTAGTCAGTGATTCTTAATTGTTCATCTCGGTGGTTTGTTGTTGAGGGAAATTCAAAATTTTAATTATTTGGGATAATGAGAGACAGCACGCAGCCTCCACAGATAGTGTCCCAAGCTTGCAGAATTTTTTCACACAAGATCACACTTATCCATTGTGACAGGTTACACCATTTCCCAAGATGATGCACCATCTGGCCAGGGAAGAAAGCAAGTATGGGCTCTGTTGTTGTTTAAATATGATGCTGTTTTCAAGCTGAGATTCAATAAATAGGCACCAAGCGATACAAGAGACTCATAGTTTCTTTTACATCATAATCTTTATTTAGATTTCTGGTCAAGCCATGGAAAGGAGTCAATATCAGTTATCACCTTGTCCTGAAATTATTGAACAATTACCATATTTTAAAACCATAACAATGATGACTTACAAACCAATAACATGAAAATGTAAAGGGAAGTTCTCTTGGTTTTGGGATTTGGTCAATATAACTATATGAGATTTCTTGTATAGTATTAAGACATATCAAAAGGCATAGTAAAATGCCCCCTCCTGAATTATTGCCACAGATAAATATCTCTTGTAAATGCTTTAACCTGGTATTAATTGCTTTTGACCAGAACCCTGACTTGTGATTTTTAAGGATACTCTGTCAGGAACACAACATGATTAGGAAATTTTCTACAAATAAAAGGCCGCTGGAATAAAGCAAATGACATTCCAATGAATTGTTTTTGTAAAAGTCATCTTGTTTTTTATTCCTTATTGTTCATTTTCTCTTTTCAATTTCCAAAGTTGAAACCACATTGAAGTTGGAAAGCTTACGGAGGGAAGAGGAACACAAGGGGATTTTAAAAGACTTCCCCAACTAGAGTTTAATTGTAAAACAGGCTTGACGATTAGGCATACTTTAAGCATGAAGACATACAGAAAACCAGGAAGAAAGGAATGTACTACATAAATGAAATCGTCAGACTGTGGTATTCGTTTATATTTTCTTTAGTATTCCAAAGGGATCCTAGCAGTCGTGGGCTTCTTGGGGACGTGAAGACAGTGCCTCTGATTTTCAAGAGGCATACAAAACGGTGCACTTAGCAGTGCCCCCCTGGCTTTTGGGAATCCAAAGAAAGTGGTACAGGTCAGTAGTTAAGAAGGTGGGTTGAGAAACAAAACATAAATGCAAAACAGAAACAGACTCAGATACAGAATACAAACTTGTGGTTGCCAAGGGAGTGGGGGGTGGGAAAGGATAGACTGGGATTTCAAAATGTAGAATAGATAAACAAGATTATACTGCATAGCACAGGGAAATATATACAAGATCTTATGGTAGCTCACAGAGAAAGGAATGCGACAATGAATATATGTATGTTCATGTATAACTGAAAAATTGTGCTCTACACTGGAATTTGACACAACATTGTAAAATGACTATAAATCAATAAAAAATGTTAAAAAAAAAAAAAGAAAGGAAGGTGGGTTTAGGAGTCAGGTGAGCTGACTAATTATAATTGATTCTCAATCTGGCACATTCTTTGAACTTGTGCAAATTACTTACCTACTCACCACCTCAAATTTCCTGTCGGTTCGGGCAATGCTTTATGATGTTTGCAAATACCTGGGAAAGCACTCAAGGCAGGAGTCTGTAACATTGCTATCTCCCCAAGCTAACTTACAAACACTACTGCACCCAAGAGATTGAGCTCAGCGGTCTTTCAATTCAGTTATTTTCTCAACATGGCACTGGTCATGTATCCAGACCACAAGCCATAGTACAGAAACTTAAAGTATTTAAATTTTCTCATTGGCCAAATCAATGTACCCTGATCTATGATGTTCACAAACTTGAAAGCTGAGTTAGTTGTTTTATTTGTGAGCACTCTGTTCTTATCCTAAAACTATCCACAAATTTGTCCTTAGATACTCCTTCATGATGGAACCAGCTAGAGCATAAGTTTTTCTTACTGTTATTAGGCACTGATTTTATTTGCATTTAGCTTTTCATATTATATTATTAACTCTAATTGGTTTGGGCTCAAGTAACAGTACATGTGCAGTTTGAAATTTATGGCTAACTTTGTTCCACCTTATTAAAGCCCAAATATGCCCTTGACGTCATTGCAAATATTATCAATCTTTATCTTTATTTAATTTCTGAAAACTACTCTTATGAGCTATTTCTCCTCTTTGTGATCGTTGATAAAATTTAAGCACAGCACTGACATAACATATATTTAAGTCCCCATATCGACATTGTTACATTATATTATATATTACTATTTTCTTACATAATGTCCTACTATATCATATCTTATGATTTCCCATCGGTATCATGAGGACAATACACACCATCTGTCTTCAAAGGTCATTGAGAATATTTAATGAAATGGTCCAGATAATGCTCTTAGCAAACTGGCCATACATAAATATTCAATACCTTAACATCAATCAATATGTAATTCAAAATGATAAGGTCAAGTTTAAATGAAAACCTTATGTAAAGGAATAGATTTTCATGATAGCCCTATACATTTTATTTTTATTTCTATTTCTATTTTGGCAGATCCTGGGCTCAAATCAGGGAACTCAGGCAGGACATTAATGCAAGAATGAAAAAAGTAGAGCAACTGGCTGTTTGGGTCATTCAACAATCTCATTTGATGTTATACAGAGGAAGGAGAGTAATGAGCAATGTGGAGAGACTAAATCTTGACTCAACTTCTAACCTGAAGTTTCCCCCCAAAAAATTCAGTTCAGATCAATCAATAATATCGAGTAAATAGTATGTCCCTGTCTTTGTGCAACAAAAAAGAAAGTGCCATGATTAAGATTTTCTTTTTTAATTTAAGTTTGCTTAATAGTGACATTTCATTATTTTCTTAATATAATTCAGAGTCCAGAAAATTATATCTGAAAAATATAGCATTCACCTTAAGAAAAGAGCAAAGAAAAGGAAATTAAATACAATTTAAGCAGAAGAAAGAGAATAGTAAAGATCAGAGTGGAAATCAATAAAATAGAAAACAAACAAAAAACACAAAGAAAATAAAAAAAAAAAAAGTCTGGTACTTTGAAAATGTTATTATACTGATAAACCTCTAGCCTCACTGACTGATCAGGAATAAAAGAGAGGACACAGTTACCAATATCAAGAATTAGAGAAGTGATATCACTGCAAGTCTTACAAATATTGAATGGACACTAAATAGTATGAATAAATTAAGCAATTTGGATGAAATGGACAAATTCTTCAAAAGATACAAACAGCTAAAGCTCACTCACAAAGAAACAGATAATCTAAATAGCCCTATAAATATTAAAAACAATTCTTTTTTTCAGTTAAAAACCTCCAGGAATAGCATAGTCCATGCCCTGGTGGAATTTTATCACATTTTAAAAAAGCAATAACATCAGCCTTATAAAATCATTTTTAGAAAACAGAGGAGAAGTGAACATTGTCAGCCTCATTATAAGAAATCATCATAACCTTAATAACAAAACCTGACAGACACTACAAAAATAAAAAAAGGAAGGAAGGAAGGAAGGAAGGAAAGAAGACTGCACTTTTTCTCTCTCATGAATAAAGAAACAGAAGTCCTTTGGAAAATGCTTTCAATGACTGGTATTGTGGACTGAATTGTGTTTTCACTGAAATTCATATGTTGAAGTTCTAATCCTCTGTATCACAGAATGTGACTGAAATTAGAGGTAAAATTTAAACAGGCAGCTAAGTTAAAAAGAGGTCAATAAAATGGGTCTTAATCCAGGATGATTGGTGTCCTTATGAGATGAGGAAGTTTGGACACAGACATGCACAGAGGAAAGACAATGGGACACAGGGAAAAGACAGCCATCTACAAGCTAAAAAAGAGAGACCTGGGACAGATCCTTCCCTCACAACCCTCAGAAGAATTCAGCCTTGCTGACACCTTGGTCGTGGGCTTCCAGCCTCCATAGTTGGGAGAAAATAATTTTCTGTTGCTCAAGCCACCTTTGTTATGGCAGCCTACTAATGCTACTACAGTTGATAAATATAGGGTTTATCCCATAAATGAAAGGTTGGTTGGTTGAACATTTGACAAGCAATCAATGTAATTCATCATATTAAAGAGAGAGTAAATGACAGTAACTATGTGGGCATTTAAATAGATGAAGAAATGCCATTTGAAAAAAAAAATTAACACCAATTCATGAACAAAATAAAAACCTCACAGCAAACTAAGAAGGTACCTACATCTTATAAAGAGTATCTATCTATCAACAGTCTATACCTAAAATCATTCTTAATGGTATTGACTGAATTGTGTACCTAAGTAAGGACAAGGGCAAGGATTCCTGTTTTTACCAGTGCTATTAAACGTTTACTCTGAGACCCAAGCTACGGCCATAATTTAGGGGGAAAAAAAACCAGAAGGATGAAACACCTCCTGATTGTTTTGGGAAGCTGGCATACCTCAAACATCAAAGCTGAACAAGCACATTATGGAAAAATAAAATTACAGTTCAATTTCCCTCATAGATATAGGCTTAAAAATTCTCAGTAATGTGTTAACAAACTGGCTCCAACCACAAATTAAATTCCTTGAAGTTGTATCAGTACATACACACACACATATACACACACACACACAGAGTTGTTCTAAGAACACAAGTTTAGTTTAGCATACAAAAATCAGCCAAAATAATTCATTCCTTAGGGAGGAAAAATGAGAAAATATAGTCATCTGAAAAAAGAGAGAAAAATTATTTGGCAAAATTAACATATATTTACACACCAACACAACATATATCAGCAAACTAGGAATTAAAAGAAACTTTCATGTGATAAAGGCATCTAAGAAAAACCAATAGCTGTCATCCTCATTAATAGGGAAATATCGAATGCTTTCCACCTAAGATCAGAAACAAGTTAAAAATGTTTCTTCTCACAATTATATTCAATACTATACTAAAAGTCCTAGAAAATTTACTGTTATAAAAATAAGACATAACAATTGAGAAAAGCCAATCTATTCTCAGTTGACATGTATATAGGAAATATGTAAAGGGAATATAAAAAAGTGGTTCAATAAGTTAATTAAGCTAATCTCTTTATATAAGTACAGTATACAAAAATCAATTGTATTTCCATATAGTAAAAATAGAAAATTAAATGACACAAACAGTGCTATTAGTAATAGCACCAAAGAACATTTAAAAACTGGAAGTAAATATAAAGAAAAATGTGAAGGATCACTATAATAAAAATTACAAAATATTGCTGAAAAAAAATTAAATAACTAAATAAATGGACAGATATGCCATGCTTCTGGGCTGGAAGACCAGTGATATCTTCACTATAAAATGTGAAGATATCAATTTCCTCAAAATTCTAAGTTATACTCAAAGTTTTAACATTTTTAGTAGCAATTGACAGCTTGATAATTAAATTTATAGATGTAAATGAATTAAAATACACAAAGCTTTTTAACAAAAGAGCAAATCTTGAGGACTTTACCACATTTTAAACTTTATAAATCTACAGTTGTTAAGAGAAAGTGATACTGACATAAATATGGCTAGATTGACCAATGGAATCAAATAGAGTCCAGAAATAGATACTCACATATACAGAAAATTTTCATCACTGAGGAAAAGAATACCTTTAACCAGATAATGCTTTCAGTGGATATCTGCTGAAAAGAAAACAAAACAAAATAAAACATGAACCTTGACCCCTACCTCACACCATGCATAAAATTTACTTAAAATAGGAGCATGGGACCATAAGCCAAAAATAAAGCTAATACTATGAGGATCCTAATAGTAAACATAGGAAAACTATCTTTGTCACCTTGGAGTAGGTGAAGATTTCTTAAATAGATCACATAAAGCACTGCCATAAAAGAAAATTATTGATAAATGAGTCTTAATCAAAAGTGGAAATTATTCACCATAAAAAAGACACAATTAAGAAAATGAAAAGGACAAGCCACAGACTGAAAGAAAACATTCATAACACATATATAAATACAAAAAATACTGGCAGCAGATGCCACAATTTTCCTCATATACAAAGAACTTCTGCCAACTAGTAAGAAACTGATTAAGTGTCCCAAAAGGAAACATGGCAAACAGACATAAAATGAGTGTTCACAGAAAGGGACATACAAATGGCTATTGACTATAGCATTAGGTATTCTCAACAATGAAATGAGAAATACAAAACAAAACAAAAAAAACACTGAAACACCACTTTTCTTTTAACAGATTACAAAAAAAAAGTTAACATTTATTGATAGGATATTATGAAATAAGCATAAACAAGTGTCATTGGTGGTAGTTTAATTTCAGGAAAATTGGCACCCTTATAAAATATAGTCCCTCAGTATCTGCTGGAGGTTGTTTCCTGGACCATGGCAGATACCAAAATCACATGCATCATATAAATTGCTATAGTATTTGCATATAACCCACCACATCTTTACATGTACTTTAAATAAGTAAATACTTTACTTATAATACCTGATACAATGTAAATAGTATGTAGATAGTGGTAAATACAATGTAAATACTATTTAAACAGTTGCCAGATCAAATTCAAGTTTGCTTTTTAGAACTTTTTGGGGTTTTTTCCAAATATTTTTGACATGCTGTTGGTAGAATCTGGGATGTTTAATTAACCCAAAGATGCGGAGGGCTGACTGTATCCACTAAAATTTAAAAATCACACATACTTCATTACAGCAATTCAGAGGTTTATAGCTACATACATACTGTTCAGTGTTTTCTCATCAGTAACAGAACACAGATTTGAGTACCTGCAGTGAGGACTACATTTCCCAACTTTCCTGGCATCTAAGCATGGCAATGTGAAAAAGTTCTAGGTAATAAAATACAAATGGAATGTTTATTATGTGGCTAGCAAAAAATTCTTTTAAAAAGATCTGATTCAGCTGGACCAAGCTCTTTTTTTTTTTTTTTTATTTTTTGCCTGAAATGGACATGAAAGTTAGAGCTAAACAGGCTTCATGAATCTTAAGGTGAACTTAAAGATGGAAGGCACAGTCTGATTGTATGGAGGAGCCAAAAGAGCTGAATCCACCAACCAGCCTTTCAACCTTGCAAGTTTATGCCATGTTGTATCTGCTTTTATTGACAGCTCAATGCAATGTCTGACTTATAGACCCAACGATTTCATTTGTAGGAAATGATCGTATAAGTATAATTCCACATGTGTGCAATTACAACAGTATCAACCATATTATCATGTATAAATAGACAAAATTTTTCAAAATGCATAAATATCTACCAGTAGAGGACTAATGGAATAAATAATGATATATATTCATGTGATATATTAGCAGTTCAAAACAGCGCTGCTTTTTACGACTGACAGGGACTAATCTTTCTGATGAATTGTTCAGTAAAGAAATAAAATATAGAGATATGTGTAAAAGAGGCTGCTATTTGTGATCTATAACTTAAACAGAAGCATTAATACACATACACACAAACGCATATGTAAATACATATACGCTCCCAGCAACAAATCCTACACAGATATGCTAACCAAACATCATACAGCTACACACACACACAATTTTGTATATGACTAGACAATTTATAAAAGGATCTTCAAGAGACTGTCAACAATGGCAATAGAAGGGTAATTTTTTTGGTAAGGTAGTTTCTCATTATCATGAAAAATTTAAAATCAGATGATTAAAGAATAGTAGAAGCCATCATAATGCCATGAAAAATATCAATGACTTCTCATTCTGTAATACTTCTCGACATTCCTCTTTGATTAAAACAATTGAACTTCCTGCTCATTGAATTAATACCTTTGTTTATTAGCCTCTTGCTTACAATAGGACATTTCAAGAGTGAAAAGTATAAAGCAAATCAACTGAAAAGTAAAATGGAAAACTTGTAAATGTTGCAAGATTTCCTCAGCCAATGCAAATCATAGTGAAGCTGGTTCTAAGCAGCAGCAATGTCAGGAACAAGTGAGGATCCAGCAGTTTGTCTAGGTAATCATAGCAGAAAAGAAAGGATGCAGGCAATGCAACTAGTGTGATGAAAGTAGAGTAATTTAAATCAGAAAGGTGAAGGGTAGTCATGTATTAGTCAAATCTACTCATGTGGTGTTTTATTTTGTGGGACAAGATGTAAAGTAAAAGATGTCCTGTTGTGTTTACATACAATTTTGCAGTGAATATTACTCTGAAAAGAAAAAAAAATCAATACATGGGTTATCTGAAGAATCAATTATATGACTGCAATTGCAATGTTTGGCTAAATAAAACATATAACATGCATTTAATTTTCAAACCAAGTCACAATCAGCTTTTTCTTTATATAGTATAGAATTGCCAGGTTAAAGACAGGACACTCAAATTTGATTTTCATATAAACCATGAAAAAAGTTTAGTATCAGTATATTCCATATGTGTGTCTTATGCAATGTTCACATGGAGCACACTGAAACTACAAATATTATTAGTTGTTTTTCTGACCTTCTAATTCATTCGGTGTCCTGTATTTATATATAGTAAATCTGGCAGCCTCATGGTAATATGTTTGTTCCTATTTTAATTGGATTTTGTTTGCATCATTTTCCTAGTACCAATTATCTCAGGAAAAGGAGAAATTTTTGAATTATATTTAAAGGCTACCAGGAAATATCATCAGCTTTTTTTTTTTTTTGTACTTTCCTGTATTGTCCAAAGTTTCTACAAGGAATAAGTATGACACTTAAATTCAGAAAAATGGTGCTTCAAAGCAAAATAACAAAACAACATACTAGACTAGCCAGAAATGCCTGGAGTCTAAAGGGAGTTAGTTCAATTACAGAGGCAACATATTTAAAAAGAAAAAAAAATAAGCTACAGATTGGGTGATGTGACAAAAACCAAATATGTTCTTTTTCTTTCCTTTTCTTGCATTTTTGTTATGGTTTCAGGCAGTGTTTTGGTTTGAACTCTCTGTAAACTTATAAAATGTTTTTACACTTTCACACCCCAATAAAGTGAGAAATAGACTGAACAGACTAATAAAGAGTGACATTGTGTATGGGTTGAAACATTTAATAAAGGGTAAAATTTGTACAGTACAGTGTATTTTAAAATATACGTGAGAATTAATAAAAACACATGAAGGAGAATAATGTTAAATAAAGAGCAGATATGTATTAGTATCTTCGGTTACTAAGTCCTGTTTACAAATTTATTTTAATATTAATCATTTTGAATTGACCCATGGCTTCCCTGAGTGCCTACAATTATGCTTGTAACAGAGAATTTTATCAGTCAATGTTCGCTGAACCACTGATGAATGCATAATAAAGGAAGAAACTGCATAAAAACTGCATAAAAATGGGGTATGTGGATGCTTCAGTGTTAAGATATCAGTGCTGGTCAATAGTTGCTTTACATGTTATATGAGTTACTGGATCTCAGCTCTGTACAATTACAACTAGAATAAAATACATTTTCACAGAAACAAATTGCTAACTCACACACCATGACGGAAACTTCTTATACTTCCCGGATAGAATTGAATACTGAAAAATAATTCAATATTATGCTCATTATATATGGTGAAATATCTTTGGAAACTTTCTAAGTTGTTCATATCACAATATCTGGAAGTCAGCTTGAAGACTTTCTTTAAATTATTCTCCTGATGGTCTCTCTAATATTTATCAGGCAATAGTAGATTCACTCAGTCATTCATTTTGCAGTATGGCGTGTGTCACACTAAGAATCATGTAGACAAATAAGGTTAATTTTTGTCAACCTACTTGGTTTGCATTTTCCTTGCTAGGATAATTTTACTTTGTATATTATCATCAGTAATTGTGTTGATGCCCATGGCTGTTACAACACACAGCTGGTACTGAAGTGTTCTGCAGAATTGAGGTGGAAAATACACTACTTAGTGATGTGAGTACAATCTCAAGCATAATGTTTTTTGTGACCTCATACAGCTTTTACCAACTTTCCACAATTGAATTTTTAATGTATCTTGTACTCACTCTCCTAAAGGTTGGTTCTGGTAATTTGAACGTCAGGACATATTTTCTTAATTATATTTTAGTGAACAACCATTATGTCAGAAACCAGCTACAATAAAAATGAAGATGTATCTGCTTGCATCATAATTAACATTTTTTCCCATTTCAGTAGTGATTACTTGAACGCGGAATGAAAAAGGTTTGGCTTTGACCCTCCTTTTTTTTTTTTTTTTCCAAATTATTTGTATATTGAATTTTGATTTTGCTTTTAAAACATCATACAGGAGGAATAATCTGCAACGGGGTTCCAATAGTAACTTTTTTTGTTTTGTTTTGCTGAATATTTCAAATTGTCTTTTAAAAAAATTGAAGGATAACATTTTGAAGGGATTTTTTGTTTAGACCAGTGATGATAGTTTTTCTGATGCCATTAACACTTTTAAAATTTCATCTAAAGAAAGAAATCCACAAAATCATCAATAACCTAGACTTTCCCTCCTGTTTTGGTCTCAGACCTTTTATCCCAAGCATCACTGCCAGCAAATGCTTCTTCTTTGGAAAGGCTGTGAAGGTTCAAGCTATGCCAGGGCTATTGGCTACAAGTGGCGAGGGCTGAATTATCTCATGGGTTGGAATATGCGCAGAATATGTCTTACCACAAAGATGTCTCCAAATGAAAACTACACCCAGACATTCCAAGAACAAGTAATTATGAAGGATGTGAACAGCAACCATGCTTGCTTCTGAGTATGCATACTGAGTCTATGAAATACAAATGTTTGTCCTTATGGAATGCTGAAAGTAAGGCCTCAAAGTGGACTTGCTGATATGGAGAGGGGGCACATGGTGAGGTGATATTTGAGCTTATACCCTTTGTAGCTTTCCTACGGATCACGTTTTCTTTACCAAACAACATTTGTATGTATAAACTTAGTGTTTATTTTCAAGGGTGTCTGTGTCTGTGCTCAAGTCAGATATCAACTCAGCTCTATTATTTTTTCCTATGTGAACTGAACTAGTTTTGGGGTGAGAGTTATCGCCCTCTTGCTTGGGAATTAATGATGCGTGAAGGACTTAATAGCCAAACGGTATGCAATCCTCCTGAGGATACTGTGTTGAAATACAAACTGTTTTATTTTGGAAATCTGTTGCACTATGCGAAATGACTGTGCCTAGGGTGTTTCTTCTGTCACTTTAATCTATCACATAAATTAGTTTTTCAGACACTTTAAGTTAGCACAAAAATAGAGCTATCTCATCATGAAAGAGAGCTGACTTTTAGATGACCCTGGGATGCAGAAAAGTAACCTCCCCCCAGACTGCAGCTCTGGGACAGCCCAGTCAAACTGGTATTTAAAGATTCAGTGAAAAGGACATAAGAAAGTACCAAATAGAAAAAATGATGGTGTGCACATGTGATATTTCTGCAAGACAGTGTGACACATTTTCACAAAATAGGAATGTGTCATCAAGCAGCTAATAAATCAGTCTTCTCACTTCTTCTGGCTTGAAAGTGGCATCTGTTAAAATCAGCAGCTCAGTCCTTCCTAACTTCCTACTGAAACAGCAACAAAAAAATCCCAAGACCTGACACCATTCAGAACTAGGATCGAGAATTAGTTGGTTTCCAAAATCTTCAGGAAATTTACAGTAGTCATAAAAGCCACAGTCTAGCAAATGGCACTAAGTTGAGGCATCTATTAGATGATTCCACACAGGCTTCCAGACAAGAAGCAGAACTTTGATCTAGAAAGAAGGAAGGAATCTTGGGATCTGCCCATTGATTTGAATACACCTCCTCTGCCCTTCAGGGTTTTCTATTTGTGGGACACGAAGCTGATCTGACTTTTATTTCATAATCACTATACTCGAAGAGGCTCTCACTAATGCCTTTCCACTCTAGTGCATTTTCTTGGCTATTTATTCTCTCACTGTTTCATAAAACTACTTCACATATTCTCTTCTTTTTTCAATCTCCAGAATCCCCTTACCTCCTCATTTTACATGAGGATCCTTCTTATTTCACAGAAAAAATGGAAATAGTGAGAAGTAACTTTCCACAGGTTTCCATCACAAAACTGATTGATCCATTCATACGCGTGTCCATTTTCTCTCCTTTTTCCTGCAGTATTACAGTGCATGAATTGTTCATCAGGCCCCAGACTCTCTCAGGGACCCGCTTTGCAATTAGTCCTCTTCTCTCTTTTATTGTCGAATTTCTCTCTGCATAAAATTTTCATCTATATGAAAACATGTTATAAGAAATTTTTTCTTTAAATACACATACACACACACACACACACACTTCCTTAATCTCATTTCTTCTCCAGCCACGGTCACATCTCTATGCCCCTATTTAATGAACAGATCTTTGAATGTAGCTGTTTATAACTTTGTCTCCATGTGTCTTCTTTCATTTGCTCTTAATTGCACTCCAATAAAACTAATTCTGTTAAGGTTACCAGTAGGTCTATGTTGCTGAAGGCAAATAATTAACTCTCACTACTGACATTACTCAAGCCTTAATTATTATCCACATAATGAAAAAGCCTTAAAATATGTTAAAATTAACAAATCTGCAAATACCTACAATCTGACAGAACTAAAAGGAGAAATAGACAAATGCATCTTATACTGGGAGATTTTACCCCACCTCTGTCAGTAACTGGGGGTTCAAGTAAAAAAGGAAAAGCAAGTATTTAAAATTCTTAACATCTCCATTCATAAAGAAGACTCAACTGAAATTTTATAGTGTAGAATACAGATTATTTTCAAGGGCACAGGACATTTCTGGGATTTCTCCTCTTATTTCAATATTTCAAGATTATATGTATGAAGCTCAATACATATCTTAATAAACATAAAAGAATGATAACAAACCAGAGTACATATTCATGTCACAGAAAAAATAAGAAATCAATGACAAAAAGATATTTTAAAATATCAAAGAAATACACAGCTAGATAACTCTGAATTGGAAAAAGCAATAAAATGAGAGTTAGAAAATTATTAAGTAATTATGAAAAAAATAGAATGTGTAGAATGCAACTAAGCAATGCTAAGACGTAAATGCTTTGGGTGCATAATTAGAATAGAGTGAGGCTGAAAAAAATTAATGATCTATGTATCTATCTCCAGAATTTAGAAAAAGGACAGCAAGTTAGCCCAAAGAATGTAGACAGAAAGACATAATAAGGACAAGAGCAGAAATCAGAGAGGTAGGAAAAAAATATGCATGGGAGGAAATCAACAAATCCAAAGTGTTGTATTTAAAAAACCCTAATAAATGTCATAAGTCTCTGGAGAGGCTAATCTAAAAAAGAAGAGAAAGGAGAGAAGATGGAGGAAAAAGGGAGAGAAGAGTGGGGAGGGAAGGACAGAGAGAGTGAAAGTGCTCAGATTACCAGTATCAGAAATATAAAGAAGGCACGTCTATCTACATGTGGGTATTTGTGATATAAAACATTTGAGAATAATGTAAATATGAGTATTTGATTCTATGTCAATATTTTAAAATTTTGATAAAATGTTTAAGTTCTTAAGAAAAAAAATAACAGCAGTGCTGACTGACCTAAAATGAATAAAAAATATAAACTTTCATATATAAAACATAAACTGATTCTGACAATCAAAATCATTAAGAGCTGAGTAAACTGAATCTAGCAACGTATAAAAAGAATAATACATCACAACAAAGTGGAGTTTATCCTAAAATGCAAAACTGCCCTAACATTTTGAAATCTAATGTTATTCTTGACATTAACTCAGTGAAAAAAAAAAAAAAAAGAAAGAAAGAAAGAAAAGAAAAGTGTTGCAAACATCTGAAAAAGTACAGAAAAGGCACTTTAGTCATCAGAAAAGCTCTTAACACACTAGGAATAGAACTCTCTAATCTCATAAAGAGTATCTATGGAATTCTATAGAAAAAAATCATGCTTAACGGTGACGTGTTTATAGCTTTCCCATGAGACTGAAAATGTTCCCTTTACATCACTTGTATTTGACATCTTACTAAAGGTCCTTGCAGTGGTATAAGACCAGAAAAAGAGATAATATTTCTGGTGATTGGAAAGGAAGAAATAATTTGAAGACTAGTAACTGAGTGCATAGAAAATCAAAAGAGTAATTTATTAAAATTAAGAGGTAAACCTACCAATAGACCTAGTATCGATATGTAAAGATCATTTGTATTCCTATAGAATGGCAACAAATAACCAATGAAATATTCAAAACATTACTGTTTAATCAGCATCCAAAAGAAAAAAGAACATCAAATATTTAGAAATACATCCAGTGAGAGATTTCTACTTTGTCTAACATGTAGAAAGCTAGAAAAGATGGCTGTCCTAAATTAACAATAAGAAAAATCCAGGTAAATTACAAAGTCATAGATTTTGGGAAGCCCTCTGAGATCTGAGGTCACTGAGTAACAAAGCAGCAGGGAATCCAGCGGGACACTGGCTTCTCGCAAAGGAAAGGGGAGGTGGGGCTGGCCCACCGTAGCAGGCACGGGAGGAAGAGGTGCAGTCACCATCTCAGAAGCAGGTAAGAAGAAATCAGCTAACTCATTGCTGCTAAAGCAAAGTTAGAAGGAAAAAAAAATCCTATACCTCTGAATGATGCGCAGAAAATCATCCTGGGCCCACTATCGCTAGTGATCTCCTGCAGCCAGGGAAGAGACAGGAGCAACTCTCCTGCATAAGAAATGCCACGGATACAAATCAGAGCATGACTGGCATGAAGAAGGAAAGCAGAAAGGCTTAGATTACCTCGCCTGCAAAGCCCAGGCACACAGGTCTACCTAAGTTTGAGGATAAACCCGGACAACAGAGAACAGTCCCATGCCGCCCACCACCAGCCTAGGGAGCGCAGAGGGGAGAGAAAACGGATACGGATTCTCCCTGAGGTGTGGTCACTCAGTGAGGGTTCAGCACAAACACTGGCACCTCAGCCCACAGCCTAAGCTCAGAGCAACGTAGAGAATCCTGAAGCTCTTGTGTGCTGAAAGTTACCATAGCAACCGCAGAATCCAAACTCAGCACAACTTTTGACTACTCAGCACTCCACACAAATAGCCTGAAAGAAGAACAGAAAAATCCCCTTTCTAGGTATAAATGTTTTTTACCTCAATCCTTACTATTATCCTATACACAACGTCTGGGATTCCATCCAAACTCATGAGATGTATAAAAACGTAAAGATAGATAAAAAACAAATTTCTTATGTATAGCACAGGGAACTATACTCAATACTTTGTAATAACCTTTAATGAAAAAGAGTATGAAAACAAATATATGTATGTATATGCATGACTGGGACATTGTGCTGTACACCAGAAATTCACACATTGTAACTGACGGTACTTCAATTAAAAAAAGAAAGAAAGAAAGAAAAAAAAAAACAACCCACTGTGGAGGTACTTTGACCATCAGCAAAACCAGACTTCGGATCACCCAGATGTTAGAACTCTCAGAGAGGGAGTTGAAAATAACTGTGATGACTGTGTTAAAGATTTAGTGGGAAAAGGGGGATATCATGCACAAACAGTTTGGAAATTTCAGCAGAGGGATGAAAATGATATGAGTGAATGGAAAAAAAGTGCATTCCTTCAATAGCTCATAACAGATTTGTCACAGCTGAGGAAATAATCAGTGGATTTGAGGATCTATTAATAGAAATTATTCAAGTTAAAATGCACACACATTCCCGCACACACACAAGGCAGTGGAAAAAAAAAAGAGAGAAAGAAAAGGGCCCCTAAAGACTGAAGAACGATGAGAAATGGTGGCACACACACATCATCCGTGTCCTGGAAACAGAAAAGCAAGGGAATGAGGCAATAAGAAACCGGACAGTTAGCAGTGAAGACTGGTGGTCCCTGAGGGAGTAGAAGCACGTGGCGGGGCGGGGGGGGGGGGGGTCCTTCCTACTTGCCCAGTTTTCTGTTTCAAGACCACAGCAAAGAGTTGGAGTCTGGAGACTGAGGTGGCCATACTTCCCAGGGCAAAACCCTGGAGAGGAGGGAGCTGCACAGAGAGGAGCTTAGGAGATGAGCAGAAGGGAGCCCTGGGGTCTGAGGCCTGGCGGACACGTGTAGGTGTGGGAGCTAACCAAATGCAGGGAAAAACACGGGACATTTCTGGGATTTTTTTCTCTTATTTTCTTACGGAAATGTCCTACATTCTCAGGCCCCCAAGACGTCCGATTTGTCTTAACCCTAGTCCGCGTACTGGGGAGTGGACCGGGGGGCCCCTCAGGGCAGAAGGCCATTAAGGTGTGGATCTTACCCCCTGGCTTTCCCTTCTCTCAAAGTCCCTCTGATTTCTGCCTTCTATTCATCACTCTCCAGTACCTTCAAATAGTTGCTTTTTATATTTTGTCTTAAGTTTTTTTTTTTCCATTTGTTTGTCATTTTTTGTCATTTTTTCATCATTTTCATCATTTTTGTCAGCAGAAGGGTTGATTTGACACGTTACTCTGCCATTATGGAATTTTGAAGTCCCTGCCCTTGAAAATGCTTAAAACACTGACTGAATTTGTTTTCTGCCATTAGACCATTATTGCCAAGTTATTTACTGTCGAGTGATTTGATCAAGTTGGCACCCAGTGGCATATCCACTGTTGTCATTCACTTGTTTGTTTTCAGGAGGCTTTAAGTAAACAAGTGGGACTCACTCAAGGACTGCCTCTAATTTAGAAGCTTTCAGCCAACACCAGGGGCATTGTTGAGGCTCCTAGAGTTTTGCAACTGCACAAACACTAAATGAAAAATTTGACTGCATTTCTTGTTGGCAAGAGCTGAAGTTTTTATATTCTTGGGAAAACTGTTGGGAGAATTTCCCAACATTCAGTACTTCCAGCAATTGTGCTTCCTCTGCTCTGGAAAGTTCCTACCTAAAAAGTAAAGGCTCTCTAGCCTCTCCTTTTCCGTTCACATAAGAATACCGTGATGAATCTCAGAACCCTTTATATGTACAAAAAGGATGTGTAATACTGGATGAGAATTTCATTTATTTACTTTGTAGATCTTAAGTGCCTGCTCTACATCAGGAACCACAGTAAAATTTATAATGTATTTGTATATATGTCCTCTTGATTAAGGATATCATTTTAGATATCAAGAATTTCATTACTCTTAACAGGTCGTACACCTATTGTGAATCTCTGTATTAAATCACTAAAAAAAATAACCCTTCCATATATGCAAAAATTCTTCATGACATCTACAGATATAAAAGCTATTGAGAGTTATGAAATCCTAGATTTTCACACTGAGTTAGGAATAATCTTGTAATAAGAAAGTGGCAGCCAGTTTTTAAATAAAGAAGAATGAAAAAGTTTGGATAAGTTGTACACTTTCCCCAAATGTCCAAATTCTTTCCACTAGCTTTCATTTTGCAGGAATTTAGCTCATCGGTGTAGGGAAGTAGAATTTGCCACCCCTAAATGGGTCTCCCTGGCATGAGAATTAATTTAGTCTAATTTATTTTCAAGAAATAAAACTCAGAAGTTTGTCTTGTTACTACCCCCCAACTACCTAAAAGAATTTAGATAAAGGACCCTTTCTCAGAATAGATCAACCACCAGAGATATCTGCAAAGAGTACGAGCTAGGTGTGTTTGAGGTACTGGAACTCAGCAGGGACTAGAGATCAGAGTCCTTTCTATGTCCTATTGTCTCTGCTTGGCCCAGCAAACATTTGGCCAAACATTTGATATTCCATCATGTGAATTGCCTTCCTCCTCTTTGAAGTCCCAAACCACTACCCCAACATCCTCTTTTGTCTTTGGTGAGGATTTCAGCCGCTTTGAGTAGTTACTCAGTCTCTCAAGAAATTTCTCTTAGAGCTCTCTGACACCAGATAGTAGACAAAAATCTGCATTCTTACTTAGAGAAAAAATGTGAGCATGTATTAGCATTTTGGAGCTTCTTGGTGGAATGAAAAAGTCAGCATATGTATAGATGAATACAAAAATGTCTGATCCATCCCATGAGGTAGGCAGAACAATGACCCCAAAAGATATCTGCGTCCAAATTCCTAGAACCTGTTAGCATGTTATCTCACCTAGTAAAAGAGACTTTGCGTGTCTGATTAAATTAAGAATTTGGGGATAGGGAAAGTAGCCTGAATTGTTCAGGTGAGTATAGTGTAATCACAAGGCTGCTTATAAAAGGAAGAGGAGGCAAGGAAGTTGGTATCACAGTGAAGCAGCTGGAGAAAGCCTTGACCAGCCACTGCTGGCTATGCAGGTAGCAGAAGCAGCCAGGACCCAAGGAATTCAGGAGGTCTTGAAGCTGGAAAAGCCAAGGAACAGATTCTGCTCTAGGACCTCCAGAAGGAACACAGTCCTGCCACTGTCTCTCTTTCAGCCCAGTACAACCTTTTTCAAACTTCTGATCTCCAGATGGCTGAGATAAATGTATGTTTGTGTAAACCACCAAATTTGTGGCAACTTGTTACAGCAGCTATAGAAAACTCATACACTCTACTGCCAGAGCAAGCTGCAGAAAAAGATTTCACCTTGTCAAAAAAGGCAGTGAGAAGGATTGATAGATTCATTCAATTTTGATTTTTCAGGACCATTTAAAGAGGTTGAATACTTCAAACTTTAGGCCAGTTTGATTTTGTCCTAGCTAATAAATTTATATTATTTTTTGCATTTCCCTAGGATTAAGAGATCAGGTGACCTTAACCTCAGAAAAACAAGATTCCTGAAGGAGTCTTGATTTCAATACTAGAAAGGAAAACGCAAAACTTTGAGTCTTGGTAGTGGTTGATTTTTTTTTTTTTTTCCATTTGGTTATAGCTTGTTTCTCCAAGCACACTGACACTGTGAAATCACTTAGCAAGTTTAAATGAAGTATGAAATAACATTGAGAATGGCCAGCTGCGCTCGCTTGGATAGAAAGGGCTATACTTTGAACTGCTGTTTGCAGTGCTGCCAAACAAAAATACTAACATAAAATGCAGCTGCTGTTTCCAGCTAAAATCTGGCAAATAATTCAGCTGGAACTAACAGTCAAATATTTAGATTGAGATTTGATTGACTCATAAGGGCAGCAGCTGGATTTAAATAAATTCTTTACCTTTCTCAAGCATCTGAGAAACATGAGGACAGCTTATTCAACATAAAATGCAACATGGAGATGGTTTTACTGGTGATTCCCTCCCAAATGTTTTTGGTACAGAACCCTGATTATGTTTATATGATTCAGAAATATGTGGTCCCATCCCTCCCAGGGGAGGCCTCTAGTTAGTTTAAATCAACCCCAGCATTGTTTTGCTGGTAACTATTTTTGGTCCAGGAATAGCCCCTGAAGTTAGTCACTATATGCCACTCATTCCTGATTGCCACTAAGGGTTATTGTGACAGCAAGAGGAACCAGCTTTAGATAAAACTGATTAAAATGACAGCATTGCTTTTTCCAATTGCCTTCCCTCACACTCCCTACGCTCCTCATGCCTCAAACTTCCTTGCTTCTTTATTCTTTGGACCATACATAGCCCAACCCCTTGTCTTTGGAAAGGCCCATCTAAGACTTGTTCTCATCTCCTTGCTTGGCTGCCTTGTGAATAAAACCTCTCTTTGCTGCAAAGCTTGATATCTCAGCATTTTGGCTTGCCAAGTGTCAGGCAAAATGAATCTAGTTTGGTTAACACTACTGCCCTTGGGGAGACTCCCCCATCCAGGCACCCTAAGGACACTGATTCTCCTGGTTGTGCCCATCTGAGCTCTTCTTAGGAAGGTTATTCGAAGGCTACAATTTCTCCTGTACCACCAAGTACTCTGTCTTCAGCAGACTGAGAAAAAAGATACACACCCTCAGTTTCCTTACAGATGCAGGCTCTTAGCAAAAGTGCGCACATCTCCACCCTTACTAAGGTTTGTGAAATGTCAAGAAATAGACTTCTCAGAGGTCACACCACTAGGTTTGAGATTAACCTGATAACTTGGGAGCAATTTAGCATATACAATCATAGCCTCATGACCACGTTACTCCCACTCCCAAGATGCCACCCCCTGGGGATCTTTTAAGAATCTGCCTCACCTCTGACTCCCCATATGTGGTAGACAAAATAATGGACTCCCAAAGATACCTACGTTTTATCCCTGAAACCTGTGCATTTATCACTTTACATGGCCAAAGGGTTATGATTGAATTAAGGATCTTGCTTTGGGAAGATTATTCTGGATTATCTTATCAACCCAGTGTAATCACAAGGATCTTTGTGAGTGAGAGGATGAGGAAGAAGAGTCAGGGTTAGAGAAAAAGATGTAATTATGGGAACAGAAGTTGAGCGGTATGAGAAAGGGTCCACAGGCCAAGGATGCAGGTGGCCTTCAAAGATGGGAAAAGCAAGGAAATAATAGATTCAGCTATCAAAACTTCAGAAGGAATTCAGCCCTTTTGACACCTTGATTTTAGTCTAGAAAGATCCATTTCAGGCTTATGACCTCCAGAATGATGAGATAATAAATTTGTCTTAAGTCACTAAATTTGTAATTAATGAGGAAACCAAGACATCAAGTTCCATTGCTATTTCAGGTCCACAAATCATGGCCCTATCTCGTCTTTTTGACTGAGCACACCAGGGGTATGTTCTTTTTTTCCTGAAAAGCTTCATGAAGACCAGAAGGGCCCTCAGGATTTTCCTCCCATAGATTCTGACCCAGGAGTGTAGAGAACACCAAGCTGCTCTCCATCACGTGCTGGTGGAGGCTGGCTCAAACAAGGACTTCTCTGTTCCTAGCCATGAGGCTAAAACTGGTGGTTCTCCACTTGGCTACACTGGAGAAAGCTTTTTAAGCTTTGCAGCACCTGGGAAACTATTGAAAGCTCAGGAAGCCCCAGGTTGCATCCCCTACCAGTAAAATCAACACAGTAGGGGCGCAATCCTAGCATAAGCATGGTTTAACTCCCCCTAGGTGATTTCAGGGTGACGCCAATCTTGAGTAGCATGAAGCTAAACAATTTTTCCTCACTGGTTGAGAAGTGGTTATGAATCAAAATAGGAATTTAGCTGTCCTTTACCATATGGAATAGTCTCAATGTCTCAAAGTTCTTTTTCCACTCCCTGCAAAATGCACCCCAAATTTCTCCAGCATTTGGTAGCAAAAACATGAACCCCAAATGCAGCCTAATAGCGCAGGTTGAGTTGGATCCTGGCACAGGAAAAGAACATTAGTGGAAAAACTGGTGACATCCAAATAACATCTGGAACATATTTGACTTTAGTGTACCCAAAGTGCTAATGTACCATAGATACGTAAGATTAGGGAAAACTAGGTGACAGGTATATGGAAGTCTGTACTACATTTATTACCTCTGTGTAAACCTAAAATTACTCCAAAATAAAAAGTGTAATTGAAAACAAAGCTTGAACTAATTGCCTCATGCTGGCAGCCAAAACCCATTTCAGATCTTAACCCACTGGAATAAGCAAACACCTTGAATGTGTCTGGACATGTCTACCATCAATGGCCACTCCACCTCATAAAAGGATTCTGACTTCTTAAGAAATTGTATATCTCTAGAGGCTGAGTTAACTAACAGTTTAAATTTGTGTTTTTATAGGAGTTTTTCAGGTTAGTTTAGCAAAGTCGTATGCTGCTGCTTAAATCAAATCATCTGCTTAGAATCCTTCACAACAAAACATTTATGCTCACAACACTTGTAATTGTGGAATCTCTTTAGCTTTCTGTTAATTCTTCAAGAGCACAGCAAGCATAGGTCCGGTCCGTCGTCATCCCTTGCCATCATTCTGTCAGCAGGTAGACTGTCAGCAGTGGGATGTTATTCTGCTTGTTTCCAAAGTATGCTTCTCCCTGATAGTCTGACTGTACTTGTTGTCACATTAAGGAGGAGGAGGAGGAGGCGGAGGCGGAGGAGGAGGAGAAGTGGGAGGAGGAGGAGTGGGAGGAGGAGGAGTGAGAGGAGGAGGAGGAGAAGAAGGGAAAGAAGGGGAAGGAGGAGGAAAAGAGAGAGGAAAGAAAAGAAAAAAAAAACACAGTCAATTCAGAGGCCTGGGAAGTTCAATGGTCCATCAATAAGATGACAGCAGGTTTCAGGAAGCACATCACAGCATGGACATCCCTGTCCCCAGTTTCCCATTCATGGCATTTGTCAGTGCTGAGATGTCCACACTTCCTTCCACCCAATGGTCCCATTCAGTTTCTCTGGGGAAGGAGACCCGACACTCATTCCCTGACACACAAGCACCCTCACTGTTGTGGAGAGGAGTCCAAGTCTCCCTCCTGCTACTCTTCTTAGGAGTATCTACTCTTCTAGGATTCTGGCTACCTCATTACATTTCACTGATATCTGTTGGAATTTGGGGATCACCTATGGGAGGCGTCATTCAAAACTTTGCTTGTTGAGATACTCCATAGAAAATAACATTTAATATCTTAAATGCTGCCTTTCATGAAAACAATTCTAACCCAAGTGCAATTTGATTTAGCAAATAAAAATACAGGACATCCAGATAAACTGGAATATCAAAAAAAATTTTTTTGAGAATCATGTCATACTGATGCTAAAAAATTACTAGTTACTTATCTGAAATTCCAATTTAACTGGGTATCCTGTATTCCATCTGGTGATTCTAAGAGTGAGCCAAGGAATAGCTTTCAGTGTAGACAAATACTGAGGGTGCAATACTCTATGGCCTAAAATGGTGTAGGGAGCTGTCCTTTCCAAGAAGTCAAGAACAGGTAAGTGACTCTTATCTTTGATAACGACATATATGACCATGTTTTTTCTTCCTCCCGTACTTTCCACAATGCCTTTCCATTGTATAATTTATTTTTGATGTTTATAAGAGTACTATATTTAGCAATTCTGAAGAATAATGAAATTGCTTTTTGCATCCCGGGAAGACTTTCCAGGAGAGAGAGAAGCATAGTGCCAATCAATAGGTGGTATCAAAAGAGCACAATCCACACTTTGATTTAAAAATAAGGTGATGTTATCCACAAGCCCTCCTTGGTGAAATATATATGCCATAGAGAAACATTTCTCTTGCATCCCAGAACTAAATTATTCCTTAAAAGTGATTTGCCTACAGTTTGCTGTGAGAGAAAATGCCATTTTCATGATTGTTATAAAAAATTATCATTGAAAAACAGGTCATCACATTTGGCTGCAGGAGATTACTATTTACTTTCTTTTCACTTCAAACTTCACAACATGAGTTTTCTGAGTTTTTTTTGATAAGAGTCTGAAATTAGTACTTTGTAGCTGACATATATCTTTATACTGGAAGTTTAAACAAATGCCTCCATTTGAGTTTAAATTATTTTTGCTGATATTTTTTCTGTTAGGTTATAGAGAACCGAACTCTTCTTTGTTATGTTTAAGAAGCTTTATATCTGTTCATGACAGTGAACAAGTTTTTTTCCATTCCATTTGAAATGTACATAAATAAAGATTAAGAAAAGATAAATATAAAATTACCTTCCCAAACAATCTTCACTGTACCCACCAGATTACATCTTTCCAGCTTTCTAATATTCTGGAACATTATGTCTAGACTCCTGTATCATTAAGTTTTTATTCCAAAATTTACTTCTCAGAACTTTGTTAAAATGTATCAAAATGTAAAGTTATATTTCTCACCAGCAACCACTTTCTATCATTTTTGCCCTCTTTTTTTTTATTATGTTTTTACAAAAATAGTGTCCAGCCCAAACTGTAAGACATTTAAATTCACTAGGATAAACAATCAATCTGCATTTTCCATTTTGACTTTGATTATCTACACTCATGTTTATTCTGGTAAATAATGTCTACATGAAATCACCATGAGTGCTTAGGTCTAATTCTTTATTTCCCTGTGAATCACCAAGCAGCCTTCTTCCTAACAGGCTAAATCTGGGCAACCAAGTTGGAAGAATAAATGCTAGCATAATGACAAAATAAATGAACAATATTTAAACAATAATTATAACAACAAATTCCCTGATTTCTATAAAAATTTTCAGTTAGTCCAGGCTTTTCCATCTATACTTCATTAGATATTGATAAGCACCCTATAAAACAAGCAGTTGACCATTATTATTTCATTTAATACATGAAGACACAGTCTCAGAGTGGTTAATGGCTTGTGTCTGACGTTATAACATTAGTGAGAGATGGGCAGAGCCAGGACCAGTGCTCATTAATTTTTGAACACCAGTCCATGTTCTCTTTGGTATTTGCAGGGAAAATAATTCTCAAGCTATAAGGAAACGCATAGATACAACTTGAGGCTAGGAAGAAACCTGCTGCAATCTACCTGGATAAGAAGCATGATGAGAAAATATTCTGTTATGCAACTCTTAAAAATTGGAGCCATGATATTTTGAGTAAAGCCTCAGAGTTAACCCTAAGCCTAAGAATCCACACGTTACATAGCAGCAGGCACTGACAACAGTGACCAGAGCCACCAACACAAAGATGCATTTTACAGAGGCACAGTATGGGATGTCTGCTTCCAACACTGGCTCCTCCAAATTCTCTGTATCCAAAATGACTCTTGCTTTCCTCAGAATTCCACAGCACACAGCATTCCTCTTAGGGCACACACATGCTATATTTCAATAGCTTGTGACTAGCTGCACCTCTGAGTTGTGTGTTGAGCTTTTGAAACAATACACATTCCTGGTATCCACAGCATATCAAATCAGATTCTCAGAAAGTAGAGACAAGAAAATATTAGCAAACTAAATCCAACAGTACATTAACAGGACCATACACTATGATCAGTGGGATTTATCCCAGGGACCAAAGATTTTTCAATATCCATAAATCAATCAATGTGAGACACCACATTAACAGATTAAAGAATAAAAACCATATGATCATCTCAATAGATACAGTAACACTTTTGACAGAAGTCAACATCCATTTGTGATTAAAAACTCTCCAGAAAGTGGGCTTCGAGGGAACATATCTCAACATAATAAAGGCCATAGATGACAAACCCACAGCTAACATCATACTTAGTGGTAGAAAGCTGAAAGCATTTCCTCTAACATCAAGAACAAGATGAGGATTCTCACTCTTGCCACCTTTTTCCAGCATAGTTTTGGAAGTCATAGCCACAGCAATCAGACAAGAAAAAGAAATAACAAGAATCCAAGTGGGAAAGGAAGAAGTAAAACTGTCACTGTTTGCAGATGACATAAAATTACACATAGAAAATCCTAAGTACACCACCAGAAAACTGCTAGAGCCCATCAATGATGTCAGTCAAGTTGCAGGATACGAAATTAATACAAAGACCTTCATATTTTTTAAAAGGTTCTCAGGCAACTCTGATGCATAGTTAGGTTTATACAAGGCTACTCCCTGAATGTGCAAACTAATAATTACTTTCACGTAACATTTATCAAGCACCTTCTATATGTGAGGTACAGAAAAGGGAACTGAAAAAGGCAATAGAACGTTTCTTCAAAGGGCTCTTAGGAAACAGAAACCTGTAAGTAAATGCAGTATAAATGTGACAGTGATGCAACTTCTATGGTAACAACTAAACAATAGATACTGCATGTGAGAACTACAGTGGCCCCCCTGTGGAGTGACAGCTGGGTGGGGTCCACACTTACTCTTCTCCATAGTTCACATCACACTTGATGCCATGCGGGAGTAAACATTCAATAACCCTGTCACTTGGGATGATTAATGGCCTCGTAATGTTCTTTTTCAGACCTGACTTTTATTTTTCTTTTCTTTTCTTTTTTAGCTTGTCAGGCAAGCATTTATTTTTTTATTTTATTTTATTTATTTAAATTTTTTACATTTTTATTGATTTATAATCATTTTACAATGTATCAGATTCCAGTGTAGAGCACAATTTTTCAGTTATACATGAACATATATATATATATTCATTGTCACATTTTTTTCTCTGAGAGCTACCATAAGATCTTGTATATATTTATTTCCCTGTACTATACAGTATAATCTTGTTTATCGATTCTACAGTTTTGAAATCCCGTCTATCCCTTCCCACCCTCCACCCCCTTGGCACCACTAGTTTGTATTCTATGTCTATGAGTCTGTTTCTGTTTTGTATTTATGCTTTGTTTGATTGTTTTTTTTTGTTTGTTTGTTTGTTTGTTTTTAGATTCCACATATGAGTGATCTCATATGGTATTTTTCTTTCTCTTTCTGGCTCACTTCACTTAGAATGACATTCTCCAGGAGCATCCATGTTGCTGCAAATGGCGTAATGTTGTTGGTTTTTATGGCTGAATAGTATTCCATTGTATAAATATACCACATCTTCTTTATCTGGTCATCCTGACTTTTATTTTTCTTAAGCTTAATTCCATGTTCAAAGTATAAGACTTTTTTAAAAAAAAATAAGAAACAAAGAGGCAAAGCTCTTTCTCACCCACATCCTAGTCTCAATTCCTGTTCCAGAGACAAACTCTCCACTCCTTTAGATGTCTTATCTGCTCTTTACCTCCAGGCTTTCAAATAACCTGCAACTACTGTATCTCTTAAGTTTAGGTTTAGATCTCACCTATTTGTTTCTGTACACGATTCTCCTTTTGAATCAATCACATGTTCCCCTCGCATCTTTGATACAATAATACACACTATTTGTTAAATCAGTATGCAGTGTTTGTATTATTATACCATGTGGACATTATTTAAAAAGCAAGCTTTAATTCTAAATTAGTGTGCATTGTAAAATAGTTTTTGATGGTAATAATTGCCTTTTTAAAAATAAATTCATTTATTTATGTTTTCCCTTTAATCAGTGTACAAATGTACAGATTCCTGCAAAAACATAAGGAAATAAAATCATCAAAAAGCAAGGTAAGAGGGGAAGGGTAGAGTTCAGGTGGTAAAGTGCATGCATACTTAGCATGTTGAGGTCCTGGGTTTAATCCCCAGTACTTCCTCTGAGAATAAATATCATAAGTAAACCTAATTACTCACCTCCACAAAAAAAAAAAAAAATAGTAAAGTCACCCTTAAATTATTTAGCTTTATATATACATACATAGTTTGTATACACATATATATTTTTCTACTTATATTATATATATTTGTATGTTTGTGTGTATGTGTGAGTAGATAGCTACATAAATGAACTATTTATTCAGTCACACATTTAGCAGCTCAAGCCTAAAATTTCTTTTATCATGGTTATTCCTTGTAACCAAACACATCAGGCAAACTATGCATCCATTCTTTTTTTGAAGACAGCTCTCCTGGACCCCATGGTCCTTCTACTTTATGTTGATCTGTTTGCCCTGAGGCTTGCCATGCAGGTGTGCACATACATATGATCCTGGCTGTGTTACCTTCCTGTCTTTCTCTGTCTTGACTGATCCCTCTCCTTCAGTGAGTGTTCTTCCTATACCTTCTGAAAAGGCAGACACATCTGAACACCTGTATTCTACTTCCACATCTGACTGATGATTTAGATTGGGATAGAAGTCTAAGTTAGAAGTAATCTCTTCCATTTTGAAAACATTACTTCTTTATCATTTGCTCATTTGTTGCTATTTAGAAATCTGATACCCAATTTTATGAAAGTTACCAGTTTTTTTTTAATCTTTTCTCTGGAATTTGAATCTTGTTGGTACCAGGTGTCACTGGGCATTCACTGTACTGAGAATTTGCTAGAAAATGAATCATTTGAGCAGGTTAGATAAAACCAGTAATGTTCATATACCTCCACTTCCCTCCTCAAGATTCAGATTTCACTGCCTGAGTGAGGCCTGGGCACCATTTTTTAAAGTTCCCGAGTAATTCCATTGTACACTGTATAGCCGGGGTTGAGAAGCACCACTCTCTATCAGTGGTTTTCAAACTTTAATGTGCATATGGATTGGATTTTACCAGGATTGATCTGACTGAAATAAAGGTTTTTGACTCAGCAGAGCAAGGAGACGCCTGAGAATTGGCATTTCTAACAAGTGTCCAAGTGGTACCCATGCCAATGATGGCGGGACACTGACTCTGGACACACTGGGTGTGAAAATTCTTCCCCTAAAGCTTATTAAGAAAGAAGTACCCTGGGCTCCAGACAACATAAATCAGGATCTGCTTTTTTATTCTGATCTCCTGCTGATTTTTATGCATATTAATGTTTGAGACACTTTGTTCTAAAGGAACTACCTTAGAAATAAAGAAGAAATAATTCAGGGTGGACTGACTCCTAACATAGTAATACAGTTTAATTAAGCAACAGAACTTAAACTTCATTGGGTCTGGCTTAAAAAAATATCCTGTAGCGGGGAGGCTGTGAATGTGTGGAGGCAGGGGTGGTATATGGGAAATGCCTGTACCTTCTGCTCAATTTTTCTGCCAATCTGAAACTGCTTTAAAAAATAAAGTCTGTCCAAAAAATCCAATTAAGGGCATGGATGGTGGTTACAAGTAACAATACTTACAATTTGTGGATCATGTTTTTTCCTTTCTTCTGAGAGTCCACTCAGGACTATGGACACTTTCTCTGGGCAGGGAAATGCACAAAAAGAGATTACACACAAAGGTTTGCTTTCAGTCAGGGATTCATGGGTCCCCTGATGGTTATGATACCTCCAGATTAAGAATTCCAAGACAATAAGTTTTTATGCATTTATTTCACTCAACAAATGTTTGTTGAGTATCTATGACATACCAGGAGCACTGTTTTAGGCTTAGGGGATTTACCTGTGAAGAAATGAAAAAACTAGTCCTTTGGGAACTTACAGTCTTGTGGATAACAAATAAACATACAGAGATAAACATAGCAGTTAGGTAAATTACCTAAGCATGATATTATAAAGTGTTCAGTGTTGTGGAGTAAAGAAGGGGCCAGTAGGGGAGAAGAAATCTCACACCTGAGGTCTAAGGGCTTTGTGGATATGACACTATTTTAAATAAGGGACTCAGGGCAGGTGTCTCTGAGAAAGTGCCATTTAAGCAAACACTTATCAGAGGTAAGAGAGTTAGGTCATGGACGTGTTGAGAAGAAGGATGTTTCAAGTAGAGAAACAGCCTATGACAATGTACTAAGGTGGAGCCTGGCTGGTGAGTGTGAGGAACAGCATGGAGGTCGGTGTGGCCAGAGCAGAGTTGGTGAGAAGGAGAGAAGAAGGGGAGAGACTGGAAAGATGAAACCCCATGAGAGAGCTTCATCATGCCTTTGGCTTTTACTCTGGGTGAAACAGGGATCCATTAGAAGGTTTTGAACGCAAGGATCACCTGACTCTTAAAAGCAGTAATGAGGTAGTTGCGTTGAACAATAAATGTAGGGGAGAGGGTAGGGCATGAGTGAAAGCAAGAGATCTAGCAGATGAGTTGCTGATGGCCCAGGGAGGGCAGTAGCGATAGAGGTGCTGAGAAGTTGTGAAACTCAACATTGTGCTGAAGGTGGGGCCAAAAGGATTTCTTTTATTTTTTTTAAATAGCAGGTTTATTGAGATATTATGCACATACCATAGAGCTCGTTCTTCTAAAGTGTACACTTCAGTGACTTTTAGTATGTGCACACATTTATGCATCAGTCCTCACTAATTCCAGAACAATTCCACAAGACAAAATTTTTTTCAACTTTTTCAGATATTATTTTTGACTTCCTTTGTTTTAAAATAATTTTTAAAAGTAAAAAGAAAATAATACCAAAAAGGAAAGAAAAGAAATGTCATTTTGTTTCCAATGCACCTGTTTTGAGAGGAACAGAAGTGGAAATGGTGTAATGACCAAAAATATGCAATAGGAATGACTACCTCAGTGTCAACTCTGCTCAATTTGTAGTTATACCTAGGTGCCTGTGTGGGGCATAATTCACAGGACTCATTTAAAGTGCATGTGACATGGTCATGAAATGAGACAGAGGTGGCGTACACTCAAAGCTTGGCCTAGAGACTTCCTTGGATCAGAAAATAGAGCACCTATGAGTGTGTCACAATGGAGTGCCTCACTTGCTATCATGTGTACCGTCTAGAACAACAATATCATGTATACCACTTCAAAGCTATAGAAGATGAAAAGTACCACTGCCTTTAATGGATGTTGCACTTTGACAATTTATATCCCAAGGGAATTCTAATTCATAAAGATATACGCACCCCAATGTTCATAATAGCCAAGATAAGGAAACAACCTAAATGTCCATCAACAGATGACTGGATAAAGATATATACATAATGCAATACTACTTAGTCATGAACAGTAATAAAACAATGTCATTCGTAGCTACATGGATGGACTTAGATATCATCATTCTAAGTGAAGTAAGCCAGAAAGAGAAAGAAAAATATCATATGATATCACTCATTTGTGGAATCTGAAAAAAAAATGAAAAAAAAAAAGGATGCTAATGAATTCACCTACAAAACAGAAATGGACTCACAGACACAGCAAACAATCTTATGGTTGCCAGGGGAAAGGAGGTGGGAAGGGATAAATTTGGGAGTTTGAGATTTGCAAATGTTAGCCACTATACGTAAAAGTAGATAAAAAACAAACGAATTTCTTCTGTATAGCACAGGGAACCATATTCAATATCTTGTAATAACCTTTAATGGAAAATAATATAAAAGTGAATATATGTATGCATATGCATGGCTGGGACATTGTGCTGTACACCAGAAACTGACATATTATAACTGTACTTCAGTAAAAAAAAAAAATATATATATATATATTTCCAACACTGATCTGATCACTAACTATGCTATCTTAGACCCACATTTTAATCTTCCTTAGTTTCAGTGGCTCCCTGACAAATTCCATGTTGGATCTGAGCTGATGTCTGACCCAGGCTTGCAGAAGCCCAGGGCGCAGCCTGTTGCGCAGAGCAGCATGATAACTTCACCCAATTGGTGCAGGTTTTGTTGCGATGTTAGTAGCACTGAGTAAAGAACAACTGGGCAAAAACACCACTAATTTTAGAATTCTCAGTATGTGTAAGAAAATGAATGTTGGGGTTTTCCTGGACAAAGATTGCATGAAAGTTCATTACAAAATTATTAATATTTGAAAAACCATATTGAAGAAGGCAGAAAGTATATCTGTGGTAACAACCAACAGAACTCCAATAAAATCCCCATTATTTAAACCCAAATTTCATCCACAGCAATATGTATCTCAGAAGGAAAACAGTCTCAAAATTAATCATTTATAGAACCTTTCATCTCATCACAAATGGACTGAACATCAAAATGCAATAAATAGCAATCAGCCTTTTTTCAAGGCATATATTAAAAATATAATAAAAAGAAATCACATCTTTGGGAGAATTTCAGTTAGGAACAGCTGAGAAACTCAACTGTAGGGGATTATTTCAGCTGAAACCAGTGAATTCTTTATAAAGACCTGGATAGTATTTATCAAACACTCTGGATAACTACTGAGATCCAAAATTACGTTAAAAACAAAACTTAAGAGGTCCATGACCATAAACTTATGATTTTATCCAGTTCCCAATGATTAAAATCATAATTATTTTCTACTTTTGAACAAAATGTTGGTGAAGTTCCCTGTGTCTCCATTAGTAGTAGACAATGGCAAAGAAACTAGAGTTAATTACTTGTGGTTAATTATCAGTAGAACTGCTTTCTCTAACCAACACCAATTTTTATGGATGCCATTTGTAGGCATTGAGTAGGAGAAAGACAAGTAAATGAAGGGGAAGAAAGGAGAAGAAAAATTAAAAGGGAAAATGGATAAACATAAACATTAAAAAAAAGAAACAATGAGTGAAAAACAAAATGAGAGGACAAGAATTTAAAGAAAGAAATGTTAAAAGTGAGCAGGTTTAGGGAGATCCCACAATTATGCCCAAGACTTATTCAGTGCCTTTATTATATATTTTATTACATCTACTTCTTACAATATAGCTGGATTTCATTGGAATTGTGATTATATGTGCAGCACTATAGGATAACAACAAGATATATCCCAGACTGGAATTAGGTAACTGTCTGTGAAAAAAACTGTCTGATATAATGGGGTATAAGGAATCCAGTCACCTAAATGTCGAAGTGACTCACACTTAAGTAATAATGAATAAGAACATGCCCAAGAAGCAAGATAAATTGTCTTTATTCTAACTGTGTTGATGTAGAAGAAAGACTGGAGCACAAATGGTAACAACAAATTCTTATTCTTTTTGTTTTACTCTGTATTAAGAAAGATGGTATTAGAAAAAAAAAAAGAGTGGTATCAAGTTGGAGGCTTAAAAGAGGGAGCCCTAGAATGTTTTTGCCTCTAGTCTACACACGGCTAGGCAAAGGATAATCTGCAGGGAGGATTCAAAGCCATGTCTGTTAGGTAGACATACTGCCTTGGTGACAATGCTCTAAGAGGCTATGACAGCAGAATGGCACAATTTATTAACACTCTGCATTCACCAACAACCTCATCATTGCTAAATGATATCTCACACAGGTTAATCTCTAAGGAGAGATTATGTTGACTGGTAGACTGTAAGGTGTGGTCTCTTTGACACTCTACTTTTCTGTACAAATTACTAAATTGTCTTTGTGGGTTCTGTATTAATCTATTATAACAATGATTAGAGAACCTAAATTACTCTGAATACCTGACAAAATCAAGCTTCTAAAACCACAAATATGAAGACTCGTCCCATGAGCATGGTGACCACAACTATATACTACCATCTCTGCAGTGCTCCGTGGTGGCCAACAAACCTTCCTAAGGAAACAGCAGATCATTCCATTGTAACCACAATGTCTAAGTTCCATGAGTCTTTTTTGAAGTCTACCCAAAGCTTCCATCTAAAAACTATGAAAAATGTTACCACATCTCTGAGTAATGAAACTACAAATAAAGTTGGATCACTTACATAAAGTACATATTTGAGAGGAGGAAGATGTGGAAAGCTTCTCATTTGTCCTTATGCAACTATAGCAAACAGAAAACAAGCCATTGGGAAATAATTTCCCTTTCTTCTTAATCTCCTTTAGTTTATATGACTTAGGAGAGGCCCATAAAATCACAATCTCCGTTTCTAAAATGTTCCATCTGTTCCTGCCTCTTATTCGCCGGCTTGAAGACTAAATCCTTTTGCCTCCCAATTATCCTCAGTATCCAAGTGCAATGATGGCAAAGGAAGTGGTGGAAGAGAAGATGTAGAGCTAAGAGATTTTTAATTGAGTTTTCATCAAAGTACATCTAGTAAGAAATAGATACAGAGAGAGGTGCACAAAATCTAGATAATATCACTGGGGTTTCATAATTTTCCAGTTTCATTTGCGTATGTTGACTTCCAGATGAACGTGTTCCTTTGTACAATGGTTTTCTCCTACGTACGGACATCTACATATATTGACCAAGATAAATAAGAGGGAGGGGGCCTAACATATATGGGGGATCCACTCTGTGTCAGGAATTATATTACATAATTTAATTTAATCTTCCCCACAAGCATTCTCATTTTAAGCATGAGGGAGATAAGTCTTACGGATTCCAAGTCAAATGGCCAAGATTACATGAACCAGACAAGTAGTAGGGTTGGGAATTAGAACAGAAACTCTGATTTTGTGACCCATGCTGTTTCCACTATACCGCCCTGCCCCAACTAATGAGCGAAAAATTTCTGCAGTAGTAAGACGCTCAGGACTCCGTAATTAGACACATTTGAGTATGAGTATCAGACCTGCCATTTTTCTAAGTGTGGTTTTAGGCCAGTCACCTTTCTGAATCTGTTTCCTCTTCTGTAAAATTTATATAATAATGACACCTGTCACAGAGATTGGTTGTGATGATTGCGATGTAAGGTATTTCAACTGTTTAGCATATTAGTTACATACATAATAATATAGGCCATTTATTCAGAAATATCATTAAATAAAGAAACCTACAATAGAATCTTGTTAGGGGGCCCCATAGCACTGAAACTCTGAATGTTAAATTTTATAATCAATGCTAATTGGTTGAGACCAGAATTATATCCAAGATACTTTGGAGGGAAAACATTTCTACGGGCCAGAAGCAGGAATGTTATACTACTTTCTCAGTTTCTTTACTTGTGGATGGTGTGGCCCTTCACTGGAATATCACCTATGAACAGGGAATAAAGGATAGAAGCAGGGCCATGAAATCAACCCAATTGTCCCAAACCCCTTCTCTAGTGTTGTTTTGTCTTTAAGTTCCAGTTATACTTGAAATACAGTCGTCCTTCAGTGTCTATGCAGGAATGGTTCCAGGAGACCCCACAGGTAGCAAAATCCACAGATGCTCAAGCCCCTTATATAAAATGGTGCAGTACAATGAATATAGTTGGGCCCTCCACATCCCCAGGTTCCACATCTGCAGATTCAACCACGGTCCAGAGATACAGAAGGCCATCTGTGTATGTTTCTTTGAAACTAAAGGACATCGTGCCTTACCTATGATATGTTTCATTTATAATTTGTCATAAACATTTTATACTTATAAATAGCTAAAATGTTTATAGGTTAACAAAAACTCTTGAATTTTATGTGTTAATTTTAAATATATATATTTGCCTAAATGGTTTAAATCCACTTTTTAAAAAATCAATACACTTTAGCCATTTAAGTTGTATAGAATAATTGACATCCCCAGCCCGAGGCTGCATCAGTCATACCTCCCCTAGTATATTGAGATATCAAATGGATGGCATTTTCCTCATTGGTTTTTAACTTTTTCCTTAAATTTCCTTTCTCTAGCACTAAACAGCTCAAATACAAACATTACGTCTTTCTTAAGGTTAGGTTTTGTGCAGGGATGTGCCCAAAAGTGTTCATGGGATAAATATGTAGATAATTTACCGTAGGAACCACGTATTACATGCTTGTAAACAGATGAGAAAAGAAGGCACTGTAAGAATTCTAAGGATCAAACTATTAAATTGATACAAAACTGAGGACATCATGTTATTTCAAAACATAAAGTTAAAATGTTTCCTTGGGCCAGAGAGAGAAATGTCAGACTATTCTCATAATCATAATAGAAAAAGAAAACAGTTTACCTGGCAGGGGGAGGGTGGTTATCCTAACCTAATCAGTGATACACGTGTGTATATGTGTATAATACTGTAATTCAGTACAGAGTGGTCATCAGTGGACCATAGAACAGAGCAGAATGGAAACTATCCAAGGATGAGGAATTCTTCAACAAACACCAGACTGTGGCCAGGAAGCACAAACTAGGAGATGATGGATTTGAATCATTCAGCTCCTTTCCCTGATTCCACGCTCGCCAAGCAAACTTCTATCTTTGGAGGTTTTTTTTTTTTTTTTTTTTTTTTTTTTTTTTTTTTATGAGAGGATGCTTTTATTTCTCACAGACATTCCAAGGACATCCTGTTTTTATACCTCAATCTCCTGTGGAATTATTTAATGCCAGTCAATCTCCCTGGAGCAGATCAACGCTAAGGCTTTAGCAGAATTTACTTCTTGAAGCTGTTAAACTGAGAAGACCTAAGACCACATAAAAGGCAATAAAGTGGTAGCATCTTGTGAAACTTCTAGGTCAACAGCAAGTTATTCAACTTTTCTACTCCAAATCTCCCGTATTTTCTGCAAGCAGAAATAGAGGAAATCTGTCTGCCTCCTTATAAAAGGCACAGGGAAAAAGAGGGAGAGAACTTTCTTATTTAGAATGTTGATTATCTGTAATTATTATAAATAACAGCTTCAGGTAGTGCAGTCTAACAAAAGCAGTGTGGGCTGTGAGCTCAGTTCTCCTCTCCAATACTTCCTAGCTGTGTGGCTGCAGGCAAGCTACTCAAACTCTAAATCAATTTCCTGGAATGTAAATTAGAGATGCTAACACCTGTCTGTCAGTACGAGACAACTAGAGCAAGATGCTGGTGAGATCTGGATAGAGGGAAATAAAAATACCTTCTGAAAGATAAAATGAAAGATTGACCTAGAAGAGATCATAACAAATAGTAGCAAAAAATAAAAACAAAGCAACAAAATGGCTCCAGTGTTGAGGTATTTGACTGTAACACTTACCTATAGAATAATGTATCAATCAAAACTGGGGGAGAGTGTTCTAAAAACATCACAAAAGGTAAAAGTTGGAAATGCCCATCCAATATCTGACAGGAAATTTTACACCTATTATGAGAAACATGCATTAAATCATCTTAATCCAAGACCATGAAGTTATATTAATTTCTCTTATTTTGATTGGATCCTCTCCAATCAATTTGATGATTAAAATTTGGCTTCTCTGAAATTCTGCCTACAGTGGGAAACAGCTGCTCATAAAGACTGTCTCCTTTCCCTCTAATTTTGATGGTGTTGAGTATTATTGTTCCTATAATAATTTCTCTCATCATTAGTCTAAAAGTCAATGCATATCTGTTTAGTATCCATTATGTGACTATAAATCCATGACAAGTACTAGCAAAAGAGCAGCAAATAAACATACAGAATCTCAGACCTCAAACAGCAAACCAGAGAAATTTCACTGCACATTAATCCGTTGTCATTCTATTTCAAACATCATTTTCCTGAGCTTGTCCAATGCAAGTTGATTTTGTGTTATAAGGTCATTTCTAGTGTCTCACCAAATCAGGCTATTGAAACCGAAAAACTGAAAGCCAGGTGTTCAACTTAGGTGAATTCACCAAAAAGTTAATTGCTTTTATTTTGCTTTACTTAGAAAAATTCTAAATATTAACTGTGGTAGTCTTAATATCACAGTTTACTGATTGGAGTTTCTAATTTGTTTTCTAAGATATCTACATAAATGTGTGAAGATGGAAGATGACTTTTTTGATACCTTGGTATGGTGCCAACTGTCTAATAGATGATCAGTAACTGATAACAATAGTAATATTGACAATAATAGCAACAATAACTAACACCAACCTGTATCAATCCATTCAACAATAGTAACTTTGTTTTAGGGTGAGTTAACTGAGACACAAAACAATAAGTAATCTTCCCAATGCCAGACTGTTAGTAATTGTACACTGGACGTAAGGTTTGAACTCAAGCACTCTCACTACAGGTCCTGTGCTTTTAACACACTATATAATTATTCTAATTTTATTATTATGTTTTTATTGTTGTCATTGGTATCGATATTATTTAAAGTTCCTTAATCTTCAATCCAACATTCCTAAAATTAATTAAAATAAAATCCAGTTGACCTGTTTTGGTTATTCATGGAGAAGGGATTATTTCAGCTTGGTTTCAGGAATTTGGAATCATAATTCCTAGTGGGCTCACACTGAAAAAGGGTCATTATATGGATTTTTTAGAATCCAGAAGGATAATGAACTAACTGACTAATATACTTTTCCCCAAGCAGAAATTTCTACCAAATGGGAAGACTAAATATTTAATGCGGTATAATCCTAATAACATTCCTAAAGAATTATCTTTAAATGTAGAAAATAAATAAAGCTAATTTGGGAAGATAAGCATCCAAATATGTCCTGGAATATTCTGCGAAAAGGATAAGAAAGAAGACACACTCTTTCAGAGATGAGTATATTTTAAGTATACATAAAATAAGATTTTAGTTATAAAATAGTATAGAAAATCTTCAAATCCATTTAAAATTATGTGGGAATTTAACTTATATTAATATATGTTAATATTGTTGACATTAAAAATACATGTGAAAGAATAAATAATTTATATAGTGGCTCTGAGATGACTGGCTAGCCATTTCTATAAAATATAAAAAGAATTAAGTTTGTATTTCTATACTAATCCATGAAAATAATTCCACATTAGAGTAGACAGTGGCTGACAAATGCTTTTGCCAACAGCAATAAGAAAATACAGGTAAAATATATATAACATCTATTTGAAGTCATTGGAAAGCTGATGAAGTAACTAAGACTTAAGCAGCCAAACTCCATGAGAAAAGAAAACAGGAGAGGGTGAACTGACATTTTGCAAGCTGCCTTTTTACAACAATATTTTGAAGGTCCTTGGAGTAGGGCAAGAAACTGAGAAACAAAGCAGAAGGCCATGACTACAGGGTGGAAAAGAAAGAAAAGCTTTCGAAAATCCCAAGGACATCAAGAGCGTAAACATGGTACTTGAAGCTTTTTGTCTGGTCAGATTGGGGAAACAAATCCTAGAAGGATGGGAGAAATGGGGAGGGGAGTGCAACACTGTGCTTTTCAGCTAAATTATTAAATTGAGCAGGAGGAGAAATTGGGAATATAAGCAAAAACTGCTAGACATAAAAACAGATTTTGGAGTGGTATGGTCTCAGAAGACAAAAAATAAAATAAAATAAAATAAAATAAAATAAAATAAAATAAAATAAGGATCCACCAAAACGTGTCCTTAATAAAAATTCTGTCTCAGCTAGACCTCATGGAGAGGTTCACTCCTGGTAAATAGGATGAGCCCGATGTACAGTAAAGCTTGCTGAAAACCTGCAACCCAGCCTCAAGGCAGATGCATTCTTGATTGCATTTAAGGTGCCTCCCTTGTGCTCAAACTGCCTGCCAGAGGATAGGATTACCCTTTCCCGGGGAATAAAAAGTTATCCAGAGCCTCTTCAATTTTTATAAATGAAAAAAAAAAAAAATCACAAGGCAGCCCAAGAAATAGAACAACCCCCCAGAAAAACTCAACCAGACAATACCACAGTTGACTTCTTTGGAATTACCAGATGCTGACTTTAAACAAAATATAATTAACATATTCAATAAATAGATTAAAAGATACAGAATATCATTAAAAAGATGTATGTTTTAAATAACCAGATAGAAATTCTAAATCTAAAACAATGTAATAATTGAAATTAGGAACCCGATAGTCTTAACACAGGTTAGATTTAACAGAGATGAAGACCAGCAAAGTGGAAGAAAGATTAATAGAAAATATCTATGTTAATAGATAGAGAGGAAAACAGATTGGAAAATACAGAGAACAACAAAAAGTCTAGATAAAGAGTTCTAACATATGTGTAATAAGATTCCCAAAAGAGATGAGAGAGAACAGAGTACAAGAGTTTCGGAAGAGCTAATGGCTAACAATATCCCTCAACTGATAAAAATGCACACAAACACACAAAATTAGATTATCATAGTAAAATTACTGAAAATAAAACAGAGAGAGAAGATCTAAAAAGCTGCTGGAGTTGGATTGGGGATGGGGGAAAGATACTTTCTCTGAGGAGCAAATGTCAGACTGTAAGAACTGTGGGTGCCAGAAGACAACGGAACGACAACTTAGCAGTGGTAATGAGGGTAGTGACCAGGAAGAGACACAAAGAAAGCACCAGGATTGCTGGTCAAGTTCTGTATCTTCACCTAGGTGGTGTATACATGGGTACATGCACTTTCTAACACTTCCTCTAGCTGCAGGCTTATGAATAGTACACTTTTGTATCTACATGGTACTCTTCAATAAAAAATTACCAAAACCTCAGGAAAAAATATATAAATCAATATTTAGTGACATAGAGTGATTCCCACACTAGCTTGTCAAGGCATGTTTTAAAACAGCACATAGAATATGATCCTACTTTTAATTTTAAAAATTAATGTTTATAGATTTTTTATAAATATAAGTGCATGAAGAAATGCCTAAGCATATGTTCACCAAAACGTTATCTCTCGGTGGTAAATACAGTGGTGATTTTACTTTCTTAGGCTACTTTTCGGTATTGTTTGAAATACATTTTTTTACTGAGCATGATCTATTTTTCATAACAAATGAGAAGGCTGTTTTCATTTTGTAAAATAAAGAAATAAACATTCCAAATTTGAAATTTTCCCCGTGTTAAACACGTAAATGGGTTAGTGCCAATGGCAAATATAAGATTTTCTAGTCTAAACTGAAACTCCAGGAAATTTGAAAAATCAGTTTCCCCTACATCTTCACATAAGAATTTTATAATTTTTATTTTTTTCTGTATTTTTCATCTTATGGTACTAATTTAGGGGGTTTAATAAAGTATGGTTCTGAGTATAAGGTGTTTTTATTTAGAGCAAATTCTACTGTTCAGATCTCAAGGATCTTATGGGCTGTATATTATAAAGCTAAAAACTTACTGCTGCAATTCATCAGAAATGAACACTGATGGAACAGTGTATTTTATTAAAAATCAAATTTAAAATAATTAAATATACATTATAATTACACATAAAATAATTGACTCATATATATGTACCTTATCTGTTGAAATGTTCATATTTTATCATAATGTTTATCTAAACTATAAAATTGCCATGGTAGGAACTATACTTAGCTAAGCTTTGTATGTCTAATTGTTAACATCAGGCCAGGCATACAGAAATTACTCAAGGAGACTTTTACTTGATTTGAATTTTGTGTAATTGCTTGTGATTTTTACTAATCAAAATAATATGTTAATATGCTTTTAAAAGAATTAAAACTTAGAGACATAAGAAAAACTGATAGCCCCTATTCTGTCTCTTACCTGCTTCCTAGACACAAAAATCTTGTTTTATTCTTGTAATTACAGTGTTCTAAATAATTTGCTTATATATCTTATTTGAGTGTTTATCTTCTCGAGACATTTCCCAGTCAATGTCTGTATGATAGGCAAAAATGCTGAGCTTACTTTTACCACTCCTTATGTGAGTCTTCGCAGTTACCCTTCTCAGCCTCTCTTCTATTGCAGCAAAAAACTGAAATCTCCATTTATTTTCCATCAATAAATCATCATGGGCAATATCTCTATTCAATGCTCTTGCCTCCACCTTTCCGTAACACCCGTCCCCTCCCTTCCTACCTCCCATATTCTAATTTTGCCGATACATTATTTTTCTGTAAGATGATTTTAAATTTGAAAAAAAAAATAGTCCTTATTATTTTAAATGTCACTTTAAAGCTCAGTAGAGTGTGAGAAATGCATTTATTTCCTCCTGAACTCAATTTCACAAATCTCATCTCACTCGAAAGAGAGTCTTCTTGCAGTCAGCTTCAAATGAATTTACCTTTTTTATCTCATTATAAACCTGCGTTTTCTCAATGTTCCAATACTTCTATTTATTCTCTTCATTTTCCTGAGAATGCCCTCTGGCACTCAGCACGATCCTGAAACCCGTTCTTGTCCTGCAGAGGCTGGATGTCTGGAAACGATATCTTTATTAAACTTCCATCCAGCAGTCTTCTGGTGTAGATTACATGACAAAGTAATGTGGCTTTTTGGCATTCTTTTGAGGTACCTGCTTCAGTACTGTAGGCAGCTGAGATGATCAGCAGCAGTTTATTGTGATCCCTGAAACATGCTGATTTCCTAAGACTTTTGACAGCTATCCCAGAAGTATTGCTCCTCTAGCCCATCCAGTGGGTTTTAGAAGCATCTCCCATGTTCATTTCTATTGTGCCACAAATATTTAGGTTAGTTTCTGTTTTCTTAACTGGTGCCCAAAGGAGATATCCTTCAAACTCCTGCTCTAATCTGGATAGTTTTTCTTTTTGTCATTGAAACCCACCTTACATTTCTTTAATGCATTGACATCCCTTCATAAGTCACCTAGATTAGACCCACTGTTCCTTGGATATATGTCTTGGTATTTCAACTTATTTCTACGTGTTTCTTCCTGGTTAAATATGCAAGGAAAACTAATTCGGTACAATGAGACTGTAGTCATGTATTACTTGTTTAGGTTAAAAAATATTTTTGTTAATAAAATACATTCCATACAGTCTCATTTAATCCTCACAATCATTTTGCAAATGTAAGAACTGAAACACAAAGGCATTATGAATTACATTCATAAATCCTTTTATTCAAAAGTATGTTATTTGTATCATAGAGTACATCTCTCTAAGCATAAATTAAAAGATGAAGAAATAGGTCTTCCTTTCCTTAGACCTACAAGTTATCTTATGATTCCCACAACTAATATCATAAAATTGCCTGAAATGAAAAAGTTGGGTCAAAATGTTCAATAGTAGATATTAACAAGTTTATTTACAAATAAATGGAAAGTATTAAGTCATAATGACAGTAGTAATATCACTAAATTATTTGAAAATTATAGGCCAATTATGAAATATGAAATTTTATTTTTCTATAAATCAATCTTTATATGATAATGAAATACCATATGTAACATTAGCAATGGAGAAGAAAACAACATACATTCACAAACATACACCAAGAAGTGAAGTCGGACAATTTCCACTCAAGCTGTCCATGAAAGACTGATTCTTCTAGCTCACATATTTTCTAGTAGCACCTGATTACCTAAAAAATCACCATGCGTGCAGTCAAGATAGAATTTATAGTTCCTACCTTATTATCATCCTAATTAGTTCATATCTGCCTCTACTTATGTGAGATTATGTCCCAATAAACCCATAGTAAACTGAAAATATGATAAGTCCAAACTGCATTTAATACATCCAACCTAACAAATATCACAGCCTAGCCCACCTTAAGTGTGCTCAGAACACGTAAACATCCACCTATCGCTGGGCAAAATCATCTAGCACAAAGCCCATTTTATAGTAAAGTGCTGAGTATCTCATGTAATTTGTTGAACGGAGCACTGAGAGTGAAAGCAGAGTGGTTGCCTGGGTGCAGAATGATTGTGAAAGTATTAGTTGTTTCTCCTAATGATCATCTGTTGACTGAGAGCTGAGACTCACTGCCACTGCCCAGCATCATAAAGGACTATTGGACCACATATCGCTGGCCCAGGAAAGATCAAAATTCAAAATTTGAAGTATTGTTTCTACTGAAAGTGTATCACTTTTGCACTGTTGTAAAGTTGAAAAATCATTCGAACCATCGAAAGTCAGGGACTGTCTGTATGTGGACATAGGTCCCTATAAATCATTGACTGCGGATTTTGAACTTTTACTGGCGATAATTTAGTGGTTTGTGGTTACAGTCTGAAGTTAGACTTTAGTTCAAAGTCTAGTTCCACCACTTGTTAACCTCAGTCAGTTATACAACTTCTATAAGCCTTGGTTTGTCAGTAAATTACTAGTACTGAACATATAATACTGTGCTTAGGATTAAATAACATAATGGCTATAAACAACTAAGAAAGGCACCAAGCACAATTGTTTTTTCAATGTCGGGTATTAATATTGCTGTTTCATAAGATATGAGATTAGCGGGGAAAGGAAAATTTATGCTGATGGTCTGCATCACTGCATCATTTATTGTAAATTGGTTAAAAGAAGAGAAATTAAAAAACATTGCTACCAAGCTCTACTGTGTCTTCTGTACTAAGTATTCCATGTTCTATGACATAATTTAATAATCACGCTCACTAACTGCTTTCCCTGCTGTACAAGGAATACAAAACTTGTGTCACACTAAAGTTCAGCTTCTGTCCAGCGCTGTACTTTGCCAGTGGCATACTGTGGATAGCATATGGCCAATGGAACATTCCCTTCTACATTCTGCACTTAAATCTTCCCTTCAGAGGGGTCCTCTTTTTTTCCAGTTTTATTAGAAATAATTGACATACATCATTGTATACGTTTAAGGTGTACACCATGATGTTTTGACTAACATATATTGTGAACTGATTATAATAATACATTCAACTAACCTTCAAATTCTCATAGAGATTCGATAAAAAGAAAAGCAATAAAAAAAGAAAGAAAAAGGGAAAACAATTTTCTCCCTGTGATGAGAACTTTTAGGATTAACTTTATAACAGCTTTCCTCTGTTTCACCCATCAGTGTTAGCTATAGTCATCAGGTTAAGGTCCTCTTGCTTTATTTAATATATACTACAAATTTTCGACTACTGTTTAATATGGTAGAGAAAGAAGGGGCCTTCATCTGTAGACGTAATTTGATTTTGCACTAATTGTCTTTTCTGATGCATGGATCTCCTTAACGTCACTCCTGTTTTTCATCTATTTTGTCTTGATCATTTTACATATCTATACTCTTAAAACCCTGTTGGATGGGAAGCATTTCTGCCTGACCATTCAGAAGCACTTAAGCTCTTTATTTTAAAGGCTTTATTGGTTAAACATATGAAATTGCCAGTATCAACCACTTTTGGCCCCCAAAATGATAATTTCATATAATTCTACCTGATATTTTTACTACCTAATATTTTATCTAATATGTTTTACTCATTTTACACTCTCTACTTTTGAAATTACCTTCTTACCTGCTTTTCAGGTGTAGGGGCAGGTGTTACTTTTCTAAGATACTCTATGTGATTATGTTACCAATGATAGTTTGAAATGTACATTCTCCCTTATGCTTATTACCATGCTGACTAAATGGCCAGTGTAGTCACTGCAACTAGACTGGCTTCACAGAATAACCCCACCCTGTTCTTCACGTGTTTTGTTCCATACTGACTCTCAGATATCAATGATTCTCTGATTTCTGTCCTTTTCGTTGTCTCACATCTTCATTATTATTACTATTGCAGGAACTTACCTAGTCCTTACTGTGTGTCAGTGCTTTTCAGTGTTTTACATATATCAGCTAATTTAAACAAATGAAGTTATCACCTCAGCTAGATGGAGGGATGGGTGAAAGATGTGAAAAATGACTCCAAAGTTCAATAAATAAATTTACATCCAGACACATGATAGTGAAACGCCAAACATAACCATCCAAAGAAAATTTCAAAAGCAACCGGATCCAAAATGTGTTACCTATAAAGGGTCAGGAATTGTATTAGCAGCGGACATTTCAAATGCAATAAATGAAAATACAAGATATAGACAAATAGTATCAGAATGTTGAGGGGTGAATAACTGTCAATCTAGAATTCTGTAACTAACTGAAGCACTATTGAACGGTGAAAACAGACATTTTCAAACAAAGGTTGAGACTGTAGGAGAAAATTACAAGTAAAGGAGTCTAACATTCTTAAACTTTTCAGAAGATGAAAAATGTTTTTTAATTGTTTATGCTATTTAATTGTAGTTACTGACAGAATAGGGAATACATGTGTAATTTCCAAAGCAGCTGAGAAAGAAAAAGAGAATATATTAAACTTAACTTAATAGAACGCAGGGAAGGACAAAAAGAGTAATTAAATGGCATTAAGAATAAAATGAACAAAAAAGCAAACTGAAGAAATAAATTGAACTACAAATGATTATGCTAATGGATTAAATTTTCATATTAAAATACTAAAATTATAAGAAAAATAAACACAGTTATAGAATGAAAGAAGTTTGAGAAAAAGGAATGGAAAAAGATATAACAGATGAATACCAGCTAAAGAAAGCTGTCTAAAAAAATAAAAGACTCTATTTGTAAAAGCATTGTTAGGGAAAGTTTATTATAAAAAGGACCATTTCGCCGTGTAGATTTTACAGTCCTGAACTGACACACATGAACAAAGCCTCAACATTACATAGACATAAAATAATAAGAAAAAATAATTTTTAAAATATCTCATTGTTAACATGGATATAGCATATCTCCTCAAAACTGATACAATTTGGGGCAGAGGGTGGGAAGGGATAGACTGGGATTTCAAAATTGTAGAATAGATAAACAAGATTATACTGTATAACACAGGGAAATATACACAAGATCTTATGGTAGCTCATGGAGAAAAAAATGTGACAATGAATATATATATGTTCATGTATAACTGAAAAATTGTGCTCTACACTGGAATTTGATACGACATTGTAAAATGATTATAAATCAATAAAAAAAAGTTAAGAAAAAATAAAGTTTAAAAAAAGAAAGTTAAAAAACTGATACAATTTAATGATTAAATTAATTAAGAGACAAATTAATAAGCATACAGATTTTAACTTTGTAATTAAAAGGCATGGTATATGCCCTAAAACCAGTGAATTCTGTTCAAGAACACATGGAAAATTCCCAGATTTCTGTGAAATAAAATTCAAAAGATCGGTATCACAGGAAAGATATTTTTTGACAAGGCAATAAAATTAGATATCAATATATGTAAGAATATTTTTAAATGATTTTTAGAAATATTATCAATTTTAAGTAAGTTCTGTATCCATTCTACACTCATCTTCAAGACAGAACCAGAATCTGGCCTTTTCATTTCCCTCTCTGCCCACACACACACATGCACACACACACTGTCAACTCTAGCCTAGAATATTGCTAAAAAGTTATGTATAACAGGTCTTCCTGCTTTCACTCTTGGCTGCCTGCAGTCTGCCCTCAACACAGCAGTCAGGGATTTTTTAAACAAACAGGTCACATCCCATCACTCCTCTGTTCAATGCCCTTCAATGTCCCACTTCTCTCAGAATAAAAGTTTCAGAGCCTAGAAAGTGTCCTGTGATTACCTGGGCAGCCCGCCATTACCGCTCATCTTATTTCTCCTCCTTCTCTCCTCCTCCATCACTTTGCTGTAGCCTCACTGACCTTCGTGATGTTCTTAGAGCATAGCGGGTACTCTTCTGCTGGTAGAGACTCCTAAATTCCCCTTTCCTTTGTCTAGATTTTATGACTCATGCTGGTTTCTGGGGTACAGAGATGAATGTGGCATCATTATTGATCTCACAAAGCTTATACATAATTAAAAGAGATAGACCAGTAACACAGGAATGGAAAATCATATTATGAACCATTATACAAAAAGCCCTCTACAAAGATAACAAACTCGTTTGATATGCAATAAACCAGACTTAGGGCTAGTCTGTGACAGCGGGTCCAAGCTTTGAGCTCCATGGAATCCAGCCCACATGTATGAGAACTGAAGCCCTGGCTCTGTGCTCCATGGAAGTGGGTTCATGAAACTCAGCCCTCTGACACCTTCACTTATTCAGAGCAGAGGTGACACACCAGGAAGAATGTTTTTTTTTTTAACTTCTGAACTAATTATATAGGTGTTACAGGTTTCATGCACTGAAGTTCATGTTTTTTATTCATAATAATTACCTTAAGACCCTCCAGTCAGAAAGTACTCATTTCTATAGTGTAAATCTCACAGTCTATCTTAGAGTAGTTAGACAGCTTGTATCCAGTCAGAATAATGAATGTGGGCACAGCGTACATGTCAAACTGGAATCTAAGGATGAAATTGATAAGGGCCACTCTATGGACCCATTGATCTCCTGTGATTTAAGCCCAGGGGTGTGGGTGGGGTTGTGACTTCTATCATCAGAAAAACCTGTGTCTGAACCGAAATAGAACCATTAGGCGTTAAGGGAGGTAGATCTGTAGAGTGTGGCTTTGGCTGGTGGGGAATATAACCCCTATAAGGTGCTAATTTTTATTACATTAGTTAGAGGACTTACAGTCTGACCACTGATATTTCACTTGCTGCTTTTACTGGTTCCTTGAACGTTTTTCATCATGGTCGTACCAACAATGATGTTAAGGAAACACTGTTCTAAGAGACATCTCCCTCCTTCGTCCCACTCTTCCCACAACTGCTTCATTTGAAGGGTCAGCTGTGCCTTGTTCTTGATTTTTGTCTTTGGGGAGTCACTTGTTTTCCCTCCCAAATGTCCTCATATGTGAAACAGAAATAATAATATTTGCCTTGCAGGGTTATGTTGAGTATTAGAGATCATACATGTAAAACACCCATTGGGCACATAGAGTGAAAAATGAATGAAATAAATTTCACTGGGATGGTAAAGTCTTTAAGCATGAGCTATCATCCAATGGAAGATATCAAATGCAATAAACTTGTCAACTATTAAATTATTCCACCATAAAAATAGCTGGAATATATACCATTGCATATTTAACTTAGATGTTGAAGTTATCAAAGATCTTCAAGTAAAGGAATCAATCTTTGTCTTCAATTCATTTACTATGCAATATTTAAAAAAATGGGCAATATCTTGACTTTGTCAACACCTTCATATCTAAATTGGAACATTTCTAGCATAACAATTTTTTTCACATGCACAAATTGAGGCAAAAGAAGATCAGCATTTGTTGTAGCTTTTCTAACTTTAAAGTCAGCATACTTGGCCTAATTTGTTTCATTATCTCAATGCTATTGACTGCCATGCATATCAAAGGCCTTAATTACAGAGAGGAAAGACATGATTCACAGTTGATAAGAAAGGAAGTCCTTGGAGTCTCACAAGCAACCTGCTTTCCTGAGCAAGCATATGATCTGATTGAGGAACATTGTCCTGTAATTATGGTATCTTTTTAGGCATGATTATAACTGTAAAAGATTTGTCCTTTGACCACAATCTGCTTTTTGTTCATGAGATAAATTGTCTCTTGTTCAGCAGCTAGCACATCTTTGTGTTTTGTCTAGATTTGCCAGTTGACCAAGAACTCAACAAAATTTGCAATTGTTTCTATTTTATGTAAGTAGACATTGAGAAGGGGTGAATATTTCTTTGAGTTATATTGGAAATCATACCCCCTGAAAAGCTTTGAGGACTATTAGCTGCCTATTCATATGGCACAAAAGGAATGAGATTTCATTTTGAAATGAAATGTATTTTAGGTTGGGGACCCATTAAAAATATTAGTAATGGCAAGTTAGAATCAAATGATCAGTTTTCTATTTCTGGGTCATTCTTACTTGAGTATCAAGATTGACAGCCAATCACTTATTACCTCAATTTGTAGAATTTAGACAGAAATTTCTAGGTGCAGAATGTCTATTATAATAAAATTTCCAACTAGTCATGCACATTTTTTTCCCTTAATGAGATGGAACTCCAAACTCATGCCATAGACGTTCTCTAGGAGATGGCTTGTAACAGTGTTGACATAGCAGGTGTGCTATGTTCCCACAAAAATCTTCCCCCAAAACCTCAAGTCATTTCTTAAACCACACTTAGTTTTGTCATGTAGGTTAACTAAAATTGCAAGCCCTCTCCCAGGATCTCATACTTCTCCTTTATGCCTTCTGAGTACAATCAGCAACAAATTATAAGGCAATTATCTCACTAAAGGAATTATTTCACTACAGAAAAATATAATGCTTGGAATAATCACCACTTGTATTTTTAACACAGCTTTCCCCACCACTCTGCACCACACGGGCACACGTGCACACACACACACACACACCTCTGAATCTGCAGCACCTTGGAGACGGAGGGATGTTGAAGTCACTTTTATTTAGGTCAGTTCTTCTCCCTGTGGTAATTAGCTTTCAGTATCCTGGCAGACTCAGGTATATTTTAGGATTTCAATTCTGTGTAACCATCTGGGTTATATATAGATTTTTCCCTACAAATTTCTAATTTCTCTTCCTCATCACCAATGTAAAAAATTCCTCCTTCAGGACTGAAAGGCTATTTATGAGATATCATTCAGAGTTGAACATTCAAATATTTTCCAAGAAGATTATAGAAAAAGATTTGTTTCAAATATGATGGAATTACTATTTTATTTTGTTATTTTTATTAGTTTCAGATGTGCGACATAATGATTTGATATTTCTATACATTGAAAGGTGTATACCAGTTAATATCATTAACACTTGGAATTAATATTTTAATTATAGAAAGTCTGAAAAGCAGTAAGTATTTTCATATTAAAATTCAAAATTTATACCTTAATATATACTAATTTTATTTATTTAAACAATACGTTAAAATGGATGTTTATTTTTAAACAGCTCAATAGCAATATCTATATATATCTCTTTATGAGTCAACAAATTGGTAATCATTTTATTGGTTTTCTTTGTTTTTATCTAATATGAGAGCATTTTCTTTTTAATAAGAACATTTATTTTATTCACATTAATCATAACTGATGCCATTATTGTAACTTTTTAATACATTTGCCTCTTTCCTCTGATTTATAGCTACATTTATTAACACTGTTTTAGCACTTTCTATATTGTCACCATATTGACATACCAGAATAATTTTTATGCAGAAATTATTCAATAACTCACGATGATTTACATGAAAAAACTCAAGATTTTCATGCTGTTTTCTTACAATTCAGCACTTATCCTGTTATTCTCTTGCTTAAAGCATTCCAAAGGCTTCCCAGCAAAGAAAGAATAAAACTGGATCCCTTGCTCTGACTTACAGAGCCCGGCATGGTCTCTCCAGCCAACTTCTCTCACCTCGTCTTCTGCACACTCCCTACTCTGCTCCAGCCAACTGACCTCCTCCTCTCTGTATGTTAATCTCACCAAGCAATTTCAGAATCTCAGTTTAGAAACCATACCCTCAGACAGTGTCCCTGACCACAAAATCTGGGCCACCAAAAATGGCCTGCCAGGAGGTTCCTTCATTACATCAACCTATTTTTTTTTCTCTGCATTGCCTTTCTTCATTGCCACTATCCTCATGTCGGTGTCTCTTTAACCTTACGTGGTATTAGTCTCTCCGATACAAGAGCTTGTCTATCTTATTCACCAGTTTATTTTCACATCTTTCTATGTAGTCATTCAGTAATATTTGTGGAATGAATAAGTAAATAAGTAAGTATTCATAAGGTAGATTCAAGATACTGTCATCCAAGCTGATTGAAATGCTTGGTCGACTGTCCTAAGTTGCTGCTGGCTTCTAAACAGGTCTGGGAAGATTTCAGGTCTGTTCTGAAAAGATTATAGTTACAGTAAATCCACTTTCATTTGGCTAAGTTCATTGATGGATCGATGAACATACAAAATATATAACCAATCCCTATTCAGTACTATGCATTACACTAAATGAGAAACCAATAGACAATTAGTCCTGAAAGTCTATCAGGGAAGATTTCAAGGACACCCATGGCCCCCATACATGTAGTAACCACAAGTTGCCATTGCCTTGGACTCTGGGTCTTAATGGGCATTTTTGCCCTTAGTTTAGGAATAAATTGGGCCCAAAACATGGAAATACGCATTAGTACATTCCATGTTCATGTTTGTTTCCATTATCGGCACATTTTATTTTTCTCAAAATCTGAGACTCCATTAAAAATCACTTGGTTCCATTATTCATCTAACAAACTGCTGCCTTGTCAGTTATTCAGTTAAAAATCCAAAATGTTTTAGGATGATAGCACTAGTGGGAAAGGGCTTATGTTTCCCAAATAGTATAAATATGCCATCAACCTTGATGGAACATAAAGCATGGCCACCCCTGGGAGTTAGCTCGTTTACGTGCAGTGTGAGCTAGAATTTTTCACTTAGCAAGCAGGACTTTTCATGCACTGGGGAAATATGGTTGCTATACACTCTGTTTATTCTTAATGATCGTGTTCCTAGTTGGTTAACACAATTCTCCTTTTCTTGTCAGCATTAAATGTGGGAAAAGAAGACATAAAGTGTAAACCTTTCAGATTTCTGCTCATAAACAACTAGATGCTAGATGTCTACCTTCATTTCTTCTATGTCTAACAGAAGCAAATACAAGCTTAAGCTTATCCCTCCTTACCTGTGCTCTCAGGAATGTTACGCTAATGAGTATCACTTCTCTCTGTAGCACAGACAACCTCTCAAATGGACACTTTACATTGGTTATTAGACATTGTCATAATTTCCCATAAAATAACTCTTCTTAGATCCCAAACACCCACAACTTTTTACTCATTAACAACACAACTTTTCAAAGTTTTCCATGTCTCACCTCCCACTTCACTTTGCATCTACTGAACTATTACGTACCTCTAGTGTTCTTCCAGCCTACTGTCTCCAGGATCATCATTATATTACACATCCTGTGGATAAATCCTTACCTTTTGTGGTAGGAAGAATAATGACCCCCAGAGGTGTCCGCATTCTCATTCCCATAACCTGTGAATATGTAATGTTACATGGCAAAAGGGAGTTAAGAAAACAGAAGGATCTAAGATTGCTGGTAAGATGGCGTTAAAGTAGAGAGATTATCCAGGAGAGCTGAATATAATTACAAGGGTCCTTAAAAGTAAAAAATGGAGGCAGAAGAGAGAGAATCAGAGAAACAAATGGCAGTATTAAAAGGACTTGGATTGATGTTGCTGGCTTTGAAGACTGGGGAAGGGGTCTGGAGCCAAGAAATGCAGCCAATCTCTAGAAGTTAGTAAAGGCAAGAGGAGAGACCCTAGCTAGAGCCTCCAGAAAGGAATGCAACCCTACTGATGCCTTGATTGTAACACAGTGAAATCTGTGCCAGACTTAGTGACAGAACTGTAAGACAATACATTTGTGTTCTTTTAAAACACCTAGCTTATGGGAATTTGTTACAGCAGCAGGAGGAAACTAATACAAGTTCCTTGATCTGACTCTCCCCTGGCTTCCCTCCCACCTCTCAGGCTGTCCCAGCTTTGCATGCTCATCCTCTTCTCCTGAGCCTTTAAATCGTCATGCCCGTCCTAGATGCCCTTTCTACTTACTCTGTATTATCCTCATCCAGGGTTCTAATCACCACCTCTACACTGATAACTTATTTATATTCCAAACTCGTATTTCATATTGAGTTGCAGGTCTATAAATACAACTGCCTGTCTGATAGCTCTTCTTAGATGAATTACAGTCACTTCAAAATAAATGTGACCGAAACCATGACCTTTCCCCCCAAACTAGATCCTCTTCCAGCATGTTTTATCACAGTAATGAAACCATTATCTCCCCACAAGCCATCCTAAGTGCATGCAAGCCGTATAGTTAGGGGTCATCTTTGACACCTCTCCCTCTCTGTCCTCTCCTTTATGAAACCCACCACTGTCTCTTACCCATTTTACTTACTAAACATTACTAAAATCCATCCTTCCCACTTCTTTACATGTTTCCTGCCATCATTCTGGCTGTATTAGTTTCCTATTGCTGCATAATAAGCCAGCACAAATTTAGCAGCTTAAAACAACACCGATTTATTAGGTCACATTGCAGGTCAGAAGCCTACAGAATGTGGCTAGGTTCTCCGCTCAGGAGGAAATCAAGACATCAGCTGGCTGCATTGTCGTCTAGGGCTCAGGGTCCCCTGACAGAATCATTAATTTTATTGGTAGAATTTAGCTCCCTGCAGTTACAGCACCACAGTCCCCAATTCCTTGCTGGCTGTCATCTGGGGAATGCTCTCAGGGGCTTGTATTTTAATGCATTTTTTATTTTTAAATTTAACATTTTTGGTAATTTATTTTGTTTTTTTTTATCAAACTACCAGACCTTGAACAATTGAAAAGCAAAGAACAAACAAACAAACAAACAAAAAAAACCCCAAACCGGTTCTTTACCACTGAAAACTGAGATTCTGGACCAGTGGGCCCTGCACATCCTAGCCACTACTCCTCCAGCTTCATTTCATATCATATAGCCACTCACTTGCTAAATGCTCATCTCAGTGGACTTCTCGTAGTTCCCTCTGTGTTCCATATTTCTTGTGGCATATTTACTGCCCTCACTAGATTGCAATTTCCCCATTATATTCTCTCATTGCAGCAGGGACTTTCAATATGTACCTACCACAATCTCAGTATGAATAAATATGTAAATATTAATTTTGTTAAATGTCTGCTTCTCTCCTAAATTGTAAGCTCTGTGATATCAGAGGGCACATCTTCCAGCTAATGGGAATATTTGCAGCTCTCTGCATAGTGCCTGATGCATAATAGGTGCTCAAGAAATGCGTATGGAATGAGGGAACAAATCAATCAATGAATATGAGCCATACCATACAAATCAAATAGCACCTCAACCAATTATTATCTGTTTCATCTTATTCACAATAGTTAAATCTACTAAGCTTCATTTTTATTATTAACAAAATTAGAATAGTCTTTCTAGTCTCACAAGGTTGACATGGGAATTAAAGCACATACAAATGTTTTGTTTCAAAGTGTAAGATGCTTCTAAAATGCAGCTGATGAGTTGGTAGGAATTATTTCTCATGTAACACTGGTAGAAGGATGAAATGTACAATTTATCTAAAAGCCCTTTGGAAAAATATACTAAAGTCTTTAAAGATATTCAATTTTTGATTGAATAATTTGATTGAATAATAAAATCTTCAATAATAGAGGTTCTAAAATTTCATTCTAAAATATAATTGGACAAATGCACAAATATGTAAGAAGAAGGCTGTTCATTCCAGGGTTGTTTCTAATAAAAAGATAGGAAATGTGTCCTAAGTATGTTCTGATATATGAAAGGGTTGATGGGAGAGGCAACCTGATTGGCATAATTTAAGAAACAACCTAGATATTGCCTTACCATGTGGAAGTATTTTCCCAGTGCTGGCTAAGGGCTGGTCGTGGCATAGTGTGGCTGATTTACACCCAGATACATGATGCTGAGAATGAGCTTTGGCTACAATGTCAAGAGCATATGAGTGTAAACTAAAGTGGAAGACTTATGATAACCTTGATTGAACATGAAATTGAGGGAGTAGGTTGAGATCTACACTAACGCTAGTGATAGTAGATCAGGACACTAAGTTTCAGGTACACAAGTTGTGTGGCTACTTCCATCAGAGAGAGCATTTCTGAAACAGTCTTTAACAATGAGAGGAGAGTCCCTGAGGTCTCTCATCCCAGGAGTTGTAACACTCTCAGCCGCTTCTAAAGTAGATGTTTCAGAGGCAGTTGTAGGTCTGCAATCTTGGTAAAAGAGTACTTCTAAGCCCTGAAGTATCCATACCAATGCAAGAACAGCAGAGGCCTCTAAGGATTTAGGAAACATCTAGAATTGATTGATCCTTGGAGACCCCAAGTAGAAGTATTGGATTGCCTGTTCTACCTGGACAGATAGTAGCTTTAGATACTAATCTGAATTTTAAAAAAGATGTGTAGTATCTTCCCCAAGTTGGTAAATCAGGTCATTCAAACCACAGATCCATCTACCAATATGACTACTTATTATACATAACAGAATGTCTACATTATTTTTTTAAGGAAGAAAGTAACATATGCTGTTTTGTAACTTCTTTCTCATATCCTTGTGCTGAATTAGGAAAGGACAGAGTGAAAAAAATTTACCATTGATGGAGACCCATATGTCTGATTCCTGAAGATCCACGTGGGGAACAGTCCAAAGGAGAAAGCGTATTTTAGGGAATGCTGACTATAACTTTCTGGAAACCACTCGATGACTCTGACCTGGGAGACCTGACTGGTGGTGGGGAAATGAGTGTCACATAAATGTCCCTCTACACAGAACTCTATAGTCCTCAGTTAACATAGGGATCTGACCTAAAAGTCTAGATAATGGCTCACTGGATAGTCCACACTCAGCTTTAAGACAGTCATGTTCAAATTTTTGTAACAGTGTGGTAGGTCCTGGACTTCTCTAAAGTAGATTAATTTCACTTAACATATACAGGACACGGGTTGGAAGTTGTGTTAGCTGGGAAAAGATAGGCTTCAGTTGCAGCAAAGCACAAAATGTTTTTGGAAGATAGAAGAAATAGAGGATTTTTTTTTTTACAATGAATACTGTAAAGAGGTAATAAAAAAGGGGGTGTGAAATATGGACATGCCATTTATAAGATTAAGTGTATTTAATAAAAACAAATGCTTCTATAATGCTTGTGATGTGCTAGGCACTCCTCCAAGAACTTCACGTGCATTAACTCATTTAATAACTCCTACCTGCTTTAGGAGGACAGTGCTGTTAATAACAGAGGAATGAAGGAACTGAACACTAGGTTGACAACCTGTCCAAGCAAGTGGCTGGACCAAGCATCCTGAATCCAAGCATCCTGGTCTTGACCTGTCCTTTGATCAACGCAACTTGTGAGGAGCAAAAACAACATTTTTGTATTAAGAATTCAATGGTAAGCAAGAATTTGGGAATTAGGCTGGATGAAACGTTTAAAGATCTAGGGAGAAGTTAAGTGTGTAGAAAAAATTTGGAAATTTGGCTAATAGCAACACCTAGTCTGGGAGTTCATAAGGCAGAAATGCCTTGTTCAGAGCAACAGCAGCCTCTTGAAATTTGATCTTCCTGCCCTATTGCCCAGGGTTTTTATTAGCTGAAAAGAATACATTTGTTATTTCTAGTGAAGGAAATTTCCAGTGGCTATGGGAAATAAAGCTGTTAATATTTGAGCAATCTGTTAGAAATGGCAGTGACTGGTCTTAACCTTGAAAAACTTTCTCAAGTTAACTCTGCTTGTAGTTGATTTTAAAGGTAAAAAGGACCACAGTTTTAATAATATTTGTGCGTTAAGCCCTTGACATATTATTCTTTGTTGTTCTTCAATTGGCTATAATTTTTCCTACACTTATTTTATTTTTGGCCTTTTTTTGGAGGGAAGGGAGCACAATCAATAACTCCTAAAATGTCAGGAATTTAAGATATTCTTAAATTTTACTTTTTTCCTGTTCAGTGGTTTCATGTGTTTTAGGATTAAAAATACCAGTGACTAAATACTGTTTTAGGCAAAGAAAGGAAATGAACAAATGTTCACTATTTTAAGATGACAGCATATTATGAAAGAAATAATAGTCATGAAATTTAACCAGATTGTGATTTAGTTACACTATTTTCCATCAGATTGAACTGTGTTGACACAGGAAGCATTGGAGAGAAGAGCGCATCTGTATTGCATTACTGTCCTCTGCTTCAAGTAATAATAATTATCATTTTGCAATACAAAGGAATTTGTGAGGGTATTTTGTTACACTTACCACCGTGTTATAAAAAAATAAACTTCAAGCAACAGAACTGTTTATATAAAATTATATAATAATCATGTTTAATCTAATAACAAATAATCCCCACTGAATAACAAAAGAGTTAACAGTTCAGCATGAAGGAATGTGCTAGATAACACAGTAAACAATTCTAGGGAAATAATTTTTATAAAGTATTTAATAATTTGAATGTAGATAAGATACTTTGCTATGCAACATTCTAAAATGTAGAACTTTGAACAAAGAAAGTGAAATGTAAATAGAAAATTCATTCAATTATAGAAAAAAATATCATAAGATCCATAATCTGTAATCACACAATCAAAGTACATAGGAGAGCATACCCAAGATCATATTTCACCTGTATTTCATACAGGTTTCTGCCCTATTTATAGCTTGTTAATTTAGTGGGTTAAAAGCCAAAGCTCTAAGAGGGAAAGACAAGCCTTCCTCTTGGGGTGCTTTGCAGTTTTCCCTCATAGGGCAGATTATGATTACAGGTATTGCTTCTTAAAAGGTTGAACTTTTGCTCATTTTTATTTTTAGGGGTAAAATAAGACATGTTTATTTTAAGAACAAGTAAAATAATGTTTTAGATTTATGCAATTTTTTAACAAGGATAAAAGTCTTAAGAAAATTTAAATCTGAAATGGCTTTTATTTAAAGTCATATGCCATATCCAGTATGTTTAAACACATGATTTTGAATCAGGATGTTCCAAACTATTATTTAATAACAAAAACTCTTTGGTTTTAACTTTAAAAAATGCAAAGTTATCATAAATTCCTGTGTACTAGGTAGCTATTTCTAAAAATGTAAAAATATACAATATTAAAATGAAGAAAAATAAATTTTTCTATTTTTTAAGAAATACTTGTAATCAATATTTTAATGGGCCTTTCTCTCTAATTTTTATAAGCTATTAATATTCATATTTTACTTTCCAGTATTTTAGATAAACTGAAGTAGAAAATTGAAACTATAATTTAGTTAATATAATCTCCATAGATGAAAAATTTTACTACAATGTCTGGACTACCTAAATTATTAGTTGGGTGTTATATAGACATTCTTAATGAAAAGGAAATTATATGGTCACACGCAAAAAACTCAGCTGGTTGCAAAACACAAAATAACTTGTCTGACCACGTCTTCAATCATGTGAATTATCATAATCATGGAAAATTTTATTCTTGCAAATTCATTCACATTACTATTATTTTCTCAATGAATTAGACTTTCTCTGCATATGTCATTAATTGGTTAACAATTATGGACCCAGATCCATCATTTCCTCTTAATCATACACTTGAAATTCAGGTGAGTCACCAGTTATTTTTTTCCAAGAACGGAAACAATTCAAAATCCAGTCCCTAAGAGTCAAGAATTTTGTTTCTCCCAACCGTGACTCTACATTTATTTTTGTGGTTTTAATTTTTTTATCTTAATAGTTTCATAAAACAAGGAAATGAAATATCAGAATGTGAAATTCTGGAAAAGATTATTTAGATTGAGTTTCACACAGTGGGGAAAAAAACACCCTAAACCTCCAAGTAATACACTTGTAAATACTTGAATAATGGTAGTAATAACAAGGGATATTTTGAAAAAAGTACAGGCTCCAGACACACACATGTACAATCAAGCACATGTGTGATTGGAATGCTTTATTTTTAAGACCAGGAAAGAGGTGAAAATGTCTCCTCTCACCATTCATTTTCAATATCACATTGGAAGCCCTAGCCAATATAATAAGATAAGAAAAACAACTCGATAAACAAAAAACAAACAATCCAATCAAAAAATGGGCAGAAAACCTAAACAGACATTTCTCCAAAGAAGACATGAAAAACAATGTTCAACATTGCTAATTATTAGAGAAATGCAGATCAAAACTACAGTGCAGTATCACCTAAACTGATCAGAATGGCCACCATTAAAACATCTACAAATAACAAATAACAAATGCTGGAGAAGGTGTGAAGAAAAGGGAGCTCTCCAATACTTGGTGGGAATGTAAATTGGTGCAAAGAAGTTAAAAAAGTACCTAGGATATTCAGCTTAAACCTTTCCTGACTTCACTTTTTATATAAATTCAAATTATTGCTACAACCTTTCCATACTCCAAAATGATGTTAAAGGCATTATTTCCCACAGGAAGTTGACACCCTCACATTAAATTACACAGGAAGGAAAACTGGCAGAATGTATGTAGTAATTTTCCATTAAATTCCAGCATTTGAAAAATTCCCAAAGAAATGCAACACTGCTCTTGCATTATGTGCCAGAGTTAAGAAAAAATTTCCTTATGCATGAGTTGACATGACAATGTTCACCATATGCTTCTAGGAGTTTCCAGGTTTAAAATGTCAAATGCCTTTAAATATACCAAATTATGGCCTAGAAATATTTTAATAATGATAAATTTGAATTATGCACTTTCTATTCAAGTAATAATATGGAACAGAAATAGAGTATAGAAGTCATTACTATTAAACACTGTGATATTAACTTAGCTGTGGAATATACTTTTGATTAAACACATCAAACTTACATATTATTTTTACATGTAGTTAAATCCAAAACTATTATCTAGAGTTTTACGCAATCAATTCATATCCATTTTTATCAGTTTAATGAAAGAAAAATGGGTAACATAAAGTTAAGTTAAATGGAACCTGCTTTGCCCTGTGGTTTTAGTCTACTTTCTCAACTCACGTCTGCATATAGGATTTGAGTTTTAGTGTGTTTTTTAGCAATAATAAATTAATGCCATTAATATTAAATTAATAACAAATTGTTATCTTCATATATACATTCTTGTAATTTGCATATGTATGTACATGCATGTACATATATAAACATAGTATTTATACACACAGATGTATGTTGTGTGAAGACTGACACCATGAAGTAGCAAAAATTAACACTGATTTTTCTCAGTCACCGTTTCTATGGAAACATGACAGTGAAGAGAACTATATAACATCTGAACTCTTTCATGGTAACACTGGTATCATTTCCCCACTCTTTTCTTAACAAAAGCCATAGTGCTGCTCAGGCCTAGGCTTTCAAAATTATGGCTTCATGACCCAAGCTAATGGCTAATTTAGAAACCACTCTTTCCTATTTTAAAACAAATTCAATTTTTTATTATAGTGTGTTCATTTTTAAGTTTCTCTTTGAAAAACATATTCAGCCATTCACAATAAAATGCACATGATTACAGTCTAGGAATAAATACCATGACTGTAATTGCCTGATACAATGTCCTACTGAGTGTGTTCAGAATTAAATTTTATATTCAAAGTTTTAAACGGTGAACATTTAATATATTTCTCGATGGTAATATAAAATGACTTATTGATTTTGAAAAGAAAATTGAAAATACTTTGAAAGAAAAGCGGCAAAATAAATATAAGGCATTACTTTAAGCACATAGTTATCTAGCATGCTCAAGAATTGAGTGTATTAAAAGTTTTATTTACCAGTTACCATAAATGTCATACTTACAAAAAACTTTTAAAAGAACTGAATACAATTAGGAAATTTGTCATTAAGATTTGAGTGTATCTATTTTCATCTTGATTCAGAAAGCATTTGAAATCTTGCTTGATACCTGACATTTCTATGAACTTTCTCATTTTCCCCAAATATTCTTAGACAATTCAGCTGATTTATCAAAAAATAGTAAACATCGCACAATTATTGGTTATTAACTATATATCAGATATTACTGAATTAACACATATTCCATTTAGTCATCAATTCAACTTTTTGAGATCCAAAGTATTTTTATTCCGATATGATCAGCATTCTTAGCAGTTAATAATAAGTCCAGATAATAAGTCAACTTATAGATTATGTTATCATGAGTGTAAGTGTTGAAAACATGTATACCTTACTTTTATTTCCTAGGCTTTGCAATTGCTTTGGACTACATTTGTGTCCCACCCCCAACCAAATCCATATTAAGAGGTAAGACTTTGGGGAGGTAATTAGGTTTAAATGAGGTCATGAGGGTACTGCTCCCACAATGAGTTTAGTGTCCTTATGAGAGAAAAAGACCAGAACATGTCCTCTTGGCCACGTGAGAACAGTGAGAAGGCGCTATCCACAAGCCAGGAAGCAGGCACTTACCAGAACTGGACCATGCTGGCATCATAATCTGGGACTTCCTCCAGAACTGTGAGAAATAAGTTTGTGTTGTTTAAGCCAACCAATCTATGGTATTTTGTTACAGGATCCCAAAGCCAACTAAGACAGGGACCAACAGTAAATGATTAGGAAATTCACTTTTTTTGCAAACAAGAAAATTAACATATCATAAAACACAGCTAAAGAAAATTCAATTTGGTGCTCTGGCAGACTCCCAAATAACTGTTCTATTTTAAGCAACAACTCAGTGAACCATTTAACCTACAAGAAGGAAAAGAGACTCAAGTAGATTTTTTAAATAAACATAATTATAGTATCCTGTTGTTACAACTCAAAAAAAAGTAACAAATTAACTACAAAATGCTACTCATTACTGTATTCAGTCTGATAATTTCACCTCTAAATTCAAGAACTGTAATAGCATAACAATTGATGAATAAAAGTAAACAGACTTCTTATTCTTCTAAGAATAAGAGAATTCTCAAACTGAAATATTGTTTTTTCTCCAGGTGCATAAACATTGCTTTGTTTGAGTAACCACATAATGTGTACAATAAACTTTCTTCCTAGAATGAGTGCTTGGGTCAAGGGTAAATGAGACAATCACATGGGACAAGAAATGAGATGAAGCTTAGGAAGAACTGAGACTTAAAAATGAGGCGATTTTGGTAAAGGGGTGAGAATCATAAACAGAGTTACTTCCTAAGGTAGGATGGGAGTAGGACTTATGGGCAGCATGAGACTCATGAAGATGAGGTTCGAATATGGTATGAAATTAGCAACTTAGGGAAAACACAGGGAAGCAACAGGTTCAACTGAGAGGCAGGAGCAGAGTCAGAAACAGGTTAATCACTAATTATTGGTAAGGACAGATGTGGTGAACATTCCTTTAAAATAAAACACTGTATGTTTTGGGCTGCACTCACATATCCCTCATGCCAAAAAGCCATGGCAAGCTGCTATGTCATGCAACCTGTTCCTTGATTTTTATATCTACAATTGAAGGCAGATCCTACAAATTAATATGACAAAGTCAGAATAAAATAACTGACTTCTGGATTTGCTAAAATGGAATAAGCACAATCAATCCCATCGCTTCCACTGATTACAGCTGAAAATTCTGGAACAACTGCATGAGGCAGAATCTGAGAACTCTGAAAAGTGAATTCAAGCATGCAGATTGGGGGAAGAGATTCAAAAATTGAAGTATGGCTCATATGATGATGAGTTTCCTGTTTGTTTGTTTGTTTCTTTGTTTTTCTTCTAATTATCTGCTGGCCAAGACTCTAGAAAGACCCAAATTCCAGAATTGCATACCTGGAAGAGACAGAAGTTCTCCAAGAAATAACCCTTTTTCTGGTCAGAGAATAAGGAGTGGGTCCCCCGTGGGAAGGCAAGTGCAGGAAGAAGTCCTCATTTGCTTTCTTTCTCTTCTTACTCTGCTGGATTTACCCCAAGGCAAGCCTCCGGCATGAAGCTGCCTTTGTTTAGTGGGCATAGAGGCTGTTCCTAAGCCTAGTAGTGAGTTCCAGGCCGAGTTCAAAGGCTTGACAATCAGGAGAGCCAATGCTCTAGGTCTAGTCTAAAGGTTGACAGCTCAAGACACAGGGTTAGCTTATGTTTCAGTTCAAGTCCACAGGCAGAAAAAGCTGATGTCTCAGTCTGAAAGCCTTTAAATAGGAAAAATTGCCTTCCTTGGGAAGGTCAGCTTTTTGTTCTGTTCAGGCCTTCTACTGATAGGGTGAGGCCCACTCACATTATAGAAGGCAATATACTTTACTCAGTCTGCCAACGTAAATGTTTATCTCATCCAAAACACCCTCACAGAAATACTAAGAATGTCTGACCAAGTGTCCAGGCACCTGTGGCCCAGTCAAGTTGACACATAAAACTAAACATTACAGGCACAGACCACTGTCCAGGTCCCAGGGAAGCCCTGAAGGTATATACATGAAGCAGGTGGGACAGCACTGCGAAGGGCTTGTAAACTAAAATGACACAGATGTGCCTTGGAACCAGTAGTCTGAACCTAGGCAGATTAATTGCATGCCAAAGGAGGAAACAACAACGTCTAGAGGATTGCACAGGTATCAGGGTTTCATCACATAATGTTAAAAATGCCCAGGATATGATAAAACATGACTTGACATATAAGGGACCAAGAAAATATTTCAGGTGAATAACTCTCAAGGGAAAGGATAATTAATAGACAGACATCAAACCCAAAATGGCCCAGATGTTGGAAATATCCAACAGAGACTATAAAGCAGCTGTTATTCTCAGGGGCTAGGAAGTGAGGATAAGCACTCTCGATACAAATGGAAAAACAGTAGCTCTCAGGAAAGAAACAGACACTATAGAAAATAACAAAATGAAATTTTATAACTGAAAAAGATACAATGCTGAAAATTTTAAAATCCATTGAAGAATAGAGATGTCAGAGGAAGAAGGTCAGGGGACTTAAAGATAGAGATCAGTAAAAGTCATCTATTCTCAAAGAAAAAAACATTTGGAAGATAATGGAAAGAGACTCAGAGACACGGGGGACAAAATTAAAACATGCATGTGGTCATTAGAATCCCAGAAGAAGAAGAAAAATAGATTGGTAGGGAAAAAAATATTTGATGAAATAATTTCTGAAAACTTCCAAATTTGCTAGAGATCACAATTCTACAGATATAAGAAACTCAAGAAACTTTAAATAGATTAAAGTCAAAGAAATCACACTCAAGTACATTACAACTGAACTACTGAAAATCAAACATAAAGAAAAATCTTAAAAGCAGACCCAAAAATGACACATTACATAGAGAGGAATGATGGTTCAAAGACTACAAAAGTTACATACTGTATGATTTCATTTTTATGACATTCTGTAAAATCTCTAAGGATGAAGAATAGATCAATGGCTTCCAGAGGTAAGAGCTGATGGCAAAGGAATAGCACGAGATAATTCTTTAATTTGAAAGTACTGTTTTATATCTTGATTGTGTTAATATCTATTTGACTATATTTTTGTTAAAATTCATAAAAGTCTGCATCAAAAATGTAAATTTTACATTACGTAAATTTAAATATATATATATATATATATATATATATATATATATATATATATATATATATATATAAAATACTAGCCTTTATTAATAGCCAACGGCTTTTACCCACTAATCTTATACTAATGTCGTATATTTTCTTACACATGATTATATGCCTCTATGGCTCTAACCCCTTTTGGTGGAAAATGAGTGAAAGAGATCAATGTACACAAGCATGTCTCTCTACATATCAGAGAGTGGAGCCATTAAAAGCAAAGCTTATAAGACTCTCCTGTAAGGCTCACCTGCCCAAGGTCAGAGGAAGAATAAAACCTAAGACGCTTAAGCACAATAGCATGGTTATTTCTAAGGTAAGGGCATACCTTTGCTAATTAATATGAGAAATATTACTTCCTAAACAGGAATTTACGTGATTTTTCCTTCCTGCAATGCAATGGTACTTCACTGAAGAATGTGGTAGATAGTCAGTACTCCAAGGCAATGACCCAGAGCTGCTATTCAGCCAGAATGCAATAGTATCAACCTGCTTGTTAAAATACTGTAGAACTTTGGTAACAGTTGGCAAATAGCACCTACTCCTAACTCTGCAAGTGCTCCATTACCACCCTAGTCACCCTGCCACTTCTCCAGAACTCTGCACAATCCAGTAACTAATGAGTTAATGTTTGACAAGATAAGGAACCTCTAAGGACTGCTTCAGCATCAAGGTTGGGTCTGCTGTGATTGGTCAGAGCCCAAACCAAGCCAGTTGTTAATTATTTTGATAATGATCCCTCTCCTAGATGGGTCTTAAACTTCCTAAATCATGATAGGTCCTTTTTTCCCTACTAGACTAGACATGATGTAGAGTAATGTTAACAGATGAAGCAGGTTGAAGTGGTTATCCGATGTAACCTTTAAAGAAACACCAACCCTTCCTTATCAGTTGGGTTATGGTGGTGTCTGTCCTGAAAGGAGAGGAAGGTGCCCAGTAAATTCTCCAGTTACCCTTCTGCCAAACTCAGTATCTGCTGAGCTAAAAACAATAAATATCACATCATATGTTTAATTTCAAAAACTTTATTTCATTTAAGACTTTTATCCATATTCAGAAAAAAAATTGTCCTTTTTCTCTAGAATTCCAGATTCTATATTTCCAGATTTCCGTATTAAACTCCAGAGACCTCTGATGACACTATTATATCATTCAAATATATGTCATCTAATTCTCTGGATGACTGCTTAATTATTTATCAGATCATTATCAGGCTTTATACAGTCTGTGTAATTAAATTTAGCTAAACTAGGTACTGTCAATTGGTTGTTTATAAAGTCAATTTTTCAATCAAAATGGCAAGAGCTTAGTCTATTTACAGAGACAGAATTATTACCATCACTCTGCATGTCCCACTGGTTAGTGTCATTTTCCACCTGGAAGTCCATGGAGCATCTCAAAATCAAAATATGTAAAGGGTAATAAATGTTTTGATCATTATATTCTCTGCGTCTGTTTGACTCAATACCATCCTCATAGCTCCTTCACCCTTGCCTTGCTCACTATGCAATCAGTTAAGTCCCATTAATTGTCACTGTGAAATATCTCTCATGTCTGTCCTCTCTTCTCCATCGTCAGTACCATAGCAATCAGAGCCTTTTTACCCTACAGGTGACCAACAGCAACTTCCACATGCTTCTTTCTAGCCCTCTGGCCAACTGTCTACTCTAGGAAACCTAGCAATCCTGAATCATTTCACTGATTGTTTTACTCCCCTATCCTAAAAATTCAAGGACTCTCATTGCTTATAAAACAAAGTCTAAACTCTAAAGGGAGGGAAGAAATTTGTATTGTGTGCCTATGGATAATAAAATAAGCTCTGGTGTCTGATATTCCTGGGTTCAAATTCTGGTTCCACGTTTACTAGCACACCTCCACTGAGTTACATTCAATGATCTGATCCTTAAGTGTAATCGGACTCAATGCTAACCTTAGAAGAGATGGTGTAAGGCTCAGGAAGCAGCCTTTGTGAAGTAGCCAGTACATCTCAGGCTCTTGGAACCGTACTGCCAGGAAGAAACTGGATCTGGAATCTTGCCATCTTTCCTGGCGCTGGAGGGTTGGGAGTTGGTCTCCTGAGTCAACTGCACAGAGATCAGAATCAAGAGCAAATGTCCTGAAGACAAACCAGCAAGACTGGGGATAAGGCGGAATTTGTCAGTAAAACAATGTGCCATTCATTACCTCATCTGCCAAACCTCAGAATCACAAAGCAGACCTCATGCCTGAGAACCTGCAGTTTTCACTCCAGTGGAGAATCTTTTGTGTAACCTGCTGACCTGGGAAGCAAATATTTAAAAAGTAGAAGTAACTTCAGAAGGGCGGTAACAAGAACAATAAAAACAATAAATATGCCAGTAAAAGAAGGAGTTCTGGAACACTAGCAAAGATTGTTGAATTTAGCCTCTTCCCAATTTCTCAGTCTTTTATCTCCACTACACATTAAACTTACTACTTCACAACTTTTTCCTTAGTTTGCCCAACATATGGATTGAAATCTAAAATAGCAGTTTATTTTTTGCAGTTTCTATGTTGGAAATTTTCAGTAGGTGTTAGAATATGCATTTACATTTGCTGCACCAACAACTTAAGATTACTTTTCTACATTTCTTTGCTGGCAAACAAATGCTGTGTGGTAATAATAATTTTAAACGCCCCTCATTGTTAATGTCCTTTATATTGTGTTTTGGTCCTAGCAGAAGTTCTCTTCTGTTTTCCTCATCTGAGAAATATGTTCAATGTCCTGCCTGACTCTGGAAGAGTATGTTCTTGGCAGAAGATGGGTTTGCATCTCTCCTAGCTTTCTTATGAAAAGTAACCAGGTTTTTATAGGTGTAGTTTGTGGTCATGGCAATGATTGTCAGGTTCTGTCACCTGCCTTCCACTGGGTTCCCTGGAAACAGACTCTGAGACAAGAACTGTGTGCAGATGGATTGGGGGTTGCTCTTGGATGGTACCTATAAGGAAGTGAGAGGCAGGACTGGGCAAAGGCTATGTTGGCCTGCACTGCCATTGTAGCTGAGGCTTTAGCCAATTCTATACAGAGCCCTGGAGCTGGGATAGACCTTTGGTATTGCTCCAAATTAAGAAAATGTGGCTAGACTTTGTATCTTCCCATCAGCCAGACGTTGGCAGCAAGTCACCTCAGAAAAAGCCTGTATCCCTGATGGAGGCAGTTCCTTATGGCTGAGGGCAACTGCCAATAAGGGATAAAGTTGTAACCAGGAGTTAATATTCCCAGAGGTTGGTGGGGCAGGAGAGAAATGGGTGTGTCATCCCTGAAGAAGAGATCTGGTAATCACTACTGCTCCTGAGAGAAATGAAACTCTATGTCATGAACTCATTAGCTCTTGTCTATCCAGCTGACCAGTTGAATGAGACTTGACTAACATGGTAGAAGAAGTGAAGCTAATCAGCTTGTTTCAATGCTCAGAGCACAACTTACTCTAGTTGTATTATATAACTCAGTAATAGGAGAAAAACATGAGGAAAATGAAAGTGAAACTTTTAAATTCTTTATGAACATAAGCTGTTGGAGAGTAACATCTACTTTACTTTGATACTCTATAAGCAGAACTTGGTTAGATAAATCAAGCAAACAATCAATACAAATTAACTTAGAGTGCCCAGGACTCACTTCAATATTGTGGAGGGACTTCAATATTCATCTCCCTAGCAGCATCAGCACTAATTTAAAGCAGGTAAATACCAGGGTTGTTCTTGGCACCATATCATTATTTCAGATATCGGTCATCAGTTTCATTCACCTTTCTTGGCTTTTGCTCCAACTCCTTTTGTCTTTCTTGTGTTTGTCCCTTCCCAATTTAATATACATTCTTTGCGAATGCTCCTGGGATCTCATTATCACCTCATTCCTGCATCCTCCCATCTCACTTTGACCCCAACTTCCCTTACTTTCACTCTTCCAAAACTCAATCTTAGACCTGTCAGGAGGACCCTGTGTTATACAAGGAGAGGTATGAGACTGAGGATGGAGTCATTCTTCCTGGGTTGTCAGGGCAAACATTGACAATTGTTGCAACATAGAGAACTTGGCTAAGAGAGGAGGAACTAAGCAAATAATCAAGTCTCGTGACACATCTTTCTTGAATTTTCAGGAACATTTGGCGTAATAGATCAATTCTTTTGCTTGAATCATTTTGTTTAGGAAGAATTTTCCAGAAATAGGGTTCCTGAAAGGTCCAACTATATACACAAAAGTGTGGAAAGTTCTTTGTTTGGAATCCACTCTCCTGTGTTTCCTTCTATCTTTCTGGCAGCTGCCTCTCCCTTCTGTGCCTGGATCCTTTTCTTCTATAGGTTGGAGGATGTATAATCTCTACGACTTTGTGGAGAATTTGCCACTTGCATCATATGAAGAGAGGAAAGGGCAAGGGAGTTGAGAGTGATTTCAGGACATTGGTAGTAATGGTGAACAATGGAATCTAAGTCTTTTAAGAAATGAAATGGGAGTATGTAAGGAGTTATGGGCAATGAGAAAAGTAAAGAGCCAGTAGATTAGAAGAGCAATGAGTCAAAGATGGTTCAAATAGAGATAATGGAGTGGGTGAAAGACTGGTTATGGTAAAAAAAAAAAAAAAAAGAGTAGAATGCTCAAAATAGAAGTTTCTGACATAGCAATAAAATATCAAAAATATAATTGGAGCTTGATCTAGGGTGGGACGTTTTTCATTCATTTACATAAATGTACAAGATTAGTAGTGAAAAAAAGAGCTTGAGACTAGGTGTTCCAATGTTCAACAGGTAAGAGGGAAATATTTTGGTATTAGTGGAAAACCACTATAAGTGAGAAATGTGTAGATAGTATTAATCCAATTATTTCAAATGAATTATTTTTTTTTCACCTTTGCATTCACTTCTTTACTGTTAACGTAGGAAGAGGAAGAGTATTCTTGGAAATAGCGATGGGGAGTGAGTAGGATATCTATCTCATCTCAAGAATCTCTGGAAATTCTATTGTGGTGGAAAGGAGATGGGAAGCCACTTCTTCGGGGAGCCACCCAGCAAACAGTGTTCTTAAGGAATTAGCACATTTCAATTAAATTCATAAGGTAGAGGAAATATTCAGAAAAATGTTCAGAGATATAATACATGTTACAAATGACAGTCTGTAAGTTGCAGAGGGCTTTGAGAGGGTTAGAGATATATGAAAAATTGGTTCCAATGAGGGTATGTTTTAGGTCAGGTTTTCCACAAAATGACTCAAAATGGATTTACATGAAAGAAGTTTGTATATGAGGGTTCTCTGGAACAGCATCTTTTAAGGAGTGAAGAAAACAAGATTGCACAGAAGTAGAAGTCACACTCTAACACAGTTGTAGCCAAGGCTTCAGATGATCCTAAGGTGAGCTTGGAAGCTAAGATAGACCTTCAAAGATGTACTGAATTTAGTCAAAGAGGTAAGCCTGTTTAACTTATCTCCCCTGCATTGACTAGCCTTTGTGTGTGGATCGTCCTTAGAGAGAATATAACTTTGGATGAGGTAGTTTCTTTAGACTATGCACACTTCCCCTGCTGATGGACTATGCTGTGAGTCATCAGTAGGCAACACTTCTGGCAGCTAAGGGAATGAGTCCCTCAGATTTGAAAAGGGAATATGGATAGATTAGAACAGCATTCACTACAGTCCAACACTTGCACCACTGAGATCCACTTGCTTCCTGCACTTCCTCCAGCATTTTGTTTGGCTGCTTCTCCTGGAGAAACTTACAAGAATGTTAATGTCCCTTGTGTTTCAACTTCTACTAGTCACTCTCTTTTACTGTTCACTTTAGGTTCCCTTCAACCTCAACTAGTGCTTCTGCTGGTCTAGGTGGCTTACCAGGTAAAACATCTCAAATCTTCGATGTCTAAGAGGAATGAGCCCTTGGTCATAATGACTACCCTATCAAAATTTACCACAAAACTTTGTCAGGAAAGTAACAGGAGATACCCAAGTGGATGGCCTAGATGCCAAAGAAACTCTTTTCTGTACACCCGATCTCTTGGGAAACAGCTTAAATAAACCAGATGGCATCCATAGCTTCCAGCTGATAAAACCCTTGCTGTGTTTCCTGGTGAAATCATTACAGCTCTGAGAACCAGGACCACTAGACCTTCAGAGCCTAGAATTGCAAGGACAGGAAACACAACTTTCTTAAATGATTCTCCAGGATTGATGGACTATATCAGGTAATGTCTAGTCAAGGGATGAAACCACATAGTAATTTAAACAGGAGTAAAAAGAATTCTAAATGACATACTAATGACAGACACAGAGAACAGTCACTATCTAGAGTGTAGTGCATTTTCTGCAATTCCAGTGCCTGAAAACGCTGGCACTATTCTGAGGTCACAGAACCTAAGGGATCTAGAGGTCACTTAAATCCTTGTATAATTTAGCATATAATTAGTTACTATTTGCCCAAGACTTTGGTTTAGGGATATTGCTTCTCTATATCTATTTTCAACATCTACTAAATAAAGATAAAAATAGTAACCCGCTTCATGCTGCTGCTTTAAAATTAGGTTTCTTAAATAAGTAGCCTTGTGCAAAGCACTTGAATGGAGAGCCATTCAAATACTCCTTGGGGCTGTAGGGAAAAATTAAAAAAAAAAAAAACCTAAAAAGTCTTTATGACTATTCTGGTTGTTCATTGTTACATAATAAACCATCTTAAAACCTGGTGGGTTAAAATGACAATTTATTATTACCTGTCATGTTTCTCTGGGTTGACTGGTCTCAGCAGGATGGTTCTCATGAAATGAGAAGCTGACAGTTGCAGTCAGATAACAGATGGGGCTTCAGTCATCTAAAAGCTAGATTAGGCTGAATGTCCAAGGAAGCTCATTCACATGGCTGTCAGTTTCTGCTGGAAGCAAATTTCATGACATTTTTCCATGTGTAGATTTTGACATATGTCACAAAATTCATCAAGTTAATTGGCTGTTAAATGAAAATGCTATTAAGTATTCAATGAAATATAGTTTCCTTTAAAACTAGTTTATTGGCTTTCATTTCAATAAGAGCTCATAGTTTAGATCTTCTTCCTGTGCCGTGCTCCCTGAAACAAGCTAAGCCCTGAAATGACTGTTAAGAAGCACGAGTATACATGGTTGAACAAATCATTCAGTGACTAGAGAATGGGAAAGTCTGTCCATCTGAGAGAAAGTAGATGGATCACTAAAATAGTGGCACAATGTGGTTAAGGATCAGGCTGTGCAGTCATTCAGAGTAGGGTTTACATCCCAGCTGTGTTCTCAAGACATGGTTTCCCCTTTTAAAAAATATGGATATTACCTACCTCAACATATCTTAGCAAGCAATAAATACCACTATGTTTCTTGCTTATAATTTTTATTATAATGTTTTTTGAAAATTTATGTTTTCCCCATCTTTTGTGAGAAAGTAGTCACACACATAGAGCAGCATTGTATCTACTCTCTACATAAATTGTTAAAGCAGTTTTCTTAAGGAAACAGTTTTCATGGTTCTACAGAGGATAGATCTGTTTTTAAAGAGTTTTTGTTTTTAAATGGAGAGAATAACGTCAATGTATTTCTCCAACTAAATCTGATAAAAGATAACATTTCTCGATACATCCTCTTGTTATCCAACATCACAATACTTTATAGAGCAGTACTTGCAAGTAGCTTGTAGATGAGACATTAATATTTATTACCTGAATAAAATGTTAATATTGATTAACATTCATCATCAAATTGTACTCTTTAAGCAACCATTTGCTTGATCCTAATGAGTAACAGAATTATGCTTCTAAAAGAGGTATTAAATCCAAATCATTCTAATATCTTCTATCAATTAACAGACAATTTTATCTATGCCACTAAATTACTTTAGTGATTTTCATTCACTAATTGCCTTACTTCTGTCCTTCTGTCAGTCCTTAGCATTATCAATCAGGTATTTGACCTTACAGTTAGACAGAAATAGCACTTGCTAAAGTTGTAAATGGTATGTCTTAGTGTTAACAACACATTCATAGCCCTTTGGGGATAGCTATATTTCATTTCTTGTTACTGAGTAAACTAATCGCATGTTGGTTTGACAAACTGTATTTTGGTTTGAAATAGGAATTAATGGCAATATTTATCTAAGGATTAGTAAATTCCATTTTAGCCTGTGGCAGACTAGGCGATAAGAAAATCCTATCCTAGGAAAACTTGGTACAAAATTAATAAAATGAAATTCAACAGAATTATATGTATAGCTCTACAATCAGATTCAAAATGAATCAAACAAAACTGTATGGGAAAGATCCTTTTTAAGATCAACTCATGTGAAAAAGTTACTCAAAAACATAGCTAAAGCCAAGAAGAAGATGATGTAGATGTGTTAAAAATTGAAGTCTTAGGCTGCATACACAGAAACATAATATCTTTATTTACAAAACTGGAATAAGCCACTGCATCTTTCTTGTGTGTTTTTTAAAAGTTAATACAGCTAATACAATATTATGAACACAGAATATAGACTTATACAAATGAGAAAAAAAGTGGAATGATAAAGTCAGCTGTAGCAAGACTTCCTTTCTAACCATAACAGAATAGCTTACATCTGACCTATCATGCTGCTGCAAATAACTAATTCATTTGAATGTATGTTTTGTAATACTGTTTGAATGTTTGCAGGCATGGATAGCAATCAGCACTAAAGTCCTTGAGGAAAGAGAGGTACAACAGGTGACCCACACTCATCTGGCTTCCTCATTCAAGACGTTCTTTGTAACGCTGGTGCTAGGAAATAGAACACACACAGGACAGAGGCTTTCTGCATGGGAAAAAAGCAAAACAAAACAGAGACTGATGTTTGGATTGCCAAGGCAGTTGAGAGCAGATTACTACAGAGGAAGGGCATGCAGAAGATGAGCCCTGAATATCTAAATATATATATATTCAGTTCTTTGGGTGAATCCCACCTGCACATGGACACGGAAAAACTTTGGAAGGCTTAGCAGGGAACAGCCTCTGGAAGCCTGGAGAGATGAATGTAGATTTCAGAGATCTCAACATGATGGGGAGTACTGGAATTTGGATATTACTAGATGGAGAGACTTTGGTGGACATCTTGGGTTTTCAGTTGAGATTCCAAATACTCTCCAAGTAAGAATCACTTTCTAGGGCAGTAGAGTCTATTGTGGATGCATCAGGTGAAAGGCAAAAGCTGTAATATAGGACCCTGAGTAGTGAACACAGCAGCAAAGGGTCCTTAACCATGGGTCTAAGCAAATTAAGTTAGCAGTCTTTCAAGGAAGTATCTTATTATGTCTTAGTGTGGTTTAGAATATGTTATTTCGCTTGCCTTATGGGTGAAATGAGATCTACTGCTGCCAGGCAGTTGGCAGAGAACTTAGGGTTTTGCAAGAATTTTGATAGAAGAAAGATTCATAGGGCAAGCAGCTAACAATTTCAGAAAAAATAGTATTCTATACGGTCTTCAGGGTGGATCAGTGGGAGGCATTGTTGCAAACCAGCCTCCAGGTCACTTCCCTCCTGGTTAGAAGGCAATCTGGGGCAGGGAGGAATCCCAATGGTTTATAAGGTTGGGGCATGTTGTCTCCCTTTGTTGTTCTCTGGGCTGGGGTGACATCTTCTGAGGTGCTTGTGTACTTGAAGGTGACAGAAGCCAGCCCGGAGCAGGGGATGGGGGATTGTCTTCCCAGATGGAAACCCATGAAGGGTAAGTAGGAGTATCTGGCTGGTGTTAAGTTCTGAGTACAGGTGCTACTGGCTCAGGATGGCATTACAGGTATGGGCTTTACTGCAATTTGAGCAGATCTCATCAAGCTCCTTTGAATCATCAAGGATCCACCTTGCAAAGGAGCACTGGTTATCCTGACTGAGTTTTGTGGGGACTCTGTCCAAGATGCATACAAATTCTGGACACATTGATTAAGGACATTTTGTGGATGGCAGCTTTACAATCCTGAGACTCTCCCATCAAAATTATAGAAAGATCATTAGCACACAAATCTGCCTGCCAGATGGGTCTGCTTTGGTTACACTGGGAAAGTCATTTCACCTGGGATTATTTTGAGGCATAGTGTAAGGAGAAAGAGACCCACTTAAGCATCATTTCCACTGGCAACATTTCATGTAAAGAGATGTGAGCTCTGGTTCAGAATTCAAGCCTGGTGGCACTCTGGCTGAAACCCTTCTAATAGAGCCTGCTAGCATCTGGTTTTCAATCATTCTGAGTGCACGTGAGCACCTAGCTGAATTTGTTCCAGCACATCTCCTGGGACAGGGATAAGCCTGAAGGGTCTACTAGCAACCTTACTCTCCAGGTTGTGCATGACAACAACAGCCGCAACAAAGAAGAACATTTGCACTTGACTAGTTTTCAAGGGTCTCCTTTAGGGCAAGCAATTTGGATACTGACCCATGAAGAAGTGTGACTGCTTTGGAGCAAGAGCTCATGCTCACTTCCTTGTGTAAAGTGATGTAGGGACCTGACCCAAATTCACTGACAGGACAACTGGATTCTGGGGTTCCTTTGTGGTGTAAGCAAAGAAAAATCATTTTTCCTCCATCTTTCTATGTTCTGGCTGAGATTCCCCCCCTATAATAAAAGACAGATTAACAGGAGAAAAACAAACAGAAGTTTAATAGCATGTATAACTCCTGTATACATGAGCAATATTACTAAACCAAGCCTGATGTGCGGCAAAGCCTATCTACTGATACCCATTGTAGTGAAGGAAATTACAGTATTTATTACAGGGCACCAAGCATGGAGAATGGGCATCTAATCCTCAAAAGAGCCAAACTACCCAATGTCTTTCAGGGAAGGGTTTTTAAAGGCAGGATTTGGAGTGAATGTTTCAGGGTGCATGATTTTCTCTGATTGGTTGGTGATGAGTTAACACGGTAAGGTTTTAGGATTTTTTTTTTTTTTTTAAATCTTAATCATCAACCTTTTGGTTCTAGCCATAATAGAGTCTATGTGCTGTGGTCAGCATGTAGTCACTGTCCTCCACCTGGGTGGGAGGGTCTTAGTTTCTGCAGGAAAACTCAAAATAATATGTGTCAGATTGGGTCATGTATATCCTTTGAGGAGGAACTAGGACTCTGTGTTATTGCTGAACTATTGTTTAAGTGATTATTACTTTCCTTGCTTGCCTGCCTTCCTTTGTTTCTACATTCCTCACTTCTCTAATTAGTAACTCTTTGGAATGTAGGGAAGGCCTAGGAAACTAACGCCTTTTTCCATAAACAAGAATTAGGGAACACAGAGGGGCTTTTGTACCCAAGAAGGCCCTGCAGGGTCCTGCTCAGTTTCAATCCACCTGTTTCTTTGATACCCCTCAATCCTGAGAACAGCAGAAAGACAAGAAAAGGAAAAAAGTTTTGGATAGACAGGCTAATCATAAACTCAGCAGGGAATTCTGTTTTAGAGAGAATCAGTTTCAAAGATACCCAGGAAAACTGATTACTCCCAAACTGAATTAAGCCATGGCCTTAAAGACTAGCTCCAGCTAAAAATAAAAGTATTGCAGTTAGGGGAGGCCAGCTGTGGGAGGTAATCAGGAAAAGCACAACAAACAAAGATATGGTTATTATGCAGATTTAAATTCAAGCCTTCTCTATTAGTAAGAGTTTCTAGAGATTTGGTCATCTTCCTCTTCCAGGTATAGAGAGTAATATTCCCTTACAAATGGAGATTTCCCTTATAAATGTAAATATCTCTTACAAAAGGGTAACTTCTACTCGGTTTCCAGAGCTTTCCCTATGTTTGCCATTTTTAAAATATAATCATCTTAAAATAATCCTTATGCCTAGGAGGCATATTATGGAATGGCAATTTCTGCTTCTTTTAGTAGATTTTATTTCCTAATGTGACTGGCATCCACTAGGCGGGGACCTCTTTTCCTCTTTCTCTCTGAGATCCACATGGTTCTGCTAGTGAATTCTGGGGCTGTAATTCCAATCTCTTGCAAAATTTTTGATGAATATGGTTTAATTAACCAAACAGTGAGGCAAATCTGGTTGCCTTCGCTTTGCAGCTGGTGTTGAGCCATTGTCTGAGCCAATAAAATCTGTATAATCATGATCTCTAAGAAATATGGTAGGCTTTTGTCCCCTTGGGCTATTATAAGAGGGTCATTTTGCACAAAAACACAAGTCCTAAATGCCTTGTATATTAGTTTCCTGTTAATGTTATAAAAAAAATTAGAACAAACTTAGTGGCTTAAAAAAATACAAATTTACTATCTTACAGTTCTATAGGTTGGAAGTCCTAAAATCAAAAGTTCAGCAAGAATGTGTTCATTCTGGAAGCTCTAGGGAGACTCCATTATCTTGCCTTTTCCAGCTTCCAGAGGATGTCTTCATTCCTTGGCTCATGACCCCTTTCTCTCATCACTCCAACTCTGCTTTTATCTTGACATCTAACTATCCTTAACTATGCCTCTAACTCTACTACTTTCCTCTTAAAAAAAGCCTTGTGATTATAACAAAGACAATCTGGATGAACTAGGAAAATTCTCCTAACTCAGTATCTTTGACTTATTCACATCTGCAAAGTCCCTTTAACTTATTTACACATTTACAAGTTCTGGAGATTTGGACATGGACATCTGTGGGGGAAGGGACATTATTCAGCCTACTGCACATGGTAAATAGAATAACCAAAAGAGACACAAATAACAGTACAAAACAACAATCATCAGGTTATAGGTGTGGCAATTTGGAACTATGCCACTAAGATTTCCAGTCAAGAAAAAATTCTTGCAAGATGGGCACTTAGCTAACAGCCTGTAGTTGCAATACCTTTTGTAGCTACCATGGCTTTGAAACAAATTCCAGCTTCTTTCTGGACAATCTCCAGCCAATGACTGAGCATAACAAGGCTACTAGAACTTCTAGAAGCCATTTCTGCCCAACACAAGACTCTCCTAATAGGCAATCTTTGCTCTCATTTCCCTTTCCTGCCTGCTGAGACCATCAGACCTACATCAAAACTGAGAGTTTCCTTGCCTACTTCTACTTCCTCCCCTTTTTCTTTTCACAGATGTCAGATCTACAGCACAATCTGAAGACTTTTCCTTACCCATCTTGAGTCTTCACTCCATTATCTTTCACAGACACATCCCTGTACATCCCTACCCCATCTCAGTGTCTTCTTAGTGAACTGGTATTAGTCAGTATACTAGGAGCCCCTGATTGACCACTGGACTTTATGCAGTTTAGAAGGAGAGGGAAGGAAGAGAAAAATGTAGAATGGAGAAATTGGATAGAACTTCATGAAAGGAGAGGTTGGATGTTTATTCAGTGGCTATGTAGGATTGACAGAAGCAGCAGAGAGACGACAGGGCAATTTTGGTGAGTGAAGCACAAAAAAGGGTGGGGAAATCATAAGGTATCCTTGAAGGACAAGAGGTAGATCCTTCTTCCTTGGGGAGTTTCATTAATAAAAGTTAGAAATGAACAGTCTTCATAATAAGTGATATGTGAACTCTGATGCCAGAGCCCAAGGCATCTGTCAGACATCTTGACAGACATCTTGGTCTAAGAGCATCATTATGAGACAGTCTTAAAGTCTCAATACTTATGATTTACTTTCTTTGTGTTTGTTGCAGGCTATTATTTTCTTTGTTAATTCAAAAGAGGAAGCATATCTAAGTTTGCTTTTAGGCAAAAGTGAGGCAGTTAGAATCTAGTGTTCTTTGAGCCCCCTTTCTTACATAATCTTAGAGTTAGTCTTTACCCTTATAGATTTACATGCTTCACTCTTACAGGGGACAGGTAAAACATTAATTTGTTCATCTCTTCTTACTGAGGTAGGACCATGGTTGATCTAACTTCTAGGCTCTTCAGCTGTGAAGGGGAAAAAAGTCATTTGGCTAAGAATTCACTCCTTGAATATTCCTTTTAAATTCAGGAATTAGGTTCATATGTACTTGATAGATATGGTGAAAATAGACACTTTGGTTTTGATCACGGATTATTATCAGATTATATTTTCAAATTAGTATGTTCTCTGCAGAAGGTATGATATACTCAGTCCTCTTTACAATTTTTCATTTTGTATTAGTATCAAATTTTAATATTCTATCGTCACCTCCAAGCACACCCTTCCCATCATGTGTATTTATCTCCCCCCTCCAATAATTTTACTTCTAATGAAAAAGAGAAGGCACTCAGTGGCTAAAAATAAAAGTCTTGGCGTGTTACAGATTTCATTTTAACCTTAAGGACAAGCCTGAAAATTATTCTCCAAATGGACAAGTTGAGTCCCAAAATAGTAACACACTTGTGCTGACAGATGGAGGTGCAGATAGAAGAATGTGTATGGCAGTTGTTGCCTGAAGCACTTCCATCTGTCACCAAGTCTCCACTGTGTCTGTACGTTCAAAACTACTCTATCCACTAATGGGCAATTGTATATGCTTTCTCCATTCATTCTGCTATGAAGTGGACTAAATGGCTCACAAGGATCTTTGAAGCAAAAATAATTAAATATATAACTAGCGATTTCTATCTCTCTGGAACTAAACATATGCTATGTAAAAATACCACCTCTCGTGGCTTTTCCCAGGTTAAAAAAAAAAATCTAGGGGGAAAAAAAAGATGAATAAAATAGGTTGGAAGGGGAAGGGGAAAGAAGAGAGAAAGATCTCCCACTCAAGTGTCAAGAACCTATGTCTTCTTCCCTTAAAAAAAAAGTAATTTTCTTTTTATGTCTCTTCATAGCTACACAATAAAGATCAAATGAATGCTAAAATCTAACTTATTATTCTTATTTGTAGGCAACACAGTAAATATGAACACAGAGTCTGCAACCAGACTATCTTGGCTAAATCCAGGCAGCTTCTAGTACCAGCATTGGGATCTGAACTTTGGGTATCTCAGTTCTCTCACCTGTGAAATGAAGATTGGTAAACAGAGCTATTTCATTGGTTTGATGAGGACTAAATCAATAAATATATGTAAAGTTCTCGGAGTAGTGACTGGCTCATGATCAGCCCCTATAAGCCTGGACTTGGCCATCTAGCCTGTTGTCATCAATGTGAACTTGACTGGGCCCCATAATATTTATTGAGACATGATATGAATGCAGTAGAGACTTTTGGTCAGCATAACCCAAAGTAGGCTCTCCAAGATCATAGCAGAGCATCTCCGGCCAGCCACTACCGATATGACATGATACTATACATTGAAAACCCTATTAGAAATAAAATAAACCCTGTCAATAAAAAAGTTTAAAAAATTCTTATAATTTCTTCTAATGCATTTTTGATTTTAGAAATTTTTTAGAAATAATTTTGAGTTATTTGTAATGTATATTGGATTATTTTAAGAAAACATTTTATTTTATTTTATTTTATTTAACATTTTTTATTGATTTATAATCATTTTACAATGTTGTGTCAAATTCCAGTGCAGAGCACAATTTTTCAGTTATACATGAACACATATATATTCATTGTCACATTTTTTTCTCTGTGAGCTACCATAAGATCTTGTGTATATTTCCCTGTGCTATACAGTATAATCTTGTTTTTCTATTCTACGATTTTGAAATCCCATCTATCTCTTCCCACCCTCCGCCCCCTTGGCAACCACAAGTTTGTATTCTATGTCTATGAGTCTGTTTCTGTTTTGTATTTATGCTTTGTTTGTTTTGTTTTGTTTTGTTTTTTTAGATTCCACATATGAGCAATTTCATATGGTATTTTTCTTTCTCTTTCTGGCTTACTTCACTTAGAATGACATTCTTGAGGAGCATCCATGTTGCTGCAAATGGCATTATGTTGTCAGTTTTTATGGCTGAGTAGTATTCCATTGTATAAATATACCACATCTTCTTTATCCAGTCACCTGTTGTTGGACATTTAGGCTGTTTCCATGTCTTGGCTATTGTAAATAGTGCTCCTATGAACATTGGAAACATTTTAAGAGGAACATGCCCTCTGATTTCTTCCAATGCATATTACATATATTTTTCATGTTTGAATTTTGATTACCTGGAATTTCTTTTAGTAAGTCAAATGCAGTAAAAATTTCTCTTATTTTTCTTTTTAAATGGCTCACCAATATTGATAACTGATTAAATCCATGTTTCACCAATTATTTAAAATGTGATAATCATTATGTGTAGAATTTTCATATCATAATCAAAAGTTTCTATTCAGTTCTATTGATTTGTTTCTGTTTCTTCTTTCCAAATGTTTTAATTAATGTAGGATTTTAGTACACTCAAATGTCTAATCATACCAGGACACCCTGCTCCCATTATTTCTCATTTTCAGAGCAATCGTGGATATTTCTGCATGATACTTTTTCCAAAAAATGTTTAGCTTCAATTTTTCTTTCTGAAATTCCACAAAACAAATGCCTACAGACACTTCAACCGGACGGTTTTGAATGTATGGACTAACATAGGGAAAACTACAACCTTTACAAAAGTGAATTTTTCATTCTGTGGTCAAATATATTTTTACAGTGACTTTAAAAATTCAGTAAAAATGCCATCAGACTGGGGCCAAAACTAGAATCTACCTGCATCCAATCTTGACTAAGTCTGGGGATGGATTTAGGAATGAGAGTCTGAAAGTCTGTGTTACATGATCCACTCTGTGAAAATTAGGTTGGTCAAGGACTTCTCTAATAATACTTTTGGTGGTAAAGGGTGGGCAAAATTACTTATAAAAATAGATTGTAACTTTGTTTATTGTAGAAATATTTCAAAGATAAATTGTACCACAGGAAGATACTGCTTCTCTTCATGCATGAAGCAATTACTGACTCCCATCCTGAATGTGCAGGGAGCTCTTTCTTCCACAGTTGATTGGGACTTCAGTGAACCAGCCACTCTGTCGCTTGATTCTCATTAAGAACAATGACATGCTTTTGTCAAGAGGCTGTTTGGGGCTTCTCTGGGCAGGTAGCTTGAGACTTTGGATCTGCTCATAAGTAAAGGGCCACTAAAGGATTAAGCTGTCCCCTCGTGAGCAGTAATTCTACTTTCTGAACAACTGGGCTTCTTCCACACAGTTTTCTCCTCATTTGTTCTATACAACTTAGAATTTTCTAGATTAGGAATGAATGCTGAAACCCTTTGATATTATATTCATATTCATTCAGAATTTGTTCAGTAAAGTTCAAAAAATTCAATAGGATACAGTGAGACTTTTTTTTAAATGTCAGTTTTTAGAATTAGAAAAGTAACACATGCCTAGTTTAACAATTCAAACAATAAGTGCTTTAAATTTAAACAATAAAGAGGCATTGGAATTAGTGTCAACCCTCTGAAGCAGGCACTGCTAGCTATTTGATTTAGATGCAAAATCATACACACATATAAATATGTGGACTTTCCATGGATTTCACGTCAGGAGAGCTAAGGAGGGGTCACAAAATACATTTTTAAAGGGAAAGCAACTGTTAGGGTTGGACTGACTGCCTGGTCCCTCACCTCAGTGCCCCTTATCTTTGCACAGAGCCAAGGCAATTGTCTGGAACCATCACAATGCAAGGCCAGCACCACAACGGCCCCTTAAATTTGAAATACTGTATGGCATTTTCCAAATTCTGAGAAAAGGTGTGCATTCTCTGCTTTTAAAGAAATTATACAGTCAACCAACAGGCTTTCTTTATTCTAGGATCACACCTCCCGATTGAGGAAATCCCTCTCTGTTCCCCTCTGAGGAGCCTGAAAGCCCTTGGCCAGTCTTTGTTTGACTAGCCTGCCACCCCCGCCAACTCTTCTTACTCTTTCCACCCACAAGATCCCATGACATCTATTGTCTCTCCCATTCATTTAACACCAGTTGTCAGTCTCTTCAAACTGCTTACATTCATTCTTTTCTATTTTATTTGACATTCTGTGGGTCTCTTTAGCTAGAATACAAATTCCCTGAGAAAAGGGACCTTATATTTTATTTATGCTTGTCACAAAATTTAAGACACCATTATGTTCATAACAAGCACTTGGTAAAAAGCTATATACATGTGAGTTTAGTGTGCACGCACACACACACACACACACCCCACCTTGGGTTTCAGTACCATTGTGGCCAATGACAAGCTGTAGAATTTGGGGATAGTCACTCAGTTCCCTTCAGTTTCCTTCTTGATAACATCAGCATGAAATACTAGCTTTATATAATTGTTATCAAGGTTAAATATGCCTGTAAATGCTCCATTTTTTGTTATAGAAATGTCAGATACCAATACAGCTGATGAATATTTATTGAAAAAAAAATACATAAGTCCAAGTTTATAACCATTAATATTATAAATGAATAAGATTTGAAAGTGATCTCAGAGATTACCTACCCTAATCTTGTTTTACAGTTGAGAAAAAACACAGAAGTGTTTTTTCTGAGACTACACAGCTATTTTACTGCCATAATTACTTAATAAACTGTTATATAAAACCTCACACCCTCAAGTATATTTACTGTCAGAATAATTAATCTGCTTCCAGTCAAAGAAATGTTTTATTTGTAATGAATCTAGTTGTTGATTACAATCATTTTAGTAATTTCCCTCATTTAGAAAAAAATAAGTACAAATAGTGATGAATTTGCTCAATACCCTCACCTTTTGAAGATGGTAGATTGATGCTTTGTCTTCGAGCTGTTACATAAAACATAAAACTAGGAAATGTGAATGTACCTGACAGTGAATTGGAAATTGTATTCAAATAACAGCTAATGTATGTAGATTTAAACATTCATATTCTAAAATCAACCATATCTCCCTGATGCTGAGGAAGAAATATACTTAAAAGGATTAACAATTCCCTAAAGAGTGCCCAGTTCCTTGTTATATAATAATTATATAATTAATCATAGTACTGGATTTTTTTTAAAGCAAAGAAAACGAATGTCCAGTTTCTTCTGAATTTATGGCCAAGAGCCCTGGGCAAGACATGTAGGTCAAGTGTGGAGATGCTGGAAAGGAGAGGCGACTGCCCAGCCATCTTGACAATTATCTGCTTTCTCCTGCTCACTCTGTATTTAAATCTGCATGATTAAAGTGCAGGCCTGCCAATGGAGAGAGCGGGCTCAGATTTCTGACAACTGCATATTTAACTAGCCAGCAGTGATAATGCGTGCCACAGTAACTGTCAGCACGTTTGCACTTGCTGGGAGGAAGGTCGAGAAAACTGCTCTTTAAATATCAGACTCAGAAAATCATTAGGCCATCAGTCCATTTTAATAAAGAGTAAACATGTTTTTCCCAAGGGGAAAAAAAAAAAGGCTTCAGCTTAGGACTTGCCTCTTCAAACTCCTTAATGGGGAATCTATATTACACCACCTCATAAATGCCGACCTCGGAAATCAGATGGACGATAATTACCATTGCAATAATTTTACATAAACAATCTCTGTTTCCATGTCCAGTCTACCTGCACTGGTAGATGGCATTCTTTTCATTAGGGATTTGGACAGTTCCAGCACAAGATGCACAAATGTAGGTAGATACCTTCAAAGGGTGACCATAGGAGGGGCCTTCCCACCAAAATATTACTTTCTATCCTAAGTTTCTGCTGCATGGCTGCTAAATATTTTTTCTTTTTCTTTTCTTTATTTTTTAATAATTCAAAATAAGTATAAGCAATCCTTGGAGGAAAAAAATAAAAATGTTGAGTGAAATTGAATTGAAGGTATAAGTGAATGATAGCAGCTCCATCTCTCTCTCCCTCCCTCCTTCCCTTCTTCCTTATCCTTCAGTCTTTTTTTTTTTTTTTTTGGAAAGATAGTTGAGGAAGGAAAGAAATGACTTAGTGCTTCAAGGCTGGCATGCAGGTAATGGCTTTCCATTCAGATGGGAGAAACAGCTACTGAAGAAAAGCTGCTGACAACACCAGAACCAAATTTTGCCTGTTTCACAATTTCTCTCAGATCTAATACTGTTCATAATATTTCTTTCCCAATAGAGCCTTCTACTCTATATTGAACTGCGGCTTGAGACGGTCTGGAAAAGGTGGATTAATTTAAAAGGGAGAAGGCAGCTATGTTTTGTTTCAGTGCCATTAATTCACCTTTCAAAAATGGATGATAGCTACTAATTGTAGCAATCTCACTTCCTAGCCAAAGATGAATCCTAAATTCAACAGCCATATTTAATTGAGAAACACAGGCTTCATTTCATTCTGTACCCAAAAGATTCATTGCATAAACAGGTAATCTTCTCCATTGCAGTTAAAGCTGTAAATACCCAGATGTTGTAGAATTCCAGGGCTGATATTGGGAGGCTTTCAAATCAGGAGCTTACTGGGTGATTTCGTATGGAAATAACAACACACTCTTTTCTTTTTTGCATTTTTCACTGTATATGAATTATTCATCAGTATAAAATACTGAGATTTATTTTTCAGCGTGTATCACAAAAAAAGAGGGAGGAGAATGTATCATAAGCCGCAGAATTTACATCTTTACCAATAGCTTGAGCTCTCAAAGGATTCTTGAGTAAGAAAAACATGACAATTTTAACACGATTTTTTACTGAATATTTCTACAGAAACTCCCGGGCATCTCATCAGTGTAAACAAATTCACAGAGGAAATTAGCTCTTTGAACCAAAAGTGAGATCAGACAAGTGTCAGAAACAACAGCACAGCTTTTCATGTTTGTGTGGTTGAAAGAAACAGAAAGAAATGCACTTTCTGAGTCCCACTGATTATCACTAAGCCAAATTCTTCTTTCTCCAGTTATTTCTCAGGGTTTTGGTGCCCATGGAAAAATACTATAAATATCTGGGGGGGTCACATTAAAAATATCCTCCTCACCTGCCCCACCCTTCGAGATCCTGCCTCAACAGGTCCTTAGGTGTGCCTGGCAATCTGTGTTCTCCAAAGGCCACAGATAATTTTGATGCAATGGATCCCAGCACCAAACTCTCAGCACCTCAAAAGCACAGTAAGAGCTTGAGATTTGAATGCCATAGTCACAGGTGGAAAGAGGAGAGAAAAAAATACACTTTGATAAGTTTAACAGGGCCTTCCCTGGGGGCTAGCATAGATGGCACATCCTTGGGTTGTAGGCAAAGAATCAGAATCAACTCCAACCAAAGCAAGGAGTGCCCAGCACCCAAAAGCTCTCTCCGTTGGCTGCAGGGGCAGAGGTGGCCATGATGCTGGTTGGGGAATATGTGCATCTTTGATGTCAGTCACTGTAAAGTGAAACTCTGCTCCTTCTCCTTCTCAATACTTTGTCGCTCTGGCCAGTGGCACACGTTGCCTTATTGGTAGTAATGCTTACGATGGTATAAAAAATCTTTAAAAATGAAAATCATCGTAAACTCATTTCTAATACTTGGATCCTGCAATGTACAAAGGTCAAGGTTGCAAGCCCTAAGAATTCCAATATTCCATAATTCAAAATGAGCCCCTGCATATTAAACACTTGGAAAGGTTATCGTGTAAGGTGGCAGGATCAACTTTCCTGGAAAGATTAAAAAGCCAGAGATACACTTACTTGAACGCTTGAAGATTCACTATGTAGACCTCTAGTCACAGTTCAGGCTGTGACTTGCTTAGAAGGGGACAATGCTTTTCCAAAGTCTTCCTTCTGTCTAGCTTCCTTGGACCATTTCTGTCCAAGATGCCTCCATTCCTAACCTACCAACAATGATTACTCAGTATCTCAAGTAAGCAGATGAACGCTAAGATTAGAATGTCTCTCTCTGGGTTATTTCTTCTTAGACAGAAACAAACAAAGAATGTGCTATGTGTGGCCCAGAAGATGGGTGACACACTCAATTAGCAGTATTCCTATCTTTGATTTCATACTCAGGGTGCATGTGGACTAGTTTTCCCATCAGGAAAATTCTAGGGAACAGGACATGGCGTTTTATTATGAGGGCACTTTACAAACTTGGAAAGTTTCTATTTGGCAGAGTAAAAGAGGACAGTGCAGGTAATGTTAGCAGGTGGGGAAGCCCCCTAAGAGGGGGAGAAACCCCAGAGAATGGGTTCTTGTCTTCCCATCATGAAATAGTTCACAGTGGAGACAAAGGGGCAGAGTGAAAGCTGCTTTATTGCCCAAAAGAGGAAAAGAGGAAAAGACACTGGAGCGGAAAGACACTCGAGTGGGGGACCGTAAGCCCAGGTGGCTTGACATAAGAACTCCCGTTCCTGGGGGTCTTAGCAGGGTCCTTTCACCAGTCTTCTCTGGTGCTTCTTGTCCTTTTTCCACTGGCTGCTCTTTTCCTGCTTGGTTCCCAGCTTGTTCTGCTCTGTGGAACAGACACTGCAAAAACAAGATTAGGTAACTAGGGACCCTCAAACAATGTAGTCAGGCTAAAACTAGGTAACTAGACCCTCAGACAATGTTGTCAAGCTAACACAATGTGGTCAAGCTAGAGCAGGAGAAACCCTTAAACAATGCGGTCACATAGATCAGACCTAGTCAGGGCTTTCTATTCCTTCAGGGTGGCTTTCTTCATTCCTCAAGCCAAAGTACCACCCAGGGGCAACTATTAGGTTAAGTGTAAACAGGTTAATTTTGAACCTTTAAAGAAGTCCCTCGGCAACAGGTCCCAGTTTGGGTTCCCTGGCTCCCTGCCTCCTTCAGTAGCTGTTTAAGGGTTGTGTGCAGCTACCAGCTACATGGAAGGTAAGGAATAATTGAGGCAGATTTTGTTTTATGGTGATTGAATGGGACTTTCTCTCCTTATCCCTTCAGTTTGACTTCCTGCATAAAAGCTGCCGTGGAAAGTGGTGAAATAACACCAATTATGTTAATTAATTCATTAATTCAATAAATGTGTATTGAGTGCTGGCCATGAGCCAAGCACGTCTCTAAATACTAAGATTATACCAGTAAAGAAAGCGAGAAAATAAGAAATGCCTGCTTTTGTGAAATTTACATGTTAGTATAAGAATATAAAAAATAAGCATAGTAAGCAAATAATAGACTATGTGAGAATGTGATAAGTACCATGGAAAAAACAGAGCACAGGTACGGAGGATCCACTGAACAATAATTGCCTTTGACCACATCTTCATTCAGGTACTATGTTAGATGTAAGGGGCTCAACAATGTCCAAGAGAGAATCCTGACCCTAAGGAGTGAGAACCCATGCTGTAACTGTCGCAATCCAGAGTTGGCCAAGATATGGACATGGACTGCTGCTCAGCCTTACGGGCTGTGGGAGGTATTGACATTTATTCAGTATGCCTTCCTTTAGTTATGCTGCTAATAAATTGTATTACACTTTCTCTTGAGTGATGACTACTATTCCAGGAATAAATTATTTTCCCAAATAATATAGCTTTCATTAAAAAATAATAAGCAATGAATGAAAATAATCCAATTTAGCAAAAATTCAAAGTAATAAAAACTTTGTTTGCATATATTATATGCCGTAGAAGAAAGAGGCACTGACAACATACAATGAACTCTCTGACATCCTTTTCTTCAATTACTAGGAGTGGTGATGGCACTCCTTGATGTCTGATACTGCATGACTCAGAGAAGGCTTTACACATATACATATACATATATATATACAATGGAGGGGAGAGAATTAAAAGAACTAAGAGACTATTCTAAGAGAATAAAGAAAAACAGAAGAGGAACAGCACACCATACTATCAGATAGTCAATGGTCCATATCCAGGGGCAGATCCAGTTTTGTGGGACTTAAAACTTATACAATTGTGGAGGCCCTCTTTATAAAAAGACTACAAAACTATAAATACAAATTTACGTTAGTAAGTGAGCTATTGTTAAGAATGAGAAATGAAAATACAACAAAATTGTATATTTTTAAAAAGCTGACATACATCGCAAATATCATAAAACACATAGAAGTAATATATTGGTATTGATTAGATAAAAGTGTAGTCACTAAGGGTCATCTCTTGGGAAGCAGAACTGGACACAGGGGTGTGAAAGTAGACAGCCACAAATATAGCATCATTTGCAGAATTCCATCCCAAAATGTGTATTGTCTCCCAACTAGTCATTGCCATGGTAACATATGATTGAAGCTCTTATTAAATGTCTAATACTTTGACCTAGAAGGGAAACATTTTTAAATGACCCTCACCCACTATAAACTTAAGACAAAATCTGAGCCCACTCACATCATATTTAGGCAAATGGATTCTAAAATCAGGTTGGGCCCAAATTCCAAATTCCTAATTTATTTGGGTCACAGAATATTGAAATTCTGTGCTATATTTTAAGTTGATCTTCCAGTTACTTTGTTTTAATTTGTACAGTTTTCAAGGAGGATGTGGCTTCTATGATTCTAATTTTAAAATAATTTTCACAGACATACAGATTTATTTTATTAGCGCTAGATTAAGGAGTACATGATTAGTTAATTTTCAGGAGGTTCATGGATCAAATTATCTCAATCTGGAAAACATAGTTTACAACTTTGAGTAAACAAATCTAACAAATGCAGTTTTCTTTAACAAGTATTTTCAATTTTTAAGATAGAATAAACAGTTCTTTAAACTACTTATAATAACTTTTACTGTATAAAAATTTTCTTTTCTCTTCTTGCAAAGAAAAAACTTCGGTAGAAACTGAAATTTGTAGCTAAACAGAATAAATATAGATTAAAATAATTTCTGCAGTAATTTTATGTAAATATTCACTGACATTTTCCTTATCTGTTTAAACAAGCATGGTGGCTGAATATTCGTCTTGTGGAAGCACCTGTATCAAAAATCCCCATTTGCTTTGAATCATATAGAAGTTTATGACCAAGACTGAATTTTAAAATGCAGAGTTTATCATTTTCTGTTTCCATACTTGGGTCATGTTTTCTAATCTATTCTGTGAAGCTGTCTTTTAATAGGGGTGTATACTTTTTAATGCTTCTAAAACAAATTTCCCCAAGCTTAGTGGCTTGAAACAATAAAAATTTATTATCTTAACAGTTCTGGAGATCAAAAGTCCAAGATAGATTTTGTTGGGTTAAAGTCAAGGTATCAGCAGGGCTGTGTTCCTTCTGGGGATATAAGGAAGAAGCAATTCCTTTGCCTTTCCATCTCCTAGAGGCTGCCTGCTTTCTTGGCTCTTGGCTTCATTTCCCAATTTTCAAAGTCAGCAACATCAGACCAGGCTCTTCGCATGCTGACATCTTTGTTTCTCTCACTTTGCCTCCCTCTTTTACTTTAAGAACCTTTGACATTATAACAGTGTATCCGAACAATGTTAGATAATCTCCTTATTTTAAAGTCTAATTTTAAAGCTGATTAACAACCTCAATACCACTTACAAACTCCATTCCCCTTGTCTTGTACTATCACATATTTACAGGCTCCATGATTTCGGATGTGGACGTTTTAGGGGTTGGGAGCATTATTCCACCGAACACAGTCTGTTTAGCCCATTTCATATAATGTAATTATCCATATGCTAGAGCTTAAGTCTGACATTTTTTGTATTCTGTTTGTTTTCTCTGCTTTTATTTCTCTACTTACTATTTTTTTTTTACTTTCTTGTAGATTATTCAAAACTTTTTAAAGAATTTATGTAGACTTATATGTAGCATTTTTGAGTATATCTGTCTGCAAAGCATTTTTAGTGGTTGCTGTAGGTTTTACATTGTATGTACATGTTTATCAGTCTAATGGCGCCATCATTTTACCAGCTTGAGTGCAGTATAGAAACGACTTCTTTTATATTCCTTACCCTCTCCTATTAAAAGTATCTTGACTCATTCCTTTACATATATTAGAAACACATCAGAAAGTGTCATAATTTTTGCTTCAGCCATCATATAATTTAGGGAATTTAAGAAAAGAAGGAATACTGGTTGTATTTAGTTATATTTTTGCATATTCTTTTTTCCTTCCTGAGTTTCTTTTCTTTTTTAAAGTTTCTTTGTTTTGTAATTTCCTTTCTGTAGAGAGAATTTTATTTAGCCATTCTTTTAGGGTGGGTCTGCTGATGGCAAATTCTTTCAGTTCTTTTCCATATGAGAGTGTCTTAATTTCCAATTCATTCCTGAAAAACACTTTCACACGGTATAGGGTTCTGGGTTGACAGCCCTTTTCTTTCAACATTTGAAAAATACTGCCCTCCATGGTTTCTGATGAGAAATCTACTATCATTCAACTTGTTTTTCCACTAGAGGTAAGTCATTTTTCTATGACCATTTTCACAATTTTGTCATTGTCTTTAGTTTCAGAAATTGCATTTTTTATTTGTCGGTGTGGATTTGTTTGTTTATTTATTCTGTTTGAGATCTGCCCAGCTTCTTGAATCTGCAGATCTATACCCCTTGCCAAATTTTGGAAGCTTTCAGAAAATATTTCTTCAAGCATTTTTTCAGTTGAGACTTCATCTGGAGGCTTGACTAGGGAAAGATCTGCTCTAAAGCTCCCTCTGATTGAAAAACCTCTAGATAACATCACATTTCATAGTGAAAGATTAAATCCTTCCTCCCTATATCAGGAACAAGCTAAGAATGGGTGCTCTCAACACTTCTATTCGAAAGTGTACTAGAGGCTTTAGCCAGTGCAATAAAGTAAGAAAACAAAACCAATAGGCAAACAAATTAAAAAAGAAGGAAATTAAGCTGTGTTTATCCATGGACAACATGATCCTCCACGTAGAAAATTTTGCAGAATTTACAAAACAAAAAGATAATACAAAAAATAATTAGTAAGTTAAGTTTAGGAAGACTGCAGGATACTAAGTAAATATACAATAAGCAAGTGTATTTCTATATACTACCAGTTAATATTTGGAAATTTAAATAAATGTTACTATTTACAATGGCATCAAACTGTTTAAAATACTTAAGAATAAATCTGACAAAAGATTTGCAAGGGTCCTACAATAAAAAAGTACAAAATATTGCTGAGAAAAATTATACAGGACCTAAATTAATGTGGAGCTATGTTCTGTTTATGTATTACAAAAATCATTACTGTTAATATACTAATTTTACATTGAACCATCAATTCAGTGGAATCCTAATCAGTACCCTGGCTGACATTTTTGAAGAAATTGATAAACTGATTTTAAAATTTATATGGAAACTGAAAAGAACTAGGATAGCTAAAACAACATTTAAAAGGTAGAGCAAAACTGGAGATTTATCATAACCTAATTTTAAGACTTATTATAAGGCTACAATAATCTATCCTTGTGTTACTGATACAAAAATAGATCAATAGAATCCATTAGAAAATCCAGAATAGACCGACATGAATACGGTCAATTTATTTTTGACAGAAATATCAACATTATTAATTGGACATAGTATAATCTTTTCACCAAATGATGTTGAATCACTTGTATAGCCATATACAAAACCCTTTAGCCCTTATCACACACCATATACAGACATTTAGTTGAAGTGGATCATAAGAGCTAAAACTATAAAACTTCTAGAAGGCAGTAAAGGAGAATATCCTAGTGATTGGGTTTGGTGAAGATTTCATAATAGGAAGCAAAGATCACAGATTATAGATGCATCAAAAATAAACTGTCCTTATTCAAAAAACCTTGTTATAAAAATGAAAAGACAAGCCACAGACCATAAGAAAATATTTGCAAAACATATCCAACAATATACTTACAATTAGACAATATAATAAACACAAATTAATAATATAAAGGTAAAAAACTAATACAAATGAACTTTCAAGAGTACAAATGTGGTAGTGAGTGGAAAGATAACATAGAATACTTCAAGATTTCCGACATGGCAAATTTTCTGAGATTTAAAATAGCTTCTTTCCTGGCTTATTCTGAAGAGCAATTTTAACCTTTGTGTTCATGTTTTATTGAATAAAAATTCAGTTTCCCTTGTGTAAATGCGAGGTCTCTGTACTCAGCCATTGTCATGAACAAAAGCTGAAACTATGGACCAGGATTGATTATGACTCCGTTCCAGCTCTTCCACTTAAAACCATATGAGCTTGAGTTTTTTACTTCAACCACTCTAGGTCTAATTTTTTCTCAATAATAAGATAAGGTTATGCAATATTTCCTAGAGCCACGGTGAGGACTAAAGTAGGTTACATATAAAAGTAACTGCCACAGCCCTTATCACACTGTAGGCACCACAGTTGTTAAGAGCCCTGTTGTCACTCTTAGTTCTTTGTAGAACTGCCCCCACTACCTGTGCACAGCATCTTATAAAGATGGCAGAGAAGGCAATTTCATAACTGTCTTTTTACCTTTTGTGAAAATCTATGGTTTTGTGCTAGATTTCAAAAGGTTAACTGAACTAACGGCCTTTTATCTCCCCATAATGATGTTGAATATGCTGGAGTAAACGTGAAACTACAGCAAACAGTGCTCGACTATTAGTTGCCTCCTGAATAGGTACCACATGGACAATGGTGTATTTATCCACACAATGTCTCCTTAACTCATGTTTGTATGTTCCAGAATAACAATTAGAGCGTAGGCTGAATATTTTAATTGAAGGACTGAGAGTTCTTTTGGACTCTGAGATCTAATATATAAAGATACATTAAGAAATGTCATGGGTTTAGGCCAAGCTATTACACTGCCCGATTTCAAATCCATCCCTGGGAGTAAGAGTTTTTCATTGTACCATAATCTCATACTTGACATCTGAAATTAATGGCTTTTCCTTCCACTGAATAAAGAGAAAAATTATTTTTCTTTAAAGTGTCTATTACCCCAAAACTTTGTACTTCGGCTAGATACTATAGAAAATTGTACCATCTGGAAAGCAAGTTACATTAATTTTGCAACCATCTAGTAAAATCTATTCTCCACTTGTTAGGTATATCCATTATTCCTGCACGTTAAGCAAACCCAAGAAACATAAATAAGAGGAGACAGTAGTCCCCTTTCCAACTTAAACATGAGAAGGGGTCCTGGCTCCACTATACTGTATCAACATAACCAGCTTTGCTTTACAACATTCCAAATTTAAATGCAAATTATTGGCTTCCAACTGTATCACCAACTCCATTCTTCACTAGCACTTTTCTCAAGTCTGACAGTTAATTACATCCCCCTTTCATATTAACCCTTTCTTTTTAATCAGTCTTTTCTTAAACACAATTCCCCACTCAAATGTCATGGGCTTTATCCTTTACCCTGATGCAGGCTTCAATCATGTTTTAAAAATAGCAAAATGACTATCACTCAGTAAAGTCAAATATAGTATTCGAGTTTTATAGTGCTTTTCTAATGTATGATAGAAATATTAAAGTTTTGTAAATATTTTTATTTACTATACAAGTCATACTTTAGTCACTAAACAAGTCATCTATGACACCAACCTAAAATCATTACAAAGTAAACTTGAAATGCTTTGATCAATTAAATACGTAATGTGTAAGAATAACCCTGCCTAATTTTATTATTTAAAGGGTAATCCACTGCACAGAAAATAGCATAGCAGGTCTGAGGTGGCTATCTTTAGAAGAGTCTGCTTTCAAGGTTGGCTTTTGTCTTCTGAAACTTCCGCCGACTGATAGGGTTGTCTCCTTGTGCTTAGACAGTTTGCATATACAATGTGATTTATGGACAACATCTCCTGGGAGTCTGGAACTTTGCTAGTTGCTAGGCAGAGAATGCCTGTGTGACTAGCTTCCCATGGGCTTCCCTGGGCAGAAACATTGCATACATGTTGCTGCATTTTGCTGCTGGAGGGAGAATGTGCTCTGTGTGACCATTACAGGAAGAAGAGACTGTAGAAAGGTGAATGTGTGTTTATCCAGACCCCTCCTGTATTGTGTTTCCCTTACAGATCCAGCTGTGTATGTTTACCTTAGGTGTAAGGATAACTCTATACTGAGTTCCTGAGCTCTTCTAGCAAACCGCTGAACAAATGGGTGTTCTTGGAGACCCCCAAAATAATTACCTCACTAAATCAAATACTATTTAGTATGAAATAAAACAATACAATTTGCCTTTCTCAATCTTTCAAGACAGAGCCAATAACTTTTGCCTCTCCTCTTCCATAACACGTTACTTCCCTGCTTAAAATTCTACCATGATAGCCCACTGCACTTAAGATTCCAGTTCCTTATGAATACCTACCACTTCCCTCCTCAACCCCATCTCAGTTCCCACTGGAATTTAGCCATGGCCTCCACCCTGGAAGAGAGACGTGCGTTACATCTGCTCACTAGGCGAGCCTAGTTCTCTCCTCCATTCTCCTAATGCCATCGCATATGCACTGCTCTGCCACAGCCCTAAAATTCATTTAACCTGAAGCACAACTAGAAAATGTGGGCATTGGATATTGAAATCAATCTCCAAGTTTGGATATTTTCTTCATACTTATTTATGAGCCATAAAATACCTAAAACTAAGTTCAGCTTGCAGTTGCTTTTTAAACCACTGCAGTTGGTATGATGTCTGCCCAAATGTCAGTATTTCACAGTTTTTATCGGTTAAGATTTGTTGACTGAAAATGAAGGAACACCTGACTAACCCTGGCTTAAGCCATAAGGATATTATAAGTTGCCTACCACAGTCTCTGGGACAGGTGGTTTCCAGGTCTGCTTAGGAACTCTACAGGATCAGGCCACTGAGCTGGTACTTCTGCATTTCTCTTAGCCTTCCCTTTTTAGCTGCAATTTGGCAACTGCTATTCCAGACATCACACATGCAGAAAGCAGGGGGTAGGTGATGTGTTGGTGATAAAATAGCTTTTTCTTCATAGGGATGGCTCTCTTTTTTATCAGGGAGCAGAATCTTTCTCACAAGAGAATAGTTGGCTTATTTTATAATGCATTGGTTGAAAGTAGTTAGCATGCCCTCTCCTTCAACAACCCTGGAAAGGATAAGTAACATGCACAAGACTGGCTTAGACCAATCATGACTTGTCCCAGTGGTTAGAAGAAAGGCCTGAGCATGTTGCTGCTGAGCAAAGCAAGAATTATATTTGCAGTAAATGTTGGCCAAGTCAATGGTTTGGACACCATTTGGTTCACTGTGATCATCTGGAGTACTGATTAAAACACAGATCTTGAGCCCCAATCCCCTGAATTTCTGCCTCAGTAGGTCTGATGTGGGACCTGAGAACATGCATTTCTAACAACTTCCCAGTTGATGTTACTGCGACTCTGGGGACTGCTACACTGAGAACCACCGGAGAAGGCAGACATCAGCCTCTATCACACAACTCCGTAGATTCCAGGTGAAGCCAAAGGTTATCGCTGGCTTATGTCTAGTCATAGCTGAGGGTTGGTATTGATCTAATTTGTAGATGTAGACAAGGTTTAACACTAGCCTCACCTACAACTGTAGGCAAGGGTTGGTCTGGCCTTGCATTCAGAGTGAAACATACATTGAATCAGTGCCAGTCTTCATAGTTTTAAAATCAATTTTGTGATGTGCTTCATCACGTCAAATATATAGAGAAAAAGTTATAAAATAACAAACACTTTGTGTAGAACACATCAACTTTAACTCAAAATACTCGCCAGTCCAGATAATTCAAAACGTCAAGGATTACTTTAAGACATGTAAATGCAATATAACATTGCATTTTTCCAAACTCTTGAATATGTAAATTGAGAAGGATAATAATGTATTACATTTTCTAAAAACATTACATCCTGGGAAATAGAACTTTAGCAAGGATTAACAATCTCAACCAAATAGAAGGCTACAAAATCAGTTTGGTGAACGCATTTTTATGGGGAGAGCTCAGGGAAATTGAGGTATCATGTCTAAGAGACTATGGAGCATGTGCAAAAAGTGATAAATTATGTGGAATAAGTTTTTCATTACAATTGTACATACAATACAAAAAAGATCAACTTTTAAGGGGGTCCCGCCAACCTTAAAGATTCATTTTGACTTACAACAATTTGTGTGACCTATGAGTTTAGTGTATGATAACAGGGTTTGTTTGTTTGTCTGTTTGTTTGTTTTTGTCACTGGTGCAACCCAGGGGACCACTTATTGCAAAAGATGTAATTTCTTGCATAGTTCCTTGATAACATGTTTTGCCTACCTTAAAGATAAATGCTAATTATAACAGCTAACCCAAGAGTAAATTAAAAGAAAAGTGGGTATGTGGAGGATCTATTTAAAATCTGGCTGTAGATGCCCTATTATCTAATTTGGCAGCTTAAGGAGGGGGAGTTAATTTTAGGCAGAATGACTAAGTTGTATTTTTCCAAATAAATTCAGGTGAGATAATATTGCCGAAATCAAATAATGATATCCTACAATTTATATAGTACTTAATGTACATATGTGAATTTGAAGTGTGAAATTAAAAAATAAAATTGCTTCCCTCCTGAAAAAAAAAACAAAACTACTCTGAAAAGGGCCATATGTGTCGTCTCTAAGCAACGAAAATAGTAGAAGGAAACAGACATTTCAACGGCTATCAGTCCAAGCACTGTGATAAAGGGTATGCAACGCCCTGTAGTAGATGGGAAAGGCTTCACAAGGGAAAGTTCTGCCTTAGGTGGGATAGCATATTTAGAATTAAAGGGAAGAGAGGAAATGCTAAGTTAGGACAATAGAGAGGGGCAAGAATATGCCCCAAAATGCGAGCAGATGAAACCATCTTCTCTGGAAAATAAGGATGAAGTTTGACTGATTCTAGGATGAGAACTACAGTAAATAAGAGCACACTGGCTTTTTGCAAATCTCAAGCTCCCAAATTGTAAATGACTATACATCAATTAAAAAAAAAAAAAAAAAAAAAGAGCACCCTGGCTTTTGAGCTCATTGCTTTACCCTGGTGAGCCACATGGGTGGATAAACAACCCTATGGAGAAAACCAATTCAACTCAGCATTTTCATGGAGTAGATTTCCGAGGTTACAATTTCAAGATTAAGGAGCTATTAAGGGTAAAAAAAAAAAAAAAAAGTTCTATATAAAATAAAGACATGCTTTGTCATGCCATAAGGGATTATCTTATAAACACACATCCCATTTCACATGGGTGAGGAGCCAAAAAGTTCCATCTGTGCTCCAGATATTATTTAACCATCTAGAAAGAACTCAAGTTCTGCCTGAGCCCTATATTTGGATAAACACTTATGATCCCCTGTAACTAATTGCTCTTTTGTCACGGACACTTTTATCTTCCTCTCTATAAATCCTGTATTTTTGTTAATTTTCACTAGCACTTCCTACACATTGCCTGTGTTCTTTACTTAAGAAATCTAGGTTAATATCGTAAAATTGGCTTAAATTTTATCATTTCAAAGATAAAGAATCCTTAAAGGAGCGGGAGTGAGGGAAGGAAGGCTTTCTCTCTTCACTGCACCTCTGTATTGTTGGAAAATTTTAGCAAGCATTTACTATTTTTGAATTTTTAAACTAACGTCTTTTTAATTGAAGTAAAATGTGCATAACATAAAATTTATCATTTAACCATTTTTCATTGCATGATTCATGGGCATTAAATACATTCACATTGCTGTGCAACCATCATTACTATCCGTATCCAGAACTTTTTCATCACCTCAAACTGAAACTGTACATCCATTAAACAATAACTCTTCATCCCCTCTTCCCTCAGCTGTTAGAAACCATTTTTTTATTTTCTGTCTCCATGAATTTAGCCACTCTAGGTACCACATACAAGTGGAATTGTACAATATCTGTATATTTGTGGCTGGTTTATTTCACTTGGTGTAGTATCTTCAAGATTCATCTATGTTGTAGCATGTATCAGAATTTCATTCCTTTTTAAGGGTGAATATTCCATTTTATGTCTATAGCACATCTTGTTTATCCATTCATCCATCAGTGGACACTTGGGTAGTTTTCATCTCTTTGGCTATTGTGAATAATGATGCTATGAATATGGGTATACAAATATATCTTTATGTCTTTGCTCTCATATATTCCTTTGAGAATATATCTTCAGCAGTGGAATTTCTGGATCGTGTGGTGATTCTATATTTAATTTTTTGAGGAGCCACCATATTGATTTACATAACAGCTGTACCATTTTACATCCCCACTATCAGTGCCAAACATTTGAATTTTTCCACATCCTCATCAGTCCCTGTTATTTTCTGTTTGTTTTTTTTTTAATAGTAGCCATTCTTTTAGGTGTGAAGTGATTTCAATGTGGGTTTTGTTTTCATTTTCTTAGCAATTAGTGATGGTGAGCATCTTTTCATGTGCTCATGGAGCCCATTTGTGTATCTTCTTTGGAGAAATGTCTATTCAAATTCTTTGCAAATTTTTTAATTGGATTCATATTCTGCTGCTCTTCATTCTTTTGCATGTGGATATCCAGTTTTCTCAATGTTATTTGTTGAAAAGATTTCCCTTTCCGCACTGAATGGTCTTGGCAGCCTTGTCAAAAATAATTTGACCAAGTATGCAAAAGTTTATTTCTGTGTTTTCTATTCTGTTCCATAGTTCTCTATGTCTCTCCTTATGCCATTTCCACACTGTTGTGACTACTGTAGCTTTGCACTAAATTTTGAAATCAGGAAGTTCAATTTTCAAGATTGTTTTGGAAAGTAATTACTTCTGTCATTTTGCTATTTGCTTTCTATATGCCTTAGAGCTTTCCTGTCCTTCATTTCCTGCATTACTGTCTGCTTTCTGTTTATTTAAATTTTATTGTGAAATTTTAGAATTTCTTTATCATTTCCTTTTTGCAAATATTCTTTAACTATTTTCTTTGTGGTCACCATAAAAATTAACCTTAACATCCTGAATTTTAACATTCTTATCTGAATTTGTACCAGCTTGATTTCAATCACATAGAAAAAGCTCTGCTTCTATACAGCTCTATCTCCACTCCTTTCAGTTACTGATCATAATATTCTACCTTTATGCTTAGTGTAGCCAAAACATATATATTAATAATTTTAATGTGTTAGTCTCTTCAATTATATAGAAAACAAAAAGTAGAGCTACAAAAACCAAAACTGTAATAATACTAAGATTGCACCAATTGACTCTAATATTTGTGCTGAGGATAAGTCTATAAGCATTTATAACCTTTTTGATTTAGAAAATATGTCATGAATCTTTATATCAGCAATTAAATATGAAATGACAGCAAAAGCATACAGTTATTTATACTTTAAATATTGCTTCACTTGAGATTACATACTTAATAGAAATGAAAAAAATATTTTGCGTATTTCCTCATAACGTATTTCCATATAAATAATGGTAGGGTCAAACCACTCTATTATTGCTACATTTTAGTTTAAAATCTCTTCTTGTAGAATGACTGTTTTTTGTCTTTAAACTTCAATAGTAATATTTAAGACCTGTGAAATGTTTTCAGTTCTATGAATAATGCCTTTAATATGCCTTGTGGTCTTAGGAGCTAATTATAGGAAAGTATATTAAATAAAGAAGTCACTAGGAAAGAAACAACACTAAAATACATATCACATTAGAGCTAGAGTTCAGAAGGACAGTTCTGTTTCAAGTGAATATTTTTTCACTTAAGTGTTACATTGAATTGAGCAGTTCTTTTTTCTTCAATCCGCAGTTTTAATTACTTGCACCTGTTAAAAAGCTAATTCCTTTCACGGTTTTCATTCTACGCTGTCTTTCAAAACATAGGACAATATCAGTAAGTTAAGTTGGTTTTATGAGGCTTCTGGTTAAAATATGTTTATTTAGACCATTTTTATTTCAGAAAACTGCACAGTTTCTGGCTAAGTAAAGAATTGAATCCTAATTTTTAATTCAAGCATTCCTTATCTAAGTATAATTGGAAAGTAGACTAAGAAAAAAAAAATGCTCATCCAGGGTGTCCTAAAGGGAAATTCCATCACTAAATCAAAATACAAAAGTCAAAAAGCAGATATCAAAGTCAAATCATTCTCATAGACAGTATTCAAGTCACATCAATGTTGTTTATTTCAAAAACTCTTGCTTTCCAAAAAACTTAGAGCAACAACACCTCTGGCACATGAAAGAGATTATTATCAAGGCCCACAGTTAAAGACAGGAGCAGTTAGGCCAGCCTTGGCCACAGCTCTTTTCCTACCCAAAGCTGAGTATTATATAGAAGGAGAGACACATAAAGGTAATACCATACACTGATCAGGAGGAAGCACCGGGAGACATGTCAGGGGCCGGTCTTTCTCGCTGTATGACCTTGATGAAATTTCTAAACCTCTCTGTGCCTTAGTTTTCTTCTTTGTCAGGTAAGTATAATAATAGCACCCACTTCAAAAGGGGTAACAGTTAATTAGCATATATATATATATATATAAATAAAATATATATATAAAACATGCTTACAAGAGTACTTAGTATAACATAACAGGTGGTTTTTTTTAAAATATAAGTTATTGTTGTTATTATTATTGTTATTTCTGAGGCAGGGGAGAAAAACTAAAGAATTGGAGGATATAAAATGTTATGGGTTGAATTGTGTTCCCTAAAAATTCATATATATGTTCTAGTCCTAACCCCCATAGCACAGAATGTGACCTTATATAGAAACAGGATCATTGCAGATATAATTAATGAAGTTGAGTTCATACTGAAGTAGTCTGTCCGTAATCCACTGTAACCAGAATCTTTATAAAAAGGAGAAATCTGGACACAGACATATATACAGGGAGAATGCCATGGAAGATGAAGGCAGAGATTCAGTGATATTCTACAAGCCATGTAAGGACAAAATTTCCAGGAAACCATCAGAAGCTGGGAAAGAGACATGGAACACATTCTCTCCCACAGCCCTTGGATGTTACCAGTCCTGCCAACATCTTGATTGTAGACTTTGGGCCTCCAAAACAGTGAGACAGTAAGTTTCTGTTTAAGCCACCTAGTTTGTGATACTTTGCTATGGCAGTTCTAGCAAACCAACATACTGTTCTAAAACTGGTGATATATAAATCCATCCATATTCTTGATTTTCCAAAGTCTAGGTATAGAGGGAAAAATGGGAGACTTTCCCTGCTGTACTCCCCGAATTTTGCTTTTTGGTAAGTGGATGCACACACCATGTTGTTTTTGTGAACTTCACACAACGTAGTGAGAAGGCCTCCAAGTAAAGCCTTGAGAGAGACTGGGGCTACTGATGGGCGTGGAAGAGGGGCCTTTGTCCACCAGGTGGAGGGTTGAAGGGCTCCAGAAACTCGCTTCCACCACCTGAGGTACCACGGACAGAGCACTGGGCCTGAGCCCTCTGTAAAGCTGAAGACACCTCCTGGGGTTTGAGGATGCAGTGAGCTCTAGACTGTCATGTCCTTCTCTGGAGAATCCCATGATGTTTGACTACTTTGACTTGTTTCTTAGGAAATGTATCACAATATTTAAAGACAGCTGGCTCTGGAGTCACCCAGGTTGAAAATGTGGTTTCACTTCACTCCACTTACTAGAGATGTCTTTTGGATAAGATATTTAATGTTATTGTGTATCAATTTCCATATTTTGTTAAAGCTGGAGTGATACTAATTGCACTTCTTTTATGAATTTGTTGTGGAAATTAACTAAAATGTAAAGTGTGTAGGATAGTGTTTGGTATACAGGAAACATTCAATAAATGCTAATTATTATTTTTCTGCAATATAACTTTCTAAATGAAGCTGTACTCACTGAAATGTGGGAAAAAAATCTCAGTCAAAATTTAGCCAAATAATTTTCATGTAGATCTTGTGTGCTCAACATGATGGCTTGAATAGTCATACAGTATTATGATGTAAAGTGTATGATCTACACAGCCTCAAAGTACGTAAGAAAATTCCCCAGAAAACCTTCTCCTCACTTCAGCACACTCAGTTTATTTTTCTAATGTGATCTGGAGTCAGATTAAGGAGCTGGGACCGAGCAGGGAAAGAGGGTTATACTTAGGACAGATGCCAACAGCAAATGCAAATAAGAAAGATTAAAGCTGAGCTTTAAGAAATAGCTTGTAAGGAATGTGAGCCTGAGAATCCTGTACTGAGTCCCAGTGCAGAAGGAGGTAGGAAAAGACCCCGACTGGGGATGTTCCTTGGCTTTGACAAAGCAGGGGCAAGCCCTCTTTAGAAAAAAGTTCTCCCAATTAAAGTATAAAATAGCTATGCATGCAAGTATTACAGATATAAAGGATTCAAAGATGAGCATGCAAAAAGAGATCATAAAAACAAATGGTTATTTAAAAATGTTTATTAGATACAGAGTCTCTAGTGACATAAAAAATAAACTTTCGAGTTAAAATTCAATCAACAGTCAAATAGAAATAGAAAAGATAGAAATATTTGAAACATTTAATGAACTAGAAGACATGTTAGAAATTACAGAGAGAAAGACAAATACTATATGATCTCTCATATATAAAATCTAAAAAATTCCTCACAAAACCTCATCTAAAAAACATCAGTTGCCTCTTGAGGGAGAATTGAATGATAGAATATAAGGGAGGGAGACTTACTTATTCATTGTTTACCTTCTCGTGTCTTTTGCATTTAATACTAAGTATGTTTATTCCCTAGATAACAAACTGAATAAAATTAAAACATAGACTTCATTTGGGGAAAATCTATTTTAAAAAAAAAACAACAAAATGTTTTTGAAAAAATCTATTTTTTTAAAAAAACAAGATGTTTTTGAAAAAAAGGTATAATAATAGTAGATAGAAAAATAGGCAATAAATAAATTCATAATAAAAGGTTTTGGCAAGCAATCCCACTCCTGGGCATATATCTGGAGAAAACTATAATTTGAAAAGACACATCAACCCCAACATTCATAGCAGCACTATTTACAATAGCCATGACATGGAAGCAACATAAATGTCCATCAACATATGACTAGAGAAAGAAGATATGATATATATATGATGTATATATATACACATTTGAATATTACTCAACCATAAAAGAGAGTGAAATAATACCATTTGCAGCAATATGGATGGACCTAGAGATTATCATATTGGTGAAGGAAGTCAGAGAAAAACAAATATCATATGATATCACTCATATGTGGAATCTAAAAAAAAAGACACAAATACTATTTACAAACCAAAAACAGACTCACAGACATAGAAAACAAACTGTGATTACCAAAGGGGAAAGGGCAGGGGAGGGATAAATTAAGGATTCAGTATTAGCATATACAGTATATTTTCAAATCCCAAAAACATTTTATGTGAAAATTGACAAAATTATTTGGAAAAGCAGAGGGCAAAAATATACTCAAAACATTCCTAAATTTAGAAAAAAGGAATAAAAGGGGCTTTTTCTATAGAACATAAAAAACTTACCTAGCCATAAAAATTAATATAGTTAATTTGGTGTAGGAAGTCACAAATATATCAATCACAGAATTCAGAAACAGTAATTATGATATTTGATAGAAGTAGCATTAAAGATCTAAAGAAATGGAAAAATTAATCAATACATAAATTTAGATAATAAGGTACACAATAGAAAAATGTACAAAGGGCATTTAAAAAGCTTTATATGGAAGAGCAAATATGTATGGCAGACATATGAAAAGACATTCAAACTCATCAGTGATCTAAGCAATGCAAGTCAAGATCACAATCAGATATTATTTTGCATTCATAAGACTGACAAATATTTACAACCCTGACAATGTTGATATAGAAATGAAGCAATGAAAACACATGTACTCTTATGGAATTTGTAATTAGTACAACCACTTTGGAAAACAACTCATTTTCCATTTTGTAGACATGACAATATGTATATTTATGATCCAGGAAGTTCCTATCCTAAGGATATGTCTGCATATGTGCACCATAAGAAGGGTACAAGAATATTCCAAATGCCTAACAAGAAAAAAGCCCAAAAGGGAAAATAATCAAGTAGATTTTTGTATAATCACTATGGAGTATTATATAGCAGTGAAAATGAATGGGTTTCAGCTACAAATGACTTATATATATTTTAGAAATATCACACTAAGTTAAAAATACAAATCTTGAGAGACTATCACTCTTACAAAAAAGAAAAATTATTATTGTATTGTTAGATATAATTACATATATCGTAAACTTATTTTTAAAAGAAGGGAAATGATAAACACAAAATGAAAGATAATGGTTACATCTGAGAAAGAGGCAGGGGGATAAGATGAGGAACCCATGCACAGATGAAAGACGTTCAGGGATATAAATTACATAATTATAAGGAAAGAAACTTATTTAAGAAACCTACATGTCAGATTCCCATTCCTGAACATAGAAAATCGAACTAGTAGCTCATTCTCCTTAGGCAAACTGGGAAACTCAGCTAACATTGTAAAAATAAATTTATCCCTTAAAGTAGACATATCTTACTAGCCTCATGTTTCACCATATGACATAACGGTATAAAAATGCCAATAAATTCAGGAAAAAAAAGACTTTCTTCCCAGAAAACCTGCTTAAAATGGTAGCATTTTCCTGGTGTTTTAGTTGGCTTTTTAATGGAAGGCTACGTGATTTCAAAGGGCAGTTAGTCCACTAAAAGTACGCTGGCTCAGGGTTGTCATTATAAATGATTGTTTTAGAATATGTGCGTCGTGATGAAAGTCAAATACACAGAAAAATATGTGATGACTCACTGGGTTAGCTAGACACATCTGTCACTGAAATAATAGAGCATGGCAAGATAGAGATTTTTTAAAGATAAAATAAAACTTTCTATGACCGTAAACAGGAATGTGTTTAGAATGCAACTGAATTGTCCAGCTTTCTATGAGCAAATCTATTCAAGCAGCCTATAAATCATTTCTCAGGTTCAGGATAAGCATTAAAAATCTTGGGCTGCAGAAGGAGGATGGGAGCAAGAGCATAAGAACCTCCTTGTTGGGAATCACTGGTTAATCTGTCTCCTCTGTATTTCGCTCATATTTAGGTCAATGCTTTTTCTCCTGTTTTTGCTCAGAATATCATAGGGAATTATCCTTTATCTACCCGACCTGGCATCATGGCTAGCCTTCTTCCAAAAAATATTTATTCTAAATCATTTAGTGAAAATCTAGGCAGATATTTTAGTAGGCAATAAGCATTAAAAAAGCATTATTTGTCTCAAAAAAAAGTACAAAACTCTGAACAAAATCAGAAGTAATTTTAAAACAGTTAATTTCTTTCTAATATAAATTTCTAAAATTAAGATTAAACTATTGGAAGCTGACTGTGCCATATGTGTAATATATATTATATAAATGAATGAAATCTTTTCTAAATTATCAATGTATTGGCTTGTTGAGATTATGAATTATCAGTAGTTTGGCTTGTTGTGTGCTCAATGCTAGTAAAAAATAATCCATAATTTGTGATTAAAATCTCAATGGAAAATACATAGATTTCCTCCGAGTTCCTTTACAAGTCAGCAGGTTATGGGTGTTCGCAAATTTCATAGGTCAAATCATGCAGCCACGGACGTAGAGACCTCAGTGTGAGACGTTATTGACGCTGGGCGCTCTGTATATTCTTGTCTTTTATCTATGAAACAACTATTAGAGGTCATCATTATTAATCCCACTTTAAAGACTGGGAAGTCCATGCTCAGAGAGGTAAGCAGTTTATATGTACAGAGTTGATGAGCATAAATATGTGGATTCCTGTGGCTTCGTCACCAGTTGTGGGTTCTGGCCAGCAAAGTCCCACGGAGACGGAATGAATTACTCAAGACTCTGGGGAAAAGTCAAGAGAGCAAGAGGGAGTCAGGAGCCAACTCCACAAGCCTCTCAAATCTCTCATATTTATTGAGTACAGTCAAAGCAGGAATTTAGGGAAGGACAGGGTGGAATCACAATGAATACAAAGGCTTTGTTTACTGTTGGTGTTTGGCTTAAGGTCAGAAGACCCTTTTTGGTGAATCATAATCGTGTTGAGCCTTTCAGCTTATCAGGGCGGAAGGTCTGAGAATCAGCTGCCTGACAAGATTTTTCTTGAACTCAGGCGGCTGTGCCTGTCTCAGGTTGCCCCCTCAGGGGATCTTACCCGTCATTGGCTAACCAGCCTTCTCACCTCTGAGTCTGCAGCTTCTTACCATTCCAGCCCAAGGCTGTTTTGGGGATAGAAGACTAACAGCAGGCACGCCCAGCGTTTGTTTATAGCCGGGGGGGGGGGGGGGGGGGGGGGGGGGGGGGGGGGGGCCTCGGTCATTGCTAAAACCTCAAGGCAGTTACTAAGCATATCTTCTTTAAGGAGATAGGCAGCTGGGATCTGTTACAATTTGTTAACCCAATCATGGGCTCCCACAGATTCAAAACAAGATTGACCTTATTTCAAGGTCCATGTTTCTTGCTCCAAACTCAGACTGTCAACTTTACACATTCTTACCCAACTCAAGTACCCAAAGGACTCATTTCTGACTTTGCCCATTCTCTGTTTATTACATTTATTTGTCCCATAAACACTTATTAAGTATTTTCTCTCCATACATCACCATGCCTTGGACTGAGTAAAAAGAACTACAGACTGTAGAGTCTTTAGGATTAGAGAGTGTTTATGATCAGCTGTTGGGAAATCCCTGCAGGAGGGAGACACTTGTGAATGTAATTGTGCAGAGACCACTGACTGTGGCTGCCAAGAAGGCCTCAGAGAACTGGCTGTAGGTTATCCTCTGGGCAGTAGAATAGCTGTGAATAATGACTGCAGCTACAAATAAGCAATGACCAACTGGTAAGAGGGGAAAAGGCAGGTGCTGATTCTGGAGTTATAAAGGTTGGCTGTGGGATCAGAGCTCTGCCATTCATGAGCTGTGCAGACTAGAACAATTTCCATGTTTGTTTCTTTAGCTGTAGAACAGGGCAATAATAATTCACAATTTCTTGTAAAAATTAGAAGAAAACATATGAAGTGCCAGACATACAGAAGATACTTAAACACTACTGTTGCTACTCCCTAAACTTAACAGTCACACACCTAAAATGTACTCTGATGTAGCAGAACATCACCGTCTGCTCAGTTAAAGGAAAAAAAATTATACTCCGATAAGGCAGGTATCAATACAGAATTTTCGTTTGGGCAAATGTAGACATAAAGTGAATTTAAGTTATAAATCAATGTTTCCTGAATTTCTATCTTTTACATGCTGAAAAACACAATAGATAGATTTGAAGTTGGTTATTGTCTTTTGAGAAATGTAAGGGCTCACGTAAGTGGATTTTGCTCCCATATTCTGTTAGTCATTAGTCACCATCGGGTCACCTTTAAACTGTGATGTGGAGCTGAGGCCTCCCTCTTTGGTCTTGCCAGGAATTCTCACAATTGGATTCTCACTGAAATCACCCACAGAGCTTTAAACACTACTAGCGGCCAGGTCCTCATTCCGGGAGATTCTTATTTAATGGTCTGAGATCTCAACTTCAGAATTTTTAAAGCAATTCTACCACCTAGCCCATCCTTAAATAGCTTCCTGATACACCTGCCATTCACTAATCAAAATTCCAACTGTGGCTTCGAGTAGAAGAGGAAATAATGAACTGTATAGTATAACTGAGGAAGTTTGCAGAACGTAGCACAAAAAGAGAGAAGGGAAAAAGAAGGGCAAGATTAAGAAACAAGAAGGATAAAGTGACAGGTTTGACATGCTCTATGTTTCAGAACAAAAAGAAAAAGATGTTGGGGTAGGCATCGAGATAGCTAAGAATTGTTCTTTCATAAAGGAAAATTAAAAATCTACAATTTTAAGAAGCACATTAAGTTGGGCTGGGGAAGATGCTGAAAACAACAGGATACACTATATCCCAAAGGGATGAAGATTTAGATAATAGGTGGAAATTTTAAAAATACAGTTGATGCACAATATTATGTTAGTTTCCAATGTGCTAAATAGGGATGGAAAATGTTTGTAATTTAGTTACAGACAGTTAAAATACCATTAAATGCGGTAACAGAAAAAGATAGCATCTATACCAGCCACTACATTAGATATTTATATTTTCACATCTGTTAAAAAACAATGTAGTATTATCATTATTATCCCCATTTACAGTTGAAAGCACTTAAGCAACGTTAAATTTAAGTAATAGAGGCTGAACATAGCAGAGGCATAATTTGAACTTAGATATATTTGGCTTCTGTGGCAAATGAGCCAAAGAATTAACTTTCCTCTGAGTCAGTGAGTGGACAATGTCCTTTGCGAGATCACTGGTTACATAAAACAAAGAGAAATTGGATTTCTCTTTAAGTCACCTGTGCAATTGTCTGCTAAGCCAGTGGGAAAGCAAACTTCTGCTCTTCTTGGCGTGTATGCTGATCTCACGCATGACTGCTTAAAAGCTCTTACATGGAAGAGCTCACATCAGGCAAATGATTTTAGGACAGAATAAAATTAAGACTGCGTATTTTACTCTGCTTATTTACTCGAAAGTCATATAACATTTAGGAAACACATGTGGGTTTTATTATGATTTTTTTGGCGATTTCTGTAAGGGAGGTGAGATGTAGTAAAATGGTCTCATTTTAACAGACCAAAAGGATTTGAAAGTAAAGTGTGAAAAAATAGTCTCAATAACAACAACAAAAAACAATTCAGTCTGTAGCAGGACATGTGAGAATGGTTTTATTTATTTAGTTAGTTAATTATTTAGTTGGTTTTGAGAATTGATTGGATGTGGACAGTTTGCATTTTTGTAGTCCTGAAAACTGGACTGCATGCATAAATGCTTTTGTACGTGCTAAAGTCAATTATGCATGTTGACATTTCCTGACAATAGCAGTTGCTATTTATGTGTGTGTTCAGAATGGACAAACAGGCCAACCACAGTCAATGATAGGCATGGAAAATTTGCCCTTGGTAGCCTAGCTAGCTATGAGATTTCCCTCACAATGAAGGTGTCTCTGCCTGGTTTCTTTGGGTATGGAAGTAACCTGGTGCTTTTGCCTCTTCTGTATCACCTGTCCCAGGTATGCCGCATCACGCAGCCCAGAGGGCAACATTCACAGTTGCATTGCTCTCCAGGGGTGCCATTTATATAAACGATCATGGGGAAGGTTCTTCCTACCATTGTGCCACTTTGGGACCCTGACCAGGCCTCCTGCTTTCCTTCCCAGCCTCTTCTGACACCACGCAGGGTGTCTGCGCAGTCACCGCACTGGCCTCCTTTCAGCCCCCAGTGGGCCTCGCTTGCTCTGCCCTAGAGCTCTGCACTTAAGCCCTCCCGCATTTACTCAGCACAAATCTTAAAAGTGCTTTCCACGTGCTCTGTTCCATATCAGACACTAGTGCAACACATGGATGACGTTGAGAAGAATTGCTCACTTCTCGCTTGCATGGCAACAGCGTTGTCGCCATAGGCAAATGATACAGCCCCAAAACAAACATAATCAGGATCCAAATAAAACTAAGCATCAAATACACACAAAATGGAACATTGTGTATATTATTTTATTATATTTTCACCCGTGTTCGCTGAAGAGAAAAAAACGCTTGAGGGAAGAGTGTGTTTGGTCCTCAGGACTTTGAGTATTTAGTAACAGAAAGCCTTTTTGAACTGGTTTAGCAGAAAGAGGGTGACAGGGAAATACGTGTAGAACTGGGAAATCCAAAGGTTGTATCTGAGACCTAACAAATCCAGGAGCCCAAAGATTATATTCTGAGCTTTCCCCCGACACTGTTTTTCTTATTCCTCCATTCCTTCTTGGATTGGCTCTTCTTTGCTTGTTGATGCTATTCCTCCCTGCTTCAGACAGGCTTTTGCTTTTTTGGAGGTCATGATCTACATCTTTAGAGGCTGTGATCCAAAAGGAAGTGAGAGTCTGTGTCTCACCAACCGTGTAGCAAACGTACGGACAGACTCCGTTGGCTTCCGTGTTTAACCAGGCTTGGAGCACGTGTACATACCCCTAGACTGCGGCACTCTGAAAGCACTACAACTGACAGCTCCACCAGGATAACATGAGATGGGGGATGAGCGGCTTCCCTTCAGAAAGTGAATGTTCTCATCACAAGTGGGAGAAATGATAGACCATACTCGGCAGCCAAAACTATAGCTACCTGTCTTTATTTTGATTACTCTCAAAATGGAATTGATGTCAAGGATTTGGGAGCGGGTTATTCCAGGGAACACAAATGAGGAATTGTAGAAAGTAGGAGAGGGAAGGGAGAAAAACCAATAAAGGATGAATTCATGAGAAGGTTCCTGCTATGAGTGATTCTTGCTACACCCACTTAGAACCCTCCAGAAACCAGAGGGAGTTTTTTTTTTTTTTTTTTTTTTTCAGAATTTGCCACTGGAAGATTAAAAAAAAAGTGGGGTCATTTATGTACGGAAAACAATCCCCTCCTCTTTGGCTGAAAGTTGTCCCTTCAAGGGCTTTAACTCTTCCTGCTTCCAGGGGAACAAGAAAGCTCTCAGGCAGAGGACAAGAGAGATGCTGGCCCCCGAAGTGATCGGTTGCTGCATGCCAGGAATGACCAGGAGGAGCATGCCACCTGGCCTAGGTGATATGGAATGAGGCATCAGCAGGGCTCAATACACTATAACAAGCCACTATGATATTATTATTAGAAATAGTCATTGGTGTGAGTACTTTGGAAAGCATTATGGCATTATCTCCTAAAGTTGAATATTCATACACCTAAGGCCAACAAATTCACTCCTAGAACTATCCCAAGAGAAATTCTTGCACAAGAAAATAGAGGAGTCAATAAAAGTATATCAATAGCATTATTTTCCACAATAAAAACCTGGAGATAACCCAAGTGTTCATCCAAAGAGAGCAAATTAATAAACTATTCATACAATAGAATACTATATAATGGTCAAAATTAATGAACTATATATAACAACATGCAACAACATGGAACAATCTTAGAAGAGTAAAAGTGAGTTAAAAAAAAAAGAATCTGAAAAGATCAAAAGATTACATACCACATACCATTTTTATAAATTAAAAACAATTAAAATAAAATATATTTACTTTTTAAGAATCACAGATAGATGTACTAAACCTAGACAAAAATAGAAGCAAAGGAATGATGGATAAGAGGCTTAAGATGGTTTTCATTATCAGGTGGGTGGGGGCAGGATGGAGTAGCAGGTTAGAATTTAAAAGTAACTGACCAAATAAATACAAGGGGGCCATATGTTGACCAAATGAAGAGAGCGTATCATGTCTATGGAATTTATGATTACCCCAATTCTGTGTACCTCAATTCCAAAGAAGGAAGAAAAAACAAAAATTATGGTCCTTGTGAGGGCAGAGGGAACTAAGACTCTAAACAAAGAAATGGCGTAGGGCATTCCAAACTGAGGACAATGTAAGATGTCGAGGATGGTTCTTCTGGAGCCTCTACTGTACTATTACCAGCTAGCTTTTTTTGTTCTCAGTGCCTAGAATGTACCTGACACCCTTATAGATGTGTTTACATGCATTATTTTATTTAATACTTGCTACTTGATACATATCACTCTTTCCATTGGACAGACAAGAAAACTGACATTCAAAGAGTTTATTTTTTCTAAGGATCCAGCCCAAAATGTAGCAGAGATGGCATTTAGGAGCAGGCAGAATAGCCATGCCTGGGAAACCTTTAGGCAGGTAAAACAGGAGTCTTATAAAGGGATTGCTGCAAGAGAACAAAAGGGATTGCTGCAAGAGAACAAAAGGCATTGCATTAGTCAGAGTCTCAGTGAGAGACAGAAAATATTTTCAGTTAAGATTATGGCTCAGTCTTAATGAATTGAATAGAGTATTAAAAGAGTTATGAGAAAGATGAAGGAAACCAACATAGGATTCTGAGTTTCTCTGGCACTAGCAAACTTTACCCCTAGAGGAAGCAAGGGGAGGAAACTCTAACAGGAGCCGGAGCCTTAGCAGTGCAGGGCCACCTGATCGGTGTTGCAGTCAAAGAGAGATAGCGACCACCACACCAGGCAGATGTACTCCAATTCCAGCTCCTACACTCTGATCTCCAGCATTTTCTATTGGCTGAACACAATGTGAAGCAGGGTCATGCGATCTGGATAAGGGAGTATGTTGGGGTCAGTCCTCTCAGGGCGCTGACCAGGGCAGAGAATAATGGAGAATGGATCTCAGGGAGAGAGGACAAATATTGAGAGTAAACAGCACAGGCACCTTTAAAAAGTTGTCAAAGACTGATCATGGTTAGAGAATCCTTATGGGATAACCATTATATAAATACATAATGTTCACCCACGTATCAGTCATTGGTCAATCAAGCTTGCTCCCTCCCTCCTTTCTTTCTTCCAGGCACACACATAATTATGGTCCATTGTTTGAAATACGTACTCAGTTTATGACACACATTAAGCAATACTTTCCCATTTTGCTTTTAATTAAAGATCTAGAAAGCTATTTAAGTTCTCTGTTTATCTTGATGTTAGGCAACCATACGACGTGGAATTAAGAATGGGAAGACTAACTTTTGACTCAACATTATTGATGTATTTTAATTTTTTACATTTATTTTATGCTTCATGTAGGAAGAATGATTGATATGTGATTAGATAATACTTTGCAACCCTAGGAAATAGCACAGTTGTGTATCATTTTATTGAATAATCGTAATTCATAGGAAAGGCCTGCATAGTTTTTTCATTCACTGTGTGCATCCCTGCTGTGTTGTAACTTTCTTCTCCATCTCTACCTGAGGTGTCCTATGGCTTTTTGATTACTTTAAGTGATGGTAGTCTCATTTTTGTGATAATGCCAACTTTCAGATATAAAAGGTGCATTCATCTAAATCAAAGCTTCACTTGCACATCTAACCTAAATCTTGCACCCACCTCCTGCTCAAGCCCAACCCTGCATGGGGACCAGTAGTGGACTGAGGCACTGGAATACTTTGATTAAGGAGATGGGAACTGTATGCCCAGTACACAGGCAATAATACAACAAATGAAAAGGCAGTGTTTTTTTTTTTTCTATCAAAAATCATCATTAATAGTCAATTTTAAACAATGTAAATAATGAAATACTCCTCTTCCAAAAAAATCTATTGTATAATCCAACTTGTAAACAGTGGCCAGAGTCACTGCTGAGAGCTAATAGTACACATATAAGCTTCAAATGAGCACGTTTGTCTTACTTTCCTTTAACAAATACAGTATCCATAAATGTAGTATTTTATGTGAAGCTAATTTGGGAAACTTCCAGCTATGGAGTCTCCCCCAGTACACACAATCTCAGTGACACACATTCATTTCAAGAGTAAGTTAGTGAAGTTCTGTAATCGTTCCAGCTTGAGGAGGCACATTCCATGTCTCCAAACCCTACGTACTCTTGGGTGTGAGCAGGAAATTCAGAATAAACAATACAGTTTTTCTTTTCTGAGTTATTTTATTTCTGATGTCAAGTTTTAGATGAGCCTAATCAAACACAAATTTTCAAACGTCAAGAATCAAACTTGAACAATGTACAGCAAGACAATGGGCTTTAAAATTGTTCCTTGTGAAGAATGTCATTGACTCTGCAACAGTAAGATATAAGGAAATAAAATTTATATAGAGAAAAAAAGTCAGAAAGAATGTCAGGAGAAATGACAGGAGGTGGTGACCTTGCATTGCCATAGATACCAAAAAGGCAGTGTCTGAATGCCTTGATCATTTTCACCAGGAAATGAACACTTGCTCTAAATCAATGAATCAAGTAAAGTCATTTAGCCATTTATTCTAATTTTTGCAGAAGAAAGAACACGTGAAAGTTCCTCCCAAATTTAACAGACCTGTGTGATGAACTTCCTGGTGAAGATAATTTAGTATTAGTAAATTAATGATTTAATAATTTTATGTTTCCCTAATGTCATCAAATCCCATGTAAATATTGTCAGTAGGTTATAAGTATAAGTAAAACCTCTAGAAAAAGTTATCTTTCACTTCCATATAAAACCAAATTTATATCCCTTTTCTAGGAAGGAAGAAAGAGGGACTTTTGGGAATCAGAGGAACAGCTCTCTTTGAAGTTATCTGAATGTTAGGAACTCTGGCCAAGGAGTTAGAACTGGGAGACTTGCAACCGTGACTAAAGCCATCTCAGCTCTCAAAGTTCAGTTCAAGGAGGACACTGAATTTAGAGAATGGCTTCCTTGACTCCACCACAAGGGCTTCTGACAAGGAATTTGTGTAGGTCTGGAAGCCACAGAAGAGTACGCAGGTTCACGGCACAGGAGACCGTAATGACATTGTTAGTGATTTCACACAAAGTTTTCCTACACTTGCAAACATGTTATAATCACATTAAATATTACATCCAGAGCAATCACTCATTATGTCCTACGTTCAGTGCAGCCCACTAGTGGATCTGACCGTTCATGCCCCCTGGGGATTCCAGGGCTGCAGTTAATTTTTGAAACATTTTATAAAGTTGCTGAATCTTTTTAATCTTTAAAATACTGATCTCTGTTTATTTCACTAGGAATAATTTATTCCTGTGTCTTTTTTTTACCGCCAAATACAATTTGAAAGAAACCCTTAGCTACAGCTGCCTTTTAAAAATGTATAAAATTGTGTATTAAGGTTTGCATGTCAATCACAAATTGCTTCTAGAAAACAGTGGGAACATTTATCCATTTCTTCTGATTTCCTTCTCTATAAACTGAGAAGCATCCCTATTACCCAGAAAAGATCTAGCAGAAGTGCCCATGCTTAGCCGTGATACAAGCAAACCTGCCATGTGGAGCAGGGTTGTTTGTATGCTGGTTTTCCAACAACTAAGTACAGAGTAAGAAGTTATATCATTGTTGGCTCAACAGACCACCATCTGTGCTGAAAACTATTTGATATTGGTCAGCAGATCGTGCTCCTAAGACATCCTATTGGTGTCATCATAATATTAGGAGTATCTCAGACAGCTATTGAAAAATCTGAAACTTCATTCAATATGAGGGTGGGTCATTTAGGTGGGATCCACTTGCCTCATGGAAATCAGCCTCCTGTGTCTTCTTGTTCTTTAGCCCTAGAAGACAGTTTGATGCCCTGGCAAGTATTGCTTTGTTAAAAAGAATCTCAATCTAGGATTTTACAGGTTGTTCTCTGAAGCAAAACTGGGTTGTGAGTTAGCGAAAGAAAGGAGTTTACAAATATGCTAGAGCTGACATTGGCCTTCAGGGTTCCAATCGGGGACGCTGGGCTTAATGATTCCCATGGGTGCATTTTCACATCTTCAGTAAACAGAAAGCCTTAGTTAAAATGCTCCCTAGTCAACGCTTAGCCTAACAAGAGTTTCTGTTTGAGCAAATTAGAGTGACATCTCCAGACCTCTATTTCCATGTTTTCTTGCTATTCATGGAGATTAACTCTTGCATTTTGTAAAGAATTCTGGCATGATTAGTCAGAGGATGTTTTAAAGTGTCAAAAGGGGTGACTGACAAGCACTGTTCACTTAAAGTCTCCCCTTCATCAACCTCCAGCCCCCAACAAAAGACATGATTGCAAAAGTGAACACTTACTGGCCATGTGATATTCCCCTGAGAGTAAATTTGGTTTGGTTAAATGCTGAAAGTTTTGCAAAATAAAATATTTTTATAAATTAGGCTGGAACTCTTTCAAGGACAGGGTTTTTGGAAAGGTCTCTCATGTTTCCAGATTTGAAGGACTGGGAAAATCTGCACAGACAGAGCTCTGCGTCCATGTGAAACAATGCGTTACACTCTTCCCTCTCTTGTGGAGCCTACGTTTGTTTACAGATAAGCATATGAACTTCAGAGTCGGCAACACATCCTGCTAACTTCACTGGCTGAGAATCATGCTTTCACTCAGGGTTTCAGTCTGAAGATGAACGGTTTAATAGATAATATCTCATTAATTTCCTCTGAAGGGGAACCCATTTAAAGGAATTTGAGGGTAGTGACTATCGTACTAATTTTGGGGGAAAAGGGAGTTGAAAAAGTATTGTGAGACTTTTGTTGCCTCCAGGCCTTTTTCTAGTCTATTCTTGTGCTGGATATTCTAGTGATATTCTAGCAATAATCCTGGACCAAGCCTTTATCTCACAGGAAAGCCTGCAAACTCTTTCAGATCATCCTCATGTCACTGGCCACTTAGCTATACAGCGCAGTGTCATGGAAACAGTGTTAGGCTCCTGGTGAAAAGACATATTGCTCTACCCCCACCATTTACCAGATGCCAGACAATGTGCAGTTCACCTAACTGCTCTGATACCCAGTATTCTCATTTACTCATTTATTAAACAAATATTCATGAGTGTCTGCTCCAGGCTGAGTACAGTGCTAGGTACTAACAGTAAAATGGTTTCCCTAAACAGATTATGGTAGCTGGCCTTCAAGATGGCCATCATCAGTTTCTTCCCTTCCTATATGTTCATTTTCCCCATTGCATGATGGAGTCAACTTTCCTTCCCCTTGAATCTAGATAGGCTCTCAATTATTGACCAATAAAGTACAATAAAACAGATATGGTGTCAGATTCCAGGACCAGGCTTCAGGAGACTGGTAGCTTCTACTTCCTGTCTGTTGGAATCCCGAGCCCACCGTGTATGCACTCCAGCTACCCGGAGGTTCCCACCCCCAAGGAAGCCCAAAGCCAGCCATGAGGAGAAACCATGGAGAGAGAAAGGCAGGGATGCAGATGGTGGAGGTCAGGCTCTGGCCATGGGAAGGTGTCCTCAAATGAGTCCAGTCTAGCTTACATTTCACTTCAACTGTATGAAGGCCTCCGAAGCATGAATTTTCCAGGGGAGTCCATCAATTCCTTGAACCACAGGAAATAGTAATAAGTCAATCTTCTAAGCAACTATGTTTTCAGATCTATTTATGCAGCAATAGATGATGGAATACATACTCACTGCTGTCCTGGAGGTTAAAGTTTAGCGAGGACAACAGGATACCTGGCAAATGATCATAAAAATGAGCATCAGTGAGGGAAGGTACATGGGCCTGTAACATACAACATGGGATCGAGACCAAGTGTGGGGTCAGGGAAAGTTTCTGTGAGGCAGTGATGTTTGGATTGCAATCACCAAGGGACAGATGCTATGTAACTAAGTAAAGAGAAGGGGATCTTATTTGCTTAAGATAGTGTTCCATGCAAAGGAAGCAGGGTGTGCAATGCCTCCAAGTGGAGGAGGGCCAGGGTGCAGTCAGTGCACAGGAAGAAGGTCGGTGCAGCTGGAGGGCAGTGAGTGGCAGGTGATAAAGTCAGTAAAGGCCAGTCAATCATGCTGTGTCTGTATGGAGTCCGGAATATGATTTTACTGCAATGGGAAGCATCTGAATTATTTTAACTGGAGAAGTTAAATACAGGTTTGTTTACCTATCAAGAGATATTCCCCAACAAGGTTGTTACTTGTCTCAAGTGTTATAACACGTGTACAGGAATTTTGTAAAGCCAAAAGCATTATTAAAATGAAAAGCATTATAATTAATTATTATAAAAAATCATTACAAAAAAGGTTTAGTGAGTTCATAAAGAAAAAGCCAGATATTAAAACCCAGGGTGAACGGCATTCTTGTTTTCAAGAAATATTCAAAATGCAGAAAAATACCCAGTACTTATCCGTGAATATAGAAAATTACTGCTCCAATGGAGTATATGGATAAAATGTATTACAGCAAAAGTAAAGCAAAACTACAAGTTAAAACATTTTCTTTATAACGTTTTCTAGTTGGTTATGGTGTAGCCAAAAGCATAGGACACTAGAGGTCAGAAATTGTGATTTGCTGTGTCAATAATTAGCCCTGTGACCTTGAGCCAACCTTTTGAACTCTGTAGACTTCAGTTTCCCATCCAAAAATGAGAGATCATACTAACTGGTCTCTTTCCAGTTCCATGGTTCAAATTCTGTCTATTGCCTATAAAATTATTACATCTTTAAGGATAAGTGAATATATAAAGGGAAGACTCCAGTATCATATTTTAAAATTTTCTGATAAATCTTATGCTTAAGTTATATATTGAGGGCATTCTTTACCCTAGTTTATCACTCGTGAACTATGTCTTTCAAAGATTAACAGGCTGTTCTTGGCAAAGTTACCAGGTACTTTGTACTTTAATTTTCTAGGAAACATGTAAGAACAACTGATCACTCTGAGTCTTATCAGAATAAAATGTTAATATATTCTATAAAAGTCTGATTAGCTCCATTAAAAATAACTCACTGTCAGTTTCTGGGCTTCATTTCAAAAAAGGGCCTTAAAATAATTTATTGTTTTACATATCCTTATATGCAAGTCCCATCCATCTTATTTTAAAGACCTTTTCCTGAGGGGAGGTGAGTGTTATCAAGCTACCTTATGCAGCTTAAGGTTTTATATGTTTATAATATCTTCAGTTTAGGCAAATTTTCAGACTCACCTGGATCCAACCATTATTAGAATTTACAGGAACATGTATGAATAAATAGAAATGAATTTCTGCAGCATCATCTAATTTCAAGTCTTCTTACTAGATGGAAGTGAGACACGTATGAATAACACTTGGGGCCTGTCTCAAGTAGTCTGCAGTTCACTTAAAATGCAAAAGGCTTATTCAAATAAGTATATTGTAAATCGGATAGTATTATATTGTAAAAAGAATGAAGTGGGCTTCCTAGCAAGAAAACACAGTAATGATATACTTCCAAACCCCATCCCCCATGCATCAACTCTAAGAAATATCTTCGGGTTAAAACAAGTGAGACCAAATTGAAGAAAATTATCAGAGGGGGACACAAAAACATATCAAAGTGGTAAAAAAAAAAAAAAAACCACAAGTTTTGTACTCATATACAGCTAAGTTAGTTGTCCCACTTTATATTCTTGATAGTAATAGCGAGTTATATAATTATTCTCTGTCTGGTTCCACATCTGTAAAACAAGACTGATACATACCTTCTTCACTGTGTTATTGGGAGATAGTGTTTCTGAGAAAATATCTGCATCATAGTTATCCTAAAGCCTAGAATACAGTAAGTATGACATAAACATTACTTTCCAGGAAGGTAATGTTGGTAGAATTTCTAAATGATGAGAATTAACCTATGCTGGTGTCTGCAGGCCAACTGCAGCATTGTACGTAAACAGTCACTATTCACACGTCTTAGGCTGTACGTAAATAATCACGTTGTATAGACGAACTCAAAATCTCTGTTCATTGGACAGAAAATAACTCTTGAAGCTGAATTTCACCAATAAATTACAAAATAATGAAGATTGTATTCCAAAGTCAGCACCTGACTCATTTGGTAAAAGATTTTCTTCCACTAGTTGGAGAACTAATCCACCTTTCTCTGATGTCTGGTATCTTCACATCAGTTCTCCTTTTCTCCAATTAAAACTTACTCTCAGATACCAAAATAGGAATATGTGTAAAGAATTTAAACACACATATAGCTATCTTCCTGCAGAGATTCCCATTTAAAAAAAAAAATTCTAAAAGAAATGAGCAAATCTCATGTAGGCACCAGTTATCAAATGAATGAAGAATTTTTCAGTGCTGAGAGGAAGACGGATTTTTCCTCACGCACCCTGAGAATTGCATCTATTCATCTATTACTAAAGCCAAAGTTACTTAGAGACTTCTGTTAACAATAACTAAAAAATAAGCTGTCACTATAGTATGAAGTATTTTAAAAACCACATAAATTCATTGATGTGTAGTCAATGGGTAATCATGTCTAGTTAATAAACTTTCACTATAATGCTTTTGTTATTGCAACATGAATTCCTAGTTGAAGAGAAATAATTATGCAAGCAGTACAGGTTTCCAGGTTCTAAAATCAATCTAAAGGTAGAAATCTCAAAACCTTCTGGGACTTTTGGCTTATTGTGCATATTTTACGTCATTAAATAGATGAAATCCAAAAAGTTGTACAACAGGTGTTGGAGTCTACATCTCTCTGCTTTTTAAAATAGTTGGGTTCTCATAAGGCTCCACTTTTATACAAATGAGAACTATATCCTCAAATACTAGACAGAAGATGTAAATGTGTGTACGTGCACTGGTGTTGTGAAGGATATCTGAGCATTTATATGTATGTGTGCATGCGTGTAAATGTGCACAAACGATTGCTGATCTGATGGTTTTAACAATAGAAAAAACATCTACCACTTACCCAAGCCCTGATGGTTAACTGCACTATATCAGCTGCTTCACATGCATTCTTTCTCCACTTTACAAACCACCTTGAAAGGCCAATATACCTAGAAGGAAACTGAGAATGAGAGAAATTAATGAACTCTCCTTGAATCACACAGTGTGGCTTGCATGTTTATGACTTAAACCCAGTGCCTGAGTTAGTTTGGGCTGCTATAACAAACACCACAGACCAGCTGGCTTCAACAACAAACACTTGTTTTCTAGAAGCTGGGAAGTCAAAGATCAAGGTGCTGGCAGATTCAGTTCCTGGTAAAGACACTCTTCCTGGCTTACAGATGGCCACCTTCTCACTATGTCCTCAACGTGGTGGGGGTGGAGGGTGGGAGCTCACTCTCCTGTTGTCATAAGGGCATTATTCCCATTCATGAGGGTGGAGCCTCCCACCCAGAGGCCCCACCTCCAAACACTATCACACTGGGGATTCAGTCTTTAACATATGCATTTTCAGGGGTGAAGGGAGACAGGAACATTGTCTATAGCACCCAGGTCTGCCTGATTCCACAGAGTGTATCCTTTTCACTCTGCCATTCTCCTCATTATTCCCTTCTGTTAACACTTTGATTATAACAAAAATAATTATATATTTTTTTATTTGTAAAAGTAGACATTCCTTATGTTGCATTGTTTTTGATATCTTAGTGATAAGGCCTTCCCTTGCCGTATTTTAAGAAAGTTAAGTGTCATTGCCTTTTGTCTAGAAGCCATGCTGATGCTGACATTAAGAATCTGCCTTACATTCCTCGTTAGCTTTCAGTCCTTTGTATTTTGTCATTAAAGGTCAGTCTAAAAGCCCTTGCGTAGGGAAAAATGCAAAAGCAGGTTTACTGGCTTAATACAGTGAGAGAGGACATTCCAGAAGAACCTCAACATTAACCAAGACAAGGGGGGAAAAGAGGTGTTTTTTGTGAAGTTTGGGTTCCCCTGAAAGACTCAGAAGTGAGTAGAAGAGGACCAGGATCCATTCTGGATTTGTTTCTGTTTCTTTTTTTTTCACTTAATAAGTCCAATATTGATTACATGCCTACTGCATGCTTTAGTATTAGATGAGCCTTAGGTTTGTTGAAGACAAAGTTGAAGCAGTAATTGTATAATATTCCATCCCACATATGATAGTGGTTTCAAGTACATCATATGATTTTTTAAATTTTATAATGTGTTTACTGAGACATAATTGACATAATGTTGGGTTAGTTTTAGGTATTCTGCATAATGATTTGATATGTGTATACGAGGAGAAATTATTAATTTCCACAATAAGTCTCCATCACCACACATAGTTACAGTTTCTTTCTTGTGATAAGAACTTTTAATTACCCCAGGAATCCTGCTCCTGGGCATACATCCAGAAGAAACCCTACTTCAAAAAGACAACTGTACCCCAATATTCATAGCAGCACTGTTTACAATAGTCAAGACATGGAAACAGCCTAAATGTCCATCAACAGATGACTGGATAAAGAAGATGTGGTATATTTATGCAATGGAATACTATTCAGCCATAAAAATCGATAACATAATGCCATTTGCAGCAACATGAATGTTCCTGGAGAATGTCATTCTAAGTGAAGTAAGCCAGAAAGAGAAAGAAAAATACCATATGAGATCACTCATATGTTAAATCAAAATAAATAAATAAATAAATAAATACAAAACAGAAACAGACTCATAGACATAGAATACAAACTTGTGGTTGCCAAGGGGGAAGGGGATGGGAAGGGACAGACTGGGATTTCAAAATGTAGAATAGATAAAGAAGATTATACTGTGTAGCACAGGGAAATACATACAGGATCTTGTGTTAGCTCACAGCAAAAAAAAAATGTGACAGTGAATATATGTATGTTCATGTATAACTGAAAAATTGTGCTCTACACTGAAATTTGACACAACATTGTAAAATGACTATTACTCAATAAAAAAATGTAAAAAAGAAAAAGAACTTTTAATCACAAGATCACTAATCTCTTAGCAACTTTTCAATACACAGTCAAGTGTTGTTAACTATGGTCACATGCTGTGCATTGCAACTCCAGGGCTTACTTCTCTCATGCCTGGAAGTTTGTGCCTTTTGCTGGTTATTATTCTGAGGCAGCAATAGAAGTGGGACTAATTAGGTGTTGGGTGCTGACAGGTGAGAGCAGCTTAGCAGTGCTATCCCAGCAATTATGGGAGAGAAAAGCAGTCTGGGTGGCATCATAAGAAAACAGTAGTCAATTAGACAGACCCCAAGAGGGGGTCATTGTGGCATTTCACAGTTGCTGCATGACCCATAAGAAACCATGTTTCCTGTCAACTTTCCAGCTGGGGCATCATTAACGAGCTGCTGTGTTTTCTTCCTTCATTCAACCTGATTTTTACTCTTTAAAAAAAAAATCAATAGTTTTTTAACTTCATTTATTTTGAGGGGGAGGAACTTTGTTTGTTTATTTTTTGAGTGGAGGCATGGGGGATTGAACCCAGGGCCTCATTCATGCTAGACAGGAATGCTACCACTGAGCTATACCCTCTCCCTAGTTTCCACTTGTTTAATTCAGGGTAAGTATTTGTTCTTTCAGTGCTAATTCTGATTGTTGAGGTAATAGATCATTTCTGTTATAGTGCTCCTGTCCTTTTTTTAGCATGTTCCCTATTTTCTACAATTCCTTTCAGGATCAGGAGAAATATAGAAAGTCCTTCTAAAGAAATAGCTGACCAGCAGTAATTAGCATGAAATCAATTTTCAATCAATGCTCCAGAAAAATAACTGTATTTGCATTCATTAGTTATTCAGGCCTCCTGTTTGCACTATGGAGTAATAAATTTACATTTTATATAATGTTTATGTAGACTGATTGGTTCATACATTTCAATCAAAACAATTTTCTAGGTTGTTTTATTCGAAGAATCCAAATATTCTAAAATGTTGGTGAAAAAGAGGAAAGAATGGAAAAATGATAAAGGATAATGCTTTGTGTATTAGCACACAGATCGTGTGACTCAAAAGCCATCATAATATATTATGTTAATAAGCCCAAAGTGAAAGAATTCTGAATGTCCCAGCCCATAATCCATCTCTTATTACTCATAACGGTCGGTGCCATATGTATTTAGCAGCACATTCCAGATCTCAGGGAGTACTGCAACTACATTTTGGGGAATTCCAAGAATATCTATAATTCAACCTCTTTTCTGAAAGTGTTCAAAGAAAGGGGACAGAAGCAAATCTTCTTTCCACATCAGTGAGTCCTAAATTGATTTAAAATTCAATTTGTTTTTTTTTTTAGGTCCTGAGCAGAGCACTGAAATATCTGAGATATCTGGTGTGCCCATGTGTTGAGCAGAACTGAGGGCTCTGATAGGCAAGTCCTGTTACACTGTGTATGGTGTCAGCCGGCAAACTGCACCGTCAAGTGCCTGATGTTGCCAACACCATCACTGATTTAATACCACCGACAACCAAGGCAGGACCCTGTGTGTTTTCCATGACAAAGGAAAGATAAAACCATCCTCACTGGTATATTAAACCATCACTCTCTTTTCTTTCATCTATTTTTCTCAAATGTTTGATGTGTGAGGTAAATTCTCATTGCAGGGCTTTCAAGACTTGAGGAAATGACACAAATCTTGTTGCTAAGATATCTATCTAATTGGAAATTTGGCAAGAAAACACAAAGTCCCAGTTCTTTAATTCCAAGATTTAGGACCAGGAAATGTAAACTTACTATTTTTTTATATAAAATTCAGAGATTATTTTGGGGTTTTTTTTTTTCATAATATAGTGTGTCCCTCTTTGTATCGCATGTCAACAATGATGACTTCTTTTAACACTAATCCATTTAATTTTGAATATTTGTTTCAAGAGGCTTATTTATCTTCTGGATTCTGTGTTAGGAATGTCTTGCCTTCTCCGCCTTCATAAGTGCATTCTGTTTTTTCCAACATTTAGAGAATATATACAAAAGTCCCATCATTCTGAAATCTTTCATTTACGTTGCATATTTCAAAACAACTCCTAATATCAGTCTTCAAAAAAAGAAAAAAAAAATGCTCTTCTCCCTTTCTTGTCAAACAGCTGCATCTTCCCAAAAATCCTATTTAGGGTTTGAATCGATTCTAGAAAATTCTAATTCACAGTTGAAAATCAATTTCTGGTAATTCCTATTTCTACTATTGTTTTTGATCTGCTTTATGTTCTATTCAATTTTTATTCTTCCTAAAGAGAATCTTAGAAGGCTATTTCCTCTCACTGTTTTCTGTATCCTAAGGAATTAAAATTGAGTTAGAGAAATTTCCAAGCTTTATCAAATCAGTTGTTTTGGAAATAGATCAGAAACTTAAACACAAATTTCCTATTCCTTTCATGGCATCATCTCAAACTCCTTTAGCTATTCATAGCAGGTTTATTTGCACTAAGTCAACCTGCACGCTAGAGCAAGCAAACTCACATCCTTCCACTGGTACCTTGTCTTCTTTCATTATCTAGTGCACTCACTAGTGGTTTCAAAGAAAAGAAAATTGAAATCCTAGATAAGGAAAAGCTTTGCCTTTTTCACCTAAGCTTTCTCCCTCAGTTAAAACTGTGTGTCAAAATCCCATATTTTTTACTTCAAAGTTAAACTGGCATGTGCTCAATATTTTAAAATACATTGTCATAGTTGTTAATCACCCACCTTACAGAGCTTCAGTTCGCTCTCCATTGCCTTCATAATTAACTTCTTTCTTCTTAGCATGGCAGAGTGTAGTACCATCATCTTCCTCACCTTTTTAAAGATAAAACTCATTTCCTGGATGCCCATACCTTTGTTTATTCTCTCCATCTTCCCAATTCTGTCTTTCATGACATCCTTGAACAATCTAGGTCCCCTCACAATAACTTGCCATTGCACAGGCTGTTTCCTCTGACCAGAGTGTCCCCCATATCCATCCTGTCCCTTGATTTAATCACCCAGGAACATCCTGCCTACTTTCCACAGCGCAGATTCAGTTCTGCTTCTTCTGGTATGCTTTACAGTCACTTTCAAGCAGAGTTTATTGTTATTTCTTTTTCCCCCTGTAACTCTTCCTTTATAACCTGTTTTGAAGCCTCAGGCATTGCCTTGCTAATGCAGCAATTTCCAAGACTTTTCCTCTTTTAGCCTGTGAGGGTCAATGGAAAAGACTGATTGCATCTAAGAATCACAACTCTCCACTCCTTCCTGTATCCACACTGTATTAATCAGAGTTATCCAGAGAAGCAGAACCAGTAGGATGGATGGATAGATAGATGATAGATTTATTTTAAGGAACTGGTTCACAAGATTAAGGAGGCTAGCAAGTCCAAAATCTACCAGGTGGACCAGCAGGCAGGAGACCCAGAAAAAGCCATGTTGCAGTTCAAGTCTGAAGGCTGTCTGCTGGCAGAACGCCTTCCTGCTAGGGAGAAGCCGGTCAGTTTTCTATTCTATTCTTCAGCTACATAATAGAGGGTCATCTCCTTTACTCAAAGTCCACCAATTTAAACGTTAATTTTGTCAAAAAATACCCTCATAGAAATATCCAGAATATGTTTAGCTAAATATCTGGGCACCATAGTCCAGTCAAGTTGATGGATAGAATTAACCATCACATAGGTCATTTGCTTCTATGCATGTACAACCCTAGAATCTTCTTTGCACCTTAATTTCATCTTCTCTTAAAGTCACTAGTCAGATTGGATTTGGTGCACAACTTAATGAAATCATTTAGCCTTAATTAAAGGTAAATTTCTTATTTCCAAGTCTTGCTGATCCTGGATAACTAGAAACCATTTGAGGTTCTAAACAATGGCTTCTAGATGCTTAAATCACCCTGTCTTCTCTTTGGGGGAACTTCTACACCCTGAAGCGAGAGCAGCCTTCAAGTATATTGGCATAAGATTGTTATGAAAGTCCCACACTTCGATTTCCAGGAAATAGCAAGATTATTTTCACCTTGGTCCCCAGGCAGGAAATAATCTTCCTGTTGTAAATGTTTAAATATTCTGGCATTTTCATAGGATCCAGGGAAATGTCCAGTCTATCCCCTTTGCTGCACTAAGTAAGGGCAAATCGGGTCCTAAATAAGGAGGAAATCAAGGGCAATGTGAGAATAATATCATGTAGCATTTAGAGTTGTCAATAGTTCTTGTTCCAGAATTTGGGTTGAGTCATTCTCAAGAAAGACCTTACAGTTGTCATTAGATATGATACAGAGATGCTGAAATTGAATTGGCAAGAGCCTGGCCATGAGAGGCCAGATTCTTCACCAGTAAGAGGAAATCCATGCAGTCATCTGCTATCTCTTTCTCTCTCTCTCTCTCTCTCTCTCTCTCTCACACACACACACACACACACACACACCCCTTTGAAAGAAAGCGTTGTGTTCAAAGTCTTGCATCTACCTGGTGTTCAGATAACCAAATAGCCATCTAGTATCTCTAGATGAAACTTTACATCCTGTTAGAAAAAGTTGGGTGTGAGGAACTTTCAAAGTCACTTAGTCAAATTACCTCCTTTTACACAAGATTAAACTGAAGATTGAAGAAGTTAAGTTCAGGGAGTTGCCCAAGGCCATAGAGCTTTATTCAATTACCATTTCTAATGTGACTGAGACATATTGCAAAATACAGCAAACTACATACCTACAGCAAAATTCCCAGACGCTGTGTTCAGTTTTCTGGAAGAAAAGGAGAGAGAAAATTACAGGTAAACCAAGTATGTTAATGGTCTCTAAGAGGTTGGAGTCCAGACCTGAAGAATTTTCTTTTTCATTTTGTTTTACAAATGTTTGTGAGTTCAAACATGACTGAAAAGATTAACAATTCTAAAACATTATCAGCAAGTTATTTAGAAGTCAGGGACAGAAGGCAGCTAAAGGCAGAGCTGAGAGTAGAAGTAAAAAATGCAGAACGGCTAGAAAGGTGAGGGAATTACTGAGAACAAGAGGAGAGAAATCGGAAGACCGAACATGGCTTATCCACAATTTGCTTCAGGCTGAATGAGAGGTGTTGATCGCAATAATATACATTTTATAAGGTCGTTAAACAATCAAAACATTTTCTTTGAGCAGGGAAACAACCATAGATCATTTCTCCTGAGCACCTTTGATTTTCCTGTCATTTATTGATACAAAATTACTTAATCCTAATTCAAATCAATTGCTCCAGGTCAGGGAACCTTGAGATGAAAGAGAAATAAAAAACAGGCACTTGTTTTGTGGGATTTTGAGGAAAATCAATGACAGCCAGGAAGCCCACTGCCTCAGGGAAGCACCAATTATATGAAGTGGAAATGTAGGTAGTGAAGAGGTGGTAAAAGGGCTTGAAGAATGCTCCTCTCTGTTCCTCCTTGGGGAAAAAAAATGATCTCTAATAATAATCATTTCTGTAGTCAGCATTTATGGAGCCCTTAGTGTATGCCAGGCACTGTGGGAAACTCTTTTCCTGAATTATCTCATTTAGTCTTCACAGCTCTCCTATGAAGCAGCCAGAGGGAAATTAAACCTCATGTCAAGAGGCCGACAACGGGAAACCATGACACAGAAAAAGAAAGAAAGAGAATAAGCTCTCTCTCACTGAAGCCATAAAATTGCCTGATTTTAGGAAACAGTTCCATGAACATTATGAAGAAGCAAAAACACTCCATTCTCAGCAAGAAGAGGATTGATGAGCATCCAAAGTTGCTTGGGATCCTGTTTTCTGGTCACTAAGAAGAGATACTTCATAGAAGTCAGTTACTCTCTTGGAGATATTGAAGAGGCTATTCTTAAACTGTCATGAAGCACGTGGTACCAGCCCCACTGCAACTGCTAAAAATATGTTACATAAATTAGGCTGGTTTTCTTCTTGTCCCTCCCACAGTGGGTTTCTCTTCTTCTCACCCTTTCTGTCATAAGAAATCTCTCCTTCCTTCTCTGGGCTTTCTGAAGTTTAGTTCATTAGCTTTTCTTGTGTCCTCAACTCTTTGAGGGATTTGGAAAACATATGATTATGTAGATTATTCAACTTGCTTTAGTTGTCAGGCTGATGGCAGCATTCTCCTGCAATTTATTTATCTGAACCGGGAACTCTTTTCCCCCATCATGGTATTTTCATGGCATTGTTACTGTGTGTATTACGTAATATTTATCAAGCGTATTTCTCTAGGAGGTGTATCATTTTTGGTACGTGTAAGAATGTCTTTTGGTATTTAAGAAGCTTTCTTTTTTATTCTAGTGGAAACCTTTGTATTTAAATCCTTTAATGATCCTTAATCTCTAGTTTTAACTAGTAGACTTTGACTCCCACCTGTTAACTAGAAAACAGTCAATGATTTTATTCTACTTCTCCCTTCAATTTCACTTTCACTTTTCCTTCTATTTTTTGCTTGAATTCCTTCCATTTTTTCAGAACATGTAATGTTTTCCTGGCTGTCTCCCATCCATGTCACCAACTTTGCTTTAGTCATGATTCTGCAACTACATAGATTAAATCCTTTTGTCTTTTTGCTGATTTTCTCTAGTTATTTCTTGGTACAATGAAACTCCTCATATAGTAGAATTCTTGGAAAAGGCTGATGTGTTTAGTATTCTTTGAGTTACTGCATATTTAAAGCTGCCTTTCTATAGCCTCGGTATTTAAAATAAAGCTTGACTGGGATTGCATTCTTAGCTCACGCTCTCTTTCTTTGTGTATCTTGAAAATACTGCTCTGCTATCCCCTTGCTTTACATTTAGTTCTTGAGAAATCCAATGCCAGCCTAATTTTTCTTTTTTGCCTTTATAAACAGTTTGATATTTCTGCCTTAAAGCCCTGAGGATTCTTTATTCTTAGACTATGAGCTTTACTAAGAAAAGTCTTATGTTTTATTTCCTCCAAGTCAATTTTCTCAGATAAGCTCTTTCAATATCTTATTTCCAAAACAAGTTTTATTGGATTATAGCTTTGAATACTAGTTCTAATCTATTTTGTATTTGCTTACCTGTTTTTATTCTTCAAGGACTCCATTTTCAAGTGTGTTGGAACCTCTTCTCCTGGCTTCCATTCTAACCACTTTTTCTCTGATTTGTTTCTCTCTTTAGCTAATTTTTATTCTCCTAGCTCTTTTTAATATATTTATTTGATATGCCTTACTAACTTTTCCTTGGAATTTGTTTTTCTTTGAGCCTTATATTTCTGATAGTTTGCTTTCTTTTAATTTTTTTTTCGAATTATTTCTTATAAGCCCTCTAAGGGCCCCCTGAAACAAAGGGAAATGTGAAAGAAAGTTAGAGTGGAAAGAAATAGAAGACTTAATAAATTGAAGTTAAAATATTTTACTTTTACTAAGTTTATACCAAATATGACATTATCAACCTCTACAAGGATGTGAAAAAGACCATTAATGAGAGAAGCCATCAAGGCTAAGATTTGCTAGCATCACAGTAATTTCACCTCGGATCAACTGATTGCCAACCACATACAGAGTGCTCTGCATTCATTATCTCATCTGATAATATTATGTAATGCTGAGAGAGCAATTATTTCCAATAAATAGGGTTATAGTCCCCATTTTATGATGAGGAAAATGAGGCAACAAATGGTAAATCCCAAGGACCAAACTTTGGGTTAGAGTGCAGTGCTCCATTACTGGAAGTTCTGTGTGTATCTTCAGCAACTCTTCTCTGACGTCTCTCTGAATCAGACTTGAAATCACACCCACTTTATCCACTTGTACCTCATTCACTTTTTTCTGCCCTATGTGCCTCCAACTCCCACATACTTTCCATCAACATTTAAAAAAAATTTTTTCTAGACACATGCATTGATTGGTGTGCCTCTGGTTCCAGTTCAATTTCTTCCTTACAGATTTTGTTGCAATTCCTTGAAACAGAAAACACATAAGACTTCCACCTTCACGGCCTTCAAAGTCACCTCAAATGTTCACAGCACACTCATACCAGAGCTGTAAGAAATGATGAAAATACCACTGGAGCTAGCAACTCCTCGGCATCCGTCCCTATCCTGAACCTCCTTGCTCACTGACTCCCTCTGTCCATGAATATAGAGGCTGAAGAAGAGAGGGAGAGATGTCAAGGATGACAGTTATATTGTTATTTTGAACTACTGGGTACCTGCGGCATCATCTTCTGAGAAGTGGAAGGTTGAAGAAGGCGGCTTTTGGGGTGTTGGAAGTCACTTAGTGCCAACACCTTCTCTTTAAAATGGAAATATCAAATATGAAGCCAGAAGTTAAGACAGGTATCTTGCAAGGATGAATACTTACAGCAAGATTTAATTTCATGCTTACTGGATGAGAAAAACAAAGAATTAAGCATTGAATTGTGATGCCTTCAATAATCATAGCAACTTAATATTTTTAATGAAGAAGAACATGGCAAAGGAGTTTTAATAATTTGACTTTTATCTATGCATTTATTTGTACATACAGGCATTTATTTGATCATAGTTGGTTTTGGTTGGTTGGTTTGTCAGTTTCTCAAACTAAGACATAAACTCCATAGAGAAATGAATCATGATTTCTTTGTTTACTGATGTATCCACAGTACCAACTGCAGTGTATCTGCACATATTAGACACTGTTAACTATATTGAGTGAGAGAATAAAACAATGACTTCAGCTATCAAATGTTATAAGAAATATAAATATTTATCAAAAATAGATTGGATGCTGTATTATTTTATATTGATATCTGTAAGCATTTTTATTACTGAAATTAGCATTTAAATTAAAAAGTCTGTTCTCAGTAACAAAGTTATCATTCTTTTCTATAGCTGTCTTTACACTCACATACGCATGCACAGTAAGAGAGGCTGTTGAATTGCTTGGTGGCTGGAATAATTTTGAAAACTCCTATTTCATTGTGCTTGGCTCCAGCTCTCATCCTTTGGGAAGCATGGAGAGGTAACAGGAATGTAGACATGGAGAACAGCAGGACAACATAGGGTTCTTGCTGAAACCTGATGCTGGCAGCATCTTTTGCTCATGCATATTAAACCACTTCTAGTTTTCTTGAGGATTTTGACCCAGATACCTCTAACATCTGCAGCAACATTGCTGTGTTTCTATGTGAAGCAATTAGGTCTGGAGAAAATGAAGCCTTTTTAGTACATTAATGCAACAGCTTATAAATTCTTTCAGATAATGTATGGGCTATTTTCAGTTGCCACATTCCTCTTTTCTAGAACTTCTAGAAATACCTAGAAGATGTTAAAAAAAAAAAAAAAACAACACATATACTTTTAACCCAAGTTTAATTTTTTTTTTAATTACAAAAAAACCTCTCTATGGTAGGCCAAATAATGGTCCCCAAAATGTTCTTGTCTTGATCCCTAAAATCTATGTATATGTTATCTTATGTGGCAAAAGGGACTTTGCCAATATGAGTGAGTTAAGGACCTTGAGATGGACAGATTATCCTAAATTATCTGGGTGGGCTCAAAATGTAACCACTGGGTTCTTTGAGGGAGGCAAGAAGGTCAAATGAAGGAGAAGTCTATGTCAAACAGAAGCAGAGACCAGAGTCATGTGGCCACAAGCCAAGGAAGGCCTCTAGTACCTGCAAGAGGCAAGGAATGGCTTCAGATTCTCCCCCTGGAGCCTCCAGGAGGACCAAGCCCTGTTGACACCAAGATTTTAGCCTCATGAGATTCTTATCAGACTTTTGATCTTCAGAATCATTAAAGAATGAATGTATGTTGTTTTAAGCCACTAAATTTGTTACAGCAGCAATAGGAAGCTAATACATTTGCAATATAAATTGCAAACTTACAATGAAAACTGATCATTACTTTCTCATCCTTGAAGCCAACTGCCTTCTCTCTTTGCTCCACTAGCCCACCCCCTGGGTTCTTGTGCCACTTATTTCTACCCCTTGAAAAATCAGTGAGCCATCCTGGGCTGGGAAGTGGGTTTATTCAACCAAAGGCTCTACAACAGTGAAAATTGCTAGCTTCTTAAGGGTGCTTCAAGTGTTCACCACATTGCTCTCTTTTCTAAACCATATTCTATAATGCCAATAATGCAATTTTTCATCCCCTACCTGGTGCTTTTTTCCTGCAGATGTCTTGCAAACAGTCCTTTGCTCACTCAGTCTGCCATTAATTTCTGACAGTATGTTATTTCTTTTTCTTACAGTATTTATTTCTTTTACAACTGTACTGTATGCATACTTGGGATGAAAATTAAAACCTATCCTGACAGTTATATCTAAGAAAGAAGTACATTCAGCTTGCCAGATCATAATGACTTTTAAACATTAAAATCCATGAATCTGAAGTGTTTCAGGAATATTATGATTTAGTGGTATATCATATTCTAATGACTACTGTAACAAACATTTATTATCTTTACAATTCTGACAGTCAGAAGTCCAATGTGAGTCTCCCTGGGCAAAAATCAAGATATTGAAGAAGCAGTGTTGCTTCTGGAGGCCTTAGGGGCGAATCCATTTCCTTGCCTTTTCCAGATTCTAGTGGGCATCTGCATTCCTTGGTTCATGGCCCCTTCCTCCACCTTCAAAGCCAGCATTTCAGCATCTTCAAGTCTTTCTCTGACTCCCTCTCTTCTGCCTCTTCCTTATACTTGTAAGGATCCATGTGATTTCATTGGACCTACTGGGATAATCCAGGATAATTCAACTATCTCAAGGTTAGATAAACAGCAACCTTGATTCCATTGCAAACTTAATTCTCTTTTGCTATATAATCTAGTGTATGCACTGTTTCCAAGGATCAGCACATGGACGTCTTTTTTCGGGGGGTTGGGAGGGTCAACATTCTGCCTGTCAGAATTGATAAGAATATTTACTTGGATTCTAGCCTTATCCTAACACTGCCTAGCTGTGGAAACTTTGAAAAGTTAGCCTTTGTCTCTGTCTCCCTTTTTTTTTTTTTTCCCCATTTGGGAAATTAGAGTTCTGAGCTAGAAACTTCTAAGCTCTTACTCCAGATGAACCATTGCAAGTATTATTTGTTTTTAAAAAGATGTCAAAAATCTAAAGCAGATTCCAAGCTATAAACAAAATCTGTATGGAGGAAAAGTCAGATTACAAAATATTCTGAAGTCTTATAAGGGGCATTCCTCTTTACTTGTAGCTAGAAGTCTAGAAGAAGCCTCTTCTGAATGACAAGCTCTGTGAAAATGTGAAACACACATCCATTAGAACTAATAGCCAGTATCTTTTAAGCTATAGAAATAAATTCTTATCATCGTGAGCAGTCAACAATGAAAACAATAACCAAATCATCCCAAGTTCCAATCATTGTACACGTGTCAGCATAGAAAGTATTTTCCACATCACGAGGGGTCGAAAACACTGCACAGAGTTTTTTCAGAACTGCCCCATAAAAGCAAACAGCCATATAACAAATTTCTATTTCTCTCCAAAGTCTCTTTTAATGCCTACCTCACAACATTGCTGCCAGGATTATATTTTCTATTTATAGGTAAAGAAATAACCTCAAAAACCTTATGAGGTTTGGCCAAGGTGACCCAGCTAGTAAACAGTAAAAGAATAAAGCTAGATCTTCTACCTTCAGAACAACACTGTTTTTCTTCAGATGAACATCCCAAACATACTTCCCTCTTTCATTGAAAAAAAGGAGAGATAAAATCTAAAAGAATAAAATCAGGTATCCATTGCATTGGTTGGTTAATAGAGGGCCTCAACTAACTATTTCATTGACAATGAATCTTCATTTTATTTACAGATTCCTACTTCTGTTTTAAGCCTTAGTCACTCATTTCTACCATCTGCACAATTTGTACAAAAAGGCTGGTAAGGAATGATGAGAATGTACTCCACCAAGAGCCCTTTATGAGTTGAGAGATTCTTTGAACCCACATCCCCAAATGAGTTTGCGCTTATATGAGGACTCAATGTTCTAGGCCAATATATAAAATTATATTAAAAGATAGTATACAAGATGTAGTGGATGAGGAAGATAAAAACTGATATGAGATTTGAGCACCATGAAGCTTCTTTCTTTATACACAAACTTGACCAAAAAAAAAAAATAAGAAAAGAAACTAGGGAATAACTTTTAAATGTATTGTTTGCTTCCTGATACTGATTTTATTGCCAATCAGTACACAGGCTGAGCCTTAATCAGAAGTGAAAGAACAGCCCCCTGCTTCTCCCTACACCACCAGAATAACAGGTGTAGAATAACAAGGAACAGTGGAATACTGCTTGGGTAATTGCAACAGCAAAGGGGTGGGTCAGGGAGGGCACCGCACAAAGGGAAAATGTGAAGATAAAAGTGGAATATACACAGAGTGAGGCCATCTGGTAAACCAGCCCATGCCCTAAACACAAGGCAGCACCTCGGGGGTCTGAAGACTATGAGTTCCTCATCAAGGACATGGCAGAGGATGGAGCAGAGTCTGCAGGACAGGGCCAGCTCTCGCTTCACTGGACAAATTCTCTCACGGAACTTGGAGGCATACAAGAATCTGGCCTCCTAGGTATTATGAAGATGCTTTAATCAAATAAAGAGGTTAAAAATGTGTTTTATTCCAAGCTTCTTAATTTACCATTGGAACTGAGGACCTGTGGGCTCCATCGGTGCTCTTTCCACAGGTACACCAAGTGTCACCAGTGTGCCTGGCTGGGTGGTGGACGTACCTAGCATCATTCAGCACGTTAGACATAGGGGGACAAGATCTCCCAGTATCTGATCTCTCGGTTCTTGCTTTGTGTTTTTTCTACAGCACTATTTACTTTCCCAAAATTCACCTGGCCTATTTTCAATACAAGCGTAATGCATGATTTTCTCTCAAATAATCGTTTCATAGAGAAGATTTGAAAAATCAACAAAGGCCGTATTTTTCATATGGCTTATGAAACATCTGTAAAATAGTATACTAAATCCAGCAAAGAAAGGGACAAATGACCCTGTGTCCATTTGTTGAACTTTCAGTATAGAAGTTTTAATTACTCTGTATAAATAAAATGAAAAGTTTACAATTGCATAAGTACACAAGCATTTTTCACCATATTTTCTGTATATATCAGTATCAAACCTGCACATTTTTTTCTGACTTAGTCCATAATATCATGTGATAATTATGTCACAAACATGAGGTTTTTGTTACTCACTGCAAGAAACACCCTTAGCTATTCCACGTGTATTTGTTTTTCTAATATTTGAAAGTGAAAAAGAGTTAAACATTCAAAGTACATTTAATTCATACAAGAAATACAGCATTCCAGAAGGTAAGAAAACAATCTCTTCCTTATGAGAATGAGTAATTCAAAACCACATTCCCCAAAGTGATTTATAAATTCAGTGTAATCCTAATTATAATTCCAGGAAAAAAAATTTGTAGGTATCTGTTATAAACTGAATGCCTATGTCCTCTCAAAATGTGTATGTTGAAGCCTCACCTCCAATGTGACTGTATTTGGAATAAGGGTCTTTATGGTGGTAATCAAGGTTAAATGAGGTCGTAAGAGTTGGGCCTTGATCCAACAGGACTAGTGTCCTTATAAGAAGAGATAAGAGAGAGCTTGATATCTCTTTTTTTCCTCTCTGTCTCCATGCCATTTAAGGACACAAATAGGTCAGCCCCTTGATTTGGACTTTCTAGTCTCCAGAACTGTGACAAATAAATTTTTGTTATTTTAACCATGCAGCTTTTGGTATTTTGATATGACAGCCTGAGCCAACTAGCACAATATCAACAAGATAACTCTAAAAATTTGTATGGAAGCAAAGAAACTAAAACAAAGCAACAAAGGTACTTTGGATAAAGAACAGTGTTAAAGGACTCACACTAAACTTATTATTTTAAGACTTGTTATAAAATTGCAGTAATCAAGACTGCATTATACTGACAAAAGGATAGTCACATAAATCAATGGAGCAGAAATAGAAAGTCCAAAAATAGACATACATGAATACGGCCAATAGATTGTTGACAAAGGTACAAAGGCAATTCAATGGAGAAAAGATATTCTTTCAAACATATTGTGCTGGAACAATGGGATGGCCATATTGAAAAAAAATTAACATTTACCAATAGCCTACTCTTTATACAAAGATTAGCTCAAAATAGGTTGTAGACCTAAATGTAATGCAACTGTAAAACTTTCAGGGGAAAAAAAATAGGAAAACTGGGCTAGGGAAACAGGTCTTAAATACGACTCCAAAATCATAGTTCATAAAATTTAAAAACTGATCATTTATAATTCATGAAAGTGAAAAACTCTGTGTAAAAAAATGTCTGTTAAGAGAACAAAAATACAACCTATAAACTGGGAGAAAATATTTGTTAATCATACATCTGACAAAGTATTATACCCAGAATGTGTATGTGTTTATTTAAACTCAACAATGTTTCAACAAAAAAATAAACCAACAAACAAAAAAGGGCAAAATATTTGAACAGACATTTCACTAAATTAGTGTGGATGGCAAAGAAACATAGGAAAGGTGTCTAACACCATTTCACTACTTAAATGCAGATTAAAACCATGTTAACCATGTTAACATACCACTACACACTCATTAGAATGGCTAAAATAAAGCAAAGTTGACACCACTAAGTATCGGTAAGAACGTGGAGAAATGAAACTCTCATGTATTTCTAGCAGGAGTGCAAAATGGTGTGATCACTTTGAAGAAAGTATGGCATTTTCTTAGAAGGTTAAGCATAAACATACCATATGACCCAGAAGTCCCACTCTTAGAAATTTACTCTACAGAAATGAAAACTTATATTTAGACAAAAAAAAAAAAAAAAGTTGTGTGCCCATTTTATAATAGCAATATTCTTAATTGTCAGAAAAAAAAAAAAAAACTAGAAAAAAATTGAGGGATGGCGAAGAGATCAGCAGTTGCCAGGGGTTAGAACTGGGAGGAAGGCTTGATGACAAAGGTCTGAAATAAACGAATAAGGATTGGGGGCGGGGAGCCAGGTTGAGAACTGCTCTGTATCCTGATTGAGGTGGTTGTTACCTGACTTGACACATTTGTCAAAACTCATGAAACTGTACACCCTCAGGAGAAAGTGAATTTTCCTGTACACACATACATTTAAACATAAACTGTAGAAACGTACCTAAAAAAAACCAACCAAATCACAAAATATAATCAGAATCCCCTTGTTTCTCACCAGTGTGCTGCTCCCACCATAGATCAGGCAATTCTTTCTTTCTTGCTCCTCTAGACTCTGTTCCCACGTCCCAGATGGAATAAACTTTTAAAAACATACATCAGATTTCACTCCTCTACTCAAAACCCTCCAGACTCTCCATTTCATTCAGACTAAAACCAAAGTTCTTAAAATGGCCTACAAGGGACTTTATGGTTTTCTCTTCTCCACTTGCTCTCCTGGATGCTCCTGTGTCCTACCCTACTCTGGTTTCACGGACCTCCTTATTGACTCACCTTAAACACACACACACACACACACACACACACACACAAAACGATCATGGGGCCTTCGCTCTTGCCTCCACCTGGAACATCCTTCCCCAAATTTTCACTCCCATTCAGCCTTTCTTCAATGATCACCATCTCAAGAAGGACAATTCTGAGCAGTTATTTAATGCCCAAAGGTGCCCTTACCCAGTAATCACAATTCTCCTGTTCAACTTTTTCCCCCTAGCACTTACCATCTTCCATGAAACTCATTTATCTATTTCTATATGTGTTGATCATCTGTATCCTAATACTAAGATGTAAGGAACAAGAGGACAAGAGTTTTGGCACATTTTATTTACTGACATAACCAAAGAACCTAAAAAACTATTCTGCTATTTAATAAGGGCTTCATAACTATTTGTGGAACAAATAAATAATTGAAAGCTATGAAAGTTCACAGGGCTTACTGGGAACTCTAAGAATGTAATACACTCTTAGGAATTGTGCAGAACCTGTACAATATCCTTTCAAGTTCTATGACTACCATTGATTGAATCTTGCATGTGAAACTTCAGAACCCTCATATTTAGCTACTCAGACTTGTTCCAGAAATCGGAACCAAACCAACTGATTTCTGACTATGTTTTGAGACCACATTAAAAGAACAGCACCTGGTGCCCTCCTACACCCTCAGGAGCTCAAATTTTGATGGTTGTCTTCCAGAACCATATGCCTAATTGCACCCCTCTTTCCCTGCTGTCGTAATTGGTAGAAGCCTACACTTTGGAGAGTAGTGCCGCAGGCACCAGAACTGAGGACACTGACAAAGCTAAGCAATTAAAAAGGAAAATTTCAGCCAAACTGTTTTGGAGGGTTCCATGATGTTATATCCTCAATTTGCTTTTTTAAAATATAAAATTCCCAACTATTTATTTTAACATGATGCATGAAAAGTTACAAATATCTCCCATTAATTTTTTTAGAATTTCATTGCTTAGTTGTTTTAACAGGTGCAGTGATCATTGCAATTGCAAAGCAGAAGAATGTTCTCCTTTGTTTTGCCAATTAAAACACTGAGTCTCAGTAATCAAGAAAGTTTTAGGACTTTGAATGCACATGGATATTTTCTTTGTCTCTTAACAAGTACTATACTGTAGCATGTGACATGTAAATTACACACTGAACCACTTCTCTACAACAGTGATTTCCTTCCTGATATTTTAACTTCTTCTTTTCTTTTATTTTATTAATTTTTATTGAAGTATAGACAGTTCACAATTCTGTGTCAATTTCTGGTGTACAGTATAAGGTTTCGTTCATACATATACATACATATATATTCCTTTTCTTATTCTTTTTCATTATAGGTTACTATAAGATATTGGATATAGTTCCTTGTGCTATACAGTATAAACTTGTTGTTTACCTATCTTATATATAATAGTTATCTCCAAATCTCGAACTCCCATTTTATCTCTTTCTACCTCTTTTCCCCTCATTACAATGAAGAAAATGTGTTCCAACTTTCTTTGCATTCCCCAAGCCAATAAGTTCATTATCACATGGTGACTGGTTCAGGAAGAATTTCAGTAACTGTTACCTCTACCTGTTGGCCAAGTTCTTCCCCATAGATCTCTGCACATCCGGGTCCTTCTCATTGTATAAATCCTCTTCAGTGAAATGTCTATGTCTTTTGCCCATGTTCTAATTGAATTCTTTATTTTTTTAAAAGTTGAGTTTTGAGAGGTTTAAAATATATTCTAGATACTAGTCTTTTGTCCAATATATAGTTTGAAAATATTTTCTTCCATTGTGTAGCTTATCTTTGCATCCTCTTAACAGGGTCATTCTCAGAGCAAAGAGTTTTAAAAGTCTAAGAACTTTTCCCTCTCCCTATATCCCCAAAACTTTTCCCAATATTTTGTACTAAGAGCGGTATAGTTTTATATTTTACATCTTTGCTTTGAGTTAATTTTTACATGTTGTATGGGACTTTTTTTTAACATAGGAATGTCCAGTCACTCCAACAGTGTTTGTTGAAAAGTCAGTCTTTCCTCCATTGAATTGCTTTTGAAGCTTTGTTAAACATCAGCTGGGCATATTTGAGTGAGTATATTTCTGGCTTCTCTATTCTGTTTCATTGATTTATCTATTTTTCCACCCATATTACAGTCTTAATTAATGTATTAAAACTCTAGGTCTTGAGATGAAGTAGACTGATTTCTACCACTTTATTCCTCTTTTTCAAAATTGTTTTAGCTATTTAATTCCTTTCCCTTTCCATATAAATGTTTAGAATAATTTTGTCTGCCTCTACAAAAAAATAACTTATCGAGATTTTGTTAGAAATTGTATTAAATCTACATATGAAATTGGGGAGAATTGACCTTTTATTATATTGAGTCTAAGTCATGAGCAAAGTATGTCTCTCAATTTATTTAAAATTTCCTAGATTTCTTTCATCTGCAATTTGAGTTTTCAATTACAATTCCTATACATGTCTTGTTAGATTTATAGCTAAATGTTCCATTTTGGGGGTAAATTTAAATGGCATTTGAATTTCAGTGTCCATGTGCTCGTTGCCAGCAAATAGTAATATACTTGGTTTCTGCATGTTGACCTTATATCCTGCAAGCTTGCAAGTTTTTACCTCTAGGCTTCCTACAAAATATTATTATGGATTCCTTGGGATTTTTTCACACAGACAATTAGGTATTCTGCAAGTTAGAGCAGTTTTTTTTCCTCCTTTCCAATCTCTATGCCTTTTAATTCCTTTTCCTACCTATTGCACTGGCCTGAATTTTCAGTGCTATATTGAGTAAGTAAGGCAAGAGTTGACATTCTTGCCTTTTTTGGGGGGGGGGGCGGGGGTTGGGGGGAGAATTCAATCTCTCATCATTAAACGTAATATTAGCCATAGGATTTTGGTATGCATTTTTATTCAAGTTGAGAAAGTCCCTCTCCATTCCTATTTTTCTCAGATTTTTAAAAATTATAAATAGATGTTCAATTTTGTTCAGTGCTTTTACTGCATCGATTGATAGGATCATGTATTTTTTCTTTTCACCTGTTTGGTGAATTCCATTGATTTTCTAATACTGAATCACCCTTGTGTCCCTGAAATAATCCCCAGTTGGTCATGGGTGTATAATTCTGTTTATTTATTGCTGAGTTCTGTTTGCTAATGTTTTGTTAAGAATTTTCACATCTATATTCATGAGCTATGTTAGTTCGTAGTTTCTTTGTGTCCCTCGGATTTTGGTATCAAGGTATACTAATCTCATAAAATAAGATGAGAAGTATTTACTCCTCTTCTATTTTCTGGGAAAAAAAATGTGTTGAATTGGTGTTAATTTTTTCTTTAAGTATTTGTAGAGTTCTGCAGGGAAACCATCTGGGCCTGGAGATTTTTTAGGGAGGAATTTATTTTATTACAAATTCAATTCCCTTAACAATTACAGAGCTATTCAAATAACTTGTTTCATATTGGGTCAGTTTAAATAGTGTATTAGTTTCCTAGGGCCCTCCATAAAAGAATACCACAAACTAGGTGGCTTAGAATAACAGAAATTTATTGCCTTCTGGTTCTGGGAGCTAGAAGTGTAAACTTGAAGTGTCAGCAAAATTTGTTCCTTCCAAAACCTGAGGGAGAAGTATCCTTGACTTTCCCAGCCTCTGGTAGCCCCATTCTTTGGCTTGTGATGATGTCATTCCTGTCTCTGCGTCTATTATCACATGACATTCTTCCTGTGTCTCGTCACATCATCTTCACTCTATATGTGTCTGTGTCTGAATTTTTCCTTTTCATAAGGACATCAGTCATACTGGATTAGGGCCCACCTCAATGACATTATCTTAACTTGCTTGAATTTGCAAAGACCCTATTCACAGTTTGAAATACTGGGATTAGCACGTCAACATAGCTTTTCGGGGAGGACACAATTCAACCCATAATAGGGAGTTTCAGTTTTTCGAGACATTGCTCAACTTCCTCTAAACTGTCAAATGCATGTGTGCAGAGTTCTTCATAGTATTTCCTTATTAATCTTTCCATTTATTTCCATGTTATTAAAATTTCCATTTTGTTTGGGGAACATACTGTGTATGATTTCAATTCTTTTACATTTGTTGAGGATTGCTTTGTGCTTCAGGTCTGTCCTGGTGTATGTTTCATGAACATTTGGGAAAAACAATATACATTCTGCTGTTTTTAGCTGGGGTGTTCTACAAATGTTTATTACATCCTACTGGTCTATAGTGTTGTTAAATCCTTCTGTATCCTTGATGATTTTCTGTTTAGTTGTTTTATCAGTTGTTGAGAAAGAGTGGTTTAATTCTGCTGCTATAATTGTAGATTTGCTTATTTCTTCAGTCTGTTTTATGAGTTTGTTGCTTCACATATTTTGTAGCTCTGTTGTTTGACATGTACACGTTTAGACATTCTACGTCTTCTTGGTGGATTGAACTTTATATCATTATGTAATCTCCCTCTGTCTCCAGTAATTTTATTTGCTCTGAGGTCTACTCTATCTAACATTAATATAACCACTCATGCTTTCTTTTGAATAATATTAGCATGATATATCTTTCCCCACACTTTTACTTTCAACTTTCTTACATAGTTATATTTGAAATGAATTTATATATACAGTATATACTTGGGTTATGTTTTTAATCCACTCTGCCAATTTTTGTCTTTTGATTGTTGTATTTAGGCTATTTAAATTTAATTTAATCATACTAGAACTTAAAGCTGACTTTTGTTTTTTGTTTTCTCTCTTTTTGTTTCCATTTTCCCTGCCTTACTGTGTGTTACTGAACATTATTTATTTCCATTTGATTCATCTATAATATTTTGAGCATATCTATTTGCATAGCTTTTCTTAGTAATCTCTCTACACATTGCTTTGTATACATGTAACTTATCAAAGTCTACAGGTGGTGTTAATTTACCAGCTTGAGCAAAGTATAGAAACCTCACGTCTCTTATGTCCCTTTATCTTCTCTCCTTTACAATTGTCTTAAGTGTTTCCTCTACATGTATTTAGAAGCACATCGACATTATAATTTTTGCTTTACTATCAGATTTGATTTAGAAAACTCAAGAGGAAAAAGGAAAACTGTTTTTTTTTTTAACCGTATTACTGCTTACCATGTTTTTTTTTCCCCTGATATTATAAGATTTCTCCTTACAGTTTCTTTTCTGTTTGGAGAACTTCCTTTAGCCATTCTTTTAGGGTAATTCTACAGGTGACAAAAGTTCTTCATTTTCCTTCATCTGAGATTTCTTGATTTCACTTTCATTTCTGAAGAATATTTTCACTGGATAATGGATTCGTGTTCTTTTTCTGAGCACATTCAAAACACCATGTCACTATTTCTTGCCTCCATGATTTCTACTGAGAAATCTGCTGTTACTTATTAATGTTTTCCCTTGTGGGTGAGGTGATGCTTCTCTACAACTGCTTTCAATATTTTGTCTTTGTCTTTAATTTTTAGAAGTTTGGCCATGATGTGTCTTTGTGTGGATTTCTTTGTGTTTATTATGTTGGGATTTTGCTTGGTTTCATGAACCTACAGCTCTAAGTCTTTTGTCAAATTTGGGGATTTTTTTTTTCAGCCATCTTTCTTCACATGTTCTTAAGGCTCTGTTCTTTTCCTCTCTCTCTCTCTTTTCAGTCTATATTCTCTCTTTTGTTCAAACTGGATTGTTCTATCTTTCAGTTCACTGATTTTTTTCCCTTTGCTCACTTTATTATGCTGTTGAAATCATCCAATTAGTTTTGTATTTTGATTACTGTATTTTCTAGTTCTAAAATTTCCATTTTTTTCTTTAAGTATTCTATTTACTTGCTGAGACCTACCTTTCTTTTCCTATCTCTCCATTTGTTTCAAGTAAGTTTTTAATTGCTCATTAAAGCATTTGTATTATGTTTACTTTAAAATCTTCGTAAGATAATTTGTAACATCTTTAGTGTTTGCATTTATTGTTTTCTTTTTCATTCAATTTGAAATCTTCCTTCCTCTTAGTATGGTGAGTAATTTTCTATTAAAGCCTGCATGTTTAGGGTACTATGTTAGGAAACTCTGAATCTCATTTATTTTGATTGGCTTCTCTAGACAGTTCTCCTGCAGGAAAAAGGGTGCCAGTTGGGAGGTGCTGCCTCCTTGTAGCCAGGTGGGAATAGGGGTTCAGGTTTCCCTCTTGACTTCCTTTGACACTTGAGGGGAAAGGGTGTCCCTTTTCCTGCTATGTAGGGATTAGGGGTTTAGGCTCCTCCACTGACACCTCCCTCACTGAGAGTGATACAAGTGCCGAGTTATCAGTTCCCACTTGGCCTCATTATTTCTAGGCAGTGGTGAAAGTTTTGACTCTCCACTGTCTCCTCTTACACTTCCCCAGGGCAGAGTAAGAGGGGGACACGTTGCTGCTATGTGGTAGGAAAGTTTGGGCTTCAGTGACACCAAGGCAAGGAGGGAAGGCTGTTGGAGGTAAGTCCTGGCTCCCTATCCAGCTTTCACTGATATCACATGGGCTGGGAGTCTTGGATGCCTCCTAGGAGCCTAGAAATGGTAGAATCTAGGTGTCCCACTTGAAGACATGGGCTGAGTGGAGCCATAGGATTTTTTTCTTTGATGTTCTGCCAGAGTGGAGCTGTTATTTTCTGCAAATTTTCTGTCTTGATGTGCTGTTCATTTCCTGGTAATTTGGCTAAAGAGAGGGGGCTTTTTTGTTTTTTTTTTTGTTTTTTTGTTTTTTTTTTGGTCTACACTTAGGGACATTTCTCGTTTGTCAGCTTTTTCAGCTCTAAGTCTAGGCTGTATGAGTCAAAAAGAAAACCCCAGGATCTCACTACTATGTCACTTCTTGAGTCCCAAGGTCTCTGGCTTATCAGTCTTCTACTGTCCACCTTTCTGTCTTTTTATGCTTGTTTTACAATCTCCAGAGCTTTTATTTGTGGTTACCAAGTAGAATAGGGCCAAGCAAATGTCTTCTATCTTCCCATTTGTGGAAGTTCCATATTTTTCTGTTTAAATATTTCTTAACTTAATGATTAAAGATCAGAATCAACTGCACCTTCTTCTTAACAGTCATCTGCTAATATCAATGTTTTCCTTCTGAAAACAATCGTCATTTTTGCTCAAGGAGATGTTGAAGCAGGCAGTTAAAGATTTTTGTGACAGCCCTTCCTTCCAGGGCCTGGAAGCTGGTCTCTGATGGATGGCCACTGTTATAGGTTTTGAAATTTCTGTGTGCACACAGGCTTCTAACAGACAAGTTATGAGTCACAATGAAGCAAACTGAGTTGGGTGCAGAATTGTAAGACTCAAATCCGGGAAAGCCCAAGTAAAGACAAAATAGTTGGAAGATCAAAGAGCATTGCTCTGAGTGATGAACCGTCAAACGGTAGAAGACAAACAAACATAAAATCCAGAGAAGCAGCCGAAGGTGTGGTGCAGGACCAGTGGGGCATGTGGGCATCGCCAGGAGCAGAGTGTGAATGTGGAAAAGTGGGTGAACAACTTTAGGTCTCAGACTCTTGTACCCGAGAGAGAAAGAGGGGAGGGAATGAGACTGTGGGGCGGAGAGGGAGGGATTCTGTCGGAGTCACCTCTGCTGGTCACGGGGAGAGGCTGGGAAAGCTCAGAAAGAGCATCTGGCAACCAGACTGGGACTGCCGGTAGGAGGGCAGGAGCTAGGTAAAGGGCTGAAGTTTCGGTCAAGCGCTGTTGCAAGATCAGAAGGGACGACTGGAGGAGACATCTGGAGGTCGCAGGTGCACGCTTCCCTGCCAGGGAGGAGCGGGGCTTGCACAGCACCTGGGTGGTCCCAGCCCGCGCGCCTCTGTCCCCGCGCGCGCGCCTCTGCGCTCTGGGAATCCTGTCCTCGCGCCGCACAGACTTCCCAGCCTTTGCCTTCACTTTCTCTGTTTCTTCTCAACGCGCCCATCGACAATGGATGGCAACTCCCTGCTCTCCGTACCAAGGTAAGACCCGTTTTCCCCTTTGCCTAACCCAATGACCCTCAAACTCCGTTCTCCGCTCCTGGTCGTTCATGAACTTGCCCTGGGGGCGCCGCGGTCTGTGCGGGGCTCCCAAGGAGACGGAGGACTGCACTTAGAATTTGTAAGTCTGGCTGCGGCTGTGCGAGGAGCTCTTGGGAGAGCCTGGTCCCTGTCAACTACCCCACAGGGAGCGATGCTGGGTGAGCCTGCGCGCCGGAGCAGCGCAGGGTGGGGACCAGCTCGTGCCGCCTCTAGAGCGGGGGGCTGGGGTATGCTCGAGCCGGGGGAAGCCAGGAGCCGGACTTTCCGTGGACTCAGCCTGGAGAGGTTTCGCGCCTTGTGGGGAGACCGGTTCCGAGGTAGGGATGAAAACAGGAGGGAGCAGGACTAGGGTCAAGTACCCCTACAAGCAGTCCGCCCTGACCTGGGCGAGTGTCCGCGGTGGCTGGAGTGGGAGGTAGCGGTGGGAGCGATTGCCCCTAACCCTCGACTACTCCCAGACTGCACCCAACCGAGCCGAGAAGACCTCGGTAGTCCCAAGCCGCAGCTGACCCCACGTCCCCTGCCAGGCTGCGAGTTCCCCCTTGACAGCTCTGGCCTTGCGCATTCCCTGACTCCACCCAAGCCCTGGGGTCCCCTCTTGGCGCAGGTCGGGGAAGCCACCCTAGACGCTGCCAGCTGGGAGCAACATGTTTCCCCGTTTTGCGTTTGCTCCTGTCTCCTCTCCCTTTGCCCCTGCTCCGCCCTCCTTCCGACTCAGGCCTTTGCCAATTTAAGAAACACATTTTAATATTTCTACCCGCATAAACCTCAGGGGTAAATTGAGGCTGTCGCTGTGGCTGGATTGTGCCCGCTAGGCAGGCGGATTTTGCGCTCTTCGCGCTCCGCACGGAGCGTCCACACCGAGAGCAGAGGATGCTGCCGCTCCCCGGGTGAAGGTGTCTCACTGCCGCCTGCACAGCACCACCTCTCCCAGGCAGAAGGGGCTTAGCGCTGACCATCTTGCCATCCTTTACTTCCTCTTTTCTCGAGCAAACATCTGGACAGCTTCCAGCCGAGAATATCAGGTGCTGGAATAACCATCTGAAGCTCGAATTCTTGGAGAGCATGTAAATCCCATATCCACAGGCGATAGCACACACAAAGCTGATAATTTACTTCCGAGCACCCAAGGTGGAGGTGGGAGTGGGGTAGGGAGGGCAGAGGAGGATGGACACTGCTCTTCCAACGTGTTGAAGGCTGCCATCTAGAGACTTGAAGTGTTTACATTCCGTAACAAAGTAGAGCTTCCCCAACTCCTCAGGCATTTCCTCTTTAAGCTTCCCTTCCTTGGGAAGCAGCAAGGGCTCTAAAAATGTTTCTAAGAATGGCCTGAAACTGCTCGAATCTCCAACTGTGGAGCCAAACGTGGTCAAACTATCACGAAGTCATTCCATTCTGTCTTACAGTAAGAACAGCAGGAAGGTTATTTTTTTTTAACTTAAAAAAATATTGTCACTTATTTTTAGGCAAAAGTGTGAGGCATTTGAAAGGCAAGCAAACTGGAGGTTCACTTTCTATGCCATCTATCCTACTTCCAAAGGTTTTTAAAATTGAAATGGTGAACTGAGTAGCTCCAACATTCCAAAAGAGACATATTTGATACCAAACTACTTGCTTTAAATCCAGTTTTGCTGATCAATACTGCTGTGCCTGAATCAGAATTGTATTCCTATTCAAAAGTTGAGACATTTTCTAAAATATTAGAAACACCTTATGTCAATAACTCCTTAAAATTATTTCTATTGCAGTATTGTAAAATGACCTTTTAAAGAGCAAACCAACAATGGAATTGCTCTGTATCTTACAGTAGCCTATAAAAATTTTACCATGCAACTGACATCAGCTGCAGCAAATCAAACCTTTCAAATATTACTGTTTATTCACCAAGACAGTCACATTTCCACAAATCAGTGTAATAATTCAGCTATTTTATTGGTATCCTTGTTCATATAAATGTATTCAATTAATTTATCATTTCATTGACTACAAGAAATATAGTTTTCTTTTTATAATATTTAATTGGAAGCCATAAATATTGATATGCAAACAAGTGAGCTAGAATTTAAAACCTGTAGAAATATAATATTCATAGTACCACTTGCCTATGAAACTTTGAAGTTTAAATAACTGATGACTGGATACGCTATACAAGCTTTTCAAGAAAGTGGCAATCAGGAGGAAAAGCAAGTTGTTATCAATCAAGATTTGTGTTGTCTAAATCTAAAATGTTTTCAGTATCCAAAAAAATTAAGCTGATGATTATAAATCACTGTTTATCTTAGTAATTACAAAGCAATTTAAGACACTGTTTAACAACTGGACAGAGAGTGATTTTGTAATATATCAAGTTAATTATAGAATGTATTTTTGTGTTGGCTTTTAGATCTTCTAAAAATTTTCAGTGAATCGAAGATATAAATGACTGTAATTTTAATCAGACAATATTTGGTGCAGATTAACCTATTTTGTTTGATTCATACATTTTAGAAATTTTAAATATGGTTTTAAAAAAGCACTTGTGGGTTTTGTTTTTTCTTTGAGTTATACTACTACATTGTCTTACCTCTGTGAAAGCTTCAATTAGTTTTTACTTTGAATATTTTCCATCTTTAAATGTGCAATAAGTTATGTGGATTACATTACAGATTTCTTAAAATCACTGTTTGTCAAAGCTGGAAGGTGTTTCAAATAAGGAAGCTGAGCTGTGGAGAGATGAAATGTTCCCATGTTAGTTGCATTGTAGACCCAGAACCCAAGTTTTTCTGACTAGTAGTCCAGCTCAAGGGGGAAAAAAAAAAAAAAAAACAGAGTTTTTTTTTTAGACCTAGACCTTTTGGTAGAGATTCTTTAGTTATTTGTTTTAGAAAAAGTTGATTTGATGTGCCGAGGTTACATAACTAGACATTAGAAAATAAAATAGAATCCAAGCCTCATCCAATGTGTTCTTCTGCCGTAGTACTTTGTGCTGCAGAATAGTAACTACCCTTTACAGAAGGAAAGTCGGTCTCACTTACAATGGTAACTAGAGTTTGGATAGTAAACTTGGTATTTTATCTAGTGTTATCCCATATATTAAATTATTTGATCATCACATCCCTGAGAATTAATTATGATGAATATAATTATCTCTACTTCCTTGTTGAAAAATTTGGAAGCAAAACGAAATTAAATGAATAACATGATTATATTTAAAAATCCATGCAATAGTACATTGCAGAGCTCAGTCATCCACAAAGTTCGTCTGACTTCAAGTTCAGTTTTGTTTTTTGTACTGATTGAACATCTACACTTAATTTTAAATGGGGGCAGAGAGGAAGAGAGCCTGGTGCACAGTTTGGACAAACACTGATATCATTAGAACACGTGGGGACAGCCTAAAAGCAAGATCATCTATTAAACCCAACAAATGCTGAAAATATCATTTATGCAAACAGAAATAATTTGTTAGTTTGACCATATCTAAGCTTGAATTTGAATTTTAAGAAAGAAGTCTTCTCTTATTTTCTACATCATTTGCATTTTTTGTAGTTTTGTAGTTTTTTTGTTGTTGTTCTTTTTGCTCTGTTTGGCTTACTGGATTCTATTTCAGTAGTAATGTTTTTATATGACACTCTGAATCAGAAAAGCATTAAAGATGGACTTTTGAAAAATATTTATTTTGATTTAAATTTCCTGTCAGTTTATTTTAGCTAAACCTAAGTTTAGCCTAGCAATATTTCACTAAAACCCATCAGAATCAAAATTTTGTCTCTAAGAATGTTAGTTCTAGGGGGGGAAAATGTGTTTGTTTTTTTTTTTTCTAATGGAGCAAACAACCCAATACTGTAAACTGGGCTAAGGTCTTCCATCAACAGTTTTTTTATTGAAAGATTTTCTGTTTTCAAATTAAAACAAAAAGAAATTCAATAGTACATTTACACTTCTGTTTTCTATTTATCAGAAACTCTCAGAAAAAAATAATCCATAACTCTTAGCAAATTGAGGATCAGGGACAAATATTAGAATCTGTCTTAAATGTAAACTGAAGGTCATTCTCTATCCTGGAATGTATGTTCTTTTCAAGATTAGAGCTAATGTGATCACATTACCCCCAGTTCCTAATTCTCAGGGAAACATTGCCGAAGAGATGCTCTTTCCTACAGAGAATGAAGCTGAGAATTAGTGGGTCCTGGTGCTCAGGACTTTGAGATCCCACATTGCTGAAAGGTAGTAAGTATCTGGAGAAGAGATGGAAACTCTCAAGGCAATTTCTCATAAAAACATTTTTAAAAGTCTTGAAACCCACTATTTATGCTATAAGTCACATTCTGACACTTTTAGTGGACCCTGATCTCCATCCTTGTGGTTCCTTTAGTAAAATATGTATCTGCTACCAAATAATCAATTTGTAAATGCACTCTTAGAACTCATCTCATTCACAAGAGGCACTTCTGTCTAGTATTATTCATTTGAATGGAGTTTTACTCTTTGGTTGAGAATTACAGCTACAAAGAATCATAAGGAGGGGAAGAAGGAAAAATGATGTATTTGATATCAAGAGATGTAGATGCAGTGCTGAAATTAATGGCTGAGACTGTGGAATTAATGGCTTGACCTGTTGATTCTCTGTCTCTCGTATACAACATATGCCCTGCATATAATGATCTCCTGGGTCCCTTTTACTTTTAACCTTCTATCATGCCATGACCTTTATTTTCGCAGTGACTCTCAACTGGGCACAATATGAATGAACATCTTATTCTCTTGAAATGCACAAGAGAAATCAAGGCATTAAAAAAATAAATAAATAAAAGAAGCAACACGCAACCATCCAAAAGAAAGCCCAGCTCAGAGAACGTGTTATTTCTTGTTGTTTTTAAATTCCTCAATATGTAGGGCAGCACAGAGCTCACAGAAATCATAATAAAAGTTTACTCTTGCGTAAAGAGCACAGCATGGTGGTTAAGATCCTGGTTCCACCACTTCCTACTTATTGGTTATCCTCTCTGGGGCAAACATGCTTGCCCCTTCTGTGACTCCTTTTTGTCTTCTGGAAGATGTGAACAAAAAGAGTGCTTCAAACACTTGACAAGTTTGTTGTAATAATTGAGATAGAATGTGTGAAGCACAAGGAACACTGAACCTTTAGCTGTTGCACCCTATAATAATTAATAAGCTCCTCAAAATATGACTGTTTTGAGATAGATTTTTAAAACCAGTGCTGGTGAATATCCCACATAACTCAGCCATGAAATCTACTTTATCTGACATTAGTATAACTATTCTACTTTTCTTTTGATTTTCTGTTTCCAGCTTTTTTCTTTTAATCTATCTGTGTCTTCATATTTGAAGTTGTTCCTTATATACAGGATATTGTATCTTTTTTATTTCATCGGGCAATTACTTTTTTTAATTGATGTGTTTAATTGAATGGCTAAATGTATACATTTAGCCATTCACATTTATTATTATTCTAGATAGGGCTGGATTAGAGTCTACCAACTAAGGCGACAGAAGTAAAAATAAACAAATGAGATTACACCAAATTAAACAGCTTCTGCACAGCCAAGAAAACCATCAACAAAATGAAAAGGTAACCTAGGGAATGGGAGAAAATATTTGCAAATAATATATTTGACAAAATGTTAATACCCACATGTGTAAGAACCTACAGCTCAATAGCAAACAACAAAACCAACAAAACAACAAAAACCAAAAACAATCTGATTTTTAAATGGACAGGAAAACTGAATAAACTCTTTTTTTTTAAGAAGACAAACAAATGGCCAACAGGTACATGAAAGGTTGCTCACCACTTCTAATCATCATGGGAATGCAAATCAAACTCATGAGATATCACCTCATATCTGTTAGCATGGCTGTCATTAAAAAGGGAAAAGATAACAAGTGTTAGTGAGGATGTGGAGAAAAGAGAACTCTCTACACTGTTGGTTGAAATGTAAATTGGTGCAGACACTATGAAAAACTGTAGGGAGAATTCTCAAAAATTAAAAGTAAAATTACCCTATGAGCCAGCAATCCCATTTTGGGGTGTACATTCCACAAAAAGAAGAAAGAAAGAAAACAGGATCTTGAAGAGTTATTTGCACTCCAGTGTTCTTTGCAGCATTATTCACAATAGCCAATATATAGAAATAACCTAAACACTCACTGACAATAATGAATGAATGGATATTTACATACACATATACATATACATATATGAATATTATTCAGCCGTTAGGAAGGACATGCTGCCATTTGCAACAACATGGATAGGCCTTTACAGCATTATGCTAAGTCAAATAAGTCAGACAGAGAAAGACATATACTGTGTGGTGTTATTTATACGTGGAAAGTGAAAAAGCCAAACATAGAAACAGAGACTCGGACAGTGATTACCAAAGGTTGAGAATGGGAAGAAAGGGGAGATGCTGGTCAAAGAATTCAAACTTCCAGCTATAAAGTAAACAAGCTCTGGGGATTTAACGTATGGTATAGTGATTATAGTAAATAACATGGTATTATATTTGCTAGGAGAGTAGATCTTAAATGTTATCACCACAAAAAAGAAATGGTAACTATGCGGTGTGATGCAGGTGTTAGCTAGCACCATGGTGATAATTGTTTTGCAATATATAAGTTTATCAAATCAATGCATTGCACATCTTAAATTTACACAATGTTGTACTTCAATTATATCTTAGCTCAATAGATCCGGAAAAATAATCTACCAACTAACTAGCTATTTCCTATTTGTGACGTCTTTGTTCCCTTTTCCTTCTTTCCTGCCTTCTTTTGAGTAACTGAGAATATTTTAGGATCTTATTTACCTCGTCTATTAATTTACTTACTTACGCCTCTTTTAAAAATTGTGGTTGACCTTGAGTTTAGAATATATATCTTTTATTAATCACCTTCAAATCTTTATATATCACTTCATGCCCAGTGTAAGGTTCTTACAAGAATATATCCAAATTCTCTGATATTTTGGGCTTTAGTTGTCATACATTTTATTTTTGTGTATGCTATAAACACTATTTATTACTACTATGTTTGCTTTAAACAGTCAGATATTCTAGAGAAATTACAAATAAGGAAAATATATTTTATGTTATTCTTATTTCTTCCACTTCTGACACTTCATTTGTGTAGAGTCAAGACTCAGTCTGATATTACGTTCCTTCTGTCTACAGAATTCCCCTTAACATTTCCTGTAGGGCAAGTCTGCAGGTGGGGAATTCTCTCAGTTTTTGTTTATTTAAGAAAGTCTATTTTTCCTTTCCTTTCCTTGAATCAAATTTCTTATAAGTATAGGGTCCTGGGTTGAAAGAATTTGTTCATTGTTTTAAAGATGTCACTTATTTGCATTTAGGGTTTTGTACTGTCAGTCAATAAGCTATTTTCATTTTTATTTTTGTTCCTTTTCCCTACCTGTCTTCAAAATTTTCTTTCTGTCTCTTGTTTGGAGCAGTTTTATTGTGACATGAATATATGTCTGTGTGTCTGTGTGTCTGTGTCTGTGTTGTATTCTGCCTGGTGTTATCTGAGTGTTTTGGATTTGTGGTTTGATGTCCGTTATTAATTCTGAATAAAATTAAGCCATGATTTTATTTATTTATTTATTTATTTATTTATTTATTTTTCACTGAAGTATAGTCAGTTGCAATGTGTCAACTTCTGGTGCACAGCATAATGTTTCAGTCATACGTATACATACATTTGTGTGTTTTCATATTCTTTTTCATTAAAGGTTACTACAAGATATTAAATACAGTTCCTTGTGCTATACAGAAGAAATTTGTTTTTATCTATTTTTATATATAGTAGTTAATATTTACCAATCTCAAACTCTCAATTTATCTCTTTCCACCCCCTACCCCTGTTGCCATGAGATTTCTTAATATGCTTCCTACCCTGTCCTCATTCTCTTTTCCTTCTGGAATTCCTATGCACACATACTAGAATACATCTCTTGGGTGTTCTCTTCTTCTTTCGTTCTGTTGGGTTTCTTTTTTTTTTTTTTAATTCTTTTTTCTCTTTTTGTTTCAGTTTAAGTAATTTGTATTAACCTGCTTTCAAGTTCATTGATTTTTTTCCCCTCAGTTGATTTTACTGAAGTATTTGTCAAAGGCATTCTTCATCCAGTTACTGTGTTTTGCATTTCTAGAGTTTCCACTTGACTTTTACCTTATACTTTCCATCTCTTTCCTGAAATTATCCATGTCAGCTTGCATGTAGTCTACCTTTTCCATCAGAGCCATTAAAATATTAATAATTATTTTGAACTTCTTGCCAGATAGTTTTAACATCTATGTCATAGCTGAGTCTGGTTCTGTATGTTGGCAGAGTACTTTTGTCCTTGCCTTTTCATATGGTTTATAATTTTTTTATTGAACCCAGATATCTTGTGTAGGGTAGTATGCTTCCCCATGGAGAAATCTGAAGCCTGTACTAGTATTTGATTCATATTTTAAAGATGAAGAAACTTAGGCTCAGAGAGGTTAAATGGCTTGTCCAAGGTCACTCGGCTAGTGAGTAACAAAGCAGGTATTTGAACCTTGGTTTTTAAACTCCAAATCCGGTGTTGTCTGACTATATCACTGGTCCTCCCAACTTCTCAATGCATGTACATTCCCACTCTGGTTTCCAAGACACTTACTGAAGCCACATGGCTTCATTTATGTCAGACATTTTTGACCCCTTATGCCTAAATTGTTGCTGAAGCATATAAATAATGAGTGAGAAATGGTTCCTGTCTTTGATGAGGTTACCATGTAATTTCAACATGTCATTTTTTTTCTGAATGCCTTTTGATTCCGTCTTTCTCAAAATACAATCTCTGAATCAAAAGCAGCTGTAAAGACAGGTGGATGCTATGAGAGGTTTCGAATCAACCACAAGAAAGCAATGGAAACCTAGAACATGGCAGCATATGAAGTTAAGCACATGAATTTAAAATGAAGTGTAAGAACCCAGACACTAAAACCTGTATCTGAACAGCATGCCATATTTCTGCTTGACATCGAAGAGGTGACATATCTGGACACATGACTTGAGGGAATTTCTCTCTTAAAAAATAACATGCAGACCAATGTACTTCTCTTTAGTCCTTTCATTTTAAATACATATCACATGGCCAAATTCTTGAAATAGTTAAAAGAACTTAGAGTAGCCATGATTTTGAAAATACAAGTTAGTTTTAAAAAATGTAAGGGTATTGTATTTGTTTTCCATTTTGGTTCAACAAATTGCAACAAAATCAGTGGCTTAGAACAAAACAAATATATTATGTTACAGTTCTATATGTTAGAAGCCTGATGCGGGTCTCACTGGGATAAAATCAAAGTGTCAGCAGGGCTACATTCTTTTCTGGAGGATTTAGTGGGGATTCTATTTCCTTACATTTTCCAACTTCCAGGGGCTGCTTGACGTCCTTGCCTCATGACCCTCTTCCTCCATCTTCAAAGCCAGTAATGGTGGGTTGAATCCTTCTTACATCACATTACTCTGACTTCTGACCTCTTCTTCAACCTCCCTCTTCCACTTTTAAGAACCTTGTGATTACACTGGATCCATCCAGATAATCCACAATAATCTCCCTATATCAAGGTCGCTGATTAATAACCTTAATTCCATCTTGAACCTTGATTCTGCTCTGCCATATAACAACATGTTCACAGGTTGTAGGGATTTGAACGTGGACATCTTGGAAAGTCCATTATTCTGTCTGTCACAGGCATTAATTTAACTAAAAAAGTTTATCATACTGGCTCTCAAAAGGCACTTGAGATTCTACTAGGGGTGTGCTCTCTCTCCCTCTCCCTTTCTCTCTCTCCTCACCCTCCTCTTTTCTTAAATAAAGGGGAAGAGTGATAAGACTATTTGTACCTCCACTGCAATATGTGATTCATTCAGTGTAACCAAGGTGAAACAACTACTCGATGCCGGAAGCTTATTCAAGAACACAAAGCCAGGTAGGGATGGACATGGAGATCTTATAAAATTCACTCTTTGGCACATCTGTTTGTTGCAATGGTCAGTAGTGCTATGCAGGAAATATTTCCATTTGTGTCCTTAAGCATAAAGCCAGTTTGCACTTGCTTCTATCCTTTCTATAAGGTATGGTCACGTGACTTGCTTGGGCCAATGCAAGGCGTGCAGAAGGAACATGAGTCTCTGCCAAGTAGAAGTGTTAAGGAGCCCATATGATTTGCTTCATTTCTCCTGCTGTCTGCCATGATAAATACAGATTTCACACAATGACTGCTCCATTATGAGCCTGAGTTTCAGAAGGAGCACAATGTAGGGCAGAGCCCTCAGATAATCCATGATGGACATGTAGGATGGGCAAGAAGTGGACTTTTAATCCCCTGGGATTTTGAAGTTGTTTGACACCTAGCCTGCTGTGTCTGACTCTGCCAGCGTCAGGAATGAAATGGTAGGTGGTCTGATGGGCTGTTGACTTGCTGGTGAAGGTTTACAACGGATCTCACAGATTCTCTTCTTCCTTTGAACCTCAAAAGATCCTCATCTCTACCTAAAAGTAAATTTCTGGTATAGTGATATAAAGACGGGGTTGGAGAAAGGAATTCACCATGACCAATTATTGAAATAGTCAGGAAACAGGTCTAGAGACCAGCTCCAGATAATAACAATAGACACAGTGGCCTGTAGGTCTCTTCTCCTAAGGACATAGAATACAAACTAGAAATCTCATTCATCCTGATATCAACTCACACATTGCTCATTTCCCAGTCTTAATCAGCTGCTGCTATTTAAGGATATAGTGACACATCATATATACATTTAACCCATGCGAATTCAATACTACATGCTCTTTTTTTATTCTTTCATTTCTCCATCTCTCTCTCATTATTAAAAATATGGAAAACTTGTGTTTAATTTATATTTCTACTACATGTTGTACATTTCTATATAGTATACACAAAAAAACTTTATTAGACCTTTTTGGCAAAATCTAACATACTATAATTCATAAGCTTCTTACAGGGTACTCAAAGGTTATTTTGACTCCACACAATTTGCAAGATAGGCTATGATATTATACCTGGAATTCCACATTAGCTGTGTCTCTGCTTCACAGAAATTGTCAAAAACACTGATTTTAGCCACTTTGCCCAACATTTTTCCTTTATATATAAAGAAACTGAAATCAAGAAAAGTTAAATGAATTTACCCAACCATACAAATATTTAGAGATGGAGTCAAGAATGAAACCCTGACCTCCTGATTTCTATACTTACCATTGCACTGGATTTATTTAAAATAAAACTAGTAAACTCCAAAAAGTAGTTGGAAGCCTTTAGAATTGCTGGGTGCAACAGAACTTGTCAACCACCTATGTCTAAATAACTTCCTTAATTTTCCTTAAGAAAAATAATATTTTTATGACTGCTTATGTCTTCATTGCACTTTAGCTGCCGGAAATGCCCTAAACAAATTCAAATTTCAATGATAACAACAGTGTAGGAGTTTACAACCTGAATATCTATGCTGCTTTTAACCATGATAGTAACCTCTTGTCATAATTTAAATTTTCCTTACTCCAGAGTTTTAACTTATGTTCTACCTTTTTGTTGTATATATCTTTTCTGTTATCTGTCACAAATTCTTAGTGGAACAAGATGAAATATCCGTCATTAAACCAATCATACAATCAATCAATTTCTTTATAAGCAGTACAAGAGAATAATGTCACTGTGTATTACACAATTCACTGTAAATTGATCTGTGGCAAATTGGAACTCATATGCATTTGTGGTCTATTCATATTTAATTAGACTTTTTTTAATGACTGTGTCTGACAAGTTACAAGCAGTTTCTTCCTAATGATTATTAGATTATTAACATTAAAGTAAAACCAACTGTTTTAGAATAAATACATAATAAAATAGAGTGCTAAAGTTTTGTAGGATGCATTTCTCAATTATTTATTAAATATGATATTACACATACATTTTAAATGTATGTGCATATCAGTTTGTATCAAGGGTTTAAAATTAAACATACATTTTATATTTTACACATTTTACATTTTAGTGCACTTTGCTCTGGTATTAAAATGCATTAAATAAAATGATAGGAATTTTTAAATATTTAGTTTAGTTTCCAAAGATACAAGGAGAATTGATCATTTTCTCTCTTCTTACTTCAGGATTAACATAAGCTAAAAAACACAGTTAGTTGCTATTGTCCTAAAAATCATAATTTTTAACATAATAAGAATTCAGTAAATGATTTTTGATACACTGTGCCTATGCATAGCCTTATCTATTCATTTACAATTTGAGGAGCCAGTTCTCCCCTTAATTTATGCAAATAAAGTAAATAATTTATCTGGGTAATTAAAACCAAAAATAAAATTCAGATAAAAATAAAAGACCAATTGGAGACTTCTTTTCTAAGTGAAATCCTGGCTCCACATAATGTGCTCATTGCTGACTCATGCACTCAATATAACCTGAAAAGTTTTACTTTTTACTTTTTTTTCAGAATGAATCAACAGTGCTTCAAAATAGCAATTAAAAAGTGCATACACTTTCCTTGTGTAATGATCAACAGATCAGTGATCTGACCTGGCATTCTGTTAAATCATTAATCTTCCTTTCTTGCAATAATGGAAAAAGTGTGGTGACTTCATCAGAATCATGTCATTTAGATAATGAGCTGCATTTTCATCACATGAATCACTATAAAAGAAGTGTCCAGGGAAGGGACTCAGGATCCAGAAGACATGTTACCCAAAGAAGATTTTTTTGGATGTGTGTGTGTGTGTGTGTATATATATATATATATATATATATATATATATATATATATATATATATATATATGTATATTTTATTAAAGTATAGTTGGTTTACAATCTTGGTCAATTTCTGGTGAGATTTGCTGATACTAACATAGATATTAATATATATAAAATAGATAAACATGTTCATATTGTATAGCGCAAGGAACTATATTCAGTATCTTGTGGTAACTTAAAAAGAACATGAAAATGAATATATATATCTATACCTATATATAGATATATATATTTATAGATATAGATATAGATATGTTCATGCATGACTGAAGCATTATGCTGTTCAGGGAACCTTTTATCCCAACCCTATTCACTCTCAGGCCTTGCAGATTATAGCCATTTTTTATGAAGGAAAACAATATGGACAAAATGCTAAAGATAACATTTTCCTCAGTAGTTTTACTGGGTCTAACATATTTCCCATAGGATGGATAAGAACATATATAAAGAACGAGTCAGAAAAGTTGGAGGCCTAATACAAATTTTAACCTTGAAGATTATATGGGACTGGTGTGGATGGTTTGGAGTGGGAATAAAATGGGACTGGGAAGCTTACTTGTTTGCTTGAAAGGAAAGAATGAAACCTAGTGACTTGAACGCCATCTTTATCATGTGAGGATAATTGGAAATTGGAAAAGGGCACATAAATTCTCTACAAGGAAAACTAAATATCACTAAATAGTAAATAAAATTAATACATTAGATTGGAAATTTAACTTCAAGAATAATAAAATCTATAAAAATCAGTTCAACTATCAATATTTGAAAAAATAAAAAGTAAGCCTAATTGTGTAATCAACAAATACATGTCTAGTGTTGACTAGACTGGATAATTATAATTCTTCCTTCAGAACTAGATGCTAACATGACATGTTTGTCACAATATCATAGAAATGTCAGCTCTGTAAATATATTCAATAGCGAAACAATATTCAATCAATTTTTCCAATTATTCGTTCAGTTTCTGGATTCTCAAATCAGTGCCTTGTAAACTATATGTCATGTCTTCAACCTCATCGATTTTCTCTTCCAATTTTAACTGATCTCACTCTGACAGACTCTCATTTGGCAACAGTTTGATAGGTGATAAAAAGTTCTTTCACACCATTTTCTTCTTTCTGAAATCCTGAATTTTCTGCAAGACTTGTCATTTCAATTGATTAGCATTTTATTTAAATAAAACTTACAATCTCTTAAATCATCAACAGACAACTACCAAAGTTCTTGATGCCATAGATGGAGATAAACACTCAAGTTAGGTTGGGAGGGATCCTGACTGGAGACTAACTGTGAGCTGTCAGTCCATTAGTTAATGAAACTTTTGCTTTCTTATACAATCTTGTAACTGCAAAGACTGGGTAATGAATAACAAGGATACCTGACATTTGGAGGGACAATTTCATCCTGGGGACCAACTTTTTTCCTCTAACCTCATCTGTTTGGAATTAAAGTGCATAGAAGCAGCTAACCCTAGGCTCTGAAGAGCCTGATGTAGGACCCTACACGGCTCAAGGGTAATTTCTTAGACAAAGAATATAAATGGTTTACAATCAACGTCTATCAAAAATAAAAAAACAAGGTGAATTCCTAGTAATTTGTAAACACCTTCCATCTTATATTGACTCCTTCCACTGGGTCGCTGTTCTTGTTCATGACTTGTACTTCTAAAGCAATATGAGTTTGAACCATGCTCTGATTTAATACAGCACAATAAATAGCAAACCTGGAAACATTTCTGCATGCAGTACTGGCAACCCTACAAACAAGACATTATAACTGATTAACACACACTTAGTATAAGGGCACAAAAGCTTGGGGGTCAAGGTGGCAAGAACACAGAATCAAAACTTTTAATCAAAGGCAGTTTGCAAAATTGGATTACATGTCGTGAGGATTTGTGGTTCTGAGCAAATTAGCTATTAGGGGGTGGGAGGAAAAGGATTCAAGGATAAAGCCCAAGTTGTTTTCGTTTGGAAATTTGGGGTTGATTATAACAGCAAAAGCTGAGCTGAATTCATAAGGAAAAGCTGATCAGATAGAAAAAAGTTAACTTTGAGATGCAGAACATATAGAGAGAGACATCCAGCAAGCTGTTGTGTATTCAAATCTAAAGCTCAGGGGAAAGTCTGGAGTGAGAGACTGAATCCAGACAAACCTATCAGTGGAATGAGATCTCTCATGTGAATTGGTTAAGAACAGCTCTTTTTCTCACTCTCAATTCTCATCCTCCTGAATTGTGAATATTTTGACATATATATATATATATATATATATAAAAATAAATTTTCCTGATGGGCCCCATATTTACACTGTAGAATTGGCAATAGAATTCAGTTTCTTGGACTTCGGAACTTTCATACCCCTTAAGACATACCTTAAATTTGCCTCTGGTTCTTCCCACTCCTGGCTGTTTTAACTACCGCTAGACTGGAACTGGATGTGATTAGTCTCTTGACACTATTTTAAGTCTTTTTCCAGACTCTGCTGGAAAAAGATGAGGTGAAGTATAATCACAATTATCTTACAGGTGCATATTTTATTTTCACATAGCCCTCTGAGGTCTGAAAATGAGGAAAGCATGTGACGAATGTAGTGAGTGGACAATCGGGGCAATAAATAGGAAGTTGTTTGGATGATCAACACTGAACATCAGCACTGATTAAATTCACTGGATAACTGGTCAGTTCTCTCCGTTACTTTGCCTTAATGCAGTCACAGAAGAAATAAATAAATCTGTGACTGTGTTGCCCATTCTACCGCATAATTCCTGACCTTTTGCAAGCACATCAGTCATAATTAGCTTCGGCGAGCTTGGCATTTTGTTGTGCCCTTGGCATTTCCACATCAGTCCTGTGCATTTTGCAGCAGGCTAATAACTCCAGCTTAATAAAAACCAACACTATTTAAAATTTGATTCCTTGTTTTTCTTGGAAATTTTAGTCTCCCTTTGAGAACCACAATTATTCAACCTAGACAAAATAACTACTGTCCATCTGTGGCCATCTAAATAGTCTATGAAAATATTTCAGCTTAGGTGTTTATTTCCAAGTCTAGCCAATGAAGGCTGTCCTTGCAATTGTAAAATAATCAGACACCCAAATTCCAGTGGTCTCTGTTGGCTGTCCCTGTCTTTAGGTACATATACTGCTCCATAGATTTCTTCCACTGCCTTCCCTCCAAATAATCCCATTTTTCACCCTCTTATTAATAAGTCACAGTAGTAGAAGCACCTGCAATGAGGCAAATGGACTCAGAAATCCTCTGAAAGCAATTTCCATAAAGAATAACCATAAAAAGAGAATAACAGATGTTCCATTGCTAATTATCCAGCTGCTCCATTCTTTTCTCATCGAGTCCTGCTGTCTTAGAGACAGTGAATAGAGAACCCTGAAATATTCAGATACATATTCAATCTCTCAGTTCATTTGGATATTTTCTCTCCATGATAAGCAATACATATCTTTGTGAGCATTAAATTTACTTTTTCAGGCTGTGTAGACAATGCTTTGAAGTGGAAAAATCCCAAGAGATGGAATTGGAAGACTCCGGGTTAAGACCATATTCTCTGATGTACTTTGACTTTGGCAAAATTATTTAACTATCTTGAACTTGTATATTAACATTTCCTGATCCAATTATTATTATTTGTGTACAGAAAAAAAAATCTAGGCAACCTATGTGAAAATACTCACTACATAAAAGTGATATTCAAATGTTGTTTTTTAACCTCTCATATATTTTTACTTTTATATATTGCTTTTTTGTCTCTTTCCTCCAATACAACATAAACTCCATGGAAGTGAGGATTTTTGTCTGTTTTATTCATTGCAGTACCTTGAGCACTTCACACAGTTCTTGATGCTCAATTTTTATTTGTTGAAAGAATAAAAAACATGTGCAGGCAGATTTTCTACTTACTTTTATCATTGCTTAGAAAGGATATGTTCTTTCTTCTTTTTCTGCTTACAAAGTGGCCAATGCAACTATTAACATATTGTGAGAAAGAAATCTCATTCTGATTGAATTTCAGAAGAAATTAAATGCTTGTGTGTTTCTAAAGGATCTTGCTTTAGAAAATAAGCAGCTCAGAAGTAAATCTGGATCAACGACCAGAAAGTCGAGGGTATATGTAACTATGACTGCTTACCGAGGTCGGCCCTCGCACTCGTAATGCAAGTTGGATAAGCTTAATTCCATCTGCAGTGGAGAAGAACAGATCAGGAATAGTAACATAAATAAAGCTTCTTCATGATTCTTGTTTATTGTTCTCTCACCATCGGGAAGTAGCTACATTTGAGACATGCATGTCAGATTCTTCAGGAAATCATCATGTGGACACTACGAGGGTAAGAGAGTAATCTTATCTCAAAGTAGGTCTTGAGGGGGAATAAAGAGTCTTATTCTCTTCGTTGGCATTTCTTTACGTAAATCTTTCACAAGGGAAGACACTTCTAACCATGATGATCTTCTATATAGGACACATTCAGTTCTGCTCTGCCAAGAAACAGGCTAATAAACTGGACAGCCTGCTGAGCTCCCTCCCTGAGCTACAATTAACCATGGTTCTGAAACTTCCAGGTTTTGCTTTGCCGTCTTTGGCTGTTCCACATAGAAGTTCCATTTCCTGTTGGCAACTATAATTTGCTATAAATATTGAATTTACAGGATTTCTCTTGGAAATATGTTTATAGGACTCTTGAACACTTTATAAATAAGGGAATAATTGTTTTAAATCCCTAAGCCAGCTGGAAGTCTCTTTACATAATCTCTGTGGCTGGATTTGCTGTCTGCTCTCAGCTCACTGTTCTCAGTGGCATCTAATGAGGCAACGTATAAATCTACTGTGCCAATGGCTAAATTGTCCTAATAATGATGAAACATGTTCATCTGCTCAGCCTCAGTAAAATTCTGTGTTCCACTTCCCCTAGAAAGGATGAAATGTGATTTCCAAGAACAAGTCAGTGGCTATTCTTGAATCTTGACCATTTGGCAATCTATACAGTTACAAAATCTGAAATGCATACTTATATTTATCTTGTGATCTTTTTAGTGAACAAACTTTTTATGTTGCTATGATTCATATGTGGTCTAATACTTGGGGTTCTCCTTAACAATAGTTGCACATAGATTATAGCTACTAAATAGTTTGTGTTCCAGTTGCTTTATGCTCATCATCTACTTTGAGAAAGAAAATAATTTTTACTCTTATTAGATTTTATCTCAGAGATAGCTTCTGCTGACTGAGTGAAAAGATCATCACTGCTGACCTTAATGGCAGAGATGCTGGTATAATTGACTGAAAAATTTATCTATAAATTGTGCAAAGATATAATATAGCCAGTAATATCTATTATTCAAATTTCTGAAGTGCTGCTCAAATAAGAACTTTATTTTTTAACTAAAATTTCCCCTTAAATATAATAGCTTAGAGGAACACTAATGTCCCTAATAGTCTTTGTATGTCGAGAACGTTTTACATGCTGCTTGGTTCACATACTTTTTTCATCAAGTGGAAAATATAGATATATTTTTGTCTCTTGAAAGCTCAGTGTCTTTAAACATTATAGTTTAGAACCTAATATGACAACCTGCATTTGTCTGTCTTTTTAACAGTTAATTCACTCATTTTTTCTGTTGCATGAGAAAACTCATGAGAAAAGAGAAAGTGTTTGATTATCTCCTTCATTTTTACAACTCATTTTAAAACATGATCATTTTTAAGTTGCTTTTTTTTTAACTGAACTAGAGTGAAAACTCATGGAAAAACGGATCATTCTACCTGCCTCTCTAATATATTGGATTGTGCTTCCCAGCTTTCATTAGGGTAAAGATGCTTCATGGGAAAAGCAATTTAGATCTGGCAGGGAGGCAGCACTCATTCTGTTCGAAATTTTGTATGTGAGTCACTTACCTAAGGTATTTCTGCAAAATGAAATCTACAAACACAATGACAAAGTATTGTTTATAATGAATTTATATCACACAAAATAAAATTTAATAGGATTATTAATTATTTAACATATTGTGTTTTCTCTACCAGAGTATTTTGATATATTGTGCAGACAAAGCTAATGATAAGATGAGAAAATGATACAATAGAAAGTAAATACAGACTATAAAGTCTAGACAGACCAAAAGATAGTTCTTTAAAAAGGCAAATCAAATTGACAAATCCGTAATATACTTAATTTCAAAATGGGAATGAAACACAAAAGCAACGGTAGGGATGCAAAAAGTTAACATCACTACAGATACTAGAGACAAAATTATGTTAATATTGTAAAGCATTATGTCTATACACGAGTATACAACTTGGATTGAATGGGCAATTTAAAATAAAAATATAACTTACCAAAGGGACTCAAGAAGAAATGGAAACTATGATTAACATCAAAGATATTGACTCTGTGGTCAAAACCCTTCCAACCGAAAAGCTCCACTTTCAGAGAGCTTTGCTAGAGAGCTTTGCTAGAGAGTTCTGCCAAACATTTGATAACAAATAATTTCCATGGTACTCAAACTCTTCCAGCAGACAGAAAAGAGGAACACCCTCAATTTATTTTGTGAGGCCAGCATAACCTTCATGCCAACATGATAAAAGAAGAAAGAGCATACAATCTCTCTCATTCATGATCACAGAAGAAAAAATTTCCCAACCAAATTATTAGCAATCTGGGTCTCACAAAATGTAAAAAGGATAATACTTTGCTATCAAACTGAATTGATCTCAGGAATTCAAGACTGATTTAATATTATAAATCAGTTATTATAATCCATCAAATTAGCAATCTAAAGGGGAAAATACGGTTATATCAATTAAAACAAAAAATTGATAAAAAGCAACATCTTTTTACAATTAATTGAAAAAGAAACACTAGAAAATACAAGTAGTCAACAACTTCCTTAATAAAAATCTATAGCAAACAATACACAGAGATGTAAGTCTAAGGAATTTTTTTTTTTTCGCATTACTTCATTCAACATTTCACTGAATATCCTAGCTGTGCAGGAAAGGAATAACAAGAAACAAACAAAACAAAAGAGGCATGGAAAAGAGGAAACCAAAACTCTCTGCTTTTGTAGGTTTTTTTTATTGTGTACATAGAAAATTCAGTCTGCAGATAAATTATTAGAACTAATAAATGAGTTTAGCATGCTTACTGACTATAAGTCAAAGCACACACATAAACACACAATGTTTGTTATTAAACAAACAAAAAGTGAAATTTTAAAAAGGAGATCATTTATATGCTATCAATAAATATGAATTTTCTAGGACTAAATCTCGAAAAAGCATGCAGGACCTTTCTGGAGAAAATCATAGCCCTTAGCGAATGCAAATAGTCACCTACTGACACCTGGTGCTCAACCCCGTGCCCCCACAACAGGCATCTCCTGCTTCGATATCTCGGATATTTTATGGCCTTAGTTCTCTGGTATCTCCATCCACACAGTAAAATTTTCCTGACTTCTAATGATGTACCAGTAAGTACCAGCAACAGAGATGCAGATATAATTTCACTGACTCCTTTTCATTTTTTTGTTCCTATATATATTGATATTATTCTTTTTATATAATTATACTGACTTTATAGTCTTTGAGATTTTGAGTAATATGCTATTCATTTGCACTGAAAAAGGAGGTTAAAGCATGCCTACAGGTAAGCATTGTGCAGAAAATTGAAATTTAAAAGCATTCAAAGAAGCTGGAACAAATGTGCATAAAAATCCGTTGCCCTACTGCTCTCTTAATACTAGTCTTAATTTAAAATGGTAAGCTTGAGAAGCACAAACCAAGCACCTCACGTATAGATACCCATAAAGCAGGTTGCAAGCCTCTAAAATTCTCATCTACAAGACATAAATTACATTTGATGCAAAAAAGACATGGAGCCCAGTCGCAGATACAAACCCAGCATATTATCCAAGACAGATGCTATCTGAATATATGCATGCAATCTTTGAACCCTTTTCTGAGTTTTTTTTTTAATTGTTTCAACTTCCATCATCTAGCTACTTCTGTTGTTTTTAAAGGCAGCCTACTGTGTGTCTTTCTCTTTGAATGATACTAAAACATTTTCCCCCCACTCTTCTCTCCTGCTTCCTCTCCAAATCCACTGGTGTTCATAACTCCTTTTTTGTGGGTGTGTTCCTCTCCATCAGCCATGTGGGTAGTTGAACCAAACTCACCTAACTGCCTCTCTGCTGCCTTAACCGCTAGGAGATACACCCAGGAGTCCAGGCTGGTTGTGGGGTGAGGGGTCCAGGGGAATATATGCCATGTCATGGCCAGGGCCTCTTATCTCATTCCAGCATTCCATGGGCCCCCTGGGTTCCAAACCCTCAGATTTTGACCCTGACTTTGCAGGCTTCCTGGTTTATGGTGCCACCTTTGCCAAACTACAAGTTGCGCTGTGCACCTGACCTCTTTTGAACCATAAAATTTTACCTGTTTTGTGCCCCATCCCCTTGGGGTCCTGCTACCCTCTTCTAGTTTAAATGACTGACACCAAGTCACTAGTAGGGATTCCACCATCAAGAATAGACAGGTAGTGGAAACTTCTAGTGTTCTAGAGTTTTCCTCATTCTTCCAATCACAAAAGAAGGATGTTTTCCTGTTCCATTTTCACGAAGGTCTAGACCTGGTAGTATGTTTGGTGAAGCTCCTCTGTGACTCAAGTCCCCCTCTTCCCTCAACAGGAGAAGTGATCTAACCTGGTGCAGCGGTAAAATCTCCTCCTGCGAACCCTCCCCCTTGTTTGCATTGCTTTTCTCTGGCCCCAGGGCCCTCATAAAATGGGAGCACCCTAAAGAAAACCAGTACTAAAGAAAGTTAGCAGGTGGCAGAAGCAGGTGGTGCTACGGGAAGACATCAGGGCATCGGGGAAAGAGCACAGACCGGGGTCAGGTTCATCTAGGCTTGGATCCCAAATTAAGCCACTTAACTTTCCCAATATCAAACTAGTAAAAGCGACAGTTGAGACCCAAATTTAAGTCTTCCAGCTTCCAGCACATAGTCATATTTTCACTATATCACATGTCATAATACTTTTTTAAATTTTGACGTATATATTTATATCAACTTCAAGCCTTCTCACATGGCATATTGTTTAATGTGTGGCTGTTGTTACATGTTTCCTCATTCTATTGGTTTCAAATATTGCAATTATAAGTTACCTGAGTTTTTTCCTGATAAAGAAAATGACAGTTCCACTTAAGGCTTGTCTGTATTATTTCTAGCTAAATGTTAGTTTCACTAACTTGTATTTCAGAGCTGTAGACTCACAGACAAAAGCATGGAGATGGAATTAAATGATTGTGCTTACCTTTCTCTGACAGTTAAATATAAACCACTAAGATTTTTAGGTGGTGCCATTTATTGACCCTACCATATTTACTGAGTACTGACTAACTGGCAGACAATGTGCTAAGTATTTTGTAGGGTTCATTAGTGAATCAGATGTTCTTTTTCACCTCAAGAACCAAAGAACGAGTTTGGAAATAAAATCTGGCAATTTTAATTCAACTTCAGTTAGATTGGAAAATCCCTCTTCATTCAACTGAAATACAACTGTGCCTTAAAATGGAGATTGATACACATGAACATTGATAAGTAAAGATGTACTGAGTGAGTTGTGATTTCTCCAGATATTGTCTCCAAAAGGAATGCAAATCAAATTCTTTGTTGGTTGTATAAGTAGCTCGCTGGATAGCTTACGAAACCTCTGCTATGGCAGCAGAAAAGTCTTCTCCGAAATCCGAAAAAAATTATGTATCAAAGTGCTTTATTTCAAAATGCAAAGCAAAGGTAACTCATGGTGTAGTAACACAGTTCTAAAAATCTGAGGGAAGAAAATCTGAGGGGAAAAACTATGTCAGGGATGTTTACTATTCAGAGGTTGCATATCAGATATTTTCCAGGTTGATACTTGTGATGAAAATGAGTGTAACAGCTTGCTCACAAAACACGCTGAAGTTAAAGGTGGCCTGAGCCCACCAGGTGCTTCCTAGGGTGGCCTGACTTAGCAGTATTCCAAGAGAAGACAAAAACTCAGATTTTTAAGGGGTGTTCTTTCAGCTTTCAACTAAATTATTTGTTGGCAACTAATTTAAAATATTTAATACTGCACAGTTTGTGAGTTCTGTCCAAACTCCCATTGCTAAATATTTTTGATGTAAAACTACCTCTATTTTAAATGGATTCTATTTCTATTCATAAATTTTTGACATTTAACAAGCTGTCCCTTTTAAAATCATAAAATGAAAATGCATTCATGACTAGGGAATAAAGTTAATTGGACTCTATGAAAATAATCTATAATTATAATGATACAAACTCCAGGTTCACACAGAAGATCCATTTATTAAATCTAATTTGCTTGCCACATGGCTGAGAGCAAAAACCATCTGGGACGGGTTATCCCTCCTGACTTTTTTAAAGGAATATTCGTCAACTTCATTCTAACACAGTGAGTGTTATTTAAGTTCTTCTTGAAAGGCTTTCTACAGGCTTTGGATTTTTTAACAGATAATCTAATACACCCAATTACGAGCTCAATAAAAATTCTTGAGACTATTAAGATAGTTTCAGAAAAATGAAGCCATTAGCATTGGCCGTCCTTCCCCATCAGAAGAGCAGGAGATACTCCTCTTGAGGGAACTGTATCTATGGTGGGATGATGCTGTTTTAAGCTGTGCAAGTAGCTCCATCCAGCAGCTTCCAAGATCTCTGCTCTGAGTAAAGTCTCATTATCCAGAATCAGTGATGTGTTCCACAGGATTGTTGAAGTTTAATTTCCTTTTGCCAGTTGTCTACATAGACAATCATGAAACTGGTAAATGTCCCCATCCCCCTGAGATATGTTATGAAAGCAAGATGTAGGCTCAAACACAGTCATCTGTGATAAAGGATTCTTTTTATAAATTGAAGTATAGTCAGTTTATGTCGTGTCAAGTTCTGGTGTACAGCATAATGTTTCAGTCATACATATATATACACATATCCCTTTTCATATTCTTTTTCGTTATAGGCTACTACAAGATACTGAATATAGTCCCCTGTGCTAGACAGTAGAATCTTGTTGTATATCTATTATATAGAGAGAGCAGTTAGTATCTGCAAATCTCGAACTCCCAATTTATCCCTTCCCACACCCTTTCCCGCTGATAACTATAAGTTTGTTTTCTACCTGGAGATTGTCATTGTAAGTGAAGAAAGCCAGAAAGAGAAAGGAAATACCATATGATGCCACTTATGGAATCTAAAAAAAAAAGACACAAATGATAAAGGATTCTTAGGTATAAAAGCTTTGTCATGGAAGTTACCTTTGGTTAAAGGCAGAATTTGCTGGTTTTGTTGGTTTTATCACTTCTACTAGTCATATTAATTCATTTTCACTGCAGTAGTTGGATTGTCTGTTACCTTTTGTGGCACCTATGAGAACTCATCTCTAAAATGGTAACCTATATGTTAAGATTGCAAATTTCACTTGAGTTTGATGGAAAAGGTACTTTAATAAACAGAGAAATTCCTTATGACTGTAAATATAATAGAGTTTTGCACTTCCAAATTTTTTATAAGCACTGGATTTCCAGAACTTACAGAGATCACATTTTTAAAAATAAGGATCTCTTTTGAGATACACATACACACAAATACATACATATATTATGTATTTTATATATATATATATATATATATGTATTCAATGTAAATAATTTAGAAAATGTATAAAGGAACACAAAAAAAATCACAAATAACCCTATTACTCAAAGATAACTTCTTTAACATTTTCTTATTTCTATGCACAGGAAACTATGTATAGATTTATGTTTTAATTAGCTTATTGATTTAACAAGCATTTACTGAGCTCCTATTGTATACCAGGCATTATTCCTGGACTTGGAACGCATCATGAAAAACCAACAAAGATCCTCACATTTTTGAAGTTTATAACCATCAGGTAGGATAGGGGAGAACAGGGAGGAGAACCCATAATAAATAATAAACATAGTAAATAAACACATTCTATAGAATGCTAGAAGATCCTGAGAAAATAGAGCAGGGGAGGAGAGACTGGGAAGCCAGGGACAGGGAGGCCCGGGTGACAACAGGGTCGTCAGGGGAAGCAGCGTGGAGAAGGGGCATTTCAGAAAGACTCGAGGGAGGTGATAAAGGGGTCTCGGAGACCCCCAAAGAGCATTCAAGGGAGAGGGGATGTCTAGCGAAGGCACTAAGACAGCACAGTGCCTGTCCTGTTCTAGAAATAGCAAAAAGGCCAGCGTGGCCAGAGTGGCGACAGGGATGGAGAGTGTGAAGGACCCCAGGTCTCAGCGGTGAGGGGACTCCAAGCATGTGGAGCCTTGTCGTCCACGGCAACGACTTACAATTTTACTCCAAGTGAAATGCAGACCTACAGCAAGGTTTTAAGCACAGAAATGACCTGATCAATCCTTCATTTTAAAAGGATGCTATCTAGGTCAATAGTTACATGGTATAATATTGTGTTTTCAACTCTTCATTCAGCAGGGGAGTATTTTTCCATGTCATTTTGTTTTTACGGGAAAGGGGCATCGTATTAATGGCTGCATGCTAACTCTATCAACGTACCTATTAAAGAATGTATTATTTATTTTCTGTTTTTCTCTCTTCGTAACGTTGAGTTGAACATCTTGGTACTTAAGTCTTTATTTTGGTGTCTGTCCTCTAGAATAAATTCCTGTAAATGGCATTACTGAGTAAGATTCGTGAAACATGTGTTCAGATGGCTTTTCATAAAAGTCATATAAATGAATACCCTCAGAAGCAACATGTGAAATATGACATATTATTTTGATCAACAGAATAATATGTTAGTTTTCCTTAACTTGAGACCAACAAAATTCACTCACTCAATTATTTATCAACAAAGACTTCTTAAAATCTATACTCTACAGCAACCGCTAGACACATTGTTATGACACAGACCCATATTTTTCACACACACCTACATTTTATCTTTCTTCTTTCAGTTGTTTTCTCTTCACTATATCATTTTCACATAGCATAACATGACTTTAAATGCAAGTGACTGATAAAAAAAAGGAAGTTCCTACTGTATAGCACAGGGAACTATATTCAATACTTTGTTAATAGCCTATAATGAAAAAGAATATTAAAAGGAATATATGTATATCTGAATCACTATGCTGTACACCAGAAACTAACACAAGATTGTAAATCGACCATACTTCAAAAAAATAATAAAAATAATTTAAAAAATGTAAATGGCCAGCATGCATGGTTCAAACCAGGATTTCGTCCCTTTTCCTCCCTCTCATAAAGTTTCTTTGTTTCAGTTCCATGATGTGGTGTTGATGACACCTGAAGCAGAAGCTTCACAAAGTATCTCAGGAGAAAGGGTTTGCCAAGCAAATGAAGGGGGCAAACAGAAACACAGAGAAAAAAAAAAAAATATATATATATATATCTTAAATTAGTCTTACGTGTTAATTAAAGCAGTCTTTTAAATTTTTGTTCAATTAAAGTAGCATTTAAGCAATATAACTACTTTCCTCAAGAAATAACGTTCAGTTCAAATTTTCACCAAAGTCAAATTAGTCCTCTGGAAGCTTTGGGGCTTTGCTTCAATGATCTGGATATCTCCCCATGTTGACAAATGTAAGACCGTGTGTCTCAACAGGCCACATCCATGTGCAGCTTTAGACTAACAACGTATTCTGTGTTCTCTTGGATTTAGAAAAAGTTTTAATTATTCTTTATTTTAGAAGTTCATGATAATAGTGAAGGGTCAGCATAGATTTGCATGGATTTGAGAAATTCAGATCTGAGAACAGAAAAGAGAAATGTCACTATAACAAGCATTTATGCATTAATGCAAAAGGTCTGTCTGTGTTATATTTAATACCAAACTATACTTAAAATATAATGAGACCCTTAAGAATAAATTTACAGGGCTTAGTGTGGTACCATTTCTCAGTCTAATACTCCATGTTTTCCCTACGCCAGCACATGCTACTGCTTTACGGAAAAGCCCTATTTAACCACCAGAACAGTTCCGTGACAGAGCTTCCATTATAATATGCATTTTACAGGGGAGGAAACATGCTTAGAGAGGTTTGAGTCATGTGTTCAGTTCCATCCAGCTAATAAGTGGTGAAGTGGAAACTTGAACTTACATGTCTCAGATACCGAAACACTAGGGTTTGTCTACACGGGGACTCATTTAGAGGTCATGGTTGTGGAAGCAAGGGATTAGGAGGAAAATTAGGAGTCACAGTGGAAAGTAACATGGTGTAGAGACAAGAGAAACAGGGCAAATCTCAGTTCAGTTGTTTGCCAGCAATATAAACTTGGATTACATGTTAACCTCTAATTCTTAACTTCTCATCTATAAAAGGAATGTAATTAAAAGGTTGTGTGAAATATTGCATAGATGCTAAGTACCTGCTATGCATTAAATGATGTTAACTTTTTAGAAGTAATATACAGAAGATGGTATAACAGAGTGAGGCACTTACCCAGTGCTTTGGTGGAAAGTCAAGAAATTATCTGGGATCTGAGGTGAATACTGTAACATATGTTTTGAATGTATCTGAACTAAAGTCTAGATGCAGCAGAATGCAGGGATATACATGATGTGTTATGACCATCCAAATATACACCTAAATTTTTTTTTTAGAAATAAAGCACTTTGGGGTAAATATTTCAACAGTAAGCATCAAATGGTCTTCTGTATAAATGCATATTCATGAAAAACTAACTTAGCAACAGTAATGGGTACTTTTTGCTGACATTAACATAATAGTTTTGCACACACCATTTGTAGGACATACGTTTTCAAAAGTTTCCCCATAGTCCTCATTAACAAAAGGGGGGAAAAAAAACTAAGATATCTTGTTCTTTTGCTTGATCTTTTCTGAACAAGATGTTATAGTTTCAAAATAATTTCTTGAGGTCTTGATAAAGCTGAGATTGTGAAGCAGCTTTTTGAGGTACAAAGATAATAAACCCCTAGAGTAGTGATTAAATTCTTGAGGTCGTTGCTAATCACCACCTGTTTACTCAGAGCTAATACGTGGATTTGCAAAGCGCAGCATCTGACACATGGCATATTGTTCGATACATGTTATTTTATTATATGTATATTCACCAATAAAACTCTGTTCTACAGTACAGCCCTTTTCTTACGTTAAGAAGTTTACTATTTGATTGTCTTTCCTATTATAATCTAGTTATTTTGTGTGGTATCTGCTTATGATAAAGTTTATGTTTCAGTGGGTATATTGGATACATTTGAGAGTTTTCTGAGTGAGAAAGTCTTCATTGAAAAAATATTCAGTATAATTTTTCAGGATAAAAGGTTTCTGCACAACTAGCACTGAAAATAGGGAAATTGCCAGCCAGTGGTGTTTACAAATTATGTCCCAAATGAAGTAACAATGCTATAAGCATGTCTTTTTTCTCGATAATCAAGATGAATTAGAGGATAGCTAATTTGTGGCCATTCTTTCTACCAAGAATGAGCCACTCCTTTTATGATTAATAATAAATGACCCATTTTCACTCTCTTTATTGTCACTTACTAGTACCTCACAAAAAGTACACAAACTTAGATCTGCAACATTTTCACTGATCCGAGGGCAAAATGATAGTAAAGTTTGTCAACTGTCTTTTCTTAAAAAGAAATACTCTTCGTTCTTAGATAATATATCATTGTTTCCTTATATTGTTTAAATATCCTTTCTTTGAAAAATGAAGGTGAGAGCAGAGGTCATCAGGGATTTTAAATGTCCTTATTTGGGAAAATAAAAAATTGGCCGCTTTCTAATGTTATTGTTGTCATTGTTTTACTGGTCCAGGAAATCAAAGGTCTGGAATTCACCATTCTACAGTTACTCAGCTGCCTTTCAATATTAAAACAGGACACATAACAATGGTTTTGAAATATTTTCAAGGTTAGATAGTTGTTTCCTCTGGTACATTTATTAAAATCCTACAGTCTTAATGGGGACTTTGTAGGTCTTCCAGCCACTGATAAGATGGTGACATATTAGATTTGCATAGATGACATGATAAGAAAATCTTGCTCTGATATCTTCAACCTAGAAAAGAAAAACATCAGTGTAGAAGGAAAAACAGTGAATTTCTTACCAGAGATGGAGCAGAAGACTGTACAGTGTAGAAGAAAAGTTTTGCACCAGAGACTTGTCAAAGATACAAGACATTTTATTTGAGCCACTGTAATAGGGGAGAGAGATATCAGTATAGAACTGATCTCAGATCCAAATACAAAGAGAACAATTGGAGACTTACAACCATCGGACAGAGGGAGAGGGGTCAGTGGTTGGAAAATTAATAAGAGGAGATATCAAGAGTAGGGGGAATCCTTGCTAAAATGGCCTGACAGGATTCTTGCTATTGTCTGACCAAGTATGTAGATATTAAGGGTGAGGGATGAGGATCTTGTTCAGATATCAGGGGTTGGGGAATCTTGCTAAACTGAAAAAACTGAGCTCAGCAGGCCAAGGTCAAGATCCAGGTGAAAGGTGACTCAGAGGAACCTGACTAAAGTCTGGTCAAGGAGGGCGTATTTGTCAATAGACCGGTCATAAGATGAAGGTAAAAGAAACTAACACATCAAGTGATTTTTAAAGCAAATCAGTTTTTTAAATTCAATTAATTTAAAATTTAAGAGAAAATAAAAACAATTCACCCATTTCTCCCACCCCCATCTCCCTCTTGTTAAAAAAATCACACACACACACACACACACACACACGTACATATTTTAGATTTCACAAAATAGATTTTACGGCATCTTTCTCTACCTGATTTGTTTCACTCAGTGTAATGTCCTCAAGGTCCATCCATGTTGCTGAAAAAGGCAAGATTTCATTCATTTTCATGGCTGACTAATACCCCAGTGTGTGTGTATTTTTGCATCCATCCATTCACTGATGAACACTTAAGTTGCTTCCATATCTTGGCTATTATAAACAGTGCTGCAATGAACTTGGGGTGAAGATATATTTTCAAATTAGTATTTTTGTTTTATGAGTAATACCCAGAACTGGAATTGCTGGATCATATGGTAGTTTCATTTTTAATGTTTTGAGGAAACTGCATACTGTTTTCCATAGTGGCTGCACCAGTTTACATCCCACCAACAGTGTATGAGAATTCCCTTTTGTTCACATTCTCTTCAACAGTGGTTATTACACCTTTCGATTATAGCCAGTCTATCAAGTATGAGGTAATATCTCATTATTTATTTGATTTGCATTCCCCTAATTATTAATGATGTAGAGCATTTTTTCATGTACCTATTGGCCATCTGTATGTCTTCTCTGGAAAAATGTTTATTCTTATCTACTGCCTACTTTTTAATTGGGTTGTTTGGTTTTTTACTATTGAGTTGTATGAGTTCTTCATATATTTTGGATATTAACCCTTTATCAGATATATGATTTACAAAAATTTTCCCCCTTCAATAGGTATCAATTCTGTTGATGGTTTCCTTTGCTGTGTGGAAGCTTTTTGTTTTGACATGGTCCCATTTGTTTATTTTTGCTTTTTTTTTTTTTTTTTTGCTTTTGCTTTTGGCGTCAGATTTTTAAAAAATTATCTGTGAACATACTGCCTATATTTTCTTCTAGGAGTTTTATGGTTTCACGTCTTATATTCAGGTCTTTAATCTATTTTGAGTTAATTTTTGTGTATGGTATAAGGTAGTGGTCCAGTTTCATTCTTTTACATGTGGCTGTTCAATTTCCCAACACCGTTTATTGAAGAGAGACTGTCTTTTCCCCCTTGTAAATTCTTGGCTCCTTTGTCATAAATTAATTGACCATATATGTGTGCATTTATTTCTGGGCTATCTATTCTGTTCCACAGATCTATGTGTTTGTTTTTCTGCCAAGATCACACTGTTTTATAGGTTTGTAATATATGTTGCAATCAGGGTGTATGAGCCTCCAGCTTTGTTCTTTCTCAAGATTGCTTTGGGTTTGGAGTTTATGTTTCCAAAGAAATCAGTTTTTGAAAGACTGGCCTAAACCTCTAAGCTTCATCTAACAAGTTAATCCCTTTAGCTCAGGGTAAAATAAGGACATTCAGTTTAGCAAACTTTCATTTTGAACCACACAAATGTGTAGTTTAAAACCCTCTGAATTCTAGGTTGTGGCATGTTTTTAAAGTGTCTTTAACTAAAGCAACTTGATACCTTGCTCAAAACCTCTTCTGATAGATGTGAGCTTTTATTTATTTTTTTTTTCAGTGTCAAGATTAAAGGATTTAGTATAAAACTAAAGAGTAGATATCCTTAATAGGATTGAAACAATCAGACCACTGGTAATTACTATATTTTACTGAAAGCTTTCTTTAAGTGGGGAGAAGGTAAGAATAAATCTTACCTCTTAGAATCTGTTAAAATTGTCTCACTTTCACTGTGTTTACTTGACTCTTTAGCAACAATAGCAGCAGGATCCCTTTTCGTTAGAACTATCCCGGGAAATCCTTTAAATTATCTTCTCGGATGTGGCTTAGCTCACCATCTGTCACCACTGCAAAAAAATTAGCATCAAATTCAAATGCCCGTTTGTGCATAATCTTTTGAGGGCAGCCAGGATGCTCAGAAAGATAAGAAGAAACAACATTAATAAATACTAACTGAGCATCCGTCCCTGCCTAGTTCCACCCTCGGTCCTAAGGGGCTCCTGCTCTTCCAGTACTTAGAGACTCAATGGGGAGACAGACAAACACCACATAATTATATATCATTTTGACAAAGGCTATAGCAGGACAAGGTTCAGAGTGCTGTTGGAACACACAAGAAGAATGTCTATCCCATTTCTTGAGTCAGGTTGAGGGTGGAATATGTGAGTTGGGGAGAGATGAGAGTGTGTGCATTTGTGTGTGCACTGGAGAGAAGTCGTGCCCTCTTTGGCAGAGAGAAGGGAGGAGGGAGATGCAAGACATGATTTATAAATAAAGACCCAAAGGATAGAGTAGGAATCACCCAGGAGGAGGGAGGGGGCCTGGGAAGGATGTTTCTAAAAGAAGAAATATCATGTGCAAAGGCTCAGGGGCAAAAGGGAACACATATTTAATTTAATATGTCAGATAAATGCTTATCAGGTTTCAATGGACATATGAATCCCCTGAGTTTGATATCAGAGTTAAGATTCTAATTCAGTAGTTCCAGCGTGGGACTTGATCTCCTGGGTGTCTAGCGAGTTTCCAAGCAATATCAACGCTGCTTGTTCACAGACCAAACCTTAAGTAGCGACATACAGACAATTTGATTTCCAGTAACTGGACACTTTACTCTCTGGTGAAACAACTGAATATCCCCTAAGCCATTTTCACTACTGGTGATGACCTTCTTATTCCACACTGCATGAATCGTTAGTGATTGTGGTGTGACGGCAACTCAGAACCTCATTCATATATGACAGTGTTCTGCAAGAGAGTCTGCTTCTCTTCCTGTAATATTTTTAAAGTCACTACTTTAAATTCTGCTTTTGTATCTTCTCTCCCACCTTGATCTTCCTCCTCATTGAAACACATTTAGCAGTTTCAGCATGAAATCAGTCTGAAAGGATATGCTTAATAAATACTGTCAACACTTGCCAAAATCAAAGGAAAATGTCCCAGGGAGGTATCTGCAGCCTTATGCATTAGAAGCCAGTTATAAGGCTGCACTGTATCTTGACAGAAGTTCTTTTAATGTCAATTTGAGCTCATTTTAATAAATACATGAGTTTCGTGCTCCTGCCATCTTTGCCTCATTCTGTAGCAGCAAATGTGCTGCTTCTCTAGAGACAACATAGTGCTTCTTCTTTTCAGAATATGGAGATGACTCACTGGAATGTGTTCTCTTTTTGTGTTTTGGGGCACGAGCAGCAACTTGGAGTCACCCCTGATGTATGAGGTTCCGGAAGCACAGCAGGGCAGCGCCGGTGGCAGCTCCGGAAGTAGCCTGGGTAGCTCCATCAAGGCATGTAAGAAGGTAACACTGCCTAACACCACTCTTCTCTCTGACTGAACTTGAACACTAGTTCAGTTTGACTTTTCTAGCACTTTTTCTAAAGCAGAAACAGCAACTAAAACAAATGACACAATCACCCACAATTTGCTTCCCAGGATAACCCTCTGATGACATTAGAAATGTAATTCCTGGAAATGGTCAGAAAACTCAAGCATTTCATAAATGCCTGATTAAAACATACTAAGCCTCCAACATCACACCTGTATCTCCAGCCTCTTCTAGTATCTCTTCCCACGCTTAGCCATGGGCAACCATTCCTTCTTGAATCTCCTTTTAGAAAAATCTTCACGAGTTTTGAATAGCTCAGCTTATTATATTAAGCTCCTAAGTCTGTATCTAAGAAAGATTCCTGGAGGTTCTCCTTTTGCTCTTTTCTTAAAGGGAAAGGTAGGCTTGGTTATTTTTTTTAGGAGAAACAGAATTGCTTTTCCTGGAATATAGACTTTAGAACTGATAAGTAAACCTTGCTTTAAGACGCTTGCAGAAAATTGTCATTTGAACAACATAAAATCATCTAATTTAACTGTCTCATTTTTCCAGACAATCCAGCTGGAGGCCCCAAATTTAAAACAAAATGCCCAGTTCCCCATCTAATGTTTTTGTACTATTTGATATTAAAGTCCAGAGGAAAGTATGTTTCTTTCCACGAAAACTTAGGGGAAATCACACTGGATTAGTTCATTTACCATAAAAAAAAAGTTAAATTATAAAAAGTACTTAGAGATATAAATTAAGACGAATTCTTTTACTAAACTTATTGTATATGTGTATAAGTATATGTACTTATGTATACATAAAGTACATTGTATATCATGTAGATATCTGTACCCAGTTAAGCAGCCTTATGTATTCTCTGCTTGTACAATTTTGTAGTTTTCAAGTACCAAAGAAAACAGATATCAGCATTAGAGAACATACATTGATAATAAAAAGTAGCATTAGACATAATTTTATAAAAGTATTTGTGTGCATATATTCATAACAAAATATAAAAATGAGCCTGTCTGATTAACTAAGGGCTCTTATTATAATGTGTTATATGATCCTATTCTTTCTTCTTTTATAAAATTCTTATAGCGGAGTCAGTGCTATAAATTCCAGTTTTTAATGCAAAACACTGAAGTATTATAAGTCAAAGTGATTTTGAATTACTTACGAAAGAACTAAAGCTGCAGGTTTTCAAACCCTCTGTATTGTCTATTCAACTCTGTAACGCTAAATTAGAAAGTGTTCACCAGATGCTAGATCTTTCAGAAGACTAAATAATTTTTAATTTACTCTAATTTTTAAATAATTATTTTTTATTGATTCGAATCCCTGTTGTATTTAAAAGAAGGATTGAGGCCAGACTGCCTGAATTTGACATCCAGTTCTATCATTACTAATTGTGTGATCTGAAGCAAATTACCTCTTCATGCCTCAATTTGCTGATCTGAAAAAAGAAGATGATAATATTACCCATTTCACAGGGTTGAGGTGAGGATTCAGTAAGTTAATAAATGTGAAATATTTGGAACAGTGCTTGGCATATTGTAAGCCCTCAAAATAAAGATTACCTATTACTAATATTATTCTACAGAATGATCTTATCAGCAAGAAAACAGTGCCAGAAAAAATTCAATATTGACATTACTATGCTGAGAGTGTATTTTATGATCTGCTATCTCAGTTACACTTATCTCCCTAGAAGAGAGATATTTATATTCATTTTTTAAAAGTCATGTTTGGAAACTACTGAACTAAAAAGAGATATCTGGCACTTGATATCTACTAGAAAAAATGAAACCAAGACTCAAATCATCTATTCTAAATGACTTCATGTATATATGAATATATTCATACATATATTTATTCATATATATAAATTCATATATATATATAAATGTGTATATGAGCACCAAGACCCATGGGAAGTTTTAATCCATACAATGTGATTCTACAAAATAATGTGTTTAAAATGATGGAACTTCAAATATTGCTGAAAAGAGAAAGAGAGTTGCTGGTGGGAGGGGGCGCTAGAATCCTCTGTGGTACCTCTTGAAGTTGTATCTTACATAGACGTCGCCTGATGTTCCCTCCTTTTATAGGATGATTCCTCCTTACAAGATGAACACAACCCCATTGTTACACTGAATAATAGGGACTTTCCATTAAATGGGCCAAATTATTATAAATGTTATCCTGTTATGTTTGTTAAGCACTACGTGACAGATCTTTATATTCTCTTTAGAATGAATCAAAATCTGTTATCTCTAGTGAAATGTTGTGCAACAAACCTGGACTTGAAATCCAAAAGTCCGGGGTTAAATTCCATGTTTCTTGTTTTATTGTGTGATCTTAGGCCATAAATATATATGAATTCATATATATATGAAATTACAGTTTTAAATCTAATTCTACTTTTTCCACAATTATTTCTAGAACAACTAGTAGTTGGTTGAACCATAAGAAATTGACTTTTAATGGATCAAATTTGATCAAATAAAGGTAATTTCATACAGTTCCAACCTAAATACATTTAAAATTATGTTCAGTCTTGAGGAGAGACACAAGGATAGATCACAAATGGCCCCTTCTCTTGAAGAATTTACAGTCTAGCTTGGGAGATAATAATACTGGATTCTCAAGTGAAAAGTCAAGCAATAATTCATAAGTTAAATAATCATGTAAAATGACTATGCAGTGATATCACAAGATAATATAAATTAGGTAACAACTGAGTATTATGGGTATTTATAGTTAAGCACAGAGAGAGACCCTGTACCTGAAAGACAACCTTCAGAAAGACGAGCGGATCTTAATTTGGACTTTGAAGCATGATTAAGGTTTGAATGAGTGAATAGAATATCCAACCAAATTTAGGAAGAGTTGCTACAAATTAATGCAGGAGAAGTCAGCACCTATGTGTGCTGGCAGTAATTTTCCAATATTCCTAGTGTGGTGTTTTCATTTCAAATATTCTCTTAAGCTTACATAATAATTACATTTAAAGGTGGTGTAGTAGCCGTGTGTGCCGCACATCATACACCATACAGGCTACAGTTGTTTTCCTTGCCTTCAAAAAACTAGCTCTCCAGTGTTTCTTCTTCTTTGCATCAAGAGCATAGGCCATCAATGAAATGCATGAATATTGAGTTTCATGCCTTTATTGTATTGGTATGTATTACTGCAAACTGATTTAAGTGTTTTTAATTGTATTAATCACAGATAACAGGACTTGGGAAGTGAGGATCTGTATGTTCATAAATGGACATATAATGTATGTTCTGTACAAAAGTAGCAAATGGAATGAGGACAGCTCTCTCTCTATCTTAGAAATAGCAAGGCTGTCCAGCTGAATCACCACTCTTCACAGTCGATCAGACTCAGTCAGAGTAGCACAGATCATTGAAATCTATTGGTAATTCCCCAAACTCATTTCATATAATAGCTTCATCTTCTTCCCCATCAAACTTCCTTATCAGAGCTGACATATTGTTAAAATAACCAGTGGAAGAAATAAAGCAAGGGTCCAGAAGGTAATGCATTCTTTGGATAGTTGGCTTCTGAAAAAAGTTGCAAATTGAATGGAATCTGTGTGCTTCATAGTAAATCTCTAAGGGTTTTGGGAATCCAACCCAGGTGTAATTGCTTCAGTTTCTTGTTGCTATTGGAAAAATATGGTCACTGTGGAACCCATAACTGTGAAAAAAAATCATCAGGAAAAAAGACTTTGGTGGACTTATTTGAAGGAGGAACTCCTTAATATAAATTTTTATCAGTGAGGGGACTGTCTTTCCCCAGAGCTCAGATGACCATACCATCCAGTCATAGCTACATATATTGTCCTGGCATTTTATTGATAGACACTCCCTCTTTGCTCTCAAAAGTCCACTGGTATCCAGTGTTATATGATTTTCCTAGCTCTAGGTTCAGAATTATTTTTTCTCTTCCTTCTTCCCTTCTTCTGAGTGCTAAGAAAGTCATCAGATAAATTCACACTGAAGTGTTAGTGGTTCTGTAGCTTAGTGTAGCTATGATGAATCAAATCTGGTTTTACTTAACTACGACTAACTAACTAACACTGTTGCCCCCTCCCTTAACTGACATTGACAACTGAGTCTTCTCAGCCTGGACATGTCTTCACAATTCTACTCATTACAAAACATCAATCCACCTACGCTGGAATGTAAGCTAACCTCTATGTCACCTTAATTGAATGAGCACCAAGACCCACGGGAAGTTTTAATCCATACAATGTGATTCTACAAAATAATGCATTTAAAATGATGGAACTTCAAATATTGCTGAAAAGAGAAAGAGAGTTGCTGGTGGGAGGGGGCGCTAGAATCCTCTGTGGTACCTCTTGAAGTTGTATCTTACATAGACATCGCCTGATGTTCCCTCCTTTTATAGGATGATTCCTCCTTACAAGATGAACACAACCCCATTGTTACACTGAATAATAGGGACTTTCCATTAAATGGGCCAAATTATTATAAATGTTATCCTGTTATGTTTGTTAAGCACTACGTGACAGATCTTTATATTCTCTTTAGAATGAATCAAAATCTGTTATCTCTAGTGAAATGTTGTGCAACAAACCTGGACTTGGAATCCAAAAGTCCAGGGTTAAGTTCCAGGTTTCCCATTTTATTGTGTGATCTTAGGCCAGCGATGTGACTTCTTTGACTCAGATATCTTAAGATGTGGTGGGATGTTTACATACAAAAAGCTTTGTGTAAGCCCTTAACACATAATTGATACTCGATAAATATTAGTTGATTCAAAATAAATGACCTTTACACAAGGACAAAATTTCTTTAACTAGAATTTAAAAACTAATCTGGACATTGCTTCCAAAGGGACTTAATTATGTCAATTATCTGTTAGACTCTCCTCTAGTTTGAAAGCATTATAGTCAATGTCATATTTCCACAATGGCTGGACATTTTCAATCAGTGCTTTACCTCTTAGATGGAAGATTTGCTATTTGGCACATAGTGGAACAAAGTCTCTGAACAGGATTCATGTGAGGAAAGAATTGTTGGAGAAAAAATCAACACCTCAAATATCCTTCTCTTTTTATGTCATGTTAATTAAATCCGCCTTAAGCTTGGACTTATCAAAGGCAGCAGACTGAAAACACTTCTGGCTCCCAGAGGCAAAGTTTGATCTTAATATGACATCTGATCTGCGCTTTGAAGTTTCAAGAGCATTCTTTGGCGTAACTGGCCTCCTTTAAACTGACTTAAATTTGCTGTCAACAGTGGCACAGATACATCCGAAGCAGAACAGAATGGATGCCCCTTGGTGTTTCATCGTATGCTATGAAATACATTTTCATCTAAGCCCATATCTTTTTGATGACATGTAATTAACAAAAGCAATTGAATTAATGTGTGCAGGCACGGGAAGACAAATTGAGAGGCTGTTTCAAAATCTGATCCATATCTCTAAAGACGTTTTTTACTAGTCAGAATTATATTGTTCTTAGTCAGAAGCCCCAGTAGTAATTACGTGAAGTAAATGATGGAAAATAGCTACAGTATTCTGTATTTATAGAGACTGTTTCCTTAAAGGAAGGAACGTCTTTAAAAATATAAAACTAAATAAATAAAATTAAAAACAAAACCAGCATAACTAAGCCGTGTTCATCTTTTTTATAGAAGAAAGACACAAGGCTTTTCCCTCTGCAGTGCAAAGCTCTCAGAGCTCTCTGAACACTCTCTTCTGATCAAGCAGCCTGGCAGTGACTTTCAGGCTCAGCTTTTTGGTACCAGAGAATAGACTACTCTATTCGTATTGTGTCAAGCAACAAAGTGTCTTGTTTTATTGCCCTTCTGCAGGAGTAATCAGAGGCATTGAAGAAGCAGGGAGATTTTTAAGAAAAGAAATAGACAATTGTCTTACTAAAAGTGATATTTGAAGATGGTTAATCCAGCAGTCCTAAAGAAAATTCCTTAGAGCAAAGGGAGAGTGGGAATCTGGGATGCCAGGGGGAGCATACCTGGTGTGGATGGAGAAGGAGGGAGAAGACACGATGAACTTATATACAGGCAGAGGGAGGAGGGAAAACGAACTCTGCTGAGACACAGGTGAAAGTCAAGGTCAGCAGGACTCCCTGGCACTGAGAGTTAAGCAGAACCATGAGAACTCTGACTATTTGAACCATGACATCCATGAATGGTGGTGTCATTGAGGTCACCGGGAAGAGGAGCTAAGAACAAGGTACCAAGTGCATCAATTCTGACTCAGCCCAGTTGCATCTAAAGAGCCGGCCCTGAAATTCCCACTGGGGGTCATTTTGCTGACTGCCTATGGGAACATTTCACATTCCCTGAGACACATTGACTTCTAGGAGGCGTCAAGCTTGCACTGAGGCCAGGACGCAGATAATGAGGGCACCGGTGGGGACTAACTTCCTCTGCCTTCAGCAAAAACAGGTTGAAATGATGAGCATTTTCTCTTGCCTTTGAAGCAGCCTGGTCCACTCTGAAACAGAGAGGGTGGGGCTACAAGTCTTACATGGCGAGTTTATTCTTTGGAAAATATCAGTTCAGTGTCCTAGGTGGGAAGCTGTGTTTAAGACTATCATTATGGCTTACTTTGCAGTTTAAATATGATTCAGCTTCTTATTCCAAAAGTCAGGACTTCATTCAGGACTCCACATCACCTCTCTTTCCTGCCAGCAATTGCTATATACAGTGTTTAAGACACCAATATGCTGGTCCTATTCTGTTCTCCAAAGCTCAGTTCCTTGAGCATCCTTTCTGCTATGTGTGAAGAACTCCTGGAAGGATTTTGCAGTGCCTTTTCTTTCCTTCCTTTTTTTTTTTTTTTTTTTTTTTAACCAAAAAGTAGGACTCTGAAAACCCAAAATAGCTTAGAACATTCTGTGGAATTAAGGGTGATGCTGCACTATTGAAACTAGGCAAGCAATCTTTTTTTTTTTCTGAATTATTGTAATTACCCCCAAACCTTCATATTAGGTATTAAATATCTCTATCCAAAAATGGAAGGGGTCTAAAATGTTTAAAATATCTAATCTGGCATTCAAAACTCCCTTTTCTCTCCTCGGGTATTGAAAATGCCTTGCCATCCCTACTCCTTATCTCTGGCCTTAAGACCTCCTCTCTTTCCCTTCAGTTCTTCATTTAAGCAACCCTCTCAACTTTGTCGTCTGGAGTAAACGCCACATTCCCAATCAGCCCTAACAGCATCCACCGTCCCTGTATCCTGCCAGGCTTGCCCTCCTGCCAGTGTCAGAGTGGAAAGGGAGGATGTCACTGGAATAAACCTGATCAGTCCTCCATAGCTCTCTGGCTCATGAATCCCTGAGATGAGTCCCCTCACATGCGTGCCCACACCTACTAGGGTTATCTCTGCTTCCTGAGAAGGACACCTGCCCTGAAAGACCCAGATGAGGGTTCATAGTCTCCAGGATGAAGAGAATCCATGGAGAAGGTGTGTCGTTTTGCAAGTTAAGTGTCCATCTGCCTACATCTTAAAAGGTTGTTGTTCCCAGCAGTTTCTTCCAAAGAAGAGAAGAGTCAGGAAGTAAGAATTGCCACTTTCTTATATTGCTAAAGACCCAAGATAGGCACCAATACTAAGCGATACACGGCCAAATCTGCAGTCCAGCTGATGAACGGCAAAATCTGCACTGTTTACAGATTTTATTGCATAAAAATCATCCAAAGTCAATGGGAGGTCTAGATACACATCAAACATTTTCCTATGTGTGTGTGTTTTATATATTTTGCTCCTAACATTAAGAATCACATTTCCCTCACTGATCATATCAACATGACAGCATTATACTACATCTACATAGTGATTAAATAGCAATTAATCAGCTGTCCTCTATTTACATGTCTACTTTGATTCTGTTTAAATCATTGCCAACCACTCATAAATTATACTATAATTGCATTTCCTGAGTATATTTGTTTTTGTAACTCTTGCATTTTATACTTTAGAATCAAACTTGGTTATCTTGTTCATGTGGAAAAAGCTCTGATCAACTTTCAAGGCATTCTTCAGCCAGCTGACATCTGTGTGATACAGCAGAAGTAAACAAGCATGGCTTGATGCTTCTGAATTGTCCTCTGTGCTTTTGTATCATTCTTGTGATTGCATTGAAATACAACATAGTTTCCAGGATACAAGTAATTGTGTAGCACAAGAAAAGCAGAGAATATCTGAAACTGCCTACCTAGTTCACTTCTTGCCACATTAGGATACATTTGGGGCCAGGTTAATATACAAAGTCTATAGATTACATATATGGTGACATTAACTTCAAAGAAAAGAGCCCTATTATTCATGAAACATTCCCATTGTATACTCAGTTGGTTACTTGCATGTGTGACATTTGTCAGAGATATTTACAAATCAGTGTGTTCCATGTTTATGTATCAGAAGGAAGCTTAGTTAGATCAGGTACACATTGCTAAAAGCATCTCATATATAAGGACTCTCCTGCTTTAAAAATACAGTTTATCCGGAGGTCAGTCATTGATATGTTTATAATGAGACATGACAATGTCACCTTCTTTCTTCTCTAGGGGTATTCCTTCCTACCCTCCTCCACAGTAAAGAAGGAGAAAGAATTACAGATTTACTGCTAACCATTTCCTTCCCAACCTTCCCAACCAACTATGCCTTTGATCTCATGCTGTTTAAGTGTTTTTCTTCTCCTTGACAATGGAAAATTTTTTTGTTCCAAGACCTTGGAAGAACTCCATTATTTTCCAATACTTTTCTAATAATCAATTACAAGAATTCCAAATTATACTAGGTAATGCAAGAATGCTTCACATCCAACCAAACAGACAATCATATTACAGAATGTGTCCTATGAATAATCAAATGTGATCAAATGTGATTATTCCTACTTTGGACATAGTTTGCCCATTTTGTCAAAGGAGGCTAAATACACAAAATGCCAGGCAGCCAGCCAGAATCATCATTAAAAGGAAAATGTTATCTTAACATTTAATTAAACTTTCTGAGAAACTGAGACTAAACCACTGAGCTTTCTACGCCAGCTTTTTGTCTCCACACGTTAACTTTATTTCCAGTTTGTATCATTGTCTCTTGTTAGCAGTTCACTGTGCTTTACATAAGCATTTCAGCTTCCCTGCGAGGTAATGGGAAGCTGTTGTATCCCATGGTGGAAAACAAAAGACTGCAGAGTTCTCAGAAAGTTTGCTATGGCACAGATTAAATCAACATGAAATTAAGTGTGTAAAATTACACAAAATCTTCTGACTTCTAGTCCAGTGTGATGTGCATGTGTTTGGGGGCGGGGTGGGGAGGTGGACTTTTAAGCTACTATAAAAATTTAAGCTAACAGTTAAGCACTACTTAAGCTATTGACAATCATCCAAAAATTATAATTACAAATGTTGTAGAACCTTAGAGAACGTCATGACATTACACAGCCTGGCTCAGCTCAGCAACGGATTTCTTTCTGGTGAAAGATCAAAGGTTCTTTCTCATCACTTCCCCGACCACTCACTCTGGGCCAGCAATTACGAGCTCCTTGCTGTTCTTCAAAATCAACAAACAGGTTTCTGCTTTGAGCTTTTGTTTTGCCTGGAATCTCTGCCTGGGTTGCTCTGCCCTCAGGTGGGTGCGTGCCTGGCATCACCCTTCATTCAGATCTCTGCTCAATGTCAGCCTCAGAGAAGCCTGCCAGGAAATACTTTCCCAAAACAGCATCTCTTACCTTTTTATTCCTTTCCCTGGCTTTATCTTCACAGTGGTCACAGTAGTTTTCATTATCTGAACACATTCAAATATGAAAAATTTATTTGATTATGGCCTGGCATCCCCCAAGAGAATGAGAACAAAACTATTTACTTTGTCATTATTTTTATTTTGTCCACCCCAATTGCCCAGTAAATAAACAACACCCAGTAAAAGCAGCAGGTGCTCAACAAGCAGTCTTTGAAAGGATGAGTGAGTGGATGGACACCATATGGAGATCATCTCTGCATTATTCACTACTGTAGGACCCAGAGACTAGTCCATAGTGTGCACTCAAAAATTAGGGAATTAAAGAAAAAATTAAACTTTGAAGAGAATATAAAACTAAAAATAGATGAAGAGGCATTCCAGATGGCACAGACCTTTCAAGACAGGGTAACAGAATTTTTCTGCCATTAACTGCAAATAGGGAAGTCAGCAAGTCAACCTTCTTTTAGGGAATGGAATTGGGGAGGGAGGGGTTTGAGTTCAGACACAAAAGAGTCAAAGGTGACAGCTGGAGATCCAAAAGTAATAACTAACAATTAGAAATGTGAAAAGCCAAGCTTTAGAGGAAGGTCAAAGATGAAGCTCTTGACCAGTGAGTCTTCCCCCCAGGCCAAAATTAGTGCCCAGAGAGTCAGGGAGGTGTCCCAGGAAAACAACTGGGGGGAGTACAAAGAGCAACACACTGAGGCCTGACCCAGAGGGGATACTCCTGTTTAATGCATCAGGGGAGGAAAAGCTTGTTAGAAAGAGAGATGTGTTCCCCCAACCTTCCCTAACATCTGCAGATGACTCAGATGCACCTTTCAGCACACTGGTCAGGTGCACAGCCTCCTGCCACACCTCACACAGGTAGAATGGACCGCTCCACCCTAGGTGATCTCTGACCAGGATTGTTGTGATCAAAGCACATGCTTTCTTTATCAGTGTCCTGAAGGTGCTTGTTTTCCCCTCTTAGAGTGTAATTTCCAAGCCACAGCAGTCATTTTTGTTCATCTTAATATTTCCAGTGTCAAACATCAAAAGAGGTCAATTAACCTCTATTGACCAAATATGGACTAAAGGAGGACATGAGAGAAGGAGGAGGAGAAAAATAAGAATGGAGCCTCACAAACACAGATAAAGAGAAATGGCCAGATGCTGGGCAGAGACCAAGAAAATGTTAAGAGGGAAACCATATTGTTTAAATTATACTGCATTCTCATAATAATAGCCATCATCTCTCGATTACCTACTCTCTTAAGAGGTTAGCCCTTTCGAACATTTTCTTATTTGAAATTTGGAACAACTTTCTGAAGTGTCTTTAATTGTCCTCATGTAACAGATGCAAAAACTAAGAGCATCAGAAGTTTAGTGACTTGCCCACGGTCACTCAGGAAGTGATGCGACAGGATAGATTAGGAGCTAAGCCTCCAAGCCTCTGTGATCAGCCTTAGGTTACATCTTTTCCAATAGAAAGTACTATTAAAAACTGTTAAGTTGTTGCTTAGCAGTGTTTAGGGCTGTATCCAGGTTACTAGGAGGCTGTTTTCCCCTCTTCATTCCATATTAATACTAAATTCCTGCAACTTGGTCCTCTGTATAAAAAAGCAAAGTCACTGTACAAGAAAGTCTTAAGAATGATCTTTCTTCATTGTTTAGGACACTCATGAAATTTTAAGCGAAAACGTGCCATTATTATCTCAAACCTGTGAATACATAGCATGTTTGTGATCAGCTCTTCATCTGGAACAAGTGAAACTGCAGCTAAAAATAACAGACAAATAAATGAGCCATTGAGAGCCTGTTGAGTTTTTCTCTTCCCTCCACCCCTCCCCTTCAGAAAGTGGCTCTCTCAGCAGGGAGATTATATTCATAAGGCTTCAAAATCATTAAATTCTCAAGCACATATTCTTCTTTCAATCATTTCTTTTTTTTTTTTCTTTTTTTGTCTAAACCATTAAACCAAAAGCTTTTCAGAGGTTAAACTTGCTTACCATATGATGCTATGTGGTTTGCTGAAGCCTGCATTTTTTATTCTCTTTGCTTATTTGGCTCTTAGTGCATTTGGGAATCAAAGCAGTGGGAATAGGAGAAGTAGAAAGGGATGGGGAATTACTGATGCTCCATGTAGAAGAAGACTTCAGATGACATGATTTAATTGTGTACAAAGGGCAAACAGGCTGGGAGCTGGTGGGTAACTTGACCACACAGACAGTAGGGTCAGGACTGGACCTCAGACCTCCCAACCACCCAGACCAGGCCCCTGAGGGAGAGGTGGACAAACTGACAGTCCAGGATTTGGAGGAATACAAGAATGAGAATTTACATAATTTTACCAACTTGCAATGGAGCAATGCTTAATGGCGGCTTTGGGGTCAGAGAGCCTGGCTCAAACACTAGTTCTCTACTAACAAGAAAAAGTATTGACCCCTCTAAGTCTGGGCAAAGAGAATAATCATTTTATAATAGTTAATGTCTGTTGAGCACTTGCTATATGCCAAGCACTGTTTTAAGCACATTCCATATATTAGCCCTCAAATTCTACTTCATAAGTCTAGAGGTTTAATTCAGATAATATCTATTAGGGCCTTAGCGCAGAGAGTTCTCAATAAATGTGGTATTACTTGGTCAACAATTAAAGAATATAAGTATTAAATAATTGATAATCTCTAAATATTAATAATATTTATTTTAATTACTGGTAAAATCAAATGAACTATTTTTTAAATTATGATCAATCGAATTTACATTTTAAGGTTATACAGTGAATAAATATTCTCACCAGAGAAGTTCTTTTCAAAACACAGTTCTTAAGCAATTGAAAGATTTAGGTTGTGTTTTAAATTCTACTTCCTTACCCTGACATTTCTGTTTCGTCAGAGGCTAAGATATACCTTAGAGAAGGCACTCAGTATCCAAGCGATATGGAATAGCCAAGTGGGAAGACTTTCTAGCGTTTTCCCACTGAGTAGGCAGGTCCATACAGCTGTCAACTTTTCTTCCCTCTTAGGGTAAATGAAGAATTTTTTTGTATTTTTAGTTATTATTTATTATAAAAATAAATGCAAAAAATGCCCTTAAAGTAGAAGACTCAAAAATCAATCTTTCTGTGCTCATTTCTCTATGTTAGAGAAGTTCAGTGCAGGAGGAATCCAACAGGTAACGAGCAATTCTCTCAGTCGGTCAGCCTCATCATGAGACAGCTTCTTTCACGGCCTCAGGACTCTCACAGTGTGGAAGCATCAGGCTGATGGCTTCTGTCCTCTCCTCTCTGCCTCTCTGTATCTCACCTGGAAAATATGCCAACCTAACCCATCACTTTTCTGGAAAACCCAAGTAAATCATGCCTGAACTGTGCCCCCCGCTTAAGTCTGACCTAAGACGAAAGTAATTTATAAGCTTTGATAAGTGACAGATGTTTTCTCCTATTGACACAGTTTGTTGCCACCAGGACACTCTGTGCCCTGAATACGTTAGAATGTAGAAGAAGTCCAGGGCCTAATTTTTGCAGAGTGAGCTTTGAAATGCCTGAGAAGTGATTCTGGTCAGAGGAGTTATTAAAATGATGCATTGTAAAGCATCACTATCTGATATGTTCACTCGATGCCTCCGTTTGAAATCTCTGACATTCTTATGATACAGAATAGACGTAGTTATATTTACAAAAATTAGATGCACTTAACGCTTCAGAAACACATCCCAAGTCAGACCCATCTGTAGGGGTTACAGAAGGCAGCAATATTAAATGATTTCACTCACAGGCCTTGGTGTCTTCAAAACCAAATCTTAAGTCCGGCTCTGAGAAGCTTAGGGCAGAAATTCAAATCTCTCTGAACTCCAGGATCTTAATCTTCAAAATGACAATTTCCATGAAGATCCTTCTCTTTAAAATCATTCCTACCTTACAGCATTGCACTAAGGATTAAATTTAAAAGTAATCAATCATCAATCAATCAGTATGTGAAAAATTTAGCACATCTCCTGGCACATTCTAAGCATGCTGTAACTATTAAGACTACAAAATATGGAACTGAAATTACACCTCAGGTGAGAATATTTGCTAAAGAAAATTTGTCTTCACACATCTGAAATGTTTTTGATTCACTGATTTGAGGGAAAGGTGCCCAATTTTTTGCAGTTCGTATCAAACAGTAACAATGAAAACCATACATTGAGACAATGACTTGCCATCTTGCACGCCACAGTGTTTGATGCATGTCATCTCACTGAATACCCCAATGATCCCACCAGGTGGGTATTGCTCTCTCCATTCATAGGTGTAGAAACTGAGACATAATTTAAGCTAACCACCCAAGGTCTTCCTGCTACTAATGACCAGCTTAGGATTTCACACTCTATTCTAGCCTGGAAGTAAAAGTGAATGGCAGTGGTGGAAGTGCCTGAGAACATTTCTATATTTTAGTTAAGGTTAATCTAGGTCAATGGTTTTCAATTTGTTTGTTTGTTTGTTTGTTTGGAATCAAAATTCCTTTGTACTCTAAAAATGTTTGTGGACCTCGTGAAGCTTTTGTTTGTAGGGGTAATGCTTATTGGTATTTTCCATATCATAAATTAAAGCTAAGAATTTTTAAAATATGTGTTTATTTAATTTAAAATGATATTAACAATTTAAATAATTTATTATTTTAAAGTAATTTCAAAGTAATAATAAACACATTACATTCTAACACACGTATTTTTATGAAAACTTAGTGTTTTCCAAAACAAAACATTTTAGTGAGAAGAGTGACTTCATTTCACGTTTTTAGCAAATCTCCTTAATATCTAACTTAAAAGAAGACAGCTGTACTCTCCTATTTGCTTCTGCATTCAGCCTGTTACACTGCAACACTTTGTGTGGACCCTGGAGAACTCCACTGAGTTCTCGTGAGACAATTCAAATGGAAAGAGCAAATAAAGTCTTAATATTATTATAAAAGTAGTCTGACCATTGGATTCCTTAAAAGGTCTCAGGGACCTGTAGGGGTCCCAGCTCACACTTAAAGAACAATAGTTTAGATAAAATCTTTAAGAAACCTGAGAAGTGCCGTTGCCAACTTCAGTCTGCAGTGAGAACTCAAGTTCATCAATTACCTGCACATCCACAAAGTGTCTGTTTGTGCTGTTTGGAAAAGAATGATGAAAATTTGTCATTTCTAGGTAATAATAACCACTGAGTGGGGAAAATACTAAAAAGTAGTGATAACACTTGGCTAAAACAAAAATGTTATGGAAAAATGTGTCAGAATTATATTTGGTTAACTCAATCTGCAGAGACAAAATTAGTGTATTTTTATCTTTATAGAACAAAGGAAGACAATTCTTCATTTTGCAAATGAAATGTAATTGAAGTGTCATTCTATTTTTATGGCATTAGCCAAACTGATTAAATCTGTTATATTACTTAAGTGAAGGTAGTTGTCAAATGTTAGCAGACATATACCTTAATAAAGTAGAGGGTACCGGGAGAACACTGGAAATTTTATATAAGTAGAGAAAAAATTTTATACAATATTTGGATAGTGTTACACATCAGAAGTTGAATCATTTCGTTGTTTGAGATTGCATCTTCAAAATGTTTTGGCTCAGAAATAGAATTTTTATTCATTGCTTTAAATTCAAAGACCAGAAACAAGGCATTTATAAATCATATTTGTGGATTTGTGAATTGAAATTCATTTTGCCCTACCATACTGTTTCTACAAGGAAAATGGTTGTTGTAATGCACTTACTTATAATAATTTTTAAACTTAACAATATTACCCTAAGTGTTCTAGAAGAACTGAATCCTATTTCACAGATACATTACCAAAGCTGAAGAACTAAAAAAAAAAAAATCATAATTTTGGTAGCAGTATTGCACCAAGTGGAGAAAGACTACATTTTTAATAAAAAATATTCATAGAATGTAAAAGAACTCTAACGCTAAAATGAAGTTTGATCCCCATTGCCAATTAAACCATACCCCGAAACAACCATTTGACTGCAACTTACAGAAAAGTTGCAGGTGCACTCAAGTTTCCAGATGTTAAATTTGATGAGAGAAGAAACAACAGTATTAACATCAGTGTGTTCCTCTAAAGTGAATTCCTGATCTACTATTTTACACAATCTAGAGGTGCTATGATCCTGGAAATTTTTTTCAACTATCCAGATGCTCTGAGGCAAATAAAACACTTACAGATTCTTCAGAAAAGAGTTCCTGTTTACATGAAAAACCTTGCAAATGACACTGAGAAGTTTTCCTTGGTTCCCTCAGGTTCTCCGCAGCAACAGCCTCCTCGAGTCTACAGACTATTGGCTGCAGAATCAGAGGACGCCCTGCCAGATTGGTTTTGTGGAAGACAAGTCTGAAAACTGCGCGTCTGTAAGTAAACACACGGCTCTGGGATGTGGGCTGAGAAAGTGGGGAGTTGGGCTCATGTACTCACGCTAAGTACATAATCGACAAATACAAGGTTGGGAAAGTATCCTTTTGAAAATACGTAACTGGTTTATACAGAGTGTTAACAAAATGACAGGCAGAAGCTCATGTTTCTTCTCCTATTTTGCTCATTTCAACAAGTAAATTAATCTGTTCAATTCTCGGAAATGGAAAAATGATGTTGATATTTTCAAAACCAGCTGAGAAAAAGATTCAGAAATAGAATTGTATGATGAGAAATGAAAGCTTATTCAAGAGCTCTCTTGGATTCTTTTCAATATATTTTATAACTACTACTGGTAGGTATTTTCCAACATGAAAATTCTGTAACAATATTCTACCATTCTTATAAGTTATAGTCATTATTTGAAAACCTTTTCAACATAAGCAATATGCAGGCATACATTTTAATATTATATACTAGATCTTAGCTTTACATATAAAGCCTCTCTTTTCAAGGGAAGAGATGTTCTTATAGATAAATGTTTCCTATGGCTTAGAATATAAGGGTATATTGTTGATATAAGAAAAATATCTCCTTCTTATATGAAGTAGGCTGCTTTCTATATGTTCTAAAAAGCCATATGTTTCATTTTAACTGAATCACCTAGTTCTTATGGGGTCATGATTACAGAGATTGGGGGAGAAATTTCTAAAGAGAAATGTAATTCTCATGACTAAGTTGAGAGCATAAGCTCTGAGCTATTCCTGGAGGTAAGTTGCATGCCAGAATTTCTGTTAAAAGAAAAAAAAAAAGGAAGCTGAAAATGGGATGGAGAAGCTTTTTATACATAATGAGCAGAACCAGAACTGGCAGACAGAGGATGTAAAATATTTCACACTACAGAGTCTCATTGCACAAGGAAACTGGAGTTCAGTTAACAGACTTAATAAAATCTCTTTGTATAGGCACATGATTTTGATTCTAGTACCTTGGGGACTTTGTATTCCTTGTCCAGAAAACTAGTTGATGGCCAAAAATCTTTGGCACAAACAGAAAGGATTAGGTGGTACATTGATGCCTTCTTTGCAAATTCAGTTCTGACATGAGGTGGAGAATTGAAGCATTTGCTGATATGAATCTCTAGTTACACAGCTATAAATTGTAAAAGGGGGAGAAATGAAGAGTAAAATCTATCAGCATCTATCCAAGTAGCTCCTGTATTGAGGGGTCTACCATTTGGAGAAGGTAAAATTTGAAGGGCACTAAAAATTGCTTAATAAAGGGCAAAGAGGTCTTCTCTAAACTTCGTATTTGGGGAGTCTGTACTGCAGATCTACAATTAGACGTGGTCTATTTATAACCAAATTTAAGATGACCGCTGCATCTTCCCAAGTATAAGAAAACTACTCACATTTCCCCGCCAATCCCAGTGAACTCAAATTTGGCCTTAAAACTGTATGTCTTTCTTTCTTAATTCTTTGTCCCTTTACAGTGTCAGATGACGTCTGTGAGTTTGAGCTGGCTGATTCATCCTGCCTTTATGAGTCTCTCTATTCTTCCCCAAAGGGGGAAAAAATCTAAATACAAATAAAAGTCACATTGGAAGGTTAGTTTTCCTGCAAGAGTTTAATAATAATTGAAACTGACACAAATATTGAAAATTGTTCATGACTTTAAACTTAAGAAAAAAATTTCAGGATCCCTATGAAAAATGAACCCTAGTCTGCCAAAATGTATCCTGTAGTTGCTTTTTCTTTTCTTTTTTTAATTTTCATAATTCTTTATTAAAATTGAAGTATAGTTGAGTTACAACATTATATTAGTTTTAGATATACAACATAGTCATTCAATATTTTTATAGATTATACCCCATTTATAGTTATTATAAAATAATGGCTATATTTCCCTGTGTTGTACAATATATCCTTATAGCTTATTTATTTTATACATAGTAGTTTGTATCTCTCAATCGCTTACCCCTATGATGCCCCACACATACCCTCTCCCCAGTAATAACCACTAGTTTGTACTCTATGTGAGTCTGTTTCTCTTTTGTTACACTCATTCTTTTGTTTTATTTTTTATATTCCACATATAAGTGATAACAAAGTGTTTGTCTTTCTCCGTCTGACTTATTTCACTAACCATAATATCCTCTAGGTCCATTCATGTTGTTGCAAATGGCAGAACTTCATTCTTCCTTACAGTTGAGTAATATTCCATTGTGTGTGTGTGTATATATATGTAGTGTGTATATATATATATATATATATACACACCACATCTTCTTTACCTTCTTTTTCATTCACCTGTTGATGGACACTTAACGTTGCTTCTATATCTTGGCAATTATAAATGATGCTGCTATGAGCACTGGGGTCCATATACCTTTTTGAATTTGTGTTTTCTTTGGATATATACCCAGGAGTAAAATTGTAGTCACTTTTTCTTAATTTCCAGGTCCTTTCTCTCTTTCTGACTTGACACAGATTTCCAGGGTGACGGGAAGAAACACAGTCCAGAGGTGGACATTACTGAGAGGAGGGAATTATCTAGGGAAGAACAGAGGTGGCCTACAGCAGTGGCTGACAAGACAAGGAACTCTTTTTTTTTAACATTTTTTATTGATTTATAATCATTTTACAATGTTGTGTCAAATTCCAGTGTTCAGCACAATTTTTCAGTCATTCATGGACATATACACACTCATTGTCACATTTTTTTCTCTGTGAGTTATCATAACATTTTGTGTATATTTCCCTGTGCTATACAGTGTAATCTTGTTTATCTATTCTACAATTTTGAAATCCCAGTCTATCCCTTCCTACCCTCCACCCCCCCTGGCAACCACAAGTCTGTATTCTCTGTCTATGAGTCTATTTCTGTCCTGTATTTATGCTTTGTTTTTGTTTGTTTGTTTTTGTTTTTGTTTTTTTAGATTCCACATATGAGCGATCTCATATGGTATTTTTCTTTCTCTTTCTGGCTTACTTCACTTAGAATGACATTCTCCAGGGGCATCCATGTTGCTGCAAATGGCATTATGTTGTCAGTTTTTATGGCTGAGTAGTATTCCATTGTATAAATATACCACATCTTCTTTATCCAGTCACCTGTTGATGGACATTTAGGCTGTTTCCATGTTTTGGCTATTGTAAATAGTGCTGCTATGAACATTGGGGTGCAGGTCTCATCCTGAAGTAGGGTTAAGACAAGGAACTCTTGATCAACACAGCCACACAGAAGGAAGGAGTCTCCAACATGGACAGGGAAAAAGAACTTAATTTGTTTTTCAAAACAAATTCTTCATAGCAGGATGAAAATGAAAGTGAAATTTAAATGAAAACAGTAGAACCGTATTTTAAAGTAATATCTTTATTAAAGTTTAATATAAAAATTAGTTACATGAAATCATCCCAAATCTAAATCTCTTCACAGATAGTCACAACATATTCTGAGGAAACTGTAGCAATGTTGCCCCATATTTTATTGCTTTTTACTTTGTTCATAACTCTGGGGGACCCTACTCTATGTTATTTGTTGTCTTCCATTTGTTCATTTTTTTCCTGAACAAAGTTAGTAGCCAAACTTTTCACATCCAGTTTTGATTGGCTTGATATTACCCATCATACTGAACTCCAAATATCTGGATTTGCAGTTTCTTAGAACTAAGTGCCTCAATGTACCAATGTTTTAAGATGTTCATTTAAAAATTTTTTTGAAGGACAATCTCAGGCATGGAAAACCTTCAGGGTGTTATGTGCATGGGTCAGTACAGCTGTTTGTTCTTAAGCATCAAACAAGCTTCAAAAATAAGTTTTGGTCATTATCTCAGTAGATAACTGCATTCATGTCACATCTAAAACGAGGTGTCATAGGGAAGGGCAATTTGAAGCAGTCAAAAATACAATATGCTGTACGTGAGAGGTTGACACAACATTGTAAACATTGTAAGCAGACTTCAATAAACAAACAAGCAAGCAAACAAACGAAGAGGGACACCAAACATGAACCACTAGCCCGGAAGTCTGGCTCAGAAGCCCCCTGAAAGTCATCCTTAAAAATTTTTCAAAAGATATCAGACATGAAAACTGTGTTTTTGTTTTTGTAAATAGAGCTTTCTAATAAACCTATATACTTTTATTTTCTTTCTGATTTGTCATTCTGAGAAAAAAATCATATACTAGCCTTCAGCGTTTTTGGTTTTTTTTTTACCTAATTGTTTAAAAGAAGGGAAATGTGAAGGAGAATAATGAGATTGGAAGCCAATCTCCAAACCCAAAAGCTGAGGCATTATTTTAATAGAAGTCCTTAACAGAAGTGGTAGAAATTGAACATTTCAGGACCCCTGACTTTTTTAAATCAAAAGCTAACTTAGTTACATTTTAACCCCCTATTGCTCTTTGCTCTTTTACTAAAATTTAATTTTTTTATTTTTCAGGAACCATCTTTTGGTTTAATGCTCCATTAAAATTACCTTGACAATTTACATTATTTCTATTTGCAGTCACAGAGAGACTCTTTCCTTACTGATCATTTTAAGACTTTTGACTTTTGGCTGTCACTTGGCAAATAGATGGTGCCCTCTAGCATACATTTTAATCAGTGAATCACGACATTGGAAAATGTGTTACATTTGCCTTAAATTTGTAAATAAGTGAATCCGATTCCCATGCAGCCTTCAACATTCCATACCTGTTACTGTGAAACTAAGAAGACAGCTGTTCAGTGGGTACCTGATGCCAACGCAGCCCAGTAATAGCAATGCAAAATGACACCTCACATGGCTACCTTTTATCTTTGATTCTGGACTAACAAAAAGTACAGAGAATTCCCAGTTTCCCCAGATGCTAATATTTTGCTCCATTTGCTTTATCCTTTCTTTTGTGCATGTCTATGCATCTGTGTGTAAATGTACATATATATGATTTCTTTTCTAAAAGTTTTGAGAATGAATTGCAGACATGATGCCTCTCTATCCCTACATAGTTCAGTGTAAATATAAATGAAATGTAAATATTTTAAACCAGGGTTGAGCCTAGAGTTGCAGAAACCCTGGTTCAGGCTACTAATTAGAACCCACTGCACAATGGTATTCAAATGTTTATTCAACAATTTTCAAAGAGAAGCTACATGCTGACTGCACAAGAAGGTCAGCCAGAGTGAGCAAAACAAAAGCTCAATATCTAAGTGGACACACTCTTTCCTTGGAAGGCAGTTTAAGTGCCATCAGTGGTTACCTGAGCACATAGCCTCCTGGGGAGGAGGGCGTGAGAGGGAACTCTCAGCCTTGGTAAATTCTTCCTGACAGCTTCATCCAGGGTTGCTCTTCAAGAGAGTTGTCTGAATTCCATTCCTTCCATCTTGATGTATCTCCAGAGGTTTTAGTATCCCATGGCCTTGAATTGGTCCAGAAGGGAACTATTGTAGAGGCTTGTCTTAACGCAGTTGTAGGTAAGACAGATGAAGCAAGGCAGGGCTGGGACAGTAGAGCTGGTCCATGTGGTCTCAGCTCACCCTGGGCAGTAGCTTTTAAGGCACCTTAAGAAATCCAAGAGTCCTGGATACAATTGTGACTCTCAGTCAAATGAAAGTTCCACTGACCTTTTCCAAACCTCTAGAAACCGATAAATCAGAAAGGACACTTTACTGGGAAGCATGACACAGAACGATGGTAGAGAAGAGTCTTTCGCCAAAGCAACTATGTGGCTCTCTATCCACAAACATCACATGTGAGAAACCCAAACCGAGAAAAAAGATAAAACCAAGAAGGAGTTTTTGATAAGTAGTGTGAGGGCTGAACCTAAAGTGGCTGGTCAAATAATACAGTAGTAATTTGGGGTGGGTCTTAGGCCTGGTCCACACATTTATCCATGTCTTGGATCCTGAAACTATTAAAGAGAACATTTTTATAAGTTTATTTTGATAGGAAATTGAGTCCATCTCTCTCTCTCATATGTTGTAGGTAAAACACTGCACAATAAAAATTAAGATCATTGACTTTATTTACTGCATCAAGGAATTACAATGTATATCTAAGCACTAAATAAGTGGACTGAGACATCCAATAATTCATAATAGAAATAAAAGCTCACAGTGTAATTATATATTTTAAAATGGGCTTCAAATTTGTACATACTCTGTATTACCAGGACATGTTCATGGATTGGGTGAAGGAAAGAGAGATCAAGGCTAACTCCTGTGATTTGGGCATAAGGTCCCCAGGTGGATGGAAGTTTCATTTAATGTCAGAGGGAAGACTGGGGGTGGGGGTGCTGGCTGGAGGTGGGAGGAAGGCGATGATGCTGGACGTCTTTTAGTCATCCAAGTGGAAATGTCAAGTTGGTAGTTGGATGTACAATTTGGACTCGTTGATGAGATCAGGGAGAGAGAGAAGAGATTTGAGGGTCTTCAGAGTGACCCTCAGAACATAGAGAAGATCAGTCAAATCAGGCAGAGAGTGTAGGTAGAGAAGGAAGCTTGTACCTGAGAGCTGGGGTTTTCTGATAAGTGCTCATACTTATCAGAGGGTCTTCATCACTCAGGACCGCCAAGAGCAAAAGATTATTACTTAAGTGTGTAAGCCTGAGATTCAAATACATAATGAAGTGTTTTATGTATCCTGATTTTTTTTGCTACTAAAAATACACTCAGATGACTAGATCTGAGTGTACTTTTAAACCTGAATTTCAAATCTTTCCTCAAAATTTTTAAAAATTCATTCTGACAGAAGAATGTGTTATTAAAATAGCTCGGAATAGTTTTGAGTTTCAAATTTCATACAGTTCCTGTGATTATAGCAATTTTCCTCTGAGTAGAGAGCCTATCAGTCAAGAAAAACCAACAACAATAAATAACGTTTCTCATTAAAATACCTTTAAGCTTCAAGGATAATGACTACATAATTTCTGTTTCTTTTTAGCAGATTACTTGTTTGGTTTAACATGTCTTTCTTAATCAGTTTTTTCCCCAAATCCTAGGCAAACTAGCTAGAAGTAATAGCTTTTTTTTTTTTTTTTTTTTTTTTTTTTTTTTTTGCAGCTTAGAATCTCAAGTTTAAAAGGAGAGAGAGAGAGAGAAAGGAAGGAAGGAAGGAAGGAAGGAAGAAAAGAAGGAAGGGGAAAGAATAAAAACTGGGCCTGGCTAATGACCACCATAGGATGTTTGTTTTCAGTTCCACGTCTCTGGTATATTATTTCTCTCTTTTGTAACAATGAGACAAGCTCATCCTAATGGTTTGTTAGGAAATGAGAAATTGCTACAAGCAGAATCTCTGCTCTTTCATACTTGAACATTACATTCTTTTTAAGGCCAGGGATGGCCCTCACTGTGTGTTACAGACAGTCCCCAGCACATCGGCTGGTCCATAGAATATGTGATGTTGGTGAAATTTAGTTGGATTATTTCGAGGCATTCAATGTATTTGCCAGAAGCATCTGAATTGGCTGAAAGGAGTGAGGGAAAGTTCGTTCATTGCTAAGTAATGCCTCAGCTTTGGTTTAATATGAGCATTAAGCAGCTGGCCTAAGTCAGCAGTGACCAGGGAAGTTTTATTAGACACCCAGAGGTGAATTCTTCTGGGGGAGTGTCTCTCAGTCTTCGGCCCTGTTGCCGTATTGGGCTGGATGCTTCTGTGCTACAGAGGATTTCCTGTGCACCGCAGGCTATTTAGCAGCAGCCCTGGCCCCTGCTACTAGATGCCAATAGCACCCACTCCCCAGTTGTAACAACCAAAAACGTCCCTGGCTGGGGGTGGTGAATAAAAGACAGCATCACACCCAGTTGCAACTGCTACTCTAGTTTACCAAATTCTAATCCCTGCTCTCCCCTGAAGTGTCTCCTATTCATGTGTTTGAACCTGAGTGGCACCTCACCCTCACACAAACGTGGAAGAAAAACAGCTTCTGCTTCCCCAAAAGGATCCAGTCCTCCTGCTGCTATCATCAAAAGCCACTAGCAGGATGGACTGAAAATGAAAGTTCATGAGACAGTCAGAACAAGTTCAGGGTACCTGCCTGTCTGTAGGTCAGGATCAATTAATTTACGGCCGTTGCATCTACCTCCAGACAAATTCAGTACCACTTGGACACCCCAGGCAGCCAATTTTTAGACTCCAATGTATTATTTTTATTTATAATTTATTTTCTTTCTTTTCTCAAATATAATACAAATTAGTAACAGAGCATTTGAAAGCAATAAGAGAAAACACCCTAACTCTACTACTTAACGGATCTCCTCTTGCAACCCTGGTGATTTCCTTCCACACTTTCCTCCGTAAGACAAAAAAAGCAGGCAGCTCAACCTTAATTCCAAATGCTAATATGGATCCCGGGTTGAAGAGCTTCTAATTTTTCAAATTAAGCCAGAAATCAAGTTTTCTACATGAAATCCAGTTTCTAAATGTTGGCCAGCAGTAAAATTCTCTTTCAAAACAGATCATATGTATAGGATGGAATCAGCCTGTGGGACTCCCGTGTCTGACATCTGTCACTCATCTTGTGCCCACCTGGCCTCGTTCTTGTTACCTGCCGACTTCTATTTGCATTTAAATTTAGGATCTCTGTCACTAAGCAATCCCTTGAGTGCTTTCCAGCTCAAAAATTGTATGAGTCCAGGATCAAGGACATTACTAGAACTTCCTTTCTCATTACCTGAACTAGCTTGTCCAAATTTTACCACTTTCTACCAATTTATTTTTTATTTATATGTGTATATATATGTTGTTGTTGAATAAAATGTTGTTCTGGTAAGTAAACAGTTCACTTCATGAAGACCCAACCAAGAAAGAATGGTCCATGAGATAAAAATCAATCCAATAGTTATATTTGCACCTACACATCCACTTCAGAATCCTCCACCATCTGCCCTTTCAAAATTTGCCTCTCAATCGGCCATCACTTCCCCTCACCACCCTTCCCCTGGGTTCATTAGAGTATTTGCCATGCTTCAAACACGTGTGTTCCTTTGCCCATCTACTTTCTGTACCCCAGGCTACCCTGGAACCAGCCTGCTGCCTCAAAAATTCTTACAGACTTGTCAGTTCACCTGTGTTTATACAAAACAGTCATTTCAACTTTTAATCATTACTAATGCAGGACAGTTTGGGGGAAAACACTACATTATTTCCTTCAGATTAATTACTGGGAAAATTGCTGTAATGCCCTGCATTCCTCACTTTATTTGGAACTGACAGCTAGTTTGTCAATTACTTCAATATTGTAGTCCTTCAAAATCGCTTTGTCTTAAACGAGAACAGATGTCAAAATTCTCAATAAAAGTACTCTTCACCACGGCATTCTTACGTATCTGTATATACTTCTCCTTTCTTTTACATACTCATATTACTCCAAACCCTCTTTAAGAAGCAAATATCAAAACAAGCAAAAACTTTCTTTGACCTTATCTGCCTGTGAAACACTCACCCTACGTTCTTCCTTCTCTTTACTGCCAAACTTAAAAGCCAGTAGAAACTATACTGTCTCTTATCTGGCTACTATCTGGCTATCTTACCATTCTGCTGAAAATGTTCTTATTTGGGACCATGAAATCCACTGACGTGTTTTCACTGTTTATGTTACTTACCTTTAAGCGGGATTAACTGAACTCATCACCCCGTCCATCTTCTGAAGACTACTTTTTTCCATGGTTTCAAGAACACTATTCTTTCTTCTAAATTATTTCCCTACCTCTAAAGTCATTTCTTCTTTGTCTTATTCCTGGACTTCTGTTCCCCCTAACATGGCACTTAAATGTGGCTTTTCTGAAAGGTCTGTGCAAAAGCCTGTCCTTTGTTGCTCACGGCTCTCACTGGATAGTTCATCCATACCTCACGGTTTCAGCCACATCTATTTGCCGATGACTGCCCTCTCAGGACTATAGACATTTCTGAGTGCCTGTTAGGTACACACATCTGAAAATCTCAAAAATAGTCCATATTCAACATAATTTAAGTAAATATCCAAAATTATGTTTTTCCTCCCCAAATTTTTATTGCTGACTTTGTATTCTACTCATTTTCCGAAGCTATAATCCTTAGAATCACACTCATCTTTCTCTCTTATGCTTCATTTACAATTGGTTATCAGAACTGCTTTGATCTCTCAGTTCTAGCTCTGTCTTTTCAGCCCCACAGTCACTGTTTTATTGTTTAAAGGCCCATATATTTCTTCTAAATTTTTAATGTGCAAAAATCTAATGCAAATACAGAAAGGAAAAAAAAAGGTAAAGAAGACCTTAGCAACCTTGAAAAGCCACTCATTATCTTGGTAACTTTTCCTTCTGAAATTCTTTGCAGCATCAAATTGCTAGATTTATTTTAAAGTTCCAATGGTATAAATAATTATATTAGCAGTCCCCCACTACCACCCTCAGCATCACATAATTCCTCCAGGGGCTACTGAGTCAGTTCAGTGTCTAAATCAAGACCATGACTCTAATTTTTAATTGAATTGAATATGAATTCCAAAGGAGCTGATTCACCACTGTTATCCTGGTTTTTAAAGTGCTGTGCTAAATGGCAGGCTAATAAAGAAGCATTTTGACATGGGTACACTTTGACATTGGAAACACGATCACCATGTTCATGTGCCAGAGCCTCAGGATAGCACCGAAATAAAATAGTTCTTGGTGAGTGTGTTTGCAACACATGCAAACAAACAGGATGTACTGAAGTTCTCCTATTCTGCCAAACTAGGTGACTAAGCTCCCATTTGTGAAACTGCAGAACCCAAGAGCTGGAATCAGCCTGAGAAGATGTATTGCCCATTCCACTCACTTTTCAGGTGAGGAAACAGAACAGCAGTGAAGGGAAAGATTGCTCAAAGGCACAGATTAAATTAGCAGCAAGGCCAGGTCTAAAGTACGAATTCACTAGCTCTTAGCACAGTGAGTACAGCATTTCTTCAATATTCTAGTAGATTTCCCTCCCCCTCTACCCAGAAAATATAATTTTCTTAAAGTGTAATAAAAAGTACAATTTCTTTCTTGTAGGATTATGTTTATTTGAGGCATAAAAGATTTTTATTACAAATCCATGCTGAAGACCCTGAATTATTGAAAAGTTCCAAGACATTTACCCTTCTGATGGCTTTTAGCAACTTTAAGATTGTCACATTTTTGTATATAAAATACTGTCAGGTTATATCTGAGACATATGTAGCCACATCATTCCTAGCTATCAATTCCATTAAGGTCTGATATGTCTGTACTACCAAATCAAAGCAACATACCCTTCGGTCAGCTCAAGAGGCAGTGCCTACACTTACTCATTGAGCTGGAATTTATTGGGTCTTATGATGTGCAAACTACTCTACTGGAATCTCTGAGGTGTAAAGAAATATGAGCAATTTCTAGAGAATTAAAACATTTGCTTTTGTAGTTTTGGCCAGCTTTGTGTGCTTCACTGGGGAGTCGGTCCACAGAGGTCTTCGCACTGCCATCCCAGACCTGGAACTCACTCCCGTTTCTGTATAGCCTGCCCGGCCTTGGAGGTGTTTGAGCTTGTGACCCAGACTGGGTTTGCAACGAGAGTCAGGCATTTCACGTCTCAGTTAAAGGTCGCTGCCTAGCCTTTAGCATTCAGCCTCTTGAGGGTAGAGTTGGCATTCTTCACGGAAGCTAAGGCATCCAATGTCCCTAGGGAAGAGCATCTCATTTTTGTATGAAGTTGACAAGTGAATGTTTAGAGAAAGAGCCAAGATTTTCTTCGGGGGAGAAAAATTCATGGAATCCAACTTCAGAAGATACTTTTGTTAATTTTATTCTGGAAACATTTAACAGATGTCACTCAATGTCCAGAGAAGCTAGCCATTAAAAACCTGTTAAGCAGCATGGATTTTTCAACTTTAAGGAATATAATTTCATTATGGGCCCATAAAATAAACTGTAAAATGCCCCCCTTGATATTACATGAATGGATTTGTGATACAGTTGTTGGCTAGAAGCTACTTAGACATTAAAGGAGGTCTGGCAAAAGATGACAAATGTCAAACAGCTAAAACTGAGTCATTCTCTGAAGTATTAATTGCATAGCAGACCCAGCTGTCTATGTCACTCAGTTGTTCCAGTAAAATCATATTATCAACCTGCAAGAAAACCACCAGCATTTTCAATCAGAAATTTATGGATAGATATAGCTGTATCAAAGAAAATTCTCTGGTCACTGCAATTTTTGTCTAATAACATTAATAAATAATATGAGGTTGGTCAGGCTAAAAAAACAGATATTAAAATTAAGAGCTATGTTTTATCACAACAAATTCCCAAGCGACTTGGCCTGTATGACCTCAAAGTTTACTTCCAATTTTAAGACTTTCACTGCTTATTCATTGGTCCTGACAGTGCAGTATTGGAAGAAAGTGATAGTTTGCTTAATTAGAGAAAGCAGCATAATTTTCCCGCCTTTATATTTTTTATACTGACCTTCCGTGTGGTGTCCTGTTAACTCAGCATATTACTGTTGTTCCGATGTTTTAGTCTGTGAAGACACGTTCTGCCTGAATTACCTAAGAGGCAAAGAACTTGGGGTGTATATTTGGTTTACCTTAGTAACTGCAAAGGGAATTCATCAATCAATGTCACAGGGTTTGAGCTATTCTTATGACAACTCAACTGTATTGACTGTTTTTTTCTTCCCTTCAGTAAGTTTGTCTGCAAAGGCGCCCTTTTCCCCCAGTCAATCAGATCCCTTTTTCACTCTTCATATAGACAGAGATCTCTTTAACCTAAAGAGAAGTTATTCGAAAGTGGAAAAGCAAAGAATTGGACTTGAGCCCTGTTCATGTGCCTGGAAACTCAAGGGAGAATTAATTCTCAAGGAGAATTACACAAGGTCCACTTGAGTTTTTAGTTTACTAAGGCACTTTTCAAAATTAATTAATGGTGAACGTTTTAGAGATTGCCTAAAACAAAGCCCCACAAGACATTTAAGATGAGACAAAAATATGAATTCCTGTGGTGCATGAAAATTTACAACACAACGTTTGTTTGAAAATAAAATTTAAAAATCTTAACTAGCTTAAAATAAGCAATATTTATGCACAAATATATAAAAATGTGAAATCAATGGACCTGATGTTTTCTTAATATGTTGATAATTATGGGGAAAAGTCACAGAGGTTTTAAGCTCCTTTCAAATCAGCTGTGCAGACATTTATTTGCCTTCTTATTTGTAGGCTTACTATGTTATTAATTTCATCTCTTATTTAGAATTTTTAAAATTTTAATACTTTTTATTAATCTAGGAAACAATTAAAACACACACTGCCCATGGGAGATGAAATGGGCCACTAATGTTATTTCACTGAACTTTTAGAGAATACTATCAAATAGCCAGGATAGGTATTATAAGTAAAGAATTGTGCATGGATGTTGAAAGGTTTAATGTTTATCCAGAATCATAAAGTGATGGAGTTGGTGCTGAAACCAGGTCTCCTAACTACATTTGCCAAGCAAACCTCTTCCCGGCCATGCCATTTGCCAATTAAATGATTAACTGGGAAAGTAAAGTCTTATGATTTCATACCCTTGATTTTCTAGAGAAGCAGTTATCAAAGCACAGGCCTCAGGACAAGTCTGGCCCACTGTCTGTTTTTGCAAATCAAGAATTTTGGGGGGAAACAGTCACATGCATTCATGTACGTGTTGTCTATCACTGCTTCCCCACCACCACAGAAGAGTTGAGTAAATGCGGCAAAGACTTTTGAAAGATAAATACTACTTCTTTGCTTTATTGGTTTGATGTGGATCAAGACAAGGCTATTTCTGTTCTATCTGAGGAATCTCTCAGGTCTGTTTAACATCAAGTGGTTGAAGGACATTACTTTTCACCACCAAGACTTTAATTGGTTGATCTCTGCTTTCCCATTACTAAAAGCCATGATATGTTTTGAAATTTTTATCAAAATGACATTTCCATAATTTCCCACAAACTCTCTTATTCTTGTTTCGCTTTAGTAAAGCCTTCTTGTGCTTTACCTCTTAGTGTCTTTTAACTACTCCACGTCCTAAGAAATTACATGTTTCATTGCGTTTTCTCCAGACTTACATCTGAGAATTAGACAGGTATATTGCCTTTTCTTTTCCCTCTGAAGAGTAATCTGGCATCATTTAGAAGAACAATATTGCTTCCTGTATAAATCTAGCCTTTGTTTTTCTCAAAGCTGTAATTACTAACAGTATTTTTAGCTCTGTAAACCCTAATTTGCCATCTCATTTTACTGTAGCCTGTTAATCACAACCTACCAGAAATTGCAAAAGCCACGGTCATGGTCTTTGAGAAATATTTGATGTGTGGTTTGCAATTCAGAAAGAGGAACAAACGTTTGTCAGCTCTTTAGAAAAGGGAAGCAAGTTCTTAGTGATTCAAAGTGGGTGTGATCAGCAGATACCTTTCCCTATTTCCGGGCCTCGAATTTTAAGAAGTAAGTTCACAGGAGCATGCACACACACACCTGAGCCATAACTAAGTCACTATTAATTTGAAAAACAGACACATCTGTATATACCGAAAGACAGCAAACAATAAGTGCCGACAAGAATGTGGAGAAAAGGGAACCCTTGTGCACTATTGGTGGGAATGTTAATTGATACAGTCATTATGGAAAATAGTATGGCAGTTTCTCAAAAAATTAAAAATAGAACTAACATATGATCCAGCAATTCTGGGAATATGTATATATATATGTACAGGCACATATATATATATATATACACATACAGGTACATATATATATGAATGAAATGAATATCTTGAGGAATCTATGACCCCCATGTGTACTGCAGCATTATTTACAACAGCCAAGATATGGAAACAACCTATGTATCCATCAGTAGGTAAATAGATAAAGAAAATGTGTGTGTGTGGGGGCGGGGGGCTGTCCATGCAATAAGTATCTTTTCTGTTCTTGCTAGCCAAAATCCATTTCAGTTGTTTATAAACAAGAACTTTGATGATTATTGCAATTAAACATTAGGAAATTGTTTTAAACACATTTAATCAATGTCAATAGGATACTTTCTACATACTATGTATAATGCAAGGGACTAACAATCTAATGATGAATAAAAATCAGAATATTCCTGGAAGGAGGTGGCTTAAGGAGTACCATATGATTTTCACACCCAGTTCTCACTCCAACCCAGCTGCCTCTCTTGACTGAGACAGACTCAGGGGTTTCTAGACTGGCTGGGCTTGGACAGTATACAGCACTTAAACATGAATTGACACAACACAAACATGAATTCTTAAAACTGAAAACCATTGTTTTATGACTAAATACTCAGGAGAGGGGTTGAACGGAAGACAGCCACTATAGAGATTCAAATTTGCCGTCTAGGAGGCAAAGCAAAAGAATTATCTCAAACTACTAATTTTAGAAAATAAAAAGCATACAAAAGCCAGAAAATAGACCTAAGAAATCTAACATGAGAATAGCAGAAGCGTCTGAAGGAGAAAAAGGAACACTGAAAGGAAAATAATAATTAAATAATTTAAAAAGAAACGTTTAGCTTAACTTAAAAAAAGACCCGAGTCTACAGATTGAAATGATTCACCAAGCTACTGGAAAGATTAATAAAAGATGAAATGGCCAACTAAGTGCATGTGACGTTCCATTAAAAATAGACTGCAGAAAAAAATGAACTGGGGAGAACCATGCACTTCATCAAGGAAGCATGCTCCAGTTTTGTGATACTTAATGATATAAGCAAAAGTTTAAAAGAGCCAAACACCTATGTTACTGTTATGGATGCAAGGAAAGAATGCTCTCACGTATTGCTAATGAATATTTAAATTGTTCTAACCTGTTTAGCTAGGAAACAAAAAATTTGTTAAAATGTACATTACATATATGCCCTTCAACTCACAAATCCCACTTTCTGTGTTGTACCCATAAAACTGAAAATGAGCAATGGTATTCTTCATAGTGGCAGCAACAGAAACAAACAAACCAACAAATCTGGAAGCAAAACGATTGCTGTTAATAAGAGAATGGTTGGGAAAATTACGCTACCTCAGCTCACAGAATAAAACGTAGTCATTGTGAAAAATGAGCAGGAGCTGTATCACGACACTTGGCAGGATTCCCAAAATGTACTGTTGAATGAGAAGAGACAAACGTAGAGAAAGGTCTATAACATGACCTCATTTTTATAAAGTAATGTTCAAATCCCCCTTTCATATGTATATACACATACATGAATATAGGTTATATGTCAAGTTCTTATCACAAGATCAGGGTGTGGAAGCATAGAGATTTTACATGGAAATGACAGTGAAAGGAGGAGGGTAAATTAAGTAAAAAGGAACAGAATAAAATAAAGATTGCACTTTTGATTAAGCAAAATATACTCTCATGTATTGCGGATGGAAAACCCAACATGTATTATGACCCTATTTATTGAAAACTATAGTGTGTGTATGCAATACTAGAAAAAAAATATATATATAAAGTTCAATACATGGGTGTGCATATGAGGAACATGTTGTAACATATATGGTAAAATTCTTTTGTTGGAAAAGAAAATCCTTATAACTGTGTGTACATACATATACATATTGATAGGTACATACAGATGATACAGAGGTAGAGATGGAGATAGAAATATATCTGTATCTTTAGATATATAGACATAGATTTGCTCAGAGAAAGATGTAGAAGGCTGTCTATTAAGCTATTAAAATCGATCCCCACACTGGTGTGGATACTGGAGAAAGGAGGAGGTGATTGGAGTAGAAATGATTAATTTCACCTTTACATATCTCTAATTATTTTTGTTTCATTTATTGTTATGACCCTGTTACCTGTAAAGAAAAAAATTGTTTAAATAAATTAAATAAAGCTAGATAAATCAGGCCTATCAGGCACACCATAGAGCCAGGGGAAATTTCACTTTTTCTCAATTCTACTTCAGTGTGATATGTTAGCATCAAAGATACAAATGAAGGGAGGTGGGATCCCAGGAAAGCAAGAGGCATTTCTGGTCAGAGAAGGTGATGGGAAACAATACCATCCAAAGTAGATTTCTGAGAAGACATAATTTTGTTTTTAAGTTGTAGCATGAAACATAAGAAAATATTAATTGGACAAAGAAGACAGGAAAGTGAATTCCAACCACGTGTGGAAATATGACCGAAGGCAAATACATATAATCATAAACTTGTTTTAATGTTTACACTGGAAAGAGATCTAATGCATCTTTGAAAGAAAGGGCCATAGGAGTTCCATGATTTTAAAACCAGAACTCAACCACTTCCTAATTATCTGGCAATTGATTTTCATCAAAAATGAAATTCATAGTATTATTAAAATCCAAAGGAATAAAACATAAAGTGTTGCAAGTGAGAGAAAATGTTTGAAACTCTAAACAGTAACAAAGATCTTTGAAAGATAACTAAAGAATCCCTGAATTTAAAGGTACTCGAAAGATTAGAGCCAGTCTACTGTAACTTGCTTTGTTAACACTTTTATTTATTTTTTTAATGGCAGTACTACGGATAGAACCCGGGACCTCGTGCATGCTAAGCATGCTCTCTACCACTGAGCTACACCTTCCCCCAACAATTTTAAAGTCTGTTTGATTTCAAAGAGAAATGCAGATTTTTGTCTCCTTATATATTTAAATAACTCACGCTGAAATTTCAGTGATTAAGCATGTTTATTTGTAAATAGTTCATACACAGCCTCTGAGTGTGCCTTGCATCAGTGTCTTCTTTTTTTTTTTTTTTTAAGCAGCAGAATTCTTTTCAAATGAAATCTTAGTGTCTCCCAGTATACAAAACAGAGAGAAGAGTGAAATGCCTAAGTGCTTATCTGAAGGCCTGGAGCCCTGATTGAAATCAAATTCACTCATAGCTCTAAACCAGAGGGCCTTAGTTACATGGCAGACAATGGAATGGCAGTCTGTCTCTCTGATGTCCATCTGTCTGCGTGATGGCCAGCTTTGTCCCCACTAAGCCAAGATGACTTTAATGGAACATATGAAATGAAGAACCTCCCCTTTCCCAGCTTCTAGCTCCACATGTGCAGCTTGTATAGAATTTTATATTTTGTAAACTGTGTTGGCTTGATAGTCAGCTTTTATCAATTTTATGTCATTGTGTGATTTTTAAGAATAGATCCATTTTCACTGTGATTAGGAACTCCCATCAATACTTCCAGCAGGTATCAGTGAGTTGATGGGATTCAGATAATTGAACCTCCATGGTGCACAAATAAAAAAGACACAATGGTCCTGCCATCTCTTAGTTTTTTAACTCCTGTGCTGAATGAGAGAAGCAGAAAAACCTTCATCCCACAGTGAGAAAAGCCATGGCTGTTGAGCCTTCCAACATACATTCTGTGGTTTACGCTTTTAAAGTCACATCCTTGGAGCTGAACTTTCAAATTAGGTGAAGGACAATTCTGGGTATGTCTGCAATGAGGAATAAACTCAATGAAGCAGGACAGATGAATAAAGAAATGAAAGTAAGCTTAATAGACAGGACAGCCTATCAAAAATGCATTTACAGTCTCTGAAGTAATATCCCTTCGATTTACTGGCCTGGTTTAAGTGGGTGCTGAAAACAAGGGGTGAATTTTAAGACTTTATCTGCTCTGGTCAGTTTGCGTTATAATGAGAATTTATTATGGAAGAATGAGTGCTCCTGTTGCTCCAGACAGCTCTACTAGCTGAGAAACATGTTCTCTTTTGCGTGGACACAGATATGAGTGTGATTTGTCTCTGTCAGAACAATGTGCAACCTGGAAACTAGAAATGCTGTGCTCATCACAGCCCTGGGCTCTGGCTCCAACCCCCGCCCCCAAACACACACAACAGGGGGCTCAGGGCGGCACCTGCTGGCCTGGAAGGCATTTTCTCTGGAAGGTGAAGGGGAACTTTGCATGGTCAGATTCAGACAGCTTGACTGTGATTTGAAAGGGAACAGAGGAACATAACCTTTTTAAAGGAGGATAAACTTCCAAAAGACACAAAATTACCATTTTATAGAAAATGAATTACCTTGTGTCAGGGCAAGACCCACCAGAAAAAGACAAGAATAGAAGATGTGAAAAGGATGCCGCGTCTGGCTGATGCTGAGGTCAGGTGTGAGTGCCGGGATCACAAGTCTTTAAAGATTCTGAACACAGATGTATTTCAGCTGTCAGGTGAACCACACTGTTGGAAAGTCATTCTGGGACAAAAAGAAGGGAAAACAAGAAAGAAGGGAAAAGAATCATTTGGAGCTTCTCTGGCTTTTATCCAATTGCTTAATTATTAGAGAAGAAGTTAAGCATATTTTTTCCTTCTTTCTGGTACGACTACAGGTTTTGTTTTGTTCGTAGCATCTAAGGGCATGTTTAAGTTCCACTGCAAATCATGCCCTTCTAAGCTAACCTGCAGGGCCTCCTGGGATAAAGGATGCCACTTGAAGCTTATCCTTCTGCTCCTTAGCCTCTCCCGTGTGAATCTTTCTGACTCAAAGTCTTTACACAAACTATTCGCACTTCTCTAAACCACCTATTCTCTACTTTAGTGGCTAATAGCTCTTCACTGTTCATATCTCAGCTTAGTCAGCATCTGTCTCTCTCTCCCTGAAAGGCTCCTGGAACTTTGAGGTCTGGAACTGTGCCTTTCGCACCCAGTACCATTTCTGGTATGTAGTTGACTTGTTAAAAACACAAACTTGGGCCTGCTCACCATGCACAGTAAAACTAACCTACTGACATGAGATTGTGATGAAGGAAAGGGCAGCTTCTATTGCAGGGCGCCAAGCAAGGAGTCCAGGTAGCTAGTGCTTAAAAGACCCAAATCCCCCCGAAGGCTTTCAGGGGAAGGTTTTTACAGGTAGGGCGAGGGAGGGAGGCTGCAGGGTGTATGACCAGCTCCTGTACATTATTCTGATCGGTTGGTGGTGAGGTCATTGGGGGCTAACATCATCAACCTTCTGGTTCCAAGTGATTTGGGGTCTACGTGCTTGTGGTCAGCCACCTGGTGAGGGTTTCAGTAGCTGCAAAACAGCTCAAAGGACACGGCTCAGAATATTCTCTCTAGCCCTTGGGGAGGAGCTAAAGGTCCTTGACTTTGTTTAATGGCCAAAGTGTTAACTTTTGTCTTGCTTGACTGGTTTCCTTTGTTTCTGCATTTTCTCACTTCTCTGCTTAAATGTCCCCTTTGGAACTCGGGGAAGCCGAGGAGACTAAAGTTTTTCTACAGACAAGAGGCAGGCAGAGGATATGGGGGGTCTGCTTCAGGAAGGCCCTACTGGGTCCTGCTCAGTTACAGACTCATGAAAAAAATTTTGGGTGCAAGCGAGAAAGTCATCTCTATAGTCTGGGGCTGGTTTGCTCAGTGACGGATTCATCCTGAGTGTCCCTTGAGGCAGCTTTGTCATAGGCCAAATGCATTCTTTCCTCAAATCAATAAACTGCCTCTCTACAGAAAACTATTATAATAACCCTACAATTGCACCATGATTAGAAAGTAAATGGTGCTCCCTGGAATTATACCACAGAGCACATGTTGCACAACCATAAGTAGAAGTCTTAGCAAGAATCACAAACAAAATTAGGGGCAAGGGGGTAAGTACAATCAACTGAAAGATCACTGCCAGAAATAGAATTCTCCTTTGACCCTATGTAGCAGTTATCCTCTGCGCTCTCATTTATGGCCAAACCTTTTGAAATAGTTTAGTCCCATCTCTTTGGTCCTCAGCACCCCATGGAAACTGTTCTTGGCCAAGTCTGTCAAGGACCAATAGACCCTTTTTGATGCTTACCTTTCTTGACCTCTTGGCAATGCTGGCACCTCCTTTCCTGAATGTCTGTCAAGAACTGTGAAGGAGCTGAGATTTTACCCTACTTCCAAGCTGACTGTTACTGCTAAATGAATGCTTGGGAAAGACATGAGATTTCTGGATCAGAGACAAAAGAACTTGACTATTCACAGCACAGCAGTAGCTAGAGTCAGTATGTTTGTGTCAGTTTCTCCTGTCTCCCAAGAACTGTGGGAACACCACAGGTGGAGCCCAGGTATATTCCACACACAGTGAGTTTGTATCACACCCAAGGAACACTGAGCTTGGATACCCCACTGTTTTTTTAGTGAGCTGTAAGCAAGAGCCTACTCTTTGTTGGTGGGGAAGGGAATCATCACTTCATCCTTTAAGATTGCTTTCTGCAAACACAAGGATGAGAAGCAGCCCTGGTGAAGTGCATTCAAGACCTTGCATTTTTGATGTACCCAGCAAGAACACACAAGGATGCTCAGGACTCACTGCAGATTGCCTCTGTCAACAGTGTCTTCCCTTAAGCTCTGTAGCACTATATTTTCCTGGTTTTCTAGCTACTTATGTCCTTGGTCAGTTCTCTTCTTCTGGCCCTATGTGAGCATTTTAAGGAATGTTGTGTTAGTCCTTCCTTCTTGTTCTACATACTCTTTCCCTTCATAATCTCGTGCCTTAATTAACATCTGTATCAGGGAACACAAACTCAGATTCCTACAGGGGTGAGCAGGTAATGTAGATGAGTGACACACACCAGGAGAAAAGCCAATATCTGCCAGAAACGTGATCATCTGCCAGAGACAGACATACTTACTACAAGCATGATAGATACCAAAAATAATGCTTTAAGTAATTTAATAACACTTTAAAGTAAAATAATTTTAAGCTATATGCTCTAACCATAGAGACAGACCTCTGTTACATTTTTATATTGTAAGTTATTAGAACTCGATCTGAAACTAAAAACCTGAAATCTTTTCTTCTTCACAAGATGTCAGTGGCAGGTTTTATAGTTCAGTTTACAATGTGCAGTACCAAGTTCAGCTATGACTCCTTTATCTGGATGTGATACTTACCTTTACTACTTTCCACAATGGAAAACAACTTTTCCCAGACAGAGATGCTGCCACGGATGGACGGGACCTGTGCTTGTTAAATTTAAGGTGATTCCTTCTTGGAGAGAGTGAATTATTGTACTGCAATGCCATCATTTTTAGATTCTAGTACTTATGGTTTTATGACTCTGCGTTTCAGTAATATCCAGTGGTGGTTCTTCCTTCACAATTTAAATATTAAGAGAGAGAAATTGAGCAATATTAATTAATTTTACTTGCAGTTTAACATCAACTAGGGAAATCTCTTTAAACATCAGCCTTCAAAACCGTAGTGTGAGGAATGTGGTTCAATGTCATTTGGGAAACAGATTTTAGCACATGGAAGTGAACGAAGTTATTTCTTCCCAAATGACATTTCCAAATATATAATTTCAGGATTACTGGGGCAGTGAGATCATGCATTGTGATAGCTATTCAATGGTTAGATGAATTGTACAGGCAACTTAAATGGCCAAATCTTTAATGTAATGATGGATCCATGAATAAGTCAGTGTTTTGAGCAGTTAAAATTCTCCTCAGTACTTTGTCTTATGAAGCCACCCAAACTGTGTAGTACATCTAGTTCACCCAGCATCCTCACCTTGACTTAAACTATAGGAGTATATTGAGCTCATGAAGTTAATTGCAATGCTCATAAGATTGTAAATTTTTAGCCAAAAGAGACAAAGAAACAAAAACTACATGTACTACATGAACTAAAATTCTACATTCTTGAAAAATGTTGCCACCCTGCATTTTAGTCTCATAATGTCTGACTTTAACACTGACCACAGTAGCAACACCACCTCTCATGATCAACATCAAAAACAAATAGAATTAACCGGCTGGCACTGCATACACAGATAGATGGTGCAGACAGATAGACTGATAGATAGAAATCAAACTGTGTTTTGAGCAGATGCCACAAATAAATTTTTCATGTAAGTTATTTAGTGAAGTCTTAGCAGTAGCTTCAGCATGCCAGGCAACATTATTTCCAGCTAGACTTTTGTTTGTAAAGGCTTGTTTCTGTTCAGAACACATGATTTCTGCTACACTCAATAGACTTAATTTAATAAACCTGTCATCTGTAAAAAAGCGATCACCCAAGTTATTTCCTCTAATGCATAACTAATTCCACAGAAGCAGCAGTTATTTTATTCACATCCCAAACAAACGCTTTTAAAATTTCAGTCTTTTTCACAGATCACCAATTATTTCATCATACACCTTTTCTCTATGCCTGTGTAGTTCTTTATGATGGATTGTTTCATAATATTTTATGATTTTGTTCCATTCCTTGTAAACGCAGGTATACTTTGCATATTAAACAGGTGCGTCCAGCATTCACTTTCACAAAGAAATGGGCTCTCTACCATTTTTCTTAAAACCCACAGTCTTGGTATTTTTATTTTTCCATTTTTAATAAGGATGTGGGTACGGAGACGTATTTCTCTACCACTGAAAAAAATACCATGCAGAAAGCAATGGTGTGGCACTTACCATGAGACCTCAGTGTCCAGGATGCAAGAGAACATGGTGGAGACTGTGGAGAACAGGGGAGCACATGCCACAGCTAAAAGGGTCTGGGGAATATTGTCATATGTCCCCGAGTTTCTATAAAGAGGTTGGAAATCCAGAATTTTTTTTATGTGAAATCACTCAGCTGTTTAACGTTACCTCGATTTCACTTAAAACACTACTTATGCTTCATGAAACATATTTCCAGGCTGAATATCTCTGCTTGTGGACTGAGAGTGCCAGTTTGCAACAAGTAAAAGTAATTGGGTGATATTCGTGACATCAGGGCTAGTAAGATGGGAGTCTTGAGTTGGTCACTATGAGATCCATTAGTTTTTCAAGGAAAAAAGTTTGGTTTTTTTTTTTCTTTTCTTTTTTCTTTTTTGTAGTAGCCACAGCTATTGCTGTTTTCCAAGAAAATTCATGCCCTGGATATTCAGAGTACAAATACCTCAGCCCAAATGTCACAGCTATCGCCAAGCAAAAACCCTTGTTTGAATCACATAATGTAAACTTTTACTTACGAGGTCATGGGTAAAATTGAGACAACACCCCCAACTAGTAATAATAGTATCAATAGATAATGATAATACAATAATAAAGCTAATAGATTTAAGCTCTTATCCATAGTCTTCCTGTTTGGTACACGTACCTGGAACCAGTAGAGTCTGTTCGTGCCTGCGACTATTATCCTGTATAACTATGTTGTTATGGAGAAAGTTTAACACTAAGAAAAGAATATCCATATATGTCATAATGAAGCACACACATGAAAATGGAGAATTTCGAGATGCCCCAAAGGTTGTCCAAAGTTGGTCCCAAATCTGGTGTGGTTTATGGAGCCTTTGTCCAGCTGCAACCTGCGCTCTCCTCTGAGAGTTGAGGTCACTGCTTTCCCCTCTCATGGGCTGCTCTTGGCAATGTCCCTTCTTTCCATGACCCTTTCTCCATCACCCACCAAACTCAGAGCACTTCCTGAGAACTGTCACCCTCTCCCTGGGGAACACATCTCCCAAACTCTGCCATCCATCTTGGCTCCCACTTCAAGGCTCTTTGTGGATTTATTCAAACCACCAGTTGAACTCTATACGAGGTGCCTCTTGGAGGGAAAATTTCCCAACAACCATCATGGATTCAACTACAAAATACGTTAAAGCCCCAGAAGTAAATATCACATTCCAGGCACTGAGCCATGTTTAAAAAAACAAAAACAAAAAAACACAAAACAAAATAAAGAAACTTATTAGACCCCTAGAATGAAATGCTGAAAATGAAATTCTAGTTTCTTATTCAAACTAGAATCTCTGACAATCTAACTCATCATCTTTTAAAAACAGCATAGCATAAAATATATAATATATATAATATAACATGTCACACAACTACACACCATAGTATATTAGGTAGCACATGATATAACGTACAGTAAATGCTGTGCTAAAACGGCAGCGTGGCACAGACCTCTAAGACAGACCGCTTGAGAATGAACCCTGACTGTCACTCAGCAGCTCTGTGACTCTGCACAAGTTACTGAACTTTTCTGTATCTCAGATTCTTCACATGGGAATCGTAATAGCATCTTCTTTGTGGGACTTTAATAAGGACAGATGTCCGGCCAAGAAGATGCACAATGAAAGTGTCTGCTACCACATTAGTTCTGAAGGTCTCAGCTGGGCACCTGTATAAACTGCCTTGTAAGTCTATTTTTAAAATTAATTTATGTCTAACCATCAAATGTTTGAAGGTCTGTAGACATTTAATTAACCTTCTCCCTAAAGACCAGTTTCATCATCAAAAAGAGAAAACAGCAACCTTGGGTGGGAGCACTTTGTTCCAGCGCCACGTAGGTAACACATGGTCAGGCACAACATCGCAGACGTTTCCCGTGTGAACATCAGGAGCATAAAGACACAGTCTCTTCTCGGGGTGTGATATGAGAAAACCCTGCCAGTTTTGACATTACTAAAAATCCATTTACATCCAGGAATTGGTGGAAAGAATACAAAGTAAAATCCAGAGAGGAGTGTTCAGAACAAGTTGGTTTTGCAACTGAAATCATTACTTCAGCCTCTTCCTTCAGCCCCTGGTAACAGGGTGCGAAGCTCCGGTTTTGCAAGATGAGTAGGTTCAAGACCCGCTGTTCAACACTGTGCCTCTAGTTAACAGCACTGCGTTGTGTCCTTAACCTTTTGTAAGCGTTTAGGTCTCAGTGGAAGTGTTCTTACCACAATTAAAAAAAAAAAAATAGTAGCATCTGAATGTTCTTTGCTATATTTAAAGTTTCATCTCACCTATAAACAAGAATTGGAGGATAAAGTACCAAATAGTAGATCTATGTTTCAGATTCTGTTTTTTAGAAGGAAAAAAATGTTCTTTTCCTTCTCAGCCTTTGCACGGACTGGCTGGAATACTGAGCCAGGACAAGAGTTTCTTCTTCAACACCATGACTGCATTTCAGCCTTTTGCAACTTGTAGAAACCAATTTAGGAAGTGCTTGGGGAAGACCATTTTTTCACAAACACATTAGAAAATTACAAAAAGTGAATAAGCAGGGAATAAAATATGTTATAGTCACTCTGGACAACAGTTTGGCAGCTTCTTAGAAGTTAAACATTCACTTATCCCAAAACCGAGTACTCCCATTTCTAGGTATTTGCTGAAGTAGGATGAAAATTTATGTTCATACAAAAGCCTATAGTCTGTGACTAAACAGGTAAATAGATAAACAAACTGTGATACATCTGAACAATGGAATACCACACAGCAGTAAAGAAGAACAAGCAATTTATACACACAACATGGCTAAATCTCAAATGCATTTTGCAGAGTGAAAGAACCAGTCTTAAATGGCTACATACTACATGATTCCACTTACATGACATCTTAGAAAAGGCAAAATTTTAGGAACAGACAACAGGTCTGTGACTGCAGGAGTTTATAGGATCCCTATAAAGGGGCAGCACAAGCAAATCCTTTGGGGTATTGAAAATGTTCTATATCTCATGGTTTTTACAAGAATCTACACATGTGTAAAACTGCATAGATGTGGACACCCTAAAAAAGTGAACCTCGCTGTGTATAAATTTTACTATACAAAACTTTAAAAATTATAAAAAAGAAAGTAAATAAACAGACTCTTCTAACAGGGAATTAATGAACTACTAAAAGAAAACTTTTCTATTTAGCCACACGAATACTAGAATATTATAATGCTGTACACCAGAAACTGACACTTTTTAACAGACTATACTTCAATTTTTAAACATCCACTCTCTCTATATATATATAGATATATATATATCTGCAAGGGAAGTTATTGAAGAAGGAAGCATATCAGTTCAAGTGTGAATGGATGTTCTGATGAGAGGGTGGGGAGCACAGCACGGATGAGAGCCCCCCACCCCCAGTGGTGCTGCAGGTGTGAGCCAAGGTGCAGAGGAAAGAAAACCCGGGGCATGTTCAGCAAATACCACTGGCAGTATCTGGCAGGAGCTTAAAAAGCAGAGTTGACAAGCCGTGAAATGATAGTCCATGCCTTGTCTGGGGGTGGTGAGGATTAAATGATACAATGATAAAATGCATGTATAGTCGTATAATGCAAGTGAGGATTAAAGGATGCAAAATGTAACATAATGCACCTATAATGATACAATGTATGTATAAGCACTTGGGGCATGGAGTGACTCATACCACTTGCTGAAGTTTCTCTAGACATTAGAAAAATGGAAGCTTCTTTGGCTGGGAGGAACAGGACACAGAATGGGCTGGAATTGAGGGAACTGAAGTTGGGGATGTTAATTAAAGGCTTTTGCTCCTTGTCACAGAGAATGAGGTTCTGAACTGAGCAATGGCAGCAGGAACAAAGCAGACATGTAGACCTACCTCTGCAACTCTGTAGATGTTCAAGGAATGAAACTAAAAGAAATTAATTTTTAATCTGATGTTACAATTGAGGAGGGACATAGAGTTCTGGAGGAAGAAACTGTCCACAGAGTGGTCTTTCCAAACCAGAAACATAACATTATAGACTGAATGTGTCCTTCATAAATTCATATGTTCAAATCCTACCACCACAGTGTGATAACTTTTGTTGTGGGGGGCAGGGGGCTTTGGAAGGTTAGATGAGGTAATGAGAGTGAAGTCCTTCTGAATGGGATCAGGGCCCTTCTCAGGGTGTTAAGAGAGCTTGTTTCCTCTGCTCTGATATCTGCCCTGGGAGGGTAAAATGAGAAGTCAGCAGTCCGCAACCCGGAAGAAGGTCCTTCCCAGAATCTGACCATGCTCATACCCCGATCTCTCACTTCCAGCCTCCAGAGCTGCAAGAAGTAAATTTCTATTGTTTATAAGCCATTAAGTTTATAGTTCTGGTTATAGCCGACCAAACTGACTAAGACGTGTTTATGCCTCCCCTCATCTGGGGGGTCTTTTCCTTCACTGGTTTTCCATTGCATTCATGATAAAGACAAGGTCTTTAAAATTCCCTCCAAGGTCCAGCACACTCTGAAACCTTCTCGTTCCTCTGGCCTCAGAGTTTACCATCCATCTGCTCACTCCCTACTTTCCTAATACTCTTCCCTACAATTTATTAAATGCGCCGTGCTCCCTCTTGTTATAAAGCCTTGACATATGTTACTGTTTCCTACCCAGACCCTCCCGTAACTCACCCTCCATCTATGCCCTCACCTCATCTTTAACACTTTCGGATCTTCATTCAAATGTCACTCCTCAGGAAGCCGTCCCCCTCTTCCTTTATCAGCTCAGTGTCATCTGGCACACACCCTCTGAAGGCCATGGACTCTCCTTTGTCATTTTGATTTCACAGTTATTACTTTCATAAGCACTCAGATATTTTCCCAAGAAATGAATGAAACAACTGGTAAGTTTCAACTTCAAATAAGCATGTAGAAATGGAAAACACTAAGGGAGGATACAATTTGAAGGAGATGGCCTTGCTTGAATTTTGCTTTGCATCTGAGAATTTTTTTTTTTTTTTGTCTACTAGCTCAATAAAAACATTGTATATTCAGTGATACATGTCAAGGTTTATGAGTTCGTAATAGATAGAAGTTATATGAATAAAAATGCCTCCTTAATATTTATTACCTAAGGCACAATTTCTCATATATTTTTCAATAGCATGCTATTTTAAGATAATTTTATATAACACTTGTAAAGAACATCAAAAGATTTTATACGTGCATGGTAGATAAGATACTTTTAAAGAAAAAGGTAGAATTTCAAGTCAATTTCTACTTTCAGTCACAGCTTTTCTTCTTAATTGCGCAGTGGCATTTGAGAGTATATGCTTAAATTGTCAAATGCAGATATTTAATGCAGCTTCCTTAGTTCATTGAACAAGTCAGAAGTGCCTTGTTGAGCACTGATGATTTGTGATTTTCTTTCTTTCCTAACCATGGGAACTATCTTAGCTACTCTCAGGAATACTGCTGGACCAACCCACCTTAAGATATTCCTGATCATACCCACGTGCAGCCATTCAAAGTCAAAGAGGCCTTTCCAGTGCAAGCCACAGGGCGTGTGACAGTCATCCTGCCTATTCACACTTCAAAGCTGCCTGATGGTTGGCTTGAAAGTACACTGGCTGGCACTTACTGTGTCTACTCCCTGTGGAGATATGATTTCCTTTGGCTCGCACTGATATATATACTTCCTGAAGATTACAGGGATTATTTTTCACTTATTTACTTTATCCCTTGGTTCATATTTAAGGTGAAAAAGAAACATTTTAAGAAGCTCGTAAGTCAGAAAGAACGAGAATTGCTATCTCAGTGCCCAGGGAAAGCAGGTCCCCCCAGTTATGCCAAGATTCATTATGGCACAGCTCCCAATCAAACTGGGTGGGAAGTGATAGTCCAGAGCAACATGAGTTTGGGCCAAAACGGGACATTGGATCTGGCCAGTTCAAGATCTCTCTCTATCTTCATCTACGTCCTGGCTATTCTTCATTTACTTGGCAGCTGTTTACTGAACATCCCTGTGCCACGCACTTTGATAGATGCCGGGCCAGCTTGGATAGACAGCAGCCCTGGTCTTCACGAGTCTGCCTGCTAGTCGGGGGAAAAGACAGGTAACGATTACACAAAGTTTACACAAGTCGTGATAACTGCTGTGGAGGAGAAGCCCACGGTGCTGCAAGAGACAAGTGCAGGATGATCAGGAGGAATCGCCGTGAGAAGGCAGCTCTGAAGAGGAGGTCTGAAAGATAAGAAGAAATAGATATGCTCTCATTTCCTACCCGTCAAGATTGAATGTGGAGAGATCAAGTGTGCAAAAAATAGAAATCCATCCGTGGGCAGCATCAGAACTATTTTATCAAACTTGCATTGGCTGTTCCTCACACCTGGGGTCTCTGGGCTGTTGAAGATTCAAAGTGTCTGCTTTCAATTGAAGGATACTATGAATTACCTGTTTTTAGCCTTTGGAAAGCCTCAAAAGGATCCCCCTTCCTGTGCAGGGAGAGATAGCACTGTCCACGCAATTTAGAATGTGATTCTTACTGAGCAGTAATTACCTGATCACAACAAGGCAAACACTAAATATTGATTTGCTAAAAAATACGATATAAAAATATAGGAAAGAGAGAAGAGAAGGAAAGGGGGGTTAGTGCTATGAGTGCTAAAATCTCACTTACCAGCAGTAAAGAGACAATGTCTAATACTTGTAATTAATAAGTAGCATAGCAGGAGAAAGATGAGGAGTTGGGGAAGGGTCATTCACAGTTCAGGAGAGACAGAGTAGAAGTCAGATAATTTTCACTAAAAGACTGTTAAGCTGTGTATATACAAAACTTTAATTTTTAAAAGTTAAGTAATTTAAAATATATATTAAGTGTATGGAGAAGTAATAATAATAGCAAAGCAGGTATGTTTATTGAGCACTTACCAATCTAGGCTTTGTAAGCTCTATATCTTAGAACTTTTCAAAAACCCTGCACAGTAGGTACTGCTATTTCCCCATTTTATGAGCAAGGATACAGAGCTTTCTAGAAGGTTTTGTAACATACACAATCAGCAGGGGCAGAGGTGGGGCTGGAATCTAGCTGTCAACCACTGTCCTGCACTCCCTCCCCTGGGCTGGTGATGTCAGGACCTCAGTAAGGAAACAGGAAGATACAGGAAGAGGATTTGGAGTTCCAAGATTAGCAATGAGGGAGTAGATAAGGAGATGAGATGGAGGAAAGAGAATGAAGAACACAGAGTGATGGTAAAAGGCAAACACACCCACACACACGCACACACACACAAACATGCACACACAACCCCTCTTCACCAAAACATATTTAGATAATCTACTAGACTCAAAGGCCTGGTGTGAATGATTTTTTTTTTTTTCTGAACATCCCTGTGCCACTTTTTTGGTGAAAACCAAAAAAGTGACTGAGTTTCACATCAGACTTGATCTCCTGCAGCTGGCCAGCCTCACAGGAATCTTGGTTTTCTACGTTTGTGTCAGTAATTTGAAGAATTAAAGCTAACTGAATTAGATTTCCAAAGGCCTGGGGACACCCCTCTCCATCCTCAGCTGACAGTCAGGCAAAACTAAGATGCAGTTTTAATCGTCTTTCTGTTGCTTCCTAGTATTTAAAACACAAAGCACAAGCACAGAATCCTATCAAGACAAAGGAACCCGCATCCACCATCTTTCCAACTTTCTATTTCAATGTACCTACCTTTCCACTTTGCATCCTAGCTTAATCTGTTCAAAAACACATCTGGCCTTTCGAAATCTTCAGGTATCAAAGCCGGCTCATAGTCTCTTGTCCAGATTTTGGTGTCACTTTAGCTTTTGCCTCTGTAGTAGCCTCCACTGCTCCTCCCTTTACAGTAGTCTGACTTCTAGAAAGTGACGAGGCTGGCTTAGGCCACCAGAGCTAGGAAGGGCAGAATCCCTGACCCTCTTGTTTGTTGTATGTTAGAGCTTAGCTCAACAAGCATAGAAGAGCTGCCCCTTAAATAGTCTTTAAATGAACAAATGAACAAGTGAGTGACTATAATGAATAAGTGAATGAATGAATGAATGAACTAAAGAACAAACTAGCTATGGATTTAGCACATTTTTCTTGTCTAGGTTATGTTTCCTTACGGACAAGAGAGTTGACCAGATGACTTTTAAATTCACTTTCCCCTCTAAATTTCTGTGATTTGATACTGCAATAAAAATACTAAAAACATATTTTTCTACATATACTTATATACTTGCACTTATATGTTAGAAAGCTATTTCTTTTTTCAATCTACTTACTCCTAGTAAAATAAAAATTTATTTGGCAAGAGCCATTTGAAGCCCAAGAATATTTCTTATGCTCTCTATTCTGCTTTCAAGTGGGGAAATACTAACTGGCAACAGATATGATATGAGGATGTGGTTTTCGATGTTACTAAGGGATGAACGTCATGGCTCAAGTTGTCCTTGCCCGGACAGTGCTCTCTCTCCTTACACAGGAAGGGGGATCCTTTCGAGGCTTTCCAAAGTCTAAAAAAGGCAATTCATAGTATCCTTCAATTGAAAGCTGACATTTCGAATCTCAGAGAGGAAACTATAATGATATTTTGTAAGGATACTTCAATGATTGAAGTCAGAAACCTTGAAATATAAAAACCTTAAAAACAAAACAAAAAACGCATCCCTGTCTACTGCTGTCAGTGATTTCTGGAGTGATTATAGAATATAAAATGAAGACTTCTTCCGAGTCACCTTTCTATTTTGAACACTTGATCCCATAATCAAAGCTTAAGTGCAGAGGCTTATTTGCCATAGCTTGTTAGCAGCCTGAGCTAACTTGAACAAACACCTCCATTATGAAGGCCATTTTCCCAGAAGTCTTTGCCTTAAATAAACAAAGTTCAAAGAAGTAAATTAGACAAAGAAGCCAGAAATCAGGATATATGTCAATTTTACCAACAGAGACAAAGAACAAACAAACAAACAAAACAGTATTCATCATGCAGAAAATCTTTTGAAACATGGATACTTTAGTAATTAATCAGAATCATTGTCAAAGGAAACAAATGTGAAAGACTAGTTTTTTATCCTTTTGGCTATGAGAGATATCCCCTCTCATATCTTTTTGTTTTTAATTGTTTCATCTATCTATCTAATTATTTATTTGTTATATGGAAATTACAGACTTCAGAATTCCAATTCTCAAAGGCTTGACTTTAATGGTCATTTATTTGAAAAACAAGTGACATCTAATTACTTGCCAGTCTGTTGGAAACACTTTACATTAATGCCTCTCTAAGGGCTCTAGGAGTCCAAGCTGTAGGGAATGGTAATTCAGATACATGCCTGGGGCTAATGCCTTCACAGGCAGACACAGAGCAGTCCAATTAGAGTGGTTCTTAGACACCCAGTGAAATAGAACTGAGAAGCGCTTTCTGATGACTTCCATCAGTATAGATAGTCAATCTGGATAGTTCTTTTCAAAAGAAGGAAAAGTACCTCTTTGCCCCCTTAGCAGCTTGATTTGTGGACTAAATTATCTAAATAATCATTTCACTTCACTGTGTAGCATCAACCAAGATGTACATTTAGTAATTGCTATCCAGTTTTTGTTTTCCATACATTTTATCTGTATCAGTGTAATTGCAGCATTCTCTTAATTACTGAAGGCAAACAAAGTGTTCGCTCAAGAATACTTGAGGCACCCTGGAGAGGTAAAGTTTGGAGTTACTTACTAGTTTGGCTGTCAAAAAATATGGGAGATGCTAGTTAGATGTCTAGTTTAGATAAATTATTTGCATTTTAAAATTAAGTTCAAGCATGGATTTCTACACGCTTACATTTTTTGTGCAAATGTGTGTGACTTTAAGAAGAGGAAAAAGGTAATTATTACTTTAAAAGTGAAAAATTAGAAATACTTGTAATGGGAGATTAGTTAAAGAGTTAAAACATAAAATTCTACAAAATTTAAAATCATGCAATATTTATGTCCAATTTGTCAAGTCTACAGTTTTCATTTTAATGCCATCGTCAAAGGTGAGTGTCTCATCAGGCCGGGAGAAAGATTTTTGTCAATTAACTGATTAGCTTTTCAACATTAATGCAAAGCGCATTCTCAACTGATTTGTAGAAATGTTTTAAAATAAACCTAACCCATGTATCCTTTCATATACTATATTGAGAAATTAAAATTATAAGCTGTATTCAAATGGTTGAGCTGTACATATAAAAGCTGATGTTTACTCATTCCCATTGAGGACCTTTTTTTTTTCCCTAATAATAGAGGCAGTATTGTCCCCAGGTCTATAATTTCTCTCAAACTGTAGTATTTGTATTGAGGAACTTAAGTAATGATGATTAAGCAGTGGTTGATGTTTCTAATATGTCTACATTTCTGCTGTAAATTATGATTTTTACTTTGAAATACGTAGCTGGCTCCCTATTTCAAGTCTGTTGCAATCATCCATTGGTTTTATGGCACGTAATAATAGGCAGCACCCATAACAGTGGTGGGTATTTAGATAAAGTCATAAATGCCTCTTGGAACAAGAAGGAAAGCATTTCTTTTTTTTTTTTTCAGATTGCATTCATGCACATTTTAAAAACATTTTTTATTGATTTATAGTCATTTTACAATGTTGTGTCAAATTCCAGTGTACAGCACAATTTTTTAATTATATATGTTCATGTATAACTGGAAAGCATTTCTTAATTAAATGTTTATACTCCTGAAAAATAAAGCAACACTCTGCACTTGTACATATCAGTTCCAAAAAGAATAAAGGTTTAGTAAAATAATTTAATGTCTTTCATCAGTAAATAATGTTTATGTAATTAAACTGAAACAGCTATTTATACCAAGTAAATAAGGTTTTGGTAACAGAGGAAGTAGTTACATGCAAGGATCCAAATTTTAATTGCTTTACACCCTCAGAAATAGCTTTTCTTTATAAATATTCCATCTCAAATTATTTAGATTAACTTATGAAATTGCTAGTTTTGCATGAAAAAAAAATCAAAGAGCAGCAATTTCAAATAGTCTACTCTTACAGACAATAATCCAGAAAGCAATAAAATGTCATCCAATTTGTTCCATTGTTATTTTGTATTTCATTTACTCGTCACAAAAATTCTGCAAAGCAGATACATTTTATTATCTCTATTTTTTCCATGGCTTATCAAGACTACACACTAGTAAGAGATGAAGCCAGGATTTGAAGCTAAGCTTGTCTGTAGGCATCCTTCTGCCACTTTTGCACTACTGTGTTTCAAAGATGAGAGAACAGTCCAGCCAGATATGGGAGCACATTGTCCCATTTACTGTGTCTGAGGGTTCCTCCACTGTTACTCGGTGAAACTTACAGAATTTTAGCATTCTGAGCAATGTGTCCTCTACATGGAAAACAAGATTATTTTTAAAGCTTTGAAAATTAGGTTGCTTTTTGTTATATAACCTACTTATTTCTTCAATTCTTTGTTGTTAATTCTTTTATCAGGGTTGTTCAGAGACTTTGGAGATCTGGGTTATTCCTGGCGACCATGACTCAGGGACAGCCCTGTTCCCTCTGATATTCTTTTGCTAGAGTGTGCTTATCCAGATTAAGCAGAGTTAAACTTTTGAATGGAAGGTATCCAAGAGAGTGATAAGAGCCTATATGAAAAAAAGCATTTTGAGTAAAATGAGTTTTGAAGAGTGGGATGTGTAGAACCATCCTCTTTAATTTGACAATGGGTCATGATTCCAGTTATGTTTTAGGATCAGCAAACAGATCCCACCTACTACATCCTGAGGTGCTATTCATCCATCAGAAGACATGAATTCTCTGACTAACCCCCCACCCAACATGTGATCCATGTACCTCCAGAAAAAAAGTATTTTCCATATTAAATGTGCTAGTCATTACTGTGTGACTCTCTGAAACGTGACTTAATTACGGTAGGCAGAGTGGGAACTTTGAGAAATCACGTTGATCAAAAAGAAAACAAAAGTTTGCCGATGACTCAAAGGCCCCCCTGCTATCATCCAAGATGTCTGTAGTAATTCATCTGCTTGATATTTGATTACCATTTGACTTGTCTTTGCCTGTACTATCCAAGGGCATGACTCCTGAGAGTTCAGAAATGTATCTCAGCTATTTGTATATTAGTAATTTAAATAACCTCTGTGAGAGAAGAAGGAAGCAAGGGGAAGCCAAGTCTAATGTATTCTTTTTCCTTTCAGCTTAACATGCAAAGAGGCAAAACTTCCAGGGAAACCCTGTTCTTAGGGAAAATTGACTCATCCCTGTCCTCACCATCCTGGGATATCATTTTTTTTCTTAAGACCATCCCTTTCATTAGGAAGAGGTGAGAAGAGAATGCTCTCATTATCAAGGAGATGAGAGATGACAAAATTACAGTAAAAAATGATCTCATCTCATGATTCCCAAATCCTCAGATAGCAGATGGATTTTGAAAAATAAATATTTCTTTTGAAACAACCCAAATATTGATTAACTGATAAGTGAAAAAATAAAATGCAATATATCTATACAATGGAATATTACTCCACAATAAAAACGAATGAACTATCTTTACACACTATGACATGAATGGACTTTAAAAACATTATGTTAAATCAGTCACAAAAAAACACATATTTTATTTCTAAAACATATTCTAGTTATATGAAATGTCCAAAATAGGCAAATATGTAGAGATAGAAAGGAGCTGAGTGGTCGTCTAGCACTGAGGGGAGGGTATTTGGGGAGAAATAGAGACTGACTGCTAATAGATACATTTTCTTTTGTGGATGACAAAAACATTCTAAAATTGATTGTGGTGATGGTTGCACAACTCTGTGGATATATTAAAAACCACTGAAGCATACATTTTAAATGGGTAAGTCATATGGTGTGTGAATTATATCTCAATAAACCACATCTTTAAAATGGAAATTTAAAATAAATATCATGTGTTCTTTATCTGGTAAATGTATATCAGACATTGTAAATGTTTCTTCTTGCTCCAAAAGAAATGTCTTTTAAAACACCAAAAGTTGTGGGAAAATAATTAATTGAGTAGCATACTTATTTTTTATTTTTTAGGTTAGAAATAAAATTGGCTTGATGTGTGGCTAGGTAAAATGTCTGTCATTGTTTAGAATGTACCTTTCACTATGTCTCTTGTCACAGACTGTTTGAATAGCTACCCCCAAAACAGCATTTCAAAGTTATTTTTGAAAAATATTGACAGTGGGAAAAGCAGACAGGCTTGACAGTCTCAAGCGTAAATAAAACTTTGTATTTTGTTTTGTGTGATTGCTGCAATCATTCCAAAGCAATAATAACTGGATACAAATTCAGTATCATTCCAAACAGTCAAGTGTGTTCCAGAATGCCTGACAGCTCCATGGCTTATCAACATTGATGCATAAATTGCCATTTTAGTTATCATCAGCCTAAAGTACTAATCAGGGAAAATGCCATCTTCTTTAAAAGATGATTTTGGTCCAGGATCCTGAATCTTAGCAGAAGTCTTTTGGTTGAAGGAAGAAAGGAGGCAATTTTTATTTTGAAAGATTTGTGGATCAGCATTTTAATACCACCAAATTAAGAGATCCTCTCATCTGCACATGGCCAGATGGCTGCATTGTTAGAAGCTGCAGAAAGAAGGAATTGAGTTCCTTCTAAGATAAAGCACAAGTGTATATTTGGTCATAGTAGACATTCAAATGCCTAGATTTCAAAAATAATTTGACATCACGGTTTTTGTTAGCATTTGCTAAGTCCGTAAGAATGGTTTCCTTAATAGATTTTAGCTGACTTTAGAAGAGATGAAAACATACACAGCAGAGGAAATCAAAGGTCCCACATCCTGGGCTAAAACTCCACTGTCACGAAGCCTCTTTCTTCTACAGTGATTTGCCTTTAGTGGATGCCTTAAGCAATGGCATTTCTCGACCATAACACTTGACTATCTGAACAGTCCAAAATATTGACTGAAATGAGTACATGAAAAAATAAACACATACATACAAATTTGAGCCTGACAATCAACACCAGTTCTTTTTTTCCAAAAGTCAAACCTGAATTTTTTAATATGGCATAATAGTATTATTTTTGTCCAACTTAATTTGTACTGAAATACAACTATTTATTAGATACAGTTAACTCAAAAAAGTGGCTATGAATTATAATCCAACTAAAATTATTTATTTTTTCTTGTTTTGCTAGAGCTTTTCACCAAAATATATCATATCACTGTCTAATAAAGTGTCATAGTAAAATTTTATTGCTAAAGATGCCTGCATGGTCATCCACTTGTGAAAGTGGATTTATAAGTAAAATAAATATTTGAGATCTCTTGAATAAATAATCCATAATGCTAAACAGAGAAAACAGTATATTGCCTACAAACATTAAAAGTCTTACTATATATAAACACCTTTGAAGCGTATTTTATTCAGACCATTTAAAAGTCAAAATCATAAAGTGGCATCATTTTCTCAGTGGTACTTATCTCTACAGCATTTAATTTTAAAGCCATAAAAATGGCAGAAGAGAAGTATTTGAATTTAAAAGTTACGTACGACCACAAAATCAGTCTTGTAAAGGAGGCAGGAAAAGAAGTGTCTGTGTTCTCTCGGCAAGGATGATGCATTTCCATCTGCTTCGGCTGAGTTTATCTACAGATGCTCTGAACAAAGATGTGTGCAGACACGATGTGGAATGTATTTTATGTGAAGAGAAAGGAGCTTTCATTCCAAGAAAAACATGAATATCTTTTATGTGTATTTATTACCAGTTATCTTTTCTCTGTATTTATTACCAGTGTTTACCAGTTCTCAACTTTTTGCCTATTGCTATGTTTTAGCAAATTCTTATTCATGAGACAAAGAAGCCAATCTATGTGCTTTAAATAATACCAATAGCTGGATTAACATTAACCCAGTTAATTCTCCTATAACTTCTCCTTCTATTCCCTTATATCCTTATTGACCAAAAACTTTGCAATAAATAAGGCAAATATTTATTGCAGTTGTAACAATTATTGTGGAAATACCTAATTCTAACCCATAGATCTCCCTCAATTCTTATTGCACAGGAAGTGTACCATTAAATTATGATTTCCTCTTTCATTCAGCTCTTTAAAAAACCTGATGAATTGCTGTAGAGTCTTTTATTGTGCACAAAGAAGGCATCTTGTCACCAACTTTGATCTCGCTCTGGAGCTCCTCTAGGAAGCTTCTTTTGCCTTAGACGTCACAGCCTCTGTCCTCTCCCCCTCCTTACCTGTGCTTAGCACAGAACCTCTTACCTTTACTCAACAGGTGCTGATCAGGGAAAAATCATCCATTTATTGTTTGTGCCATTTTCCCTCTTCCAATTTTAAATGTGTCCTGTCTGCCTTCCAAGTTTACCTCAAATCCAGCTTATCCAAGATGTCATTTGTGATTGATCCCTTTTCCCCAACTCCCTTCTCCAGCACACAGGCTGGTCACTTCCGTCACACTTCCATGTTCTCCATCAGTTTGGGGATGTGTTCTGCCTCCAGCAGACCATAACTCTCTGAGGGAAAGAACAATACTTTGTACCATTTGTCTTCCCAGCACCAGCACCAAGCCATGCACCCTGGAGATGTAGTGCACTTAATTCCCCCCATCAACCTACAGAAACCGCCCCCCCATGCCCACCATTCCCCAGCTCTTCTGGACGGAGGCTTGTCTTCCCCCTCCACTTAGAGTTCAGCATCCGTGCGGATGGCTATAACTCGAGTCAACAGCGCACAGTCATAGACAGGGAACATACGCTAAGAGCATCCATCATGGAGACCATTTCACCACCAAGTGGATGTATTTTGAAACTATCGAAACTTGAAATTCATTGCTCCTTGGCTGCACAGGACCCACTCCCAGGTGCTCACATGCTTATTTCATTTGTGTAATTTTCAAAGTGAAGACATTTTAACGGCAACTGTCTCATTCTGCTCAGACTCCCACTACATCTTACCTCTTCTCATGAAGAGGGTCCTCAGAGTGACCACAGGCATGTGTAGGGTCTGGCTTAAGGGGAATTTGAGTGGGTCTGTGTGCACATAAGATACATCTATGTGGCCTGAGGTACAGTTAAGTGGCTGCTGGCCATCCACCGGAAGGAGTGGCTTGCAGGAATGCTCATCTCGACGGCGGCAACGCAGCCATGCCCAGACATGATGGTGTCAGGTCAGAGGTAGTTTCATGACACGAGCTTGTGTCACCATCCCTAATACCAGAAACAGAAGAGTAGTGGAAAGAAAACAAGGTCTGCATGCCGAAGTTAGTCTGGGGAGAATTCTTCTAGTCATCAGACATGTGAAATTATAAATACAAGACTGGGTTCTCATTGGTGCCTGCTCAATACAGAAGTTACCTCCTGGTGGGAAATTCGATAATATGGCATTGAAAATTATAAATTCACCATGAACCTTTTTTTTTCTTTTTAAATAGGAATCTAACAAAAGAGCATTTACCCAGATTTTTATGTTTGTAGAGCACAAACTTATAAAGTATTAACGAGTAATGGATATACCTATAACAACTCATATAAATTTAATAAATTTCATAGAGAAATTATACAGTGGTTTCCCACTAAATTTGACAACTTGGAAAATGTATAAGATATTGGCAATAAAAGTTTATGAAGCTGAAAAAATATAATCAATAGTGTCAGAGTAAGACTGAATTAGCTTCCCATTCTCTCTAGAGAAAATGATGTTATAAGACTGCTTTCATACAAAAAGATGATCAGAATATGGAGCCAAAATGTAGGGAAAAGTACAATGAAGGTGAACCGGGCAGTTTATTAATTAAAATACCATCTTTCTGGAAGTTCTCATGTTTGTGTTATTTGTCAGTCTTTTTAAATTTGAGATTCATTGTGACTCTTTTCTCCTTCTAAATAAATACTCACTTTCACATCTAATTTAGAATTTTCAATTTCATCATTTTTTTTCTTAAAGAAGTTCTCCCAAAATCGTATGTACATCAGGCCCAAAAAACCTGGATCATCCGTCACCACCAAGATATAGAAAGATATATTCGCTAAGTATAAGCAAGTGGTTGGTTTCTGTCTTGCTTTGTCCCGGTCTTGGCCCAGCTAGCAAGTGTGGAGGGTTTCCTCCAAATACAGGCAGAGTTTCACACTGTAGCACAAAATTAATGAAAAATGTTCGTCTTCAGAAGCTAAAGACAGTATCGGAGGGCAGGTAAATAGTTACTACAGATGCTTTTCTTTAGCCTCTCTGCTTTGTCGTCTCCCACTGTGAGATAAGACAATAAGAGCTTTGTCATGCCCAGGGGCGAGGAAACGCACCTTTTTTAAGGTGAATGGAAAATTGCCTAACCAATTCAGTAACTTCCATCCCAGCCACATGGAACTAAAAGTCCCTGAGTACTAATGGAGACTGAACCAATTTTCCAAGGGCAAACTTACTATCATTACATGAATATTCTCAAACTGCTCTAGGTCATGAACACCTTCTAAGCACAACACTATTTATACTCTCATTTGCGTTGTCTGAGAAAGGATTCATTCCCAAATCCTCCTTATCTACCCACCTTATTAACCCAAAGGAAGAGAACCTCTGAATGAGAATGTGGGTGGAGTTTCATGCCCTTCTTTACCCCAAATGCCCATCAAGTTATTCTTTTTAAATTTTTTAAAATTTCTTTTTAGAGGGGTAATTAGATTTATTTATTTATTGTAATGGAGGCACTGGGGATTGAACCCAGGACCTCATGCAGGCTAAGCACACGCTCTACAACTGAGCCATAGCCTCCCCCCACCATCAAGTTATTCTTAACAAGGAGACACTCTTCCCTAAGGATGCCCTGCAATGATACTGTGAACCCAGGAAATGGAAGAAATCTCCCAATATTTGGGAGTAAAACAGCAGTGATCTTTGCCCTTCAGCAATATATAACAATTTTAGTCTTTAAATTTTTCCCAAAAATCTTTTAATTATGGTTCTTTTTTAACCTCAAAAAGAAAAAGAATGGACTCTAAGAAACCATGACCTCAAACAACTAACTGAAATCAAAAGGCCCCATATGCTTGGAGGCGCCTACTTAAGTCCAAACATCTGACTAAATACCCAGATAATTAATGTCCTCAGTTTTGTATGATCAGATCAACTTGTTAAGAATAAAAACGTTTGGATGATTTTTAGCAAACTACTGTAAAACTGCATTTGCATTACCTCATTTGACATGAACCTTCCAAGACCTGTTTCTGACACTTTTCTTTCTCCAGGTCTGTGTTGCAATCGACTCTCTCCCTGTTTCTTTACAGTGTGTTGCACTTTCCTACCTTCCAGCTATCACTCATGCTATCTGAACTACTGGGGACGTGCACCGCTCTCCCTCCCCATCAAAATCCTATTCATCACTCAAGAGCATATCTCGCCCCTTTGAGACTTTTCTTAAAATTTTCTTTTCCCCATCCCCGTCTGAATGACCGTAGCAGATTCTTTTCTTTTTTTTTTTAACCTGTGTGATGTATTATATTGTTGCTCTGAATTGTTATATAATACTGTGGCTATTATTTTTGTACTCTTATTTATTAAAACATTTATTTAAGATAGCTAAAAAAGAGGCAAACTCTGCGAGATTAAATACATTAAAATTAACTCAAACAATGAGACAAAGAGAAATCCATTTATCATAGATGATATGAAAAGTGGGTGGAGAAAGGGAGCAGAAAATGAGAGGAAAGAGGGAAACTGCAAGAAGTGTTTGTTGTAGTTATAAACAGAGGTTGAGAGTATTACAAGTCTTTTTCTTATTTCATGAGATTCGACAACGCTTTATAAACCTGAAAGTTTTGTTGGGACTGTTAACACTGGCTCTCATATAAAGAGGCTTTGTTTTGTTTGTCCTGCCATGGGGCAGAGGGCATTTGGTGGGTTCAGTGGGAATTATGAATAGGATGTTGTAGATTTTTACGGAAGCCCAAAGGTAAGATGGCTGTTTCTATGCCAGATCAACTACACAAAATGTGTACAACTCTCAAGTCCTTTGCCCCAAACTAGTATCTGCTTTCCTCAAAAAGGCCACCAGATTTCTCACTTGACTGATGTTACCTGCCCTCTTTCCCAGGTCTGCTTTGTGAACCTGGATATAAACAAGGATGCGTGCAGCACGGAGCACCTACAGCAGGTAACACTGAGAGCTGAGCTCTCCAGGAGCTCACTTCTAGGGCTAGCTGTATTCATGAGAGAACCAACCTGATTTCACTGTAAATGATGCTCATTTTGTAGGAGACTCTTTAATTAGAAGGTTTTATCACAGCCCATCCTGTCTGCAATGACTTTTCCGAGGTTTTTACAAAACTTGTTACCAGCCAGCCCCACCCTCTGGCTATGAGGTTTGCTTCTTCCTGCTACTTTCATCAAGTGTTTTCTATCTAACCTTGGTTTCCCAGCCCTACAGTCACCTGGGACCCAAACTTTTTGCATTCTGCAACAGCTAAATATTCCGAGCTCATCCAAGGTTGCAAGGATCCTGTTGTAAATCCTTGGCAATATGCAAACACTTGAAGATCTAATCAGTCCTTTGAAACCAGAGCCTGTGGGTACAGTGGGAGGAATTAATTGGTGTGCTACGATTATCATTTCATGCCCACAGCTGAAGATGGTTTGATTTCACTGGTTGGTGTAGCACTGTTTAATGTTTAATGTATAATAGCACACCATATGCAGCTTGATTGTCACACAGGACAGGAGACCTGAAATCACTCACTCCTATAATGTTCTTGTCTTGATAATGTTGCACCTGAAGCTTCTCAAACTCAATTGCCCATACAGCTTATTTGTTATAGATTTCCACTGAACTCCAAATATCACTTACTTGTGCAGTACTGGCGAGATCTTCAAAGGAAATTGTACATATAATTTCATTTGATGGAATTACGGTGCAGAGGCCATTAAAGAGAGAGGGGAAGGAAGAAAGCAAGTTGGCATCTTAAGAACTGTGTTTCCTTCAAACCTTATGACATAGAAGAGATGCCCTATAACTTAACAGCATTTTTTCCTACTCTTATCTCTTCGATTAATGTGATTTCCATGGAAACAAAAATGTTTCCATGGTAATCTTTCAAACAGCTATTACAGTATTTAAATATGTAAATAGATGACATTTTAATTTTTAAATATATGTGAAATGGACATGTAGTAATATTATAAAAATTACATTTTTAGAGTCTGTAAAATGCATATGTAAATGCGTATTTCTAACTAATCTGAGTTGTGTATGAATTTCTTAGTGTTCTCCACTTGTGTTCTCAGGTTTTGAAATTCTTTTTGTTGATATGTAAAAAAAAAAAGTATAGATGTCTACTACAACAAAAAGACTAAAGCAAAAAAAAGCAGTGTTCTTAAAGACTTTATGAGTGATTTGAGACAGTTTCCTGCTTTGCCTAAGTACGTACGTAAGCTGATTTAGCTACATAAAGTTGTTCAGGATATTAATCTTCTCCGGGTCTCAGGCTACTTATGTGTAAAAAGAAAGTAACAGTGGTGCCTAATTCATATAAGGGTGTTGTAGGAATTGAATGTAGTGATGTAACATATGTACAGTCCTGGATATGGTGACTTATATTGCAGAAAAGCAATGCTAGTAATTATTTTATTATTGATGTTGTTATTATAGGTTTTATTAGAACATATGATTATGAGTCAATGAGTCTCTTATCCAAGGACTTAAAAGGAAAAAGCATTCCCAAACTATTATGTATTCCTCTGGTGTCACAATAATCATTAAGTGTTTTCTTTGGGAAATTTAGAACTGAAAAATGTTTAAATCTTTATGCTTGGGAAATTTTCTGTTCCAATCTAAACCTTTGTGCTTCAACTTTACACAATCTCACCTAGTAACAATTTTAGCAGACTAAGTAATCTCTATTATGAGTAATTATATGAATATATTATTTTTGCAAGGGAAGTAGTTTTGGGGTAGTATTTTGGAAGTGAAAATAAATCATCTAAACTAATAAAGATCCTTGTCCTACAGAAACTGGTCAACGTTTCGCCAGATCTTCCAAAACTTATCAGCTCCATGAATGTTCAACAGCCAAAAGAGAATGAAATTGTCCTCCTAAGTGGGTTAACATCTGGAAATCTCCAGGCAGATTTTGAACTTTCACAGGTAAGACATACAAGCTCTTGATAAACTATTCAATCGTAATAAGTTACCTGTGGTCAGTTCTTAGCACAAAGCAGTATGAGGCTCCCATAGATGCTATATATAAATTCCCATAGCTTAAGAGTTTAAAAGTGTTTGTATTCAAGAATAGGCTTTTCTTGTTTTTTTCCTAAATATGGCCCCTCATAGTTTGACACAGTTTCCCTTACGTCAACTCCTAACATGTATTATCTTCTCAAGTTTATGGTGCTAAGTTATGCTTAAACTAGAGTGGACACACTAGGCATTGGTTGGTTCACTTGGCTTTCTACAAATCTCCTGGGTAATGAAAAATAGAATTGCCTTCTATTTCAGGAATAATAGCAAAATTCTAATTCATACCATGTGGATCCAGAACTGCATAATTTCTTCTTTCTGGGTGTTATTTATTTCCTGGGATATACCAAACCAGCCAAGCTAATAAATACAGGATAGCAGTCCCAAAGATGTAAATGGAGTTTTCTAAGCCCAAAAATGAAATCCCCAGAAGAAAAGACTGTTACTAAAAATAAAGTAGGAATTAAAATACTATTAACATTCAGCCTACTAATGTTCATTATTATTAGATAAATCATTATAACATTGAAGAAAGCTTTAAAATTTAAATTATTTAACCTATTTACAGAAAAATACATAAAAGATCGCTAAAGATACACTGTGTAAAAGACGGCAAAGTTTTTCAAGTAAGATATGTTGGTAGTGACAGCTACAGATAAAAATAATGAGCATTTGTTTTCTTCCAAATTGTTCTTCCTTGAGTTTTAATTTCGCTGGAAAGTTTTAAATCTTCTTTTATTCTTTAATCCATCACAATATCAAAAACTTCAGAGGCCCACCCACTATTTCTTGCTGTACTCCAGATGCTTAGTGAAAATCTACACAGAGTTCATTACAATTTGCTTATCAAGACTAGAACAAAATGCTTCCCAGTCAATCTAACACCTTGTTTCCTTAGGAGGAAAATTAATAGTTTTGAAAGGAGAACACAGAAATGGCTTTAAATGCCCTCTTTATATTAGGCAAAATCATGATAATTGAAAATAATTTTAAAACCTGAGTTTTAAGAGTATTTCTGCACCAGGACTGTTAGGGTTTATGATGAAATATAACAGGAAATTGGCTTAAGCTCAAAGAGAATGTACTGTCTCATGTCACTAAAAAATCCAGTAGGTAGATTAAATACAGGGACTTAACCAATGTCATCAGGACATGGATTTTCTCTGGTGGCCTCTTTCCTGCTTTTTCTCTGTTTATCCGATCACCAGACAAGCTCTGTCTGCACAGAGGCAACACCCCTTTGGATTCAAGAATAGCAAGAAGGAGTGAGTGTCTGCTCCAGGTAGCTCCCAGAAATAGCCTCATGGTGGGCTGCTGGACCTCATGTGTCACGTCCATTTCTGAATCAATCACCATGGCCTGAGAAAGCAGTGTTCAGATTGGCCAGTCCTGAGTCACATGATAACTTCTGGAGTAGGAAATGAATTAGCTCCTTGTGACTCACTTAGACTGTGAGTGGGCCAGAAAATGGTGCTTCCCAGGATATGAGAACCAGAAGAAGGGTGAATGATGTTGGATCTCAAAGGTAACACAGATGTTCACTGGTGCCAGGGAAAGTCGAACTGCCCAGAACTCATTAATGATTATCCAGCAAAAACATGTTCAAAATTTTGTGTACATTCCTAGGACCTGTCAAGAATTGCCAGCAAGCTACAACATTCTTAAATATTTCACTCTTCTTTATTCCAAAAGCCCTCACCACTTTCTCTGCATCTCTTCACCCTTCTGTAGTCTCCCAAAGGACTACATCATTTTGGAGGTACCACAGCCCATACGTTTTAAAAGGTCAACAGTGTTGGAGCATTGTGCCAACGCTGAATCCATCTTAGTCAACCATAGCCAGTACCTACTTGTTAGGGGAATTCCAAGTTTGACCACCATGCCCCATGAAAGTTCATTACCCGTTAATCCATAAGTAAGGATGGAGATATTGGCAGAGGCAGCTTGAGCTGGGTTAATCGGGGAAGTCTAAATCCATCCCGAGGGCACAGCTCATGTTCCCACTGATCCAGTGAAGAAGGGAATCAGCAGGCCACTTGGCACCCTTGATCCAGGAAATGACAATACCAAAGAAGAATGCAGTGGTCAGCCTAAAATTTTCACTAGTCTGGATAAAGTTCTTTTAACTTTAATTTCTTTTTCTATAAAATGGAAATATAAAAATAAACATGTTTCCTCTAGTCTCAAAGACTAGTCAGAGTGATAAAACGGAAAAATACCGAAAGCACCTTGAGAAGTACAAAGGACTATTTAAATGCAAAGTGTTTTATTTTCTTTCTATATTCAAAAAAAAAAAAAAAAGAAGAAGGAAGGTGAAGTAGAAAGAAAATGATATTTAAAGTATAGTAAGTTATCATTGGTGGAGTACTGAGAACACCAGGAGTAATCATCCATTTACAAACTGGCTAGGCTCCTTTGAGCAAGAAAAACACAATGTTGCTGCTAGGATGATGTAGAGAGTGCCTTTTCTGCTTCCTGAGGAGTTTTGTAATCTGTGAGCAGTTTTCTCTTTGTTTATTCATGTCTTTGTTTTGTTTACCTCAGCAAGTAACAGCTCTACTGCTTTCTTGCACTGCTACATTGTTTTACAATTAAGTTATACGTTGGGTGAAATGTTAAGAAAATATTCATAACATCCCTCATTCATTCCTGTGTTCACTCATTCAACAAATATTTATTATGCACCAGATGCTGAGGTGATGGTGGTAAATAAGTCAGACACCTTGCTTTCATGGAGCTACTTACTTACATTCTGGTATTCTCTGAAACTTTCTTTCTGTGAATATTATACACATACACACACACACACAACTACCCACGCATATGCGTCTCAAAAGACTAATGAATGCATTCAAGTGAGCAGCAAGTGAGGAGGCAACAGAGCAATTCCCTTTCTCTTCCCCAGATCATCCTTAATAGAGTCTTAGGATAAGACTCTGAAAAAACTCTTAAGAAAAATAATCATTATGACAGCCAACAGTCAAGTAAAATACCAAATGGAAGATACAAGTAAAATTAGTTATTTTCCTACAAAAAGACATTTTTCTGAGATGCTGATTACTTCCAATAAGATCTGTGGCTGTTCTTTCTCTGAGACAAAGACATAATAGTACTGAGTGCCCAGGTGCAACCCACCATCCTTTTCACACTGCACATGCCTTGATTGTGCATGCTGGATCTTTGTTGGTTGGACCAGGAGGCCATGAGGAAAATTGGAAAGGACACAGGTCTTGGAATCCAGCAGTCCTGGACTGCAATGCTGGCTCTTCCTCTTTATATTTATGTGACCTTGAAAGAACCACTTAGCCTTTTTGTGCCTCTGATTTCTTATCTGTAACAGATCAGTAGCACTAGCAACCTCACAGAAAATTGTTTGCATTGGAAGTAGTAAGATATGCAAAGCACTGAATAGACTACCATAAAAATTACACGATAATATCTGCCATTATTTTACAGGCTGTGCTGTTTGCCACCACTTACCTAAGACTCCCAGGATGCTTACTTACTTTCAGGAAGGTTGTTAAGAAAATACATTTTCTTCCTAAGAGTACCTGTGTAACATTGCACATCTAGTAGCATCCTTTCCCTGTCTGTCTTGAAGTATTACGTAACTGCTCTTACCATTTTGTTAATACTTCTTTTGATTCTTACCCCCATTTCACCTTATGTTATATGTATGTTTAATCTAAATGATATGAAATGACCAACATGCAGTTATTTTGATCTGCAAATCTGGCAACGTCGTATGGTTAGACTCTATTTTTATTTTTATTCATGTCTGATCTGCCGGGAGTACATTGTGTCCCATCCTCCAGGGTAATTATTTGATTCATGTCTGCACCTCCCAGCATACATTGCCTATAATAGGCATTCAGAAAGTATCTGATAAATTTCACTTTCATGTATTATGTCTGAATTCGGTAGAAAGAAAATTACTCAAGCAGCTGATTGTTCTTCTATAGCAATGGGTCCTCACCATGGGGGGGATCACAGACCCTTTGTGGATTTCATAAAAGCTATAGATCAGTTCTTCTCAAATGTTAATGTCTGTAGCAATCACCAAAAGATTCCTTAAAAATGCATTTTCTGGTCTAGTAAATGTGGGACAGGGCCTGACATTATACATTTCTAACAAGCCCCCATGTGATGCTGAGGCTGCTAGTACACACCCCACTTTGAAAAGGAAGGTCATGGGCCACCTTCCTTGAGAAACAGACATAATCACATATGTACATAGGTAAATTCTATTTCTGAGCCTCTTAGGGATCCCTGGGTTCCCAGGAGAATGACTGAATTTTTTTCATTTTATAATCATCTGTCCTAGCGGGGAGGGATTTAGCTCAATGGTAGAGTGCATGCTTAGCATGCAGGAGGTCCTGGGTTCAATCCCCAGTATCTCTATTAAATAAAAAAAGGTGAAAAAAAAAAAAAAAAAAGAAAATCATCTGTCCTAGAATTATTCTAATTATAGTCAATCAAAGAGATAGATAAATGATATTTATATAAGAAAAACATACACTACTTTCAGAAATATAATATGGATGTCTCTGTGCATTACTCTTCTGTATACACACATACTCACCACTCACATACACATACATTCAGACTCAAGGATTCTGAAATGGCAAGTTAACTAGGATTAGACCTAATTAACCCCACCCACAGATAAACACATTTAAATAATCCCCTTTGTAAGTTGAACATTTAGACATAACGTATTTTTCCAAACATTTCAAATTCCACTTTATTTAGCTTCCCCCTGCCTAGTAACTTTCGTTTCCATTCAAAGAATTTTCTCCTAAAAATTACTATAAATCAGTATATTGTTCCTTTTAAAAAATTAAAACCCCAGCGTACAAGACATGTTTGTGATTTACTAGTAATCTATGCACAGACAATTGAACCTTTTTTATTACTAGTTTATTGAATATCACTATGAATAGTGCAAATGTGTAGTGGAGAATGGGGAGATGGTCTGTAGCCTTAGAACTGAACAGAATTAACAGGTCTCAGTGGAATGTGATCTAATGATCTGAGCCTCCTTCACTGCTGTCCCCATCCAGCCGTCTTTTAAAAGAATTCCTCTACTTCCAGTGGGTTTTTTAAAATCTCGTTTTGGCTGCTTCTTCAAATGAGCAATGCAAATTATAAACTATAATTGTAGTCGATAGAACACTTGTTATCCATCTGAAATACTGGCAGAAGTTCTACTGAGTAGCATCAAGGCAGAAAAAGATATTGGTCTGAGAACATGGGACTCAATTTAATCAAGAGGAGTGCCCAAGACAGCCTTACATCCCCCTCAGCCTGATGAAACATTATACAGCCTTCTTCCTGACTCTAGCCCTGGACCTCTCTTTTCTCAGAACATTTACTCTAGAAAACTTATCATTATAAATTATTGCTCTGCCCTATTGAGATGTAAATTATCTTAAAAGCCTTTTGATACTTTTACAACCCAAAAATGTCTTTCTCAAGGACCTACCTAGGAACCATCTCCTTGAAATGTAGTCATCAAAGAAGTTAATTCCTCTGTGTCTGGAAGGGTAGGAACCTAACTTCTGTGGGCACTTTGCTCCAATTTGCAAAACTACCTCCAATTCTGAAGATATAAGAAAGTTTATTTTTTTCTAACTTGAAAAGATACATACACCCCAGTATTCATAGCAGCACTATTCACAATAGCCAGGAAATGGAAACAACCTAAATATCCATCAACAGATGACTGGATAAAGACATTATACACACACACACACACACACACACACACACACACACACACTGGAATATGACTCAGCCATAAAAAAGAATAAAATAATGCCATTTGCAGCAACATGGATGAACCTGGAGATTGTTATACTAAGTGAAGTAAGCCAGAAAGTGAAAGAAAAATACCATATGATATCTCTTACATGTGGAATCTAAAAGAAAGACACAAATTAACTTATTTATAAAACAAGAAGAGATTCACAGACATAGAAAACAAATTTATGGTTACTGGGGCGAAAAGGGTTGGGAAGGGATAAATTGGGAGTTCAAAATTTGTAGATACTAACTATATATATAAAATAGATAAACAATAAGTTTCTTCTGTATAGCACAGGAAATTATATTCAGTGTCTTGTAGTAACGTCCGATGAAAAAGAATATGAAAACAAATTTATGTATGTATATGTATGCTGTACACCAGAAATTGACTCAACATTGTAAACTGACTATATACACTTCAACTAAAAAATAAATAATAACTCATTCTGAAATTAAAAAAAAAAGAAAAAAAAAGTTTACTTTTCCTTAGCAAACACAGATGGACTTCAATCCCCCTATACCAGCTCTTAAAAACCCTATTGCCTTTTGTTTCAGTGGAGTTGTGGTCCAACTCAGTTCTGGCCTCTCTCTCTTATTTGAATAAGGTCTTCTGTTCCCACTAAACTTTGCCCAGTGAAATTTTTGCCTTGACAGAAAAGAACAAAAATATGTGATTCAACTGGCCTACTTTCCACTAAGTCAAACTTTCTCCTAGGTACCCTGTGTTCCCAAGCATCATTTGAATTTTTTTCAAGCAGTTCATCAGTATAAGCCCAGAAGATATTCCAAATATTTTGAAGATCCCCACTCCTTCTAACAGGAGTGATTAATTGAAGAAGAAAGGTCAGAGGCAGTGGTTTTATATTTTCTCTTTTAATAATGCCTTTTTCTCTGTCCACTGTTAGTGTCCTTGGCTGTCAGATATCTGCCTGGTCCAGTGTGCAAGAGGGAATAGACCAAACAGTACCAATTGCATCATCTTTGAAATCAACAAATTTTTGATTGGTCTGGAGCTGATACAGGAGCGGCAGCTCCACCTGGATACAAACATCTTAAAAGTGGAGGATGACACAAACTGTTCCTTGTCTTCAATTGAAGAAGACTTTCTCACTGCATCTGAACACTTGGAGGAGGAAAGCGAGGTGGAGGAGTATAGGAACGGTGAGAACTTTCCAGTAAAACAAATGTGCATCCTGAAGTTAGTCACCCTGTAATAATGTCTGGGTGGAATTCCAGAAAAGTTTCAGGCCACGTCAGTTTGGCTGACACATCACAATCTTCGCTTACTGAGTTTAAAGAGGGAGAGAGGATAATAAAACACTTGTGAAGATGCTGACTGATGCACTTCAACAGATTTAATGGTTAGACGGCCCCACTCTCCCTAAAGATGCCTTAGGGATACTGAAGGAAATCTATGTGTTTTAAAACAAAATCCTCTGCTTGCTAAGAGATGAAGACTATCACTTGGAAGAAAGTTAACTTCCCTAAGTTCCACTAAGGACATCTATTAGTTGAAGCTGAGTTAAACTGGCCTGAATCCTAGCACTGCCTCTGTAAAATTTGCAACCTGGGGCCCATTATCTTGTCTTTCTGAGCCCCAGTTTCCTTATCCACAATTTGGGAGTATAATAGTGCCCTTAAAACTATAATAAACGTTATAGTTATATATAGTGTATATATATATACACACATATATATATTTGTTATATTTGACCATATATATATTTTATATTTAACTATTATTATTGTGAGGATGGAAGAAAATAACCCAGCAAAGTGCTTACCGTCCATTTATTTATTCTTTCTTTTGATTCATTAATAAAGCTCAGAGAACAATGGGTTTCTTGTCCCCACAGAAGAAGGGATGCCCCAGATTCTGTTGTCACAGTCCTTGGGGCAAGTCCTGTGCCAACTTCAGAGGAAATCTTTCAACAAGGCCCATTGTTTAGGTTGCCTAAACATCGTCCTTCCTTCCTCTGTACCCACTGGGAAGCTACAAGACACAATTGTCTGGGTTACTTTCTTTCTGAAGCAGGATGACCAGCCCTCAGCTCCCAAATGCTTTCCCCAACTCTAGTGTTGCCATTTGTATCCCACATTGAAAGCCATTTTGTTGAGCTGGCGGTCCACAATTAAACTCAAAATCTTTTTCAGAATCATTTTCTTTGAGGAAACACTCAAAATGTTATTTTCCAAAAAAAGAAAACAGTACCCAATGCTTTAAGGCATTTTTAGAAAGTAAATGTTATTTTATACTCCTGGGAACTTGCCATCTAAAAAGTAATAGTGGCCCTCATTTTCTCTTCGCTAGGTTATGAAAATATAAATATCTCAGCCAATGTTTTAGAAAATAAAAAGGAAGCCACTCAGGAGGAATGGAATTACAACAAGAAAATGTTACTTTCTACTTTGGAAGACAAATGCATTAGTAAATGTCATACACCACTGATTAAAGCAGAAGGATCTCTGGGGAAAGTAGCAGAAGATGTAACTCTGCAGAGTCTAGGTCCCTCAGCCAAGCCATTAGCATGGAAAGGGGAAGCTGTCGCAAATGCAAGGCCAACCACAAATTATTATTATTCAGAAAATTTTAAAGGTCAAGAGGAAAAATCACGGGCACTATATATTCCAGGCAATGCTTATTTCTCAAGGATGGTTCAGAAAGATGGACCTTCTACGTGTGGTACTTTCTCTGAATGCGACAGCAACTTGGATCCAGGAGACCATGAGGATGGCACAAACTCTCTTCTTCCCAGACGAGATGAAGAAGCCACAACTGGCGAGTATGCTACAAATTTAGCAGAATCTGTTCTGCAAGATGCATTTATTCGATTATCTCAGTCTCAGCCTGCCCTACCCCAGGAATCTGCAGTCAGTGCTTCCATAGGAAGTGCTCTGTGCCCCAGTGGCTGTTCCACAAAAGATACTATGGTCCCTCAGTCATGGAATGAGCTCCCCAAAATCGTCATTGTTCAGAGCCCAGATGGTGGTGATGCTGGCCCTGAGCCAAGTATCTCCTCGTGGCCCAAGACAGATGTCTCATTTGAAACTTCAGGTGTCCTCTTTGGAGAGAACTCCAGCAGACACCCCCAGAGTGCTCTAGAAGTGGCATTAGCCTGTGCGGCCACTGTGATTGGAACCATTTCCAGTCCACAGGCCACAGAAAGACTGAAAATGGAGCAAGAATCCCTGGTTTCAAACTTCCCTCTGGGAGGCAATGAACCAGTCGAAACTCAAACATCCCAGGTACTCGAGGAACCCTCCATCAGTGAATACTCATTTCTGTCTGCTCTATGTGGCATGACTCAGGTGGCGGGTGCCGTTGCTGTCTGTGGCCTGGGCGAACCTGGAGCGGTGAAGTGTCCTGTGGCTTCAGGTGGCTTCCTGTCTGCAGCTGAATCTTCCGCAGCAATCCCCCCAGTTTGTGGCTTAGTGACAGGGAAAAGCGTGGAGCTGGGGAGCGAAGCCATTGCAGAGGCATTGCTCAAGGAGGCCGCTCTGATCTTAACAAGGCCACGTACCTACGGCAGCATTGGCCACCTCATGCAATCAATGAACAGGAGAATCATAGAAAATGTTTCCAAGCCTCAGACCTTGTGCTCAGAAAATGCCCTTGGGAATGAACTAGCACAGACCCTGTCCAATGTTATCCTGAAGCATTCCATTGATGAAATTCACCAGAAAAATAAAATAATCGACCCCAAGGATGGCCGGCACGCATCCGAAACCCTGGACGCTTTAATGGAAAGTACGAATCAACTGCTCTTCAATGTGATATGCTTCACATTCAAGAAGATGAGCCACATTGTAAGGTTTGGTGAATGTCCCACCGTTCTTTCTAAGGAGACCATCAGATGGCGGGAAACAGAATTAGACTTCCAGCCAACTGATCAGGTTGCTAGTCAAGCATGGACAAAAGCCGCTGAGTGCCCCAGCGGCCATCGGCTTAGCAATCCACATGGCATGTGTCTTGTTATCAATGATCTTGTAGACAATGCACCCCCGAAGCAAGACAGCAAGGGCCCAGAGAAGCCAGGCCTCTTCCAGAACCCCACACTGCAATCTGAATTGACCTGTAGTCCCAGAGTGTCTGCTGAAACATCCCCCAAAGAAATAAATCTGAAAGGAACGGTGGGTGAGGATACAAAAAACCCTCATCAACCATCCAGTCGCAACGAGAATGAGTGCAGAGTCCCTTTGGAGAGAGAAATGACACCAACAGTTGGCAAGGGCAGCAGCAGTTCCCAGGATGCTGAGGACAGTGTCAATCCAAACGCTGGAGAAAAATACAATTGTGCCTCACCTCTAAACAATGACGTTCAAGTTAACCCGTCTTTGTTAGGGAATGATTTGCTGCTTCCTGCTCAGTCCACGCTACAGGCAAAACACGCAGACATACACTGCATCACAGACTTTGCAGAAGAATTAGCAGAGACGATTGTCTCCATGGCAACGGAAATCGCAGCGATTTGCCTTGACAACTCCAATGGAAAACAACCCTGGTTCTGCGCGTGGAAAAGAGGGAATGAGTTTCTTGTTACCCCGAACCTATCCTGCCGATCCTTGAAGAGGAAGAAGGAGACCCAGGCCGGTGGGGGCACCGTGAGGAAACACAAGCCCCCGCGGCTCAGCGAGATCAAGAGGAAAACAGATGAGCACCCGGAGCTTAAGGAGAAGCTGATGAACAGGGTTGTGGACGAGTCAGTGAACCTTGAAGACATCCCAGATTCTGTCAGTACTTTTGCAAACGAAGTGGCAGCCAAGATCATGAACCTCACAGAGTTCTCCGTGGTGGACGGCGTCTGGCAAGCCCAGAACTACCCCCGGAGTCGGTTACTCAGTGGAGACAGGTGGAACCGGCTGAAGGCCTCCAGCTGCGAAAGCATTCCGGAGGAGGACTCCGACGCCAGGGCGTATGTACACAGCCTGGGCTTAACGAGCGCCCTGAGTCAGCCGGTCAGCAGGGCCAGCTCCGTCTCCAAGCAGTCCAGCTGTGAGAGCATCACCGATGAGTTTTCCAGGTTCATGGTGAGCCAGATGGAAAATGAAGGACGAGGGTTCGAGTTACTGCTGGATTACTACGCAGGCAAGAATGCCAGCAGCATCCTGAACTCAGCGATGCAACAAGCCTGCCGGAAAAATGACCACCTCAGTGTGAGGTCAAGCTGTGCCTCTAAGCAGTCCAGCACGGAGAGCATCACCGAGGAGTTCTACAGGTACATGCTGCGGGACATCGAACGAGAGAGCAGAGAGGGTACTTCCTCCAGACGAAGCAGCCAGGACTGGGCCACTGGCTTGCTGTCGCCTTCTCTGCGATCCCCTCTGTGTTACAGACAGTCGTCCATGCCCGATGGCAGATCCCTGGGCGCCAGGCTGACGGTGAACGTGCCCATCAAAGCCAACTCCTTAGATAGCTTTGCTCAAAGGGGCCAGCAAGATTTCCTCAGCGTCCAGCGGGTCAGTAGCGCTTCCTCAACAGGTCTCTGCAAATCTGACTCTTGCTTGTATCGGAGAGGTGGGGCGGACCAGATCACAAACATGTTAATTCACGAGACGTGGGCAAACTCAATCGAAGCCCTCATGCGGAAGAACAAAATTATAGCGGACGACATCCTGGCAGCGGAGGCTGAACCGGCTTCTGGAGTCTCTCCCTTGCAAGTGGAGAAGTGTGCGAACAAATCAGCTTCGAGCAGAGTGCAAAGTGGGCCAGCCCTTCTTGTTCAGGAGTCCGTTGATTACCCGAGGAAAAATTCTATTTCTGAAAGCAAACATACCCCAGTGTTGTCTCCAAGCAAAGCTGCTCCTCTTACAAGTCAAAACAGTTTAGATTCTAAAAAGGAAACTTCCTCGTGCCGTGATGCTCTCTCTCTAAGCCACACCAGGAGGTCACTTTGCTCAAGGGAAGTGCCTTTAATTCAGATTGAAACAGATCAGAGAGAAGATTGTGTTGGAGAATCCCAACATGTCCTTTTTAAAAGCAGCCCCCTAGAGGAAGCAGCAGAGAGTGCAAAGGAGGAAAAACTCCCAGATGCGGTGAGGGGTGGAGACACTGCTGTGAGTTCCTGCCAAAACCCTGGGTGAGTGAACGATCTTTTAGGTGGGACAAGGGCCCTGGGACTGGAATTTGCATCTTAGTATTTATTCTAAATCTTAGTGACCTGTTGATGCAAAACCGCATTCCTGAGATAGTAAATGACCTCCCAGGGGTAACATGCACTTACAATGGTAAGATGGAAGTAATTTTTTTTTATTTTTTAAATTTCTAAAACATGTTAAATTTATGTATATAACAGAAGAAAAGAAGTGTGGTTCTCCCTATTAAAATCAACCCTCCATAGTATGCTACGTTTTGAAACTAACTCATGGCGATTTTCAAGCAAAAAAACAAACAAAAAAAAATCAACTTGTCCATTTGAAAAAAGTTAATTTAAATAAATTTTAATATTGGACTCTGACACTAAATATTTTGATATCCTTTCTCTCTAGGGTCTCTCCTTTCAAGTTTTTCTTTCTTGTCTTGCTCTAAAGAGCTTTGCAAGGATACTATGTCCCACAAGAGCTGGCCCTTTAGGTGCAAGGTATAAACACAAAAGCAGAAGTGCAAAACGACCCTGGAATGTTGTTATTTCAATAGTTCTTTTCCAGAAAATTGTGATGCAGATGTAAGTGCATTTTGAATTTGAGGCAAGATAATTTATGTCTCTCAGGCTGCTTAAGGAAGTGTCAGTTCCTTTTACAACTCCCGTCTTCTGTAGCACATTCACAGAATTCTTGAATATGAGACCATTGTATCATTTAAGAAATTTTTGGTCTATAGTTACAGTTTTGAAAAACACAGAAGAAAAGGAAGACAAAATTTAATCTACTGGCCTTGGAAAACATAAGTTGAGAAATAGCCTGTGTGGTCTTTTTGGAGACATACACCAACTGTACAAAAAAGCCTGTGGTTTTTAAATGTTTAACCTCAGATAACAAGTTGAACACAGTTTCCTAAATTTCACCAGCTCTTGAAAGCTTCCAATACCTCCCCATCCCCATCAGGGAAGCAAAAGGGTTCTATCTTCAGGTGCTCATGCCCCTCACCACTATAAAGCATCATTACAAGGTATGGGTGGTGGGTGGTCCAGATGCACTAGAGTATTTCCTTTCTAGCTACTTAGTGCTAAGAACATAGCTTTCCAACTGAATTAAATCTTAGAAAAATGCAGGAGGAAGAAAGCATGAAAACATACAAGCAAAAGACCATGAACTTAAACCAAATGAAGCTGATTAAGACACATTCTTTTATATCAGTAATTCTCCAGCTATAGACAATACTTATGAAAGTCTTAAAGGAGTACCATACCTCACATTAGTATTCACCACCTCCAGGAAATTTGTAGCATTACCAATTTTTAAATGTGATTAAAAAGTTGAAGAAACAAGAGGGTAGGTTTTTTCACTCTGTAATATATTGTAATGATTAAATGAGTTAATAGAAATAACATACTTAGACAAATGCCCAAAACAGAAACAGACTCACAGGCATAGAAAACAAACTTATGGTTACCAAAGGTGGAAGGGGAGAAGAGAGGGATAAATTAGGAGTTTAGGATTAACAGATACACACTACTGTATATAAAACAGATAAGCAACAAGTTTCTACTGTATAGCACAGGGAACTGTATTCAATATCTTATAGTAACCTATAATGAAAAAGAATATGAAAATGAATATATGTGTATATACACATGTATGACTGAACTATTATGCTATACACCAGAAATTGACACAACATTGTAAACTGACTATACTTCAATTTTTAAAAAGTAAAAAAAAAGTTGAAGAAATAAAATAACCAATATGTAATTCTTTAGAATTAACCTAAGATACACGAAAATAGAACCCTTGTTTTATGTCCCAAGTGTCTGACTTAGAATTTCCTTGAATACGGAGATCATAAAGCAGTTGAGAATTTTAGTGAAAACTAACCTCGCTAGGGAGCATTCATGAACTAATAGTTCAAAAAGATTCATGGTTGGAGGCTCAAATCAAATAGTGGTTGTCATTGAAGTTAAATAACATTCATTATACATTTTTGAGTTAAATGTCACAAATATTATGTTTAAAATAGGTACAACTTGGGAACTTCCCCCAAAATTAGAAAATTTATATGAATAAAGCCTCTGATTTAGGCTTGTGTCCCCCAACAAACATTTAATGACTCAAATATATATTCTCTCATAATGTGAATTTCTGATTTGATTTTCCAACAATGAAAGAAAAAAGAATGTAGAATCATCAGCCTTGGAAATGCAAGAGCCGAATCTTTTTCCAAAACATAAAGGCTGAGCACTGAATATATTTTTCTTTGTGGAGCAATACGAAGAATTGTTACGAAACATGAAACCCACTAAATAACCTTCTAACCATCACCTTAAGCAAGTTCCCTAATCTCTACCCTTTTACTCACCTATAGGGGGGATAATAGCAATAATTACACCATAAGAAGATTCTTAAGGTTTAAATAAAGAAATGTCTACAAAGCTCTTAACTCAGTGCCTAGCCCATTGCAAGCACTCAATAAATGTTTACTTCATGGTGGTTTTATTGGGGGTTAAGGTGTATGTTTGCCTTTATTCCAGATGATCTTTTTCCCAAGAGAGACCTTTTATGAATAGTGTGGGAATTTTATTAAAATTGTAGAAATCCCAGGATTTGGAATGGGGTGGGAGGAATGAGTCATATTTAGATTTTATTTTCTAAGCTTAGAGTTGCTATCAGGGGATTTGATATGTCAAAATAGCTAAATATGGAGCTCAATCCCCTGTGAAAGCTTCCTCCTCACTTACATACAAGGGGGTGCGAGTGACACAGGCCCTCCTGATGGTCTGGAAGTGGGGAGGTGTCATGTCCTAAGGATATTTTAGGCTATTCTCTGAGGGGCATTTTCATAATTATTACTAAAAACTTCATAAAAGCTCAACATACTGAAATAAAAATCTCTTTCTTACATTTTTTTATATGAAACTTCAGAATTTGTTATGGAATGTCAGGCCCAAATACTTGTTGTATTTAGGCCACCACATTTGTCCAGATACCAGAATTATCCCTCAGTTATAAAGAGCTTAAGTGATTTAGGATAGCCCAGGTCTTGACTTTTGGGAGAACATTGTCATATTAATGGGCAGCAATGTGATCTCTGAGATTACTGAAAAGTGATTAACTTCTGAGATCACAAAGTATAAAAACACAAACTGAGAAGTCTGATCATTCACATGTTGCACTCACTGACCTAGTATAATTTTTAGAATTATATTTTGTTATGTATTTATTTACATTTGCTTCATGAAAAAAATTAATCATCCAACAAATGTTTGCATGCTCCTCTGTGATCCACACTGTCCTTGAGGCAGCAAACACAGAAGAAAATGGAAATTCAGTGCCTGTTTCCATGGCTCTTACACAGCAGCGGGAGAGACAGAGAATACGCATGGAAACGTCCTTTGGAAGAAGAGTATTGCAGAGTGTGATGAGAGGGAAATGAAAAGAGTAATGTGGGTGGAAGTAACAGGTTGGGGGAAGTGGCTACTTAAGATAGGATGTTGGCATTTGAGACGAGACCTAGAGGAAGACAGAAAAGGGTGCCAATGACACGAAGAACTGAATTGAACAACTTGTTTCTCAAGCATTATGGTGTTCTAGCTAGACTAAAAAATTCTCCCACACGAATCACCTAGAAATCCTGGGTTGAATATAATAAACATTCTTTTAAATGTAGTGCTGAACTTAATATCAATAATCATAATAATAATGAAAATCTCAGAGGCAGAAATGAAGGATCTGGAAACAAACGTGGTAAATTAAAACAGATAAAGCTGATTTTGCACCTGCTCTTGAGGCATCTGTCAGCCTCAATAACCTACAAGTTCATTTTCTAAAGACTAGAGGAAACCCGGAAATGAGACTGTGGGCCCGTGAATGGTGAAGACTGAAAACTGACACCAGCTTCCATATCCCAAAGAGTTACAACCTCAGCAGAAGTATGAACTTAGGAAAATGGTCCACCCACCAGAAAAGAGAGATGATGAGAAAATGTATCTTTCAGGGTCAGAGCTCTGGGTAGAAGAAAAAGAAATTCCCCTGAGAATTTGTACCCACAGCTTGCCTTGAGTCACGTTTGGGGTTCTAATTTGCACCATCTGTGTGGTAGGAAACCACAAGCTGGTAAATTACCTTGAAGAAATCTTAGGGATAACAATACTGTGAGACCTTGGCAGAGGGAAAAATAAATCTCTTGATATTTAAGCCCACTTCTCAAAGAATTTCAATAGATAAAACCCAGCAAATACAGACTTAGAACTTCAAATTTCAAGATACATAAGGAATCAAGGCACTGTAGACTTGTAGAATCAAGACTCACAAACATCAAATACTAGAGTTACCCCTAACAAAGACTACAGATGCTGGAATAATCAGATATAGAATATAAAATATTTCAAATATTTGAAAAATTAAGATATATAAAACAGGAGTGAGAAAAAAACTACAATCAAAATAGAATGAGGTAGATTTAAAAATTAGTTAATTATTATAAGAGATAAGTATAGTCATTTAAAAATCGCTAGATCTAAACATAATTATTTTAAAATGTCATTTAAATCAAAACTTTAATGGCATAGCTGCAGACACAGCTATAGCAAGTAACTGAAGCTGGACTTGCTCTCCCTCTGCAAATAACTAGGAAAATGGACAAAATAAATGAAACTTGTCAGACATTTTACAACAAGCAGCATTTTGAGATAAGGAAAATGAACAAGGTGAGCTTTGTAAGTGCCCAACTTTCTGCATGGATTCCCTTTTCAGAAAGAGATACAAGAAGGATGAATCTGAGCAGAGCTCAGTGGGCACTCAGCTGAAGATTCAGAGATTGCAGGGCACTGTGCAGAATTAGAACTCCAGAAGTCTGCAGAGGGATCTCCTTGAGTCTGTCACTGAACAGTGAGCCATGCATGTATAGGTGAAACGCCGTGAAGCTAGAAAGCTGTAAGATAAACGATTCCACAAGCTCACACAGGACTGGGAGAAGTTTAGTTCCAACCAGCCACAGTGAAGAAACCAGGTTAAACAAATGAAAGATTCAGCAGAGACCCTGAGAAAGAAAGAATTAGGACTAAAGTAGACCTAAAAAATAAAAGTTCATCTAAACTTGCTCCAACAGCACTTGAAAGGAAGCATTGAAAAGGTAAGGCCGAACTGAAACTAATTGAACTTAGAATGAGTCCAGAACTCTTTAAAGAAAGACAACAAAGTCACTCAGCAATATAAATTTGCAGCTGAACTTTCAATCAAAATATGTTACACATACAAAGAAGTAAAAGAACTGTCACTCATAACTGAGACTACAAAAATTCAACATAAATATGTCCAGAAATTACAGATGATGCAATTAACAAACAAGGACTTTAAATAACTTTTATAAATAAGTTTCAAAATTGAAAGTACACATGAATATGAAATTTAATGAAAATTAGAAACTTATAAAACAAGACGTACAATAAACCCTTAGCAGAATAAACAAAAAGAAAACCACATCAAGGTACATCATAATCAAATCATTAAAAACCAAGTATAAAGAAAAGTAACCCAGAGGAAAGGAAACTTTATATACTGGAGAACAAAAATAAAAGTTGCAGATTTCTCGTCAGAAAGAATATAAGCTAAAAAACAAATAATGACATCTTTATTGTGCTGAAGGAAAAAAAAACTACCAATCTAGTATTCTTTATCTAGTAAAAAATAAAGGCTATTCATCAGTTGGAAGATTCAATATGGTCAAGATGTCTGTTCTTCCCTTTCAAAATCCCAGCAATTTATTTTGTGGATGTTAACAAAATGAGACAAAATTTAGAGAGAGAGGCAAAAGAATCAAAATAATCAACACAATATTAAAAGAGAAAAATAAAGTCAGGCTGACACTACCTGACATCAAGATTTACTATAAAGCTTATAGTAATCAACACAGTATGAGATTGGCAAAAGGGTAAACAAATTGGTCAAGGGACAGACTAGAGAGCCCAGAACTAGAGCCATACAAATATTGTCAACTGATCTTTGGCACAGTGGAAAAAGATACTTTTTTCAACAAATAGTGCTGAAACAACTGGACATCCATGTGCAAAAAAAAAAAAAAAAAATCTAAACACAACTCCTACACCCTTGACAAAATTAACTCAAAATGGATCATAGACCTCAGTGCAAAAGGCAAAACAAAAACATGAAAAAACTTGGGTGACCTTGGTTTTGATGATAACTTTTTCAGATACAACACCAAAGATATAAGCCATAGAAATAATTGATAAACTGGACTTCATTAAAATTAAAAACTTCTTCTCTGTGAAAAACACTGTGAAGGGGACCAGAAGACAAGCTGCAGACTGGGAAAATATATTCCCCAAAGACATATATGACAAAGGACTGTTGTCCAAAATTTACAAAAACCTCTTTTTTTTAATTGTAGTCAGTTTATGATGTTGTGTCAATTTCTGGTGTACAGAATAATGTTTCAGTCATACATATACACACATATATTCATTTTCATGTTCTTTTTCATTATAGGTTACTACCAGATATTGAATATAGTTCCCTATGCTATGTGGAAGAAACTTGTTGTTTATGTATTTTATATATAGTAGTTAGTATCTACAAATCTCAAACTTCCAGTTTATCCCTTCCCACCCTCTTTTCCCCCTGGTAACCATAAGTTTGTTTTCTATGTCTGTGAGTCTCTTTCTGTTTTGTAAATAAGTTTATTTGTCTTTTTCTTTTTAGATTCCACATTATGAGTGATGTCATATGGTATTTTTTTTTTTCTCTCTGGCTTACTTCACTTAGAATGATGATCTCCAGGTCCATCCATGTTGCTGCAAATGACATTATTTTATTGTCTTTTATGGCCGAGTAGAATTCCATTGTATAAATATACCACAACTTCTTTATCCAGTCATCTGTCAATGGACATTTATGTTGTTTCCATGTCTTGGCTATTGTAAATAATGTTGCTATGAACATTGGAGTGCATGTATCTTTTCAAATTAGGAATAGGATTGCTGGATCATATGGCAAGCCTATTTTTAGTTTTTTGAGAAATCTCCATACTGTTTTCCATAACAGTGGCACCAAACTTCATTTCCACCAGCAGTGTAGGAGGGTTCCCTTTTCTCCACAGCCTCTGCAGCATTTATCATTTGTGGACCTTTTACTGATGGCCATTCTGACTGATGTGAGGTGATACCTCATTGTAGTTTTGATTTCTCTGATAATTAGTAATACTGAGCATTTTTTCATATGACTATTGGCGATTTATATGTATTCATTGGAGAATTGCTTGTTTAGCGCATTTTTGGATTAGGTTGGGTTTTTTTTGTTATTAAATTGTATGAGCTGTTTATATATTCTGGAATTTAAGCCCTTGACAGTCATTTGCAAAATTTTTCTCCCATTCCCTAAGTTGTCTTTTTGTTTTGCTCATGGTTTCCTTTGCTGTGCAAAAGCATACACGTTTAATAGGGCCCCATTTGTTTATTTTGGCTTTTATTTCTATTGCCTGGGTAGACTGCCCTAGGAGAACATTGCTAAGATTTATGTCAGAAAATGTTTTGCCTACATTTTCTTCTAAGAAGTTTATACTGTCTTGTGTTTTGTTTAATCCTTTAAGACATTTTCAGTTTACCTTCAGGTATGGTGTAATGGAATGTCCTAATTTCATTGATTTCCATGCTGCTGTCTAGTTTTTCTAACACCACTTGCTGAAGAGACTGTCTTTCCTTTATTGTATATTCTTGGGTCACTTTGGTATTGTACCTTTTATGAATTGTCAAATTCACAAAGAACTCTTAAAACTCAACAGTGAGAAAACAAACAACCCGATTAAATAAATGGGCAAAAGACCTGAACAGACTCGCCATCAAAGAAGACATACAGATGTCAAATAACCGTCTGAAAAGATGCGCAACCTCATATCTCATTAGGCGATTGCAAATTAAAACAACGATAAGATACCACTACGTACCTATGAGAGTGGCCAAAACCCAAAACACTAACAACACAGAATGCTGGTCAGGACGTGGAGCAACAGAGACTCATCTTCACTGCTGGCGGAAATGCGAAGATAGTACAGCCTCTGTGGATGACAGCTGGGGAATTTCTTACAAAAATAAACATTCTCCAGTCATGTCTTTATGACTAGGTTACTGCATCCTGTTGATTCTTGTACTGTGGTTGGCTTTTGTCCTTTGATAGCTATGTGAGTTTAAAAAGCTAAAGCTCTAGACTGTTCTTAGAAACAAGGAACAGCACATATATGTAAATTTTCAAATGGTTTTAGCTCTCAGTGAGCTCTTCCTAGAATAAACTCTGTTTACACCCCCCCACAAAAAAATCAATTGTGATGATAGTTGCACAACTCTACATTTACTAAAAATCACTGAATTGTACACTTAAAACGGGTGAATTTTATGGCATGTAAATTATACTCCAGTAAAGTTATTTTTAAAAAGACAAAAAATATAAAGTAAACATACTTTAATGATATGATCCAGCAATCATGCTCATGTTTACTCAAATGAGTTGAAAACTTACATCCACACAAAACTGCATGTAAGATTTCATAGCAGCTTTATTCATAACTGCCAAAACTTGGAAACAACCAACACTTCCTTGCTTAGGTCAATGGATAGGTAAGCTCTGGTACAATGCAATGCAATCTAGACAATGCAATGTTTTTTAGCACTAAAAATAAATAAGCTATTAAGCCATGAGAAGACATGGAGGAAACAAATGCATAGTATTAAGTGAAAGACTACAGTTTTAAATGGCTACATACTGCATGATTCCAACTCTATGACATTCTTGGAAAAGGCAAAGCTATAGAGACTGAAAAGATCAGTGGTTGCCAGGGGTTAGGGGGAAGGAAAGGATGAATAGGTAGAGCACAGAGAATTTTTAGGTGATAAAACTCTTCTGTACGATGCAGCATACACTTATCCAAATCCATAAAATGTACGATACCAAAGTGAACCCTAATGTAAACTGTACACTTTGTGTAATAATGACATCAATATAGGTTAACAACAACATAGGTTGTAACAAATACACCACTCTGGTGCAGGAAGTTAATTGCGGAGGAAGCTACGCATGTGTGGGGGGAGGGATGCGTATGTGAACTCTCTCTGTTCTTTCTGCTTAACTTTACTGCAAACCTAAAATTGCTCTAAAAAAGCCTATCAAAAATTCAAAAAAGCTAAAAAGTAATTTTTTTATACAAACAAAATCTTAGTGTGCCATGAGGAGATTTGCACAATAAGAAGTGTTAATGGATGTTCTTAGACTGAAGGAAAATAACACGGATGGGAACTTGAAAATATGCCAAGAAACAAAGAATTCCACAAATAGTAAATATGTAGGTAAATATAAAACATTTTTCTTACTTTTAAAATTTGTTTAAAAGATGATTATTCAAAATAATAAATAATGTTTTATGACATGTGGAATATGTGTCAGTTATGGCATAAAGGCTGGGAAGAGGAAATGGATGTGCACTGCTGTTCAGAGCCTTCCTTCCTGTGTGAGTCTGTACAATGTAATCTGAATATAGACTGTGACAGATTGACGATGCATGTTGTAAACCCTGGAATAACTACTAAAAACGGTAAAACAAACAGCCGGTTAGCCAAAAGTGTAGATAAATGGAATGGTAAAAATTGCTCAATTAATCCAGAGAATTGCAGGAAAAGAGGGAAAAATAAACAAAGAACAGATGGGACTAATAGAGAATAATTATCAAGATAGTAATTTAAACCCAGGCATACTGATAATTATATAATTATATTAATTTTTAGTGGTCAAAACACTCCAATTAAAAAGCAGAGATTGTCAGACTGAATAAAAAAACAAAACCCTACCAAAAACTGTCTATAAGAAATGTGCTTCCAATATAAAATCACAGGTTAAAAATAAAAGGATGGGAAAAATATAAGAAAGATGTAGTAACTATATTAATATCAGATTGAATAGACTAAAAGAAAAGGAATTTTGTCAGGGTAAGGAGGAATATTTTATAATGACAGAAGGGCCAATTCATCAAGAAGACATGGAAAATTTAATATGTGATCAGCTACATAATAAAACTTCAAACTGCATTGAAGCAAAACCTGATAGAGCTGGAAGGAGAAACAGACAAATCCACAGTTACAGCTGGAAATTTCACACTCGTCTCTTAGTAACTGACAGAATAGTAGACAAAGTCAATAAGGATATACTTACTACAAGACTTGAACAACATTCTCAATCAACTTGACCTAATTAAAAATTTTAAACACTCCACTCACAACGGCAGAATATACACTTTTTTCAAGTGCACTTGAAACGTTCACTAAGATGGACCATTAGGCCATAAAACAAGTCTTAATAAATTTAAAAACAATTAAAATCCTATAGAGTGTGTTCTCTGATCACAATGGAATTAAACTAAAAATCAATAACAAAATGATGTCTGGGGAATCTCTCAAAATATTTGGAAATTAAGAGCACACTTCTAAATTATCTATTGGTCAAAGAGTAAGTCAAAGGGGAAATAAGAATAAAATTTTAATTGAATGAAAATGAAAATACAGCATAACAAAATTTATGGACACAGTTAAAGAAATACTTAAAGAAATTTATACCCTTAAATGTTTCTTTTTTTAAAAAAAGGGAAGGCCTAACATCAATGATCTGAACTTCTCCTTAAAAAACTAAGAAAAGATGGTCAAATTAAACCCAAAGTAATATAATGAAGGAAATAACAAAAATCAGAGCAGAAATCAACAACTGCAAAAATTGAAAATAATAGAGAAAATCAATAAAACCAAAAGCTTTTTTTAGTCTATTGGTTGTTGCATAAGTAAATGTTATGCATTTAAAATTAAAATACTTAGGACGTGTATAATTGTCATGATTTCCCCTTTCAATGAACTTTATGTGGTAACTAAACAACTACATGACCTGCTGGAAAAGGACTTTTCTTAGAGTTAAATATTTGTATTGATACTATCTGTGTATGGCAAGTGATTGCTGTTCTCTATTTAGAGTAATGACTCAAATTTTCTTTTTAAAATAAACATATTTAGGTTACATAATTTTTAAAATTTTATTATTATTATTATTATTATATAAGGTGAATGCAAAAATTATGACAGTGGTTTTTCTAGTAAATGAAGTTGGGGGAACACTGAGCTAGACAGTCTCTGAGATTCCTGCCAAGTCAGAAATTCTACAATTTAATTTGACACCATGTCAGATATGGTCCTTTGAAGCACTGTGCGTGAACTGTAAAAGCAGAAGTGGAAAAAAAGCCAACCACATACGTCTGCATAACACATCTGTGCATTATTCATAAATAAATGAGCAGAGCTATAAATTTCTCTCAAAAGAAAATAGAAACTAAGTTTGTAGATATAATCATTATTCGTTCTGAATCCCCAGTTATTTAACATTAGATATGAGATTTGCTATAAACAGAGTATGAAATTGAGATAAAATAAAATATACCGACAGACTCATTTTTAACCTGGGTGTTCAGTGTCAATCACTGAGATTTAACTTCTGCTTTAGTAAGAAATATCCTGGAATGAATTTTTCTAATAACATAAGGTCCTAATTCAGTAAGGAACTAGTCCAGGAAATTATTTTTTAACTAAGCAAAGATACACTTTCGGAGCCCTCTCCTTTGTGCTCAGTTCTTAGCTCTTTTCCACTTTGGGGAATATGTATATTGTTTCCATTTGTCATCAATGGACTTCATTTGAATTTAAGTAAATTCAGTTAATGTTTCTTTGGCTGCATCTATTCTCCCCCTTCCTCCCTGCTCAATTTAGAAAGATCTCAACACTTTTGAAAGAAAAATCAAGCCTATTAAGAATCACTTTTAACCAAACGTTAGCAACAGATCAAGCTAGAAACAGCCAGACCCCAATACCACACTTTTCCAGATGCTGTGAGGAGGAATCTTAGGGACAAGAGTCTAAAGCCTTGTGTGAAATTAGCTAGGTAAGAAGCTCACATATCAAAGAGGAGATATTTAATCACATCCCCAAAATTATGCAATTGAAACTCTACACTCTATGCAAGAACTCATTTTGAAAATTAAAAAGTACAACCATTTTTGAAGAAAGGATAACAGCATTCATCCTAAGACTGAGGAAAATTAAGTAGAGTTTTCTGCAGCCAACAAGTATTTTGAACAAAAATGATCAATTGTCTTAAGCTGTATTTTTTGGAAACAGATCTTGAGGGGAGAGTTGCAGGCAGATAACCAGTCTAAGTACTACTCTCAAGAGAGAAGTGTACATCCATGTGTAAGGAGGCGGGAAAGGCAAGACTGAACAGAGGGAGACGGTTTCCCTAAATGTGTTTGCAACCAAGAGCACAGCGCATCCTCTAGGAAACCCTGCAGCTGGGACTGTCTGTTAGGTTCAGTGCAAACTGAGGCAAGGACTGGGCTTTTGGATCTGTACCAGCTGGCCACAGGGATGCTCACTGCAGGCTGGCAACTCCCGGCCTGAGGACAGTCCTCACTGTGCAATGGCAGCTGCCAGTATTCTCTACGGCCAGCGCACAAGGACCGAGGACAGCATTCCAGTGGCCACACACCAAGTTACCATATTTCTCATTGAAGAAATACACTCTTGCTTTCTGTTTGCAGTCATTATGGTCTTCTCTTCCATATGGTTCATTTTTGTCAAGCCTGCGGAGAAAAGTTTCCATGAATCTGTTCACATTTCTATACACTTGGGTTCCTGAGCAAAGAGAACTGGCATTTGGATTGAAGACTGAATACTAACCCTAAAGACAGAGACTTCCAGAGGGACATGCCTGGAGCTACTTGTTTACATTCCAGGGTGGTGACGTCTTCTCTCCTCTGAAAAGAAGATTTGAATTTGTTTATAATTTAGAGTAAAGTTCTCTCTCCCCCACCCATGTCTCTCTCTCTCTCTCTACTCTCTCTCCCTGGAGAAAAGGAGAGGCAAAAGCATCATAATTTTGAGGTTCCTCTACTGTGATGCAAACCCCCCTACAAGCACTGTGTGCAGGAGGGCACTGGGGCACAGGGAACTAATGCAAGCTGCGCTGTGAGTAAAGAAGTAGTGTGATCCCTGATGCAGACCATGTTCACGTGCGTGTGAGTGTGTGTGTGTAACTGAGCCCGACAAACAAATGGAAAGTCAAGCTTATTGAGAACCTGCTTTCCCTGAGTGTTAGCAGTAGAGTGTGATAGAAACAGCCAAACCTCCATACCATAGTCATTCAGAATGCTGTTGGCTTGCAGGTCGTGTAACATCTGTTTTTTCCTGTTTCAGACTTAATAGCAGAGCTATCTAATTGAGAGCGTGGGTCTGATTATGACGTTAAACACTTTTAACAATGACATATTTTTCTGAAAACTATTTGATGTGTCCACAGATCTACTCCAAATATATAAAAAGTATAAAAACTCTTAATTATGTGTGATGTTTATACAAGAGTGCAAACTAGAAAGTTTTAAGTGCTATCAAAAGGAAAGGAAAATGGATAAATTGCTTTGTTCATTCAAGAGAAAGACATGGCCCGAGTCAGGGAGATTAAGGATGACTTCAGGAAGGTGAGAGCATCTTGGCTGAGGGCGGGTAAGAAGTAAGCATCTTCCATTGAGAGATGGTTCAGAAGCAAAGATCAGGAAAGGATGTTATTAAACTTATGATTCTTAATGAATTATAGAATTTACTAATAACGGATAGTGTAGACAGTTGTATACAAAGCACTAAGTACATGAAATGATGTTATTTTCTAATTTATTTCTTCTTAAAACCCTCATGAGATTAGTATTCTTATTTTCCACAGGAAGTGTATTAACTTGCCCAGGGTGAGAAGGTGACATGTAGTGGCACCAGAAGCTGCAGCAGTGGCCTGCAGGAGCAGTGCTCAGAGCACCCCCGTCTCCAGCATTTGGTCAGAGGAAGCAACAGGGCAAAGACCAGGAACAGGACACTTCTGGCACATTTGAGGGATGACAGATAGTCTAGTTTACTAAGTAGTGATTAGAGTCGAGACAGATAAAGCTGGAGAGGCGGGGGAAGTCCGTGAAAGCAAGAGTTCAGATTTAGGAAGGTCCTGAAGGTTTTTGACAAGAAAGGACAAAGATGTGTCTTGGGAACATCAATTAACAGAAACCTGGCAGCCGTGTGAAGGAGGTTTTGAAAGAGGAGGAATAGTTGGGGCTCAACTCTCAGGAGGCCAATTCAATATAGTCCGGGCAAGAAGTCAAGTTTCAGCGCCCAAGACTCTCAAAACTCGAGATCTGATGTGTGGGACCAAATCTTGTTGCAACTTCAGATGACTCATTCCACCTCACTGGGTTTCTGCGTCCTAATCTACGGGAAATATGTGAGGTTCCTTCCAAATCTAAATTCTAGAAATTTAGAAGGACCTAAATTAAGATACTTTCATGAGCACAGAGACAGAGATACGTATGTGAGAGATATTTTAGAGGTGGAACTGAAAAACACATAGCAAATGATTAAATGTAAAGGTCAAGGAGAAATCAGACTTTTTCTGCAAGATTTTAAACCCAGACACTCAGAAAAGTCAATGGAAGAAAGAAAGACAGGAAGAGGATGGGATGGCAATTAGAATTTGTTTTATATAAATTGAATTTGAGGTGTCAATGAGACAGATTAGATATGTTCAGAAAACCAACTGGAAAAAAAAAAAGAGCCCCAGAAACAAGAAGAGGGACCCTGACTGGAGCTCAGATTTGGACCCTATTTTCACAGACAGGAGAATAGATGAGCCAGTTTAGGGACAGCCTGGAAAGGAGGGCAGTGAATCCATCTGAGCTGCCTGTAGCTACATTTAAAGGAAAAGCCGAGAACCAGGTTCCAGGCAAGGAGTGTCCACAAAGACAGAAATTCATAGGAGGCCAGGGAGGGAAGGCTTCAAGGAGAAAAGCTTGTCAGATCAAGGGTCGAAAGCTTTTGAGAGCTGCTTGATCTAAAAAGTGCTAATCCAGAAAAGTCAGAGGTTTCAGAGGGAGAAGATGGGGTAGAAAGATGACTGCAAGAGCAAAATGTGCTTAGAAGCATTTATAGACAAAATGGTTTGGTAAACCATTAGAACTGGGGTGGACCTTGTTCTTCTAGTGTGGTCCACATACAATTTGTATTGGAATTCCCTGGGGTGGTTGTTTAAAATGCAGGTTTCTGGCCCTCCCTGCAGAACCACTGAATCATAATCTCAGGGGAGGATGCTCTGGGTGTCTTTATTTTAAACAGCACTGCCCCCCAATAATTCTATGTATGCAGGCCAGGTTGCTTCAATGTGTTTTTTAAATGAATGGAGGGAGTCAGCAGAAAGAGATCAAATGAAGAGGTGGGAAAGCTGATAGTAATCCTGAAAAGGCGAAATGGGACATAGGACACCAGCAGAAGAATTAGCCTTAAAGGAAGATTCCACCTGTGTCCTAAAACACCCCTCACTGTGGCGGAGATTCATGCTCAGCAGAGTATCCAGTGAGGTTCCCCTGAAGACGTGTGTTTTGTGCCTGCACTCTTAGTAATATCTTACCACCTACAGTGACAGCCTTGATGCCAGAGATGTACCAGAGGCGGAAGTCTCAACAGAAGGCAGAGCCCCTGATGAGTTCCCCAACCCTCCCGGCAGCAGTGGGGACAGCACGGACAGCTGGTCCCAGCTCGCCAATGAGGAAGACAACCCAGATGACACGAGCAGCTTCCTGCAGCTCAGTGAGCGATCCATGAGGTACCTGCTCTTTAACTGACTTAGCAGGGAAACAGGTCTCAACCCAGATTCCAGAAATGCATTTTAAATTGTTCTCTGTAAAGGGTCGCTAACAGAGAGAGCAAAAAAGGAAAGCTCCCACTAGGATGAAGTGCCTGCCTGTCATGATCTGTGCTGAGAGCTATCTTAATATCCAGCCTTGGCTTCAATTACCTTGACCAAGGTTCGGAGTCAGCTATGGTCTCTTCTCTGCAAGCTCCAACTAGTGCATTCAGTGATGACAACTGTGAACTTTTAATAAGAGCTGCTATTACACCCGGTGTGTTTGATACTTTCTGGTTCATTTGATACTTTCTGATTCATTTGTATTTCAGATGCAAGACAGGCTGGGTTTACATGAGGCAAGTGTTTCCACACCGCGTTGTGTTGTTTGGCCTGACTGTTCCTCCTCTTCCCCTGCCCTGCCTCTGAATTGTTTCCCCAGAAAAGCTAGAGAATGGCTAAAGACAGATCAGATTTGGGAGGACCTGAGCCAATCAGGAGACATCCACTAAACACTATTCCTGTCTGAGGTGAAAATGAAAAGAATCTTCACATTTCTGCCCAAAATTTCATCTGATACTGGACCAACAAGTCCACAGACTTTCCAAAGCCAATTGGAAAATGGGCTTCAGATGCATCTGGGTGTGTGGCCCCTGAAAGTTTTATTTCTGGCAGTTTAGTCTGTTTAGACTTAGGAGAATTTCACAGTGTTAAACAATTTATCTAACATTTCAAAAACTGATGGGAAATGTTTTGATATAGAGACAAAAAGCAAAGAAAATTTGAATCTTTGGACTTCGCATAAGCTTATACAGTTAATTAACTCCAGCGCAACATTTGCATTATCAGATTTCAATCAGTGAATACATTCAGTACCCCACGTGAAACCCAAGACAGGAATTTGAAATGAGGGGGTTTAGTTGCTTATTCATGGAACTCCTCAAGGAAGGTTGTCCCATTACACAATACTCCAGCACTCACCATTTGAAAACCTTACTTGCAAAAGACGTCACTGGAAAATAGATATGGTACAAGGAAACTCAGTGAGCTTGGTGAAGTTGAATGCATTCCATTTTGCAAGCACGGACAGAGCCTAAATATGGGCTCAACTCTACTGTGTTTTAGTAAATAAATTCCAAGCTAGTAACTAGACCATATGTGGATTGTGCAACCTACAAAAATGATGCAAGATGTGATCCCTTCTCCGCAACACCTGAAGTACAAGGTGTTACTCCTCCTCAGAGATTTTAAGATAAAGGAGCTATAAAACTTGGCATTGACCAACTTTGTACTTGTAAATTCTGTGGCCCCTTAGGAAAAAGAAGTAAGCCAATTGCATATCCAATGGAATGTCCCTCAGAAAAATCCCCTAAATGGGAAAGGGATAACAGAACCTGCATGAACTGGTTTCTATAAAAAGCCAGGAAGCAGGCAGATAAGCATGACCATATCTCCCCACAGTCAGCATTCTCAGAAGTTTCTTAGTCTCTGCAGGTACATCCAAGGAGTCTCTTGCTGACAGATAAACATCCTCTCTGTTAGTAGAATGGCGGAGGAAGGGTTGTGATCCACTAGGTGTGACCTGCCCCAGGTATGATTCCACTGCAGAAATGCCAAATGATGATGATGATGATAATGATTGGCATGAGCCATAAATGTCTTTTGCTGTGTTTTCCCCTGATTTGGTCAGAAATAAATATCAGTTTAGGAGCCCTTGACACAAAACAGCATTCTTCTGGGGACCAAAGAAAGGACCTCTGAGAACGGCGGAGCATCAGTGCCGCAGTGCGGCCAGGTGGTGCAGACCCGCATTAATGTGTAAACTTTTGCTTTGTCAGCAATGGCAACAGCAGTGCCACTAGCAGTCTTGGCATTATGGACCTGGACACTTATCAGGAAAGCATGCCATCTTCTCCCATGATTAAGTAAGTAGCCACCGAGATGCAGTGCTTGTGAGACCACGACTCCAGTTCCATCTGGCAATCCATTTTGATCATTCAGACTGTGCCCAGCCACTGGTTTCATCGTGTCTGTGCTGCCGTGGTTCCCAGGCATGTGTGGTTTCATGTCACTGAAGTAAGAACTCAGGTCTGCAGCAGCCCCACCCTGCCTCCACCTGCTTTCTTGATTGCAAATCTGCCCCCTATGGTATAATCATTTTAGATAAAGCTTATCCATATAACCAGACACATATATCATTTTACCTAGCTGGACACACAGGAGCAAAAATCCCTGTGAATTGTATCATGCCAACCAGCAAAGACTATTGTTCAATAGAGTAGAGTGTGAACGGCTTGCCCTTTACTTGTAAACACCTGGGATTATTGCCACTAAAATGTCAAATGCCAAATGGTGCCATGATGAGGATGTGTCATTTTTACATTCGCTCCCCACAGTGTGAGGACCTTCTAAAAAGACCAAGGGAAAAAGTACAATTTTATGGCATAAAATGTGATGCATAAAGGGAGGGCAACTCGAGGTCAGGACAACATCTAGAATTTGTCATTGCTCTGGAAAATTAAATACACTGAAATCTATTTTTGACCATTATGACTTAGCTTATTATTTGGAGATTTCAGAAATTTCAGAAAAATGAAGTATAGGGCTTAAGTTGCTCCCTGACCTGTTTTTTCAATTACTCTCTACAGCTAAAGCATTTTTATTTCACTATTTAATCAGGTGTCCTGCCTGCGGGAATATTTATCATTGATTAAAGGTTGCCATGCATCCTTTACTCCACACAACCGTCCATCATTGACAAGCAAAGACAAACATACACATTATCTTGGGTTTTTTGTTTTGTTTTGTTTTTTTAAAGGGAACAAAACAAACAAAAACTGCTTTGGGGTAAATTAACTTTTCTCCTTCGGGAAACATTTGTTTAGCTATTTTGTCCATTTTTTCCCCCAATATGAGCCTAGGACTGCACAGACTACGTGTATTCAGGAAAAACTAAGACGACTTCCACCCATGTCGGCAGCTAGCAGCTCCATGAAGCAGAAACTGTATCGACCCCGTTTCATTTCACTGATGTCACTCAGATAGAGGTCTGGCAGAAAAGTCAGACCCTTGGGAAATTGCCGTTTTTCTACAAATAATTGGGTGTGCATGAAAGAACAATTATAATCTCTCTCGACATGAGAAATACAATGGAATGTATTAGCTAGATCTTAGTCATAACAGAGAGTATAAGGGAGAATCCTCTCCCATAAAAAGGTGCATTTTCATTTCTAGACAGGACGAAAATGCAGGACAGCCACGGGCTCCCCGAGGTGGCCACTCCCTTTCAGCTGTTGGGCCATATACTCTCATTTTAGAAGCATTTACTGAGTCCTCTCTCTATTTATAAGGCTCCCTAATAAGTAGTCATTATATGAAAACGCCTCAGATATTGAATGTGACTATATTTAACGAAATTCTCACTTCAGTTGTGTCTCTGGTTCTAAACCACCCCCAGCCTACTGCATCTTCCCAATAAAAAGAAAGAAAAAGAACATTTTCAACTGAGATTTTTTGTTGTACAACTTAAGTCCTAAAGTTTGAGATTCTCTTTTCCCTTATTTCAAGTCAAAGAACCATATATATGTAGAAAAATATTTTCCTCAACTAAAATGCAAATTTATGTTGCTATCATAGTATAGAAAAAAAATCACTGTATCAAGAAAGAAATATTTGGTCCTTTAAATGACACGTAAAATACAGGAGAAGGCTAGGCCCTCAAATCATACCTAGTTTCTTACAAAGTCCTTCCTTGACTGTTCAAACACGTGGAGGTTTATGGAAGGGAGGTTGAGAAAAAGAGAGGGCATTTCTTAGCGTCTCCCACACCCATTATCCCAACTAAAACCATGCAGTTTATATGTCCTTTTTTTAGGGGCAGGGTTATTTATTACAGACCTAGTAGTCCTATATAATAGCCATGTTGTTATTTCCCTAGTAACACTTTATTCTACAAAAAAATGATAAATATATGAAACTCCAGAAGCTTTTAGACCAATAAGACCCATCGCTTCATCTTCCATTTACAGCTTATTCTTCCTAAACATTACCAACCATATACTGTTGTTTTCTCCCAAAGTGAATTAGTAGAAGAAAAGGAGATTCTTAAAGGACAGTCAGAAAACATAGAGGGTAAGCCACGTTCCCGTAATTTTGAGACACAATTTGCCTGTGGTATTCCCCCCCGGAAAGCATAGTAATGCTGCGGTTGTGTCTGTGCTCAGGAAGTGCCCCTGGAATGCCCGTGGGAGCCGCCAGCCGCCAGGGGAGCCTGCTGGTGATCAACTTTGACCTGGAGCCAGAGTGTCCTGACGCTGAGCTTCGAGCCACTCTGCAGTGGATCGCTGCCTCCGAGCTCGGGATCCCCACCATCTATTTTAAGAAATCTCAGGAAAACAGAATCGAAAAGGTACCACATTCCCTGTTTGGATATCATAAGGTTCTGTGTTTTTGTCGCTGCTTGAAACTCAGTAAATGCCCAGTTAACTATTTATTCTTGAACTTTTCACCTTAAAATTGTGACTAGAACTTTGAAACCTCCCACCTGCATAAATATAACCATAATAATTATTTCTTTGGCCGCAAGTTTGTCTCAGCTACTTCGTATTGATGAGAAAGTGAACTGAGGAGATGGGATCTTTTTCAGAGTCTGCTATATTTGTGTGTATTTCCTTGCTCTGGAAACCTCTTTATAACACTCATTTAAATAAAAGGTCAAGGAGGAAAGGCTTGATAAATAGAAACCGAAGTGAGGTCACACTGATAATTAAAACACACTGTGGCATGGCATCAAAGAGAGGCATTTTAAATTCCCTACAGAACAGATTTGCATTGGATGGACTTTCTCATTATTATTCTCCACCTACCAGAAATATGAAGCTAAGGAATAGATCCTTGGCCAGCATCTAATTTAATAGCAACTCTCATTCTAATTCCCTTTCTCTAGGATCTACCTTCTACTGCTGTTGAATTTCAGTTATTCAGATTAAAGAAAAAATCAATTTGCCAATGTCTTCATGCTAAATTTTCCATAGTTTACAAGTATGCTTTTTTAAAAAGTCAAATTAATAATAACTTTGTTATATTAGTTTTCTAGTGCTGTGTTACAAACTGCCACAAATCTACTAGCTTAAAACAACAATACTCAACTCTGTTGCCAGAAGTTTGAGTGAATTCTGTGCTCTCTGCTCACGGATTTAAAGGCAGAAATCAAGATGTTAGTTCAGCTGGGAACTTATCTTGAAGCTGTGGAGAGAAATAAGTTTCTGTACCTGTTCCATTTGTTTTCTTAATTCATTTCCTTGTGGTTGTAGGACTGAAGTCCTGGTTCCCTTGCTATCAGCTAAGGTTCACTCTCAGCTTCTAGAAGCTGCCCACATTTCTTATCATGTGGCCCCTCCATGTTCTCATGCTGTCCATCTTTCTCACTTCTTTGCCACTAGCCAGAGAAAACATTCTGCTTTTAATGGATTCATGCAATTGGATTAGGTTTGCCACATAGTCTATCTTTTGATTAACTAAAAATTAACTAAAGATTCCTTTTTGCCATTTAAGGTAACATAATCAGGGCATAATTATCTCATTCTATTCATAGTACTGGGGATTAGGACCAAAAATCTTGGGAACTGATTTAGGATACTGCCTATCGCTGCCACTGTGCATTCTTTTAATGTCTTACTGTCACAAAGTACTTCCCCATATTTATTACACTTGATCACGACAACCCTATGAGTAGGACAGAATGGATATCATTGTCCCTTTTTTGACTGATGAGCAAGTCAGGACTCGGAGAGACTGATCCACAAGAGAGTCCTCAGACAATGGCAGCTGAGTCTAGTCCTGGCACCCAACTTTCTCCACAAATACCTCTCAGTAGTGTGTCTCTCCCAAGTTAAACTGCCTTGGAGTTACAATCTAGATTTTTTGAATGTGTAGTTACATTTTAATTCTCACTGCCAAAATCTAGCAGCCTGAAATGAAATGTCCTTTACCCTCTTGCGCAGGCACATGGTAATTAGAACAGCTTCTCTATGTCTGCCTCACCAGCCAATGGGATTGTCTCCTAGAGAAATCAAGAAGGAGTCCTAATTTGTCTTCCACACCCTCTTCCACGTCAACCTCTTTCTCCAACCAGTAATTCATATTTCCCTTCATGGCTAGACTGCCTACAATTCCACACCATCTGAATCTAGATACCATCCTATACTTGTCATACTTTTAATTGCAAGGTGATGAGACGTTCACTACTTGATAAATTCTCCTTCCATCTTACCATCCAGCCTGCCCAGTGGGAAGGGTGCCATCAAAGAGCATTTCACGTTGACCCCTCCCTCCTGCCGTACACAGTCCCCAAGATCCCCATCATGGGGAAGAGAAATAGAACGTTCTCAGCCAGAGTACATGCTCAGGTTCCTGGAAAAATGAAAGGCAGGTTGGTTCCCAGGTATTTCACCAGCCTCTCCCTGAATAAAAGCATCACATGGTATATTTTCAGATGGTCTCTTAACAGAGAATATTTTTTATACAATTTACCATTTTGAAGAAACAACGCAACACTCTCTGTGAATATGTCTCATAAATTCCCATTGGATGAAAGGACAAGGGATGTGTCACTAACACCTCAATTGTTTAAATGATGCTTTGACTTGATATGTATTTATCCCCACTGATTTTCAGTTCTCAGTGAGGATGCTTGTCTTTGCTCATAGCTATTTTTCTAAGAAAACAAATGTTCCACTAGTGTTACCAAGATAACATTAAGTGATGTTTCACTCCTTCTATTTAGCATCAGCTCAAGGAGCTTATTTCTAAGTAACATCATTTTAGGGACTGGATCTTCCAACTTTCTTTCAGAGTCAATTAAAGTTCTTTCCACAGAGTGACTTCTCCACCAATGGGCACTGCCTGTACCCAGTTTTGTGGCAGAACTGGCTAAATAAAGCATACCCTTATGCAAAATTTTGACATCCTTTTTTTTTATCAATAGTGCATTTGGAGATTCTTTCTGATTGCTTTTTAATTAGCCAGGAAGTTAAGGGGCCATTTTCCAGTGATGTGGAAGAGACACTGGCTTCCCTCTGGGGACGCTGTGTCGCTTGAAAGCAGCAGCGTCTCATTAGCTCCTCATCAGCTCGGAGAAGGTTAAAGAAATGTCTCTGTTAAGTTCAGCAATGACATTTCCCTGCTGTCACTAGAGTCTGAAACACCATTCACAGATGTTACCCTGAGTTCCTATTTGTGTAAAGGGTGAATTTTTTTGGATAAATTAATTTAGCCATCACATCTCCCTGGATGGTATTCTCAACTTAATAACCCTCCTGCCTTGTGAAAAAAGCAGGTGTGAGCTAAAGGGAAGAGGATGTCATGAACCAAATACTAAAGCAACTCATCTTTCCCACCACTGCCTGTGAACTTGGCCTTGGAGCGGAAGGCACTTCATGTCAGCTTTATAACTATGCCCAGCCTTATTTCAATTCAAAAGGCAAATTTCAAGCCTTCTGGTTCCCCAGTGTACTGTTACTCCTCTCTGATAAATGACACCTTCATTTCCAAGCTTTCTCCTTCAATGTTCTGTCTAATCATTAAAATGCTAAGTCCACTTCAGTGTCGTACATTCAGAACATTCATCAAAAGTTTATCAAACATGGACAACATGCCAAGTACTGTGCTATGGGGAGACAGGGGACAAAAGAGATGAAATGTTCTACCCTTTTGGAGTTCACATTCAGGTTCAGGAGGAACCCAGGTAGAGAGAACTTAAACCAAGGGTTTGTAAAGACTGAATGTGAAATGTGCTGGGAGCTTATTCTGGACAAGGGAAATGAGAAACACACTGAAATAGTACATCTCACCCTGTGACCATGAGCCAAATACACAGAATCACCTGGGACACTTATTTACAATTCATATTCCTAGGCCCCTTCTTAGAACCCACTTTCTAAGAATGGGGCCCAGAAACATGCATTTTTAATAAATTTCCTCAAATGCAGTGATTCTGATGAACACTAAAATTGGAGACTCCCTTCCATAAGAAATATCTTACAGGAGAAGCAGAATTTGAGGTGGCTTTTAAATATGTTCAATTCCAAAGGAAATATTGCTAAGAATCCTAACACCTGAAAATTTAAAACAGTTTGTAAATTTAATTCACAATGACCTTGACATCAATTAAATTTAATCTAATTTAAGTCAGAAAAAACAATGAGGGCAATTTGGAGATATATATATATATATCAGTTGACTAATTGTTCTGCTTTTTTAATCCAAAGCATTATTTCTCTCCAGCTCTTTTACTTCTGTTTAAATTCAGTGAGCTCCTGTGAGCTGGAATGGGCTGGTCTCACAGCAAATCCAGTACCCTTCTCATCTTTAAGCCTGTTTTGAGAATTATTTCCTTTTCTTGACGGCAGCACATAGAACAGAATGTGCAAAGAGAAACAGATGTATACTTACCTTCCTAAGAAAGTGGGATTCAGAAGATGAGTCACCTCACTTTTAATTTCTTCTTCCTTTCCACGTGCAAAGTCGTGGAAAGGGAAAATGTTGATGGCATTTGCTGTTAACCTAACTTTCCCAGAAGAACTACACTTGAAGTCTCAGATTTGAAAAAAAACATGACAAATGAAGGAAAAATAAGGAAGATTTGGATACTGTAACAGCTCAGGCTGCTATAACAAAAGATCGTAAACAACAGACATTTGTTTCTCACAGTTCTGGGGGCTGGGAAGTCTGAGATCAAGGTGCCAGCAGATGCATTTCCTGGTGAAGGACCTCTTCCTCTCCGTGTCCTTGCATGGCAGAGAGAAAGCTCTAGTGTCTCTTCCTTTTCTTATGAGGATGTGAAGCCCCATCCCCAGGACCTTATCTAAATCTAATTATTTCCCAAAGGCCCCACCTCCTAATACCATCATATTTGTCTTTTAGGGCTTCAGGATATGAATTGTGGGGCGACACAAATATTCAGTCTATAACAGATACTGTCTCTTCATTTGTGACTGTAAGAAACATGTCTGTCTTGAACTGAAATCTTTTGTCATGGTTCTCAAATACAGTGTGACTAGAATAACTTGGGGAGATTTTATAGGCCCCAGTGCTCTGGGCAGTTAAATCAGAATCTCATCTTGGGATAAAACCCAGGCACTGGGGTTTTCTCAAGGTCCCCGGGGGTTCTAGGGTGCAGCCAAGGCTGGGAATCATGACTCTCTAGGCCATCACCGCAGGAGCAATATAAAGTCCAGCTCACTTGTGCTTAATGAAATGGAATTCTGCCTTGAAGCCAAGGAAGGTAGCTGCTTTCAGAAATCGAAGTTGAATTTTTCCAAAAACCCACACAACTTGCAACAATATCCATGGATTCCACCACATAATTTTGTAAACAATTAATCTGCTTTAGTAAATGCACCTGAGAATATAAAATGCATCTACCATGTCTTACTTTTCTTCAAACAAGTCTAGCAATGATAATACCATCACAGGATGTCAATTCTTCTAGTTTCCTAAGACAAAACATTTGCTCAAGGAAATGCCAACCATGACACATGGGAAGGGAGCCTAATTATTACTGATTGTGAAATGGCAGGAAATAAATTTTTTTTATTTTGATTTTTCAGTGCATTGGGAAGAAAAACTCAGATACCTGACATACCAAAGCTGATTATGAAATTACCAAGTCAGTGACATGGACAGACAAAATGGAAGATCTAGGACCAACTGCTAAATAGGTTTTATAATGATGTGGTAATGAGCTAGAAATGTCCTTTTCTGCTTTCTTCACAAATGTAGTTTCATTCTTATCTAGATTTTTTTTAATGAAGGAAGAAAAGAAAGTTGTAAGACGTTCCTGCTCATCAGCCCCCCAGATGTTTCAAGGTCTCAGAGTCTGAGATGAAGCCATCACAGCCTAAGAGCATGCTATATTTAGTGGGGCCAGATTATTTTTAAAAGTTGCTTTATTGGGATATCGTCCTGGATTTAGAAATCACGAGACAGATTCTAGCGTGTGACAATTCCACAAACTACTAACAGAGGGGAATAGGTGGTAGGGCATTTTGACAACTTTGGGCCAGTCAGCAACATCCTATGGTCATCACCACACTGGAAGATCCTCCTTCAGGAGGCCCCAAATAGATGGAAAGTAGCTACTGTTGGGCTTGCAGAAAGATCTAAAACAGGCAGCCTTCTGGGAAAGGTTTAGCAAATACTGGCATCTGCTCTAGAATGATTGTCTCTAAGAACAAAGGCTCAGAGATAAAAGCTGGGAATAATATGGCGGCCCAGTGAGCCGGTGTGTACAGAAAGAAAAAAATAAAAGTTCCATGTCTAAGTTTATATTTCTGTGTAGTTTATATTGACTGCATCTAAGACATGTTAAGGAAGAGGAAGTACCTTCAAAGGATAAGTCTGGCCTAAGACCACTGATGACCTGGAGGGAAAAGTTGGAGAGAAGGCAATGCTTATGAGCCTCTCTCAGTGAGACCCCACAAGCTTCGTGTTCAAGCCTTCTCCACTGGGAACACCTACTTTCCAGGCTTTCAGTAAGAGCTGGAAAATCCTGATTAACCAAATCATGTGAAGACATCCTAGCCTTTCTCCCTTTTTCTCTGAGGCCTCTTGTTTTTACCCCTTTGTCCAATGGAAAACATGCCTGGGGTCTTTCTTACACACCAAGATACACATAACAGCTCACAAAATTATTTTTATGCATCTCCATAAATTGCCAATAACCCCTTGGAATGTTCTGAGGGTATTTGCATTTTGAGCAAAGCCTTAACTTAAAAGATTAAGCTCTCTAAAATTTTAGGAATCTGACAGACAGAAGGCTAGAAAAGAGTTGTGAGGGGAAATCAGACAACTAGTAGTCTCTGAAGTTCTGTCACTGGGACTGATAGAGCTGACTGGAGCTAACCTTCCATGGCTGTTGTAGTGACCAGGGAAGAGAGGTCGGGAGCACCCCACCCTCACGATATACAGGCCTCCTCTCAGTCCCAGTATGACGAGACAGATGCCCCACGACCAGTTTTTACTCTGCTCTTTGCCTGCTACCATTTCCCCAGTCTAGGCTCTGCTCAGCCTTTGCCTAGATCCACGGCCTCCAACTATTTTTCAGAGCATCCCATCAATAGAACATTTTTGAAGAAGCAGCCTCAAGATGTGCATGTCAATTTTTTAAATTATATATGTGCAAATACATTATATAAAACTCAAGAATGAATAGACAAGGCTCATCTTCAGGGATTCTGGATATGTCTCCATATTTCAAATAGTCTTCTTGACCAGTTTGAATGCATTTGCCTCATGTTTAGTTGTTCATTTCTTCTGTTATTTAACACATATTTACTGAGCCCATTAGGTGCAGGCACGAGATGCTAAGAGGTGGCTGAGATGATGTCCTTCCCTGAGACATGACTATCCATAGTGTAGTTGCCATCAGCTTCCCATTGGTCTCCCTTTTTACATCATCTTGAAGCTTTTTGAGATAATGTTTATATTTGCATGTATTAAAAGTGAAGCATTTCATTTTCCAGCCTGGAAAATTGCTTTATTCTAACTAAACCCACGCAAGTCAAGTAAGCACAATAACATGCTGATTTCTATAACTGTGCAGTCATTGGTGCCATTACAGCTGGGAGAAGAAACATAATTTAATAGTAGTTCTCTGTAAGACAACGTCTCAGTAATTGGAATAATTAACACAGTCAAACTGAAGAGAGGGGAAAAGACCAAAAAAAAAAAAAAATAGCATTCCAATTTCTGACTGATCTTGAAAGTCTGAGCAAATGCAAAAAGAGCAGAGCAAAGAAATTCTGAGAGGAAACATTGAAGAAACAGTAACCGAACTTCACCCCTCATCTTTTTTAGCAAAGAAGTTTTTCTTCCTCATAAAACTGTACCAGATTTCCAACCTCCTTTCTCCCAGTATTCCAAATAAATATCAATGTCTTATTTTCCTTCCACAAAAATACACAGAGTGCTGTAGCACAAAGAGCCTCGGGCTGGGGTGCAAAAAGACCATGCATCCTACTGCCGGCTTCTCATCTCACAAGTTCGCAATATTTCACCTTTAAATGCCTGCTTTATAGGGTTGTTGACACAATTCAATGAGACACATGTGTGAAAGTACTTCCTACAGGTTTTGGTTCTTAGTAACTGTTATTTTTCTTTAAAAGTATCTGACGAAGGAGTTTTAGAAGCCTTCACGCTGGGCTTTATCCCATAGTTTCATGAAAGGAATAATCTATAATGATTTCCCCATCTTCCAAATGTTTCAGCTGACAATTTACCTACAGTCAAAAACTTTCTAAGTTGTGGCCAGTTGAAGTTGATACCGTTAACCAGGTGACAAATCTGGGATGTTTCCTCAATCTTTCCTTTTCCTGTTCCAATGGAAAGCCAATGTCTCTTGAAACTCGATGATGAAGGAGGAAATTTTTCAAGGTGGAATGGGGAACTAGTAAGTAACCCTACCCAAAAGTTCAGCATTTGATTTATTTGTCCTAAATGTATACATCCAATGAGAGATTATTTATGACACAGATAGAAAGAAGTGGGAGCCACACTACACAGTCCTGTTAGAGAGAGTCTAACCCAGAGAAAAGCAGCTCTGAGGAAACTCTTGAAATATCTAAGAGATGAACTCTTCAAAGAAGAAGAATTCCATGTAGTCTCCCCAAATCAATGGGTGGCAACTGCTGTGAGGAAAATTTCAGTTCGGTTAAAAGAACTCTCTAATAATCCGAACTGCCTTAAAAGAAAGTAGACTGTCCTAGAATGTCATCCTCTGTCACTAGAGATATTCAGAAATAACCTGGAGAGTCACTGGCTTTGGAGGAATGATTGGACGAGATGACTTTGAGGGTTGTCTGTGATGCGTGAGTCCTAACTCTGTGCTTTACTTCAGTTTCTAGACGTCGTGCGGCTGGTTCATCAGAAGTCCTGGAAAGTGGGGGATATCTTCCATGCAGTTGTTCAGTACTGCAAGATGCACGAGGAGCGGAAGGCTGGGGTCCCAAGTCTCTTTGACTGGCTCCTGGAACTGGGATAGGGCAGCGGTGCCTTGTAGAGTGTTCCTTTCCTTCATTCCAGCTTAGATTGCCGTGGTTTGCAACTTCCTCAAAAACATCACATTACATTAACACAGCTGTTAAAAAACCTGCTATTCAAGTCTACTGCACATGGAATGAATCTGAGGAAAAGCAAAATATAGGTCTGCACAAATCAACACAACCTGTATGTGAGTTCAAAAGAGCTTGTATTAGAATGGCCGGGAAAACAGAAAATTTAATGGGCCCAAATGAAAAACTTGTAACTAGGCCCAAACTCCAGGAAAGTTGCACTTGCATATTGTTAATAATATAAATAGTATGTAATTTCTCCAATTATGTGAATCAACTGGAAACAAAGTCACTGGTCAAAATAATTTTGTAAACTAAGTTGTAATCTTTATTTTACTTTTTTGAGTGGGTTGAGGGTCTTTTGGCTCTGGTAAACACTTAAGATATGGGTGAGAAATTTCCAAATTTTTGATATAAAAGCTTTCCAGTTTCAGACCATTATCAATGGATATTAACAGAAATGCAAGAGTGTATCCATGTCCTCTACTGAAGCGATTTCATTTATTCATGACAGTCCACTGATAAATATTTCACATCTCCCAACAGTATCTGTATTCCTAGCTAATCAGAAAACTACTGCTGTTCAGCTGAGAGAGAGAAAGATCAAAGACTGTCTTGTTTCCATCCCGATATTACATGAGTAACATGATTACAAAACTCTCATCCTAAGGGAATGCTTTCTTACAAAAAAAGTCTTGTGATAAAATCTGCTTGTATATTAAATTATACCAAATATAAACTTTTGTTTATTTTTACTATAAATTATGAAGAGACTATCTTAAATAATATATTGAGTTAGCCTTCAAGGTTCATAAAGTATGAAGAGATTATTGTCTTAAGTCATGTATTGGCGCTTGAACTCAGTGGTTTCATTATAAACGTGTTGGTACCCGTATGGCAGACCTGCTAGTCAGATGACATTTATAATGATGGATACAGGATTTGACATAGCCAGTTAGGAACACAGACTTCCTGAGTTAAGGATACTTGCAGTTTATTTGGGAAAAAGAAAATCTTTTCACATTTAAATATTTTAATCACAGAGATTTACTCCTGAAAAACAAAGGTATCTAAGTTTTCCCTAATAAGTCTTCTTTCTCGCCAACTAAGTCAGCTAGACTGGCTTTTATTTTCTTGATCAAAGAAAGTGTTCATTAAAAATTTCCTGAGATACTATGCTTTTACACTATTTTTTAAATTGTGAAGTAATTTTAACTGTGAACAAGGCCCCATGCCGTCAATTCTGGTCTTGTGTGTCATCAACATCTTGAAAAATGTCAGGAAAGCTTCATTGTAAGCCATATTTCCTCCCTACCACCCATGTCAGGAATCCTTTCCAGTATTCATTGAGTATTTATTATTAAAAGAAATAGTCCAAATTTAGGTTATGTGTCTAATATGACACGTAAAACAAATGTCAACTTTTAACATTTATCCATCATCTCAAACCGGAAGTCCTTTGTGGTACTAAATGGGAGAAGATATATTTATTTTTTAAACAACTCCAGAATATTGTGTGTAGACTTCTGTTGTGCTTGAATGAATGTTTACTTATCCTACAAAGCACAAATACTTAATTGTAACCATGTGATGAAATTATACATGTTGAACCTAAAGTTGCAAACTAATCAATAAATTTTTGTTGCCAAATCATGGATGATTTGTTTCTCCAAAAGCTTCACACCTCTTAGGAAAAGTAGTCACAGTGTGATTGGATGGAGGTAGATGTTCGTCGGACTGTGTATCTTTCCACCTTCCACTAAGATTCCAGTACAATCCCTCTTGACATTTTCTGAACTGTCTCCAGCTCCTGCTGCCCCACCCCAACACATTGCATTCACTTGCCCTTTGTGAGCACACGGGTTGATGACACATGGGCACACTGTTGCCCGAGGCATGGAGCCCTGTCTTTGAGAATGTCAATAGCAAGACTGTTACCATCAGAACTCCTCTGATTACTGAATAAATAACATTGAAAAATAAATGAACTTAATCCTGGGAGAAATGAATTTTCCAGATTCAGCATGGAGGTTTTGGCAAGCCTTTGAGTTGGAAGAAAGTGACCTCCACTAGCATCTTACTGAAGTCCACATCTGGTCCTCTTCTAATGAATCTGGAAATAGAGGGCAGCCATGTCATGAATCTCCACAGTGTTAATTCACCAGCATTTTACGAATGACTGCACCCTCTGGGCTCCTTGCTCAGGTCTATATGAGTTATTTGCGTGCAGAAAGAAACCATGGCCTCAATTTTGCAGGTAAGAAAATTGCGATTCAGAGGTGTGAGGGGACCTAATCAAGGTATCCAAGAATAATAAGAAAAATAACAAGAGCAACTAAGACTTACTGAGCATTCGCTTCGTGCACCAGGGAACATTAAGTGCTCTCCATGTATTAACTCATTCAACCTCCCCAACAGCCCTATGAGGTAGGAGGTGTTATTATCATCTCATTATTGGAGAATCTAGCCCAGGGCAAGAAGAAGTAGCTTGCTTAAGATCACAGAACTAGAATCAGGCGGAGCAGAATTCATCCCAGATTAACACCAGAGACTGCACTCTTAACTTGTGCTGCGAGGTTGTAAACTGGCATAAACTGGAGGCATGAGAAGTGAGAGGGGTCAAAGGATAGACAAGCAGAGTCACAGACCACAAATCATCTTCCACCGGTTCAATCGTATATTTTCTCAGTTACCATTACTCCCCCAAAATACGGAGAGAGAACAATGAACAAAACTTTGTGTTACTTGACACTGATAGCAATTAAGGCTGGAAAAGTGGAGTTGATGACTATTTGGAAGACTGGGTTAACTAGTTAGTGTCCCCATGCAAAGAGACTGTACTTCTAGACCATTCACATAGGCCTCCTCAAGGCAAATACTTCATTTACCTGCAAAATGTAAAGGTGTCCTCAACCTGGATTAACACACCAGGTTGTAGGATGTTTTCCAAAAGTGTAAAATTGCAATAAAAATTTTTTTCTTAAATCACCAAAAAGGAAAAAAATGCATGTTTGACTTCTTTCATAATGCTTTCAGAAGCATTTTTAAAATGTTATGTTTAATTTTTTAAATGTTATATTATAATGAAACATTCCCAACCAGTAACGCTGCACCGTTCAACTGTTCCAAATCAAAGTTAGTGAGCTAAAGAGCAGAATTGTTCAACGAAGCACAGAGGAAGTGTGCGCCAGCCAAATTTTCAGCATAGGAAGAATGAACATCACAGACACACACACCAGGAGACGTATTTTAAATTCTGTTTTTAGAGCTTGACTCCGGAAGGCAGCAAGAGAAAAGAAAAAATAAATAAAATAAAAGGAGGGTATTTTCAGAGTAACAAATGCTGAGGCTGACTCATGATGGGCCTGGGAGTTAAAGACATCTCTCTTGAGGCAGGCTAATGGAGAGAAGGACAGGGGTGATTAAGTGACCGCGGCACACAGGCCTGTTGGTCATCAGTTACATGCTGGAAGTGACACCTGTCCCTTCCCTATCTGGGCATGAGTGACTCCCACTGACTGTGAGGAATGGAGGGGATCTTTGGCATGGAGCAACCCAAAGGAAATTGGTCAACACTGCCCAGGGCAACCTGGGTCATTGCCAAATGGAAGCAGATGATGGTCTCATATGGTGGCCCTACGTAGTGGAGAGATTTGGTGACCTAGTCAGCAGTACCCCTTCTCACGCTCTCTACTTGATTTTACGTAGGAAATCACCTTTCTCTACATAACCCGTGTGGGGTAGGAGAAGCCGATTCCATCCCAGAGCACGGATGAATGCAGGTTGGACTAAGCCCATTGGAGCCAGGCTTCCTTTGTGAGAATCCTTATCAGTTTAGGGGTAGATTTGGGACCTAAAATTGCCCAAACTGAAGGGAAGGGATTATATAGAGGTTCTCTCCCTCTCTTTCTTTCTCTTTATCTCTCTCCAACTCCTGACAAAAACTGAACAGGAAAACATTTCCCTGGCTGCTTCCGGCAGCCAACTTGCCAATGTAAATGGTTTATTAAACAATCTGAATTACATGAGGCAAACAGAAACATGACGCATTTTTAAATTTTTTCAACTATTAGGCCAGCTGTGTTTTGTTAGGTACTTTCTGCCGCCCTGTTATGAATCTAGGGCAGATCCCATAGCTTCCGGTCTCTTTAATTACTCAAATCTCCAGCCAGTCTAATCCAATTTACAGCCTGGCTCTTGTGTGAGGTTTAAAGCTCATATTCCCTTCTGCTAAGCACCAGCCAGGCTTCAGCCTGAGGAGCTTGAACTGGGAAAAGGGACAGTGTCTGCTATTTTTTGTTCTTCCTCCCCTACTTTTTCTGGTTCTATCTTTATCAGTGTTGGGCACTGGAAGAGGGAAAGGAAGCAGGGAAAAGATTCCTTTCTTTATCTGAAAGTGACACTGTAATTCTCTGTTGACCACGATTGCTTCTCTAGTTAATACCACCCCATTAGAAAAGCCCTTCTTGGGGAAGGAAATCAAACATCTGCTTTCCCCATAGGATACAGATGTGAATGTTTTGGAAGGCCCTGTGGTGTCACTGTGAACATTTCTCTGAATAGAAGACACACTGTAACTCCAGCTTTACCTCTTCCTCCTGCAGCCAATGACCCACCCCCATATGGCCTCTCTCTCTCTCTCCTGCTCCCATCCATTCAAGCATCTTGCTTCTGGTTCCCAGTACCCAATAGGCAATCCCATGGGTAGGGTACCAGCAAAATAGCTCAAGCACAGTCACCTACTGCAATGTCTGCAATAACCCTAGGCAGCCAATCAAAAGAGTAAGTAAATCAGATCCCTTCCTTATGGAGTAATCTTGGTTAACTTTGGTGCCTCTTCCCATGATTTCAAGGAAGTGGGGGGAGTACCCTTCCCACAAAGGGGAGATGGAAAAGGGCACAGGATGGATGAAGTGGCTTAAAAAATACAGCTCTGAAGTTCTCATTTCTAGAGATTATTTTTGGGCAGAGAAACAGTGACAACCAAGAGAGGATTTCAAAACTGGCTAGTCAAGAAGATGCCTGTCCCTTTCCTTCTCCCTCCCTTCTATGCCAATTTGTTGGAATAATTAAAACCAAGGAAGCAGGACAAGCTACATACTTTGCAGGCCTCATTGCAAAATGAAAATGCAGAATCCCTTGCTTAAAAATTACTAATATTTTCAAGATTACAATAGCAGAGCCTTAAACCAAGTGCAAATCCTTTCTAAGTGTGAAGCCCTGTACGGCTGCCAAGGTTACATGACCCAGTGGGTCCAGAAGGCAAAGTATCAAGCCAAAAATGACTATTCTTGAGTCTTGATATCTCATGGAGTTTGCCTTGTTAGGTGTTAGACTTCCTTGGGTTGCATCATGCCTTCCTTCTTCTTCATTTCCCCCTTTTGGAATAGAAATGTCTATCCAATGCAGGCCCTGCCATTGTATTTTGGAAGCATGTAACTTGTCTGGTTTCACAGGTCCACAGCAGGAGAGGAATTTTGCATTAGGATGAATCTTGCCTCGAGTATCATTCATATCTGATTTAGACTACATTTAGATGAGACCTTGGACTTTAGACTTTGAAGTTGATGCTGAAATGAGTTAAGGCTTCTGGGTCTCACATAAATGTCTTTCATGTGAGAAGGACATAAATTTGACAAGGTTAGGGGCAAAATGCTTAGATTGAATATCTGTCCTCCCCAGATTCATAGATTGAAGCCTAAATCTCCAATGTGATGACATTTGGAAGCAGGGCCTTTGGGAGCTAATTAGGTCATGAGTGTGGATCCCTCATGAATGGGGTTAGTGCCCTTATAAGTAGAGACATGAGGGAGATAATCTCTCTCTCTGCACTCCACGTGAGGATTTAATAAGAAGATGGCCATCTGCAAACCAGGAAGCATCCCCTCGCTAGACACCAGATCTGCTGGTGCCTTGAGTGTTGAACTTTCAGCTCCCAGAACTGGGAGAAACAAATGTTTGTTGTTTAAGCCCCCCAGGCTATGGCATTCTTCCAGAACAGCCCAAACGGACTAAGACAATGTCAAACTTTGACATTCGCCTCTGTCTTTCCACCACAGCACACGCTCTGGGACAGCGAGAGAGCACTGGACAGGAGTAGAGTTACCATGAGACAGCTTGAGGGGTCAGCTGGGGAATAAGTGACTTTGAGGTTCTATGTTGCCTGTGGTTTAAATCCCAGATCAGATTTGGAAAAGCAAAAATGGAAGAGGTGTTGGGAAGATAATTTTAAGCAAAAAGAAGAGAGCAGGCAATAGGATGGGGCCTCAAAGCCAAGATAAGAGGGCGCAGAGATGGGAGAATGGAGGACTTAATGATCTGGAAGTGGTTGGAGTCAAAATTTGGAAGACCTTAAATATACAACTAAGATGTAAGGTCCATCCAAGTGGGGTGGTGTTTTATGCGCATCTGTTCTGAAAGTAGGTTAGTTGTATTTTCTAGTATTCTAGTGTTCTGATTACAGGCAAACTATTGCTAAAATTCCAGTACACATAGTAGCTTTAAACATGATGTGGATTCTGTGATACAAGTCGTACTTTGATAAATGAGAAGCTCCTGGTAGTGTCTGCTTCCCTCACGATAAGAAAGGACCACAGACAAAGGAATGCTGGATTTGCAATAAGAGAGTCTAGCCTTGAGACTCATTTGCCACTGACCATCTGTGCATCTTTGGAAAAACTGTTAACCTTTCTGAGCCTCAGTTTATTTGTCTATAAAATGAGCATCAATATACATTTATTACAGGGTTGTTGATATTGGATTTGACGGCGTTCACAGACATGCTTTGTAAGCAGAAAGGCGCTATCCAAGATGCAGTGTCAACGTGATTCCTATATTCTTGGCTCTGTGTTGGAAAGGTCACGCCCAATTGACGCCTGCTTCAAAAAATGGCATATAAGTCTGCACAGGCAGAGTTAAAACAGGCTAAAGTATTTATAAAACTAGTTTTTAGCTGGGCAAAGCATACTTCTGACAGGTGATTCTCAGGGGAAGCTTTCAAGTGTCAAGCCCATGGACCCATGAATGGAACACATAATTGAGGGTAGTCAACTTTAGCTTGAAGCAGAGTTGCTGAAATCCTGGAGAACGTAAGTTTTTTTTAATGAAACTTTTATGTAATACTTCTGTGTTTGTACACTCTGATTCCCTGTATTTTCCCAGTCTCATATCTCAGCTCCATGAAAATACAGGTTTCCGCTTTATTTTAAAAGAGTGTTGATAGAGAATCAATTATATAACTACACTTCAGTGTGACAAAATTATAGTCTGATTCATAATTATAGTGGTTTTACTGGGTAGGGATTTTAGAATTTATTTACTCCAGCCTTAACTGTTCCTTGCCATTACTCCACAAGTGATCCATGATCTTAGAGAACCTACACAAACTGTTCTTTTTTTTTTTTCTGTTTGGAATATATATTCTCTCACCATGGACACTGAGTAGTGGATCTTCTAGCATCTATTTGTCTCATCCCAATGACTCCCGGTTTCCAGCCTGCTTAAAGGGAAACTAGCAGCTGTCCAGCCTCCGTGGGTTGGCAGATGACCTCGGCTAAACCAGTCACTGCTTTCTGTTTCATTGGCCACAGTGGTTGATGTAAGAGTGGACATAGGACTGAGCCTAGAGAGTTAACCAAGGATTGGTTGACTATTAAGGTCTAACTAAGTGGATACATCAGGATAAATAGGCTTGTTTATTTCATTTAATTTTTCCATTTTTTAAAGTTATTCACTAGGTGTTTGTGGCATTTCATATGGTTCTATTGAATTGAGGTTTCCTAACATTTATTCCTTTCTAAATTGGGAAGATTATTCTGACAATCTTTTAAAATCAGTTTAATTAGTATTTTAGCACAGCAGTCAAGAATTTGATTGAGTATTTCTCCAAAGAATTCTTGTGATATCTCTCTGCGGAACAAAATGCACTTACGCCTGGCATCTCTCTTCTGGTAGGTAGTAGCAGCCTTGTAAATCAGTTGTGATAGATGCCTGATTAAGCCCCGTGAAGATCATACCAGACCAATTTGATCAAGTAATTGCAATAATTCATGACTCTTAAGAAGAGTTGTCCTTAGTATATATCTAGCTTTTTCTAATTTGATAAGGTGATTTAAAAAAAAAACAAAACAACCATTGGTTATTTGACATTCCTTCAATTGAGCAGAGCCTGTGTGCCCTGCACTTGAATCTGAGTGGGGTTCTGACATCTTCAAGCAAAAGTGTTCGGTAAAAGTGATGCTAATGCGACTTCCAAGATTAGATACTTAGATGACGTGGAGCTCTTGAGTACTCATGAGAGAGTCCAGCTGTCATATATAAAAGCAGACTAGCCAAAAATTACAAGGCTGGAGAGACCAAGTGGAGGCATTTCTGCTGAAAATCACAGTGAGCCTGGCCTTCAAGTCATCCAGAGCAGGCATCACACACCATGGAGCAGAAATTAATCATCCCTGCTGTGTCTTAACTAAATTCCTAGCCCACAGAATTTTTTAGCACAATAAAAGTTCTGTCTGCCACTAAGTTGTTTGTTGCACAGTTTGGTAACAGGAAGATTTGCCTTTATTCCCCTTCAAGGATACATTTTAAGATTTTTCTTCGACATGCTTCAGCTTCTATATATCAAAATTTGCTTTTCTTTTTATTATATTTAAGATTGTATAACCTTGAATCTCTGGTGTCTTAAACAGTCCTGGAAGAGTCTCAGCCATTGTCGTTTCTGTACCATTTTCTCTCTCCTTTCTTTCCCTGTCTCCAATTAAACATGTCCGACCTTTACACTATGTTTTCTGTTTCTTACCCACTCTTCCAGTGTCTCTTCATGCTGGATAATTTCTTCTGATATATCTTCCAGTTACAAATTCTCTTTCCAGAATAAGTCTACTGTTAAACCCATCCATTGTGCTTAAATTTCCATTACAGTTTTTTGGTTGTAGAAGTTCTGGATTTTTTAATCTCTGTCACTTTTATAGTTTCCTGTCCCCTGTAGATATTTCTAAGTTTGATTTTTAAAATATATAAATATATTATATATTATATATATATATATATTTCTTTACACATAATAATCATAGTTGTTTTATGGTTTGTGTCTGATAATTTACTAGCTCTGAAGTCACACTGGGTCTACTGCTATTGTCTGTTGTTCTGCTGGTTCTCATTCATGTCATCTTGGTTCCTTCTACATCTGGTATTTTTCATAGCATTCTGGATATTCTTTTTGAAAATCTATTTGTATAAATAATTTCAGACTTACGATGATGAACTTTCCACTGAGTAGGATTTTTGCTTGCTCTGGCAGACACCTGAGTCTTTCAGTCCATGCTGCCTGAAGCTCATTTTGTATTTTATCCAGTTCTCTTTATTTGTTTCAGTGGTGGTTTGGTTCACACTACCCAGCTCACCATTACCTAAAGCATAAATTCAGGGGATGGTAGACTCACAGAGATCGGAATTCTCAAACTTCAAGATGCATATAATTCATCTGGTATCTTGTTAACTAGTGGAATTTTCAACAGGACTTCAGATTCTGATTCAGTAGGTCTAGGGTGAGGACCAGAATTCTACATCTTAACAAGGTCCCAGATGATGGAAATGCTATAATTTGAATAGCAGAAAGGTAGATAACATGTGCAAAGCTGGATAGGAATAATGAGTGGAGTTGGTAAGATTTAAACTGTGGTTTGCCTTTCCACCTTGTTTCTTGTTCTGTGGTATAAGGGAGGACAATCATGTGCATGTGCAGGTTCACCATGCCAGGGCTCTGACTGAGGCACAGGGGATGCAGTGTGTTCCATAAAGTATCAGTTGAAAATCAGTGTTAAAGTAATCAGCTATATCAGTATTCATTCACTCAATTAGTCAATCAACAATCACTCAGTCATCAACTATTTAGAGCGTTCTATCACAACACATTCCAGAGAAGCACAGAGTTGAGAAGTGACCTGGCTCCTGGTGGTGGAACCAGCTTGCGGGGCAATGGGATCCTCTCCTGTGGTTGCTGATCTTTCCAGGCATGACTAAGGTTCTGAAAGGCAGCGTTCCAAGGACTTTGAGGCTTATTCCAAAGACATTTAGTCTCCGATATAGGAGACAGTTTCGTAAAAACTGTGGATATGTGCTTACTAGGTTTTTCTCCTCCTTGAACTTGTACCAGAGCCCTGGGGAGAGGAGGCAAAAATAAAGTTCCTCCATCATAAAAATACCTGAAACCCTGGGGAAGCAGCAAAGCTGCTTCGTAGCCCACACTGCAAACTGCAACACAGAGGCAGTACCAAAGGCTATCATCATCACGTGAAGTGGAGCGGATCCTAAAAATGGAATAAGAGAAATGTCATCTATCACGTGAGGGAAAGGTGAGGGTCATGGTAGCAGGAGTTCGTCACCTCGCCTACATCCTGTCTTGGAAGAGGCAAAAGGTCTGACAGCTCCAAAATGGCCCAAAGAGACTTTAAAGTCTATTTCCTTGGTCTATTTTTCAAGTGCAGGCTTTCCGCTTTTTTCTCAACCTCTTCATTTCCAATGCCCTAGACTCTTTCCAGTCAAAGAGCGTCTCACTACCCAGAAGGACTTCTACTCAGAAAGTCCTCTAAAAGACTCTCAATCTTCTTTGCTCTTGATGGTTAATTTCTTTTTCCTCTGCCTTTATTCATGGCATTGTCCAAACCTTACTGCAAACCAACAGAATTATTCTCACCTGCACTGTCCGCTTTGAACTCATGTTCTTTCGTCCTGGTCTCTCTGAAAACCCCAAGCCAGGACCCGCGTTAGAAGGTTCCTTCTTCGCACCTGTGCTGCGCAGCAAAGCACTGTAGGTGAGAATCACACAATTACAACGAAGATGGCTACAACAAATCTGTAGTCTCTGACCTTGGCTTTCAGTGTTGCCCATCAGCCCTGTATGATTCCCTATGGTGATTATTTAAAAAAAAATGTCAACATCCAATTCAGTCCGTAAGCACCTCATTCTCAGAAGATGGCCCTATAGACCAAGGTATTGGGCATTAATCAGTCAGGCCTTGGTATTGCTGCTGCCCTGACATTCACAGCCAGGCCTTGGTGGTGTCAAAAACAGCTTCACAGAACATCAACTTCAGACAAGGCCACTCTGTGCTCAGGATGGATCAAGACAAAAGAAAACCATTCTATTTCGTTGAACACAGACAAAATATGAATATTGTTCAAGCCACAAAAATGTGATAAGCCAAGCGTCCCCCTCTCCTAGCTGATATGAGTGGCCTCTGCCATGTGAGGTCACAGCCGGAAGACGACCATCTACAAACCAGGTAGCAGGTTCTCACCAAATATCGTATCTGCTTGAGACTTGATCTTGGACTTCCTAGCCTCTAGAACTGTTAAAAAAATAAATTTATGTTATTTATAAGCCACCCAGTCTATGGCATTCTCTTGCAGCAGACCAAACGGGCTAAGACTCAGTAAAAGCAAAATCACAGAGAAGGGAAGGTCTGGCACGTATTTGAGACCTGATGAGTGGTCCAGTTATTGGCGTTATCAGTCCACTCAGGCTGCCATGACAAAGCACCACAGGCTGGGTGTTCCAAACAACAGACCATCATTTCTTAGTGTTCTGGAGACTCAAGTCCAAGAGCAGCTCGCAGGTGACCGTCTTCTTGTGTCCTCACGTAGTCTTCTCTCTGTGCACAAGCATCTATGGTGTCTCTTTGTGAGCACAAATTTCCTCTTTGAACAGCAGTCAGATTGGATTAGGGACCATCCTAAAGATCTTAACTTCATTGCCTCTTTGAAGACTTTATCTACAAGTACAACTACATTCTAAAGTTGATTAGGACTTCACATAGGAATTTTGCGAGGACACAACCCAGCCCCTAACACCTGGAGTATAGGGGAGCAGGAAAGATTAGGCCAGAAATGTGTGTTAGGGCCAGCTCACAGAAGCCCTAGAATAGAAGAACAAGAAATTGGAACTTTTTTTTATGCAATGAACTATATGAATGCCTGACATGACATCCCTCACCTCACTGGATTGTTCAAAATTGAAGGTGAAGCCTGCTGCCAAGATTCATTTACTAATAAATTATTTCTATATATTATAATGTATATTTTACAGCAACTAACTTCCTTATAAATAGACTTGCTTTCAGATATATATATATATATACACACACACACACATATATATATATATTTCTATTTTTATCCTCCTTCTTGAAACCAAATCTAAAAAGACCCTATGCATATTTAAAAGATTGTCTGAAGCAGAAAGTTTACATATGGCCAATGCTTTTAAAAGACTTATTAAAGTATAGTTGATTTACAATGTTGTGTTAGTTTCAGGTGTACAACAAAATAATTCAGTTATGTTTATATATTCTTTTTCAGATTCTTTTCCATTATAGGTTATTGCACGATATTGAATATAGTTCCCTGCTCTATACAGCAGGTCCTGTTGTTTATCTATTTTATGTATAGTAGTGTGTGTGTTAATCCCAAACTCCTATTTATCCCTCCCCCTTCCCTTCCCCTTCGGTAACCACAGTTTGTTTTCTATGTCTGTGAGTCTACTTCTGTTTTATAAATAAGTTCCTTTGTATATGTATTTTTTTAGATTCCACATATAAGTGATATCATAGGATATTTGTCTTTCTCTTCACTCAGTGTGATAATCTCTAAGTCTATTCATGTTGCTGCAAATGCAATTTTGTATTAATACTTCTAAGCATTAGCTTAAATGTTTAAGAAAGCAGCTGAAGCTATTCTAAATATAGACCACCTGCTTTTCCCAAGGGAGTCAGTAAGACTGGGTGAGTGGCTGAGAGAAGCACATGTGAGAAGCAAAGTCTCTGGGCTGCAACGTGGGCAAAGGGTCCCCAAAGACAGAGGCAGCCCTCGCTCTCGCCAAGGACAGTTCATGCAAGATCACTTTCTCCACTGCACAAGTCACCACTGATTCCATTTTTCAAAGGAGAAATGCAAGCTCAGGGATGCTTACTGACTGCCAACTATACCACAGACCATAGGCCTGGGGCTGGTTTTTCTCCATGTGTTTTATTATCTCGTCTCATTCGATTATTGTCTTTCCATTTTATCAGTGAGGAAACAAACTCAGAAAAGTAAAATGACTTGTTCATAAGAATAGAATAATGAGTCAAACATTGTCTTATTCCAAAGTCCACTCTCTTTGCCACACACCATGTTAAGTGGGTTATCTCTACCAGGATCACGTAGGTCCAGATATCCTCAGCCTGTGTTTGAATCCTGCCACTGCCCCCTGCAGGAGGAGGACACCAGGATGTAGTCATGGTTGTGGGCCACTATCAGGGATCTGTTTGAGGACAAGCTTGAACCAAAACAATATCTCAACCTGCACATATACAGCAGTTTATTAGGTTGAACCATAGAAATCACTTTTTGGAAATCAGAATTTGTCAAAATTTTATATGGTTCAACCTAATTGTTTATTCACGGCACTAACCCAAGAGGTAATAACTAACTGCTCCTCTACTTCATGCTGGAGGTTTTCTGGTCTAGAAAAGAGTTGCAGCTGTCCTTTGGCCTCAGGCACACCTGGGAAACAAGTCTCCTCTTGCCTGAGGAAAAACACCTAGTGTCATCCTCCACTCCAGGAATACACACCCCTCTGGGGAAACAGGGAAAAAACCACATCTACATTAGCAGAAAGTCAGACATTCCCCCTTGAATTGCTGTTTCCATAATTAAGGATGAGAGTGTGTCCCAGAAGTACTTGCAGATAACAAGGTCTATATGATGAAGAAAAGTACGAAAGCAGGAACCACACCACGAAAGTTTCCAAGGGGATCATGGCATGTGTGGCACAAGCCCACACCCCAAACGTTACAGGTCAACACACTGGAGGCACCAATGGGAGGTGGGCCGGTCGTCACTCTTACTGAAGGGCCCTGGCTTCTTTGACTGACACAAATTCAGGGGCATGTGTCAACTCCTCCAATATGTATGAATCACTGAAGTTTTAATAGGCACATCAGAACATCCTGGGGAATTTTCCCACCTTTAAGGTATTTTTAAGAAGTTTTTAATAAATTCCCTCTAATTGTTCTAATTAAAATATCTTATTTTCCCAAGTATTGAGAGGACGGTTTCAAGAAGAATTTTGGAATTCCACTTAATTAATGGCATTTACATGTTCCTCCTCCTCAACCGCGATTCCCATGGCTTTGAAGGCTGGACAAGGTTTTATTTAGACGTTTACAGCTTTGCAAAAGGAGAAGAATACTGAAAAAAATGGGACAAATTCAGAGTCATGACTACTATATGTTTATTAAGGTGAATCAAAATTTTATTCTCATTCCTGAATCCATGGCATTTATGAAAGATAAACTCTCAAAATACCCACTGCATTTATTTTATTCCTTATCAGTTTCCTAGGAGAAGATGAATTGGAAGTTTTTTTATATCTATTACAGGGATGCCCCAGATCATAATAAATTAATGAGAAAATTTGCCTTAAATGTGCAAATTCTTTCTCAACTCTTAAATTCTTTAAATCCAAGTCATTGAAGCAGTGTCTACAGTAATATTAGCTACCCATTAATTGAATATTTATGAAGTATCAGGTTCCTTATGTATTTATTGATGTATTTAGTCCTCACAGACTCCCCTCAAACTGTTACTAGTCCCATTTGATAGGGAAGAAAACCGAGTCAAGGAGTGGTTGAATTCTCAAGGGGCCACATCCAAGGAGTAGTTGAGCAGGATATTAAAACGGGCATTTTGATTTCAGAGTCCATGTTTTTAATCACCAAAATACTGTCACTCATGAGAAACTGGCTGTCATGGCAGTCACTCTCCCCATGAAATATGAATCATGATGGCAGTTTAATGGCACCAAAGCACCCACTGACCCCAAAGTGTTCCAGGAAATGGCCACCACAGAAAACCCTCCACCTGCAACACCGAGGAATCCTTCCTTCTTTTGAAACATCCCAAACTGCTTTCTTGTCCCCTCGCCGCCAAGCAAGGGCTGCCAGATGTATGTGAAGACCAATTAGAAAGTCACCCCATTTCCAAAGCTGCCACCTTAATAGAGCACTTGTCAACCAGAGACTGTCTCAGTTTTTCATCTTTTTTACTCCATAAAACTGACTCTCCTTTGAAACTTGGGACTCCTGCTGAAATGAAGGTGACAGCAGATGGCTTCCCTTCCCACAAGTTCATTAATAAGCAGCCTCTGTTCATGTAGTCTTAACTTAATTTTTGTCTTTGATAACCAAACACAAGCCAATTTGACCCTTTATATTCATGATTATGGGAAAATAATAAAATTCAAAGTGATCGCAGTTCTTAGACACTTCACTCACTGAAATTACAGACAACTTTATTAAACCATTTTTTAAAAAACTGATCAGGTATTACTAGTAAAAAACATAATTGAAAGCTGGATTCCTTGATAGATTGTGTCATTTTAAAATAAATAATTATTACATGGTTTCCAACAGAGGAATTTATAGAGGAAAAATAGAACGATCTCTTATTCACCGTAATGGCCAGAGTTCCCACAGATAGATGGAAAAATGTCTCTACACTGCATCAGGATTAGTGAAATACATCATTTGCCCCAGATATGCCAAGATGGTCCTAAGCGTTGAGCCATACCACAATCTGAGCTTCGTTATATCACCCCATATAACCCAGACCCTGAAAGCACATAGAATGAGAAGTTTGCTTTTTATACTCTTCATTTACTGCTGTAAGAAGCACTTATTTGCCAAAAACTAAACACTGCCACCTGCTGAGATAAGAGAATAAAGTGTGCAAACTTACGCACTTTTACAACGCAGCAACATTTTCTGCTTTTCATGTGAGAACGGTAAAATGTGTGCTCTTCATTTCTCAATAAAATATACAGACATCTGACTTGTTGTGGTAACTACTTAAGATCGCACAGTCTCAAGAAAATAGTAGCAAAGGCAACGTTTGTTCAAAGAGATTCATCCAACATTTCCCCAAAGGTAGAATGAATAACCGTCTTCGTGTTCATTGCATTTACAGCTTCCAGATAACTTTTCTGGGATTCTCATCTCTTGCTTGCTCACAGATAGTCACAAACTCATTTTTAAGTTCTAGGTAATACAACCTTACACTCCAAACTCAAGAGGACATTTAGGAATAGAGAGAAACTGATGGTGTTTTTCTTGACTTGCAAAATTCAAGGAGACCTCTCCACACACAAACACACACACACATAACTTTATCAATTCCCCTTCATGTCCTAAGCCAATATCAATTCTGGGGATCTTTTATTAAAAAAAAAAAAAACAAACAAAAAAAAAAACAAGGTGTTTCAAAAGGAAGGAAAAGAAGGTGTGAGAGAGTAGTGAAAAGAGTTAAAGACTCAGAGTTATACCAGATTCCTAGTGGAGTCTCCCAGATATTATGCTGAATTGACCTCAGAGGCCTGTGAAATTCCACTGAGCTTACCCTACAAGAGCAAGGTAATCCTATAAGTGGCACTCCCAAACACAGACTACCCTGGTATAACCAAACCAAAGTCATAAAGCACCAAAACATTTTTTATGAGACCATTTTTTGAGGACTTCTATAATTTTGAGAGCATTGATACAACTCCTTTTCCAGTTCAGATTTTATGCTACAGCAGTTGAGTGTTTTTCTGTCATCATTCAATGATTTCATCCATTAGGTTTTATTTTTTATTTCAGATGTCAGTTGTACTAATCACAAAAAAACATCAGAAACTAAGTCATGCCCTCAAAAGTGTACTTTGTTCAAAAGAAAGAAAGAAAGAAATTCTCAAGCTTTTATAGCCTGCTTTCCAATCAAAGAAACTAATAAAGTTCTTTGCAAACATATCTCCTAGAGTGATATTGCAGAGATAATAAAGAATTGTTGAAAGACACAACCCAACTATGTATGGCTTAGGTCTTTTTTCCCATGAGATCAAAGTTTGATTTCCTGTTAAATAATATGCTTCTGAAAGGCAAATACCAAGTGTATTATGGTGTGAAAACCGTGAAAATTGACCACTTATCACTTGCAAAAGACTGTAAAAATGGATTGAGCACTCAAGTTTTTTTACTGAGGTGAAATTCACATAACATAAAATTAACCGTTTTCTAGTGAATGATTCATTAGCATTTACTATATTCACAGTGCTGTGCAATCGGCATCTCTAATTCCAAAATATTTTCATCATCCCAAAAGGAAACGCTGTACCCATTAAGCAGTTGCTCTCCAGTCCCCACCTCCATCTCTGGCAAGCACCAATCAACATTCCCTCTCTATGGATTTACCTATTCTGGATATTTCATATAAATGAAATCACACAACATGTGACCTTTTGTATCTGGCTACTTTCCCTTAGCATAACGTTTTGGTTTTCAAGGTTCCCCCATATTATGACATGCATCAGTATTTCACTCTTTTTATTGGCTGAATAATATTCCATTGTATAGACACATCACGATTTGTTTATCTATGCACCATTGGTGGACATTTGAGCTGTTGTGAGCTGTTATGACTACACATGTACATGTCCTTAAGTACCAGTTTTCAATTCTTTGAGTGTATATCTAGGAGTGGAATTGTGGGGTCATATCGTAATTTTGTTTAAATTTTTAAGGAATCTCAATACTGATTTTTAAATCAAGAACAATTAACAACATAAAAGATGGAGCTTGCCAAGTAGCAGAGAGTAGGTCGTGATGCCCATGAGTCATGTAATGACCAACCATAATCTGACCTAACTGGGATCCAGGACTTCCCCAGAATGAGCACAGCTGTGGAGATGAAACTTTTCTGTTAGAATCTATATTCTTTTTCACCAGGGTAGAACTGGCCCATACTTAAGAGTGAAAAACGTGTTCTAATGTGAGGGAAGGAAAAAAATAACATGGCTCAGAATCTGCCACTAGGCTGATTGTACCAATAAGTCAAAAATTACTACCTTGGATACAACAAATTACCCTTTAAAACGCAGCCCATTGTAATAAATAATGACAGAGAACTGCCCAGCGTCAGAACCGCAGTTATATGAATCACAAGGGAAACAAGCCATATAGTGTTACTCATTAATTATATTCACTGAATAAAACATCAATTTCATTAAAATTAACTCAATTTGTGTAATATGAGAATTTTTAAATAGACCTTTGTGGTCTCTTTTGCTCTGTTTTCTAAACCTTTTAATTTTTTTTCAAATACTTCATTTTATATGTATCATTATATTAAAATCAGACAATTCTGTTAAGCAATTAAACAAATACACATTTAAAGAATGTTTTATACACTCATGGCTTTAGCTTTTTTTTCCCATTGTCTTAGAAAGATTGCTGTCGACACCCCGTGTTTTTGAAATGAACATCACAATAATAATAAGTGGGGACCGCCCTTACTGTGGCTATTGTTCACAGAGGAGTGAAACTTCCACTTGAGAACGAACAGCCTGCTTTTGCAACTTCCCACTGGCCACTCTATTACAAAACGAAGCTCCTGGATCGTCACTGTATCCACCTTTTCAGCCTCCAAATGTGGATACTGAGAGTCTGAGCCCTTGCTCTTTAGATTTCCAAAAACTATTATTTTTAATTTCTCATTTATTATCTGTAATGTTTGGGGGGCATTTCTAATCTATTACAATATAATTGCTAGGAAAAGTGTGAATTTAAAATTACCAGATCACAAGGAATTGGGACTCTGTTTTGGATAAAAAGCATTGTTTAGTTCAAAAACACTTATTTTGTCTTTAAATCAGACATTATGCTAAATCATGAGCTACTATAATATAAGTTGAGAGAAATACAAGTAGTTAGAAAAGATATTCCATTTTTATGAGGACAATTCACATCCATAACATCCTGTATGAAAGTTAAATATACAAGAATAGATTAGACCATAATCATCTATACTGATGACCTTCCTCATGAAACATCTCAGCTCCTCTGTTTAACAGAAAGATCTTTAAAAGCAAAACTATCCCAGGGCTCTTAAATTTTAATTTAATTGACAAAAAAGGTATCTCCCTAAGATACCTTTAATACATTGAGTCATATTTCAACTATGATTTCTGAATAGACAGCACTGTGTTCTCTCCTGGAAAATATGTTCATGTATGAAGTGCAGTTATTTTAAAGATGACTGCTAAGCTGTCGATCGTGATGATAGCAAACATTTATCTTCATGCTGCTATGTGCCAGGCATTCCTAATCCTCAAAAGAAGAACGGTTATCATCACCACCTTCCAGACGAGAAACCTGAGACAGAATGGTAACTTGCCCAAGAATTAAGAGTTGGAATGACAATATACACACAGGCAATCTGACTCCAAACCCCACACACATTTCACTACTCCCTACAGCACTCCAGACAGAAATAAAGTGGGTACACGTAGTGGAAATGCCTGGCAATAAGCTTCTGATTACTGTGGCATCCATTTCAAAGACACCTATCTTGATTAAATGCCCTTTTTAGGAAGCCCTGGGTGACCTAGATAACGGACCACTCCAGTGACCCTGATTCTTCCCTTCCTGTGTCCTAATTCCTGCATCCTAATTAAAACACTCATGTTTTAAATTCACCAATAGCATGCGAACCCGTGAAACCCCAGGCTTCCCACCCTTGACCCCGGTAAAGGCAGAGACCCAAGTCCACACCCTCTCCCCCTACTCCTCTGTGGCCCTTGAGAAAGGACTTGTGGGTAACAACCTCTTCATTTTTCCAAAGTTCCCTAATGGTTGTTGCCGAGGTGCTTCTTATTACCTTATAACAACAACCACAAGGGCCAGGCCAGCCACCACGCTGTCTCTGGGTGGGGAAGTGTCTGTGGGGACTCCCCACAGGTCACAGGGGCTCAGGTAAGTCTCCCAGGCATCCGAGCCTGTAGCATCACTGTCAACAAGCTGAGACTAACACCCAGCAACATATGAGCAGTTTTCCTACGACCTCAGGTAAACACTAATTTTTTTAAGTAGTTTGGGATACGTGGAACCCTTCATAAACATTCTACAAAGAAAGAATTCCTCGAAACATAAAAATTAGAGGAATAAGTCATTTTCTGGCCAAAGGCTTCACCTAAATTCGTCTGTTTTAAGACATAGGATCATCTCCACGACCACACGTTGGCTGACTCTTTTGAGTGATGTAACAAAATAGTATTGCCGCCTTCCTTAAAGCCACTCAATATATAGAAAAAGTCAGTGCCTGCTGCTGCTTTAGAATTTTCAAAGTAGCAGCTAAAATTTGGCCCAGTTTCCTCTAATCCAGGCTCCCCTTGGCCTCACCATCTCTGAACTTCCTCCCTTCCTGAACTGAAGTTTTTGTATTTTGTTTTGCTTTTGTTTTATTTTTTCCCTTCTTGAGAACTAGACATCCATAGACGATCGGGGAAGTAATTCTCGCCCCCAAGCCTTCCTACTGATCATCTGACACTCTTCTCCCATAATTAAGCCGTCTTCACTGAGGAACGGAGTGTAACGGGTGTGATCCCTGGGCTCTAAAACCAACTTCAGCACCGAATGCACCTTCCTCAGTTTATAATCAAGGCTGTCATCTGCTTGGTAACAGCTGCTAGGAGCATTAAATGAGATGATCTATGTCCAAGGTTTGGCAGTGTCTGATACACAATAAGCACTCAGCCACACTGATGACTTTTAATATTAAGAAAACAATTCCATGAGAATCTCATGCATTCTCTTGCTCTGGAGTCAGGCGTCACTGGTTTTATATTGTGCTTTATCTCTGAACATTCATTTTTAAAATGCATTGTGGCATTTTTACATAGAAAAGCCTTTTAAAAACCTTTTTTTTTTTTAGTATTTCAGCATCAGGATGATTCCCCTGGTACCTCAACTGTCTTCCACCCAAATTTTTAAATTCAATAGTTTGAATGTCTATTCTGTTTAACTTTTCCTTCGCGAAAAACCTGTGTTCATTTTCTTACAGCCCAGCCATCAATCCGGAGTATATTTGCTATTAAATAAGACCCATTTTATTTTCCCTATATGCTTCCCTAATTTTATTGAGTGTGTCTCAATTTTTTTTTTCTAAAGGAGGGAAGGGTAGATATATTCTTGAATATGAGGGAAAGAAGATTAAGCTTCTATTACGATTTTGCCTCTCTCATTCTGAGCTGCAAAAAAGTAAAATACCTAAATAAATAATAAAATTTGTAATCAAATTCCAAACATATATGTCCCTCTGAAAAGCTTAGAATGTAAACTGGTATAGGCACTATGGGAAACAGTATGGAGTTTCCTCAAAAAATATGAAAATAGAATTACTATATAATTCAGTAATTTCACTTCTGGGTATTTATCCACAGGAAATGAAAACATTAACTTATGTTCATTGCAACATTATTTATAATAGCTGAGACATGGAAAAAAACCTGTGTCCATCAATGGATAAAAGGATAAAGAAGAAAAAATACTGACATATTATTCAGCCATAAAAAAAGAAATCTTAATGATATTGGGAGACAATGATGGAATATTATTCAGCCATAAAAAAGAAATCTTGCCATCTGCCTCAACATGGATGGTCTCTGAGGGCATTTGGTTAAGTAAAATGTCAGACAGAAAGATAAATACTATATCATCTTACTTATATGTGGAATCTAAAAAACAAAATGTAGAACTCATAGATACAGAGGACGTATTGATTGCCAGAGTCAGGGGCTGGGAGATGAGCAAAGTGAGTGAAGGGGGTCAAAAGGCACAAAATCCTGGTTATAAAATAAATAAATCATGGGGTGAAATGTACAGCATGGTGACTATAGTTAATAAAACGTACTGCGTGTCTGAAAGTTGTTGAAAGAGTAGATCTTAAAAATTCTCATCACAAGGAAGAAAACACACATCATGCAACACAAAGAAATTTACTCCGAAACCTTTATTCAATAGAAATGATAATAACAGCCTTCCAAGTAGAATCTAGGAGACACACTGTTAAACTACTCTGGTTGCATTCATCAGTATCGTGATGCCATCAAGAGATAAAACAAATTTAAAATAACCAGCGACATTTGCCAGAGTGTATACTCGTTTTTGTCATCTCCATCGAATAATAGCAAGAAATGATGTAACTTCACTGCTTTAATGGTCATATCTGTGAAACTGAGGACAGTGTATAAATGGTTGACTTGTGGAAAAAGAGAAACTATAGAAAATATCAAAATAGCTTGCTGGCCGTCGGTGAAGCCCAGCTCTTGAAGACCGTGGTTCCTCACCCCAGGCTGTCCTCAGTCAGCGCCATATCCTGCAGGTATTATCCTTGCTGCCTAATAAGGCAAATTTCACAAAGTTATTTCTTCTTTATCATTTAACTCCCTCTCTTTTTACAGGATGACATTTTCTAGGTCATTGTTGATGATCAATGCACTTAATGTGCTAGATTCTCAGCACCCAGCTACAGAGCCCCTCGGCACCTTGGGCATTCGGAGAGCATGAATCTTTCTTTTTTCTTTTTTTTTCGCACGTCAGTTATAAATTGGGCAAGCTCACCTTCTACTCACACCAGCAAGATTCATGCCATCTTGGAACGGGAGAATGGGAGAGGACCTAAGAATGCAACCACAGTAGCCATCCCTCTGCTCACTGCTGTCCCCCCAACCTCAGACATCACCACCAAGTGGAAATACACTGACTTTGAACACCTCCTGGCTTGAGTGATTGGCTTATGAGTAGGCAGCATAGTTCATTTTGGAATATTTCAAAATGTCAGTAGAGTTTTCTTGTCATCAGTCAAATGTGAGTCTTGCATCCTCCTGCCCTCCCCATGCCTGTGACAGACACTCTTCCAGAGCAGCCGTGGTACCCTCCTCCCCGAGGGACACCACTCACACTGTCTGTGGAAATGACAGCCCTGGCAGGGAGCAGTGCTGGGCGCTGCTGGTTCTCTCAGCTGCAGGGGCCTGGCATGGGACATCCATACAAGAAGTGTGGGGGCTGCACAAAGCCTGTGAAAACCGCACATTCCTCCCAAAGGCACCTCATATTTTTGAAAATGTGAGGACCGCACCAGACAGTTTTCCTCCATTTTGCGATGCTAAAGCCTCAGGCAATCCACTGAAAAATGCATGCAGCTCATCACACTGGGGACCGCCAAGAAAATAGGGCAGATCAATGCAGACAGGGCTCTCTGCTGATGGCAAGGCAGAAGTGTCACCCCCCACTCTCAGAAGCGCTGTCATCTAGTGGGCCAGTATTCAGCGCTTTGGTGCTTTGGGATGAACTAAATAAATCAACAATATCTTAATAGAGCCCAGGAATCGAAGGGCCGGCACCAAAACAAGGCACAAACAACTAACACTCCCTCCCTAAACTCCCCAGGGTCTTCCGTGGCTGCAGAGCCGGCCTGGCTTAGTGTGAACCGCGTGCACTAGGAGAGGCTGGTCCTCTGATAGACCAGCCCCAGCTTCTGTGGTTTCCGTCACAGCCTCCCACCTCTTTCCCCATCATGGGGAGGGATTTGACACTATTTATTGTGGCATTGCCTCCGGAGTACCTACATTTTAGTAACGCTTGTAGATAGTAAAATCCAAAGAAAGTAATCTGTAATTTTAGAAATTATCCACAATTAGGTAGAAAGGGGAGGTGTTTTAGAAAAAAGGAGATTATTCTCAACACCTCTGAAGTTATGTGACCAGGAAGCTACCGAATCAAACAACCTATAAGCCAACTTTGTGCATGTGATGTTTACCTTATTAGACCAGTTAAGCAATTTAAAAATTCTCTCAGACAATGAGAATCACTGAGAGCGAGGCAGAGTCTCTCCTCCACGCCCTCTGAGGGCATCCCTACCCCACGCCACTGTGGCTCCCCACTCCCTGCCAGGCTTTCCTCCAGAGGCACCGCCCTATCATTATACCACATTCCTTCATTTTCTCCTCTTTCCACAACCTAAATTAACCTGTTCTCAATCCAATTCTTATAAAATGTTTCTAAAATAGTTAACTCACCATAAATTAACGGTTGAAAAAATGCTCAATATGTGTCCTATTCCCCAAATATTAATGTGTTATGAGAGGACATCCAAGGAAGAAACAATTTTGCTGAAAGAATAAATCTCTACTGGGCTGTAAATCCCACTGCAGAGAACTCAGGTCCTGGCTTATTTTAGTCATTAACGCTAACCATCATCAACTGGATGTTAACCATTGGATCGATGGTGCCTGAGGAAATGTAGCAAACCTAAGGTAGGTACCAAATTCTTACTTTGTCTGGAGCAACTGAGATTCAGAATTCACAGAGCCTTGCAGTCAGCGGCAGAGCTCACTCCTGTGGGTCTGCAATGCAACTAAAATTAACTAATGGATGTGGAAGACACTAGATGAGGCAGGGACCCTGGAAGAGGGGTGGGGGTGGGGCTGGACTCCTTTAGGTACTCAGCTTAGGAACTCTAAAAGCCAATTTAAAAGGGAAACTGAGTAGACGGTATTTATTTCTCTCCTACCTGTAATGATTATGTCGCCTTTATAGTTGAAAGCGCATGAGAAAATCTCATCAGTGTGCCCCTCGAGAACCTGGAGGCACTGCCCAGTCTGAGCATCCCAGATTCTGGCCGTTTTGTCAGAGCTGCCAGTGAGAAGACGGCTCCCTTGGGGGTTAAAAGAGATCTAACAGTAAAGAAAACAGTAAAGAAAAAATAATTATCACAGGTTGGTACACCTTGACTTCCAGTATATTTTTAATCAGCAAAAAGGGGACGTTACTAAGTACCTGTCAACTTCCCAGCCTGATGTTTATTCTTACCGAGAATGGTTCCTTCAGGATGGGAAAAATAAATTGCAGGGACTAATACATGAAAATTAAAATCTAGATGGTAAAGGTTGATTGCCTACCCCTCACACAAAATCCTAAGGTTAAAGCCCAAAGCTCCCTTATAATTTGAGTGTTCCCCACCCGGCTTCTTTCCAAAGACTTTTGATGTAAATCTCTCCATGCAGACAAAGAGACGGGGCCCTTGTGCGGATGAGAGCACAACGGGTCAAGCGTCTTCATACTCAAACTTCGATGCCACTTCTGCACCCCAGCTTTCTGTAATCAAAAGCACGGCAGTCTTCTTTCAGTCTACCCCACAGAATGTCGGGGTCTGTAAGAGAGGCCTTTTGGTCTATTGCTACTTAAGTACAGCACTTTCCATAAATGTGTCCCCCCTGGCCAGGCATTGCCACATGGCATCTGCGCAGCAAAAGGAAACAGTCAGTCCTCAGTCCCTCTGGTCATCATGCTTGTAACCTTTTCTAAGTCATCAGAAGACAACGATTTGGGCCACTTCCTCTGTGACTGAAGGTCTGATGAGGGCAGGGCACAAGCTACATCTTTTTCATCACAGAGTCACTAGGGCCTAGCACAATGCCTAGCACAGTGGAAGCTCTCAAAAAGCATTGGCTGAATGAATGAATGAATGAATGGATGAATGCCTTAGCCTGGCACCCCACAGAAATGCCACTACAGGATGGCACCTTCAGTAAGTAACATGTCATTAACAAGCATAAAATGCAATAACAATGGAGTTTGAGAATTGTTTCTATTTATACACACCCAACAACGTGCTGAGTGTGACATGTCAGACTCTTAGAGTCATGGCCCGGGTTCTCTCCTCCGCCTGTCTCCCACGTCCACACACCACACCCCTCTTCCCGCCAGTCCCCCGGCCTCCCAGCCTGTGAAGACGATGTGCTCTGCCCCAGAGACCAACCCTGATGCGCACGAGGGCAACGGCTGCCAACAGCAGGTGTGAGGCAGGAGGTGGGGAGAGGGCACAACAGGGGATGGTCCCAGGGTCCAGGGGGAGCCTGCAGAGACCTGAAACCATCAAGCTTATGTTTTCCAAGGAAGGAGCAAATCTGATCTCAGGTACGAGACCAAGGAATTGGGCTGAGCTGGGAAGTGAGAGTCACCGGTCCAGCCTTCTCTACAGTGTTTAGAGGACACATGAAACCTTCGATCACTTACTGGACAGCCCTGCTCTGTGGATAAGCTTTTGGGAGGAGTTTATATAAAATCCTAAACTACAGCTTCCAGCTCAGAATAGGTCATTTTTAACTTTGGGAAGGGTTAAGTATGTCCAGGAAACGCTTCCTCATTTGCATCTAATCTAAAGGACTCTTGATATCTGCTGCACAGCATACTGTTTGCATAACAAAAATTTGCGTGTTTACCTGAACCAGGGAAAGCATCAGCTTCTTAATGACTTTAATAAGTATTTTTAGCTAACTGAACCTTTTGCTTATGGCTGAGGAGAGTGGTGTTTTATACTTTATAAAGGGTTTCAGAAATCATTTATTATGTGGAGTTTGAGGACACATTTAAAAAATAAAATCCTTAGGTAACTGATTTTAGAAAGAATGAGATAACTGAACAAACCTTAGTACCCTTGGTGTCAACAGACCTATTTATACTAAGCACGCTGCCTATTTTTTGAAAACAAAACAAATTGCTCCAAATGAAAAAACAACTCACCTTTGAAATTTCGCCTTCATGGCCTTCCAATTTGGTAATGCATTTTCTTGTGGCTACACTGAAAACTCTTGCTGTTCCTTTTTGAGAGGAGTAGAGATATATATAAATTCATCTGAAATACAGAACTTTGAGCCACATGCCTTGAATTACCTAGATATCTATCCCTCTGACACACAAACGCAGGGCTAAGTTTGTCTTCTTGCCTGCGGCGAGAGCCAGCCCCTGAATACCAGAAATGCAAGCTGGCTTCACTGCAGAAGAGGGTGAAGAGGAGCATCCTGTTAGCCTCGAGGTTATTAGAAGAGATACTGGGTTCCAAGGTAGGCAGAGGTGGGAGGACAGGAATCCAGAAAGAAGAAAATTTTGAAGGCAAAAAAAGGAAATTAAAACAAGTTTTGAGAGGCCAATGATGAGATAAGCAAGACTAACATCATACACTAAATATGAGTCTAGGGTCACAGAAGCTCTGAGAGGCCTTCCTCAGAAGGAACAGCAGGCACCACTCAATGAACAAAGAACAAGCACTTTTCAACAGAAAGGGTTAATATAACGGTTTGTTCCCTGTTATAGCTCCAGTGCCCAGAAGTGCCAAGCTCGTAGTATACACTTAATAAACAGATGTAAGATGGATGGATAGATGGACGGATGGACAGACAGACGGATGGAGGGATGGATGGATGGATGAACAGGTGGATGAAGTAGTATATACATTTTCTTAGATTTAAAGAATAGACGAGTTAAATAAGCATAGAAGGAGAAAAACAGAAGCCATGAAATCGTTGTCAGGAAAAAAAATTAAAATATATCTGGCCAGGTGAAGGATGACTTCTCATCACAAATTACAGCATCACATCAAGGTAAAATTAGTAAGGACAGGGAGTTTTGGTTACTTCATTTTCATCTGGAGAAAAGCAACATACCTTAATAAAATTTTTTACTTACCTTTCTGACAATGTCAGCTTCATGGGGAAGTAGACAAAAGTTGCTTTCTAGAATTAGCATGACTAAAAATATAACACTTTCTACTTAGTTGGATTCCAAAAGTTTTAAAGGAAAGTGACCCGCTTGTTTTAAGAGTTTGTCAATAAGACAAAAATATCCAGCATAGATTAATACTTTAAATTTTACAAAAGCCCAGAAAACACAAAAATAAGATAGCCTGAAGTTGTAACTTTTAAAAGATAGAAATAGGAATAAGACACCAAAAAAAAAAAAAATTCAGCCTTGGGAGTAATTCCAACGAGGATGAAAAAGTGACACATATAAAGAAACAGATGTGTAGCTGCACAGGCTACTAATTCCAGTAAATGAGATCAAATTTTAAGAAGAGAATGAGGAGCAAAGACTAGAGATGAAGGAAAAAAGGTTGCTCCAAACATCAGGACTTCTTAGGAGGCACAGAATGAGAAGAGGGTTACAAAACAAACCAAAAGAAAGAAAGATTTTGGTGGGGAAGTAATGTGTTACCGAATGAGAGAAGAGCAGAATCACGACACGGGGAAATAACAGACAACAGAGAAGACAAAACTAGAACTGGACTTAAGCTTTATTCTCATCCATCCCTCAGCATTCTGATCCTCGAGCCTGCTTGCTTCTCCCAGCAAAGCACTGGCCAACTCCTAATATTCCATATACTTAGTCCATATAATCCAGCATTCTATATCATCTAGTACTCTGTATAAAACACACGTGTGTGATTGTTCATTGTCTCCCCCTCCAACATGAGAGAACAGAGTCCTGTCTCTTTTGTTCATTGATGTAGCCTATGTTCCTAAAACAATTCCTGGCACAAAGCAGGCACTCCATATATATTTAGTGAATAGGTTTTTTTGTGTGTGTGTGTAAATAATAATGGTTTTAAAATGAAAAGGGCAGATTAACTGTGGTTGAGGGATGATTTTGAAAAGCCAAGATCTGTGAGAAGATGAAAAACTAAGTGGTTACTTTAAAAAATAAAATTCTCCAGATTCAGGGTGTTATGTTGCAGGATATAAAAAGAACATGTATGCGTGATCAAAGGATTAACTGAAAAGTCCTAGTGAGTAAGAGAACAAGCATGAGAATATAATTTTTAAAGGGGAGACAATTAAATAAAGACCATGTAATTAAAATGAATCACTGGCAAAATTCAAAAACTGGTTGTAACACAAAGGGTGTGTAACTACTTGGAAGTACGTTGGTCACAAGGAGCAAATACAGGCAAAGAACAAGTGAACAAGTCATGCCTGGAAATAGCATCCCATTTTTGCCAGAATTTCTTAAACAGCTGTTAAGGAATTTACCGAAGCACGATGTAGAGTCACATATGGTCATCAAGAGAGGTAAACACGTGTGCAGCATCATATGTGATTCCCAGAGGGATGACTTAGACTCTGAGTAAGAGTGGAGGCTTCCTCATGGCGCCAGGACCATGACTCAGTCATAGAGTAGAATGATATGCATTCATGGTGGGGGCCACAGATACGGTGTCGTGTGTGGTCATCACAGAGATGACGTGGACACGGGGTGGCATCATGCATGGTCATGAGGGAGATGGCACAGACATAGTATAGGGTCAAATGTGGTCATCAGGAAGGTGATGCAGACAGAGTGTGGCCTCACACGTGTTCATCAGGGAGGTGATCCAGACACAGTAGAGTGTCATACATTATTGATAAGATGACATAGACATAGTTTAGAATCAAGGAGATGAGACAGGCCTAGTTTAGCATCATACATGACCATCAATAAGATGATCCAGATGTAATGTAGGATCATACAAGGGAGTCAGAATGTTGATGTAGACACAGTGTGCATTGTGTGCGGATTTCAAAGAGATAATGCAGCCACTATGATGTGTGGTTCTCAAGGAGATGAAAAGACATAGTGTAGCATCACACATGCCATCAAGGAGACAATGGAGACAGTGTATAGTCATCTGTGGACTACAGGGAGACAGCACATACACGGTGCAGTAACATATGTGGTCATTGACAGATGACAGATATATTGCAGCACCACACATGGCCATCATGGATATGAAACAGACTATATAATCATACTCAGTTGTCTAGGAGATGATGCAAAATAGGATAGCACTCCACGTGGTTGTCAAGGAAATGATATAGACACAGTATAGAGCACTACACTTAGTTTTCAAGGAGATAACGTGCACATTCATAATGTGGGATTATCAAAGAGAAAAAGCCTTAATTTAAATATCATACATAGATATCAGAGAGATAATGCAGTCATAACATAGCATCCCATGTGCTTGCCAAGCAGACTGTGCATATACAGCGTTGCACCGTATATGGTTGTCAAGGTGACGACAGACATCTTGTGGCATCATATAGTGTCATCAGTGAGGTAACTCACAGAACAGCAGCATATATAATTATAGAAAATGATGTACACATAGTATAACTTCATTTGTTATTATCAAGAAAATGATGGAAAGTATACAACCAGACGTTGTCAAGGAGATGATTAGACAGACTGTGGCATCAGATTCGGTTTTTATAGTGATGACACAGATACAGCACAGCATCACACATGGTCACCAGTGGGATAAGGAAAACATACTGTTGTGTCGTACATGGTCGTCGAGGTGACGACAAAGCTATTTAAATGTCACATGTATTCATCAGAAATGTGACTGACATTGTGGAACATCAAGAATAGTTGGACACTAATGCAGAGGTAATATATCATAATATGTAATTTTTCAAGAAGATGACACAGACATAGTACGGTGTCATACACTGTCCTCAGTGAGGTGAACTCTAGCATAATATCATAAAGCATGTTCAAGGACACGACGCAGACGGCAGCATAAGGTAACGTGGTTATCAGAAGGAGGAAGCAGTCACAATGTAGCATTTATATGCTTATCAGGTATATGGCACGTTGTGAAGCACAATGTGCCAACCCGATGGTTGACAGAAATGATTATACCATGTCGTGATTGATGGCTGTAAGGAGCTGAGACATAGTATAGCTTCATACACGGTTATCAAGAAGCTGACTCAAACCACGAGTAGTATCGTAGGTGTTTACTCTGGAAATGACATATACTATAGCATCATTTAACATTCTCAAGGAGATGGTGTCGACATACGATATGGAACCTTATGTAGATTTCAAAGTAGTAAGAGATACAGTATAGATTCTTGCATTGCATCATTAAATAATGGGGACAAAGTGCAGCAGCATGAGAGGGTTCAGGGAGATGCCACAGTGTAACATCGTTCAAGGCCTTCAAGGATGTGACACAGACATAGTGTAGCACTGCACATGATCATTAGGAAGAAAACACAGTCACTCTGTAGAATCATACATGGTTGCTATGTGACAACACAGAAATAGCGTATCTTCATACATGGATTCCTTGGAGGTGAGGCATTGTGTATGATCATGCAGAGTAAAGAGGAAGACGAGGTGCACATCTATGGCATCATGTACATTTTGAAGAGAGGACACAACACAGTGAAGAATCAAACATGTCTTGAGAGGACACAGACACAGTGTAGCAGCATACAGGTCATCATAATGATGACTCAGACACTGATGTGTCACCCATGGTCATCAGAGATGGTATAGATTTAGTGTAGCATTACACATGGGACACAGGTAAATATAGCATCTTCTCATGAAAGGGCTTTAAGATAGCATAATAAATGAGGTCATCAGAGATATGATGCATATTGTCATGCACGGTTATTAAGGATATTATACAGACAAGAGATAGCATTACACATGGTCATAAAGGGATGGCACATATATAGTGTAACATTGTGCTTATTTGAGAACAAGATTAGGCAGGTGTAGAGTCCTATCATACGTGGTGAGCAAGAGGATGACACATACACAGCGAAGGACCACGCCCAGTCAAAGAGATGCTACATACGTGGTGTGATATTACCAATGGTCAGGAGGTGGTGTAGATATGGTGTGACGGAATACACTGTCACCAAAGGTACAACAAAATCTACTTGAGCATTGAGTGGTCATCAAGCAGATTAGACAGATATGGTTTAGCATCAAACGTTGTTTTCAAGGAGATGATAAAACATATTGCAGCATCATAGGTCGCTCCCTAGGTGATGAGTCTGCTACAAGGTAGCATTACGCATGGTAATCAGGAGGACATGAAGTATTATCGTGCACAATCAGGGAAACGAGGCAGACATAATCCCATGCCACACGTGATCATCAGGAAGATAATACAGACGTGTTATAGCAACATAGGTGATCTCTACAGAGATGAGGTACACATAGTACAACATCATACGTGGTTATAAAGGACGTGACGCAGTATCGTAGGAGAGGTGGTTATCAAACAGTCGATACAGACATAGCGCAGCATCATAAGTGGTAATAAGAGATGATGCTGCACTCATCATACTAGAGCATCACACATGGATATCAAGAAAATTACATAAACAGATACAATGTAGCATCAGATATGTTCTTCTTGGAGATAATCCACAATATACTACCATAAACAGTTATGGGGGAGGGTATAGCTCACTGGTAGAGGGCATGCCTAGCATGCACGAGGTCCTGGGTTCAAATTCCAGTAACTTCATTAAGAAAACACATCAACAAACAAATCTAATTACCTCCCCCCAACAAAGAAAATAAATTTTTAAAAAACAGTTATGAAGGAGAAGATATATAAACAATTCAGAATTACGTGGTTATCAAGGAGATAAAGCAGACATAGTAATGCATCATACGAGGTGTTCATTGGAATTGAGCAAAGTTATAATAACATCACAGTAAATTATTGGTGGTTATTAAGGAGATGAAGTACACATAGTATAGCATCACGAACTTATCAAGAAATGAGGAAGCTATATTGTAGCATCATGCACAGGAATAGGGAGGTGACACAGTGAGTAGAGTTGCACATTGTCATCAGGGTGATGACTCAGCATATAACATCATACATTGTTGTTAAGGAGATTAGTAAATGAACAGCATTATACATGGTTATCAAGGAGATCAGGCACTGTAGATACTGAGAGGTCATTGTCCAGCAAGTAACCTTGAAATAGCACAACATTACACATGGTTATAAGAAAAAGATATAATCATAGTCCTGCATCCCACACAGTGTTCGAAGAGATGATGCTGACATCTGACAGCATAAACATGGTGACCAGGAAACTGCCCCATAGTATAGCACACTTTCTGGTTACCAAGAAGAAGGAAATGCAGTGTAGCATTTTACATCAACCCCCATCTGTGGTTTCACTTTCTGAAGTTTTGGTTACCTGCAGTCAGTTGTGGTCCAAACATAGTAAATGGAAACTTTCAGAAATAAACAATTCCTAAGTTTTAAATTGCACGCTGCTCTGAGTGGCATGATGAAATCTTGCACTGCCCCACTGTGTCTTGCCAGAGAGGATGACCTAAGTGTGACGTAGCATTATCTGCGGTCTTCAGGAAGATAACACATACTGCAGCATGGTACTTTATTACCAAGATAATGACTCGTGGAAAAGCATCACGCATGGTTGTGTGTTATCACAAGATGGCATAGACTTAGCATAACATCACAAATGCTTGCCAAGGGTATGATATAGATGGAGAGCAGCATCATATGTGGTTGTCAAGGAGAAAAGGCAGACATTGTATAGTATCACACATGGTTATCAAGGATATGATACAGACATATTGTAGTGTATTACAGGGTTGTCAGAGAATGATGCAAATATTGTGTAGTGTCTTAACATGCTTGTCAGGAATAAATAGTTACCATGAGCATGACCCATTGTTCAGTATCATAAATTGACATCCCGGACATGATGTATACATAATATTCCAATACAGATGGTTGTCAGTGAGGTGATAAAAACATCATATAGCATTACATGTGGCTTTTAATGAGATGATGCAGTCCCGGGGCAGCATCATCCATATTTGTCAGCAAGATGAGTCTTAGTATTGCATCATACATGGTTATCAAGGGGATGATGCAGGTGGAGTGTAACATCACACATGGTTTTTAAGAAGATGATGTGAATATAGTGTATTATCATGCATGGTCATCAGGAAGATGACATTGTGGCCACCTGTTCATCAGGAAGACAATGCATGCAAAATGCAGTATCTGACTCGACCAGGAGGTGGAATAGACACAGTACAGTGTGATGTATTGTCATCAAAGAAATAACACAGCTATTGTAACGTCTTCATAAGTAGTTATCAAGGATATAATGCAAATATGACAGCATCAAACATGGTTTTAAAGGAGTGGATGAAAATACAGCACAGCATAATACGTCACTTTCAAGGAGATGACGCAGATATAATGTAGCATTTGTCCTGGAGGGAGGAGACAGACACAATATAACAGCATATGAGGTCAACAGGGAAATGATACAGATGTGTTGTAGCATCATTTGTGGACCTCATGGAATTGAGGTACACACAGTGTGGCACCAGCCCGTGGTTATCAATGAGATGACACACAGTGCAGAATTGTGACAACCAAGAAGATGATATATAGCATAGAATCATGTATGTTCACGGTGAAGATTTGCTAGACATGGTAAAGCAGCGAATGTGATTATAAAGGAGACAATGCAGATTTATTATGGCACTATTGATGGTGGTCAAACTGATGGGAACAACCCAGTGCAGCATAATGCGTGATCATCAGGGAGATGACCCAAGACACACCGTTATATACAGTCATAAAGGAGATGATAAGAGCTGGCTTAGCACCATGTGCATCTGTCAAGGAGGCGATGCAGACATTCAATAGCATCTCATGTGATGATCAAGAATATGACCCAGACGATAGACTGACAGACATAGAAAACAAACTACGGTTACCAAAGGGGAGAGGGGTGAGGGGAGGGATAAATTAGGAGTTTGGGATTAACATATACACACTACTATATGTAAAACAGATAAATAACAAAAACCTACTGTACTGCACAGGGAACTATATTAAATATCTTGTAATAACCCACAATGGAAAAGACTCTGAAAAAGAACACACATATGTGTATATGTATAATTGAATCACTTTGCTGTGCACCTGAAGCTAACACAACATTGTAAATCAACTACACTTCAATAAGAATATGATATAGACATAGTGTCATGACATAGACTGACAGCACAGAGATGAGGCACATGTAGTTTCTAACATAGCTGGTCAGCAAGGAGATGCCCTATAGTGTAGAACTGCACCTATTTATCAAACAAAACATCGATCTCTCCATAAATTAAATGTACAAACAGATTACTTGCCATCGGCTGAAGCAGTTGCAATAAGCTTTCCAGTGTAGTCAAAACAGCTGTCTAGTATTTCATCATCATGGCCTGTTAATGTTGCCACACACCTTCCATTTGTAGCATCCCACAGCTACAGTTTAAAAAAAAAAAGAAGAAGACAAAGACTGTGACTTCCTATCTAAAGTGCAAAGATGGTCAGAAGTAGTCTTTATGACATGTTTATGGCTGGTAAAATACACGTGGCCAGAATCACATGTGTAATTTTCACGTGTTGGTTCATTTTACCTTGATTCAGAACCAGAGACCACAGCCAACCATCTAACAAGGCACACTCTGGACATGGAGAAGACCAAAGACAGACATTTAGAATGAGTGGGGCAAATCTGCCACTATATTAAGAAAAAAATCTCAAAATGCATGCTTCACTGATTGGATTGGAAATGTCTTCTTTTCACATGAAGATCATCAAATGATCAAGAGCTTGATCTGAAACTACATTGTTAGAAAATGAAAAGTACATTAAGCTTATAATACATTTGCTATATAATCTATAGATCTAATAATAATTCTAAAGCACAAGCTGTTAGCAGCAGGAACTTAAAGACAGGGAAACATTGTGGTGAGACTCGTTGAGGTTCATTGTAATCAAAGTTTAATAAATGAACAGAGGGACATTAAACAAAAATAATGTGCTTTTTTTAAAAAAGAAGGTATCTTAATACATTTGAATCAATTAAAACTGTTTTACATCATAATTCCTTCAAATTTGGAGGATCAGAAACTTGAAATTTAAAAATTACCAATTATCGTTGATAAATTACCTTCATTTTAAAGCAACTTTAAAATGTGTTCTTGTTGCAGTGAATACCTGACACGGGGTAAAGTACAGCCACAAGACTTATCAAGCAAAGAGATTTCTTGAGCTCACCATGCAGGTTTTGTCCATAGAGCCAGTTAATATCAGAGAGCAATCCCAGTTGAATAAGGCGCTACTGATCTCAGCACAATGCCCGATTAAGGTGCACACCTTCCTACAAAAATGGAAATGGTTCACAGCGGTGAAAAATGTCTCACTTCAGGATACATGCCCAAAGAATGATGTCAAACCCATTGGTGTGAGAGTCTGAATTTTAGTTTTTATGAAATATTATCTGTGATGACCAAACAAAGATGGCTTTACTATAGCTCAAAAAGAGTCACCTAGGCTACTAACTTCATTTCAACAGAAATACACTTAAATTTTAAATAATCCAAGATAACAACATTACTTAATACAACACTTGAGAAAGGCATGGATAAAAAATAATAAATGTAATCTGAAATTCTGGAAGTATTTTCACACCAGATGACCAGACCCCTTCATAGCTCAGAAAGTACCCATCAGTCATGTGAGGACCCTTCCTCTCCCCCATTTCTTCTATCTCGATCAGCACCCCTGATAATTAGCCCCTCTATCAAGCTGCAGACAAGTCCAAGAGTGGAGTTTTACAACACAAGTAGGCTAATTTAGTTAAGTTCTTAGCAACTAGAACCAAAAATAATAGGAAGGAAATTGAAGTTCTTGGACTAAATTAAATTTGGATCATTAACCATGATTTTTTTTTTTATTCACGATACCCATGCCTACCGTAATGACAAGCCATTGAAATTTGACTATATAGTACACGGGATAAATAATAGCTATATAACCAGGCCATTGCTGGCCTCCTCTTTTTATGTTATTGTTTGGCATTGAATGCTCAGAATTTCAAGGAAGCACATATTTTTGGTGGATCAGAAATATCATTAAAGAATGAATTAATTTGCTTTCAACGTGTCTTATTCCTATGGAATCTAAAGCAAAGTTAATAGATTTAACATTAAACTAATAAATAACAAAGATTATCTTCCTAACCTTCTGATTCAGGTTGAAAAACTCTTAAAAATTAGAATACCTTCCACTATCAGCCTCCCACACTATCACTGTGTGATCAAAAGACCCCGTGATGATCCTGTTTCCCGAGGTGTTAAAGGACAAGGAGATGATTTCAGCTGAATGTCCCTAGAAAAAGAGCAGATTTCATCATGTGTACCTGCAGATAAGACAACTTCTACAAATGCATAACATGATAGTCTAACAGGAAATGCTTTAAAAAAAAAAAAAAAAAGACAAAGCTATTCTATAGGGAGAAAAGAGACTAGCAGTTGGCTGGGGGTGGGAATAGGGAGGGACTGCAAATAATGAGCAACACGGTTTCTTCTGGGGGAGGGGTAACGGAAATGTTCTAAAACTGGATTTGGGTGATAGTTGCACAATTCTGTCAATTTACTAGACACTTGAAGCAAGTCAGGTCAAACTCTATAAAGCTGTTTTTAAAGAAAGAAAGGAAAAGGACATATGTCAGGAAATCAGAAGGCTTCCTTCATACTGTCTTGGAAACGCTCAGAAGGGCTGTATGCTTTATGGGCTAATGATAGGTGATGGGCAAAGATAAAATGCTTCTGAAATAAAGTTACTAACTTTTTTAAAAAAGAAAATTCTTATGATAATTTAATAAACATCTGGCATTTGGCCTGACTTTCACTGGAATACAGTCTGGGGCTGATGAACCAAACCACATGGGGCCACGGGTGGAGCGAGCCCGTCGCAGGAGATCCTGCTTGGATACGGCCCTTGTTTTCCCACCTCTTCTAGTAAATTCATGGAACTACTTTTCTTCACAGCACAGGAGTTCATTTACAAATTAAATTTCTGGTGGACGCCAAATGACAAAAGTTAAATGAAGCTGAACATTAAAGTTCTGAGCACCCAAATGTATTCCCTGGCGGCAGGCAGGGGTGCAGAGCGGGACGCATGCTTTCCTAGGCTCCTAGACATCTGTCCAAGAGAAGAGGTGGTGAAGAAGCAACAGCCCACACTAACTGATGAGAACTAAGATCAGAGAAAGCACACTTACATTAACAAAGCCAGGCACTCCAGTTCAAGAGAGAAAAACTCTTGGTGTTAGCTTAAACACTGCTTTCCCTCTCTTTTTCTAGTCTTGTTTTTTAACTTTCTCAGGAAAAGGTCTCCGAGAAAATGGGTACTGTTTTTAAAATCAATTTATAATTCTAAAGGCTAAGATAACGTGATTTCCCATCCTACTGTTCCCACTGATGGAAACAGAGAATCGCCCTTTTCTGTTTGGTAGTTAGGGCTGGGGTGGGAAGAAGGGCAGGGCAGCAGGTCATACGAAGGTGCTGGACGTGTGGCGGTGGTGGCAGATGGGGACCCCCGCTGAGATACACCACCAGCATCCACTCTGCGGGCAGTGCCCTTTGGTCTTGTCACCTCCTGCCACTTGCCCCTTGTATTTCAGACCTCGTAATACAGGAGGCTTCTAAGACTGGAGGTTAGAGAGGAAGAGAGTTAACAGTCATCCCTTTAGGAAATCTTAGAGCCAGTTTCTTCAGTCCTGCCGCTTCCAAAAATGCCAACTTCCACCTACTTTGCTTTCAGCCAGGTAGGTGATGATAGGTTTTAAGCAATAGTTGGTATGGCTTATAGACTGGTCTCCCCAGCACGCCCATTGAAGTCTTTTGGGATAGCCAGTAAACCAGCTGGAACCCTCTCCCTACATTCTGAAAATCATCTCAAACTCAAAAATATCTTCTAACCTAGAGCTCACTTTGCTATAAAAATACAAATAAAAACAAACACAAGTAATGGGCTTATCCTAAGGAACAGCTAATTAAGATGTAAAACGCTTGATGTTATTAACATTATTAACATACTGTCAAAGTGAACAGTTCCTCTCCATTCTGAATGTCCCACAGTTTGGCTGTTGTGTCCATACTTCCAGTAGCCACCAATGTACTTTGAGGATTAAATGATAAACACACCTGAATTACAAGAAATGGGAGAGATGTTAGAAAGGTAAGAGTTTTAACTTAATAATTTTAATACAGACAAGCTTGAAGATGCAACTACCTTCGCAGATTCAGCCTAATTCTTTGTACAAATATGCAGCAAATGACAAATACAAGTAGCCATCTATCTGCATCCTATCTGAAGCATCCTTTCCTTGAGAAGAGGCTGCTGTTCTCCCACGTCACCCAGCTCAGGCTTCGAGGAGCACTGGCCGCCCTCAGTCACTGCCAGACCACAGAAGAACAAGAGCAAGAGCACAGCCCATCTCCTTGGGGATTCATGCTGTCCGGCTCCCACTTTCCTTGTTGCTGTCTTCACAGTCCTGTCAATCACACCCCCTCACTTGCCGAGGACTTTGGCTATTGGCTCACAGTCTCATTTCTGGATCCCAGGTGGCCTTTGTGTGGGCCATCCCTCCAGCCCCCCCAGACCCACCATCCTGGATTCCTTTCCATAATCACTCCCATGGCCACATCCTGACCTTGCCGTCACCTTCTCTAGAAGATTCACCACCAATACACCAATCTCTCGTTACAATTTCCCAATACTTTCGCTTCCTCTCCTCCTTACCAAGCCCCCACCGCAGGACAGCTTCCATCTCATGTCGACCCCTCTCTTTTCTCCTGATCCATCAACCCCCATTCACTGGACACGTGGAAGCATCACTCCTGCCAGCATCCCCAGTACTCTCAGTCCCTGTCTTTCAACTGTACCCTTCTTAAAGCTCCTGACAACCTGTATTAGTCTAGGATCTTATCCAAGGCAGCTTAAGAAGACAGCAGGGCAGATTACTAGTGTTACTCATTCATGCCTTCTGTCCTTAATTGTGGCCTCCGTACCATTCTCTACCTCATTTAACACACCTCTGACTCAACACCTTCTCCCATTCTCCATTCCTGCCCCCTCTCCCATCCTCACACCTCCTCAGTTGATAACCTGACCTCCTAACACTTCCCTGGAAATACTGACCTGTCAGGTGGGAGCTTCCTCCCCTGCCCCTCACTTACTTTCCTTCAGTCTCACATTCAGAGGCATCCCTTTGCCATTTTAGACACTGATTTTTCTGCACTCTGAGTGGATATGTGCCCACCAATGTTTCCTTCCCTCTGGACTAGATCCTTCCCAATGGCCTGAAAATATGCTTCAGCTTCTCCCACAGAAAAGTCAAATTCTCCCTTGACTCTATGTGCCCCTTTTTTAACTAACTTTCTTTCCCTTTACAACCAAATTCCTTGGGAAAATAGTCTATCATCACTCGCTGTTTGCCCATCTTCCACTCTGACTCGACTGGAACCACTCTGGATAAATGTCCAGTCGAGAGGCTTGGTTGGTCATCTCAACCTCCATGAGATTCTCCATATTTTCTTCCTTCTGGACTCCTTTGACTGTGCTCTGCTTTTCCTCTCTTCTTATTTATTTTTTGTATCTTTTAGAAGTTTCTCTTCTCCATCTTCAGTCTCCTCCCCACATTCTACCTTTTCCTTTGGGAAATTTCAATTGCTCAGTGGTTTCTATTGCCACCCAGATGCCGTGACTCACACACCCATGTCTTCTCCCCACACCTCACTGCTCAGTTCAGCCCCAAAGAGCCAACTGCCAAATGGATGCCTCTGCTAGGACATCACACAGGGAGATTTTATCACTCTGTCTCAGACATGTGAGTCACATGAAGAAACCTGCTTCTCTTTTCTGTATGGACTTGGTGAAGGGCACTGTCGGTTGCCCGAGTCTGGAATCAGGGAATCATCCTAAATACCTTCCGACCTGCCTCATATCTATTTCTCCAAACCCACTAACCTCTCTCACATTCTCCTCACCAGCCCCACAACGGGCTTTTGCCATCTTTGCTTGGACGGCTACCGGATCCCCAGGGGCCCATGCTTCTGATATTACCCCCCCCATTTCTCCACACTGCCAAAAGAATGGTCTTCCCAAAGAGCAAGATTGACCACACCACCTTCCAGCTGAAAAGTCTCAACAGTATGTCAATATCTCCAGGATAGAATCCAAATTCCTTAGCGCAGCATTCAAGACCAGCCATAAATCTACAACATGGCTTCTCCTGCCTCCCCCACTTCAGTCACACAAAGGCTGTGATCTAGCTTCAAAGGGTGACAGGTGTGCCAAGACACTGACACGTTTAGCCCAGTCAGCTGGGCAGCACTGGGGATCCCTGCTGCCTGTCAGCTCTGACCGTGGGCAGGCAGCTCTCCCCAGTGTTTGCACGTCTGTATTAGCACCTTCTGTGCGCATCAACACAGGGAGGGTTGGGAAGCACTGCTCTGGGCACCCAGAGCCACCTGGCTTCTGAAGCATCTACCATGGTTACACACCTCTTCCGGGCATCTGCTGGTGCAGCTCCCTATGCCTGGAATGCATGATCCACCTCTGTGCAGAGTCTTTCCTGAACACATCTCCTGGCCAAGAAGGCTTGGTTGCTCCCTCTGTGCCCTCACTGAACTCCCCACCAACTTCCGGCCCACCTACAACATATCTTTGAGCTAATTCATGGACACCTCTACTCCCGCAAAACCGCACAACTCCTGGAGGCCGAGAACTACTTCTGACTCGATTTGGCACCGCATGCACATAAGTCAGGGCTGCACACACAGTCAGCACCCAGAAAGTAATCACTGGAGTGATGCTTTGTTCTACAAAAAATACGAACGCCTCTTCCTAGGAACTATAAATAAAGAAAACCTTTTCAAAATTCCAAGGCAGTACGGAAACATGGCCACACTATGAATGTAAGGATAATGTCATTCTTATGACTTTGTGCAAGTCACTATGCTCTCTATGCCTCAGCATCCCCAACTGTAAAATGGGGAAATATCCACCCCTTTGGGCTGTTATGAGAAACAACTAAGCAAATATATGTAGAGGGCTTAAGGCAGTGCCCTGTGCATGTTGAGCGCCACTAAAGGGTGAGTTACAATTTCTCACTGCAGTATCCCCAGTGTCTAGCAAAGTACCTTGAACATACCATGAATATGAAATGAATTTGAAGGATAAAAATACATTTTTATAATAAACAGACTGTTTATTTTTAAAAGCTATCACTTGTTCCATAGGGTGCCAATTATCTCCCTAATTGTTAGAAGATGGAACAGATAATCGGCCAAGGGCGAGGGCTTCCCAATAGTGAGAGCTATTCCTTATGCAAATTTGAGTTTTAATCACATCCAGAAAACAATCAGCTTAATATTTTATATGATATAAAAGAGTTATTTTAAAAGCTATCTTAAGAACATCATCAACCCTCATCAAGTCAGCTCTCTAAAGACAAGTCCATGAGAAAGAAGAGGTCAGGCTGGATACTCATTGACTTATCACATTATTTGTCTGCTTTGTGCAGATATGGGTCTTTGACAGTATCTGCAAGATATCAAAACTAGAGTAGTTTGTAAATTATATCAATGCATAAGATACAGAAACTAAAAATACTAGATCGATTTTAAAATTAATTATAAAGGTATAGCCTCTACTTTTACAATGGAATCCTAAAAAGAAATAGCAACGATGTGCCAATGTAGCCTCATCCCCTGGTGGGGATGCTGACAATGGGGCATCAGGGGAGAGGTGGGGAATATACAGGAAAAATACATTCGTATTTTTCGCTCAATTTTGCTGTGAACCTAAAACTGCTCTTTAAAAAGTAAGGTCTATGGAAAAAAAATAAAAGAAAAAGTAAAACAAAACAAAAACAAAAGGATTGGCAACATAAAAATTTAATAAAATATACTCACTATTTCTGCTGTATGACCCTTAAAGGTGTGATAGCATTTTCCCGTTTCTACACTCCATAGTTTACAAGTCTTATCGAAGGACCCAGTGGCAATTTTGTCACTAAGATTTAAAAATATATGCACAGGATTTGAAAATAAATTCAACCACAGTATTTGATGCACAGAATAAAGATAAGAGATATTAATACATGGATCTCTATCTACTCAGAAATTTACTTTTTTATATAATAAGCAATCCTACATTTGTTTCACTGGATAACAAAATAAAGTTCTAATTTTTGAACAGTATCAGTTTATATGTTTAATTTTTAACATTTTCCATTAAATTTACAAATTATGTTTAAGATTATAATAATTTTAATTAGCACAATGAATATGGTAAAAGATTTAGTTTAGAACATCACTAACAAATAGAAATTAACCATGTGTAATTACTAGAGTTGCAGGAACATGGAAAAATTCTATTAGTAGATCTACTGAAAAGGATAATATCCAATTTAAAAGAAGGAAAATGGAAAGATATAAATCCAGTTAAACATATGGTTAGATAAGGTTTTGAGAAGTTAGACAGTGAATATCTCCTTGAGAAAATAATACCTATATTATTTCCATTGTAAGGTCTCTGAAGAAGAAAGCGGGCTTAGAGGGGAAGTATGAGAAAAACTCAGTCCCTTTCAGACAGGAGGCTTCCAGTGTTTACCATGGAGCAAGGCCACTGTCAACACCCAACAAGTAAGAGGAGATTAGCCTGTTCCACCTTTGATCATGGAGCTAAAATCTTTTCCTTTACCCCTGAGCCCTGTCTGTCTTCTGTAGCAAGCCATCAGAATTTCATGCAGTCGGGTCATATTTACAGTGCAAGCTCACTGTCTGAAAGTGTGAGGGGTCTTATAGCCCAAAATGCATATCTCAAAGCAAAGCATAAGTGCTCAGCACAGCCGCAGAATTCATAATGACCCAGACTGCACCTAACACTTTGCGTCACTCCTCCGTTCTCAGTCCCCCGCATAGTCTTCTGTGGTCTCTGACACTAGAGGAAAGAAGGGCCCTTTCTGCAATGTTTTCCTCTAACTTTTATAATGATCGCATCTACAACTTAGTAACAATTTTTTTAAAAAGATATGTACCTTTATTATGTTCTCGTAGAAGACAGCAGCTTTATTTTCACACTCCTATTTCATTAGTTTAAGCAATAATTAAATAATTAGACATTGAAAGCACGACCAACATAAGCAGGTTTGTGGACAAATAGAACTAACTTTCACAAGTTTAGAACCTCACCAGTGGGAAGAGTGGTAAAGTATACTGGTGAGTAGTCTAGTTTCTGCAAGCATTCAGGCAGCCGTGGGTACCAGTGGTATGTCATTCAGAAAGATAGAGAATCTTGGTTCATCTACTGAATGGGTTAACCAGAAGTTAGTTTAAAAATACTTCTGTATTTTGTGCTATTATTTATTATGTTCCTACACACATTTTTTTCTGCCTGTAAGACTATAAATTGACAGAAGTAAACCATATTATGCATACAGGTCACATCCTCCAGCACCATCAGTCCAGCACTATTAACAGGGCAGGAACTGCCTGTCAGAGAACTCCCAGGGGTAGAGAGTCAGCCTGCCTGAGCCTGGACTCCTGCTCACTTCTCTACTGCTGTGTGATCCTGGGAAAGGTACCTGAACTTTACATACTTTCTATGAGGATAGTAATATCTATCCCAAAGCTTCTTTAAGCCCTGAAGATGGTTTTCAAAGCATGTCAGGCATTCAGGAAATTTTAATTCTCTGCTTCCTCCTTTCCTCCCCCAACAGATGGAGGGAAAGAAGAATAAATGGATTAATGGATTAATAAGGACTAAGTGAGTGAGTGAATGTCTCTTTACCCGTAAGGATTGTTGAATGCTATGGCATAAACCACATTCCTGTGACCCTCCAGGGTGTGAAGCTCCTCTCCAGATGCCGTGTCCCAGAGTTTGCATGTCCGATCATAGCTCCCTGTGATAAAGCTAACACAAGGAGCATAAACACATCGCAAGGCGGGAAGAGCAGCAGTGTGTCAAAAGAGACCTCACTTTTTGCCTGCAACATTATAACTCCATTTATTCCGCTTTCTACAAGGGAAATTGTGTGTGTGCAGAACAGTTAAATTGGGAACAATATCTAAATCCTTTGACTTAAAAATTTTCCAACTTTACCCCAAACCCAAACTAAATAAAGAGTCATTCTACCAATGATCATTCCTAAAATATAAGTAAGTGTATAATTAAGTGATGTTAGTATTCAGAAACCTTTTCTGAAACTCTAATATATCTCAACAAACAGCATCATTCTTCCAGCTGATCAAACCATGAAATCTTAGCATCATCTTTGATTCCGTTCTCTCCCTCACATCCCACACAAAATCTACTAGCAAATTCTGTTACCTCAGCCTCAGAATACATCCCTAGCATGGCCACTTCTCACTAGCTCCATTACCTCCATCTCTTGCCTAAACAAATGAAAACACTTTCTAATAGGTCTCAGCTCACACGTAGTCTTTGTAAACCTGTTTTCCTCACCGAAAATGGAGTTGTCATTTTTAACCTCCCTTAAATGGCCTCCTAGCAATCTAAAGGAAAATTCAAAGTCTGCTCAGGGTCCACAAGGCTGGAAGCCTTGGCTATCTCTGGGACCCCAACGTCCCCCCAAAACACACCCTGATTAGCCACATTCACCTCCCCGCTAGTCTCTGAAAAACTTGATTGTTTCTTTCCCACCTGTTAGTCCTTCTACCCATCTGGTTTACCACCCTCTATGGTTACCCAGGTCCTGGAATACGACTGGGATACTGAGAAGTGTTCAATAAATAGGTGTTTAATACTTAACAATCCTTTAATGCGACTTCTACTACAGGAGTTCCTAGTATATTGACCTCTAATAGTTTAAAGTAAAACAGCAGTATCTTAGTTATTCCTTAAATACTCCATGAGGAAAGATATTTCCCAAACACAGGGGAAAAATGCACACTTTTGAAAAGTCGGTCTTAATGTGAAGTGGTAAAAATAAAAGGTGGTAAATTCTGGTCTCTAAATCCAACTAAACAGGAAGGTTGACAAGGCAATGTATCTTTGGTTCTCTACTAAGCATTTCCTCCTAGCTTCTTGGGGAATATAAATTGGTACAATCATTACGGAACACAGCATGGTGGTTATCAAAAAATTAAAAACAGAATTACCACATGACCCAGCAAGACCATTTCTGGGTATATATCCAAAGGAAATGAAATCAGGACCTCACAGAGACACCTGCATTCCCCTGTTCATTGCAGCATTATTCACTATACTCAAGGTATGGAAACCACCTGAGTATCTGTCAAAGGATGGACAGATGAAGAAAATGTGATATATACATGTATATAATGAAATATTATTTGACCATGAGGAAGAAGGACATCCTCCCATTTGCTACTACATGGATAAGCCTGAAGGACACTATGCTAAGTGAAATAAGCCAGACACAGAAGGACAAATACCATATGATCTCACTTAAATGTGGAATCTAAACAAATAAATAAATAAAGTTAAACTCACAGAAGCAGCAGTAGTTACCAGGGGCTGGCGGGGTGGGAAATGAGTACAAAGTTGCAGTTATGTAGAAATAAGTCTAGAGATCGAATGTACCGGCACGATGACTATGGTTAATAATACTGTACTGAATACTGGAAATCTGCTGAGAGAATAGACTTCCGATGCTCTCATCACACTCATAGAAATTGGTCATGTAAGGAGATGATGTGCTAATTAGCTCGATGTAGTAATCATTTTACTGTGTATGTGTATATCAGATCATCATGTTGTATACCTTGCATGTACACAATTTAAAAAAGAAGTATCCCATGATTATTAAAAATTAGAAACCAAGAAGAGAAATAGACATACACATAGAAATAAATAAGCAGAGCACAGGGGATTTTAGGGCAGTAAAACTGCTCTGAGTGTCACCATATTGGTGGATAGATGTTGTTAAACATTGGCCAACCCAGAGAATGTACAAAACCCGTGAGAATTCTAATATAAGCTATGAACTTTCCATGATAGTGATGTGTCAGTATAGGTTCGACAACTGTAACAAATGCAGGTCTCTGTGGGCATGTTGATAGTAGGGGAAGCTATGTGTGGGGCACGAGGCAGAGGGCATGCAGGAAATCTCTGTACCTTCTGCTCAATTTTACTGCAAACCTAAAACAGCTCTAAAAAATAAAGTCTAATAAATTTTTTTAATAAATAAACACAGAACCTTACCATGAGCCTGATTTATTAAGTGCAACATTTGTCAATGGCAGTATATGGGCTCTGAGAACCTTCAATGAGAGAAAACATTTATTTTAAACTCACAGTTGTTTGATCCATTCATTTTAACTTCAAACCAATAAAAACATTCAAATTTATCTTAATCATATGTAATAAATGGACAATATACAGCATCTGAACAAATGAGAAAAAATATATTTTAGTTTCTATTATTAAGACCAACAGCACATTTGGTAGTTACAAATAATTACAGAAACATAGTTGGATCTGTGTTTTCCATCAATTTGCCTTTAGATAGATTATGGCTATAAGATACCAAATAGCACTAACTTACATTGTCTTTTACATATTGCTCATGGTTTTGTATATATGCATAAACAGTGCTTATAGGAAATAAACTCGATACATCTCAAGTACAGATTTACAATGCGTTATTCCTTTTTGAATCCTAAAGCTCCCTTGGAGTCAAGGTATGTCTTGTTACTTATCTTTCCATACCCATGTCTAGCACATAGTGGATGCTTAATATTTATTGAATAATAGACTTAAATCGGATAGTCTGTTTACAGACGGAGTAATTGGCTAGACTGGGAAAGCCCCAATTTTTCTGTTGCCTGAGTATAACAGTTATGTCTATTGCCTGAGTATAACTATTAATAGTGTCCCCTTTCACTATCAAAAATGTTCCCTTTGGAGGATAAAGTACAATATCATGCTAGTTATAGAGCTCATATTTGAAGTTAAATAGTGCCACCAGCTGGAAAAAGAAATAGTGCAATAACCATCATCCCCTTTGAGTAAATTGAATGAATACAGAAAATTGCTTTGATATTTTATATCAGACAGAATATGCTAAGTACATAAATAATAAGTACATTTAAGTCATAAAAAAGAAAATCAATGATGCAATTCTAGAATAAATCATTAAATGTTAAATAAAGAAAAAAGGTGTTCTTGAAGTAATAAACACTTCTTATATTTTTTAAAATAATAAAATAAAATACATATTACATATAAATAATGTAATATGATAATAATATAAAAATATATTAAGTTTTAAAAATACTTGCTATATTTTAATTTAGTCACCAAAATTACAGAGAAAATAAGTTTTACATTGAATTTAAATTATTACTTAATCTATATCAATAAATAATTTACTTAAATATATTTTAGTTCACATGGAAGCAGAAAATTTGAAATATTGATATATCACAAAATAAGTCTTAATATTACTCTAACTGAAAAAAATTTTACTTATTCAATAACTTAGAACTACTTTTATGGCTATCCTTTAGATTTATCATATAAAAAAGAGTTCAAGTTAATAGTACAAATCTTTATTGAGCCTCTCAACAAATAAACTTTGAATTTCATTCATTCATTCAATAAGCATTTATTAAGACTTAGTCTCAGCAAAAATGTGTGACGCACTGAGGGAAAGAGAAAACGTGAACAGTATTTTACCTCAGATCAGCAAAGCAGTTAAGTTACTCACTGAAGTTCCTCTAGTTAGTATTTTTAAAGCATGCTTTACCTTAAATAGGTAGAATTTGTGGTTGCTGTGCTGTTTGAGTTTATTCTGTAATCTCTGTATTAAAAGTTTGACTTGGTCTGATCGTGAAGCTGTGATTAGAGGTTCTGCTTTCTGTATCTCTTCTACTAAGGCGTTGACATCTGTACTGAAATGCACCAAAAGAAAAAGGTTTTTTTTTTCCGTGCCAAAAATTGCCTACACGTTCATTACATGAAAGATTGCATTCCTTAACGAAACGCAATGTTTATAAAATGTCAACACCACCATCATCGTTACCAAGAGATTTCTGGGGAGAAAAATCACAGAAATCAAAAAGCACTGTGGCCCCGAAAAGCTGCCTGGTTTCCCTTGAAAGTCTTCCCATTCACTGAGACCTCTCCCAGGGGAGGTGTGCAAAGATTCTGATTTGCTTACCCGGGAAGGCCAAGTGCACACTGCTTCTGAACACGAGCTCTTTTTATCTGTATTTTCCTGTTTCTTTTTTCTTTAAATGAACATATATTGAGTGTGCCTGGTCCTACCGTATTTTTCACCTGATAGATGTTCTCTTATTTAATCCTGTAACAACCCTGTAATTTAATGCTTTTATCATAACTATTTTAGGGATGAAGAAACTGAGGTTCAGAAAGGTTAGGTTTTCAGTGCTTTTAGAGAAAGAAACAGTACCTAACCAAAAATAAATATTCAAAGTATTATTATGATGATTATTATTATGATTATTATTATTACTATTATTATTACTATTACTATTATTATTATCATTATTATTATTAATTTCTTCTGGGCTTTAACATTATTTCCCTGAAAGAGAACTGGTTTGAAAAGCACAGATGCAAGTTTTCCCTAGTATTCAGATAATCTACGGCAATTCTGGTAAATTGTGCTAGACAGATATATTAACTCAAGATAAATAATGTCTGTATAGAGCAAATAATCCAAAATAGGTCATTTTGCAAAACACGTCACAAATACTCATTGAGAAAAGACTCGTGGCCCAGCTGGCTGACAGCCTCCAGATGCAGCTCCTTTGGGACCCAGCTCAGCACCTGCACTCAGGGCTTGCTCTTGTCCGGGACCCTCAGCCCGGAGCTGAGCAAGGGGACCTCAGAGCCTGGCCCTTTCTGCCCCACGAGGGACTCTGCAAACCAGCCAGCTTCGTTGCGGAGCATGGTTTTGGGCGGGCAGGGACTCTGCTGTCAAATCTGCGTGGTCTTCACGGTTGACGGCTGCTCCTGCCTAACCCTGCCTCATCCTTGGATCTGTCATGGGTGTCACTTCCCTATCACTGTGGACCCACCTACTTCTGTCTCAGCATCTGCTTCCCAGAAACTCAAAGTCTGATAAGCATCCTCCTCCTCTTCACAAACACACGTTCTCTGAGCTCCCGTTTTGTGCAAGGCGCTAAGCTAGGAGACCACTCATTCAACTAGCATTTATTATCTGCCCTAGGTTAGGCCCTGGCCCCAGCTCTCAAGAAACACGGTCTATCGGAGTAACAGTGAGTATTAGGGATGGAAACAAATCAGAGATGGTTCATAATGATGACTCTGATAAACACTGAGAGTCAGTTGTCAGAAAGGTTATAGCTTCATAAGAATTAAAAAGATAATAATGCCCCTTGGAAAGGCTTCCAACAAATGTTATGAATCAAAATAGATTTACTGGTTGTACCACAGCACAGGGAACTTTACTCAATATCTTGCAGTAACCTATAACTAAAAAGAATATGAAAATAAATACATGTATGTATATGCATAACTGAATCACTATGCTGTACACCAGAAATTGACACAACACTGTAAACTGACTATATTTCAATTTAAAAAAAATTCCTAGCAAGAGCCAAATTAATCAGATATTTAATCCACGCTAGCCCTGCCTTACTCTGTTATTTTCCAATACAGTAATTCCGTATGTTATATATAATACAAGAGGTTTTTTTTTTCTTTTTGCAAAATACTTTTGGAGTCTTGGCCAGAACTAGAAATAAGATCCATCCTTTGAGACTTTTTTTTCAACTTTAAGACATTTATTCACTGCACAGGATGACTATGGCATCCTATGAAAAAGCTCAACTTTTGGTCACAGTGTTAATTGCTCCTGGTTTCCCAGCCCCACAAGCCCGCTTTGAAGTGACTGAAGGATCCATACATTGTAAGTAAAAAAATTCTGTGTTTTTGGAAGTCATACTTTCATACAGAAGTCTATCTGTGCCACTCATATGATGTTCTACTCTGTACAAGTTGTTTCTCAAAGACAATAAGCCCACTGAGGCAGGATATATGATTGGTATCTTTATAGCCTCTCATAGACTCTGACCTAGAGCTTTCCATGCCAAGTACATCACTGCTGACTACATAAATGAATGTCTAACAAAGGAACTTTCTGCACGCTGGCATAATCACACAAGTCAGTAATGTGTTCTATTTATAAAAATAACAAAAAGATTGATTGGCTCTCAGGTCTTGCCTTCCTTGAAAACAGCTCAAATAAGAAATGGTGTAGATAAAACTCAAAGATATTATCCATGCCATTATTTATTCTTTGATTTAAAAAAAAATGCCTATTGAGGACCTTTTCTACACCAGGCACCTGGAATAAGACTTGGACTCTAACTAAGCCATCACCTTTGAGCCATCCTCTGTCTTCCCCATAAGACAAGTCTTCCCCTTAAACTCCAAGCCTCCTGAGTGGCAGCAGCTCTCACCAGCCATCAGGCACCAGAGAGCAGCCCATGTTTAATTTTAGTTACATGAGAGGTCCCTTTGCTGATGGTCTCCGTTCCCCTTCCTACGAATCATGACAACGTAAAAGGACAGTCACAATGGAAAATTGCTAGTTCCTCTGGGCCACACTGTGAAACACATATCGCAGTATTTTTATTGTTTTGTTCCTCACCCACTGAGAATAGCTTCACCTTATCTGAACTTGAGCTCAGATATAATCTAGAACAGGTAAAATCAGTCTCATTCTGTCTCTTTATGTGAAGTTTTGCACAAAGTTTTCTAAAGGGAGTGAATTCGGAACAACATGATCTCACAAGGAGATTTCTTCTGAGTGCACACCAAGCTTCGGAGACAAAGATTTGGTCACCCCAACTCTGCTCCCTGACAATTAATGCGGAAGATCAGATGTGGTCAGCCTTGTGAAATATTTATCTACTGAGAAAATAGTAAGGCTTGGGAATGTTCTTAAAATTCAATAACCAGGACTTTTCAAAAGTGTTAGTCATCAAAAATAAGGAACATCTGAGAAAGTCACAACCACAAGGAGCCTAAGGAGACTCATGACTAAATGTTACGTGGTATCCTGGCTAGGATCTTGGGAGAGAAAAAGAATGGGGCAAAAACTAAGGAAAACTGAATACAATACTGTCTTTCGTTAACAATAATAGATCAATACTGGTTCATTAATTGTGACAAATGTACCGTCCTAATTAAGATGTTAATAATAGGGGAAAGTGTCTACGGGGTACATGGGCACTCTTTCTTCACAACTTTCCTAAAATTATTCTAAACTAATAGGTTTATTTTTTGTAAATTAGGCCAGTTTGGGAAGAAGAAAAGAAAGATTAATGATCCTTTTTCCACCTCCTCCTCATTCAGCAAGATACTCAAGTAAAAGTCACTGAAACAAACAGGAAGTAATACACCATGGACCAATATTTTTTTCTTTTCTTTTTTTTTCAGTAAATGTGTTGTCTTCAGATTACACAGCTTGTGCATACATCATCCTGTGTCAGGGTTTCCCAGCAACGATCTTGGATAGGAAGTACATGTTGCATCTACAGCCAGCTTACCTGGGATCAAGATCAAGCAGATCTATGGATTTGGTCTTTAATTCTCCACTGTTTTCATATTCCAACATAATTCCTAAGAAACAAACAAATATGTTATAAAACACTTATGATGGCAGCCTGTGCCAAAAGTTAGCCTACTTTGACAGATTTTTCATTCTCTTTTTTCCAGTTTTTTAAATTTTTCAACCTAAAACACATGCAGGGACGTCTGATTTCAAAACAAGATTGCAGAGACCCATTACCCCTTGATCCATCCTCTAAGCACAAATAAAATCACGTGACATTATTCTATAATGCTAGAGTAACTGAAAGTTGAACAGAAGACGGTGGATGGCTAGAGGCCTCAGGATTTGAGCAATGACAACGTGGTGAGCTCCCCAAATTGTCTTCTTATTTCCCATCCACCCCCAACACTGGGGGCCAGAGGGACTTGCAGCCTAGAACCACCAAAAATTGTAGATAACAAAATCAAAAACAACAACAAAAAGCTTGCTCTCCGTGGCCAAAGGATCAGGAAAATAGAAGTCAAACAAAGTGCTAGTGGGGAGCCCTCAACTATGCTCTACCATGGGGGCCCCTGCAGGCAGTCCCAGCCACCCGTGGAAGCCCACTGCCCCAGTCCCCACTGCAAAGCTGGGCCCCAGCACGGTCTCATCTGCCCACAGCAGCCACAGCAGCAAAGCCCCACACCATCTCAACTCCTGCTCCTCAGCCTGTGTCCCAGGGGGCCATCTCATCTGCCTATGGCAGCAGCAGCGAAGTCCCAGGACCTCCCAGACCCCATTCCACAACAAGGTACCAAAGCAGTGGCTCCCTGACTGTCAACCAGCAGCAAACCAAGCCCGGGGCTTGTCCTCCACCCCTGAAAGGTCACAAAGTGAGAGCAGGCACACTGGGGACATACCTTCTGCCCCTGCAGGTGGCACCAGCAAAGACTAAGCCAGAGACTTGCTAAGACAAAGCAAAGCAGGAGTCTTAGACCAGACCAGAACAACACTGCAAAGGCTCAGAAAACTCAAGTGTCATTGTAACTAAAGCCCACAAAAGCAGAACAACACTATGTGCTAAGTCTAAACATAGTAAAATATAAAATAAAATGTTTATATAAAAATAAAATGTTTATATAAAATAAACATGCCAAAATAGACTTAGGTAGAGTCAAGAGTCTCCCGGATACAATAAAAAGTCATTCATTATTTCAACAGCTGTGAAAATATAGTTAATAAACCCCAAAACCCAAGATACAATAAAAAAATTAAATCGCCCATCACACCAAGAACCAGAGAAAGACAATCAATAAATGCCAACGTGGAGATGAATCAGATCCTGGAATCATCTGGCAAGGATTTTCAAGGCAGTGTGATGAAAATGCTCCAGCAGTCATTGACAAATTCACTTGAAACAAATGAAAAATCTTAGAAAACAAATAGAAGGTATTAAAACAAATTATGGGAATTATGGAATTACAAAAAATACAGTAACTAAAATGAGAAACTTGCTGAGCAGGCTCAATAGTAGAGTGAAGACGATGAAGGACAGAATCAGTGAACTTGAAAACAAATTAATAGAATATGTTCAGTCTGAACAACAGAGAGATAATAGACTGAAAAAAATTGAACAGAGCCTTTATTGTAACACGTCTAGGGATATGCTCTGGGCTCTCCCAGTCCCCAACACAAAGCTGTAAAGTGGAACTGAAAAGTTTTGGCCTCAGGACCACTTTAAACTTTTTAAATTATTGAGAATTTTGATTTTTCTAATATTTTCCACATTAAAATTGAGAAATTTTTAAAACAATTATTAAAATGTTTTAAGTAGCAATAGTAAATTCATAGCATGTTAACACAAATAGCATATCTTATAGAAGTAACTATTCCCCCCACCAAAAAAAAGACTGAAGGGTAACACTTTTGTAAATCTCTTTAATATCTGACTTAACTAAAGACAGCTGGATTCTCACCTCTACTCCTGCATTTAAGCTACTGTTGTAGGATGTTTTAAATTAAGTATAAGAAAAAATCTGGGCATACACAGATACGTTGTTAGAAAATGGAGGAATATTTTAATTGGCTTTTTGTGTAAATTAGGATATTCTTCTCTGATACTACATTACAACTCAACAAATGGTAATTTTATAAAGATTGGTTGCAATTCAGAATCTAAAACCACATCAGTGAACTGTTACATTAAAATCTATTGGTCTGTCTCACACTTTCAATTGATCTTTTACCACGTGTGATTCACAACATCGTGCTTGATACTTGAAAAATATTAGTTTATTGAGTTCTAAATGTGGACGTATTTCATCACACAGTCTCAAAAAATCACATTTGTTAATATCTCTGTCAATAGGTATCATCAGAAAACTGTTTTGCTGTTGATAAACTGTCAAGCTTATGATGTTAGATACAAATTTTCTGAAGTTCTAATTTTTGCTTTGAAAGGTCAAATTTTATCACTGGCAAGAAACAGTGACAGTTTTGCTTGAACATTTCAGGCTCACTTTGTTCATTTTCAAGAAAATGTCTGCCTAATGTCCAAGTCTGAAAGCCATGTTTGTTTCTCAGTCTTTCAGGTGAAAATGATGTTCCGGGAAAGGAGAAATGGTGAGCTCATCTTTCAGCTCAAACAGCTGCACAAGCACTTTGCTCAAGTTAACGCTTGTAGATCACTGTGCAGCAAGAGTGCTTGTAAGTACTTTTCTACTTTATCACCCAAATCACGAGTACTCACATGTCAGTAGTTCAGTACATTAATAATTTGTATTGCTCCACCAAGGACATTCTTAAGTAAAACTGAGGATCTGGGAGGGAGAGGGGTTGTTTGATTTTCCTACTGCAAGTGTGTCAGTGAAGAATACAGTGGCCACTGTTAGAGTTTGGTGCCATTGCTTTATTTATAGGAAGGTACCAGCAGTTTCACCTTCCATTGCTTTTGCACCACTAGTGCAAATATCTATACAGTGAGAAAAGCAAATATCTAGTGTTATTATAAAAAGGGATTTGACAATGAAAGAGATCCCCTTACACTTTGAGAATCACTGTAACTGACCATAATTTGATGTAACAGATACGATTCCAGCAGCAATTCAGATCAAGGGTGAATAGGAAATTCTATCCAAACACTGTATTTACTTTTCAAAAGCATTGAAACATTGAGACAGAACGTAGCAGAGTCAAAAAGGCATGTACTTGGCATCAAACAGATCCAAGTCTAGTTCCAGCTCAATTCCTTACTAATTTCATGATACTAGTAAAGCAATCTCTTTATGTCTCAGTTTTCTCATCTGTGAATCACACCTTCAGTTCACTGGTTAGGATTAAATAACATGTATATAAAGCACTTGGCATACAGTATGTCTTACTAAATAGTGCTTATTATACAGTATCAAATACTACCTTGTCACATCATCTACATGGCTACCTTGTATTACCTAAATTGCATTGATGCGTTTTCTCCGCAGTGAGATTGTAACATATTTGGGAGAATAAAACATGTTTCTTTAATACTCCTAGGAGGAACTTCCTCAGAACGAGTCATGATGATTTATGCATGTAGTAGGGACATGATTTGGCCAAGTTCAAGTACCAAACAGTACTGTCAAATGGATGAGACTTACACCTTCCCCTCTCTGGCTTCCATTTCTCCTTCAGTTTTCTCTCCTAGCAATAACTGATTCATTAGACTGTGTGTTCCTGAGTCTGTCTTCTCCTTATCCCTAGGGTCTACCACAAAATGCCATACCCAGGAAATGTTCAATAGTGTTCATTGACTACACAAACTAACTGGCAGATGATCTGATGAGTGTCCCCAGACTGGTGCAGTTGACATTGCTTGGTGCAGTTGACAATCCCCGTCTTGATAGCACATGTCCTTTCAGAAATAATCAACACCGTGAACAACTCCCTCCTTCCTCAGACGCTAACTGCAATAGGCTTTAGTGAAATTTCTGTCTTTTTCTCCACTTTGCTACTTTTCATTCTCCTTTACTGGTGCCTCCTCTTCTGCCTGATCTTTAAGTACTGATGGTCTTTAGGGCTCAGATCTAGGAATTCTTCTCTTCTTACTTTACATTTTTCTCTATATAAATTCACCCAAACCCATGGCTTTAACTGTCATCAATGTACCAACAATGACTAATTGTTAACGCTTCAGTCTGGACTTCCAGTTCCAGTCATGTAGATGTCTCTCTCGCACTTCAATCCAGTTCCAGATCTGACCCCTTCAGTCCTGCTTCTCCTCTAGTTTCTTTCTCAGTGTGCAAGTGAAGAAAAGATCACATTTATAATTGATTTATAAATATAAAATGAACAATAAATGTGTAAGACCTAGATATACTATTGGATATAAGAGAAAATTGTGATAAGTGGAGAGACATACTTCTGGATGAGAAAATTCAATATTGTGAAAATGGCAAATTAATCTATGGAATTAGAGTAATTATAATGATTTTCTTTTTGGGAATTTGAAAATTTACCAAATATTATAAAAAGTCAAAAACAATAAAGTGTGACCCTGATAAAAAATTAGATCAATATAATAGAATCACTTATGTATGGAAAATTTAAAATAAAGTGAAGATAAAATTTCAAATTAATGGGGAAATAATGAATTTTTCAATAATAACAATGTAAAAATTAGTTGGATTTTAGAAATATTAATAAAATTGGATTTCTACCATACAATGTACAAAAATATATTCTAGGTCAATTAGACATTTTTATATTTAAAATAAAATATAAAATGGTCTAAATAATAGAAGATATTTAAATCTTAGTGTCTATAATTGGCCTTTTAAGCATGATACGAAACTCAACAGCTAAAAAAAACAAAATTGATGAATTTGCCTGAAATAAATTTTAAGCTTCTACACAGTGAAAGATACCACAAAGTTAAAGATAAATGATAATCAGCAAAAAAAAAAGTCAACTATACATACAAAGCTTAAAGAACTTAATATTTTAAAAACACTAAAAATGATTTTAAGAAAATGAACAATGAACAAAAGGCATAAATAGTCAATTTGCAAAGAAAGAAAGACAGGATCAATAAACAGACCAAAACAAAATGTTCCCAATGTTATCAATAAGAAATACAAAATAAAATAGCAGATACGGTTTTTATCCATTAGATTAGCAGAAGTTACAAAGACGGATAACACTCAATATTAGCAAGGCTGGGCAAACGGGCATTTTCAAATACTGTTGATGGATACATTGGGGGAGGGTCCTTCCAAGGGGCAATCACACCGTCAGTGGGCTGAGGGTGACCTTAGGTATCCCTTGATGAATTTTTCAAAATTTGGTTATAAGTGACACTACTTTTATAATAAAAAAAAGTAAGAGGAAAAAAAGAACATGGAGGAAATGGAGAAAAGGATAAGAGACCAACGTTATTAGACTATAAACTCTTGAAGATCAAGAGTCCCATAAGGTTACTTGAAAACTCAAGAACTTTCATGTACTTTTTCAGTGCCTTGAAGCATACAAAGTTTCTATCAATTCAAGATAGTGTTACCATCAAGCACTATTTCTCTCCTGTTCTGGAGTTTTGGGGGTTTTGCATTTTATATAAGGATGCTCATGGACTACGTATTATTGAGAAAAGTAGACATTCAATGTATATTTGAGTAAATAAATAATGTAGACATTAAGTAATATTATCATAATCCTTAACTCAGGGAAAGGTTTGAAAGAATTAGTGACAGTTCACACAGCATAATCTAATTTCCTGAACACATGCATTTTAAAAATCAGCAAACAGAGTTAACAAAATTCTGCTTTCCTTATTCACAATTATCTTGTTTTTAATAAAATGAAAAATGTTAAAACCCCTACAGTCAACTGCTAAAAATTGGTGGGGTTGCTGTACAAACAGATCTAGAAAATAAAACACAAAATCTGAAACATGAACATTTACTTGACTGCTTCATGGTGACCAGACGTGGAGGCAATATGCTCGCCGAGCTCCAAGATGAACAAGAGGCTGTGACATGTGCAGTCAGGAACACAAGCAGAAAACAGATAGAGATGCCCACAGGAATGCATGTTGCTCTTCAGTGATTGCTTCCCACAGTATCTTAATATTCTTGACCTACCCCTGGCTGTGAACTATTATGCAACAGGTGTGATTCCCAGAACACGTAAGTAAGAAGCCACTACCCCAAAAGTTTTGCAATGTACTAAGAGGCTAAGCTTCAAAAGATAATTGTATTCCTTATCCAGATCGTATTCAATCAACAGAAACCTTTAACGTCTTCAGAATACCAACCAGTTCAACGAATACTTATTTAGTTCCTTCTTCCAGACAAAGAACTAGGAGCCTACATGCAATCAATAAAAAACAAAGATTGTCGTAACTGAGTTGGTTGAAAAGCATGTATTCAACACCTACACTTCACAAAGTGAAGAGCTTCATTCTTAGTGAATGTCGAGATAAAAAGGGAGTGTCCCATATTTGATTTGCCAAATTATTGCTACATTCCTTAGTTGTCAGGAATTTAGGTAGGGAGAGGAATAATTCAGTGGAAGCCAACAAATGAATGCTCCCAACCTATCTGTGAGTCAAATAAAGTGGGAGGACTGAAATGAAAGGATTAGGAGGTAAAAGTAATTGCTTTATCGGCAAAAAGGATAAAAGTACCATGAGGATGATTCAGTGGTGAGTGATTTTTTTCCTAGTCGATAAGGTTATTGCAACATCCACATGCTATTCAGTAGTGTCTTGGAAACCTGCATCTCCTATGGCTTACCAAAGATTAGAATTCAGAAATTAAGCATGCAGCTTGCTGAATGGCATGACCTTATTATAAGACAATCATTAAGACAACAGTCACAACTATGAGTCTGAAGCTTTACTTGAGTTTAAAATTGCTATTAGAACCCTGAACTTTAGAGCCAGCGTGGACCTTGGAGATCACCTCTCTGACCCACTCATATTTCAAGACAAATTCTGCTTAACAAACAGCATCTCATTAAAGCTGTTCATTTATTTAACAAATATGTGAGCGCAGCCACAGAGGCCCCATTCACCTAGAGGCTCTACTCCAGGTGCCAGAGACACTGTAATAAATGAAATTAATGAAGCCCCTGCCCTCATGGAGCTTTTATTCCAGCGGCGGAGACTAAGCAAGATAAATAATTTAAATTATGGTAGGCCGCATTGAGATGATGCTAAGAAAAGACAAAGCAAGGAAAGGGGCTCTCAAATATCTTGAAAAGAAGTTGTAAGTTCTAAAAGGGGGGTTTCACTTTACTCACTTTACTTACTTTTAAGGAAAATGTAAAAGTGCCAGCTTACGCAGATGTCCAGGGGAAGAGTATTCCAGGCAAAAAGGCAAGCCACTGCAGAGACCCTGAGTGGGGCATCCCTGGTCATCTAAGGAACACCAGGAAGAGAAGTGCCGTGGCGGGTGTGGAGGGACAGGTGAGGTCAGGGGGCAAAAGGGGGGCAGGTCCTATATGGCCTTGGACACCATAGGCCTTTCAGTTTAAGTGAAATGAAAAGCCACTGAAGGGCTGAAGCAGCAGAGTGGCATGATCAGATTTGTGCTCTTAACAGAGTCACGCCACTAAAGTGGGGCAAGTGTGAGGCTCCCTCCAGCAATAATGAGACTGGTGGCCAAAGTGGTGGAGAGAAGTTGTTGAACTCTTGTCTGTATTTTGAAGGTGAGCTGGCAGGGTGTTTATTCCTGGACCAAATGTGGAATGAGCAGGAGAGGAGAAAAGGATGAGCCCAAAGTTTTCGCATAAGCAAGTGGGGGAGTGGAGCCTCCATTGACTGAGATGTGGGAGACCATGGGAAGCTGCGTGTGAGATGCACCCTGGACATCCGAACGAAGAACCAGGCAGGCAGTTGGGTACTCAGGACTACTCAGGATGGTTTTTAAGCCTTGCAAATAGATGAGATCACCTAGCGAATGAGTACAGTTAGACAAGTCCAAGGACAGAGAGTGGGAACCCTCCAACGTTAAGGTCAGAAAGAAGAGGACAAGGTAAAAAGATGGATGGAGAAAGAGTGAGGAGGCAGGAAAAAAAAAAAAAGTGTGTGTCCTGAAGCCACAGGAAGGCATAGTGATCAAATGGTTTGAATGCTGCTGCCTGATCAAGAAAGACAAGGACTGAAATGTGATACGGCCAGAGGACTTAGCAACGTTGCAGGCGGTCATTGGGTCTCTTGGAATTGTGGGATCTTTACCTATAAAACCAGAGGACTAGGCAAAGCTGTCCTGCTCTAAATCTATAGCATTCTAGCATTCTCTGGGTTTATTTCATAATCCCTTAACTCACTGGAAACTTTGTAAGCCCCATGTCAAGGAGCACAAAGGTGTAGGGAGTAGGCCCACAATAAATGTGTGGATTGATTGATGTGCAGAGTCGAATGCAGCCACTAACATAACATGCTTTTTAAGTATGCATTTTCCTTTGCATACTCAACACACCTTGACTTGATCATTCTGGTGCTTTAGGGGAAAAAAAAAATGCAATTTGGTGCTTGTCTGTGTCTTCACTTCCAGAAACCAAAATCCCATGACATCGCTAATCACCATCTCTCCCTCCCTGTCCACTTCATTCCTAAGTAACCAGGAAGCATTATAACTCAGCAATTTAAAAGTTTAAAGACTTCCTAAAGCAGTCTTTTTTCAAGTTTTAAGGAACAGAGTCCAGCATGCCAAGGAGTGAGGGGCCCAATCTGGGAGGCGCCAGGCTTCCCTTCGCACATGGGTCACCCACTCCGGACCCGCCTTTCCCTCAGGTCCCCGCACCCGCCTCCCCTCGCAGACCCTCTCGGTGCCAGAGGCCAGGACCCCACGTGAGGGCAGAGGTGGCTCGGCCGGTACCTGGTGGGTAATACCGGAGCAGGAGGCTCTTGAGCTTCATCTTCTCGCTCGGGGACCACCAGGCGACCGACTTGGTCGCCATAGAAACGGCCAAACAGCGGACAGCGCCAGCGCGCATGCGCGGGCGCCACAGCGGGCTCCCAGGGCGCCGGACGTAGAGCAAGAGCTCCTGGGACGCATCCTGCAGGGCCGGCGGCCCAGGACCCGCGCCGAGGTCCCGGAGATGCGCGGGCGCAGAGCGCGCCCTGCTTCCGCCGCGGCCCGCATCTGTGTGGGTTTCGCGGGGGCGCCAGGGCGCGGCACGGGGAGGACGCGCCCTCCCGCGCCGCCGCCACGCAACTCTGCCCGCACCCCTTGGTATCTGGGTGGACGAGACAAGGTCCCCTCGTGTCTTCCCTCGCCCTCACAAGGGGCGAGGCGTGGCCGGGGACCGCGCCTATTTTAGTCCACTGGGTTTCCAATTTAGTGCATTAGGTTTACAAAACGGAGGGATGGGAGGAAAATCCCTCTCCGGGCTGCCACTGCCCTGCTCTCAGGCCCTGTTCCTGTCCCCGCAAAAGAACAGCCTCAGCGTTATAGCCTACATTTCCTGTCGCTGAACCATGCACTGCACTAAGCGCTTTATGCATTATACTCGGAGTCCTAACAAAGGTATGAGTTATGCACCATTTATTACCACCCCCATCTCAAGGATGAGACAGAATTAGAGAAAAGTGCTGAACTACCCAAGGTCACAGCGAGCGGTGGAGGCGGGATGGGAAGGCAGGCGGGATGGGAAGGCAGGCGGGATGGGAAGGCAGGCGTGTCAGAAGCCTGTGCCTGGAATCCTATACCTGTGCTCCTAACCCAGGGTTTAAGGCTTCGGAGGCCTTCTTTTGGCCCGTTCTGTCTCCTGCCAGCATGGGTCCTTTGCCTGCCAAGTCGAGTTCGCTTCAGAAGACTGTGGACAGGAAGAGTCAGCTAGCCAGACTGTCAGTTTCGTGTAAGAAATTTGGCCAAAGTTCCGAAGTTGGAATTTCCCAAACTTGAGCAATTGCTGTGTTATCGGCACAGCCATCGGCCACATCTCCTTTTCCAACTTCATACTTGGCTTCTTTAAGTTCTTGCAACTCTCTAAACTGACTCACTTGTTCTACTTCACCTTTTTAAATGTAATTTAAAAGAAAATTGTGGTTAATACTGTGAATAACAATTTCATATAATTTTCAGTGAAGAAGGAGAGGAAAATAGCTCAGAGGCAGCACGCTTAGCATGCCCAAGGTCCTGGGTTCAGTCCTCAGTATCTCCATTATTAAATAAATAAATAAATAAATAAATAAATAAATAAATAAATAAATAAATAAATATTTTAAAAATTGAAAATTTCTACCAAGAGCAGCAGGTTTTTTTTTAATGCTGTTGCATTACTCTGTACTATTGCCTGCCAAAGACTGCAAAACAAAGGCCTTCCCTTTCTTTCCTTTTTTTTTAAGAGAAAAAAACATCAAAAAACTACTTGAAATTTTCAAGATAGGCTAGTGACCAACTGAACATTTTTACTTCATTTACTCAGAAGTTTGCAGAAATCGTTGACAGAGGAAAGCCTTTGCTGCTAAGTGATACTGTTAAACCTAAAACAAACGGGCGGCACATGAAAATCATCTCCCACCTGCAGGAAGCATCCCGCACTTGGGAAACAGGGATCTAGGTGAAATCTCAGACACCTTCTAGCTCACTCCCCTCGTGATTAAGACTCTAGAAAGGAAAGAGTTTAAGCAGGGAGGGGCAAGGGGCTCCTCTGTAGAAATGAGGGATTCTTGAATAGCTTTTTCTCACCCATGTTGTTGCTTATTGCTCATGCCATTTAAAATGAGGCCTTTGGCTCATTTACAAAACAGAAGCAGATTGTAGTAAACAATCTTATGGTTACCGGGGTAAGGAGGTGGGAAGGGATAAATTTGGGAATTTGATATTTACAAATGTTAGCCACTATATATAAAAATAGATTTAACAAAAGTTTCTTTTGTATAGCACAGAGAACTATGCTCAATACCTTGTAATACTCTTTAATGGAAAAAATATGAAAACAAATATATGTGTGTATATGCAAGACTGGGACATTGTGCTGTACACCAGAAATTGATGCATTATAACTGACTGTACTTTAATTAAAAAATAAATGAAATGAAATAAAATAAAATAAAAAATGAGGCCTTTTAAAAAATAACAACTTTTTACTGTGGAGAAATCTGGTAGACACCATTTAACTGTGCGATCAAAGTTAACATCACCAATATTGGGACAGAGTGACATCCATGCCTCCTGTTACAATGCGCTGAAAAGGACACAGTAGTTCTCTGGAATTCCTACCCAGGTTGCATTATCTGTCTCTAATGATGAGGAAAGATCAGAACAACCAAAATTTGAAGAAACTGTGCAAAATAACTGTTGAATTCTAGAAAGAAAGAGACTGAGAAACTACTCCAGATTAATGGACACTAAAGAAATTGAACAAATAAATGCACTGAGCAGTCCTGGCTCCTGGAGCAGAAAAAAAAATATCTGTAAAGGACATGATTGGGTCAATTGGATGAAATTTGAACAAGGATTGAGGTTTAGACTATATTATATTAATATTACATAAATATTCTTTCCTGATTTTGATTATTGTTCTATGGTTATGTAAGAGAATGTCCTTGTTCTTAGGAAAAACTCACTGGTTTATTTAGGGATAAAGTGATATTATAACTGCCATCAACTCTCAAATGTTTTTGAAAAAAGCTCTGTATGAGAGAGAGAGAGAGTATGTGTGTGTGTGTGTGTGTTGATAAAGCCAATGAGCAAAATGTTGAATCTAGGCAAGGGGTTCCTTTCGGGGAGTTTCTTGACTACTCTTGCAACTTCTCTGTAAGTTTGAAATTATTACAAAATAAAAAGAGGCCTTTGTTTCCCACAGGCCAAGCCAGCTTCAGAATATGCCAGGACATCAGTGACAATTGCGGAACTATTTGGCTCCACTCTTGTTTTGTTAAGAGAGCCCCAAGTCCAAATTCACTTCCTGTTTCACATCTAATTCCACCTCCATCTTCCTCTGATTATGGGGCCAAAATCATCCGTCATTGTCGCCTACCCTTCTCCACTCCCTCGGTTTCCCTGAGCCCCTGTCCTCTCTAAGTGGGCCCTTTTCTTCCTGTTCCAGGTGAAGAATTCCCCCTACTTCTCTGAACCAAGCTTTTAAGGGTTGTCCTTTTCCTTCTGAAAAAAGAATCCTAGGTCTGCTGCTCTCGACATCTCTCCTTTGGCTCCAGGAGCATAACCCGGTTCTCCCACATAAGACGTTAGAGAACTTCTTTACCACCCCTCTTCATAGACTAGCCCTTTTTACCACCCCTGGGGCACAGGCCCTTGGAGGTGAGGTCCAGTCTTCCCACAGCCCATGCCCACCAGGGGTCAGCAGCCCTCACCTCCATCTTTGCTTGAGAGTCATTTATCGGGACATCCAGCCACCCTGACTGTGCATTCAGTTCCCAAAGTTCTTCTCACATTTCTCCCAAGGACCTCTCTGCTAGTAAGACTCCTAATGTTGTGACTTGGCAGCCCAGAATCCTTGTCACAAGTACCCAATATGTCTCCCACCTCCCTTTCTAGGAAGGCAGTAGGGTTGTATGCAAATGAAGTGGTGATCCAAAGAGAAGGCAGCAGAGCTCATGAGCGCAGGCAGATTTCTCTTTTGGCTTTGGCTGAAGGGTTAAAGCTGGGCTTAACTGACTCACCTTCCACTCACTCCTGGAAGCTGTTCCATGAATCTCTCAGCATGAGAAAATGACTGTTTTACTTTAAATCACCCCCAGTGCAGGGCCATTATAGTCTTGAATGATGCAAAGAAATTTGCATAGACACAACTCCTGCATTGTCCTGGTGACGGTCACTCATCCCAGTGTGCAGGGGGCTTGGTATGACTTTCTCACAGGGCTGCCATAGAGACCTTCCTAAAAGTTGTAGAATACTTTCAGTCAATTCATGGCATCCTGTACTGACTTGACCATTGACTGGCTAGATCAATAATTGTCCTTCATATGGATTTGTACATAGAAGTGTCATAGTTTACGCTGAGTTACTTCCCACTGACACCTGCCTTGAACGATCAGAAACTGAAAAGTTAATAGCATTCCCAAACTAGTTCAGTCCAATGCATTGAAGCCACTCTGAACTTCAGTTCTCACACTGTGTCCCTGGACCAGCCAAGGCAGCATCACCTGGGAACTTGTTAGAAACGCAGATTCTTGCCCTGTCCTACACTATCTACAGAATCAGAAGTGCTGGTGGTGAGGCTAACACAACAATTTGTGTTTGAATAACTTTTCCTGGTGATGCTGATAAACGGTGAAGTTTGGAAACCACTGCACTAGTTTAGTAAGTTACATTGGTCTGGCCCAGCCTCAGTGAAATTGGACATCCACCCCCTGCAATCAGACCTTTTGTGTATTCTGAACAATCTTCCCTAATTGTCAGGGATAGTAAAGCATTTGCTCCATGATATGAGTAAGACCTAGAAACAACGTGGGGAGAAACTGGGATTCTTTGCGTTTTGGGGTTTCAGATGCTCCAGTTCACTGAGAGAGACCAACGGATGTCGACTGAGGGCAGACGAAGATTCCTGGGAAGGAAGGTAAAGGCGGGAGAGGGAGAGAAGCAAGGGGAGAAGATGATGGGAGGGAGGCAGGAGTCATCCTGGGGATCCAGCTTCAGCTTTGATGAGGGACAGTGGGGCAGGAGGGCTTCTGGCTACGGCAGGGCTTACTGGTTCCCATTTGACCCAGCTTCTCCTGGAGAGAGTCATAGCACCAATGAACCGTGTCACTAGTCCTTCAGGCCTTCCCTGTGTGTAGTAGGCAGAAAAGAAGTTCAGTTCCCTCCTGGAAAGAAAGACAGAAAGAGATTGCTGTTCAGAGCCTGGCAGCAGAGGTCAGCTGTGCAGCCCAGTTAACAGTGGCCCCACCCCAACAGGCCCCCAAGCCGGGAGCTGCATCAGGGCAGAAGCACCCTGATGACACATCCCTTTTTATTTTCTTCCCATGCCGACCCCAATCCCATGGAAGAACTCTCAAGACATTGGATTTTACCTGGAACCAGAGAACTGGCAGGGCCAAGGTCTACTCATTGAATCATTCGATAAGTACCTGTTGAGGACCTATGAGTTCCAGGCATACTCCAAGTACAAGGGATCTAATTCTGAAAAAAAATATTTCAAGGGACTCATTCACAGAAAGAATCAGACTTCAGGTGGGTTTGAAAGTATTGCCTTTATGGAGAGGGGGCACATCTCTGGGTGAGACCACATTTACCTTCCCAGATGGGCTCCTTCTGAGACATGCAGGTCACTCCAGCAGGACTGATCAACATAGCTCTGCCCCTTGCTGTAATTCCTTAGAGCAGACTACCTGACTGCAAGCCTGTCTACCACCTACGGGCTGCGTGCCCTTGGCAAGGTCCGTAACCCCTGTGGCTTCAGTTTCCTCATCGGAAGCATAGGAATGATCACAGTATCCAAATCATGGTTATTTTCCCTGGCTCTGGCTCAGTCAGAAACACTCCATAAGTATCAAGGATGGTCATGATAAAAATAAGCATTTATTATCCTACGATTGTATCTTTGAAATTAGGGAAAGAGTGTCCATGTTTTTCCTATTTAAACTGAAAATCCAGATCAACAGTTACTCTGATTATCACATACGTTCAATTTGGAGTCCTTTGTATGATACTTAACAACAGGTGTACCTTACTGCTTATGTATGTCTTAGTATATTAGTATAAATATTAAAACTAGCTTATATTCCTTAAGACATTACTTTCTCTGTAGATACAAACAGATTGTTTTCTTTTTAAAAAAGCTGGTGAAGATTTAGAAGTGAGGAGAGGGTTCTGTAGCTTAACAAGTCTAGAGAGTGTCCAGAAAAGAACAACGAAGATGGAAAAGGACCTGAGAAAGTCCAGAGCATAAACAAGGAGACCTGCGGTGGGCTTGACGCAGCCTTCCCTGCCTGACACAGGGAACGTCCTCCATTAACGCTTAATGCTCAAGAATTTGGAGGATGCATTTGGTAGAAGATATAACTGATTATATGCAGGAATAGTGCAGGGCTAGGAGAGCCGGATGGACAGAGACAGATTTCAGTTCAATATAAGGAACTTCGTGCCAATGTGTCCAGTAATGTCTCAAAAAGTGCGAGAATTTCCCAGCATGGGGAGTGTGCTAGCTGAGGCAGTTTGACCAGCTACCAGGAATTACTGTAGAACACAGGGCTAAATTGGCTGAGGGACAGGACTAGATAAAAGGCCTGATTTCCCTTTTGATGCAATGTTTCCGTGATTTTGCGCTGCCTGCGTGTTTTCACGAGAGAGCAAATGTGGAGAGGTGAACAACAGGGGATTGCTAGTTGGAAGACAGAAGTTCCCATCAAGGTCCTCTCATCAGTGACCTTTAGGCAGGTCATTTGTCCTTCTAACCCTCGGTTACTCATCTGTAAGTCATTCCCTTTCCTTCCAGGCAGCTCTAGCATACCGCGACTAGCTTATTCATGCTCTGAGCTTTTATTCTTGTCACTCTTTCCACCTGGTAAGCCCCCGACTTCATCTGCTTTAAGTCTTACCAGGCTAGAATCGCCTTCTCTACAGGCTCAATTCAGTTTCATACAGTGGCATGTGGTGGGCATGGGTTTCACAGCACAGACTCTGAATTATTCCGACCAGGCAATTCCTGCCTCAAACCCCCATTCGGAAGATGGTATCTGGCCACTTTCGGGTAAATTCATGTGAACCCAGTGATTTCTCAGTCATTTCATGTTTAAAACACCATGACTTTCAGAGCTGTTATTTGGGTTTTTTTCTTCCTCCAGTGGAGTTTATTCTAAACTCCTGAGGGAGCTTACACAGTAAATAGCCACTTCTTATGGATTGATGGGAGAAAGGCCTGAAATTCTCAGTCCTGATTATCCTCGGTCCTGGGCTCCTGGTTGCACTTGTAGCCCCTCCTCCTGTTTGTCTGGGTGCTCTCTGCCATCTTGATGCAGCCATTGCCGAGATGTGACTACGTCCTACTTTGGGTCTGCTGACTAAAATAAAATGCACAACCTAAAAGCTGAGAATTACATTTTATTCGTTGGACTCTCTGAGGACTTGAGCCCGGGACGTAGCCTCTCATGTCACTGTAAGAGGCTGTTCCAAAGTGGTAAGGTAGAAGCCAGGCATCTGAGTTTTTGCAACAAAGACCAGGTAGTCAGAACACCAAAAGATTACTGTTAATAAAAGAAAGCCAGCTATCTCAAGTTAAGGAATTTAGTGCTTTTCTATGTACGGGAAAGTGCAAAAGTCTATGCACTGAAATCATTCCTTTGATATGCATCTAGCTATCTAGGGCCAGTCTCCTGTTCTTTCACATCCTGAGTCCCCTCAGGGTGCACTGCTGTGGGTGGCTGCAGAGGCCGGGCTGCCTGCTTGTCAGCATTCTGAGTCCCCTCCACTGACTGTCAGTGGGTGGCAGTATCGGCTGATGACTTGATGGTCATAGCAGTCTTTGTTTACTGATATGCTGGCAATATTTTTCATTCACGGGTCCCAGGTGGACAGTCCATTGCACAACACCTCTGCATTTCCTCCTTTTGGCCGGAGGGCTCGGAAGGCCTTCTAGCTCTTTGTTAACTTCCATGCCTCACTGGGGGATCTAAACTCACCAGTATGACCAGGAGAAACTAGGGGACTCTCTCCAGTCTGCATCATAAGGCCATTTCTACCCAATTTTTGCCCACTTCTGTGATGCATGAAGGCTCTATTGTGAGGCTTGTTAGATTCCAGTTACATGTCAGAGAGCTTGATATATTTTCTTCATTATTCTCGGATCCCAAAACTTCAAAGAAGCTCTCCCTGACCTTCCCACATATCACCACAATGAGCTCTCCCTGTCCATCCTCTCTTTACCCAGATAAAAGGGGTCATTTGCTAAATATGCTGGTGGTAGGAGTGCTGAGGGTGGAGGTGGGATTGGTTTAAAATCAGTTTGCCGCTGCTCTCTGCCTGCCTGAGAAGAAGTCTTGTGAATTACAGGCAGGCAAGGGAACACATCGAACAGGGCTTGATCTAGTGCCACCACCAGCCAAAGCCGTGTCTTTGGACAAATTATAAAATGGTGTCACCTCTGGGTAGGAGGGTTACAAAGGTATCTGTTCACCCCTCCTGGGCTTCCAAGGCCAGGCTTAACAGGGCACTTCCACAGCTGGCCGACCAAACTGAGCAGGAGCCAGATTCCCCCCAACTCGTCCTCCCTGGCAGGGCTTGTAGGCTGCCCAGACTGCCTGCTGAACCCATCAGCAGCCGCAGTCCTCCACTGGTGCCCAGGGGATTGTTGATCCTCACAATCGTGCTCACACAAAAGCCTTGAACCCTCTGAACCACCTATTTGGTGCCTGCTCTACTGTAATGCATTTGTTCTCAAGCTCCTTTTCATGCAAAAGAAAGTAGGAGGAAAGAGTCTGTTAGACATGCCAAGAGTCAGACTTTTGATGCTATTGGTGACTAGGTTCTCTTTAGGGAGACATCGTGGCCTAGAAATGATGCAAATAGGAGTCAGAAGAGTTTGAAGTCTGGCCAGCAGTCCTGCCACTTACTAGCAGAGTAACTTTTAGAACCTTGGTTTCCTCCACTTACAGTGGGGATGGTAATAGTGCCTTCCTCATGGGATTCTTGTAGAGATTAAAGGATGTAAATATATGCAGTGTACTGTGTACCCCTTTAAATTTGCAGGCACCTAAACTGTTTTCTTCAAACATTATCATGCTGCAGTTATCTGCCTCTATAACTGTATTATCTAGCTCTGAAATACATGCATGCACAATGTGTCTAACCATCGGTTCAAGATAGAATATCACTTTGAGAGATTTTTTTACAATCTGGTTATGGTTATTTAGCTGCTAAGCAACCCATTGTCAGTAGGGGGCGGCAGTGTACATATGTTATAGATGAGCAGTAACGTTTCAAAGCCCAGAGCTCCGGTCAAGAGAGTAAAGTGTATGCCAAGAACAGGACTTTCTTCTGGCTTCCCGAAACCTACCGTTGAGGGTCATTCCTTGGATATACCAAAGCAGTACATAAGACAGATTCTCATTTCTTTTATCTTTTCCTACTTTTGATTTCTTTGTTAAGGTTTATAATTTGAAAGTGTTCTCTCTGCTTTGAAAAAATATTCAGAAGTGGTGAGCTAGATATTTTTGTTGTTAGCTATTGCATTTAACTTTCCTTATGTGTTACTTCTGTATTCTTAATCATAATTGACTATATTTGAGAGAGAAAAAAATCAGTTTGTGAGTGGATAATAAAATAATGATAATTATAAGTGACCTAGCTATAAGAAATCAAAAAGTATGATTGGAACAGCCCTGCGAATGACATGCAAATGTGCCAGCAATGGCAGCAATAATAATTAACAGTTACTGAGTGCCTACTTAGTGCCAGGCACTGGGTTAAGTGCATTGCACTAATTATTACCTGATTTGATCTTCCCAAAACCTCTGTTAAGTAAGGATCACTCCCATTTTACAGATGAGAAACTGAGGCTCTGAGAGGATAAGTTAGCTCGAGCTTCTTTCTCCCTATTTCTGGCCTTTTTAAATAGTTCTTTTATTTAACCAAATTTTTGTTTGACTGTTAGTCGAAATTTTGTATTAAAAAAAAAAATCTAAAATTCTACTTTGTCCTCCCTTGTTTTAATGGGGAGCTTTTACCACCAATGAGGAGCTGCTTATCATACTGCTTTCCTGAGGTGAGTCCATGCCAACTCAAGAACCATGGGCCCTGAGGGACTCCCCGTATGATGTCTCTCAGACTCCAAGACCGTGATAGCTTGGCTGCCTCTCTGACAAGTTTGTGACTTCACATGTGCCTACTGAACTGAATACACGGTTACTACAGTGTAATATTTCTAAATGGAAAAAAAAATAAACTGCTCTTATTTTGTTTTGTTTTCCATGGGAAAATATACAAAAACACTTTAAAAAATAAGACCTTTGAGACCTATAGTACTGTTATTATTATTATTGTCATTGCTGTCTTTATCTTTCTTCCCAGGACTTAACTCCCCAGAACTTCCTGGCATCTCAGAGCAGCGATAATTGTGGGTAATTACAGGAAGACAGCTATCTTGGCTGGTCTACTGCAGGAGGGGGTCCACATCTTTTCTTCCTCACTTCTCTTTCTCTGACCCCATTGGCACCCTTTTTCCTTCTCGAAGCCTCTTTGGTTTCCTCCTGCCATTCTGATCTACTTCCATCTTTCTCGTGTTTCAATCCCATGTTACCATCTTCAACTTTACGTATGTAACAACATCCTTTTTCCAAACCAGCTCCTCTTCAGAGACTTTGAAGACTTCCTGGGGGAGGGTATAGCTCAGTGGTGGAGTGCATGCCTCGCATGCACGAGGTCCGGGGTTTCATCCCGACTACTTCCATTAAAATAAATTAATTAATTAAACCTAATTACCTCCCCCCACAAAAAAAAATCTAAAAAAAGAAGACTTTCCACTTTTTTTCCTCATATTTGGTCAGCTGATAAGTCCTTTTGTTTCCAAAATTCTTGTATGGCCACTTTGGCAGAGCTGAAAGCTTGGCTCACTCAACTCTGTTTCCCCCCTGGCAGGTGTCCCAGGAGACTGCAGACTTTCTCAGAGCCCAGGTTCCATGTGTCCTGACGTCCATCAAATCAGTGATGCCGATGCCATCTGAAAGTAGAAGCAATCTCAGGAGGCAGAGAAAAATAAAATACTGTGTTGTGCACCCTATCCAGTTAAGAGGCAAAAAATTGGTTGGAATGTAGGACACTTTGAATTGAAAGCTTTAGCTCATTGACTGAGTGACCAGGAAGGTAACTAACTTTGAGCGGGATTGAGTATTAAGAGGGTTTTCAATTCTTCCAGGCCACAGTGAAAGCATTGGCCCTTATGAGTCAAAGGGTACGGGAGCATTAAAGGAAGAATCACAGCTCAGGTCCCAAAGTTTTGAAGCCAACCATGCCCCTTTCTTCAAGTAAATCTTCTGGAAAATACTTCTTGGCTTGTTATAGGACCCTGGTTGAGACAAAACCCCTCACCAAAGGACAAGTTGGCTTCGTAAACAGAGGTGCTCTTTCTGACCTGAGTTTTGTCCAGCTTGAAGGGCTATAAAGTCAGGCATAACCAGCAGCACACTGTCAGCAAGAAGATCAGCTGCAGGCCCTGAAGGCTCACGTCCGCTGTATGAACAAAGCATACACCCCCAGCGTGACTACCCCTCTGAGCCAGTGTCTTTTCTCACACCTTTGGCCACATAGGGAGCTCCCACTAGTGGACTGAAGAAGAAGAAAAAAAAATCAAACAGTTTACACATGGCCTCCCAAGTTGGAAGTGGACTGCTGTGAAATTACAGTCCCAGCCAGAAATGGCCCTTAAGGACAGTGGGGAATGGAAAATCATGCCCGGGGACAGAGCCCATCTCAAAGTCCGCTTGGCATGGAGTCAGAGAGATGGTTTGGCGTTTGAGCAGTTTTTATAATTTATACAAATGTTCAGGGAATTGGAAGGAAATTTTTGTAATTTGGTGAGAAGGAAGTTTAGAGAAGAAGGGTGGAGGAGTTTCTTAGAATGGGGCCATTGTGACACTATTTATGTCCCACATGAATGCTTTCCAAAGACCCCACCCCCACCAGAGTAGAGGTTCTAAATGATCAAGAGAAAACAGCAAACCCGTACAGGAGCTGTCAGTCAGCCTCCTCCCCACACACCCCACTTTTGGCTCAATGAATTCATGCTTCAGGTGACCGTGGAGGCAGAGATGAAGGTAAGGCACGGCTCAGGGAGGGTTTCTTCTCACCAAGGCTGTCACCTGTCTTTTGCCCATGCCGAGTGTCTGAATCACTCTTAGCAGCACCCTACCTGGGAGCCCACTGTACTGCACCCTGAGGACCGGGCTGACACCATCAGAAGGCTGATTACACCGGAGCTGCTCCGTCATGGAGGGAACAGAAAATTGCCTCCAGCAGACAAGACCTTGATGCTGGATAAGAATCTTCCTTCTCTGCCGAGCATGCTCCCTCCTGCCACACAGTGTGCCTCATGCATGGCTGTAGGTTGAATACATGTGTCCCCTCCAAATTCATATGTTCAAATTCCAATGCCAAGGGTGATGGTGTTAGGAGGTGGGAACTGTGGGAGTTGATTAGGTCATGAGAGTGAGCCCTCATGAATGAGATGAATGCCCTTTAAAAAGACGTCAGAGACAGGGATCCCCAGCCCCTTCTCCCATGTGAGGACACAGCAAAAGGTCCGCAACCTGGAAGAGGACCTCCACTCGACCTTGCTGCACCCTAGTCTCAGACTTCCGGTCTGCAGCTCTCTATGGGATAAATTTCTGTTGTTTAGCAGCTGCCCAGTCTGTGATGTTTTGGTACAGCAGCCCCAACAGACCGAGACATGCATCGTGGTGATACCCAAACAATGCTGCTCCTGAACAAGGACTCACAGCCATGCTCAAGAATTAAGACAGACAGAGGGTTCCCCGTTCTTGCCACAGCCTGACCGCCTGGAAGCACCTGGCCTACAGAGCACACAGTTCCAGAGCCGGGGGCAAGGCCACACTGGGTTAGACTGTAGGTCCCAGTCTGCTTATTTGCGCCAAGCCAGCAACCATATTGGGTGCCAATTTCCCCGTAGATTTTTCTGGGATCTAAAGGATGGAAATGAGAGTGGCATCTCTTAACATTCTACCTCATAGTTCATTCACAAAAGTTTGATTACCATCTTGTCAACTATGGTTCTGCTGGTTTAGAAATCTGAGTTTCCAGGACAAAATTATTCCATGAGACACAACCACGTTCCCATAGCTGAGAACTGCCCTTTGGCCACTTCAGGTTCCTGTGTTCCTAGATAAACAGGCTGAAAAAAGGAAGGTGACCACAATGATGGGGGGTGGTTAGACTGGTTATCAGGCGGAAATAGAATTCCTGTTAAATTAGGCAGACAATGGGAGACTATCCCTCAAACCAAGAAGCCCTGCAGGTGGCCCCGCATTGTGCCAAGTCAAGTGGTAAAAGTCGATGGAAGACCCCGAGGACCAATATGACAAGGACCTCCCTAAGATTCATGCCCTTCAGGGGTGAGGGCTGGGTTACCCACCCCCCACCCCCCATCCCCGACCTAAAGAACTCCAGCACGCTGAAGGGCTGGCTGAAGACAAAGGCAACACAGAACAGGCAGTGGAGTAAAAAGATACAAATGCCAGTTACCAAATAAAGCCTCACGATCAGTTGCAGAAATGAACATCACTGTAGCTAATGTAGCTAACAGTTCTTCCCCCTATGCTATGTCATATTTTTATCCTTTCTCTCCTTTTTCTCTACTGGTTCACACAGGGCTTAATCTTCTCCACGTGCTATGGTAGAACAACCAAGACTGTGATTAAACTAAAAGGGGGAAGACCAGCTCCCAGAGGTGAATGCTGCAGCTGATGGATGACATGTGGGGTCTCTGCTTTGGTGGGAGAAGTTGAATGTGTTCTCATTTGCATGAGGGATGGTTTCATTACAATAATGAGTGCTTTTCCACACACACACACACACACACACCCCGGTGTTGTTACGGTTTGGAAGTTTGAGTGAGGGCAGGGAATTCATGGGTATCAAGTAGCCAAAGTTGTGGTCTGTGGCAAGAATCAGATATTGGCTCCAGCAAGGGCACTCGAACCCCCTTGCATTGCATCAGGCCCTACTGCAAGCTGGAGGCTGAGAAACCAAGACTGCATTTCCCAGACATCCTTCTAGCACAGGTTTCCCACATGACCTTGCCACCAGCCCTCTGGAAAAAAGCACGGGGGAAGAGGTGCTCAGACCCAGGTTTGGGCTACATTCTCAGCTACAACAGAAAACTCAGAGTCAGAAAGATGGGAGTTTGAATCCCTACTCTGCTACCAAATCCTATAAGAACGTGGGCGATTTCCTGACCTTCTCAGAAACCCATGGGTAAAATGATAACCCCTCCCTTGGAAAATTATCCTGAAAAATAAGAGAGATCATGAGTGTAAACCACCTAGAAGAGTACCTGGCACACATCGCCAAATGTTGGTTCCTCATCCCTTAACAATTGACAGATCTGTTTGGCAGTTTGGCAACTGGTCATATGTTTTCCCAAGATACAATGAGTAGAAAATGTGTAACATTGCAGGAATGATAAGAAAAGCATTTATGATATTATCTAACTGGGCATAAAGCCGGGGGAAATATCACTCCAACAAGGATCTGGTTTCTTTTTACAAGTAGAACGTCATCTGGACGAAAAGCCCCCATTAGAATGTAGGGCCAACATCACATTAACATGCTGGACCTCATCACTCTTTAATCAGATGTTAGTTAAGCAGTTTGCCAGCGATGGAACTGTGTTTTGTGCAGCCCCCTGACTCCTCTATCACCTTGATTTGTTTCTCTCTTGGAGCAGAAAGTTCTATTTAATACAAAGCAACTGCCTACAGTGAACACTAAGCAATTGCCTTAAGTTCCTAAAATAGGTTGTTACATGTTCTCTACTTTCATGTTAAAGCAGAACTGCTTGAAATGCTTGTTCTCAGAATTAAATTGCAGAGGTGAAAAGGATAAAAATTCAGACAGAGTTTCTTTACGGTGGAAACCACCACTTTTGAAACAATAAAGCGAAGTTAGCTTTCTGGGCTGGCTGTCTTGCTGAGGCTATTGTTCTGTAAGTGTTTGGTATCTGATAATCCAGAGCTGCACAGAACAGCTATTCACTAGCAAGTAACAAAATATACAATGCGTGATGCATTTTCTATTATAAACTGCTCAGTACTTTCCGTGCCCGAGGTGAAGGGAGGAAGCTCACCTTTGAGAACTCACTTAGAGGAGAGAAGGAATCTATTTTCTCTTTTATTTTCTCTTTTATTAGAATATTTCATGAGCCTAATGAAAGTTGTGTGCCATTCTTTTTTTTTTTAACACTTTTTATTGAGTTACAATCATTTTACAATGTTGTGTCAAATTCCAGTGTAGAGCACAATTTTTCAGTTATACATGAACATATATATTTTCATTGTCACATTTTTTTCGCTGTGAGCTACCACAAGATCTTGTATACATTTCCCTGTGCTATACAGTATATTCTTATTTATCTATTCTACATTTTGAAATCCCAGTCTGTCCCTTCCCACCCAGTTGTGTGCCATTCTTAAATATTTCCAGACTATATTTATCTGATTCTTTTAATATAACTATAAATATTAAAACAATGACCTGATATTTAGGTATATACTTAAGATATTGCTTGATACATGTATTAATTACATCCATTTGTTAATGGGTGATAGGAAGGCAGTAAAGAAAGAAGGCAGATGGTTAAAGAGAAAGAAAACAGAGGCATTAAAAGTAGACAAGGAGAAAGAGAAAAATATAGGAGATATACAAAGCCAGAGGGAGAGAGAAACTCCAAAATATGATCGGAACACAGTGCTAAATAATCTGAATTCCAATTCAAGGTTTTGGGAGTAAGTGATGATAAGTGTAGGAGTGAAGATGTTTATTCCTCTTTCCTCCCTACTTGCCGAGTCTGTGTGTTCACCACCATGTATCTCTGTGCTTAGCCCAAGGACAACAAGCCCTGTTCAATAATTGGACGAGGATGAGGAGGCATCCGAGAACCACAGAAGTTCACTTGCAAAGATGTTGAAAGGTGTCCCCCTCCACAGCCATTGTTCAGTCTACCTTGGTTCCTTCCAGGAACGAAGAATACACCTCTCAGGACAGTTAGGGATAGTGTTCTTCTAGTAGGCTAAATTCTCAGCCTACATCCACCACGAGTTCAGCCCTTGACATTGGACCCAGCAAATTGAATCTGTCTTCTTCAGGACAGCCCAGCAGAAGCTGGCCATACGTGTCCTTTAAGACCACCTTGACACCCCACTGCTTCCTCAGACCAGTGTCCTTTCCCTCTTCATGATGACCTGCCCTCTGGAAAGGTTTTTCTCCTCTTCTTCTTTTCATTCTGGTTCATTCTCTTGGTGTGGTCTGAACAGCACAAAGGAAAGGGGCTGTTACCTTCCCCATTCTAGAGACCACGAGTCTACTGCTGTGTCTGCCATTCAGATGACTTTTCTTTGGGCGGCCACGTGGGATTAGGGAGGGCTCACCACTGAGGAGCAGTTTACAGATTACATGCCTCACAGTAAAAACAGTTTCCTTCCCCTTCTCTGCACACAAAGTTCTGGGAAGTTGTTGAAACCGGCCAAGGATATTTGTCTTTGGCTCAGTCTCAGCTCCCTCCATGGGCCAGGTCTCCTAGGATGTTCCCAGTGCTTTGTTCCTTTAGCATCTGCCATTTGCAAGGGTCTTTCTGGACTCACTCCAATAGCCAGTGCGGTGCCAGTCTCTACATTAGCTGCCTTCCTTGACAATCTCCCTCCAAACCTTCTCCCAGCCAGACTTCTTCCTCCCGCACAGCACTATGGTGAAGAGGGCTAGTGCCGAGCCAGGCTGCATCAAGACTCAACTGCAGGAATCCAGGCAACCACATTAACCTCCATTCTGTCTCCTGCAAAAAAAGGATAATAATAGTGCCAACTTCCTGGTATCCTCATGAGATGCAGCATCACATATAAACCCCTAGAGCAGCGCCAGGCTCTCAGCCAGGGCTCGGGAAGCATTAGGTACTGTTGCAATGCTTGCTCTGGCTCTGGCTCCTAAGAAAGCCCATGTGATTTATGAAGTCACACCAAAGAGGGTGAGCGCTAGCTCCAAAGTGTCAAGTGAAGGTTTCCTTAGTATCAGGCTCCTGCGATGATTTGCAGAATGACATGGTTACAAACACTTTTTTCCCCTCAAATTCCCAACCTTGGCTACACACTGTAGAATCACCTTCAAAGCTAATGCTCAGGCTGGCCCCCCTCTTCCAGATATTCTGATATAAGTAGCCTGGGTGGGGCCCAGGCATAGCTCCTCAAATGAGTATAATGGGCATCCATGGAAGGGAGCCACTGATGCGTTGCAAGTTTATATATAAATAACACGTGCCACGGCACCCCTCCCGGAAACACTAATCTCACAGATGTGAAGGGGGACCAAGTGCCTCTACGTTTCTAAGGCTTTGCAGTTGATGGCAATGTGCTTTGGAAAACCATTGACCAGCAAATCTCCATCACCTCTCCAAAGATGATGAAGAATGGTTGGCTCCCGAACCACAATCTGAGATGTGGTATCTGTCAGGGATGATGCTGTCCCCAGTCCACACTCTTCTCATCTGGACCCAGATGCTCGCACTGAATCCCCAGAGGGGGGAGGTGGGCGGGCGGGCAGCCCTGGGTAGAAGTGCTACCTACCGGGAAGGCAGGGAGCTCTCCAGTCCCTGGCTCTTTCCTTCCCAATCAGGAAACTCACCACGCAGAGCAGCCTCTGTCACTGCTAATGAGAAAACGGGGAGAAATGGTTGGAGCCATGAGACCTCTCTCTGTGTTCAGTTCGAACATTTTAGATTGAGTGACATAGCCTTAGGAAAGCTGTGTCTATTTCTGTCAACATATGCGTGTGAGAACAGATTTCCAACAATAACCGATGAAGATTAAATCCAGGAAGAAGTAGAATATTATCACTTCATTTCACAGGACACCAAATATAGATGTGCAAACTGACAAGCTTGTATAAAGCAAAGTAACTCAGAAAAAGTAGGAGAAACTGGTGTGTTGTTATTTATTTGTGTCTATCTAAGTTCTTTAATACATTTTTTTAAAAAAGAAGTATGACATTTGGGAATCAACATAACTGTAGTTACTATGCTTCTTAAGATAATTTCCCATTATTCTGAAATTACTCTTCCCATATTTACAGTGTGAAATAGCCTTTCTTTAATGAAATGATGGTGTATTTAATTAAATGATGGTTGAAAGCGAAGACAAAGGCAAAGTTTCTGGGAGGGATTCCTTGGCAAGTTTATATACATTTAAAACCACATGAGTGATCTGAGTCTCGCCCTCATTAAGAAACGTGCAATGCATCAGTGGTTCCCACTCATGGGTGCCCATTATACTCATTTGGGGAGCTATGCCAGGGCCCCACCCCAGGCTGCTTATATCAGAATATCTGGTAGAGGGGTCAGTGTGGGCATTAGTAGTTTTTGAAAGCTTTGAAAATGATTCTCCTGTGTACATTTAGCCTTGCTTGTCCATTGTTTTTAATGACTCCACTTTGAACAAATAAAGGGTTAATAACTCTGTTAGTCAACCTTCCTTCACACTGAATCCTCCACACCTTTTTGAAAACCGATCCATGAAATCCCAGATCTGGGAAACAAGCAGCTTCTGCAAATTGCTTTTCAAAGTACAGATCACCCTCAACTCATGATGGGATCATGTCCCAATAAAGCCACTGTAAGTTGAAAATATCAGAAGCTGAAAATGCTTTGAATATACCTAACCTACTGAAGATCATAGCCTGCCCTCGCCCACCTTAAACGTGCTCAGAACACTTACATTAGCCTACAGTTGGCTAATTATCTAACACAGAGCCTCTTTCATAATAAAGTGTTGAATATTTCACGTAGTTGATGGAATGCTCTACTGAGAGTGAAAAGCAGATTGATTGTCTGGATCCAGAAAGGTCGTAAGTGTGTTGGTTGTCACCCTCATGATCACATGGCTGATGGGGAGCTGCGGCTCGAGACCACTGCCCAGCATCACAAGAGAGTTTTGTACCACATATCACCAGCCCAGGAAGAGATCAACATTCAAAATTCGAAATATAGTTTCTACTGAATGTGTATTGCTTTTGCACCATTGTGAAATCGAAAAAAAAAAATCTCAAACTGTCGTTAAGTCATGAACCCTCGGTATTTAAACAATATTCAAATACACAAAGTATTTAAACAAAAATATATGTATACAATATTAGTATCTCTGAAATAGTGGCATTGTAACAAGTGTCCCAGATGTTTCTTCCATATAAAAACCTGAAAATGAAACTAGAGATATTGCATTTTTAAAAATGAAGTTTCTTTACTCAAATGGATCCATAACTACTGACAAGATAATGAGAGAAGGAACAAAATGAATAGGTATTTGGGAGAATCAGAGATTAGTTGAAGTGAAAGGTGCTTCTTTGGAATAATGAACAAGCAGGGAAGAAGATATTGGATGGATGGATGGATGGAAGGATGGAGTTTGGATAAATGATGAAGAAAAGGAAGGGGGATAGAAATAGGAAGACTAAAAAGAATTGGGAAGAGAGAGAGAATAAAAAGAACTGGAAGAGGAGGAGAAAAAGGAAGTAAAGTATAAGGAATGTGTAGAAGCATCAAGGGAAAAAAGTGCTGAGAGTTATTCTCCAAGTGGATTAAACAATGATCATGGACTGTTTACTCCTCTGAAAACAAACGAGTTGATTTTAATGATCTCCAATATTCAGCTGTGCCGCTCTGTGTGTGTATGGGGTACACAAAGAAGGAGAAAAAGGAAAAAGGAGAGGAAAGGAGGTTGAGTAATTCCAAGGTATTAGGCCACGTATTCACTTACTGTGGTCACTGTAACGAGTTACTGCAACCTTCCTGGCTTAAAACACAATTTTTCTCTCCTACAGTTCTAGAGATTGGAAGTCCTAAAACCTAGGCAGCCCTCCTGTGTGATTGTCACGCAGGCTTTGGTTCAGAGACCCAGGCTCCTTCCATCTTTGGACTGTGTCTTCTTCTACTTGTGCCTCCCAAGACTGCCTTAAGGATACAATTGTCATATTTATCCAGTGAAAATACAGGACACTTCATCAACTCTGAATATCAGATAGACAGTACATAATATTTTTAGTATAAGTATGCTCCAAGTATCACATGGGGCATAATAATGCTAAAAAAAAATATGTTGCTTATCTGAAACTTAAAATTAACTGGGCATCCTCTATTTTATCTGGCAACCTTCCTTGGGGATCACACCCATTCCAACCAGCCAGATGGGGAAAGAGCATAGATAATCATGCTCTAAGGGGCATTTATGGCCCAGACAAGGATGCACGTTTGCTCATCAGTTATCCCATACCAGCTCTACACTCAGAATAATTTCTCCCCCATCACTAAGCAGCCACTCTAGTCCCTTCCTTATCTGCTTTAAATGCTAATCTGTGCTTATTGCTACTCTTTTTATAAGCCTCCCAAACTCCTTAATATTGCCTAGGAATCCCTGTTCCTAACCTATTTCTGCAGCCTTCTTTATAACTCACTCCTCGCTTCCCAACTCCTGCCACACTGTCTCCCTTCAGCACCTCATATAAATCCTTGAGCCCAAGCAGAGTTCATCTGTGCTTCCATAATTGCTCAGAGGAGAAATGTCAAGACCGAAATGAGCTGAATGTCATTTAGTTCAACATCTAGGGCCATACAAGGAGGGGCTGCGAGTAAGTCTTCCTTCTATTTTGTGAAATCTCAGGTTTCTTTCCAGTTCTCTTTGGATTCAGAGTCCAGAGTCTTTAACTGGCTCAAGCAGCTTTTGTTAGTATACCCCAAAAAGGTAAAAAAGAAACTGAATATAGAAAACAGTGCAAAATGTGAATTTGTTTCAAGGAGGGTGGTTTTTAGTCTTCCGTTTAAAAAAAAAAAAAAAAAGGTCTGACCCAGTTTTCAACTAGGTCAAGATGTGGTAGACTGACTGAGTTAAATCATGAAAGGCACAAATTACTCCAGAGCAGAGGAGGGTTTTCACGAAGTCACTTCATAGCCACTCCCTCAGCTTGAGTGCAACTTGACTTTCCACTTGAGGGAGTGCCGTGCCTCCAAGGAAAAGTGAACTCATGATTTTGACATCCCTCTACTTTTATTTTCCCATCTTCCTCCCAACCTTCACCATGTTCCCCATACCTTCAAGCAATGGTTGGTTTTCCCCTGCTTTAATGACTTGGAGTGACTCAAAATGCATGGCTTTGTGGTGCTTTTCATGTTTTCTTTCCTTTTTTCTCTTTCTTTTAGTAAAGTAAGATGAAAAGAGACCTGAAATTTAGAAAATCTAAGTTTCATTCTTTTTCTATTCTTCTATATTTTTACCTGCATCATAACTCAAAACTTTTTTGCTCCTTTGGCCCAATTATTTCCCTTAACATCTTTAAATGATTCAACTATTAGGGTTTTTCTTTTATGCCATTCTTGTTTCTTTTCTAAAGGTTTTTCTATTACTTGGTTTTGTCAGTCTTTGAAATGTGGGCCTTCTTGGTTTTCTATAAATGTTTGTCTTTTTTAAAATGAGCCTCATTTTATTCTTTTTTTTTAACAATATAACATTTCATTTTATTCTTGCTTCATGAAATTTTAATTTTAATTAGACATTTCTGATCAACTTCTCTTTTTTTCTGTTAACACTTTGTTTCTCACATCTCTTTCATTTATTCTTCCCCTTCCTTCCCCTGAGAGGGATATGGTTTTAACAACTCAGCTTCTAAGATCTTGTTTGTTTTTTCCTTTCCTTTTTTCACTCTAGCTTTTACCTATAATCTTAATTTTTCTATCTTTACTATCTTCCCTCTCTGTCTCTCTCCTGGCTCATTCCCTATCTGGCCTTCTTCTTTGTGCCTGTGCCTAAGTTTTCCCTTCTAAGTTTTCCTTAGATCACTCTCTCTTGTCCTCCTTCACTAAATGCTATGTTTAAGATTCCAGGATTTCCAGATATCCATAAAAATGATACAAATTCTACTTACAAATCAAAAACAGACTCAAAGGCATAGAAAACAAGCTATGGTTACCAAAGGGGACAGAGCAGGGAGGGATAAATTAGAGGTTGGGGATTAACAGGCACATTACTATATATAAAACAGATAAACAACAAAGACCTACTGTATAGCACAGGGAACTATATTCATTTTTTTTTGTAATAACATATAAAGGAAAAGAAAAAAATACATATGCATGTATATATATAACTCAATCACTTTGCTATACACCTGAAACTAACAATGTAAATCAACTACATTTTGATAAAAAAGGCAAAATAAAAAATGATTTCAAGCTGTTGTTGCATTTAGCTGTAGTTTGTTTATTTTCCCTGCTATCTAGATTTCCATTGCATGCTATATTCTGCAACTTACCCATTCTAAAGTTGGTGGGGCAGTTTGGAACTGCTGTAAACAGTGCTGCTGAAAAATATTCCTGTTCAAGAATCTTGGCACACGAGTACCCGCATTTCTCCAGGGCATGAATGGGAGAGAACTGCTGAGTCACAGTGTGTGCTTATGTTCGGGTTTTATGGAAAATGCCAAAGTGTTTTCCAAAGAGTTAGTAATGATCTGCTTTCCCACCGGCAGTCTACGGGAATTCCTTTTGCTCCATAGGCTGACCAATCTTGGCCCATCCGAGGGGCAGGGATGGGCATTTTCACCTCTGTATTCCCAGATCCTCCCAGCTGACTAGCTTTTAAAAGATATTCCCAAACATTTGTTAATTCATAACTTTCCCTTATGCTTATGAATCACTACAGATGTATTCCACGTCTAAAAATTTTCTAAGGAGCTACCTTAGGAGGACTTGTGGTCAAGTGTGGATGGACAACATCTACTCTGAAAATTTCTTTTTCTTTAATATATAAAACGATTTGCTCCACTAGTACTGCTGGTGTGTAGGGCAAGGTTTGTCCAGAGCAGAGTGACGGAGGCTGCAGCACGTGGTCCAGCCAATGCCTTCCACCCTAAGAGGGGGATGGAGGGTCCCCACTGAGTCTCCACATTCCCGAGCGCAGGAAGCACCTTTCCATCCCTGCCTCACAAAGACATTCTGGATTCAAGGGATATGAATTCACCAGGGACTTCTGTGGAGTTCTGCTACCTCTGGAGGCAGGACGCAAAAGGGATGCTGCATTCCCACCTCATGGAACTCTGCCTTAAACTCTCACTCTGATTTATTAATAGATGCCCACCAGTAAATTCTTCTAAAATTACAAGTCTTTACAGATCGATTTTTTTTTATTAAAAGATATGAAAAAGAAAGTTTTGGACACACCTAACACTGGGTCCTCATACTTCTCTGGAATTCATTTCCTAGAGTGTTTGTAATAGAGATATGGAGTAAAGCTATAAAGCATAAAAGAGCCGCCACTTATAAACACATGTTCAAGGATTTTTTTAAATACCAGTGAAGTATTGCTAATAAAAATTTCCCCACCTACAAACAGTTTCCCTTAATTCAGATGTTAACTGAATGTAGGAGTTAACACTCTATAAATTTTTTATATGCCTTTTGGTTAGGGTCTCTGAGATAAATTGGTTTAAAATTCTCATCTTTAACTTTCTTTGACCTTTAAGTTTCTTTTTTAGACAATGTGTATTTGAAAGGGTTCTTCAAAGTGAATGTTAAGTGCATGCTTATCAGAGAAGTTATTCCCTTTAGGAAGAAATTCCTCAAAGGTTGATAGGAAAAGAGAATATTTGTCATCAGAACATTTTTGTAAATTGTTCTAATACCCTCAAAAAATAATGTTTGAGATATGAGAAAAGAAAGACCCTCCAGACTTCAGTCTCTCCGGTTATCAGCCCCTACAAACCTCATCAAATTATTTCCTAATTGATGAGTGAATCCTTCTTAGTGAATTATAGTTATGAGTCAATGGAACAAAAAAGAGATTAAAACTTCATTCAGAATGAACACATTTGCGTTCCTGGTCAGCCATGCTATTTTTCAAAAGTTAGGAATAAGCAACTTTTTGCCAGAAGAGAATGTCATCACTAAGGGGAAAAAGAAAACATGATCAAATGGCAGGGACTTTGTAGAACAGACAGAGCATGGGGCTGGGTTCTGAGGGTACACATTCTAGACAGTGTAAGAAGATGAGATCAAAATCCAAGAAATTTGAGTAAAAACTCTGTAGTATTACATTTCAATTTGAACTATCAATATGAACTCACACATCTTTAGAAATACATTTCCCACTTCTTCCCTAGAAGGTGTTAGAAGCCATGTACCTCGTCCTTATAATCAGTACCTTGTAGAATGAAGATCTTGGTTTCTCTATACCATCCTTGGCCCCCGAACGTAACTATGGCTTCTTAGAGAAGTAGCTGATTCCAGGTCTGAGGCAGAAAAAAAAGCAAGCTTGGAACATCTTGTTACAGAAAGCAAGGAAGGCTTCAAGATGAGTGGGCATGTATTAAGGCAATACAGGCTCCACAAAAACTAAGGGATTGTGACACACCGAATAGATAAAAATGCGTACTACTGCGCAGAGAAAGAGAAAAGGAGACTATTTGCTATCACCAGCAGCGTCTATTGTACCAAATCCTTGCTCTGAATATTAGTACTTTGGGGGAAGGACTATACGTCATGTCAGGTGCTGAGTGAAAGCTCTTTACAGCAGAATTCCAGCTAATACTATATAGAAAGAATAATAAGACATTTATGACCACAAAAGAAATAATTAATTCATGCAAGGATCATCAGTGGATATAAAACTACCAGGCAAGTTACATTGGAGATATTGATATGAGGTCAAAGTATTACCCCACAGATTGTTTACTGTTTTCTAAAGTAAATACCTCCTTACAATAGAGAGGCTTCTGTCATCATCTTAGCTAAGTGACCAAATTAGAATCACTCATTGTGGGACAAACCGGCATTCTGTGCTTTGTGAAGGGAAGCATATAACGTAAACCTCATCCATGAAATTCTGTCGGAAGATGTTACCTGAATCTAATCAACTTATAGACTTAACTTTCAGTTTGATGGAAATATAGAAGACAGAGAGCAAGTGAAACTAAAAGAAAAAACAATCATCAAATGCAGAATGTGCAATTTGATAAAAACAAATAATTATTCAATGTGATAAAAAAATAAGTGGGGAAGATCTGGCACAATTTCTCAACTAAAAAGAGACATCAATCAAAAAGCGTGACGTGTAAACCTTTGTCAAAAATTAATTTGGAAACAATAGCCAAAAAATACTTACGGAGCACAATTTGGGGAAGTATAATGTGTATTAGGTACTAGATATATTAGGAAATGATTGTGAATTTTATTAGGTGTAATATTGACCTGTTCTTTATGGAGGAGAATTTCATTGTTCTAAGAGATGCTTGCTGAATTCTTAGGGTGAAGTAGCATCATGTTTGCAAATTACTTGGAATCATTCATTGAATGAATTCAGAGGAAGAGAGAGAAGTGCACAAGAGAACAATGCAGCAAAATGTTAACAAGTGTTGAAACTAGTTGTTAGGTACAAGATGTTCATCCTAGCGGCCTTTCAACTTTTCTGTATGTTTGAAATTTTTTTGTAGTAAAAAATTTTAACAAAAAGAGTGAATAGTAAGGAATAAAATAATTTTTTAAAACTCATAGTAGAGGGGTGAGGATATAGCTCAAGTGGTAGAGTGCATGCTTAGCACATACAAGGTCATGGGTTCAATCCCCAGTACCTCCTCATAAAATAAATAAATAAATAAATCCAATCACCTCCCCTTACCAAAAAAAAAAAAGGAAAAAGCCCTCATAATAGAGTACATTAAAAACAAGGCAATATCGGGGGGGAGGGTATAGCTCAGAGGTAGAGCTCATGCTTAGCATACAGGAAGTCCCAGGTTCAATCCCCAGTACCTCCATTGAAAGTAAAAAATATAAATAAATTTAATAAAATAAAACAATAAAAATAAGATAATATCAAACCAAAATATGTGTAAAATAATATTATTTGAATATATAAACAAAACCTTGGTTCTAATCAGAGTAACACAAGGGTACTCAGCTTCTAGTCCTGGTCTGCCCTAATTCATCCTCTGCCCTGCAGCCAAAGGGACCTTTCAAAATGGATCAGGTCATGTTAGGTCAGGCCATCCTTCAGGGGTTTAGAATCAAATCCTAAGGTTGCAAGCCTTCTGACAGACTCCTGTTTCCATTCCCCACAACAGTCAGACAAATGACTGGTCTACTTCACAGAAATGCCCTTTGCACTGGAGGCTCCTGTGTCCTCCCAGAGGGATGGATATAGGGGGATGGCTGACTCACCCCCGACCCTGCCTTCTTTCTTCTAACTGGGAAGGTGGGAAAGTGAAAGCAACATTTTGCAAAATCCCTTTCAGCTAAGGGGTTGGATGTCATGTGACCTGCCTACTGGATGTATTTGTTCAAACTTTGGAATGTAGAAATAATGTAGAGTTGTCTTTACATGCCTCCTTTCTGGTTTTTGCTATCTGGCAAAGCCACGAATACATGAGGTGTCTCTGCGAGTACCCCACACCCACGTCTAGCTTCAAGGGGTAACGAGTTGTCAGGGGGCCTCTTGATGAACTTTCTAGTCCCTGGACTGCAGCTATAGGCTTCCCTTTTCCACTTTCTGGATAGTCCAGAGGTGGCTGGAGTGGTGGCAACACGGTCACCACCAACAGTTGGTGATTTCAATCAATATTCTTGGTTTTAGCATAGCTCCCGTGGTGGGTCAGTTCTGTGTGGCTCTAGAATTAATCCTGGAGGCCCAACTTGGAACTCGTTCTGTCAGGCCTTCTAATAATTTCCTAAGACTTAATTTCCTACATTGAAACTTTTTTTTTATTAAAACCAGTAGAGTGGTTTACATTGTCCATACTAAACTCCAATTGATAAAATCTTTAAAAAAAAAAAAAAAGAGGTTTTAAAATAACTGGAATTACACTTGGGCAGGAATTCCAAAATCTGGAACATCAAACCACCTTTGGACACTTGAGAGAAAAACAGGTCACCTGATTCCTCCTGCAACCTACAGGATAAGAACCCCTCTAGGTGGAGCTTAGGATGTATTCTTAAAACCTCTCAGGTGATTGTGATGCAACCTGCCTAGCACGGAAGTCCATGGACAAGCACGTAGGATTTTAAGGCCTGTAGACGTCATGAGACCCAGTCTGCTATCTGATTCAAGAGTCTTCATGCTGACATTCTGATATTTCCCAATCTTCCTCTCCCACAGATTACATTATTGTCTGCAGTGATTTACCAACCTACCAGAAACTCTCTGTTAAGAAAAGCCACCTCCATAGAAAGAATGAAATAACTTCTTCCAAAACTATGCAAGGAAGTAAACGCCCAGCTTAGACTGTGATTTAAAAATCCACAATTTATTTTCAGAATAATAACAGTATGTGACATGCTGCGCTCTTTAAGGAGATTTTTATTAGCTTAAGGCACACTCTAGATATTCTTAATATGCCAAAGCAAGATCTAAAAGTAGTTTCTTACAGACTCATGGAATTGTAAGATATAAGATCAGAAGCAATTTTAAAGATAATTGTTTTAAAACAGTGACCTAGAGTAGGAGAAACAAATTAAAAATAATGGAGAAACAAGTTAAAAATAGTGACATTGAGAAAAAGTGATTCCAGAGGCCCTTACCTTGGTCTTTTACTCAGTTCTTGGCAGAACAAAGAGCAAGCATAGCATTCAGGGCTCTTTTCAAATAAACGCCGATTTATGTTCACTTCCCCACTTAAGCGTTCCTTAATTTTCACTGGGGTCTTACCCCAAGATGCTCATTAACATCCCCTCTTCTGTGGATCCAACTCTAACATAAGTTGTTGGAGAGTTGACTAAAGATGGAGAAAGAAACAGAGTAAAACAAAATAATAAAATTGAAAGAGACCAGTGATTACGAACATGTGCACAATGAACTTAAATCAGGAAGCAAAGGCAAAGAGGCAACATTTCTTCCAACATCACCTTTCAGAACCTGAGAAATAATTGAGGATGGAAGCCCAATGACTCCAATATTCTGACGCTGATAGTGACACTGAGTGTCGCCTTCTGTGAGTGACACAGGTAGACCACAGCTGTACCCAAAATCCTTTTAATTTCTCATCCCTCTTTGAGTATCAACTATGTTAAATTATCTGAAAGTTGTTATGTTATTAGCCTGAATGGCTAAATGATAGTTAAATATCACAGAAATAGTCAGATCTGAACTTTAGGGTAGAGAATTTACATTAGTAAATAAGTAAGCATGAGACTCATTTGAGTCTGTTCAGAAATTCATGGTAACGACTTCATAGAAATTCTGCATCTGATAAACAGGGTATCAGGATTTCAGAGTTTGGCATAGAAACTGGCCCCTGCTTCCTAGATTAAGTGATTGCCAATAAGGACTAGTAAACTCATAGAGGAAAACAAAAAATTTAATTTAGTTTTTTAAAACACACAAAGAAAATTCGACACTTACTGTAGTTGAGCAGGAAGACTCATGACCTTTCATTAACAGCAGGTATTTTCTGGGTACCTAGAGTGTGACAGGCTCTCTGTGGAGCCCTGGCACAGAGGGGTGAACAGGGTCCTTGTTTTCATGGAGCTCCCACTCTGGATATGTTATATGTTCCTGGGATCCTACCAATAATCTGACGGCCTCAGTCTCTTCAGAAGCCCAAAGGGTTAGGGCTTGATTCCCAGCCTCACTTCTTGCTGAACATGTAATCCTCAGTGTTCATCCCACCCGGATAGCTGGCTTCTCCTCCTGGTCCCCGTGGACATGTCCATCAACATGGCGCCACCTTGAAGTGGAAATGACCTGATCCCATTGTACAGGGAGAAAAACTCACCCACGCCCTTCAGATGAGGAAGGTCAGTTTTGGGGGAAGAAAACAAAATTTTCCTTGCCTTAATCAACTTTTCCTTCTTCTTAATCAACTTCCCAGCTTAGGGAACCCATTCAGATAGGACACTCTGGACTGATCCTGACCTCCATAGAGATAAGAAAGTCTGGTCCTTGCCCATGGCCTTTTCCCAGGAACCAAATCCACTTAACCATGGGAAGTAAAGATCCTTAGACCCCACCCTAAACCTAATAAATCAGAATTACTGGGAATTTCTATTTTTAACAAGCCTAGATATTCTATCAAAATGTTAGTGTCTTTTAAAGACTTTTTTTCTGATTATGAAATGAATATATGTACATAGTAAGGAATTTTTCAAAAAGAAAAAAAATGTTAAAAAGAAAACAAAATTTACCTATTATCCTACAGCCTAGGATTCAGGAAAATTACCAGATGGTGTTTTCCTGTTTATTTTTCTCCTGTGCATATACATAAATATTTTTCTAATAAAAGGTTATACTACAAATACTGATTTTTTTTTCTTGTAGATTTTCCTCTATATACATGCACATCCATTCTGAACACATCTGATTAGCATTTTACAGAAACAATTTTATTCAGCTATTGTTTATTGAGCACTGCCCATCTGCAGACACTGTTTTAGGTGCTGGGCATCCAGCAATGAGCATGGAGGAGGAGAACAGTGTCTTAATGAACTTACGTTACAATAACAGGGGATGGTCAAGAAACCAGTTAACTGATACATGCATGAATAAAATAGTTACAGTTAGTGCAAGTGTCAGGAATGAGAGCATTTGGGTGCTATTAGGTGTCAGGAATGTTTCCAAGTGTAAATTCACTTAATCCTCGTAACTACCCAGAAGAGCAAACACTGGGATTCCCCTCATTTTACAAATGCGAAAACAGAGGCACCAATCGCTTGCCAAGGTAGCTAAGTATTTACAAGGTGCTATGAAATTAATAACTGGGAAGAGCAACTTGGGTCAGGTGGCCAGAAAAGCCCCTTCGGTGGAGGTGTTATTGGAGCTGCAACGCCGAGGACAAGAAGCGGGCAGCAGTTCAGACACTGAGGAGGACCGTGGGTGTCAGAGTGACATCCACTGTCATGATGCACAGGGTCCTGATGCTTGAGGCACCACCTCCTTTAGTTTCTGGATTGTGGAGGAATTCTGGATGTTCTAGGGAAGGAATGGGATGGTGATTGGAGGTCCAAGGCAATACGACTCTACTGATGAGTAAAGTGTTTTGATCATTTTAACAACCGTAGGTGACACCAGCTAACAACCGTCTGTGGATATACTAAATAAAGATGAGACTGTATACACGTGCAGCCACACTGTAAGTTATCCCTCGTTGTTGGACGTTTGTTATAAATGTTATAAAGAATTGTTCCTTTATGACATTGTCATGAACATCTTTATCTATATGTATTTATGCATTTATGGCATTATTTCTTTAGAGTGGATTCCCAGGAAATAGAGATACTGTGAAACATGTTTAAGGCTTTTGACACACTCTGAAAAAGTGTCTTTAAAATGTGTCAAGTCATACTCCACCAATTGTGCACGAGTGCTGTTTCTCCCTAGGAATTATCAAGCAGTTTTCCTAACCATTCAAAGTTATCCAAAGAGCACTTTCTAGGTGTGAAGCCCTATATTAACCTTACAAGTGATTCGAAGAGGTAGAAGTAATGGGAGGCTTTTTGTCTACAGGAGAGCCCAGCATTGTGCAGAGAGGAAGCACGTGTGGTAGCTACAGTTCATGGGATGACAAGGTGCAGACGCCGTCACTGGGAGAGACACAACATGCTACAGATGCTCAGAGGAATGCGGGCATAGCTCTGACTGGGCTGATCTGGGAATGGTCCACGTAGGAGGAAGAACATGAACTGGGTCTTGATCTGCTTGGGGCGAGGGCAGCATTCTAAATGAAGCTATAGAGAGAGATGTAAAAGCAGAAAATAGCAAAGTTTGTCAAAGCCAAGGAAAGGAAGCCAATGCGCCTGGAGTATGTAGAACATGAGTTACTCCAAGAGGCAGGATGAGACCAGCTCACGGAGGGCCCTGCACCCCAAGCTGGCGACTTGATAGGTAATAGGGCCCAGGAACAATTTATAACCCACAGAATGACAAGATCAATTTTTGAGGATAAATATGGCAATGATATGCAAGGGATATTCAAATGGGAAGATATTAGAGGCTGGTAAGAGCCACAGAAGAAGGGGAAGGCGCTGAGGATGGATGCCCTGTGGCAGCTCTAAAACAAGCCCCAGCCTGGAGTCCCCACCAAGGAGAAACTGCTGAGTTCACCCAAAGGGGAGCACTTGGCCATGACCCAAGACAGCCTTACCATTCCCCACTCAGTGTGACCAGACTTTACACCTGCATCTTCCTTCCTGACCTCCCTTTCCTTAGAGCATCTACTGCAGAAAACTTGTTATTATAAATTCTTTCTCTGATCCTTTGAAGTACAAATCACTTCACAAGACTTTTGCCAGTTCTACAGCTCAGGGGTGGCTTTCTCAAGCACCTGGGGACCATCCTTTTGAAATGTAATCATCAAAGAAAACAGTGCCTCTACCTCCCAGCCTCTGAGGAAGGACAGAAGCCTAACTTCAGTGGGCAATGGCTCCAAGTTGCAAAACTGCTTTCTGCAGTGAAGATACAAGAAAGTTTATTCTTCCTATGTGTAAAGCCAGTTAGCAAACAAAAGTGGACTATAGTACCCTACCCCAGCTATTAAAAACCCTCCTGCTCTTTGTTTCAGTGGAATTGGGTCCAGACTTTAGTTCTGGTCTCTCTCCCTTATTGCAATAGCCTGGAACAAAGTTGTCTTTGCCTATTTAATTTTGTCCAGTGCAATGTTTGCCTTGACAGCCATGGTGAAAGCCTGGAGGATTTAGAAGAGCATAAATTTGCAATAGCACCAGACCACAGGGGATAGAACTCTGCCACCAGGACCTAGCCGTCAGCAAATTAAGAAGATGAAAAGTGAACTGAACCACACACAGGGAGTTTTGCAGCTTGGATGTGGTACAAGGGAGCAAAAGGACACGGATGTTAGCAGGAAAATTGTTTTGGTGACACGTCATGGGGTTTATGCTGGTCGGAGAAAGAATCGGAGCCTGATGATAGATGGAAAGAAAAGGGAAGAACCAAGAAATTCGAAGCCTGTGAGATCAAAACAATGAAGCAAAGCAGATGTAAGGAAATGGGAATAAGTGGTAAGAAGAGAAACAGCCATCTTCAGAGAGGGGGGTCAGCCAGCCCGGTCCGATCACGCCTTTCCCTGCTGGAATCCATTTGCTGGTTTGCCATTGTCTCAGGGAGGATGTCACTTCCTTAAGGTGACTCCAGTCTCTTCCACCCTCATCGCCAGCCACTTCTTCAGTGTGCACACACACATACACACACACACACACACACAAACACACATACATACACACACACACATCCCTTTCTCCACCTGGAACAACCTGAAACATGTCCTCACGTGTTCAGCTCTTATGTTTCCTGACCTCGGATCCCCCTGCAAGTCCCAGGCAGAACTCATGCTGTTCCCTTCATTTCTATAGCATTTCTTTTACACGGTACTTTTGTGGGTTAAGGAAAAAAAAAAAAAAAAAAAAGCCTCTTCCTCAATTGTAGGATTGTAGGTTAAAATGTACAATTTACATTTTTTGCTATCAGGGTTTCTTTTACTTTTTGCGGGGGAGAGGGGTAATATTTTAACCCCCTTTGTTGTTCAAGGGAAAACATCACTGTACTCCAGCTGACATTTCCACCCAGGCTGACTCATCTGCAAGCCGGTTTCACGTTTAAAGATGGTGAGCCAGTTCTGACGGTGGGGCAGAGAGCAGGGGCAGGCCCGGTCAGGCCCAGACAAGGTCAGAGCTGAGTGAGCAGGAGCTGGCGGAGGAGGCAGGCGGGAGCCCTAAGGGTGGAAACTGAGGAAATGGAATCCCCACCAAAAACAGAATCCAGCTGGGCCAGATGAGGCTGCACCAGATGTGCCGAATCCAGAGAGCCATGCACAAGGGCGAGGAAAGATTAAGGGGTTCTCTGCAATTGCCTAAGACTCGATTTATTAAAGGAGACACACGCCATCTGACCTTTCTGTTTGGATCTCTACTCTACATGCACTGAAGCAAGGGTAGGCCACTGGGGTCTGTAACCCAGAAAAAAGGGCTTCTTGCCTCTCCCGTCACTGGGGGTAGGGGTAAGGGGACACAATGACGAACTTCCCCTTTTCAGGGAATAACTATGTGAGTCAGCTTCTGCCTTGAGATATGAATCCATCACTGCCAGATGGTTCAGGTCAGATGGGACCTTCATGAATTAAGTTTTTCCAACATTATCCCACTCAGTGAACATAGCCCCATCCCAACATGGGTGAGATAGATGTGAGAAAACTTCTGTAGCAGAAGCCTCCATTCACATCAGGGACTGCATAGCTTGTGCCAAAATGTGGTTTTTGTGAACCATGCTAAGAGTGAATCCATGAATACCTGTGGTAAATCCCAGGGGTCTTGGGATCAGCTGCTGTTCACTCCCCGTGGCCCCTGCATCAGTCTGCCAGGGCGCCCGGAACGAACGCCATGGGCTGGGAGGCTTAAACAACGTGAATTAACCCCCTCACAGTTCTGGAGGCTGGAAATTCAAGATCAAGGTACCAGCAGGGCTGGTTTCTTTCAAGGCCTCTCTCCTTGGCTTGCAGATGGCCGTCTTCTCCCTGGGTCTTCACATGGTCATTCCTCTGTGCATATCTGTGTCCTAATTTCCCCTTCCTGTAAGAACACCAGCCATACTGGATTAGAGCCCACCCCGATGACCTCATTTAATCTAAATTACCTCCTGAAAGACCCTGTCTCCCAAACGCAGTCATGTCTGAGGCTATGGAGGTCAAGACTTTGACATATGAATTTTGGGGCTGGGTGACACAAGTGTCACAATTCCGCCCATGACATCTTCTACAGACCTGGGTTTGCGTCTAGATTTCATCCCTCAGGAATCCAGCACTTTTTTCTTCCCCAGATATCAGCCTCTGAAGCACTACGCTCATCACAATCTGAGTCTGAATGAATCTAAAGCCAACACTATCATCATCAGTTGGAATTTAGGTGAACTTAAGCTTAATATATTCCTGTTAAGAATACTGATATTCAAGTGAAAGAGGAAGAAAGTAGGAACAAGAAAAGTTAAAAAAAAAAAAGTTTTCATACTAGCCTATCAAACTTGTGACCATTAACTGTCCTAAAAATGCTTCAATTCTAATAATTAGAGGAATGGAGAATGTTCTGGGCCGAGCTAGAGCTAGAGCAAGGGCAGCATTTTCTATAATCACATTACTGTGCCAGATTTATTCATAAACCTTGTTCACCTGTTTCAGGTGAGTCAGAGCCAAAGAAAGAAAATAAATTTGCAAAATCACCGAAGTCTGTAGATATAAATGTTTCTTTATGCTAATTAGATCACAAATCACAGTATGGGGACATAGTTAAATACCTTAAGTGAGGTCCCAGTTGGAGTTTTGACACTTGGTGAAAAAAGTCAATCCAATGCAGAATAGTTTAGAGTCTTAGTAATTCTAGTTCATGGCCTGTCCTTTCAGTTAGAAGTCAGAGTAAGCTAAAGTCTAGTACCACAGTCTTCCCTGGACCTGATTTCATCTCAGAAAATTAAGACTATGCTCTTGGGTAGATTTAATCCTGTGTGTGTCTCTCTCACCTTACCTAGATTCCTTTCTCAGCCAAGAGGAAGACAGGGGCATTGCTTCTGAGGGAAAGTACATTGTGACAGGCTTCCCACAGGTATGACGAAATTCTCCATCCTCACCCTTATCCCCAATCCCTACCCCTTTACCTGACTTTATTCTTCTTTTGTATTATACATTTATTTGGTTTTATGATTGTTTTCTGCCTCTCCTTCTATAAATCACATGAAAGCAAGAACTTTGTCCTGCTTGTCCCCAGTGACCAGAACAATGTCTGACCCATAGAAGGTGCTTGATAAATAGCAATTGACTGAATGGAGGGGCGGAAAACATACCTTTTATTCAATAAATCATGATTTAACAAGGAAGAAAAAACTGTGATATGTGCCTGGCATTGCTGGGGAAGAAGTAACCGCATCACAACTGGAGCTTACTTCTTAAAGAAGCAAACTTCTTAAGTCTTCCTGATACCAAAAAAAGTCTTAAATGGTTTATGTTCTAACACACTGATGTTGTCTAAAATAGCAGAGAATACAGGTGATTACAAAGATGGCAAAGAATCAACACAAGAATCGACATCAAGGAACATCAGACACTACAGGTGTTCTCTTTACTGACACAGAAACACTTTATACAGGCAACTGGTCGGAAACTTGAGACAAACTAACTCCATCATATCTCTAAAGACTATGTGACCTTGGGTAAATTCCTTAACTTCTTTGACCCTCAGTTTCCCTATCCTCAAAGTAGGCATAGAAATGGTACCTACCTCATATTTAAATGAGATAATACATTAGTGATACTAGCACATGACTTGCTGCCTACCAGTCTAGGTATTATTAATGACATGATCACTACTCAAACCCAAACCGTTGCATCCATCTGTCCTTTCTCATACTTCTCATGCTTTTATCCAAATACTGTTGTGTGCATCCAACTCATCTCCATGATGTCCCACTCTGGCCTTCCTTGACAGTTCTCTCCCGTCCTTCCATCTTTCGCTCCCCTATCTCCTTTCTGCAGTTGAAACTTGAGTCTATGGCAAGAACATCACTTCCCTCATAGTCTTCTCAAGGTGATTTCTGGGCCAGGAGCAGGTGGAGACCACCCTTCTTGTGCTTCCATGATGGTCCTTCTTCACTTCAGCACACTCTTCCCCCCAACCCCTCCTTTGAAGTACATGTGTGTCATTAGACCATCTTACTTCCCCTCCTCCTGGCTGACACTCAAAGGTCTTGATCAGTTCTTCACATGCCTTGAAGAATTTGGCACAGACTCACCGTTCCTCTCTCACTCCTGCTGCTGACATCAGTTTAGGCAACTTTATAACCACATGTGTGGCATGGTGCCACTTACAAAATGGTCTTGTCCCATCCCCAGCCCAGCTTCTATTTCCGACTAGGAGTCAGGGAATATGCTGAGTAATACTACAGGAATGCAACCAGTGAAACCCAGAAGGCGGGAAACTCAGAAACAAAAGTCCTGCTTTCTCCAAAACATAAATCACAAAGGAAAAGACAGAGAGGGTAGCAGTGGTGATAAGAAACATAACCAAAAATAAAAGAGAAGCAACTTACACAAATGCGATCTGTAGACCTTATTTACCGCTTCCACTCAAACAAATCAACTGCAAAAAATAAAAACAACTTTGTTTTGAAACAAACAGAGAAGTTTAACTATTGATTGAATATTTGGCAACATTAGGGAATTAGTGTTAATTTTTAATAATGAAATTGTTCCTGTGATTTGAAAATCCCTGCTTAAAAAGAAAAAAATCCATGTGGACGGCCCATCCAACATGGTAGCCTTCCCCATCCCACTTGAGCCTCATAGCCACAGTCATACCCATGAACCTTGCTTCTCGGGCTGCCCCAGCCCCTCCAGCCTCCTCACTGCCACACTAAGTCCTTCTGCCTGAGGGTCTCTCCATCTTCTTCTAGTCTCTCAGATGCCTTCCAGCTTCATCTCCTCATCTCTGGTCCAGACCCCATGCTTCAGCCCGGCAACCTCTCTCTCTCTACCCTCATCATTGACTCTCTTGCCCTTTTGTCCTTGCACTGGTCCAGAGGCAGAGGCTAAGCCTGAACCAGTCTTGCTGGTTCTCTGCTCTTACAGCCAAGCTGCAGTGGGCTGCCTGGCACATGCAGGCTCAGCACGTTGATTGTCTCTGACCTCAGTGAAGCCCCAACACCGTGGAGCGATACTTCGGTGTATCCCTGTGTCTGTCATTGGCTCTTACAAAGCTTCCCCTTTCCTCTCAAAGCCCCAGCCTTGCCTCTTCACTCATCACTCTCGAGAACACAAGTCTTTCACCAGGAAAAGCAAGCTCATCAGATGCCAACTCCATCAACTTCCACCTCTCACCCCATATCATAAATTTGTCTCCGTTTACTCCCACTCTTCCCCCAGCATCCCTTGTTCCAAAGGAAGAGGTACCTCAATTGACTTGTGTTCTGGGAAGCAGTTCTCCCACCTCTGGAGGGAAAATGAACCACCATTTATTCCCCTCTCTGAAGCTTCAGCTCTTTAATATCTTCAGTCTCTTCTCAATCTCTCTTTTTTCTCTGTCTGTCCCTCTCTTTCAATATTTTTCCACCTTAAAAAAAAAATTTCTTCTTCTAGCTTTTATTTCCTCTTACTTTTACTGCCAAACTATCTGTCACCGTTTCTTCTTCACCTCCCTACTCCTAAAATCACCAACGACGCTACATAATACCATGAATGAAAGAGTCAGTTTTGCCAGACGCAAAAGACATTGTCCCATCCCACCAATGAGAAGTGCTGGGGAGGCACTAAAGAGCTTGGAAACACGCTGGTAAGTACAAGTCAAATCCACATGCAAGGGCAACGACCACTGCCAGGCATTAGTAGCTTTACACAAAAGACTTTTGGAAAATGTACGCCTTGAAAAACTCAAAAATGCTCGAGTGATCAGAGATGAATCCCAGAGAGAAAGGACTAGAGTCTGACTATAAATCAGTGGTGGAAATTAATGTCCTTGGGAAGACGGTACAAAGCGAAAGGGTTACTATGACTAAGAAAGAGTAAAGGCCATCCCACAGAGTTTCACCAGGAGCTTTAGGGAAGTTTAAAGGAGGCCTTTGTTTCCTCCCTGTCACTTGAATTTAAGGATGAGAATTAGTTCACGGATTACATATATAATTAAAATAAGTTAAAAAAAAAAAAAAGAAGATGCTAGTGAAAAGTACATTCTGTACAGTTGTGCTTACATGAAATCAAGAACCGTCAAACTCATCTGCTAGGAAGTAGGTCAGAACAGCTGTTATCCTGGGCCTGCACAGATGTAAGGGGACATGAGGGAGCCTTCCGGGCGCTGAAAATATTTAATACAGCCCAGAGGTGTCACCCAGGTATGTGCAAATTCATCAAGCTGCACCCTTAGATTTGTGCCTTTTACTCTATTCTAATGATACCTCATTTTAAAATTAAATAGAAAGTACGGTTTTCAAAACAAACAAACAAAAAAAAGTAAGGAAAAGAAAACCTGTGAATTGGGAGCAACCTCCCTAATCTGAGAACATGGTTAATGCAGTGAGACCAATAAACTAGATTTTCAAATCGTGCAGCTGAGACTCTGCGCTGCATTCTGATCCCAGGCTTAACAATCCGGCCTTGTGATTCCAACTTGGACTCCTGGCGGGATGCGCTGATCTGCCCACGGGTTTACACCCAAGCACTTGACAGTGGAACGTTTTCATTGCGATGAATAAATTGGCATTTTGGCCTGGTAAATTCAGTCTCCAGAAACTTGGCTAATATTTATTAGCACTTCTAGTCCCAAAAGATTCAAACACTCTCAGAGCACTAACAAAATGTGCTACTTTCCTGGCTCCTCAAGGATCATCCGGTGAGGTCTCCCAGCATTAGTCTGTCAAATGTACCTCTGTCCCCTGACAATGGCCCTCTCTGGCTGTGCTGCCCCAAGAGAGGGTGCCTGGTGGTGATGGGATGGGTCTAGGGTGATTCTCAGGAATTCCAAACCAACCTCCTCTAAACCCCCTTTAATTTTGCCAGAGTCCCTCCATGTCTCACCTTATTCGTTACAGCTCTCTCTGGTACCTCTGTATCCATCTTCCATCCCACCTCCCTCTCCTCTTGCTTTGACTTTTTCAGTAGTTCCCCAGAATTTCCACATTCAAGTTCAAACCATTGTGCTTAGTTGAGGTAACAGTTTCGCTTCATCTGCAGCTACTCCACCCCACACCCACTCCTTGCTTACTTTCCGCTTCATCTGGTGTTGCTCAGTTGGTGGCATGATTGACATTTGCGTGGGACAGTTCTTCACTGTGTGGGACTGTCCTGAGCATTCCACTAGGTTTAGCATCCCTGTCTCCTGCCCACCGAATGCCTGTGGTACCCACCTTCAGACACTGTGACGACTAGAATATGCCTCCAGCTATTTCCAAACACCTGCTGCTGCCCCTTTTCCAGTTGTATGGCTCCTACTGGCCCTTCAGATCTCAGCTTAAATGAGGGCTAAACCATATACAATTGCCATCTTCACAGCTTGAGAACACTGAATATTGGCCATTTAATGTGGTTCAAGGGAATATTTTTTTCTTCGGGAAACCCTTACTGCTAATGTCCTGTATTTAGCCTCCTATGACTTCCTTCGTCCGAGTGCTTACCACCCCGTGTTGTAATAGCTGATATTCTTGGTGTCCCCTCCCTCTCCCCACACTGCTCAGCCTTAATTATCTGGGAGTGAGGACCAAATCCTAACTTAATCTCTTGGTATCTCCAGCTTCACTTGGCTCAGTGCCTGACTCGTAATAGACACTAAACCCATGTTTGATGAATAAACCAACAGGATGTTGAGCATACTTTCCCCGATGACTCAGTGTTGTTATTCGTGAGCACAGAGATGCCTTCAGGACCTGCTGAATCACAGGCTTTGGCTCTACACCAAATGACCCACCATCGCCCACTTTATGGACGTGTGTGCCTGGATTTTGACTCCTGTCATCGGCGTACCTGCCCCCGCTAATCCTCCGTGGCCTTTGGAATCTGCAGCAGACTGGAGTGCTGTGCCAAGGCGCGCCAAGGCGCTCCATGGTCTTCTTATCGTATTTCTGGGTTCTTGCTAGGTTTCACACATTGTCTCCCATCCAATTAGTGAGGCAATCAGTTTCTAAAAACCCTCTGAATAATCATTTCCTCTATGGAAATGTCTTAAAGATGACTCAGAAGGACGTGCAAAGAAGAGCAATGTTCCCGTGCGGAGATGCCCACTCCCAGGACCACGGCTGGTGACAGGACGATGGACTGAGTGATTTCTCAATGTATTTTCTAAATGGTTGCTGTGTCCCTGTAGTCACAAAATATTTGGCCATAAATTTTTTTTATTTTAAAAAGTTTTATATTAATACATATTGAACTATGTCTCAGATACAGGATCTTTCTAATTTTTGGTTTGAATGACTTGAATTTTTTTAAAAAAGTCAAAAAACCTTCCTATTATAATTCATACAGAATGAAGTCCAGGGCCATAAGGGATAAAGATAAAAGGAACAACCAAGCAGAAGTAAATGGGGAATATAATTTTTAGAAAATTGTAGTATTTACTAAACCTTTAAATATTTGTAATATGCCTCTTAATAAATACTATTTAACTCAATCAATTTTTGGTGCTTTCTTTTATTTTCAATATTTATTTTTCTTATCATTTTTTTCTTTTTTACAAGGAAATTACAACAGTGTAGGAAACAAAACTATATAAACAGAAGAATGTTAGATGCTTTTTTTTTTTAAATAGCCTTCTGCTTGTCCGTATCTTATTCCTTCACACTTAACTTTCTAACTCATACTAAACCGAACAGCTTATGGAAAACCAGTATTAAATAGCAAAACACAAAAAACCCACATACATAAATAACATAACATAAAATAGAGTGTAAGGTGATGCTTAACAAAGCAAACTATGATGCAATATGAATCAACTTCACTAATTGGACAAGTCCAAAGACGTGCAAACTAGATAAGCTCTGAACCCTCAGCGACGTGCAGGTGGAACCAGCTCCGGCTGGGTTCTTTTTGCTCTTGGGCTGTGTCCAATTCCGTTCCAGGGAGCATCTGTTTTTACATCTTCTTGACTCTTTGACTATCAAGAGAAAAAGACAGAAAAAATAAGCAAAGACCTGGCAGGCAGGAACACCTTTGGTACCTGCAGATGGCCTCACACGCCCTAACCGCATCTCAGGATGCCAAGCAACTCAGAGTCCAGGTGAGGAAATCGGGTTCAGCGAGGATAGGCCTTGCCCAGCGTAACCCAGCTAAGTAATGAGAGAAGCAGTTTACGCCCAGTTGCCTTGTGTCTTCGTTCAGTGTCTGACACCCTCGTGTGAGGGGACTCTAAATGTTACTCTAGTATCATTGATGTAAATGAGAGCCGCTGGTCCCTTCCCGGCTTTTAACAACCATATGTCATGTAGTCTGTAAATTATACAAATAGGAAGCATCTTTGCAACAAAAATCAAGCAGCTAGTGCCTATCAAGTGCATAGAAGAATCTGATACAGCACGTGAAAAATCACTAAATTAAAAAAGTTAAAATGATCTACAAGTGGAAAAAAATGAATTTTTGTATTCATAGTCCAATTCAAATTTCCCTTTTAAAATTCTACTGTGCTTAGTCTAAAAGCATCCCCGTGAGCCTATGATCCACCACTCTGAACACTGCTCTTGCCCCGAATGTTTGGAGAGAGGTTAACAGACTGGGGACGTTCCATACCTGAGGATACGAACAGCTTGTTTCACCCAGTTCTTCTTTGGATCCGCACACACAGCTAATCTTTTCCTTGTGTGAAAGCTGAAAAATCAGACAAATTGATTTGTATTTAAAGAGCTTTTAATTTTTTTTTTCACACAGAACACGCAATGAAAATTTCATATCCCAACTGTTTGCTGTATACCTTATACAGTTCATTTGTTTCAGAGATGAGACAAATGCAAAAAAAAAAAAAGTTACTTCTGATAACGCTTGACGCAAGGAATGAAAGTGATTCTCCCTGACTTTCGCTGCAGTTTGGTTGCTCAGTGGCAGAAAGGTTAAGTCCCAGAACTGTTATTTAATTTTGTTCGTGGTGGTTACATGAAATATGTATATATCTGATCAATAGCTTTTCTTATTCAAAGTATAATACCCTCTATAAATCAAGAATATTGTATGCAACAGTATAATTGCTCTGAGTTTTTACTTACAGCCCCAACCACTTTCTGGTAGAAGATGCTCATTTCAAAGTTTATGTCTCTTGTATTTTCCTGAGATAGCATTTTAGTTGCTTATAAGTTTATCTTTGAATGTGATTTTGCCCGCAACTATATTCATTCTCTAAACTAAGCTTTTGCCTTCTTCCAGTCCTACTGAAAATGAGCTTTGAAGTACACGTGTCTACTAAAACAAAGCTGTCTTTGCTACAGCAGAAATTTCTGAATGAAACTCCAAAAAGGCAAAGCTTTTTCTACCTGAAATTCCCATGGACTCCTAGCATAATCGGCTTAGAACCCTTCATAACTTACATGATTGCGTTGATGTCACAAGCCTCATTGGCCAGCTGCTGTGTGAAGCCCACGATAAATCTGGGGTGAAGGATTCGTTCTGTATATTGGAGGCAGCAGTCAAAGCTGCTTGCTGCTAAAAAGAAATGAAAGGTACTGAGTCCACATAAGTGAACTTATTTCATGATAAATATTATGGAAAACCTAGAATCTGATTTGTATGGTAAATAAACTACCTAGAACAGTTTCAATATCTCTGAGACCCAATTTAACATAGTTTCCAGCTCTCTTAAAAAAATAGTTTATGTACTGAGAAATGTTGGTTCAATAGTACTATTTAGAAGCACATGACTTCTCATAGAAGGAATACCTTTAGTAAGAAACACAAACTGACAGTGTTTTATTTCAGTTCACTGTAATCACTCAAGAATATATACCTCCCTCTTGAAGAAACCCTTATGAGTAGCCTTTCAAATGAATAAATTGGCAAATTTTAATCTACTATCTGGTTACTGGGTATTGAGAGGAAGGGGAAGACAAGAAGTTACAAAGGAAAATAATTTAAAGGAGCTGCTAATAAGAGCTTCAATTAAAGCATTTTGAAATTATAATATTAGTTAATACGAATTTTTTATTTTGTTCATAAAAGTTCAACACATGTATCTTCAGGAATTCACCTGTTGCTAAAAGTGAGGTATTCTTACAGTAGTAAAACGATTCTTGGACACTCCCCCAAGTTAAATTACAACCTTCTGTAAGGTAAGGGATGCACTGGCAAGTGATGTCCTCAAAGCCTTGCAAGAATGAAGAAGTCAGGGGCCGTAATCCATCCCCAAAGGATGAGTTTTGAACTTCGACAAAGTGAGAAAGTTGGAGAAGTGGGAGCGTTTCCTGCATTTCAGAATGACCCCATTCAGTGATAATGGTACACAATTTACCTCACTCCCAGAAATAGCACTTCGGGCTTGTTCTGGAGCTTGGGTCTCTAAGAGGTCTCTAAGAGTCCATCCACTCCCCTAAATCTGCTGGAATTAACCAAAGAAAAAAAATCCTGATGGACAGCAGGGACCATTTCCTCTTCTACTCTCCAGTAAGATGAAACCCCCATCACCTCCTTTTGAAGATTTCCTAACAGGCTTGCATCCCTTGGGGACCCTCAGAGGAGCTCAAGGCTTAGAGGAAAATGAAAACAGTTCTTCCTCCTGTGCTCGAAGAAAGGGTGACACATACCTTCTGACTTGCTGCAGAGGTGGAGTAGCAGCACTGACATCAAAGCAGCCAGGAGCAAACTCTTGGTACTGCACATCATTTTCAGCTCAAAGAATGGTGTGCTCAGTGCTGGGTACCCAGTGCTCTGGGAGTGCTGTTAGGTTTGATAGCCGCCTAGGTCTAGGATGGCCCTACTTATAGCAAATATTGGGAATGTACACAGAAGGCGTGTTCCCACATGGGGTTTTCCCCATTGATTAACCTGCCCCATTATGTCGTCATAAAGAAAAACCTCAGGGAAAACTTCCTGCCTTTCCCTAATGTTGGGAAGGTGTGAAGGTCAGGATCGAGTAGGGGGTGGAGGTTGAGAAGGGAAAATCCTGTAAAACCCTTTGACTTTGCAAAGAAGGAAAAGCAGTTCATTCCTGTGCCCAGAAAAGATTTCTGCACAGTTTTCACTTAATCTCTTGTCTCTGAAAAGAGAGGATAAGGATGAACAATAATACAAAGGTCAGCCTCACACAGGAACATTACAGAACTCCTATTGTTACACTCTGTTTGCTTTCAAGAGCCAACTGGGGGAGAGAGAGGATGAAGTGAACACCAAGCATACTCAGGCACGCATGTACAATTTTATCATTGGTACTCAGCTTTCACCAAAAGACTTGAATTTCTAGGCTACCCTTTGTAGCAGGTAATATAACAATGCTTAGTAGTGTCCCCAGTTTTAGTGGAAAATATTAGCTCTTAAACAAGACTCAAGCTTCAGCTTCATCTTGGTTTCAAGTCAACTTTTTCTAAACCTTCTACATTAGCATGGCTCTAATCAACACTGCAGCCCGGAAAATGATCCCCACTTGCCCTTAACTCATCATGCTGATATGGTTACATAACTCAATACAAAGCCTCCAAAGAAAAAAAGAAGAGGAAACAACTCTATCAGCACTGGTTAATCAACAAAACAAAGGTCAAATTATAATGGTAGTGGTAATAATGTAGTATGAATCCCTAAACTCTGACAATGTAATAAGAACTCTCTACCAGGAAGAATATCATTGTAAGCTAAGGACTGGGTTTGAAATGACACAAGGGAGTTTGGGGGGGTGATGAAGTTATTTTCTATCCTATTATAGGCATGGTTACACATAACTGCACATGTGTTAAAATTCACAGAGCCGTACGTACATCAAAATAAAAAAGTGAATTGTATTATACGACCATTTAAAAAATAGTTTAAAGATACTGAAATCATAAAAAAGAACTGTCCATTAAACATAAATAGGCTGTAAGTAAAGGATCCAAAAAGATTTATGATGCTAAGAGTAAACAAAAGAGAACTAGAGTTGCTATGCCTGATCTAACAAAATTGATTTTAAAACAAAACAAAAGTTACTGGGGATAAAGAGGGAGTTCCATAATGCTAAAGGATCAATCCATCAGAAAGATATATGACCACATATATACCTAACAACAGCATCTCAAAATACATAAAGCAAACACTGACAGATTGAAGGGAATAATAAAGAATTGAACAATAAAAGTTGGATACTTTGGTACCATATTTTCAATAATGAATAGAAAACCCAGACAGAAGATGTCCAAGAAAACAGAAGCCTTGAACAACACTATAAACCAACTAAACCTAACAGACATCAATAGAACTCTCTAACCAACAGCAATAGAAGAGGCATGCTTCTGAAGTACACATGGAACATTCTTCCAAATAAATCGTATGTTCTGCCATAGAACAAGTCTCAATAAATTTAAATCATACAAAATACATTTTCAAAGCACAATGGAATTATAATTCAATGACAAAAGGAAATTTGGGGAATTCATGAATATATGGATGTTAAACAGTACAGGCCTAAATAACCAATATGTCAAAGGAGTCAATAAAGAAAGAAAAAAATACTTTGAGACGAATGAAAATGAAAACACAACATATCAAAACTTAAATGATGCAGTAAAAACCCTGCTCAGAGAGAAACTTATAGCAAAACAATGGAGGAAATCAACAGAACCAAAAGTTGGTTAATTCTACCCAACATTCAAAGAAAAATTAAAAACCAATCCCTGACAAGCTTTTTTTTTTTAAGAAAAGAGGAGGGAACAATTTATAACTCATTCTATGAGGACAGTATTACACTGATATCAAAATAAGATAGAGACACCAGGAGAACACTACAGACCAATATCCCTTATGAATAGAGACACAGACATTCTAAGTGAAATGCTAGTAAACTGTATCCAGCAACATACAAAAAGGATCATGCACTAAACCCAGGAAATGTAATACACAATAGTAACAGAGTGAAAAACAAAAACCATCTGAGAAGCATTTGAGAAAATCCCACACCCATGCTTTAACAATCTCTGATATCTCTTTCGGTTCTTGAAAGGAAGGAATTTATGCATGAGCCTATTAGTGGTTATCGAGTAGCATCTTTTTTTTTTTTCTGAGAACTGGTATCGGACCTACTCCCTGTAAGAATTATATGAAGTGTCATATTGATAGATATCTCATGTTTAATACTGAGACTGTGGCCGAAGATGGAAGCCTTCTTCATCATGGTACTTCCTCTCGTGATGCCTGCACTGACCCCTGGCACATTGGCTCTGGTTGACTCTGCAGGTCAGAGTGATATCCTTTGGTTACTCCTCCCCCAAATATCTCTTTAGTGGTCACGATGATATCTGTGGGCCTCTTTTTGAACCTCAGAAGCATTAGACCTTGGATTTCCTAGATCCAATATATAAGTATTTCTCAGTATTATTACACATCCTTGCAACATAGTGAATATATGGGCTAGAGCTTTTGTCTCAGGATCAACAGGACACCAGGAAACAAGAGTTGTGGATATTTAGTGTGTTCTGGAAAGTACTTTTTACAAAACTGAGCTGCCCTGCTGAGGTTTTGGAGGAATCACCTGGCCTTAGCATACATAATAGTTATTTTCTTCATAATTGTTTGCCCCAAATTGCCGTTTCTCAAAGAGCTTTCTTAAGCCAGTGCAGCAGGTATCTCTGAAACCCATGTCACATTCTTTTGGGTCACCTTGATTTCAGCCCCAGCCCCAGATAGTGGAGTGAACCCAGATCACATCAGGCTGACAACAGCTTACCCAGAGTTTGGTCTACTTGTCTTTCTGCTACAAGACCTTCTCAAGGCTGAGAGAGAATCCTGGACAAATCTCCTCACCCCCAGGCACAGCTTAAAACTGTAGGGGGTTGAATGCCCCTGAGGACACTTCGCAGATAATGAAGGGTGTGAACCTGCTGACAATTAGTCTGTTCCCCATCCTTCAGGGGGAATGATTCTGTAAGACATCTCTTTGTTCTCTGGAGGTTCTAGTGGAATCAATTCCCCAGTGCCCACAGAATGACCTCGAAAGTTTTTCCTTCCCCTACCCCCCACCCCCCACTACTTTGTTTCCTGGGATTAGCTCTCAGATACGTTACCGACACCTGAGGCTCTGTTTTCAGGGGAATTCAAACTCAGAGTCCAAGAAACAAGATGCCTGGTTTGTTTTAAGCATTCATTGTGGGAATTCGCATTTTGCTATCCTCCACTGAAGCTGGAACTTATTATTTTTATTTTTAGTGATCTCTGTAATACCTTGGTACTTGGTGTGTATGATTAAGCCTGTATGGAAACTGTAGCTCATGTTACTATCTAAAGAAAACAAAAGCGTAGGCTGATGGTATATAATACCACCCATTTGATAATCAGATAATAAGCACTTGAGGAGGAAATGAGAAATGATCTCTGACCTAGAGAGGAGAATCTGACTTCTTCATCTGGTCCTCATGGTTCAACCCTGATGAAGTTGAATGCCTCGCTGGCTTTGGTGTCTTCATCTTTAAAATTAAGGTATTGAACTAGACGGTCTCCATGCTTCTCTAGCTTAGAAATTCTATGATTTGGTACTATTCAAAAACCATAGTAAGAACCATGTTTTGTTCCTCAAAGCTCAGCTGCAATCAGGACCCAGAGGTGCAGAAGCTGGAAAGCTCAGGCTGTCTGGTTCTCTGTACCCTGAATCCCATCCACCTCTCACAACAATCAAATATCACATTCTCTATTAAAATATCTGGCATCTAGTAGGTGCTCAGTAAATGTTGTTTTTCCCTTACATTTTGGCATTTATTTTCCATATATTTAAATTTTTATTGATATATCAATTTATTAAATCACACTGTTTCTTTCTTCCAATTTTAGTATATGTGCTGCCGAAGCGATCACTGTACCTTTCTTCTATAATTTTTTTTATTGAAGTATAGTCAGTTTACAATGTTGTGTCAATTTCTGGTGCACAGCACGATTCTTCAGTCATACAGTAAACGCTGTTTTAAAAGGAACTTCTACCATCTTCCAAAAGACTTCATGGAATCCTTCTCAGAAAGAGAAGTTTTTGATGGTCACTCTGGTTAAGTCAGCATGGCTTGTCTTATTCTCATCCATCACAGAAATGGAAGGGGAGTTAACTTTTAAATAGTCACATTTTGTTAATTTCTATGAAAATATTTCATATAATATGAATATGGCACTTACCATATTGCTTTGTTTTAAAGTTATTTGTGTATTTTAGTTTTCTTATTGTAAATTTCCTTTAATGTAGTCATAATGTTCTAGCCATCTGTATATACCACTAAGTCCCTTCCACAGAAGACACTTGTCAAATTTTTTTCTGGAAAAAAAAAAAAGAGCAAGACACTGGGACTCTACTACATGCAGGTCTCATTAGGAATACCCTGAGATAGTGGAAAAGAATGGCTAGAAACTAAATTCCAGTGTGGTAATAACCTTTTTAAAAATGTTTAAATTTAAAAAAAATTTTTATTAAAGTATAGTCAGTTTACAATGTGTCAATTTCTGGTATATATCATAAGGTTTCAGTCATACATACACATACATATATTCGTTTTCAGATTCTTTTTCATTATAGGTTACTACAAGATAATGAATACAGTTCCCTGGGCTATACAGAAGAAATTTGATAATAGCCTTCTAATAAGTTGGGTTGGAAATAATTTTCTTATGTTAACCTTATTAGCATATTCATTGGCTGAACAAAAAATCAATTGAAGGTCACATTTAAAAAAATTTAAATAAAAAATATGAAATGACACATCTATCAAACTAAGGATAGGGAAATACAATTTCAATCAATGTAAAATTATCAAAAAATCAGTTCTCTTTTATAGTTATAAAAAGAGAGATGGGATTAAGAGATGAGAGAGGGAAGAGAAAAGGAGAGCTTATGTGGAACAGAGAAGAGGGAGAAATGAACACAGATTGACAGCAGTTAACAGTAGAAGTAAAGAAAGAAAGGGGTGTGTGAACTGGGGTCAGTATTAGATACACATAGGTGGAGAATTTTTGTTGTCATTATAGGCTTTATTGAGATACAATTCACATAGCATAAAATTCACTCTTTTAAAGTGCACAATTCAGGGTGTTTTAGTGTATTCACAAGGTTATAAAAACTCATCACTTTCTATTTTTAGATTAAAAACGTAAGGAAGAAACTTCATACCCAGTAGCAGTCACTGTCCCTTCCCCTCCTTTCCCTTAACCCCTCAGCCTAGCTCTAGACCATCACTATTCTATTTCCTGTATATCTGTAGGTGTGCTGGTTTTGAAGATTTGATATAAATAGAATCAAATAATAGGTGGCTTTTTTTTCCACTTAGTATAATGTTTTCAAGATTCAACCATGTTGTAGCATCTATCAGGACTTCTTTTACTTTTATTGCCAAATAATATTCCAATGTATAATTTCACCAAGTTTTATGTATCTATTCATCAGTTGATGACATTTGGATCATTTCCACTCTTTGGCTATTGTGAATAATGCTGCCATAGATGTTCATACAAGTCTTTGTGTGGAGATATATTACTTCTCTCGAGTATATACCTAAGAGTGGAATTGCTGGGTCATACGGTGAATCTATGCTTAACCATTTGAGGGTCTGTCAATGTGTTTCTCAAAGTGACTGCACATTTTTCATTTCCATCAGTAACATATAAGGATTTTAATTTCTCCACATCATTGCCAACACTTATCTTTCTAATTATGTCACATCTTTGTGGGTGTGAAGTGGTATGTCACTGTGGTTTTGATTTATATTTACCTAATGACTAATGATGTTAAGCACCTTTTCATGTGCTTGTTGACCATTTATGTATCTTTGGGAAAAAGTCTTTTCCAATATTTTGTCCATTTTTAAATTGGATTATTTATTTTTATATTATTGAGTTGCAGGAGCTCTTCATATATTCTGGGTACAAACATAAGTCCCTTATCAAATATATGACTTGCAAATATTTCCTACCTTTCCATGGCTTGTTTTTCCACACTTTTTATAGTCTCACTTGAAGCAGGAAAGTTTATAGTTTTGATATAGCCCAATTTGTTTTTCATTTTGTTTCTTGAGCTTTTGGTCTTGTATCTGAAAAATCATTGCCCAACCCAAGGTCATGAAGATTTACTTCTATGTTTTCTTCAAAGAGTTTCATAGTTTTAGCTCCTATATTTAGGTCTATGATCCATTTTGAGTTAATTTTTGTGTATGGTGTGAAGTAACAGCATTAACATGATTAACATTATTCTTCTGCATGTAAATATCCAGTTGTCCCAGCACCTTTTGCTGAAAAGACTATTCTCTCCTCCATTGAAAAGTCTTGGTGCCATAATCAACAATCAGTTGACCATAGATCTGAAGGGTTATGTCTCAATTCTGTTTCATTGATCTATATGTCTACACTTCTGCCAGTGTCACATATCTTGATTAGCGCAGTTTTAAAGTAAGTTTGGGAATCAGGAAGTGTAAGTTCTCTTTTGTTTGTTCTTCCTCTCCAAGATTGTTTTGGTTATTTGAAATCCGTAATTCCAGATGAATCTGAGTATTGACTTTTTCATTTCCAAAAAGAAGTCAGCGGAATTTTGATAGGACTTGCATTGAATCTGTAGATCAGTATGGGGAGTGGTGCCATCTTAATAATAATGTCTCCCAGTCCATGACATGTACATCTTTCCATTTACTTAGAAGCCTTCTTTATTTCTTTAATAATGTTTTATAGCTTTAAGTTACTTTTTTACTTCTTTTGTTAAATTTATACCTAGATATTTTATTCATTTTATGCTATTATAAAAGTAATTGTTTTCTTAATTCTGTATTCAAGTTTTTTATTGATATTGTATAGAAATACAGTTGTTTTTTTGTATATTGGTCTTGAATCTTGCAACCTGGTTGAACTTAGTTTAATGGTTTTTTAGCAGATTCTTTAGGATTTTCTATATACAAGATTATCCTACTTGCAAATTAAGATAGTTACCACTTCTTTTCCAATCTAGGTGTCTTCCTCCTTTTCTTGACTAATTATCCTGGCTAGAACCTCCAGCAGAATGATAAATAGAAGTTGTAAAAGCAGACATCTCTTCTTGTTCTTGATCTCAGGGGGAACACATGCAGTCTTTCAACATTAAGTATGATATGAGCTGTGAGATTTTCATAAGTGACCTTTATCAGGTTGAGGAAGTTCTCTACTATTTCTAGTTTGTTGAGTTTTTATTATGATGGGTGGCTGGTCAAATAAAACCAGCAGCCAGCTCTATTCTGAATTCTTGCAAGGGTGGTTGTTTCAACCAAAATGAAGAGCCCCAAACCAGTCTGAGGATAACAGGCTCTACTATCTCAGAGATGGAGCCTTGAAGGTCTCCACATGGATGTTTGGGTGAGTGTTTGGACACCCATCTAAGTCATGACCAAAGAAAGTGGTATATGTTTTATATGTGAAAACCATGTACTCCTTTTCTGACCTATGGAGAGACCCTCCAGTTCAGATTTAGCGTCTCTGTAGAGGGATTAACATAAAATTCAGCCAACTCCTCTCTGCACTGTCTGTTCTCACCAGGAGGCTCTTCAGTCCCCTCTGGTCTCCTACCTGCTCAGTTTCTGTGTAGTCACAGCAGAGGAGTGTCCATTAATGACACACAGGAGGAAATCAGCAGGGCTGCTACAGGACTCACACTAGAAACCAACAGATGCAACCAAAGTTTTCTGTCCAGGGCCATAAAATCTCACCTTTCCCCAGGCCAGGAAGGGCAGGCTACCAAACAGTCTGCAGGTGGTGTGATGATGCTGACGAACAGAGGTGATGCTCCTTCCCTGCCCTGACATCTTCCCCAGGAGAACTGCGTGGGATGTGCCAGCATCCAAGCCCGGAGTGCGCTCATCCAGACGTGGGGCAAGACAGCTGGATCTGAAATCACCTCTCTTCTGATGCTGATCTTCTTTCTCTCTCCTGCAGACACACTCCAAATTAGCTGGTTTCCCACCCAAAGTCCACCACTTTGCTCTTGTCTGGGTCTTGAATGATTTTGTTAATGTGTTTGTTTTTGGCCTGACTGCTCATACTTGCCTAAGGGCTGCTGAAAATTCAAGTTTTCTCTTACTGTCAAAGTCCTCATCATGATAAATCTCGGACTACATAATCCGTGGTACTTTGGAAGTTGGCAGGTTGAGGCTTTCCATTTAGCAGAGTATCTCCAAAGAGTCCACAGGGGTCCTCCTTTGCAGCCAATATGCTTAACAAATGAAGATTTGCCTCCCCTCAATGGTCCCCAAATTGCATTAAGACCAGATTTCCTCACCCAACTGACATCCTTCAGTATCTCATTCTCAACGGCTTTGACCAACTCTTTCCCTTAACTTGACAGCATATACTACAAAAACTTAACACAGGTCAAACAGGTAACATCCCAAAGTCTATGGAGGGCCCAGTACATGGACCATTGGTGTTTGTTTAGACACTGGGAAAACGGAAACGTTCTTAGCAGACATCTAGAAAAAAATTTTTCTCCACTGTGATGCTATGGGATGGAATGAATCTTTCCCACAGAATTCTAAGTGGAATCCTGATTTATGAAACTTCCAGGGCCACTTCTTTCCTGCTGTGGAAGATCACCTGTGCTTAGTATGAATTTTAAAACATGCACATGCCTGCATGCACACACACACATAACACATACACATACACACATACACACAAAGGGCAAAGTAAGGGGGAGGAGGGACAAAGGATGGGAATTATTATCACCCAAAGGAAAGGTCCAGAGGGGATGCCTCATTTAAATGGACTCTACTATTCACTGAAGACGATGAAGAGAAATTCATTCGTTCATTCATTCAACAAAGATTTTTGTGCACCTAATTTGTGCCAGAGGCTGTTCATGGCACCTGGGATAGAGTGGTAAACAAAACAAAGTCTCTACCCTCATGCATCTTGGATTTTAATAGATGAGACAGACAAGAAACAAATAACTTAACATATAAGAAATCTAATATTAGATAAGGTAAGGGTTATGAAGAAAGATAAAGTGCGATAACAGGGAAAGGCTGTCCATGGTGCCATTTTACGTAAGATAAGCAGGAAAACATCTCTGGAGGAGACATTGAGCAGAGAGCTGAATAAAGTAAAGGAGTGAGCTCTGCAGATATTTAGGGAAGAGCATCCAAAGTGGAAGGAACAGCAAGTGCAACATCCCTGAGACAGGAAAGTGCTTGGGGTGCTCGAGGGCCAGCGGGGCCAGCGTGCTGGAGCAGATGGAGTGAGGGGCACAGTGGTATGAGATGAGGCCAGGGAGGTGGCCAGGAGGCAGACTAGGTGAGGAGCTGCTTGTTGCTCTAAATAGCACAGGGTGGGATACCACTGGGTAGATTAACGTAGGAGGGGAAAATGTGCCCTGATTTAGGATTTTAAAGGCATCCCTGACTCTGGGAGGAGAACAAAATAGAAGCAAGGAGAGCAGTGATGAAGCTTGTTAATACTAGGGTGGATGTGGTGGAGAAGGTCAGAAGTAGCTGAACTGGGGATAGAGTCTAAAGGTACAAAGAACAGTTATTTTATGTAAATTGGATCGTGAATGTGGAAGAGAAAGAAAAGGTAGGGTTGCTTTGTCCTGATAACTAAAGGGACGGTAGTTCCGTTTAATCAGATGGGCAGCAGTGAGCGAGGAGTAGATTATTGGGGGAAGAATGGAATCAAGAGTTCCATCCCATCTGTAATATCTAATGGACATGCAGAGAGAGAAGTTTCTTCCCCCCACATAGGACAGTCTAACCTTGATTCTGTCTAGTGTAGCTTAGGCATAGCTGAAACCAGACTCAGTCTTGAGGACCATCAATAACTGGTTGGAATCCATATAAAATCACCTTGGAGACCATTTAGTCATTTTTTGACATTAGATGATACTTAATTCAGCTAAATCTCAGACAAACAAAAAACCAAGAACCTGACTTTCAGCATGGGTGGAAGGATTCACTGTGTTTCACTGTATTGTTCTCGTTAATATGTATAACAGAATCTCCCATTGGTACCACATAATTTGTTACGTATATAAGAAAAAAATTTTAAAGCAATGATGAACATTCAAGGGGAAATGTTTTATGTCATTCAAAACTATTTTTTGAAATCCCAGTTTTTCCAAACTATGAGTAGTCATTGCTTAATTCTTTTCCCATGTCAAAAATAAAATATGACCTATCTATAAGACATAGAAACCACAAAAACTCACAGAGGAGAAGATATGCTACCCTCTGGGGGAAGAGGGCTTCTGATACATATACAAAACTTCTCCTATACATGTGAAAAAAAGCCATTTTTTTTTTCATTTTGATTTTCAGAGTCAATGTCCTTGTGATCATAAAGTTTGCTGTTACTAGATGGTATACAATAATGTGGATTATTCCTGACCCATCACTTTAAAATTCTTTTGGTTTTCCAAAAGTCTAATTTTGCTCGGAGAAGTTGGGGATTTAGCTGCCTTTCAAGGAAGCTTTCATTATAATGGAGACAATTCTAAATCCCAAAGTATATGAGTACTCTGAAGGTTTTAACAGGAATTTCCCACTATAAACTTTGAAGCCAATGAGTCTCCCTTGGCACTTCAAAATAGTTTGCATCACCAAGCCGTGCCACTGCCCATGACTAAATTTTCCTTTCAAATAGAGGATCTGAGCCACAGAGGCAACTTCATCCCTTCAACATGACTGATTTCTTAAATCTTCAAGCCACAGGAAATACGAACTTTTCCAATTATAGTATCATCAAACTGGCTATGCCTTTCTTTGCTCAGTCACTGATAGAGCCCCCAAGCTTGGATGGCTCACCCAAGACCTGTGTCTTGAAATCCAGGTTGAAAGAGAAGTTAAAAAGCTACATGAAGCATCATGGGATTAAAATTTCCTAAGAAACTAGACAAATACCATACAATATACCAAAATATTCAGCTGGATGTGTGTGTGTGTGTATAACAACGAGGAAACATCTAAATTTGCTGGGGGTACATCGTTAAACTATGTACACTAATTGGCCTGTTACACGCCAAACATTTGCCTTTATTTTCTGTATTGGCACATTTATTTTAACTTAAGTTTTGTCATGCTAAAATTAGGGTTTACTTCTTTGTCAAACATTCCTAAGCCAGGATGGTATTTTTCCTCAAAGGGCTTTCACTGATAAAATGCTGTGCTTCCTGGTTTAATAGAGTTTCCTTATAATAATATTCAATGGAAAATGCAACAAATACTATTCAACAGTTTAATGGTCGATTTTAGTATGATGACTTCCTGGTGCGACAAATAGAAGCTAGCCTTTTATGAATTGCTGTGCTGAGAAGGATTTGGAGGCGGAGTGCAGGACGCTGAGAAAAGTTTCACATGTACTGGGAGTGGCTGCTGTGAGGCAAGGTAAGTGATGACGTGAAGGCAGCATGTATATGGACCCTAAAGTCATATCTGCTCTGAGTTCTTTTATTGGTTTTAACAAAATGGTTGAATATTTAGTCTTTTTCTTGCAAAAAAAAATTATCCTAAAGTGTATGTGTCCAGCTGAATACATATATCTTCTAGTGCTTTTTCTCTTAAAGGATGAAGAAAGTCTATGAGGCATAATACAGAAAGAACAGAGTTTTAAAGATACTTCTGCACTTAAAAATATTACAATTATATATACTCTATGGAAAGAAAAAAAAGATATAAGTCAGAAGAGAAACACAAAGATACATTCACCATTTTGAGAATTATAGCATTAAAATTTTTCTGTAATCTTCTAGACTTATTTCTATTCATATATTTAACATAACCTGGATCATAATGCACATGTTTTCAAAAAACCTATCCTTTCATTTAAGAATGCAGGTAAATCAACCATTCATATCAAAAAATGTACTCTCTATGCTATCATTTTAAATAGCTGTACAGTTTCCTATTGCATGATTATCCTTGATTTAATTTCCTAGGTTGTTTCTGATTTTTCAGTTTTTATAAACAGTACTACGAAGAACATTCTATGGATGAATCTTAATTACTTTCTTAAAATAAGTCCAAGAAATCCAATTTTAGGGTCAAGAAATGTGTACACATTTAATAGTTTTGAGATTGCAAAGCTGCCTACTAAAAATCTCTGATGGGGTGGGTATATTTCACAACACTCAGAAATACGGGAATTTATTTGGGGCTTTATGGCCACAACTACATCTTCTACTCTATTAAATAAAGAGTCTAAAATTTGGCAAATGCAACATTACCAACTACTGTGATATGTCCCTTTGCCTCTATCTCAGTAACTGCTGGGGACTTTCTATTCCTTACTGGCACAAAGATAAAATGTCCTGTGAAATGTGCATGCCACACCCTGAACTCTTAAAGTAAATATTTTGCCAGGGAAATCGAAGAACCGGAAGAAAAGAGCCAGTGGGAGGGAGGAGGGCAGTCCCTATTACTCCCGTACTTTCCAGAGGAGCCTCTGGGTGCTGAGTATGTTTATTTAAGAGATCAAAGGTTTTAAAAATGTTTAACTGAGTTATTGCTCTGATGATGAAATCTTGGTAGCTCCCTGCTGTAAATTTGAAAATTCCCCTGCATGCTTCTCAAAGCTGCCATGCAGTAGGAGTCGGCCACAATAACCCGACTAGGCAGAGAATAGTTTGCTAAGGAATACTGCTGGGTCAAGGTATGGATGGAGACCAAGGCCACAAGTTCCTTCAGAGCAGGTGGTTTCACTCTTGAGCCAGGAGTTTCCATCTGGTCCTTAGGGACAGCATCAGCTAAAAGGCCAGCATGTGACAGGCTCCAAGTTCTAATATGTAATGTTTAAATATTCCAGTATTATGTAAGTTTGCTCTGCTTCTATAGAGAAACATTCAACTGTCTACTTGTTATATGTTCTGGAGTTTTTCTAAGACAAACTTAACCTAATTTTTTATTTAACATAAACTGTGTCTATTAAGAATATAATCAGCAATGTTTGCGAAAAATTTTACAGAAAAAAATTCATTGCAGCAATACGTGGAAGAGGTAAGAAAATAAAAACACCCAGATCGTTCATAATAGAGTAGTGATTGAAATAATTGTAGGATATGCAAAGGATTGAATAATATGTTGCCATTTAAATCATTGCAAATCATTTTGTGCAGGGGGAAATGCTAATGACATTATCATAGTAAGAGCCATAGGACACAAAATTTTAAATAGCCTCTCAGTTCATTAGAGGAAATTGTATGTATTTATATTCATGCATGTAAAAATAAACAGGTTGGGAGGAAATTCACCAAAATAGAAAAAGAAATGACCTTCAGTAGTTGGAGGTTCCCCCCTCCTTATTTTTATACTTTTTTCTATATTTATTCATTTTTTTTACAATAAACAAATACTGCCTTTATAATCAGAAAGAAATAAACTATTTCCAAAACTACATATAAAAAGAACCCCATTGTGTAGTATATCCATGAAAAAATTACAGTAAACATTGCAAAATTTTTACTGCTCCTCTAATTTCACAGATAGTCCTAGGAGCAACATACTGTGCCAGTGGAACATCAATAATACGTTTTGTGTTGGAATTTACAAGATGAAATAGGTGAAAGCTAACTGGAAACAGTTTATATGGGATGGTAGCTTTTTCAAAATTTAATTAGAAAGTTGCCTTATTAGGTTAGGAAAAAGTATCCATAAAACAATTTCAGAAATAGATTGCATTGATGGTTAGGGCTAAAGAATAACTAATTAACCATACCAGTAACTTTCTGTGTGATTGGGAAAGCCATCATGTTCTCTGGGTCTTAGCACCTCCATCGGACAATGAGTGCTGTGCAAATACTCTCTGAATTCTTTCGGAAGAAATACACTAATCAATGATACAAGAGAATTCTTTTATAGATCTTATTAATTATCAGCCTCATTTCCACTAGTTTTTTAGAAGAAATGGCTATAAACTCTTATAGTGTTATAGCCTTCTGATTGTTTTTTGTGTTTTTGCACATTTAAGATTTATCTCTTAGCAGCTTTTTTTAGTATGCAATCCAGTATTATTGACTATAATCTCAATGCTGTGCATTAGATCTCCAGAAATTGTCTTCTAACTGCAAGTTTGTACCCACTGACCAACATCTCCTCAACCCCCACCCCTGGTAACCACCCTTCTATTCTATTTCTACCAGTTCTGTATAGCCTTACGATTTGAACCCGCTCATAATAAGCCATTTAACCAGTAGGCTTAAAAACACTTCCTTGTATTTCACCATGGTCTGACCCTAAGCAAGCATCTATTTCGAATCTTGGTATTTTTCTTGATTCTGTTCCATCACACCATCCTAATCATCCTTCCTCTCACAGTAGGAGTCAGGCAAATCCTAACACTTGTCACTTGTCACTATATACATTGCCACTTATGGCACATCTCTCCAGAGCTCACAGGTGCCCACTGGGAGTGAACCCAATGATAGAATCAGATAAGCAACTGGAAGTCTGCACCATGCCCTCAAGCCAAGAGCTACCAATCTGCTTGAGGTTTAGACGTCAGTTCAGGAAGATTAGATGAATCACTGGCTTGGTTCAAAAGATGTTTCAATAACTAGTGGGTGAGGTTCTGTAGCAGCCAGCCAGGAAATGACACCAGTGAGATCAGTGCTTTGCACTCATTACTGAACAGGCTCACGGCTTTGCCCCTGCCCTCAACCCCAGCCCATCATATGTAAGGGGGCTTGTGCGTGATGGTAGATGATGGGTCAATACAACATGTGGTCCGTACTGGAATAACAATTGGTACAGCATCTCTAGAACAAGTCCAAAAACCTTCATGATGGTCAACCAATGGGATGTACCTTTCCTACTGATTTAATTTGAGCACATTACGGAATATTTCCACACTTCCTGAGGACTACCACATTCTCTCTGTAGAAAATCACAAGGGAAAACTGTCAGACTCCTTCAAACATCTGTCTCATTCAGACTGAGTTTTCTAGGAAAGAACTTTCTCCCAGAGGTGGCTTAAGAGCAGCTGATGATTTTTGCCCAAGCTGAAGGATGAGCAGGACCGTGGGGGCAGTAAAACGTTAAGAAAAGCTAAACAATTTCAAGAAATTTCTTCATGCAAGAGATTTTACACCATGGAAGCCACTGGAGAATTCGGCACTATACACCTGTGTGTTACTAACTAGTAGAGACACACAATCGTTTTAGAAAGACAGTTATAAAAACAGGAGCTGAAAACACTGCCGACCCTGAGTGGCACATGAAGCATTTTCACATGAGTCTCTTCAGTCATTTCTCTTACTCTCAATGTATCTTATTTTAATATCACTTCATTTTTTTTTTCAGGTTTGGCTTACTTTCTCTCCCCTTGTTCCTTTTCCTTTTCTTTCTCCCTTTCTTCCTTTCTCACCCTTCCCATTCTTATTTTTAACACAAAGTATAACATCTATTTTGCTCTGTCTTTCTACTTCTCCTTTTACCCATCTCACTCTCTACACCAAGTAATGGTATTCAATAGTGTGATCTGCTTAACCAACTCTAGAAGATATGTTGGCCCTTTTACTTATTGATAAAAACACATGTATTTACTTTCCTTCCCTGCCCCCAATAGAAAATACATTAGTTGATTCTTCCACAGAATTTTGGGAGTTAAGAATAAGTTGGCAGCATGGACACATAATTTTAGCCATTACAAATGAGACAGCTTTTGTTTTAGCATGAGAGCAACTAAGAAAATAATTCAGGCATAATGTTCTTCATCCCTCCAACTCCAAGGAATTTTGACCCTTGTTGAATGTGACAATAAATAACATAATAAAGGGAATAGTTACAGGAATTATTTGGAGCACCCAGAAAGCTAAATCTAATTAGCACCTTTGTTAAAGGAGGAACAGAGCAGAAAAGGACATTGAATGTGATGCTTCCTACAATTTATAGCAATAAAATACATTGGAAAGACCGAAAAACCTCATCTTTTAGGAATTCCAATCATGCCGAATACATAAATAAGAAATCCGCACTGAATGGTAAACGTGACCAAATTACTCTATAGAATGTGAAAGAAGAACCATTTCAGGGAAGCACATAAAAACCCGTGAGTGTTTGTTGAACATCTGCCATGTGGTCAGGGTGGCTGGAGGAAACAGCCTGGGGCCAGAAGTCAGAAGGATTAAGATCTGGTGGCACCTGGGGTCACACACTAACCACAATGCTCTGACCAAACCACTAAGTTTTAGCCTCAGTTTCTGCATCTAAAAAGTGGGGCTAAATGTGTATGCAAGCATCATTCAGAGGACCGGTAAGGCTCCACGTGACAGCACTTTGCACCATGCAATGTATGCATCAAAGGGAAGCTATTATTGGTTGGTTGATACTGTTTCCACCACACGAAGCAATGTGGTCAAGGCAAAGAGGTAAAAAGACAGTCTCAGTGGTTGAGAAGCTTATAATTTCTTTAGAAAGATAAAACATAAATCAATGAGAAAGTGCTAATAGCAGGCACTTATTTAACCACTTTGTGGCAGGCATTTTCGCAGGTACTTCATGTATGTACATTTGTTTAATCATTACAATAATATTATAGATTAAGTACTAATATATACATTATATATACATATATATATATATATGAAACACATATATAAGAATGACTAGTATTATTCCCACTTAACAAGTGAGGACACGGCTACAAAGAAATATGCAGTAACTTGCTCAGAGTCACAGACGGTAAGAGAAGTGAGATTTAAACCCAGGAGTAAAGAGGGGATGGTGGGGAGAAGGAAGGGAGGAAGAAGATAAAGGAGGGGGAGAAGGAGAAGAAAAAGATGGAGAAAGAGAAAACAAGGCTCTAAATTCTGTGTTTCAGATTGTAGGTTACCAAAGGAGGTTTATTTTTTAAGGTAGCCAACAACCCTTTAAGACCCACTCTAATGAGCATTCTCAGGGAAACAAAGATATTTAAGAACTACTCTCTGTCCTTAGAGAATTAACTGAAGTGTGGCAATATTAAAAATAAGGCAGGATACGTAACATGTTTCATACATATGCATACATATACTTCTTTTCCTATTCTTTTTCATTCTAGGTTACTACAAGTTGCGTGCACCAGAAATTGACCCAGCATTGTAAACTGAATCCACTTCAATTTAAAAAATTAAAAAATAATAAGGCAAGATACAGAAATCTAACACCTGATACTTTACATAAAAGGAGCAATAACATTTTTCAGTTAAAAAGAAAGAAAACATTGTCACTCGATATTGGTGCAAAAAACTTTGAAAGTTCCTAGTGGTGGAAAGATTACCCCCTGGCACCTGTGAAAATTTCTTGTGTGCAATTTCTCAAAAAAAAAAAAAAAAAAAAGAAGCAAGCCACACCCCACTCCCATCCTGTCATTCCAAAAGAGTTTTCGGTCCACCCACAGCAGGCATGACACCACCTGACAATTTCCCTGCACGTGGGCCATTCTGCCAGGAGGTCTGGAAAGATGCCATGGCTTCCTCCTAGGCTTCAACCCCTGCAGGTTAAAGACTGCTGATCTTTCTAGTCCTGCCGTTCTTGTGACCTATTTACTGTTTCCTGCATGCCAGGAAGAGATGTGGTGCTGGAGTAGAAACTATCTGTCAGCACCAAGTCAGCATCAAATCACAGTCAGTGCTACGAACCTGAACCAAATCCAGCTCCTGGCAGTGACTCAGAGCAGCTTAGCAGGATCACACATGAACCACCTGAACCCCTCCTCCAAGACCGTGAGAACGGTGCTCACCAACTCAAACAGGAGATTCAAGGTGAGCGTCTCAGAACCAGCTCCAGGGCTGTGACCAGGACAAAAAAGGAAAAGTGGGTGTGATTCAACGGGAGGATTTGGAGATGAGGAAGGAGGAAAGACAGCACTTAGGAAAGTGAGTGCAAAACACAGGTCAGATGTAAGACAGGGCAGAGCCAAGAGTGGAAGGCAAAGGGACTGATTTCTCTCTCTGGGGGTTGCCCCGCCCTTCTTGGAGCCAGGACTTCAGCCCGCCCTGCACCCCCCATTATGAAGGTAGTGGCAACATTCACCATACTTACCTACGGGCTTGGGGGAGACCCTAAGAAGGTGGAAGTGTCCTCATTTGCTAGAGCTCTGCTCACACCCCTCAATGGACAATGCTATCATCCCAGGAAGTTTTTAGGAAACTTAAGAATCCTTCTGGTCTTGTCTTTTACCCAGTGATGTGAACATATTGATTTAAGGGCCTTTCTCCATTGTATCAGCCCTCATTCCTGGAGTAACTCTTTTCACCCCCTCAACCCCTATTTGACCGGCCCATCACTGTTGTTAGATATTCATGACCTATTTATTATTCAAGACTTGAGTCAAAGGCTACGTTTCCAGGGCAGTTTCCACAATTGGACGAAACAGTCTTTACTTTGAACTACCAGAGGACTTGGCTTCTCGCATCATGTAAGAACCTGCATCAGTCTTTCTTTACAGCAGCAGCTTCTAGCCCATTTCCCTCTCTCCCACCACAGCTGCCTTGGCTCAGGGCCTCAGAGCTGCAGGTCTGCATTCATAGAGTAGTTTTCTGAAGCCTCTTCAACCCATCACATAGTTGAAGAATATTATGATCATGACATGGAGAAACTTGTTTTTTACTCTTCTAGTTGATCAGTTTCCAAGGCGAGAAAAAGAGGATACGGACCAGTTCTCCTTCCCGGAGGGGCTGTTTTTGGAAAAAAAAAACAGGAAAGATCATTTTGTAGGAGCTAGATCTTAAGAGAAGATGTAAATGAGAAAAAGGAATGATGATAGAAGGTTACATAAAGAGAGTGAGGTGAAGAGGTTGGGGTGGGGCAGCAACTCTGAGTTTGAAATTTTAGAGAAAGGGAAGAGCTAAAATTAATAGCTCTCACCTCAAGATATGCCTTCCATTGAAATTAACTTGGCCTCCTTCATCATGATAATGACTATTAATTATTGCATGTTCTCTATGTAGCATTTTACTTACATACTTATCCTTCCTTGGGTACATATGTCTACACCTCTCTTAGCAATAAGAGATCAGGGAAATTGACCAGCTCGCCCCATGTCACCCAACTAATGATATCAGAGCTAGGATTTGAATCCAGACCAGTCTGGATGCACAGTCTATGCCGCTTCTCCATCACCTGCCTCTTCTGTATGGACCATAAGAGGAGAGAGATGAGGGTTATCACTGCCCATACTTTACTGTCAAGCAGGCTAAGACATCCTTGCCTGAGTTCACATGGCTAGACTGTAGCAGAATTTGAGTTTCAGTCCTGATTTACCTTATTCCAAAATCCTGTTTGATTTTTCTGCTTTGATGCCCCTCTTAGTGACCTTGCTTCTCTCTGTTCCCCCATAACCTTTCCCGCTCTTCCACGACATTGCTAGCAGTAACACTGTCTTCCAGGAAGCCTTTCCTCACTATCCTCGTTTTATGATTATTTATTGCTTACTGCACTTTGCTACAGTACTTCTGAACTGAGAGATTATTAACTTCAATTTTTAGATCCCTAGAATCCACGATTGGTCTTCAAGATATTCACCAAACTGCAGAAATTGTATGTAAAGTATTGGGTCTAGCCAACACAATACTGAAGGAGAAGAACACAGTTGCAGGACTGACACTACCTGACATTCAGGCTTACCATAAAGCTACTGTATTCAAGACAGTAGTATTGGTGAAAGACGCAAATAGACGGATGGAACAGAATAGATACCCCAGAAATAGACTTATGTAAATATAGTCCACTGATCTTTGACAAAGGAGCAAAGACAACACAATGGAGCAAAGATAGTCTTTTCAACGAATGGTATTAGAACAGCTGGACATCTATATCCAAAAAAAATTACATAAAACTTACACATTTACAAAAATTAACTCTATGGATCACAGACTTAAATGTAAAATGCAAAACAGTAAAACTCCTAGAAGATGAAATAGCAGATAGTCTAATGGCCTTGGATAAGGAGATGACTTTTAGATACAACACCAGAGATACAGTCTGTGAAAGGAATATTTGATAAGCTGGACTTCATTAAATTAAAAACGTTTGTTCTGCAAAAGATTTGGGATTTCTCTGATGACAACTGATGTGAAGCACCTTTTCATATGTTTATTCACTATCTGCATATCTTCTTTAGTGAGGTGTCCATTAAGGTCTTTGTTTCTTCTTGCTGAGTTTTAAGAGTCCTTTGTATGTTTTGGATAAGAGTCTTTCTATCAGATGTGTCTTTTGCAAATAGTTTTTCCCACCCTGTGACTTTTCTTCTCATTCCCTTACCATGCTCTTTCACAGAGCAGAGGTTTCTAACTGGACTGCTGGAGAGGATGCCGAGAACCAGGAGCTCTCATTCCTTACTGGTTGGAATGCAAAATGGTACAGCCACTGCCAGAAGACAGTCTGGTAGTTTCTTACAGAACTAAACATACCCTTATCATATGATTAGCAATTAAAGTTCATTAGCATTTATCCTAGGAGCTGAAAATGTATAGTCACACAAAAACCTGCTCCTGGATGTTTATAGCAAATTTAGTCATAATTGTCAAAACACAGAAGCGACCAAGATGGCCATCAGTAGGTGAATGGATAAAAACAAAAACTGAATGACTGGATAAACTGCATAAAATGGATGTGGTATATCCAGACAATGGAATACATTCATCCCTCAACATCCATAGAGAATTGGTCCCAGGACCCACCATGGTTACTAAATCCATGGATGCTCAAGTACCATATATAAGTTAGTGTCCTATTTGCTTATAATCTACACACACCCTTTCATATACTTGAAAGCATCTCTAGATTACTTATAATGCCTAATACAATGTAAATGCTATGTAAATAATTGCTGGCCTGCAGCATATTAAACTTTTGCTTTGGGGAAATTTCTAGAATTTTTTCTGAATATTTTTCCATCCACAGTTAATTGAATCCCCAGGTGCTGAACCCATGGATATGGAGGGCCAACTATGTTATTCAGCATTAAAAAAAAAAAAAATGAGCTATTAAGCCACGGAAAATACAAGGAGGAACCTTAATTGTGTATTCCAAAGTGAAGGAAGCCAGTCTAAAAAGGCTAAGTGCTGTTTGATTCCAACTGTATGCCATTCTGGAAAGGCAGAACTGTGGAGACAGTAAAAGGATAGTGGTTGGTAGGGCTCCTGAGTGGTAGGAGGGAGGGATAAGTAGAGCACAGAAAATTTTTGCTGCAGCGGAAATACTCTGTATGAAACTGTAACGATGGAAGTCATTGTACATTTGTGAAAACCCACAGACTACAACACCAAGACTGGGTCACAACATACACTGTGGACTTCGGATGACAACGACATCTCCGTAGGAGTCATCAATTGTAACAAATGCACCACTTTGGTACATTTGTGGGGATGGAGAGTACATAGAAAATCTCTATTCCCTCCTTTCAGCTTTGCTGTGAACCTAAAATTGCTCTAAAAAAATTGTCTTTTTAAAAAGTGCTGGGTCTATGGGCATAGATCCATTTTTCTGAGGCAATAAGCCAGAGTCTTCATCAGGACCCTTAAGTAGTCTATAACTCCAAAAAGTTTAAGAATCACTACCTTGGAGCATTTCTGCAAATCATTCAATTCTCTCTGAAAAAAAAAAAAAATCTGCTTATTCCTTTAAATTCATTTCCCTGAGCCCAACATGCAAAGGACTTTCAACAGCCTGGAATCTTCTCTGTAACGCAAAACAAGCTCTGAAGTGCTCTTAGTTGTTTTCTGTGGGCAGGATTTTAGGACTCCGATGGATGATCTGAGATGGTGATTTCCCAGCCTTGGCACTGTTCTTCCATTTATCCTCATTCAGATAATAATGCTGCACCGCTTGTGTGCTACCTGACTCCCCCTCCTTACAAAATCAACTGATACATGGTTCCCAGGCCCTTTATCTCAAAGTTTCCTCATTCAGCCTGCTGAGCAGGTAGTTTCCTAGTGCTGGGACCAAAGCCAGTTAATTCTGATGTATTTTTGTGGTTTTTCACTTCCCCAAAGGAAAACCCAGACCTATTGACAAGCATGAGGATATGAACCCATTTTAATCCTGTAATCTATTTTTATCCACTCAGAACTTCAAATCAGACATGTCAAATTGATTTGGGGGAAAGAGGGCAGAATGCTCACATCTACAGTAGAATTTCAGCATTGTGAGTAACTTGAGACCACAGTCACCCAACTCAACAAATAAGTCAGCCACACACCAAAAGAGTTTTGTCAAAGCCTTAAAACTAGCAAGGTGCGGAGTCAGGAGACTTTTTTCCCTAAACCATTCTACACAACCAACTTCAAGATGCACATGTGCTCTTTCCTCACTGGATTCAATGTTTTTTCTAATTTTAAGTATCAACACTTCTTACCCATAACACCAGGAACATGTGGACATATTATCTGGGAGCAGTTTTCCTGGCTAGATGCCTAAGCTAAATAGTACACACACACAGATTAGAGTTGCCGACAGTATGCCACATGCCCTGAAAAGAATTGTGCTTATACAGAAGAAAAAAAGTAAATAAAGATCAAAGCTATGGGCACATCTGAGCAGCACACAATTGAATGTCTACAACTGGCTTCGTGGGTCAAGGTCTAGCAACTGACTCTTCCTAGGCTCAGCAGTAGCTCCCGGCCCCTCGCGAAACATTACATCTGCAGAGACAGCTCTATTGCCGAAGGCTGGGAGCTGCTTCTGCTGGTTGGGCAGCAAAGGCAAGGCAGAGGCTCTCCAGCCAGCACCTCGCTAGCCTCATTTTCTCTCCAATAGAAATGACCCACCATACGGGTTCTATCAACCCTGCCAGACCTCTCTGCCTCCCAACTGCAGCTTCCCCAGGAGAGGTGAAAAGGAGAAACCACTGGCGAGTTTCTCATTGTATTCTTTGGAGTCCACCGTGCGGTCCAGCTTTGGGGAAATGTGGACACAGTCAGAACACACTTGTCCTTAAGTGTTGGGGATTCTCTCTCTCTCTGGTGTCATGAGGATCTGGAAAACTGGAGCTGGGGACGAGGCCAGTGAAGGGGGAAAGGTTGTGATGCGGGGCTTGAAGTTGAGTGAACAAAGGAGGGCAAGGAGGATTCCACTAAGAAGGGCAGGGGTCTTCAAGACTGTACTTGAGATGAGGGTAGGTGCATGGGGAATGGCCACATGATTTGGGAATCAGAAATATGCTTGATATCTACCTACTTTTTCTTTCACCTGGGCAAGAAGATTTCTTTCAAAGTGCATTTAAATTCCACCTCTCAGCCATCATAGTTCCCAGAAAATCCATGCTGTTGGGGTTCTGGTTGCCCTCTGCGGTCCACTGTTACCACAGTGGAGCCCCACCAAAGTGGGGCATCGCCCACAAGTCCTGGGCCCCGTATGAGGGATTTTACAATTCCTTCCCTAAGCCAATGGCTCACAGACCCTCACTATATTCAAGGGAGAGGAAAGAGAAGTCTCTTTTTTTTACCACCAGCATAGCACTTAAGACTTGTGTACTATGCCTTGTTCTTAGTGATTTTCAAATATTAACTCATAACATGCATAAATTCTCTGCCAGGAGATTACATAACAGTTGTTTACTCCAGTGTCTCTCAAAATGATTTTTGGGAACTACTCGTACCAGAATCATGGGATTCTTGTTAACAGTGATGAAGTCTAAACCAACTTAAAGCCAGTCTTCATAACAACCATGTGAGGTAGGTGTATTACCCCAGTTTTACAGATGAGAAAACTGAGATGCAGAGAAATTTGTACCCCACACGTGGTCACAGAGCTATCAAGTGCCAGAGCCAAGGTCAAATCCTGGGTCTGCCTGGCTGTTAAAGCTCGTGCTCCTTCAGCAACAACATGGTACGGAATCAAACCCCGAGGGAGGGTGAGCACACTGATGCCCTGCTGCTGCCATTTCAGCAGCAAATCTCACACATCTCCCTCGTGCAAGACACTGCAGAGGGCACTGCCGTGTCCCAAACACAGTGCCCTGGGATCAATGAACTCCTGTGGGCCAGAGGAGCCTGGGCGACTGGGACCAGGACCTAGGGCGGGGCAGGAATGGAGTGGATGGAAACTACAGAAATTGGGAGCTGTTCAAATTGTAGGTCATCCAGGCAGAAGAACGTGTCGTCAGGTTGCAAAGCATGCAAGAACCTGGAGTATCCCAAGGAATGACAGGCTCTCTCTGAAGGGGCTTACAGAACACAGTGGGTGAGGATGCAAAGAGTAATGGGGAAACCTAAGAGGAGCCAACAGAGCCCCAGCCCCTGGGCTGAGTTTTCAGGGCAGGGTTGGGGTCCCTGGGGTGAACGATAAGAGCAGAAAGACTTGGAGAATAAGACACAGGTAGTCTCCAGGACTGTGACCTGAGACCAGAGATACAGCCTTGGCCTCAGCAATCAGGACGAGGCCTCATAATCACAGCTATGGCACATGATCATTCTGTGCCACTGGCAAGGGGCAGAGTCCGAGGGTGTCCCCCAAAAGATGCATCTTCCACACCTGTCTGTGGACCACACTGTCCCTGGAGATGGCGTGTGGCCCTGGGCTAAACAAAGTTAACCAAATACTTTACAGATGTTACTCTGGAGACATTCATATACTCAGTTTCCTTTCAAATCTCCAGAAGGGAACCATAAGGCATTTCCCAAATGTATTTATCTCAGAATTCCTGTTTTCTGGTTTGTTTTTTAACATCATCTGTGGTTACTATCTGGAACATCAAAACACTACGTGGGGAACAGTGAGGTAATAAATCCAGTCTCCGCCCCCAAGATTGAAATGGTCCTTAAAATGGAGCGGTGTTGTGCCAGCAAGTGGGGGTCCGGGGGTCCCAGCCGTGGGGACCAAGCAGGGATGAACAGACGCATGCACACAGTACACAGGAGCATCACTTCTGCTTTCAAGACACGTGCACTCGAAGGGAACCCACCTCTTTCAAAGAGGCCACTATACCTTTTCTCCTGTTTGCCCAGGCTACTCCATCAGCAGTGTGACAGCTATGCCAGCTTTCTCCTCCCCTTTTCATGGAGTCAATCACTAAAAATTAAATAGGATATATCCATTCATACAATGAAATATTTATTAGCAAAAAATTTAAAAGTGAAGTACTGATACACCCTGCAAGATGGATGAACCTCAAAAACTTTAAGTGAAAGAAGCCAGACACAAAAGACCACACAGTGAATGGCTCCATTTCTATAAAAAGTCCAAAACAGGCAAATCCACAGAGACAGAGGCAGGTGAGGGGTGGCCAGGAGCTAGAGGCGGGAAATGAGGAGTGACTGCCAAAGTGCTGTGGGTTTCTTTGGGCGGGGTGGGTGGTAAAAATGTTCTAAAATAAGATTGCAGTGATGGCCACACAAAGCTGTCTTGTATTTCTTTTTGTAACCGACTATACTTCAATAAAAAAAAAAAATTAGTGGGGCAAATTTGTGTGAGTGTATTTCCAGCTTCTCCATTCTGTTCCATGGATCTATGCTATGATGAATTTTTAAGACATCAAATTTTACACTTTAAATGGTATGTAAACTAAATCTTAATAAAGCTTTAAAAATAAATAAAAAGAACTACTGGGAACCTTTCACATGCCCTGCTCACCTGGGAGCAGAGAGAACCTTTTCTTGCCTTCCTACCTGCTCAGGGCTTAAAGAAATTGATGCTTCCTCTTTGGTTAAGTCACTAAAACTCTGAACTGGGGAGGAACAACCTCCTTCCAGCTGGACCCCTGGAACCCTCACCCTCCATAAAATGAAGTGATTTGCTAGACACACTTCCTAGAAGATAGCTGTCCTCTCCTAGGCCCATCCTGCTGTGTTTACCTGGGGACAACGTCCGCCCGGTGGGCAGTGTCACAGCAGGTGATGGTGACGGATACTGATTTCAACAGGTATTTGATCCGCACCTCTTATTTAAAAAACGAAACAAAACATAAAACAAAAAACTGTTTTTAAAAGTATTTTATACAATAAAACAAGCTATTAAATTACAAGAGCTAAACAACGAATAAGCTTTGACTCCTCAAAACTGTCGAGGTCAGTCATGAAAAGCAAGGAAAGAATCTGTCACAGACCAGAAGGGACTAAGCATGTGTACTAACTAAACGGCCTGCGGTCCCCTAGAGGGATCCTCAAATGGAAAAAAACAGCGTTACTGGAAAACCAGTGAAATCCAACCAAGGCTGGAGTGTAGTCCAGAGTCACGTGCCAACACAAATCTCCCTGCTCTGATAAGCGTGCCTGGGTCAGGAAGCGGGCGGCGTCCAGGGAAGCCGGGGGACGGGTACACGGAACACCGTACCATCTCCCTAACTTTTCCGTTAAGTCTAAAATCATTCCCAGATAAAAGAGCAACATTTAAAATAAATAAAACATCTATGCACAAGTCGAGCCCAGTCAAAGCCAACTGTTAACTATGATCTTCTTAGCTTAACCTTGTCGTTTCTCCTGTTTTGGGGGGAATGATTTAACTTCCACAGGCTTTTCTGCACAGCCAGATGCTGAAACCACTTCTTCCTCTCACTGGTTCCTAACAGCCCACCTATGCCTCTCGGCTCTTTTTCGCTCCATCTCACGAGAGAAGATTTTGTCTTCTTTTCATTTTCCTTGCAGTCTTCCCTGGAAGAAGAATCCAGGGGAAACTGAGTCATGGTGGGACTGCGGGCTTGGTTACTGGGTGACTTCACTCCCTTCTAATTCAACACACACACCATCTCAGCAGGAGTTATTACATAACACGGCAAACGCTGTAAAGTCCATCTGCTTTCCACCAGCGTCTCTTTCAAGGTCGAACTGCCTCCTAACATCCTAAAACCGTGGAGCAGAAACCAAAAATTGATAGTAGTGGTCCATGCTTGTACTTTTTCCCTTCTTCTTCTTAAACAAACAGCTTGTTTGAAGTGATTCGAAGAACAAACAGTAGAAAATGAATCGCATGCATCACGACTGTGCCCGTCAGCACCAAGGTAGGAAGAAAAAGTTGAATCAGAACATGCAAATGTCAAGGTTTTTCTTTGTGTTACAAGAAAGGCCTTCACAATTAGAATCACTTTTCACAAGTATTTTCAAGGTGTGGGAGAGAATTTTTCCAGTTTCTGTAAGAACAGGCAAAAACACCAGCACACCTGGGATTAAACGCTAGCACGATATTTCTTAGAAATCAGTGTTCTTACGCTTACCAAACCGGCAAGAAGGTTAAGACCGTAGAAAAGTCCTGTAATTCAAGTGGAAGAGAAATGAAAGATCATTAATCAATGACAGAGACAATGCCTTTTCGTGATTAATGGAAATTCTGATAGATTTTTTTACCAGAATTTTTATTTTAAAAATTAAGAAGTGGAAAACAGTAGACTCACCATTTCCTCTCCTAATTCTTGGTCTTCTTTGAAAACTGGCTTACCCAGCTTTGAAGTCAAGCTTTCTAGGGTCAGCTTAGATGTGGGGAAATCTGCTACGAACAGCGACCTACTTAGGGTTCAGTGATATTTTCATAGAAACTAATTAGAGTCACTGAGTACAACCACTCATGTTTCAGTTAAAGAAATCAGGGACAGGCTGATGAACCTTTCCAGGACGAGTTTTCTAGTGAGAGAGGAACCAGGTCTCCAACCAGCTCTTCCAGAGTTACAGCTGATGATCTTTCATCACCCCTCAGTCTTCTTTCTGCTCATCTCACTTTGGGCAAAAAATGTAAAATGTTCAGATATGGAGAAAGGGTAGGGTTACTCATCATTACATTTTTTTTAAGAAAGGTATTCATAACCACAAGAAGAAGAAAGGATAAACTGAAGATAATAATTATTTGTTATTGAAGAGGAACTGTTCAATCATTATGCTGTAAACTGTCTATTTATTTTGTACTATTTGTTCAGGAAAAAAAGTGATGCTTTCAAAGCAAGATCACATTCATACTTGAGCTCAAAATCCCCTTACCCTGGGCAACACTCCACCTTGCCCTCCACGAATATGCAGAGAACAAGTGTGCCACTATCTTAACACCTGCTGCCAGAAATACTCTCAGACAGGGAACTGTTTTTGTAAGCAAAATGGCATGGTCAGTGAGTAAAGTCATCATGGGCAAAGACAAAGACACAAAAGAGAAAGTTGAAGTTCTTTGCATTAAAAATCAACAGAAACTAAAACACAAAGCCATAAAACCCTAGAAGATAACATTGGAGAAAATCTAGACGGCCTTGGGTACGGCAACAGTTTTTTAGATACAACACTAAAATCACAATCCACAAACACTTGGTAACCTGGACTTCATTAAAACTTGAAACTTCTGCTCTGCAAAAGACAAGAGAATGAGAAGTCAGGCTACAGACTGGGAGAAAGTATTTGCAAAGAGATCTGTGATAAAGGATTGTTACCCAAAATATACAAAGGACTTTTAAAACTCATTAAGAAAAAAAAAATTTAAAAAGATGGGCCAATTTGCAGCAACATGGATGCTCCTGGAGAATGTCATTCTAAGTGAAGTAAGCCAGAAAGAAAAAGAAAAATACCATATGAGATCGCTCATATGTGGAATCTAAAAAACAAAAAAAAACACAAAGTGTAAATAAAGGACAGAAATAGACTCACAGACAGAGAATACAGACTTGTGGTTACCAGGGGGGTGGAGGGTGGGAAGGGATAGACTGGGATTTCAAAATTGTAGAATAGACTACACTGTATAGCACAGGGAAATATACACAAAATGTTATGATAACTCACAGAGAAAAAAAAGTGACAATGAGTGTGTATATGTCCATGAATAACTGAAAAATGGTGCTGAACACTGGAATTTGACACAACATTGTAAAATGATTATAAATCAATAAAAAATGTTAAAAAAAAAAATTAAAAGATGGGCCAAAGACCTTAACAGATACCTCACTAAAGAAGATACAGAGATGGCAAATAAGCATGTGGAAAGATGACCTAAATCGTGTCATCAGAAAAATACCAGTTAGAACAATGAGGTGCTACTCCAAACCTATTAGAGGAGCACACTGCCAGCACCAAATGCTGGCAAGGACGTGGAGCACCAGGAACTCTCATTCATTGCAGGCGGGAATGCAGAATGATACAGACACTTTGGAAGACAGCTGGGCAGTTTCTTACAAAACTAAATATAGTCTTACCATACGATCCAGCAATTGTGCTCCTTGGTATTAGTCCAAAGGAGAAGAAAACTTATGTCCACACAAAAACCTGCACATGGATATTTATAGCAGCTTTATTCATAATTGCCAAACTTGCAAGCTACCAAAATGTCCTTCAACAGGTGAATGGATAAGTAAACTGATACACCCAAAAATAAAATATTCAGTGAAAAAAAAAAAAGAAATGAGCTAACAAGTCATGGAAAAGACATGGAGGAAACCTAAGTGCACATTCCTAAGTGAAAGAAGCCAATATGAAGTGTCCATAAGGTATGATTCTAATGATGTGACATTGTGGAAAAAGGCAAAACGATGGAGTCAGTAAAAAAAAAAATTAGTGGCTGCCAGGAGCTGGGGGGAGGGGAAGGATGAAAAGGCAGAGCACAGTGGAAGTACTCTGTATGATACTCATAATCATGGATTCATTTCACTGTACATTTGTCCAAAATCATGGAATGAACCCTATTGTAAACTATGGACTTTGGGTGACTATGTGATTGCGATGTGTCAATGCAGGTTTGTCACTTGTAATAAATGTACCAATGTGGTGAGGGCTGATGGTGGGGGAAGCTGCCTGGGGGAGCAGGGGGTATATGGGAAATTTCTGCACCTTCCTCTCAATTTTGCTATGAACCTAAAACAAACAGAAAAAAAAAAAAAAGATCTTAATATAAATAACTGAACAGAAATGTGGGTATGATGAAAGAGGAGCAGAAGGAGAGCAGGGTGACCATGAGCACACGCTCCAGCGGGACACACCCCGGATACCGTCAGAAACCCCGGGGAAGACAGCAGACCTGGTAGAACCCCACTGAGCAGACTACAGTTAGAACCCAAGGAACAAAGCGATCACAGTCTCACACCACACGCACACGCCCTGTGGCCTGTGGCTAGTGAAAGAGGGATTGGTGTTCTGCTAACAGAGTAAGCTGTGTGGTTTACAGGGCTTGATCAGGCCACTGAGAATATGAATTTTGTTCACCCAGTATGATCTGCGCTTTTCATCACACAGGCCAATGAGTGAATACATACAACATCCTATAGCTTTCAAAGCCCCTCTCTCTTTTCTTTTGTTTGTGTTCTGGGTTTATTTGTTTGCTTAGCACTTTGAACGAGATCCTTCTTGCTCTGGTGATCTCAAGGAGCAAAGTAGCAGGGGAGAACCTCAATAATGACCCAGAAGGCCTCACATAGACCTCTGCCAATAGAAGGGAAACAGTTAAGAGTAGACGTAACTTAAAAAATCCCATGTGAAATCTAAAAAAAAAAGAGAGACAAATTTTATTTACAAACCAGAAATAGCCTCATGGACATAGAAAGCAAACTATGGTTACCAAAGGGGATATGGGGGAGGGTGGATGAATTAGGAGTTTGGAATTAACATATACACATTACTATACATAAAATAGATAAACATCAAGGACCCACTGTACAGCACAGGGAACTATAGTCAATTTCATGTAAGCTAGAATGAAAAAGAATCTGAAAAAATATATATATATGTATGTATGTGTATAACTGAATCACGTTGCTGTACACCTCAAACTAACATTGTAAATCAACTATACTTTAATAAAAAATATTATTAAAAAAATTAAAAATAGGAAAAAAAAAAGAACCCCAGCATGGGAGAGGAGGAAGGAAACCACGGACAATCCAGCAGCATCCTTCGCTTTGTAGGGAGGAACCAAAGGCTCAAGAAAGCAAGTGGCCGGCCCCAAATTAATCAGCTGGTTAGAGCAGAGCCAGCCCTGCTGATAGTCGGATCAGTGCTGGAACAGCTGCATTCACCTGTTTTGAAACACACCTCTACCTCCCTCAAGCTTCTGACCATGTTCTCTAGGACTGTTTCTGACATGAAAGAAATCAAGTACTCCTGCAAAATCCAGCCGTCTTTTTCCCAAGATGAAATGTGTTCCCTGCATAAGCTCACGTGGGCAAAAGAGAACTTTGACACAACCCAAAGCTCAGTGGACTCGTGATCGTCAGGGAAAGGAAGTTCCAGAAATGAGGAAACTCTGAGGAAAACACCCATCGTACAAGGCTGGGGGAAATCAGCAGATGTCACTGTGACGATAGTAAGGGAACAGAAGATAAAGAGGTGAATCACAATAAAAAGCTGCTATTCAAACAAAATGCACTTTCAGTAAACAAATGTTTTGTTTGCTGGAAGGTTGAGCTCCTAAAGAATTCTGAAGGAAGCATTTTCTTTGGCCAAATAACACCTCCTAAAGCTAAAACATTTGCTTTTAGGGTGGTCATGTCAGCCTTGTAATTTGCAAATATTTTCAAATCTGATAAGGGTTCCCCCTGAACCAGACAAGATCCCCCGAGCCATCCAGTTTGACTAGTGTCAAAGAAAAGGTGGTGTGCCCGGCTGAGCAATGGTCCCAACGATGTTCAGGTCCTAATTCCTGGAACCTGTGAATGTTACCTTTCATGGTTAAGGGGACTTCACAGATGGGATGAAGGATTTTGAGATGGGAAAATTATCCTGGATATCGGGGTGGCCCTAAATGCAATCACCGTGTCCTTATAAAAGGGACGCAGAGGGAGATTTGACTACGTAAGAGGAAGAAAATGATGTTGGGACTGGAAACAAGAAGTTGGAGTGATTCAAGGGAGGGATTATGAGTCAAGGACTGCACGAGGCCTCCAGAAATTAGAAAAGGCAGGGAAGTGGATTCTCCCTCAGAGCCCCCAGGAGGAGCCAGCTGAGCCGACACCTGGACTTGGACCTGGTGAGGCTGATCTCAGACTTCCAGCCTGCAGAATAGATGTGTGCTGCTTGACGCCACCAAGTGTCTATTTGATATAGTGGCAAAATTTGTGCAAATATAGGGGCTAAACGTACTTAACCTCCACAAGGTGAGCCAGGGTATAAAGAAATTTTCTTTATAATTGAAGTAGAGTTGACTGACAATGTAATATTCGTTTCAGATGTACAATGTGGTGATATGGATTACACTCCATATAAAGTTATTATAAAACATTGGCCCTAGTCCCTGTGTTGTACAATACCTTCCTGTGTCTTACTTATTTTATACATAGTCGTTTGTACCTCTGAATCCCCTTCACCTGTCTTGCCCCTCCCCCCACCCCCTCCCCACTGGTAACCACTGGTTTATTCTCTGTATTTGTGAGTCTGTTTCTGTTTTGTTATATTCATTTATTTTTTAGATTCCACATATAAATGAAAACATACAGTGTTTGTCTTTCCCTGTCTGACTTATTTCACTAAGCATAATATTCCTGAGGTCCATCCATGTTGCTGCAAATGGCAAAATTTCATACTTTTCTGTGGCTGCATAATATTTCAGTGCGTGTGTGTATGTGTGTGTACATGTGTGTGTATCTTTATCCGTTCATCTGTTGATGGATGCTTAAGTTGCTTTCACTTAAAGATAAAGAAACAGAAACAAACTTTGATGATGTAGAAACTAACAGAGTAGTTGCAGGGCCCAGAGAGAGCCCCAAATCTCCCTGGACTGGTCCCTGAAGCCTCGTTCAGAATCTGTTTGCACAGACTCCAGGACACATTTCTCACCCGGCTTTTCTAGGTGCCCTAAGAAAGCTTCCAGGGCCTAAAGAATTTCTGAGTAACAAATGTTATTCACAAACAATAAGCCACACAGGAACAGGTTCCAAACCATTGCTTCTAGAGACTGTCTTAATAATGAGAACATTTAAAATATCAGCAATGTTCAGGAGGAGTAAATCTTCTCATGACCTTGAGCAGAAAAGGAGTGTCACAAAATTACACTGCTCTGCCTCTTACGATTCCAGAACTTTCTTTTGAAAGTCGGGTATCAGATAGTCACCTCCAGGAGTGAGCCAGTCCTGTCCTGATCTGCCAAAGGCGCCGGAGAGTCCATGTTTAACCAGTCTGTCGCCTCCAGCGCGCTCCTTGTTCTCTGCCTTGAAACCCAGGCCTCAAATCCTGGCCACCCCCACCAGCCGTGGAAGAAAGAACACTCTGATTATGAAGAACCTGGAGGGGTAGCCATCTGAGCCTTGTCAGGGGCAGGACAGTTCGCTTCACTTCTTTATCCTGCTTCTTACTAAACAGAAATAGCTGAGAAGTAAGACTGCGAAGAAAGCTGACAACGGTTAAAGGCATTTGTTACAGAATAATCACCCAGTGAGACCCCAGAACCCCCTTTCATTTCCCCATGTCAGATGAGAGAACTCTCAAGGCTTCACCTATTGCATCCAAAGACAATAAAAAGTAACGTCTTAGGAATCAAACTATGGTTACCAAAGGGGAAAGGGAGGGAAGGGATAAATCAGGAGCTTGGGATTAACAGATTCACACTATTGTATATAAAAAAATAAGTGAACAACAAGGACCTACTGTACAGCACAGGAAACTATATTCAATTTCTTGTAATAAACTATAATGGAAAAGAATACGAAAATATATGTTTGCATATATGTATGCATATGTATAACTGAATCGCTTTGCTGTACACCTGAAAATAACATTGTAAATCAGCTACATGTCAATAAAAAATTAAATTAAAAAAAAATAAAATAATGTCTTATAGCTAGGGGGAGGAGTGAGGGGGAGGAAAACTTTGATATTTCTGGACATATGAGAACAACGCCATGGCCATAGGCCCAACAATCTGCCTTTTGTTCGCTTGCTTACCCTTTGTCTCATTACTGCAAAACATTTGAACGTTTGAACAACAGCTCCTACACCATCCCCAGGATATGCAAACAGTTTCATTTTTCAAAACCCATGGAGAAACTGAGTCAAGGAGTGTTCCAAAACCACAAAGTTTATTTCTGGCAAATGTGAGCGAGCTGTGCTTTACCCGCGCTGTCTGGCTGGGCCTGTAATTGCAGCAAGCACCCAAGCGTGTCTCTCTTTAAAGAAATGTCATCTGCAGTTGCATCAGCCTTCTAGATTTTAACCTGTGGTTTTTCTACCTTAACGTGGTAACTGAATGTTGCAAACTCTTCTTAAACGTTGGCTTTGCCCCAAGGAATGAAAGTAGTGTCTTAGAGCCTGTGCAAGCTTTCAGTGCATGAAGAGTTTATGAATGAATCCCTGTAAGGCCGTTTTCTCTGTCTTTCAGATCCTCCTGTGTGTGTGTGTGGATGTGGGTGTATGTATGTATGTATGTGTGTATATAGGCATATAATATATATATATATATATATATATATATATATATATTGTTAATGGTTCTTAAGAAAATTTTCAACAGTCAACCCCAAGTTATCAGTTAGGGGAAACAGGTTACTTTCACCCAAACAGCACAGTGAGATTTTGGGGGTCAGGAGGGGAGGTATCTCTACTTGGGCAGAGTGAGGGGTCCACAGGCATCCTGGAGAAGTGGACCTTCCGCCTCCACCCACCCACCCATCCACCACTGTGGGTTTGCAGCATTATCCTTAGAACAGCAATCTGTTTTCCGGCAGTTCACAGCACCAGCGGTGGAGAAGAATTCAGCTCTAGTCAAGAAGCCATCCGAAAATCAGACGTAAGAAAGCACTGGCTCCCCCTAGATCAGGTCAGTAAGTGATGTGTAAGCACCTGGCCAAGGGGGCCTGGAAGAGTAACATTTAATACACAATTGTGGCTTCCATCACTGCTGGGATAAAGACAAAATTCTTAACAAGCCCCCAAGCCCCGGGTGGTCCAGTCCCTGCCAACCCCTCCAGCCTCATCTTGCTCGAAGCCCTGCTTCTGCCTCTGTCCTTCCCAGAGAAAGCCATCTTCCGGTCACTGGCTGACACTGTGCTCAAATCAGCAGACAACAGGTTTTTTTCTGTGAAGCACCAGGTAGTGAATGTTCTAGGCTTTGCAGGCAGAGGGTCCCTGTCACCACTGCTGCTCACTCTGCCATCATAGCACAAGTATCCCCAGACGTCGAGTACACAAATGGGCGAGACTGGGTTCCTGTGAAACGCAATGACACTGAAATTTCAGTTTCATATGATTTTCACATCACAAAATATTATTTTCCCTTGATTTTTTTTTCCCAATCAATTAAACCTGTAAAACTTAGTCTTAGTTCATGGGCTGAATAAAGCAGTTGGCAGGTCAGTTTTGGCCCATGAGCTGTCATTTCCAACCCTTGCTTTAAATCACCTGCCCTTGCAAACTCCAGATGAGGCTCTGCTACTAACACAAAAAGGGTTAATGGCGGTAAACTTCCCTCAGCTACCTCATCAGCAGATAAAACCTTAGGAAGTGGATGACCTGGAGACTAGTGGAGAAACTGTGAATTCACCTTAAGCACTAGCCATCACTGTGAGTTACCCTTTCACAAAGATGTCTGTATTCATTTGTTTGGGTTTCCATAACAAAGTACCACAAACTGGGTACTTACACAACAAAAGTCTATTGTCTCACAGTTCTGGAGGCTGGAAGTCCAAGATCAAGGTGCCAGTGTGGTTGACGTCTGCTGAGACCTCTCTCCGTGGCTTGGCGATGGCCGTCTTCCCACGGCGTCTTTACATGGTCTTTCTTCTTGGAGTGTCTGTTCCCTAGTCTCCTCTTCTCAGGACACCAGTCATACTGGAGGTGGTTCCACCCCCAATGACTTCACTGGACCTTAATTATCTCTCTAAAGGCCTTACCTCCAAGTATAGTCACAGCCTCAGGGACTAAGGTCAGGACATGAACATACACATTTTTTTTGAGGGGGGGACACAATTCTGCCCATTACAATGCTTTTCATAGGAAATCTTCCATGATCATCCTTTTGTCGAAACCCAATTGCCAAAGCGCTGGGGATGATATACATAGTAAATGACAAGACCGACCATTCTCATGGCTCAGCTGGGATTGACCCTTTGACTCCAGAGGAGACCTCTCCAATCTAAGCCCACCCAGAGCAGCCACTTTCCTGTCTCAGTTAAGAACACTCGTCAAGTTTGCTGGTCCCAAACTGTCCAAACTTATTGGCCTAAAATAACCTCACAGGACTTTCAGGACCGCAGCACATGGACTCTGGATGCAAGGTCCCCTCCGGCGGTCCTGAGTCAGCCCACCATGCTTCACACCCTCCGAGGGAGCAGGAGAAATGGAGCTGCTCCCCAAGGCTGCAGCGCATCTGTGACAAATGACAGAGGCTGAGGGGCCTGGGGAGGAGGGTTGATTCCCTTCCCTTCACATCCCTGGTTTTCCACCTGGCAAAACCACACAGGCAAGATGAATGGGCTCTTTCCCCTCACCTTCACATGCACATTTTCCAAAACAGCCTTCTGCACGCTCATGACTCCCGTATGCCGACACCATCAGGCGGTTCTGAGACCCTGTGCGAGAACCAGTTTCACTTTCAAGCCTAGAAACATGTGAAGATCTTCTCCCAAAAGAAAAGAAAAAAGTGGCAGGCTGTAGCAAAACACCCAAAAAGTGACAGCAGCACTAAAGACAGTTCACTTTTGGGGAAAATGGTCTGTAGGTGAAATAATAATTTCTGTGAACTGGGCTTGAGGAAACGTCAAGTTCCTGATTATCTCCAGGGTGGGTGGGATAAAAGTGAAGTTTTGTCTCTGTAATCTTCCGGTGTTTTCCAATTTTTCTACAATAAACATGTGTTACCTTTGAAATAAAAAACAATCGATGCGATTTCTTTAAATGATTTACTGTTAGGATACGTGACAGTTTATTCGCAGAAAAAGACATTAGGATTTATTTTTGTTACTTTGGTTTTCACATCATCCCTGCCCCGAGGATACACAAACAAGTGCCCACAGAGCTGTTTTCACATAACTGAGATGAAACTTCATAGCTAAATTTCTATTCTATGTATTTTTGCTTCACATTCCTAGTGTGACTACTTGGGGAAAGCTATCTGGGTGTTTCCAGACGTGGGTTCCCTTGAAAGCCCAGCCCCTGTCAGCTTCCTGTGTGCAGTCCCAGGGCAGCCAGAGTGAGGGACAGGAGGTGGGCTGGGAAGGAGGACCAGGCCTGGCCAGCAGGCACAGCCCCACAGTAAATCCCACAGCCGCCAGGTCACTCCTGGGCTCCACTAAGGCCAGGGGGGACCCGGTGCCTCAGAACTTTGTTGGGGGGGAGGCAAAGGGAGGCATCTGGTCTCCTAACTCTGGCTGGTCCACATCCATCCATGGGGGTTAACCTTTGCCTTCCTGGTTCCTGCTATATCCAATTCTTGGGGAGCTGGTCAGAGGGGACCCAGGTGCTGGCTTTCTGGCTCCTCCATTGGGCTGATGGAGGCCCGGTGGGTGACTGGCTGAGAGCAGGAGAGGGGACAGCGGCTGCAGGCTGGGACTCCACTGAGCTGGCAGGAGAGGCCCAGCGGGCAGGGGACCGAGGGAATCTGGGGAGACATTCACTCAAGTTCCTGTCACCTGCCTTCTAAACCACACACTTTGAATCTGCACGAATGAGAAATCCTTTCTCCCCTCAAATGTCAAATTATTTCTTATTCTCAGGTAACCCTTTCATTGAAAGTAACTGCTGAAATACTTTGCCGCCAGCCCCGTATTTAAATGGCCCGGGACAGTCCGTCACAGCCTGCACCACAAGACCATCCCTGCTGGGCTGTGGACGGTAATCCACAGCCCTGCAGCCCAGCGGCCCCTCTCGGCTCCTGAAGAGAAGGCCTGGATAAAGGACAGGAGGACAGCCTTGACCTTACCCTCGGGACAGGCAAACCGATACCCGCTGGAGGGAAAACCTTACTCCAAACTGTTGCCAACTCGATCCAGCGGCTCCCCTGAAATAAGGCATCGATCCAGTAGTCTGGGCCTCGGAACGCAGCCCTTAATCCCCAGAAGCGAATGCACCCCTCGTGTGGGGCGGGGAACCAGGATGGACACAGCCCCACGGAGGCCCGGGGCCACGCGGGAGGCCCTGGGACCCAGGCCGCAGCGCTGAGCCTTGTTTCTGGGACGCGGCGCGGGGTCGGCGAGGGCGTCCTCCTGCTCGGGTTCCCGGGGCCGCACTGCGGGCTGGAGGCGCGGTGGCCAAGCCCTCCGCCTGCCCCAGGGTCCACGCACCGCGCGCGGCGCGTCCGAGCGCAGGCAGCCAGCTCACCGCGCGCAGACGCCCGCACTGTCGACCTTTGGGGTCGCAAAATTCTGCGTTGTGGGGGCTGCCTCGGGCACTGTAGGGTGTTTAGCCCCAAGGAGCACCCACCGCCACCACCACCAGTTGTAACTGACCAAAATTGTCTCCAGATGTTGCGAAATGTCTCCCGAGGGGCAAAAGCGTCCCTGATTGAGAATCGCTGCTATTGCGCTTCAGAAACAGTCAGTGAACAGTTGTAACGATGCCTTTTTCTTGGTGTCGCTGAGCCCGCTTCCCCGGCGTTCTCTCGATTTCAGGTCAGCATCATTGTATCAGGATCATTCAGGCTCCAACCTGGCCGGCAGCCTTCACTCTTTTCTTCCGCCACCCCCACCCCACAGCCCCTCACCAGCCCTGACCGCCCCAGGGCTTCTGGAATCCACGCTGTCCTCCCATGCATCCGACCACCAGGGTCCCCGTGTTCCAGCCGCTGGGCGCCTCCCTTCTGGGGGCTCCTCGTTGCCCTCATGGCCCAGGTCTTGTCTCCCATGTCCATTTTCCTCTTAGCAACAAAGTGTGCGTATGCACACCTCGCCAGTCACCGCCGTGATTAAAAGCTCTTCGCTGGCTTCCCATCGGCTCCAGGATAAGGTCCAAGCCCCTCACAGGTGGCCTCCCATTACCCTTTCCTCTGTGATCTCTCAATTTAATCTCCTAACTGGTCCCACTTTCCTCTTAACTCATCAGCATCGCCCAGTACCCTGCGCATGCGCCTTGACTGTAGCCTTTGTGCCATGGAGCGTGCTGCTCCATCTGCCTGGGCTGTCTTCCAGCCCAGCCTTCCTCATTTCTGCTTCAAGGTCACACTGTCCAGGGATCCTTCACTGACCCTCCCATGCGGACCGGCGGGGCACACCTCTACTGTCGCACTTCCTACATGGAGCCACCAGGTGGCAGCACAGGGCTGTGTCCGAGAGCCGCTCAGGGGCCACGCTGCCTGAATTCAACCACCCTCTCTGCCAACTGCTGGTTAAATGACCCTGGGTAAATCCGCTAATGCCTCTCTGTGGTTCATTTGCTTTCTCTAAAAGGTGGAGGTAAAAGGGAATCTGCTCCATAGAATCGTTGTGTGGATTATATGAGCTAATATGTGAAAAGTGCCCAGAAAATCCCATGGTAAACGTTCAATAAAAACTGTTAAATCTAGTTTTCTGTTGAAGTTCCTGCCTCTCCCAGCAGCCTGTGATTAATACTTCATGTTTAAACATGAGTAGGAGACACCTGGCGAATTAATAATACCTGCTCTGACCCTGGCCATAGATACGAATTTTCTTCTGAAGTTACTCAAGCTCAATCAGAGCAACAAGCAGCAGCCTGACGCAGGTAACCAGATACATAGTTCTATCCAGGAGTCGTGATTATAACCGTGTAACCGTAGATGTGGGCAGAAGCAACACGGGGGAATTTTTCCTGGGCCATCATAGACTAGCAAGACAGGTGGTCCAGAGACTTTGGGCTACTGTTAATAAGGTTTAGTCTTGTAATAGCACGTTGAGTGTCCTATCAACAAAATCCCCGCCTGCCCTAGGACTGAGCATTCCTAGCTCTGCGGACAAAGTGGTCATGAAATGCCTCCCAAGCCGTGGTCAAATTTATGACCATGAGAGCACTTGCCACCTGCCTCTACAAGGATTAAGTTGCAAGCCCCTGAAGTGACTGACCTTCAGCACACCCTGAGAAGAGTTCAGGACAGAGATTAGGAACGAGACACTCTCTGATCTGGGAAACTGGGAAACAGGCCTTCAGATAGTTAGGTATTTTCAGGAGAAAATTTTATGAGCCCAAATTCTTGCATCTCCTCATACCTAGAAAAGCACTGAGATCATTAACGGTGACATTTACTTTGGCCATTAGGGAGAGCTGTCTGCCAAAACCACAGGGGTCTTGACACCCTATGCCGATGTTTACTACTTTGTCACTAAACAGGTCTCTGACTGGTACTCCAGTGCCTTTCCCTAGATCCCTAAAGGCATACAGGCTTTCTTTTTAGACATTCTCAAACTTCTTCTCTCTGCTTTTACCTGGTTTAGCTCTTTATCTTGATATACACTTACTTTTGTGTTGTGTCCCTCTCTTACAAAAACGATTGTCTCTCTTTGAGGTCCAAGAACTTAGGAGCAAACACCCCCTTTCTACCAAAACTGCTGCCATGAACCAAGCCAACACCCTGGTGATGCAGCCCTTGGACACTGCTGGAGTCTCCTTCCGCTCCCACCTGTAAGGCTGCTGGGATGATGGGGCCCCGTGACACCAGACAGATCGGCAATGTAGGTAGGGACAGCCCCTCTGTTCAGCAGGAAGTTGATACGGATGAGACCTTCGCCCATTCCAGGGATTTGTCACTGCCAATCTGTAAGGGGGATGTGGGGCCAAATGACGTCCTTCAAAGCCCAGTGACTCCCATTTCTGGGCTCTCAGATGCCTGCCTGTGATCCCTCAACAGATAAAGTATACTCTTTACTGGGCATGTTTGCCCTAACAACCTCATAGCCCTAGGTAATGCCTAATCTCACAATAGCTCAGGCTGGTTCATTTATAGGAGCCATAATCCCCACTGCCCTTCCCGGACCCTAAACCTCTTACCTCATCTACAACCAGAGACTTGTGCACAAGGTCATCAGGCATCTTGTGACCTGACATTATAAAAAAAAAACCCAGCAGCCAACCCTCGGAGCTCACGCAGGCATCTCTTCTCTGTGTGGCCTAATAAACCCCTTTTCTATGCTAAAAAAAAAAAAGAAAAGAAAGAAAAGAAAAGAAAAGAAAAGAAAGGAAAAGAACAGAAAACAAAAGAAAAGAAAAGAAAAGGAAGGAAGGTAGAAAAGCAAAAAATGAATAGGAGAGAGTCGACTTCACAGGAGCTTGTTAATTCTATCCTAGGGGTCTCACGTTTTCTAAATTATTTGTGAAATCTGTAACTACCCCCACCTTCCTCCTTTTCACCCTGTGACCTCACTCCCCACCCCCACCCCACCCCCGCCCCTGCCCCGGCCATGAATTGCTTGTTCAAACACTTTGCTTTTCTGTTTCCTCATCAGAGCAGTTCTGATCACCGCCCTTCTTTGGCTTCAAAGTCCTGCCTGGTTCACTGCTGCCCCAGGGTAAAGTCTTAATGTCTCCTCCCTCCCAGCTTACAAAGGTTACGGAGTTGGGGGGGCTTCTGGCTTAATTCTAGGGACCTGGAGTTCCTTCTCACTCCCCTTTCAAGAAAGGAAGAAGTCAAGGGATGACCGAGGCCTGAGACCAGGTGGAGAGGGAGAGAGGCTGGCTCTTCCCGCCACGGAGGACCTGGGGGACCCCAGCCCCACTTGGCGTCGGAGTGCACCCAAACCAGACAGACAGAAGAACCACAAGCCGAGCCCTGCCAGCTCACAGAAGTGCGGGGGTTGATAAAGCAGCTGTTGCCTTAAGCCATCAAGTCTTGGGGTGCTTCGTGACATAACCATAGGTCACAGAAACTGTCATTCTTAGTTACTAGTGGGTTTTCTAAGACTCCAGCTTTGCTCCATGCTGGCTATTCTGAGTTCTGACTGTACAGGGCTGCCCCAGGCTGTTGTGTGCTCAGCGCCCAGGGGAAAACAGACATTTTAGCAAACCCAGTGTGTCTAGCTCTGACCCTAGCTGGACGTTCTCCCGGGCAAGGACAGACACATTTCATCCTTCTCTGAGCTCAAGGCCAGAGAATAATCAGTGCCCACTGAATGTGCAATAAATTGAGCTGAATTGAACGTAACTCCCTGCAATTTGACTCTAGTTTCACTATCTCTGTTTTCTATGGAGATAACGAAAAATTGGTAGCCTAAGGATAACCCTTTACATTCAAAAAATGTATTCAATTTCCCTTGGAAATTGACTGGCTAAAGAAAAAAACCATGTTTATTTGATTAAGCACACTAATAATTTTTCTGAAATAAAAATGCCCTGGAAATACCTGTGTGCTTGAAATCTAACCTTGAGGTTTCAGTCACAGGTGAAATCTAGCTATGTGGCCCTGACCAAGTGACGAGTTATGATCCTCAAATCACAGAAAGGACAGGGGGACCACAGGCTGGACACGGACAGTCAAGACACGTGTCTAGGCCTGACTGGGGACACCCGAAGCATCGCCTGCATTGCTGAGAACGCTGGCGTTTTGATCCCAGCCATCGCCTACATCAAAGAAGCAATAAAGGCAAAACCATGAAAACCTTCATTCACTCACTCACTCATTCACTCACTCAGTAAAGCCTTGTTGGTCCTGTGGACCACATTCCCCAGGCCAGGCCCAGGACGGCTCTGGGAATACGGCATTACCAGCCACGGTGACGCATTTATCCAACCGCAAACCAGTCTCCAGAGAGACAGTGAACACCCGCTGTGTCGGTTTCCTATTGCTGCTGTAATAGGTCACCACAAAATGTGTGGCTTAAAACACAAATTTATTGTCTTACAGTCTTTGAGCTGGAAAGCCTCATTGGGTCCCACTGGGAGAAGGTCCAGGGGACAGCAGGTCACGTCTCCTGAGGCTCTAGGAGGATCTGTTTCCTTGCCTCTTCCAGCTTCTAGAGGCGGTCTGCATTTCTTGACTTGGAACCCATGTCTGGCAATTGCCTCGCTCTGATCCCCGCTTTTGTTGTCACATCTTCACTGACTACCCCCTTCTCCCTCCCTCTTAGAAGAACCTGTGGTCATGTTGGGCCCAGTCAGATGTTCCAAGATTCTTTCCGTCTCAAAATCTTTCTCTTAATCACACCTGCGAAGTCCATATTCAGAGGTTCTGGGGATTAGGAAGAGCACATCTTGGTTGGGGAGGGGGGGCATTATTCTGCCAGCTACCCCCACCCAATGCACAACACATACCAGCTACAGTAGAAACCCCAAAATAGTTAGGGCCATGATCTGTAGAAAATTCCTGCAGGATGAGAAATGTCTTCATCCTTCCTCGAACATGCAGATTCCTGGGCCTTAAGTCTTGAGCAGAGCCCATGAATCTTCATTTTAACTACACTCTAAAGTGATTCCAAGGCAAAAGAGCAGTGGACCACACCTGAGGACCACTACTCTAGATCTTAACAAAAATCTGTGAAATAGTCCATAGAATTGAATCTAGTGGATTCGCTAGATTTAAATCTCTGAGGAGCTTCTTTTTATGGGAATTTATATTACTGCAGTTTAATATAAACAAAAACCATCTAACTGATCTACTCTGAATGTAATATTAGTTTATCTTTAAGGGTATAGACTAATTTACTTACGGCTGTGAAAGAATTTGTTTAAAGCTTAAAGAGATCTATAAACACAAAGCATTACCTGGCTGCACTGCGAGCAACTGTACATAGATTACAGGGCATCTTCTTAAAACCAAGGTCACAGAGTTGAAAATAAACCCTTTGTCACTGTTCTAAATTTAAGCCTAAGACAATGTTTAAGCAATTTGGATTCTACAAACAAAAAATACATTTTCCAAGACCAATAGTCTTGCCAACATTTTACTAGTTAAGGGACGCATATTCTCCTATTACTTGAAATAAGTAAACCAGCAGCTATGCCCTTTTTCCAGCTAATAGGAGAAATACCATATTAAGACGGAAACAGATTTCTTGAATATGTGTAAGCACATCTGACTGTCCTCTATGACTGGATTACCGCATTCTGTTGATTCTTATTTTGTAGTTGGCATTACTCCTTTGATAACTATGTAGGTTTAAAAAGCTAAAGCTCTAATCTGTTCTTAGAAACAATGATCAGGACATACATGTAAACTAAAAAAAATGTGCAGTGTATACTGTACATATGTATTTACATGCAATATAATGTGTATATGCAGTCAAGCTATAATAATTCTACCTAATAAAACAGAAAGTGGAAAAAAAAGAAGGAAACAGGTTATAGAACAAAGAATGATGTTATCACTTCATGAGTTTTGCTTAATTCTCTCCACTCAAATTCCAATCATAATAGGAGAGGGAATTACTGAGATAACTCAAAGCTATATGATATGGCTTTGGGGAGATTCTTCTTAAGGACACAGACACTTCCAGAGCCACATTTGTGATACCAGTATAGTGTTTTTGTTGGCAACCTCTGCTCAGTAAAAAGTCCAAGTCTCTTTTTCTTTTAAGGGCAGTTCTTAGTAGAATCTATACGTCCATACGTTCAAGGACCTGCATTGCAGCACTGTTTATATTAATTTTAAAAACTGCATACAACCCAAATGTCCATTAATGGTGACAAAGTTAAAATTTCATGGTTAATTTACAAGATGGAAAGCTTTGCAAGAATTTCTAAAAGATACGGATAGACCAGAGAGATGCCATGTGGCACTAACAAATGAAAAAAGCAAGTTGCACAAAAGTATATACAACATGGTCTCGTGTGGCAAATATTAACTGTACACTAGTATATGCATACAAAAAAGCTGTGAGAATAGCCACCAAATATAGAAGTGGCTATGTTTATTTAGATGATGAGAATAGGCACTTTTGCTTGTTGACTTTGTCCAGACTGGACAGTCTACTTTTGTCTTAGAAAATTAACACACGCTGAGAAAGAGTGGTGGATGGACAGATGTGTGCCTTCTGTGAAAAGCTGCATTGCCTTGTGGTCCATCTCAGTACAAAATCAGTTATCCAGGAGAAAAAAGACAATATGAATTGTCAATTTATACTGAAATAGAAAAAAAAAAATCTTCAATGCAACCTCTTAGCAAAGTTTAAAGTGGTAAATGAATTCTAGAAGCTCAAGAAAAATATCCTAAACATCTTTATCCTTCCAACTTTCCAGTGCCCTTTATACCCCAGTGTGGCCAAACGTCTCCTCTCTCCCCACGCTCTCAAAACTACCCCCAAATTCCCAAAGAACTCAGGCTTGACTCCTACTGTCAGGAACCGCCTCTTTTCTCTCCTCATCAAATCCTTCTTAGCTTCCAAATATAAACTGATTCTGTCTTTCAGAACTTCTTTCAGTTCTTCGCTCTCAGAACTGGCAAGCAATCTCAAAAACTATGGTGCAGAATGGAGGACATGCCTATTTACCCACGCTTTTACCTATGTAACATGTGCTGGATCGGATCCAAGGTACTGTGCACACATGTATGTAGCCATGACGAGCCCAATTCAGTCGTCTTACCTAGAAATAAGTAGGATACAGATGACTCTCAGTGCAAGAAAAGAAAACAAAGGGTCTTCTACGCTATTTGTTAATGTTTGATTTTAAATACACACAGAAACACACATTAGAACGTAGTCAACAGAACACCTCATGTTCTTTGGAAGACAAACAACAGTAGCTATCAACTGTGTTAAGCATTCAAGAAACGACTTTCTCCCTTGCAAAAACAGGGACTGGGGAAATGGCCGTAAAGATGCTTTACAGCCAGTTATTAAACTTTGCCTTTTCCTGGTCCGGTGCACTTTACTCTCTTGTGCTATGTGCCAAAGAACCAGCACGGAAATGTTGGATGATTACCTAGCGCACCATTAACCCTTATTTTGCATAATTATTATTCAAGCAAATTAACATTCTTTGTGTTATCTATGAAGCCAGATTTCTTAGACCAGAACTCGTGCAGGACATCACAAAAGTGCTCCAGTCCTAACCAGTAACCATAGCTGATGTTCCTTCAAAGGCAAAACATTCCCAGTTAAAAGCAAAATATGAAATGAAGCTGTATCTGGGACCCGTCACCTTTAAAGCAGTCACACAGCTTTTAGTAACTGACTTCTGCCATCAAATAGTTTCTGCACTTAGGTTTTGGGAGAGAAAGGGAACATGTGAGTCCCTGAGTGCAGGTGAAAGCATGGGCTCTCCCCCCACCACCCACTCTTTCATCACCAGCAACCCAAGGCACAGAGTGGGGACAGGGGTGAGGACACCAAGACCAGCCATGATCCTCCTCACCAATGGTTCAGGCTAACTCCTCAAAAATCCCTGTCCTGGACATCAGCCAACTGCCCCTCATACATTAGCATCAGCGAGATATAATACAGCAGCCTTGGACCTCCTATGCACACGGTGGTATCCACATCCCACACTACAGAGAGCTGTCTATGGAATTTGCTAACTGTCTTCACCTGTCAATTTACATTCTGGATTAGTGTTCACTGAATCCCAAACATGTCAAGGAATGTTGTTCTGATTAAAGTCTTAGCCAAAAAATGTCCAGTGAAAAGAAAGTTGTCTATGGAATGGAGAACATGCGTTGACAATGTGGTTGTAAAGATATACAAGTAACAAGCCATTTTTTTAAGTTATAAAACTTTATTTTTATTACAAAAAAGCCACTAGAAAAATTATTTTTGTCTAGTAGAAATTTTAAAAGAAAAAGTGTTTTTCTAACACCGTGTTCTTTTCTTTGTTAGTCACATGCCACTTTATCCAATAAGAAATTTTTTTTTCCAAGTGCAGAAACAAGAATGAAGGAATAACAAGGAGAGAAAAGATAGAGTGAAGTCAGGAGTGAGGTTCCTACAGAAAGAAAGATGCTGGGAGGTCTTAACAAGGGGCCTCAAAATTCCAGTTTGATATCTGCAAAAGCAGTACTTACACAAACAATTATAAGAAAACATTAAGGAGATGTAATTTGGCTTTTTGAGGCAGGTCATAGGGTGGGAAGAAAACAAGCAGGTATAGTTAAACCTCCAACTGGATCTCAGAACCAGAGGTTACAGTATGTCTTGGATGAATTCGGCCAATTCATTTTTCTCAAAGTCTTTGTTAGCAAGTAGATCTTTGAGGGATGGCAAAGTGGTACAAGAAAAGAAGAATTCCAAAATATGTGAAAAAGATTTCTACATTTTGGGAGAATAATTAACACAGATCGTTGAAACCACAACTTATCTGAATGTCCACAAATAAGGTATGACGGTGAACATTTACCTCTGGAAAAAAGGAAAGCTGGTCATTAATCATTCATGGTGCAATGAAGTTCATCCCCTCCCATCTCACCCACCTCTCTTTAACATGATGCACAATTTACTGATTTGAAGTCCATTTTTTCACTATGCATCAAAATAAAATAGGTGGAAGTTTGATGATAGAGAAAAATTTTTCATAAAGCATGCCCTTTTCCTACAGGAAAAAAACATCTCTGGGTGGATCAGCAGAAACCAATCAGAGAAGCTGAACTCTGGGAAGCAACAGCAGAGAAAAGCACATGAAAGACACTTTTCTTGGCTGATGTTCTGATGGCTTTTATTGGTTGATTATTTCCTTGTTTGCTTATTTATATTCCACTTTATTTCACAAAAGAGTTGAGGTGGCTTTCAAAAGATACATGGAAAGATAAAGGGTTGAAAAAGTAATGACGAAGGGGAAGTACAGGTATGTAAACCAAAGTTAAGAGGAAATTAATACAGAGAAATAAAATAAACCACAAAGTCCTACTGTACAGCACAGGGAACTATATTCAGTATCTTATAGTAGCCTATGATGAATAAAAATACGAAAAGGAATATATATATATATATGTATTACTGAACCACTATGCTGTACACCAGAAATTAACACAACCTTATAAACCAACTATACTTCATTAACAAAAGAATACAAAGAAATACACAGTTCTACTCACACCAGAGTCGACAAAAAGTTGACTCTAGGCTTCCTTCCAATCAAAGGCAGGCAGAGAGAGTTTTGAGACCTACTTAACAGTGTTCCCTTAGCATTTTTGTTAATTTTGATTGAAACGTAGTCCATTTACAATGTTGTGTCAATTTCTACTGTACAGCACTTCAGTCATGTAGGAGCATACATGTATTCGTTTTCATATTCTTTTCACCATAACTTACTACAAGATATTGAATATAGTTCCCTATGCTATAGAGTATAAACTTGTTTATCTATTTTATATATAGTAGTTAGTATCTACAAATCTCGAACTTCCAGTTTATCCCTTCCTACCCCCTTCCCCACTGGTAACCATAAGTTTGTTTTCTCTGTCTGTGGGTCTGATTCTGTTTTATAAGTAAGTTCATTTGTCTTTTTTTTTTTTTTTCAGATTCCACATATAAGTGATACATGGTATTTTTCTTTCTCTTTCTGGCTTACTTCACTTAGAATGACAATCTCCAGGTCCAGCCATGATGCTGCAAATGGCATTATTTTATTCTTTTTATGGCTGAGTAGTATTCCATTGTATAAATATACCACAACTTCAGGCATACAAGACCTTAGAAGTTTTGTCACCAAAAGAAAAAAAAGTCAATAGTGAAAATATTCTTGGAGGAATTATTCAAATAAGAAGAGGAAAAGCTTGAGGAGAATTATGACACATCCAAGATAACATTGTGATAAATGAAGGAGTTGGAGGTGAGAGGCAAAATAGAATAGTGGTCAAGAAGGGTCACTGATGTCTGGCTGCCTGGTCCAAACACTGGTTCTACCAGCTGTGAGATGTGTGATTGTGCAAAAGTTACAGAACAGCTTCGTGTCTCAGTTTTCTCCTCTGCAGAAAAAAAGTTATTGTGAGTTGACCAAGCCAAAACCTTCAGAGTCATTCTTAACTTTTCTCTACTTCTCACACCTAAATCCAGCTTCAGAAAATCTTGTCTATAGTGTCAAATTCTATTCAAAAGCTGTCCATTTCTATTCTTTGTTGTCTCTCCCCCTTCATCTCTCACTTGGAGTATTACAGAAGCCTCCCAACCGGTCCCTCTGCTTCTCCACTTGGTCCTGATCTACCTACCACAGCACCTCTGCAACAAAGCGTCCTGGGTGATCATTTTAAAGTATAAATCATAACACTTAATCCTCTGCTCAAACTCCTACAGAGTAGTGGTCCAAGTCCTTACAAGACAGGAAGGAAAGAAGGAAGGAAGAAGGAAGGAAGAAGGAAGGAAGGAAAGAAGGAAGGAAGGAAGGAAGGAAGGAAAGAAAGAAAGAAAGAAAGAAAGAAAGAAAGAAAGAAAGAAAGAAAGAAAGAAAGAAAGAAAGAAAGAAAGAGAAGCAAGCAAGATTGATTCAACTGCAGGCAGAGGTAGACAGCTTTAATAATTACTGTTTGTAGATAATTTTGTTTCATATGTAACCAAACTCATTCATCTTTCCCCAGATAATTTTGAAACAAATCTCAGTCATTTACATTATATCATTTCACTAGAAGTCATTCTGAAATTATTCTGTTCAGAAGCTCTAAAAAATAAGAAGCCTTTTTAAACTAACTGATCACACCAAAATACATACAGGTAGTTGGCTGGTTTGAATCAGAATCCAAACAAGATCATACATTGCAACTGGTCAATATACGGCCCAAAATATTTTTAAAATTATAGCCACTCCCCTTTCTATTTTGTTTTCCTTGTAATTATTTGTTGGAGACAGCAGGTTGCCTGTATTGTGCAGTTCCCTACAGTCTGGATTTTTAATTATTCTGTCTTCATGGTGTTAGCTTGCTCTCTTGTGCCCTGTATCTCCTAAAAATTGATAATTAGATTTTGTTCTTGATCAAATTTAGGTTCCACATTTTCAATAAGGATGTCATAAGAGGTTTGTGCACCTCATCAGGCGGTACATACTATATGATTTTCTTACATCTTCCAAAGTATGACCAATAGGTTGTTTTTGTTTTGTGTAACTCTCATTGTGAACTCATAGGTTTAAAGATAATGAATATTTCAATTTTTTGCCATCACATTCTTACTGAGACTCAAATTGTCTTCTATTTGGTCAGTGGGAACCTCTATCAGTTGGTTCCTAAGTCCTCTTAACAGCCCTGATTCTTCTTAGTGGCAAATGGTGTGCAGATTTTTGCCCTGGTAGTATCCATTGCTAGTAGGCTGATCACTGTTTCTAGATCTTTTCAGTGGACAGAGAGGGAAATTTAAAATACACCATGAGTTCTTACAGATCCTTCTCATTCAAAATCAAGACTACAAAGATTCTACCAACTGTACTTAACTGGCCCCTGAATGCTTTCTCCTGGGCCAAAAGTCGCATTTACCAATTAACAGCAATGTAAGTACTCATTTGTTTTATCCCATAGCACATGCACAACCATCTCAGCCTAACAATACCAAACCACCACCAAAAACTCGACCACCGAACACCAGTTGTGTTGGGTTTGGTCGTTCTTTTGTCCTTAGAGTACATTTCACAAGAGATGTACAAGTCAAATTACTGTCCTTTAAAGTCTCTTGAAACAGTTCCTGTGTGGTGATGCCGCCCACTCAGTTCACATTTAAGCTCATCTGTTTCATTTTATTTTCAAGTTTTAGGGATTTTCGAATGTTAACTGTGTTGAATAATTATGTAAAATAGTCACACGGTCCCAAAGTCAAGCGCACAAAACAAAATATGTTCAGAAAAGTGCAATTTCTGTTCCCTCTTACTATTGGGAATCAATTTTCTAGCTTTTTTTAAATTTACTTTGCATTTTTTGAAAATTATCAACAAATACACACACATTTTCGAACACCCCTTTCTTAGGTAAACCTACCAAATCCTTGAAAACACTTAATTCCTTACTTATAAAGTTGTGTTAGAAAAAATAGAGGAAAAAAAAAGTGAAAGCTGCCCAGATCATTTTATGAAACAAGTGTAATACTGATTCCAAACTAAAAACCATGCCAGAAAAGACATGTGTGAAAAGAATGGGACATTTCACTTATAAAATTGACACTTCGGTAGACTGAAGGAGAAAATTGAAGACTACCTCAACTTAATGCAGAAAAAGCACCTCATAAAATCTGAAACCTATTCATGGCTTTTAAAAAGACTGTCTCTCAGCCACCTCGAAACATCCAGGTGACCTAAAACAAACATCATTTATACTTAATGAAGACACTTGAGCTGTATTCCAGCTACTGTCAGAAACAAGACAAGGATACCTAGAAACATTAGCAGAATCAACCGATAAATCATGAGAACTAATACGAGCGCTCAGAAAGGCGACCAGATGTAGCACTAAACAGAAGCCTTCAATAGCAATTTTATATATATTGCTCTTAAAGGCAGGCGACTTAACCCCTGTATTAATTTTAATTAATAACTGTTAATTTCCTAGGACAGCTGCAACAAAGTACCGTTAACTGGGTGAGTGAAAACAACAGAAATGTATTGTCTCATGGTTCTGGAGTCCAGAAGTCTGAAACCAAGGTTCCCTCTGAAACCTGCGGGGGAATCCTTCCCTGCGTCTTCCTACCTTCTGGTGGTTTTCTGGCAATCTCTGCATCCTTGGCCTTGAAGCTGCATACCTCCCGTCTCTGCCGTGGTTGTCACGTGGTGTTCTCCCTGTGTGTGTCTTCACATGGGCGTCTTCTTATAAGGACACCAGTCATGTTGAATTAGGGGCTCACCCTACTCCGGTATGACCTCATCTTAACTGATTACTGCAATGACCCTACTTCTAAATAAGGATAATATTCTGAGGTCCTGAGGCTTAGAACTTCAACATAGGAATTTTTTTGAGGGGGGAGGACACCATTAGACCCACAATCCCCCTCATCTGCAGCGGGATGCAGCAAGTGCCCTGAGAGTGGCTCCGGGTAAGAGACGCGCGCGAGCCCTGTACCGCAGCGCACCACGAGAGGCGGAGACAGCCTTTCAAATGGACTGCGTAGGCTTGGTGATGGCAGAAAGCATATTCCAGGTGGAGAAACAAGCATCAAAGTCTTGACATCAGAAATGGTGGAAGAAAGTGTGTGAGTTAACGCAAGCACAGTATGAACGAAGGGAAATAGGAAAAAAAAAGTTCAGAAAAACGACTCTGGGGAGTGTCTTGAAGGCATTGGTAGTTGAGTGATTAGCAATTCAACTTCTAATCCAATCTCTACAGACATCCAGCTACTCCTTCTTTTTTTTTTTTTCCGCTCTAATGGTTTGTATTGAGTGACCACCCTAAGCTATTGCTTGTCCTGGGGACAGAGCACTAAACCAGACCTTCATGATACTTGCACTAAATATGGAAGGAAACAGATCATAAAAGACAGATTCATGTAATTTCAGTATATGAAAAATGCTATGAGGACAGTAAAACAGGGCAAGGGCAAAAGGCATCTCTGAGGAAGTAGCTTTCGACCGAAGGACAACAAGAAGCCGGAAGTGCAAAAACCTGGAGAAAGCGTGTTCCAAGCAGATGGAGCCATAGTTGCAAAAGCGCTGAGGCAGGCAGATTAATGAACAGACTGCCGGGAGCCCAGGGTGAGGGAGAGCACTGGATGCTGGAAGTCAAGGACCAGATCACACAGCGACGTGGTAAGAAGCCTTCAACTGACAATGATTTTTAAAACAGAAAGGATAACATTCAATCCACATGGCTTATGTCAAAGTTTGAGGGGTGTGTAAAAACTGAATAATGTCACCAAATAATGTCATCAAAGCTGCCGGGTAGGGTGCCCAGAAGAGATCTGACACTGGCTTGCACCTTTTTGGAGCATCATCCTTAATCTCACCGCTATACTGAAAGAAAAAAAAAATGTTTCTGGTGTAAACATCTGTGTTTAAATGACAAAAGGCAGTCTTCTTCTGTAGGGACAGGAATGGGACTGACATCTTGCTTCACACTTCATAAAACTCCTCTACTGAGTTGAATTTTTCAAGGCATTTGTTCATATACTATCTATGCCATTTTTTTTCAAGTGTGGCAAAGATGACAACAGCTCATTTTAACCAGCTTTTCAAAGACAGCATCGATTTTCAGTTCCTTAGCTGGAAACTCCTCCCAGGCAGGCCTCCCTGAGGTTACACTCACACCGCTCTGTTCAGATTTGGGATGTTCCTGAGTGTCCTTAATCATACATTCCCAGGCAGTTTCTTGGGTTGGATTATTTCTTCATGTACTGACTTCATTATAACTTTTTTTTTCCTCTGAAAAAATGGTGCAAAAATTCAAATATACAAAAAAAGACACGGTGAAAAGTAAATTTCCCTCTTTCCTGTCCTTTAGCCCCCCCTCAATTCCCCTCCCTTGTCATTACCTTGAGTATCTTTCTAAAGGTATTCTGTGCATGTATAGACACATACAATAGCAGAGTTTACTATTCTGTTCCTCACTTTGATTTTCTTTTCTTTTCCTTTTCTAAAATTTATTTATTTATTTATTCATTCATTCATTCATTCATTCTGAAGTCAAGTCAATTACAATGTGTCAACTTCTGGTGTACAGCATAATGTTTCACTCATACATATGCATACGTATACTTGCTTTCATATTCCTTTTTATTATGGGTTACTACAAGATATTGACTATAGTTCACTATGCTATACAGAAGAAGTTTGTTTTTTAATCTATTTTATACATAGTAGTTAGTATTTTCACATCTCGAACTCCCAATTTATCCCTTCCCACTCCCTTTTCCCCCAGTAACCATAAGTTTGTTTTCTATGTCTGTGAGTCTGTGTTTTATAGATAAGTTCATTAGTGTCTTTTTTCTTTTCTTTGATTTTCTCATTGAAATTATCTGAAAGCACTACATAGGCAGCTGCTTCATTTTTGTTCATTGCTGCGTTTTATTCTTTGTCATCTGTGTACTATAACTTGACTAAATAAATCTTCCTTGAATGGGTCTTTAAATGTTTCCAATTTTTTCCTACTACAAATAATGCAACAAATATCCTAGTACACACATCATTTTGCCCCTATAGGAGTATATCACAGGATATGTAAATTATATTTGAAATCTTTCTAATTTTATTCTTAGAGGTTAATTTTGATTCTAGTTCAGGCTCCCTTAATACTATGTGTTCTGTTCAAACTACTACACCTTTGTGGATTTACAGTAAGAAAATGTGTTATGAGCTGAATTGTGTCCCCTCAAAATTCACATGTTGAAGGTTTCATCTCCAGTGTGACTGTATTTGGAGATAAGACCCTTTTGGAAGTAATCAAGGATAAATGAGGTCATGAGGGTGGGGCTCTGATTCACTATTACAGATGTCCTTATAAGAAGAGAAAGAGACACCAGGGATGTTAGCACACGGCAAAAAGGCCATATAGAGACACAGCAGGAAGACAGCCAGACATCTGCAAGCCAAGGAGAGAGGCCTCGGGAGAAGCCAGGCCTCCCAAGACCTTGATCTTGAACTTCCAGCCAAATAAATCTCTGTTGTTTAAGTCATCCATTCTGTGCCATTTTGTTATGGCATCCGGAGGAAAGTAAAGCAGTTGCTGCCTTGACAGATGATGCTCTTAGAAAAAGTTAGTTAAGAAATCATTTAGTATGTTACACTATATTTCTTAGCAATTTACCCTTGAAATTTGTCTAATACACAAGCTAAATATTAAAATACTTTTTTCTTGATCACTGGAAGTTTAGTTCAGATTCATATGATTTCAGTTCAATTAATCTAACAAATATTCAAAAAAAAAAAACAATTATTACTTGTATCAGTTGAAATTGGAGGATAGAATTAAGACACAGTCTTACCAAGGTCTAAAGACACTCTCATGTATCACAGACTAAGACAGAAAGTCAGTAAGGCTCTGTTTTAACTTCAGAAAACTTTAAGAAAGTTAGTCTTTTTACCTCTAATAGCAAAGAAAGCCAGGACTCAGGCCCAAAGAGAGATCAAGGTAAACCAACTCTCACCTTTCCAACATGTAAGGTGTGTGTGTGTGTGTGTGTGTGTGTGTGTGTATATATATATATATATATATATATATATATATATATATATATATATGCATGTACTCATCTAACAGCATTTATTAGCAAACTATAGTATGTGCCAAGCCCTGTGACCAACAGCGTATGTTCAGGATCTGCAATCTGAATCCAACGCTATTAGCAATCAAGGCAAAAGATCACGATTAGGTAAGCAGACCAAAACAGCAATTTTTCTCAAGCCTAGTAGACACTTTTAGGTTAGCCAGTATAGCAAATCAGGCAGGTATGCTTCTTCTCAAAATACTCACGCCACTGGAATAGAATAAATCATGATGAATAGGATCAGAGTGATTTATGAGAGAATTTAATGTGGAATTTATTCAACCACTCATTTAAGTTATCAACTCCCTTCACTTCTACATCTTACAGAGTGAAACAAACAACCTTAAAGGACATGCTCAGCTCCTCACCTAATTGTCCATATCGAATAGAGATTTTTAAATAGACTACCATGCACAGTGTTCCAAATCCCTCAGAAAAGAATAGAGGTCACTATATGCCATTACTGTTCCATCACTCTGCCAGTCAGCTCGGGCTGCCATAGCATAATACCACAGACTGTGTGGCTCACACAACAGAAATGGACTTCCTCACCGTTCTGGTGGCTGGAAGTCCGAGATCAGGATGCCAGCATGGCTGAGTTCTGGTGAGGGCTATCATCCTGGTTTGTAGATGGCCACTTTCTCACTGTGTCTTCACATGGCAGAGAGAGAGCTCTGGTGTCTCTTCCTCTTCCTCTTCCTGAAAGGAAACTGACCTCATCCATCATGAAGCCCACACCTTCAGGACCTCATCTAAACATGGTTAACTCCCAAAGGCCCCATCACATTGGGGGTTAGGACTTCAACACATGAGTTTGGGGGAGACAGTTCAGTCCACAGCAATCACCACTGTTATCTTGCATATTTTGTAACTGCAGATGTTGCTGTCACTTATTGGGTTTTGTATTTGCCCACAGATACACTTGCTGTTCCCACTCTGCCATTGTTCCTAGTCCTGATTGCTTGTCCTAGGATTACAGGCATAGCTTTAGTCCTCCCCATGAACCAATTAACTCTGCAAGTTGCTGCACAAGTGTCCCAGCTCAAAAACCTTCACTGGCATTGCTGTACATCAGAGCTCCAGCAGCAGCAGCTATGTGCTTTAAGCAACTTATTTAACCTCTCTGTGTAGTTTTCCTATCTGTGCAATGGGCATAATAATAATGCCTCTATTAAAAGATGTGCATTCTTAGAAGAATGCCTGACTTTTAATGGCAACATGAATATTAGCTGTTGCTATCATTATAAGTGCTTGATCTAGTCTTTTTTTAGTGCTTACTTCTAATTATTTACATGGGTATAATCTGCACTTAGGTCCAACTCATGGTTTACTAGTTCCCATATGTGTCCTGAACTTTCCTATCCCTCATTTTTCTGCCCTACTTCTTAGAATATCTGCCTTCAACCATCTCCACTAGTCAAAACTTCACTAATTTTTCAACACACCTCTCAGACTGTCATCTCTTTCTTAAAGCTCCTCCACCCTGTACACCCATTTCCCATCTACCTGTGTGGACTCCCTCCTGCCCTGACACACCACATCTCCACCTTTTGGCTTCTTTATAATTATTTTGTTTGTGTTCATGATTATTTGTGTCTGACTAGATCATACATCACAGCAGGGCATAATTATTTCTGTATCTTTGTCAGTGCCAGCCCATGGAGAACCATAATTAATGCTAGTTTAATAAAAAAAAAAAAAAAAACTAAGACTAAGACTAAAACAAGGGAAACTGTTCAGAATTTATTTTTGCATTTTATTAAGAAATTTTTAGAACACCACATAGAAATATCTCTACTGCCATGGACAGGACAGATCATTTATAGGAAAGACAAGAAGACAATGCATAGACAGAAAAGAAATTCAGGAAAAAGTGAAAATCATTACCTCATTTTTCTGAGCTCAATACTCAGGATGTTTTCCATCTTCTTTTTTCCATGGATGACATTGAATAAAATATCCATCGATGTACCTTAAAAATGGAAATAGTCACTTAAATTCACAGCATGAGAACCAAAGAGGGAAGTGCAATGAAGCCCAGGTGACAGGGAGACAGCAGGGAAGAGACAGAGGGATGGAGGGAAACTTTAGCGTTGGGAGCAGATTCCCCAGTAGAACCTGAAGACCGCCCCCTAGTGGCAGCACTGCCTCTTGCAGCACCTCTGCTGACAGCAGCCCTTCCCGCAGCCCTTCCCGCAGCCGCAGTCACACGAGTGGCGGCGGCACGTGCGGCGGTAGCAGCAGACCACGGGGGTGTTGCAGCAGCTCCCGCAGCAGCCCCCACAGCAGCCACAGCAGGAGCGCCCCCGGTAGCACCTGTACGAGGTGCAGCTGTCACAGCCGCCACAGCCACCGCCACAGCCACCGCCGCAGCCACCACAACCACAGCAGCCCATGGTGTCAGTAGAGAGGACTCAGGAGAGGGGAGGATGGAGACTCAGGAGGTGAGGAGCGTCTGATGTCGCCTTCTGCCCCAGGGGCCCTTAAATACTGTCCCTCCTCTGCTGTAACCCAATTGCCACGGAAGGATCTCACAGGACCTTTTATTTACTTCCTTCTTGAGAACCTTGAAATAACTTGCTATTTTTAGCAGAGCATCCTCCTTTGGGAACCTGGAGTTCTCTGTTATGAATGATGTATTTGTGTGTCATATCTTTAGTCCAGAACTAGGAAAGTGAAGGCTGAAGTGTAGGGAAGAGAAGGTCTCAGGGGCTCAGGATGTTGCCTGTATCTCAGACACGACCATCGTAGACATTTCCTGGGTCTCTGGGCACTCAGCAGGGTTTCTGCATGGTGCTGGGCACCCAGAACAGAGAGCAGGGAGAGACCGGACAGCCTCGGCATCAGGGAGAAATAGATCAAAGGAGGGCATTTTCAAGCTTTCTTCTCTGGCTTTCAAAAGGTTAAGTTATCAAAGAGATGCCAGTTGTCAACCAGGGACCCCAAAGCCCTGGGAGCAGCACAGAGCCAGCAAAGCTGGGGCGTCTCCCCTCCAGAAGCTGCAGAGCGTGTCCCCAGGGGGACTGTGGCGTGGTCCCTCCCTGGGAGCTGTCTGGAGCTCCTGGCCAGGCAGATCTCAGTTCTCAAGACAGTCAAACAAGAACATACCTCTGCGGACCGCTGTTCACACCTGCGGGCTACCCGGGGCAGAAGGACATGGCCCAACAGGTAGAGTCAGCCAAATGGAGACCAATCATTGCAAATAAACATTCCCCGGGGCCATGGTCGGGCAGAAACCCTGGGTTTGGCCACAGGTCTTAAACCTGGAGAGGCACGAGAGAAGGCCAGCCACCGGATGAAAGCCTTCTTATTTTTGTTTCCCAATTATTTAACAGAAAAGCAGCAAACAGGAACTTCCCTCTTGGCAGATGACATAGAAGGAGGCTACACAAAACTATATTTTTAGCATCTGACGTCACACACATTCTCTTGGGCTTTTTGGATGATTTTTAACAATCAAGCAATTCTTCTTGTGAACAAAGAATCTCAGGGACCCCGAAACAGCAAAGCTGTGTTTTAAGGTGAGATGCAAACATACATGTTGGGATGTCTGCCCTTTCCACTTCGATCTGGTTCTTACTCATTCATCCCACAAGTTTCTGTAACTCAGGGGTGAGTAATGAGTCGAAGTAGACAGAAAAACCATCTTTTTCTATCCTGCGATGCCAAAGAAGTAGATAGAGAAACAGCATTTCCCTGGCTCTAGGTTCAGACGTTAATGGCTATAAAACATTGAAGATTATTCTTAAATGTTGTAGGCATTCAGTTAAACCAACAGCTGGCTGGTGAGCACTTACAATGGGCCAGGCACTATTCTAGACTGCAGTGCAAAACATATATACACATTTGTGTTCTTATGGGCACAAAGATCTTAAAAGGGTGTTCTAATGCAAATATAGGTTTAAGATGGGACTTAGCAATATCAGCTGGCCAACAACGAAGGACGTAAGAGGCCTCGTGAGATCGTTTATGGGAAGTGGGATAAACAACAACAAGGGGTCTCTGGGCTCAGCTCCTGAAGATGCTATATAAGGGGCCCCTAGCAGGAGGCGGTATCAGACCCCTCCTCACCTCCTGAGTCTCCGTCCTCCCCTCTCCTGAGTCCTCTCTACTGACACCATGGGCTGCTGTGGTTGTGGTGGCTGTGGTGGTGGCTGCGGCTGTGGTGGCTGCGGTGGCAGCTGTGGCTGTGGTGGTTGTGGCTGCGGTGGCTGCAGTGGTGGCTGCAGTGGCTGCGGTGGTGGTTGTGGCGGCTGTGACAGCTGCACCTCATACAGGTGCTACCTGGGGGGCTGCTGCTCCGGCTGCTGTGGGGGCTGCTGCAACACCCCCGTGGTCTGCTGCTACCGCCTCACGTGCCGCCGCCACTCGTGTGACTGCGGCTGCGGGAAGGGCTGCTGTCAGCAGAAGTGCTGCTGCAGGAAGCAATGCTGCCACTAGGGGGCCGGTCCGCAGGTGCCACGGGGGTGTCTGCTTGCTCCCAATGCTAAGGTTTCCCTCCATCCCTCTGTCCTCTCGCAGCTGTCTCCCTGTCACCCGAAATTCCCGGGACTTTTCTTTTTGGTTGAGTTTCTCAGACTCTGAGGCTTTGGTGACTCTTGCTTCTTAAGACTGATGGCAGGACATCTTATACAAGGAAATCCAGTGGGAAAAGGGGGAGAGCATCTCGGTTATTCATCAGTGGCTCCGGTGGCTGCAGCACTTGGGGACGCTGACAGTCTGCTGACCCTGGGGGAGGCGGCCTGGTCTCCGCCCCAGGCAGTAGCTGCAGGGCCGGCCTCCCCCAGTCCGTTCCTGTCTGCTGCTCCCAGACCCACTTGCCCTGCTGGGTGAGGTTTGTCCCTTTGGGCTCTGTGTTGGGACCTTGTTTTAATTTCATCTCTTTTTGCTTTGACTACAAGTCTTCACACCTGAAAAGTATCTCACCAGCAGGAATAATGAACATCAAAGCTGTGAGCACTTCTTAGCACCTGCATAGCAGCCGCAGCCCCGACCTCGAACCAGGAGGACTGCGATCCTCCGTGTTCTGTCCTGTGACAAGTGTGCGTTGCTTTTGTCTACCAAGGTCTGCCCCTGCCGCCTCTAAGTACGGTGGATTCCTGATTTCACAGTGGCTGCTTTGTATTTCTAGTTATTACATAGCAACCTTCTAAATATCTAATAAAGTAAGCTGAGTCATCCTTACAAAGTTGCCTCAAAAGACTTTCTTATTTCGTGGTTATCTCTGAGGGAGGACGGATGGGCAGTGTTGAGTAAGGAGGAGAAGAGACTTCCCTGGGCTGGGTTGCTTAAATGTGATCACAACTTATTCTTTAATGGAAGATCTACTTTCATCAACATTAACATTTTAAATGTTTCATTTGTTTCTAATCTGTATTGTGACCTTGTTGCAGAGAAATGTGTTACAGCTCAGTTGTGACAGCAACCTGGATCTGAGCGAGAGATCAAGTAGTACTCAGAGAGTTGGAGAACTCGGTTTATTATGCCAACAGGCCCAATGGGGTTAGCACTCCAAGCTCTGAACCCCGTCAGTAGGTTTACACAGGTTTTTACAGGCTGCCAGTTTACACTTTGCAACATCATATGCCAATAAGGTATAACAAAAGATGACTAATTAGAAATAAGATTTGTAGAAATGGACCAATCAGGAGGGACAGAAATAACCAATCAGGAGTGAGGGAAATAACCAATCAGGAGTGAGCTCCATGCAAATGAAGTACTACAAATGGACCAATCAGGAGTTAGCTCAGAGAACCAATAGAATTTTAGGGGTCAGTTCCAAACTCCTAGAAGTAAGCTGTTTCAGAGGCAAAGAGTGAGATAAAGCTGCTAGGCCAGGGAACCGGATGGTCCTGTCAGGAAAGTAGTGGCCCTGCCAGGGGTTCTGCTGGTCTTTTTTTATAGGGGTTCCCACCTCATTCCCCCCTTTTGATGCTCTCTTTAACATCTGTAGTGAGCTTCAACCTTTAGAGTGGTGCCCCTTACTCGCCATTGGGCTCTTCCTGATCCAGAGGCCGGTACTGAGTAACTAGTCGCTGTAGCCTTAGTGACTCTATTCATGAGCTAATGAAATGAGTAATGAGATTAAGGATGCAGGAACCAAACAGCAGTGCTAGAAGGATCATAAGGAGGGGAACTGGTAGGGGGAGGAGCCAGGAGGCCCAAGTCCAGAGGTTATTCCACTGTGCCCAGGAATTTGCTGATTCCTGGTTTCTGCATTCAGCTCGATCTCGTAGTTTTTGGACCATATTTCTGACAATTCTTGATTGATTTACATAGAAACAGCATTCCTCATTTAGGAAGAGACAGAGTCCCCCCTTTTTGGCGGTGAGCAAGTCTAAACCCCTCCTGTTCTGTAGGACTACTGCTGCTAAGTAGTCCAACTGGTTTTGTAGAGTCATTAAGGACTCGGCCACTTGTTTTAAATCTTCAATGACCTCAGCAGATAACTGCTGGTGATAGTGGGATGATGAGGCTATTCCTGCTATTCCTGTGCCTACTCCAGTTGCTATTCCCAGCCCATCGAGTAGTGGTATTAACTGGATGGCCCTTTTATGTCGAGTATGGGCCATCAGGGGTATGGGAAGGCTCTGGTTATTAGGTATTATGTCCATCTGAGAGGTAAGGAAGGCCAACGTGCAAGAACTTGTCCAGCTGGCTGGCAGGTACCGGTAGGAGTGTGCCCCACATACAAAAAAGGTTCCTGGGTTCAGTGTGCACCAGAGTTTGGTAGGCATACAACCATGTGCAGTTGTGCAGTTATGGGTTTGGGCACACTGGTCAGTGGCCAGATCTCCTACAGGATGTTTTGTCCCCGGGTTGGAGATGCAGTCAGGAGCTGTATGGGCCAATTGTACATTAACTGACTTGGGGCTTACATCTGCAGTCTGAGGACCACCCAGGGTGGCCATTAAACTTGGTTAGATCTGAGAGACCTACCGGGCTGGCTACATGCTGGAGGGGGCCGGGACGCAGGCAGAGCCAGCAATCACTTGCTAGTTGTGGGTTAGTAGCGTTAAGAAGGTAATGGACCTTGTTTATTAAGGGACTTAATTGGGGGTCCTGGTTATAAGGCATGAACCTGTTCTATTTTTCTTTTCCTAATCCTTACCAGGTCTATAGGAGGGCCCTGAACATGTGGGCTGGGGGTTTATATCTAGGGAGAAGGCCCCTGCCAAATGCAATTTGGTTAATGGGTCCCATTGGAACCCCCATCATTGAAGGAGATATGTCAGCAACTACTTTTACAAGTAGCAGAAGGGTTTGAGTTTTTTTCTAACAGGGAGGTATGGTTCCTATAGCAGACACTGACTGACCATTAGGCTTCCTATTGTAGAGAGATAGAGCACAGCTAGTATTAGTTTCTGGCCTCTGTTTCAGTCCTGGGGTGCAGTGGCTATCAGTCCTACAGCTAGCAATATAGCAACAACACTCATTAATAAAATTAAGTAAGGGCGCAGTTCATTTTACGTCTTGATCGGTGGTTCCTCAGGCTTCCGCTGTGCATTGACTAGCCAGCTTCCGAGTGTGGCTAGAGCAAGGCTTGGTGCTCTCTGGCAGGTGAAGTGGGCATCTGTGGTCTTGATTTCAAGTGGCTCCTCGATGTCCTGGTCGACTCTCCAGACGTCCTCGTCTCATGGTGATGCTTCTCTCTTTACTCTGATGTGAATCCACGGGGTGATAACCTGCAACTTTAAGAGCTGTCAGGATGGTTATGTAACTGGGTAGGGCCCCTCCAAGTGGGTTCAAGGGGTTCCTTTTTTCAATCTTTTACCCAGACTTGATCTCCAGGCTCATATGGGTGTAACATTGTTCCCAGTGAGACTGGGATCCTGTCGGTTACCCACCTATGGACTTTCTGCATAGTTTTTTCGAGGCCCTGCATTTGCTTATGAAGTTCTAAGTTTCCCACTTCCCTAATTCTTTCTCCTAGTATCTTCAGGGGAGGGGGTCTCCCATATAGGATTTCAAATGGGAGAATCCCATCTTGGACCAAGGGGCATAGAGTACCCACTGGAGAGCCACGGGCAGAGTGTAAGTCCAAGGTAGTTGAGTTTCTTGACTGAGCTTTATCATATCCTTTTGTAGGGTCTGGCCCATGCGCTCTCTCCTCCCTGAATTCTGGGGCCTGCAGGCCTCATGTAGATTCCAGCAGATATTTAGTGTTTTTGCCACTTGTACTATTTCTGCCACGAATGCAGGTCCATTGTCTGACCCTATGGTTAATGGCATCCCAAATCTGGGAATAATTTCTCTGAGTAAGGCCTTTGTTACTTCTCTTGTCTCCTCAGTCCGTGTTGGGTATGCTTCTACCCATCTTGAAAAGGTGCAGACAAAACCCAGCAAGTAGTTGTATCCTCTGCTGGACCCCATTTCTGCAAAACCCATTTCCATATCTTTAAAAGGAGGCTGGCCACAGCACTGGATTTCTCTTGGTCCAGTTGACCCCTGTTGTGCATTGTTCTGGGCACATAAGAGGCAGCGTGCTGAGACTGAGGCACAGAGGGATGGAAGTCGAGGGATCAGACAGTACCGTCCCAGCAGGGCCTCTAAGGCAGTCTTCCCCAGGGGGGTGAGCTCATGTTGCTGAAGGACACCTGGTGGGCTCATCGTTCAGGTATATATATCCATTTGTCAGGCATCACCCACCATCCTTCCTTTCTGCTGGTTCCTCCTTTAGTTTTGGCCCAGAGTTTTCCTCTTGGCCGTATGCTGGAGATGTTGACAGCAGTTTGGGTGCTAGTTGACCTTTGGGATGGCCCCAAGCTCTCTGGCATTGCCCGACTGACTTGCTGCTTTTTGCATAGATTGATCTGCTAGTTGGTTTCTTCTGTTTATGGGGTCATTTCTTTTTTTGGTGTCTTTTACAGTGGATGATTGACATCTCTTGGGCTCCCAAATGGCCTCTCATAGTAGTAAATGGGGACTTGTCTGGTTTTGGGGCCATGGTGGTCTTAGACATGTTGGTTAGTTTCTTTGCCTCGGCTCACAGCCCATGTGGAAGGGCTCTCTGGTATGTCCGCAGAGCCTCCCGATCAGCTTGGGAGTTAGAGTTCCATTCTTGTCTTGTGTCTGGGGCTGCATCCTGGGCCCATTCCTCCGCATCCATGGTTCCCTCTGGGGCCTGCTCTTGTAGCCATTTTCTAGTTTCTGTTATGATCTGCTTTCTTTCTTTAGTATTGAAGAGTGTCAGTAGCAGCTGTTGAATGTCATCCCAAGTCGGCTGGTGGGTCTGGAAGATGGATTCTAGGAGGTCAATCATGGCCTGAGGTTTTTCTGAATATGGCGGAGTGTGGTGTCACCAGTTCAGGAGATCTGTTGTACTGAAAGGCTGGTAGTACAGGATGGAGTGGCCAGGCTGTATGGAGCCATCATTGTTAACTTGTTGGGGCCCTTGGGTCTCCCAGAGAGGCATCTGGAGGGTGGCTGCTGGCTGGGCAGCCTGCAGGGCCCGACAAAGTTTCCTCCCCTTCGGCTCCCAGCTCAGAGCCCAGGGCAACCATGGTGGTACAGGCGGCGGTGGACCATCCAGTAGAGGCAGCTGTGGTGGAGCCGCAGAAGCAGGAGGAACATATGGCAGGGGTGGCATTGGCAGTTCTTCAGGGTTCTCCCAAAGGACTGGCCTCATTGTATCTTTCTTTTTCATCTTTAATGTCAGGACCACGAGGATCTTATATTGTCCCTGACCATTCCCGTAGACCCGGACCTATGGAGGCAAGGTTTGGGCGATCGTTAGCCAAGAGTCAATATATAGGAATTGGTCAGGGTGCCCTGGGGGCATGGTGATTATCCAGTATATGGCCCTGACAGCTGACAGGTCGAGTGTGCTTTCCAGGGGCCATCCCAGTCCGAAGGTGGGCCACTCTGACTCACACAACGTGCACAGTTTTTCTGGTGACAATTTAATTCCATAGTTTCCTGAGAAACCCTTTTTGAAATTCTCAATCATGCAGCCCAGAACTGTTGGCTTTGATTCTGAGGCTCCCATTATTATTTGTTGGCAGATTTTATGGCCTGTAGGTGTTGGTCTGCTCCTGGCACCAAGGACTGTGACCCCAGTATCTCTGTTTTTTTCCACTCCTCAAAACAGGGAGTTTTCAAAAAGCTCGCTGCCTCACTGGGCCTAATACCTATCTGCCCAGCTGCAGGTGCTGCCGATGAGTTGGGGCTCCCCATTAGGCAGGTAACCCTGAGACTCCCCTGGGCCTGGATGAGCTCTAGGGGTCCCTGCATAAAGTCTTTCCTATAGCCTGAATTGACAAAATATGAGGCCAGGATGGCCGGCCGGTGGCAGAATAAGTGGACCAAAAAGGGGGACCTCAAAGGAGGGTTTCAGCCAGTCCTGGGGTGGCTCCCTCTGGCTCAGGTCTTGTGGTCTTAATTTTAGACGGAGGAGTAATAGTGAGGCTGGTTTATTAATCGCGACAGGATATTCTGGGGGACTGGTGACAAGGTCGGGTCTGAAACTCTTTAAAGTAGTCTCATCTTAGTCCCCAAGGGCACAGAAGTCTACTCATGAGCTGTTCTATGTCCCTTACCCTCCCTGTGTAGCCACTCTGTGCCGGTTTCGCAAACGAGACAAAGGGAGTGTTTTTGCTACATCTGCCTGGCCGCTCCCCTCACGGGGACGAAGGTGCCTCTTAGCTTTGGCAGGTCCGTATAAACTGCTGACTCCGATCGATAACCCAAGGGGCTGATACCGCCATGAGCCGTATGAGGTCACCATGGAACCACAGGTTGGGACTCTCTCGATCTCCGTAGCAGAATGCTGTGGAGCTAGAAACTAGAACCTGATTACATGCTTCACAGGCCACACATTCATTCACACAAATACACAAAGATTATTTGCACATCCGCCTCCCTATCACTGGGGCATCCCTAATCTAACCTAATCTAACCAGATCTCCCCATCCAGACTACTGTAAGATGGGAAGCATAACCTGATCTCCCTGTCCGGACTACCGTCAGAAGGGGAGCCTGTAGGAGGTGATCAGTCTCCACTTCTGTCCACTTGGACAGAACCTGAATACCCTAACCTATATATGGACACTTTCCGGGGCCCCTACCTTGTTTGGCCATGTTGCTTGGTGAGTTGGTCCGTCCCTCCACTGAGTCCAGTTGGGGCACAGCCGCCCAGAGGACTGAATCACCTCCACGAAGGAGGACACAGAATACTGTTGGGTGGCACACCTCCTTGTTCACTTTTGGAGTTCCCAACCTCCAGGAGGTTGCTCCACCGCCCCGGTGGCTCAAGGGACCGGCGTGGTTGGAATCTCGCTGGGGCCTCCAGAAATGTTGCAGAAAAATCTGTTACAGCTCAGTGTTACAGCTTGGTATTACAGCTAAGTTGTGACAGCAACCTGGATCCGGGCGAGAGACCAAGCAGCACTCAGAGAGTTGGAGAACTCAGGTTTATTACGCCAACAGGCCCAGAGGAGTTAACACTCCAAGCTCTGGACTCTGTTTGTAGGTTTATACAGGCTTTTACAGGCTGCCAGTTTACACTTTTCAATGTCATATGCCAGTAAAGTATAACAAAAGTTGACTGATTATGAACAAGCTTTGTAGAAATGGAACAATCAGGAGGGAGAGAAATAACCATTTGAGAGTGAGGGAAATGGACCAATCAGGAGTGAGGGAAATAACCAATCAAGAGTGAGCTCCATGCAAATGAAATACAACAAATGGACCAATCAGGAGTTAGCTCAGGGAACCAATAGAATTTTAAGGGTAAGTTCCAAACTCCTAGAAGTAAGCTGCTTCAGAGGCAAAGAATGAGATAAAGCTGCGGGGCCAGGGAACTGGATGGTGTTGGCAGGAGAGTAGTGGCCCTGCCGGGGGGGTCCTGCTGGTCTTTTTTTGTGGGGGTTCCCACCTCAACCTGAAATATTCTTTTTTTAAAGAAGATCTTCAGTGAAATAACAGCAATAGCCAAGCACTCACACTAAGCTTGACAAAATGTCCCTTGGGCATCAGGATTTCTGCTGTTGTGACCCATGCATACTCCTTTTTAGCCAAAAAAATCATAAAAGTAGAGAATTTCACATATATATTAAATTCAATGTGGGGGGGTATCTTTCTCACAAGTACATTTCCTCAATAGAAATTAAAATCCTTGTTTAGTCACAGAAGACTCATTTCTGCAGATTTTTAGACAATTCCAGGTGTCCCTACAATCTAAATATTCTCTATAACAGAGCATAAAACCACTTCTCAATTTAGAATGGTATTTTCACATTGAATGTGAACAAATCAGGTTTTGGAGTTATGCAATTTTTAGGTGAATGGTGCTATCTCTTCTGGAAAAAAAATGAATTTTGCATAGAAGATCACACCCACACCACTACCACCATCAGCATCACCACAAACCATCCGTTTGTATTTAATAAGCATGAATAGAGATAGGTAAGAATTTCATATTCCAAGATGTTTTAAACAGTGTTTTCTCATTCCCCATTAGCTATTTTTGAAAATGAAAAACGTCGAATTGGGCATGGAGAAATAGCCACTCCTTTACATTATCAGCAAGAATGCTAAAAGGTACTATTTCTTAGAACAGCAATTTAGCAGTTTGAACATTTTTGTTTTTACGTGTTTGACTTTCAACTCAGAAATTTCCCATCCCAGGCAAAGGTGGACTGTTTACAAGGCTTTTCATGGCAGTGCAGTTAGAAACGAATAAAATAGTAAACGTCTGCCACCGAGGTCAGACTGAATGTCGTATCTGTGCAACAGAACACTGCACGGCTGTCAAAATAGGAAGATCGATCTATGCCCTGAGAATGAATGACTTGAGATCTAGTATATGTTCAAACAGTAAGCTTCATTGTGTCCAAGATCATTTACGTAAACAGAAATTTAATAAAAGAATTGTAAGAGTCAGGAGACTGATGATAACAATGAGGTATACATGAGGTGTTGTTCAGGTGCCTGGGGAGTGAAGGGGATTCGGGAGATTTCAGGAAGAAAGAAGACCTGACTTGATGGAAACCTGCAGGCTTCTCGATGGCACACCACCGCCAGTGCCGGAGTGTCCTGTGACATCGCACTTGACTTTAGTGCCCCAGGGAGCACTTAGCTGGGGACCAGTGATCTGAATTCTTCCAGTTTCGTGGATTCTTTTCATCTCTTTAAGCACACGCAACTGCCTCGGGGCTGCGCTGAGGGACTGCAGGCAAAATAGAGGCAGGGAGAGCCTGACAGGGGCTTCTTCATGACCCTGTGAGGGGCAGGGGTCTAGTTTTCAACTGACCAAACGCCTCAGTATCTCCAGGTTCCTAGGGGCTAAAGTAAAGTAATTTGAGGGGGAAATCAGGGGATTCTTATATTCACATTAGCTCAATCAATAGGCATTAAGTAGTTCACCCTAATTTTATTCCCTGCAAGTTTTTAGAGTCCTGTAGATCCTGTCCAAAAGGTCCTCTATCCTCTGAGAAATAATAGACCTACAACTGTCTCTCAGATTCCTGAGGAAACACACCCAGATGAGAGAGCCTTTTCTCCAAACACAATGACCACAGCAGTGAGGACTGTCTGCGTTGAATTACCATTTCCTATTTAGAAATTTAGTTCAGAGTAATTAATCATGAATGAATCTTTGTTGAAGCTGGATAGCTGGGAGTTAGTTACATATGTCTGAATGAGATCTGTTGCCTGCCACAATCAGTAAACAAAGGATGCTGAGGTCATCAAGTCATTAGACACTACTGCCTCCTGGAGGGGACCAGCGAGAACTCAGGATGGAGACAAGCAGGCAGCCCAGCCTCTGCTGCCACCCCCAGCTGTGCCCCCTGAGGGAACTCAGGATGAGGGGAAAATGGGCAGGAGACTGGCCCTGGATGGCCAGCTGCATATCAAAGGAATGATTTCAATGAGCTCAGACCTTTGTACCTTCCTATACACAGAAAAGCTCTAAATTCCTAAACAGATATCTGGTTTTCTTTAATTCATAGTAATCTTTGGATGTTCCCACTACCTGGTCTTTGTTGCAAAAACTCCTATGTATCCTGTCTTCCTGCCTCTTCAGAGCAGTTTCTGAGAGCAATCTGAGATGCTGCCTCCCAGGCTCCCATCCTCAGAATGTCCACCAAATAAAATTTACCTCTCAACAGTTAGGTTGCGCATTATTTTTCAGTTTACATATGTTTAAAGTTCCTTTTTTTGTTTGTTTTGGTTTAATGTATTTATTTGTTTATTTGCATATACATACATATGTTTGTTTTCATATTCTTCTTCATTAAAAGTTACAAGACATTGAATCTAGTTCCCTGTGCTATACAGAAAGCTTCTTTATAATAAACAGTTTAAAAACCCAAAAGATCAACAAATGTGTTCAGTTAGAAAAAGGTGCTTAACCTTACTAATAATCAAGAAAAATACTAATTTTTTTCATCTGCTATATTAACAAAACATTATTTTTAGTATCTATCTAGTGTTGGTGCTGATTATAAAGCAAGCATTGTACACTGTGGGTTCGAAGACCTGACATATTTTTATAGAGGACAACTTTGTAACTTTCCTCTGTATGTAAAACATGGATAACCTTTGATGTAGTAATTCCATCCTTAGGAATTTACTCTAAGGAAATAATCAGAAGGGAGAAAACACTTGATGTGTTGCTAACATTTATCCATCTCTGACTTTGCAGATTCAGTTCATCTGCAAAATAACCATGTGGATTAGATATTTTTTATTATTATTATTATTATTATTATTATTATTATTATTATTATTATTATTATTATTATTATTATTATTATTATTATTATTATTTCCATTAGAGGAATAAGGAGACCAGAGCGGTGAAGTCACTCTGTTGTGGAAAGATCTGCTCTGGGCCCTGAGGAGACAAATAACTCAGAGACAGGGTCTTGGAGCTTAGAAGAAAAGAGGCAGCTTTATAGCTTTGCTGGGCAAAGGGGACTCACAGCAGGCTAGTGCCTTTAAAACCGTGAATCCACCTTGGGGATGGGGCAGGGGGATTATATCCATAGCTTAAACAATAAAGCATGGATAACAATCAACAGAATTATTTCCTTCTCATAAGACTCAGAGTTGGGTCAGGGCGAATCCCTGTGACCAATTCCATAGAGGCTGGGGCTTGTCAGTCTTTTGATCTGTTTATCTTATAAGTGCCCAAGGCGTGGTCTTCTTGGTAATTTAGGCTATTTTGTAAGGTTACAGTCCCATGACCTTCTGCTTGGAGAACTACTCAGAGACCAAGCATGATTACTACTTTCGATTACTGGAATAAAGTAGAAACAGTAAAATTAGTAGCTTTATTTTAACTACAGGACTAGAGCTATGAGTAGCAACTGGTCAGTCTGGTTAGTTGACTGTTTTAAAGGCGAGCATAATAATATGCAATCTGTTAGCCTACGTGCAGCCATTTTATTAATTTTCCTTCAATTTTACAAACTAGTAAGTATTAGAGCTGGGATCTGACCCCAAAACCGGGGGGTTACTGTGTGTGGACAATCATTACAGGATTAAAGGTACATGCATGGAGTTTGGCCAAATAAACTGCACTACATACATCTCATGGTTATCAGATGAGCCTCAAGCACATTTCACTCTCAGACCCGCGCTGTCTGTACTCGCTTGTGTACAAGGCTGATCTTCCCTATAAACATCACACAGTGTTTTCCAAACAAGGACAAACTAGTGTCGAGCTTCACATCACCCAAATGTCCAGGAGTCTAATGACAGTAGGTCCCCATTTCCATTAAACCCCACAGTAACCACTGTGTGATGTGGGGGAAAGGCTGGCTCCATCCCCAGCTTGCTGCTGGAGGTTTGTCCCTCTGGTAGTCACTGCTGCCCCACCCTCTGCCTCTGCACCTCCCACCTCAGCTTGTCCTGAGAGGTCCCTAGGGTGCCAGGTCCCACACCCGGGCCCAGCTGTCCCCACTCACAGTGCCCACCCAGGCTTTTCCACCTCCAGCCTCCTCACCATGGAGCCCCTTTGCTGCCTCCACTGAATCTAGGGGCCCCTGCTCTGCTAGGCTGGTGCACCCTGCTGGAGCTCCCTGCCCTTACACCGTGCAGCCCACTGCCCCTTCCCTCCTCGATCCCCAGGGTGGAGCAGGGTCTTCCTTTAATTCCCCACAACCTTCCAGACCCAAGATTACAACCAAGTAAGTTTCCATGTAAGGTTCAAGGACAACAGGAAGTGACTTAAAACAGTGACCAATGACCAGTACAGCCTTGCTCTTCAGCTCTGCGAGCCTCCGTCCACTCCTCTTGTGTTACTGGAGCCCAGCATCACCAGACAGCTCCCCTCCCCCTGCAGAAATACCCCGAGGCATGTTGCTCCACTTGTGGTCCAGGCACAAACCACAGTGAGATTCCAGTGAAATCATTTGCCCACCCTGGGCAGGGCTGCACCCTATGTCCTATTCTGAAATTTAACGCAGCTCAACGTGCCGGACTCTGGGAATATCTGCTCCCTCCAAGGTATATCCCGCTTTATTCCCACCCACACAGATGTGGTCTTGTTTCCAAAGCCCAGTTTCACAGAAGGACAATTCCCTCAGAAATTGTTAAACCATCATCTGTCTCTCCTGATGCCTGGAGTATTTCATTTATGAGTTATGTGTATGGGATGTGGAAACTAAGTCTGTGCTGAGAAGTGCCAACTTCTGGCCTATTGATTTTCATGGTCCCTCTCTCACTAGGGGTTAAATTGAACTGGGGCATCTTTTCTAGAGACTTGAGGTCAATGCTCCAAACCATCTGTGAGCACCAGCTTGAACAAAAGCACACATGGCCTGAGGAAAGGAGACCCCTGAATCTGTGCCAAGAAAAGGAAAACAGCTACCCAGACAGTTTTATGTGAGTGCAACTAAAAGACCTGCCAAATCGCTGTGACCCCATGGAACCTCCCTGCCTGCCTCTTCCAGATCAGGGTGAGTGCTCATCTCCCTTGTGGACCTGAATCAAAGGAGCAGTGACCTGAAAGTAGCTTGAAGTCTCCCCACTAAAAATGGAAATGGCTTTCAACTTTTATATGAAACCTTTACTGCTCTATCCGAGGTTTTACAGGGGTGCAATTACAGGAGAGCAGTCAATTGACAAGTTTACATGTTTGAAACTGAACTGTTGATCTCAAAAGAGTGCTTGTCTTCCAGACACTCCCTTCCCAGTTACTGTCAGTTAAGAGCAACTTCATCCTTTCGGTTGCACAGACCGAGAAGACACTGGCATCACCTAGGCTCCGATTTTCCTCTCACGCCTGCACATCGTACACTGTGTGTGGTTCACCAACAAGGGAGTCAGTGTGTGGTGGAAAGTAACCTCTTAATTTTTATGTTCCTATAATAGGTTTCCTTACAATAAAATTAGTGTTTTAATAATGCACAACTTCTACTAATACATCTGTTCAATTATGGCCACACAAGTATTTTATGATTTTAATCTACAAAGAGACAGTTAAGTAGTAAAGGCAATGAAACAAAAAATCTCACTAAATTGGAGTCAGATTGTAGACAGTTAACATAATCAAACTAAAGAAACCAAGACCTAAACAAATAGACTTTCCTTTAGGTGCTGAACTTCATCTGACTATAGACACTGAGATCAAAAGTTGTTAGAAAAGTCGATCTAGAGGTAGGGAGAACGTGATGTCATAAGGGTCCAGGAATACAATGTTCCCAGAATCCTTTTTCTGGCTTACGTAAAAGGACAGTTGTAGACACCAAAATTTTACCATCATGTAAAAATGTACTAGAGACAGATTATCCACTGATTACTCTAAACCCATCTCAAACACACATTGGGAGGTCTTACTCATTTGATGGGTTTAGTTGAATCTTTGGCTGAGACACAGTTGAACAAGAAAAAAAGAGAAGATGTCGAGGAGTCTTTGAATGCTGATTTTATGTGGTTTATTGGGAAAAGAATTGTCTTAGGTTTACAGAACCAGAAAGCTGTAACAGAGCTAGAGGATGGAGAAGCCACAGGAAGAGGGGGAAAGAAATGGAAACAAGCATTTCAACAGTAAAATATCAAGAAACTGTAACATTAAAACTCATCACTCCACTTTGGTGGGCTGACACTTTGGTGATGGACAGAGGGAGACTGTGTTGTAATTTTTCATTTGGAGACAGGATCTCAGGATGGGAAGATCAAACCCTTCAGCCTGAGAACCAGTCTCATGTCACCCTTGTGACATTCAAATCAGGGAGGGCTGGCAGAAAGAAAGAAAATCTTACCAAGGAGGCAGCTCCCTGCAGCATCTTCCCAGAAGCGGGAGCCGCCCCCTAGTGGCAGCACTGCCTCTTGCAGCACCTCTGCTGACAGCAGCACTTCTGCTGACAGCAGCCCTTCCCGCAGCCGCAGCCGCAGTCACAGGAGTGGCGGCGGCACGTGCGGCGGTAGCAGCAGACCACGGGGGTGTTGCAGCAGCTCCCGCAGCAGCCCCCACAGCAGCCACAGCAGGAGCCGCCCCGGTAGCACCTGTACGAGGTGCAGCTGTCACAGCCGCCACAGCCACCACCGCAGCCACCACAGCCACAGCCACCACCGCAGCCACCACCACCGCAGCCACCACAACCACAGCAGCCCATAGTGTCAGCAGAGAGGACTCAGGAGAGGGGAGGACGGAGACTCAGGAGGTGAGGGACGTCTGATGCCGCCTCCTGCTGGGGGGGGCCCTTATATACCATCTTCAGGAGCTGAGCCCAGAGACCCAGCCTGTGCCTTGTTGTTGTTTATCCCACTTCCCATAAACGATCTCACAAGGCCTCTTACATCCTTCCTTGTTGGCCAGCTGATATTGCTAAATCCCGTCTCTTAAACCTATATTTGCATTAGAACACACTTCTGAGAGCTTTGTGCCCATAAGAATGTAAGTGTGTATGTATGTTTTGCCCCGGGGTCTAGAATAGTGCCTGGCCTGATGTACGTGTTCATCAGCCAGCTGTTGGTTTAAATAAATGCCTACAACACTTAAGAATAATCTTCAATTACTTGTAACCATGAAAGTCTAAATCTAGAGCCAGGTAAAAGTCCTGTTTCTATGTCCACTTCTTAGGCATCGCAGGGTAGAAAAAAGGTTGTTTTTCTCTCTACTGGTATTCATTACTCACGCCAAGTTATAGAAACTTTTTGGAAGAATAAATAAAGAGCAGGAACCCAAATGGAACGAGCAGACATCCCCACATGTACTTTTCATCTCTCCTTTAAACTCACTTCTGCTTTTCCTGGCTCCCTGAAATACTTTGTTCACAAGAAGAATTTCTTCATCATTAAAATGGACAAAAATAAAATACATTTGTGTGATGTCAAATGATAAAAATATAATTTTGTGTAACTTCCTCCTAAATTATTGGCCAAGAGTGAAGTTCCTGTTTGTTGTTTGTCTGTTAAGTAACTGGTAAACAAAAACAAGACAGACTTCATCTGGTGGCTGGCCTTCTCTCGTGCCTTCATGGGCAAGACTAGTGTTTCAGGCTGACCATGGCTAAGGGGGAATGTTTATTTGCAATGATTGGTCTCCATTTGGCTGACTCTACCTGTCAGTATGCCTTTTTGTGCCCCGGGTATCCTCAGGTGTCAACAGCGGTCCGCAGAGGTATGTTCTTGTTTGACTGTCTTGAGAACTGAGATCTGCCTGGCCAGGAGCTCCAGACAGCTCCCAGGGAGGGACCACGCCACAGTCCCCCTGGGGACACGCTTGCAGCTTCTGGAGGGGAGACGCCCCGGCTTTGCTGGCTCTGTGCTGCTCCCAGGGCTTTGGGGTCCCTGGTTGACAACTGGCATCTCTTTGATAACTTAACCTTTTGAAAGCCAGAGAGGGAACCCTGAAAATGCCCTCCTTTGATCTATTTCTCCCTGAAGCCGAGGCTGTCCGGTCTCTCCCTGCTCTCCGTTCCGGGTGCCCAGCACCGTGCAGAAACCCTGCTGAGTGCCCAGAGACCCAGGAAACGTCTACGATGGTCGTGTCGGAGATACAGGCAACATCCTGAGTCCCTGAGACCTTCTCTTCCCTACACTTCAGCCTTCACTTTTCTAGTTCTGGACTAAAGATATGACACACAAGTATATCATTCATAACAGAAAAGTCCAGGTTCCCAAAGGAGGATGCTCTGCTGAAAATAGGAGGTTATTTCAAGGTTCTCAGGAAGGAAGTAAATAGAAGGTCCTGTGAGATCCTTCCGTGGCAATTGGGCTACAGCAGAGGAGGGACAGTATTTAAGGGCCCCTGGGGCAGAAGGTGGCATCAGACATTCCTCACCTCCTTAGTCTACGTCCTCCCCTCTCCTGAGTCCTCTCTACTGACACCATGGGCTGCTGTGGTTGTGGTGGCTGTGGTGGCTGTGGTTGTGGTGGCTGTGGTGGCTGCTGCGGTGGCTGCGGTGGTGGCTGTGGCGGCTGTGACAGCTGCACCTCGTACAGGTGCTACCGGGGCGGCTCCTGCTGTGGCTGCTGTGGGGGCTGCTGCGGGAGCTGCTGCAACACCCCCGTGGTCTGCTGCTACCGCCGCACGTGCCGCCGCCACTCCTGTGACTGCGGCTGCGGCTGTGGGAAGGGCTGCTGTCAGCAGAAGTGCTGCTGTCAGCAGAGGTGCTGCAAGAGGCAGTGCTGCCACTAGGGGGCGGCTCCCGCTTCTGGGAAGATGCTGCAGGGAGCTGCCTCCTTGGTAAGATTTTCTTTCTTTCTGCCAGCCCTCCCTGATTTGAATGTCACAAGGGTGACATGAGACTGGTTCTCAGGCTGAAGGGTTTGATCTTCCCATCCTGAGATCCTGTCTCCAAATGAAAAATTACAACACAGTCTCCCTCTGTCCATCACCAAAGTGTCAGCCCACCAAAGTGGAGTGATGAGTTTTAATGTTACAGTTTCTCGATATTTTACTGTTGAAATGCTTGTTTCCATTTCTTTCCCCCTCTTCCTGTGGCTTCTCCATCCTCTAGCTCTGTTACAGCTTTCTGGTTCTGTAAACCTAAGACAATTCTTTTCCCAATAAACCACATAAAATCAGCATTCAAAGACTCCTCGACATCTTCTCTTTTTTTCTTGTTCAACTGTGTCTCAGCCAAAGATTCAACTAAACCCATCAAATGAGTAAGACCTCCCAATGTGTGTTTGAGATGGGTTTAGAGTAATCAGTGGATAATCTGTCTCTAGTACATTTTTACATGATGGTAAAATTTTGGTGTCTACAACTGTCCTTTTACGTAAGCCAGAAAAAGGATTCTGGGAACATTGTATTCCTGGACCCTTATGACATCACGTTCTCCCTACCTCCAGATCGACTTTTCTAACAACTTTTGATCTCAGTGTCTATAGTCAGATGAAGTTCAGCACCTAAAGGAAAGTCTATTTGTTTAGGTCTCGGTTATTTTAGTTTGATCCTGTTAACATTGTAAAATCTGTCTCCAATTTAGTGAGACTTTTTATTTCATTGCCTTTACTACTTAACTGTCTCTTTGCAGATTATGGTCATAAAATACTCGTGTGGCTATAAGTGAACAGATCTATTAGCCAGAGTTGTGAGTTATTAAAACACTAAACACTTTGATTATATTTTATTATAAACAAGCCTATATAGGAACATAAAAATTAATAGGTTACTTTCACCCACACCCTGAGTGCCTTGAAGGTGAAAGCACATGCAGTATACATACAGCGTACAACGTGGATAAATCCCCCTTTGGGATGTACTGCCCTTCTCTATGAACTACCCCTTAGGATTCTCTACCAAAGTCTGTTCCGCATTCAAGGCAAGAAATGAAAGGGGCAGAAGAGGGCTCAGTGATCAGGCAGCTGACTCCGGGACTGCAGAAGTTGATTTACTCCTACTGGTTTCTGCTGGACCAAAGAGGTCCTGCCCTCCCTCTGTCTCTCCCACTCCTCCTGGCAGTGCTCACAGCGAGTAGATGCTTCAGAAGTGTTGCACTGAAAAAAAACTGCAGGAGGCACCGGGCAGGGTCAGCGGGGCAAGCGGGGGTGGCCGGTAGGGGGTGGGGGGCAAGGTAAAAGCACACAGCAGACAACAAGGGCTGGGATGCTTCCTGGGAGAGGCTGTGGGACGATCTCACTGGCTCAAGGGACAACGGGCTCTTCCTGCCGGGCCCCAGTCTGTGCTCAGATGTCCCTACACAATCACACTGATACTGTTTGCTGGGGTGGGGGTGGGGGTGTTATTACTGGTTACTACTTGCCAGCCATCCAGTTAATAGAGGCATCAAAGGATAATAATATAAATAGATGAATTTGCTTCAGCATGTATCTGGCCATCACTAACTCTGTCAAACACTGCGCCCAGCGGGGTAGGATATACAGAAGTCAGCAAAAGCCGGGAGCAAGCCTGCACTAACAGAGAGGGAGTAGACCTGAGCGATAAAGCCTTTACTTCTGAGGATCGTGGCAGAATCACACATGCACACCAGTGACTTAATATTTTTGTATACACATCATGTCCCCTCAATGGAAAATATTTCTTGAGTGCCTACGATGTTCTAGGCACTTTTCTAAGCCTCTAGGATATTTCAATGAACAAAACAGATAAAAATTCCCACCCCCAGGAATTTTTTTTTGGTCACAACTGAAGCTTTATTTTAGTACGTTTCATTTTTTTAGAACATCCCTGACAACTAGAAACTTGTATGTAAGGGTGATTTTTATAACGGTAGGGTAAATATAATATAATAGGTGGTGGAATTGTAACAATAAATAGATTTTATGTATCGATGCACACTTTGACATCCCACAGGTAAAAAAGTCATACTCTATAAATACTCTATAAATAGTGGATTCCAGATTTGTCTTTGAGGGTTTACATGTTATGAATATTTCCGGACAGCCTATTTAGGAATACATTAAAAATTTTTTTTTTTAAATCATAAAGCATTAAAAAATATTTAATCCCTTTTTTCTACAAAGAATGAACATTTCTTAAATATTACAAATACTGAAACAAATATATTAGCTTGCAGATATGTATAATTTACTAGTTTACACTTAAAAATGCAGGATGATCAATTACATGTAAATATATGTATTATATCTTAGATCAAATGAACAATTCGGCATTACTCTGGAGCTGGTTTTGCTGCATTGCATGTGTGCCCAGGGCACGGTTACCTAATAGCCAGCTCAGGCAGCCGACCTACTATTCACTGTCAGGCTTACAGGAGTCGGACCACTAACTCTAGCAAAGAGCCCAGGAAGTAAATGATAATTCCTGTAACAATCGACCCCAAATGGCCAAGACTCAATTAATAAACTGACAGCTCCCCTAGTTTTTGTCCCTTCTTCCAACTAGTGATGAGCCAGAGAAAGCCAAATATGCACCCCAACCAGTCACATAGGTCACCCCACTTTACAGCGCTCAGCTCCAGCTTCCCCACAAAAGCCTCCAGTCAGGGGCCACCTGGATTCTTCCCTTTTTCCACCATAAAGCTCTCCCACCCTGTTTGCCTGTGAGTCTCTGACAAAAGGCAAGTGATTGTGGGTGGCCCTGTTGCCATAGCAGCTCTGAATAAATAGCCTCCACTCACCCCCTTTGACTGCTGTTCATTTATTTCCTCAAGACTCAAGAATTCCACCCCTGGTATGTATACATCCTTGCACGCTTGCTCCAGGAGCTGTATACAAGATTGTTCATAGCAACACTGGCAAAAACAGCAAGACCTGGAAACAATGGAAGGTCCAGTCATCTGGTCAGTAGATGAACAAATGAACAGAAGTATATTCATAGGAAGAAAACCAAAGGAATGCTGGGCGTGAGCACTAGCGTAGGAACTAACCTGGGTGTGGGGGTGCAGATGGGTGGGTTGCGGTGGGGAGGAGCCTTAGAGTTAGACCAGCTTGTCAAGGTCCCAGCCTATTAAACTACTAGAATGCTTAGTAAAGAAAATAAACAAGACCATGCTTAGAGTGCACTGTGAACCAAAGAGATTATGGTCTAACATTTTCTGTGCCTCTGAAGTCTGTATAATAATAAAGTATATTAACATGTGATGTCAAGGAAAAGAAACAGAGCAGAGTACGAGAGATTTGGATTGCAGAGAGGGTGCAATTTTATGTTCGATAGTCCAGTTAGCACTTGGGAGAAGGTGACACTGGAGAAAAGACTAGAAAGTGAAGTGGAAGAGAACTGTCGAGTTATCTGGAACAAGAGAATTGTGGACAGTGGGAAGGACCATGAGAAGGTGAGTCAATGAGGGTGCTAGGTGTAGGGATTTTAACAGGTGACGGGGAGACTGCATTTCATGAGTGTCACTGTAGGTCATTGTCTACTTCAGCTTTGACTGTGGGTGGAGCAGGCAACCTAAAAAGGGTTTGAGTTGAGAAAGGAGACCACTGTCTTACATTGTAAAAGGATTGCTCCAAACAGCACCTTGAGAGGTGACTATGGAGGGGCTACGATGGGAGCTGGGCCATGTTGAGGAAGCTCTTGCTGGTTGCAGGTGATGGGGCCCTGACTTGTGGCGCATGAGCAGGTTGTGTTCTGGTGATGTCAACTGGATTTGCTCATCAATGACGTGCAGGTGTGAGAGGAAAATAGGAGCCCACATGGTGCCAGGGTCTTCTAGGTCAGTGCAATAGAAAGGATGAAGTCCTTGTTAACTGAGAGTAACTGGGAAGGTGGTCTCTGGGAGAGAAGCACTCCTTTGAGGAAGATCAAGAGTTCACTTTGAAACATGTAAAGCTTAAGGTGCCAATTGTCATTGCTCCTGTAATTGCACCCCTGTAAAACCTTAGACAGAGCAGTAAATGTTTCATATAAAAGTTGAAAGCCATGTCCATCTTTAATGGGAGACTTCAAGCTACCCTCAGGTCACTGCTCCTCTGATTCAGGTCCACAAGGTAGGCGAGCACTCACCCTGATCTGGAAGAGGCAGCCAAGGAGGTTCTGTGGGGTCACAGCGATCTGGCAGTTCCTTTACTTGCACTCATACAGAACTGTCTGGGTAGCTGTGTTTCTTTTCTTGGCATGGATTCAGGGGTTTCATTGCCTTAGGGTGTGTTTGCTCTTGTTCATGCTGGTGCTACAAACGTGGAGCACTGACCTCAAGTCACTAGAAAAAAATGTCCCAGTTCAATCTTAACCCCAGTGAGAGAGGGACAATGGAAGTGTCAACTTCTCAGTAGAGACTTGTATCTACACCACATAAAAGTGACTCATGAACTGAAATACTCCAGGCATCAGGAGTGACAGATGTTGATTTATCAAGTTCTGAGCTAATGGTCTTGCCTGCAAACCAAAGGTTTGGAGGCAAGACCACCTCTGTGTGGGTTGGAATAAAGTGGGATTTGCCTTGGAGGGCACAGATATTCCCACCGTCCACCACCTTGAGCTGAGGTAGATTTCAGAATAGGACATAGGGGGCAGCCCTGCCCAGGACAGGCAGATCCTTTCATTGGAGTCTCACTGTAGTTTGTGCCTGGACCCCAAGGGGTAGCAAGATTCATGGGGGCATTTCTGCGGGGGGAAGGGAGCTGACTGGTGCTGCTGGGCTCCAGTAACGCAAGAGGGGTGGACAGAGGCACCCAGGGCCGAAGAGCATGGGTGTGTCGGTCATTGGTCATGATGTTGAGTCACTCCTTGTTGTCCTTGAACCCTAGTAGAAACTTGTTTTCTTGTAATCTGGGGTCTGGGAGGTTAAGAGGAATTAAAGGAAGACCCTGCTCCACCCTGGGGATGGAGGAGGGAAGGGGCGGCGGGCTGGATGGTGTAAGAGCAGTGGACTCCAGCAGGGCACACTCAGCCCAGCAGAAAAGGGGCCCCTGGCATCAGTAGAGGCAGCAAAGGGGCCCCGTGGTGTGGAGACTGGAAGTGGAGGAGCCTGGGTGGGTGTGGTGAGTGGGGGTAGCTGGGCCCAGGTGTGGGACCCAGCACTGTAGGGACCTCTTGAGGTGGGAATCTCCATAAAAAAAAAGACCAGCAGGACCCCCAGCCTGGGCCACTACTCTCCTGCCAGCACCATCGGATTCCCTGGCCCAGCAGCTTTATCTAACTTTTTTCCTCTGAAGTGACTTACTTCTAGGAAAGTGGAGCTCATTCCTGATTGGTCCATTTTCCTCACTCCTGATTGGTTATTTCTCTCCCTCCTGATTGGTCCATTTATACAAAGCCTGTTCCTAATTAGTCAACTTTTGTTATACCTTATTTGCATATGATGTTGCAACGTGTAAACTGGCAGCCTATAAAAGCCTGTGTGAACCTACAGATAGAGTCCAGAGCTTGGAGTGTTAACTCCTCTGGTCCCACAGGCGTAATAAACCTGAGTTCTCCAACTTTCCGAGTGCTGCTTGGTCTCTTGCCAGGATCCAGGTTGCCGTCACAACTGAGTTGTAACACCGAGCTGTAACACTGAGCTGTAACACGTTTTTCTGCAACACTCTCAGGACAAGCTGAGGTGGGAGGTGCAGAGGCAGAGCGTAGGGCAGCAGTGACTACCAGAGGGACAAACCACCAGCAGCAAGCTGGGGATGGAGCCAGCCTTTACCCCACATCACACAGCGTTTACTTTGGGATTTAATGGAAATGGGGACCTACTGTCATTAGACTCCTGGACATTTGGGTGATGTGAAGCTCGACACTAGTTTGTCCTTGTTTGGAAAACACTGTGTGCTGTTTATAGGGAAGATCAGCCTTGTACACAAGCGAGTACAGACAGCGCGGGTCTGAGAGTAAAATGTGCTTGAGGCTCATCTGATAACTATTAGCTGTATGTAGCGCAGTTCATTTGGCCAAACCCCTATGCATGTACTTCTAATCCTGTAATGATTGACTAAACATACTACCCCTGTTAGAGCAGGCAGATAGCTAGAAATGAGCAGAGAAAGGGAGATGCAGACCAATTGCCAGAAATTGAGCAAAAAGGTGGGCCACAGGCCAAATGCGGGAAACCATGCATTATGTAAGCACCAGGGGTCCCAAGCAGAGAAAGAAAAGCAGGAACCTCTTGGCTGATAAGTGGGCACAACTCTGGGGGTGATAAGCAGCCCAGAGACCAACAACAAAAAAAAAGAGAAAAAACAGGAAGCTCCAGTGTCCAAAGGGAACCTTTTCCTCATTATGCCCTCATTACAATCAAATCAGCCTTGCAGATTAAAAGTACCCATCTTGCACTGACGCCATGACACTTCCAATCCAGAGTAAATAAGGACAAGAATCCTTCCTCCCTTTGGGAAGGTGGAGTTGGTATGAAAATCAGGGAATACGACCCCAGACCCTTCCCTCCCTGATGAATATTCCACCCATTCATTTTTACACCCTCTGTCACCAAATTGCCAAAGAAACTGGGGCATCTGCTCACCTGGGCCTGCCTTCTCTCCCCTTGAGAGTGTACTGACTATTATTTAACAAATCCTCACTTTACTTTTTTAACCTCCACGTCATGTTTCTGAACTCTTTATGAACGGAATAAGAAACTTCAACACCAGATACGTCCACTGACAACAGTACCACCACCACCACCACCACAAACCATCAGTGTGTACCTAACAAGCAAGAAGAGAGATATTTAAGATCTTTATCTTCCAATGGTCTTTTAAATGCTATTTTCTCAATCCACATTAACTATTTTTAGAAATGAATAGTATGTTGAACTGGACATAGAGAAATAGCCACTCCTCTACAATCTAAGTACTAAATGGTATTATTCCTTGGGACACCAATTTAGCAATCTGAACATTTTTTTTTTTAATATACCCTTTCAACTCAGAAATTTTACATATTGGGCAAAGACAGATGATTTACAAGGCTATTCATGGCAGTGTAGTTAAAGACAAATAAAATATAAAATGTCTGCCACCGAGGTCAGATTAAATGTCTTGTCTGTGCACAGCTGTCAAAAAGAGGGAGATAGATCTCCAGGAACTGAGAGAGAATGACTTAAGTTTTATTAAGTGTTCAAACAGCAGGCTACAGTGTGTCTAAGATAATTTATGTAAATAAAAATATACCTAAATAACTGTAACACACAGTCAGGAGCAGATGTTACCAGTGAGGTATACGGGAGGTGTTGTGCAGGTGCCTGGGGAGTGACGGGGATTCGGGAGGTTTCAGGAGGAAAGGAGACCTGACTTGATGGAAACCTGCAGGCTTCTCGATGGCACACCACCGCCAGCGCCGGAGTGTCCTGTGACATCACACTTGAGAACTAGTGCCCCAGGGAGCACTTAGCAGGTGGAGCAGTGCTCTGAATCCTTGCACTTTGCTGGACTCTGCATCTCTTCAAGCACACACAATTGCTTTGGGGATGGGCTGAGGGAATTCAGGCAAAATAGAGGCAGTGAGAGCCTGACAGGGGCTTCTTCATGACCCTGTGAGGGGCAAGGGTCTAGTTTTCAATTGACCAAAGGCCTCAGTGTCTCCAGGTTCCTATGAGCTAAAGTAATTTGGGGGAAAATCAGAAGATTCTTATATTCAAGTTAGCTCAGTCTTAGGTGTCATTAAGTAATTCACCCCAATCTTACTCCCTGCAAATTTTTAGAAGCCTGTAGGTCCTGTCCAAAAGGTCCTCTATCCTCTGGGAAATAGACTTACAACTGTGTCTCAGATTCCTGAGGAAACACACCCAGATGGGAGAGCCTTGACTCCAAACACAGTGACAACAATAGTGAGGATTGTTTGGGTTAAATTATCACTTTGCACTTAGACATAATTGATCATGAATGAATCTTTGTTGAAGCTGGATAACAGGGAGTTTGTTACATATGTCTGAATGAAAGGTCGTCAAGTCATCAGACACTACTTCCTCCCCGAGGGGACCAGAGAGAACTCAGCATGGAGACAAGCAGGCAGCCTGGCCTCTGCTGCCGCCCCCAGTGGTGCCCCCCGAGGGAACTCAGGATGAGAAAAAACAGGCAGGACACTGGCCCTAGATGGCCAGCTCCATATCAAAGGAATGATTTCAATGAGTCCAGACCTCTGCACATTCGCATACACAGCAAAGTGCTAAATTCCTTAACTTGAGATATCTGGGGTTTTTTAATATTAACAGTAATGTTTTGATGTTCTATATTTTTTACATATATTCATTTTCTTATTCTTTTTCATTAAAAGTTATTAAAAGGTATTGAATCTAATTCCCTGTGCTATACAGAAACTTTACAATAAACAGGTTAAAAATACAAAAGATCAACACATGTGTACAATTAGAAAAAGATACTCAGCCTTGCTAATAATCAAGAAAAATACTAATTTTTTTCATCTGTTGTATTAATAAAATATTATCTCAACATCTATCTAGTGTCTGAGCAGATCATAAAGCAAGCATCATACATTCTATGGGGGAGTACTTCACATATATTTTATTCAGGGCATCTTTGTACCTTTCATCAGTACACGAAACATGGGTAACCTTTGATCTTATAATTCCATCCTCAGGAAATTGCTCAAGGAAATAATCAGAAGGGAGAAAAGATGTAATGTATCACTAAAATTTATCAAGCTTTTAATTTGTGCCAGGGACTGATTCATTTCATCTGCATCCTGACTTTATGGATTAGGTATTATTATTATTTTCATTATTGTTTCCATTTGAGGCATAAGGGATCAGAAAGGTGAATTCATTGCACAAACTAGTAAGTATTAGAGCTGGGATCTAACCCCATAACTGGGGGGTAGTGTGTTTGGACAATCATTACAGGATTAAAAGTTCACGCATAGGGGTTTGGCCAAATAAACTGCACTACATACAACTAATGATTCTCAGATGAGCCTCAAGCAAGTTTTACTCTCAGACCCACGCTGTCTGCACTTGCTTGTTTACAAGGCTGATCTTCCCTATAAACAGCACACAGTGTTTCCAAACAAGGACAGACTAGTGTTGAGCTTCACATCACCCAAATGGCCAAGGGTCTAATGACAGTAGGTCCCCATTTCCATTAAATCCCACAGTAACCTCTGTGTGATGTGGGGTAAAGGCGGGCTCCACCCTTAGCTTTTTACTGGAGGTTTGTCCCACCCTCTGCCTCTGCACCTCCCACTTCAGCTTACCCTGAGAAGTCCCTAGGGTGCCGGGTCCCACGCCCAGGCCCAGCTGTCCCCACTCACGGCACCCACCCGGGCTCCTCCCCCTGCAGCCTCCTCACCACGGAGCCCCTTTGCTGCCTCCACTGACTCTCAGGGTCCCCTGCTCTGCTGGGCTGGGTACGCCCCACTGGAGTCCCCTGCCCTTACACCATCCAGGCCTGCTGCCCCTTCCCTCCTCCATCCCCCATCCCCAGGGTGGAGCAGGGTCTTCCTTTAATTTCCCCAGAACCTTTCAGACGCCAGGTTACAACCAAACAAGTTTCTACTTAGGGTTCAAGGACAACAGGGAATGATTTAACATCATGACCAATGACCGACACACCCATGCTCTTCGGCCCTGGGTGCCTCTGTCCACCCCTCTTGCGTTACTGGAGCCCAGCAGCACCAGACAGCTCCCCTCCCCTTGTATCTTGCTCCCCCTGGGGTCCAGGCACAAACCACAGTGAGACTCCAATGAAAGGATCTGCCGGCCCTGGGCAGGGCTGCTCCCTATGTCCTATTCTGAAATCTACCTAGCTCAAGGTGGTAGACTATACGAATATCTGCGCCCTCCAAGGCAAATCCCACTTTATTCCAACCCAAACAGAGGCGGTTTGACTCCAAACCCAGGTTCATAGCAGGACCGTTGACCTGAGAATCTGATAAACCAACATCTGTCTCTCCTGATGCCTGGAATATTTCATTTCATGAGTCAGTTGTTTGGAGTGTGGATAATATGTCTCTGTTGTGAAGTGCCAATTTCTGACCTATTCATTTCCATGGTCCCTCTCTCACTGGGGGTCAAATTGAACAGGGCATCTTTCCTAGAGTCTTGAAGTCAATGCTCCACACCATTTGTGAGCACTGGCTTGAACAAAAGCACACATGCCCTGAGGAAAGGAGATGCCTGAATCTATGCCAAATAAAGAAACACAGCAACCCAGACAGTTCTATATGACTGCAACTAAAGGACCTGCCAAATCACTGTGACCCCACGGAACCTCCCTGCCTGCCTCTTCCAGACCAGGGTGAGTGCTTGTCTCCCTTGCGTACCTGAATCAGAGGAGCAGTGACCTGAAGGTAGCTTAAAGTCTCCCCACTAAAAATGGACATGGCTTTCAACTTTTATATGAAATCTTTACTGCTCTGTCTAAGGTTTTACAGGGTTGCAATTACAGGAGAGAAGATAATTGATAGTTTAAGCTTGGCATATTTGAAACTAAATTCTTGTTCTCAAAAGAGTGCTTGTCTTCCAGGCACTCCCTTCCCGCTCACTGTCAGTTAAGAGCAACTTCATCCTTTCGGATGCACAGACCGAGAAGACACTGGGGCCACGGGGGCTCCAATTTTCCTCTCACACCTGCACATCATACACTGTGTGTGGTTTCACCAATAAGGGAGTCAGTGTGTGGTGGAAAGTAACCTCTTAATTTTTCAATTCCAATAATAGGTCTCCTGACAATAAAATATACTCAAAGTAGTTACTGTTTTATTAACTCACAATTTATACTAATAGATCTGTTCACTTACGGGCACACAAGAGTATTCTGATCATAATCTGCAAAGTGACAGTTAAGTACTAAAGGCAAAGAAATAAACCTGACTCACTAATCTTTTGTCTGACTTACATAAGAGGGCACTTGTAGACACCAAATTTTTACTATCATGTAAAAACCTACTAGCGACAGATCACCCACTGATCACTCTGAATCCACCTGAAACACAGAGCAGGGGGTCTTAGTCACTTTGATGGGTTTAGTTGCATCTTTGGCTGAGACACATTTGAAAAATAAAAAAAAAGAAGATATTGATGAGTCTTTGAATGCCAATTTTATGTGGTTTATTAGCAAAGAATTGGTTTACAGAATCAGAAAGCAGTACAGAGACACAGGATGGAGAAGCCACAGGAAGAGGGGGAAAGAAATGGAAACAAGCATTTCAACAGTAAAATATCAAGAAAATATAACATTGAAAATCATCACTCCACCTTGTTGGGCCCATAATTTGCTGATGGATGGAGAAGAGTTGTGTTGTTGTTTTTCATTTGGAGGGAAGATCTCACGGACCAGAGGATCAAACCCTTCAGCCTGAGAACCAGTCTCATGTCACCCTTGTGACACTCAAATCAGGGAGGGCTGGCAGAAAGAAAGAAAATCTTACCAAGGAGGCAGCTCCCTGCAGCATCTTCTCAGAAGCGGAAGCCGCCCCCTAGTGGCAGCACTGCCTCTTGCAGCACCTCTGCTGACAGCAGCACTTCTGCTGACAGCAGCCCTTCCCACAGCCGCAGCCGCAGTCACACGAGTGGCGGCGGCACGTGCGGCGGTAGCAGCAGACCACGGGGGTGTTGCAGCAGCTCCCGCAGCAGCCCCCACAGCAGCCACAGCAGGAGCCGCCCCGGTAGCACCTGTACGAGGTGCAGCTGTCACAGCCGCCACAGCCACCGCCACAGCCACCGCCGTAGCCACCACAGCCGCAGCCACCACTGCAGCCACCGCAGCCACAGCCACCACCGCAGCCACCACAACCACAGCAGCCCATGGTGTCAGTAGAGAGGACTCAGGAGAGGGGAGGATGGAGACTCAGGAGGTGAGGAGCGTCTGATGCCGCCTTCTGCCCCAGGGGCCCTTAAATACTGTCCCTCCTCTGCTGTAGCCCAATTGCCACGGAAGGATCTCACAGGACCTTCTATTTACTTCCTTCTTGAGAACCTTGAAATAACTTGCTATTTTTAGCAGAGCATCCTCCTTTGGGAACCTGGACTTTTTTGTTATGAATGATATACTTGTGTGTCATCTTTAGTCCAGAACTAGAAAAGTGAAGGCTGAAGTGTAGGGAAGAGAAGGTCTCAGGGGCTCAGGATGTTGCCTGTATCTCAGACACGACCATCGTAGATGTTTCCTGGGTCTCTGGGCACTCAGCAGGGTTTCTGCACGGTGCTGGGCACCCGGAACGGAGAGCAGGGAGAGACCGGACAGCCTCGGCTTCAGGGAGAAATAGATCAAAGGAGGGCATTTTCAAGCTTTCTTCTCTGGCTTTCAAAAGCCTAACTTATCAAGGAGTTGCCAGTTGTCAACCAGGGACCCCAAAGCCCTGGGAGCAGCACAGAGCCAGCAAAGCTGGGGCGTCTCCCCTCCAGAAGCTGCAGAGCGTGTCCCCAGGGGGACTGTGGCGTGGTCCCTCCCTGGGAGCTGTCTGGAGCTCCTGGCCAGGCAGATCTCAGTTCTCAAGACAGTCAAACAAGAACATACCTCTGCGGACCGCTGTTCACACCTGCGGGCTACCCGGGGCAGAAGGACATGGCCCAACAGGTAGAGTCAGCCAAATGGAGACCAATCATTGCAAATAAACATTCCCCGGGGCCATGGTCGGGCAGAAACCCTGGGTTTGGCCACAGGTCTTAAACCTGGAGAGGCACGAGAGAAGGCCAGCCACCGGATGAAAGCCTTCTTATTTTTGTTTCCCAATTATTTAACAGAAAAGCAGCAAACAGGAACTTCCCTCTTGGCAGATGACATAGAAGGAGGCTACACAAAACTATATTTTTAGCATCTGACGTCACACACATTCTCTTGGGCTTTTTGGATGATTTTTAACAATCAAGCAATTCTTCTTGTGAACAAAGAATCTCAGGGACCCCGAAACAGCGAAGCTGTGTTTTAAGGTGAGATGCAAACATACATGTTGGGATGTCTGCTCTTTCCACTTCGATCTGGTTCTTACTCATTCATCCCACAAGTTTCTGTAACTCAGGGGTGAGTAATGAGTCGAAGTAGACAGAAAAACCATCTTTTTCTATCCTGCAATGCCAAAGAAGTAGATAGAGAAACAGAGCATTTCCCTGGCTCTAGGTTCAGACGTTAATGGCTATAAAACATTGAAGATTATTCTTAAATGTTGTAGGCATTCAGTTAAACGAACAACTGGCTGATGAACACGTACATCAGGCCAGGCACTATTCTAGACCCCGGGGCAAAACATACATACACACTTACATTCTTATGGGCACAAAGCTCTCAGAAGTGTGTTCTAATGCAAATATAGGTTTAAGAGATGGGATTTAGCAATATCAGCTGGCCAACAAGGAAGGACGTAAGAGGCCTCGTGAGAACTTGTATGGGAAGTGGGATAAACAACAACAAGGCACAGGCTGGGTCTCTGGGCTCAGCTCCTGAAGATGGTATATAAGGGCCCCCCCCAGCAGAGGGCAGCATCAGACGTCCCTCACCTCCTCCTGAGTCTCCGTCCTCCCCTCTCCTGAGTCCTCTCTGCTGACACTATGGGCTGCTGTGGTTGTGGTGGCTGCGGTGGTGGCTGTGGCTGTGGTGGCTGCGGTGGTGGCTGTGGCTGTGGTGGCTGCGGTGGTGGCTGTGGCGGCTGTGACAGCTGCACCTCGTACAGGTGCTACCGGGGAGGCTCCTGCTGCGGCTGCTGTGGGGGCTGCTGCGGGAGCTGCTGCAACACCCCCGTGGTCTGCTGCTACCGCCGCACGTGCCGCCGCCACTCGTGTGACTGCGGCTGCGGCTGCGGGAAGGGCTGCTGTCAGCAGAAGTGCTGCTGTCAGCAGAGGTGCTGCAAGAGGCAGTGCTGCCACTAGGGGGCGGCTTCCACTTCTGAGAAGATGCTGCAGGGAGCTGCCTCCTTGGTAAGATTTTCTTTGTTTCTGCCAGCCCTCCCTGATTTGAGTGTCACAAGGGTGACATGAGACTGGTTCTCAGGCTGAGGGGTTTGATCCTCTGGTCCGTGAGATCTTCCCTCCAAATGAAAAACAACAACACAATTCTTTTCCATCCATCAGCAAATTATGGGCCCAACAAGGTGGAGTGATGATTTTCAATGTTATATTTTCTTGATATTTTACTTTTGAAATGCTTATTTCCATTTCTTCCCCCCCCCCCTTCCTGTGGCTTCTCCATCCTGTATCTCTGTACTGCTTTCTGATTCTGTAAACCAATTCTTTCCTAATAAACCACACAAAATTGGCATTCAAAGACTCATCAACATCTTCCTTTTTATTTTTCAAATATGTCTAAGCCAAAGATGCAAGCAAGAGTGTGTTGGATTCTGGTGATGTCAGCTGGATTTTCTGATCAACCCAGTGCAGGTGTGAGGGGAAAATAGGAGTCCAGGTGGTACCCAGTGTCCTTGAGGTCAGTGAGATGACATGGATAAAGTTGCTGTTAACTGAATGTAACCGGAAGGGAGTGTCTGGATGAGAAGTACTCTTCTGAGGTCAGGAATTCAGGTTCAAACATGTAAATCTAAACTTGTCCATTGTCTTCTCACCTATAATTGTGCCCCTGTAAAACCTTGGATAGAGCAGTAAAGGTTTCATATAAAAGTTGAAAGCCATGTCCATTTTTAATGGGAGACTTCAAGCTACCCTCAGGTCACTGCTCCTTTGATTCAGGTCCACAAGGGAGATGAGCACTCACCCTGATCTGGAAGAGGCAGGCAGGGAGGTTCCGTGGGGTCACAGTGATTTGGCAGGTCCTTTAGTTGCAGTCATATAGAACTATCTAGGTAGCTGCGTTTCTTTTCTTGGCATGGATTCAGAGGTCTCCTTGCCTCAGGGTGTGTGTGCTCTTGTTCAAGCTGGTGCTCACAAATCATTTGGAGCACTGACCTCAAGTCTCTAGAAAAGATGCCCCAGTTCAATTTGACCCCCAGTGAGGGAGGGATGGTGAAAATGAATAGGGCAGAAATTGACACTTCTCAGCAGAAGCATAGTATCCACACCCCAAACAATTGACTCATGAAATGAAATACTCCAGGCATCAGGAGAGACAGATGTTGGTTTAAGAAGTTCTGAGGGAATTGTCCTGCTGTGAAACTGGGGTTTGCAAGCAAGACCACATCTGTGTGGGTGGGAATAAAGTGAGATATACCTTGGAGGGAGCAGATATTCCCAGAGTCCAGCACCTCAAGCTGAGGTGAATTTAAGAGTGGGACATAGGGGTCAGCCCTGCCCAGGGCAGGTGAATCCCTTCATTAGAGCCTCACTGTGCTTTGTGCCTTGACACCAAGGGAAGCAACATGCCTGGGGGCATTTCTGCAGGGGGAGGGGAGCCAGTTGCTTCTACTGGCCTCCAATAAAGCAAGGGATGGGTGTAGGTGGTATGGACAGAGGCATCCAGGGCAGAAACGTATGGCTGTACTGGTCATTGGCCACTGTTTTAAGTCACTTCCTGTTGCCTTAAACCTTAAGTAGAAACTTGCTTGGTTGTAATCTGGGGTCTGGAAGGTTGTGGGGAATTAGAGGAAGACCCTGCTCCACCCTGGGGATGGGGGATGGGGGAGGGAAGGGGCAGCAGGCCTGGATGGTGTAAGGGCAGGGGTCTCCAGCAGGGTACACCCAGCCCAGCAGAGCAGGGGCCCCTAGATTCAGTGGAGGCAGCAAAGGGGCTCCGTGGTGAGGAGGCTGGAGGGGGAGGAGTCCAGGTGGGCACAGTGATTGGGCACAGCTGGGCCCGGGTGTGGGACCCGGCACCCTAGGGACCTCTCAGGACAAGCTGAGGTGGGAAGTGCAGAGGCAGAGGGTGGGGCAGCAGTGACTACCAAGGGACAAACCACCAGCAGCAAGCTGGGGATGGAGCCAGCCTTTCCCCCACATCACACAGCGGTTACTGTGGGATTTAATGGAAATGGGGACCTACTGTCATTAGACTCCTGGACATTTGGGTGATGTGAAGCTCGACACTAGTTTGTCCTTGTTTGGAAAACACTGTGTGCTGTTTATAGGGAAGATCAGCCTTGTACACAAGCGAGTACAGACAGCGCGGGTCTGAGAGTAAAATGTGCTTGAGGCTCATCTGATAACCATTAGGTGTATGTAGCACAGTTTATTTGGCCAAACCCCTATGCATATACTTTTAATCCTGTAATGATTGACTAAACATACTACCCCTGTTAGAGCAGGCAGATAGCTAGATATGAGCAGAGAAAGGGGGACACAGACCAAATGGCAGGAATTGGACAGAAAGGAGGGCCACAGGCCAAATGCAGGAAACCACACATCATGTAAGCACCAGGGATCCCTGGATAGAGAAAGAAAAGCACAAATCTTTGGGCTGATAAGGGATCATGATTTTGGGGATGACAAGTGGCCTGGAGAAGAACAAAGAAAGGTGAGAAAAGGCAGGAATTTCCAGTGTCTGAATGTAACCTTTTGCTCATTATGCCCTCATTTCAATAAAATTAGCCTTGCAGATCAGAAGTACCCATCATTCACCAACACCATGACACTTCTGATCCAGACTAAATAAGGACAAAAATGCCTCCTCCCTTTGGGAAGGTGGAGTTGGTATGATAATCAGGGAATACGACCCCAAACCCTTCCCTCCCCAATGAATATTTCACCCATTTATTTTCACACCCTCTGTAGCTAACTTGCCAAGGAAACTCAGGGCACCCGCTCACCTGAGCCTGCCCTCTCTCCCCTGAGAGTGTACTATCCATCCTTTAATAAATCCTCACTTTACCTTTTTTAACCACTACATGTTGCTCTGAATTCTTTCTGGGGTGGGACAAGAACCTGGAACACTGGTTGCATCTATCAGCAACACCCCCAGGTATGGGGTCAGATCCCAGGGCTCAAATCCCACTTTTAATGCTTACTAGTTTCTGCAGTAACTTCACCTCTCTGGTCCCTTATTCCTCAAATGGAAACAATAATGATAATAATACTAATTAATAATAATAATAATAATAATAATAATAATAATACCGAATCCATATGGTCATTATGCAGATGAATGAATCAGTCTTGCCACAAATTAAGAGCTTGATGAACATTAGTGCCACATTACATCTTTTCTATCTTCTGATTATTTCCTTGAAGCAATTTTCTATGATGTAATTATGAGGTCAAATGTTATCTATGTTTTTCATTCTGATAAAAGTTACAAAGTTGTCCTTTATAAAAATATATCAGCTATTCACTCGCACACTGATGCTTGCTTTATAATCTGCATGGACATTAGATAGATATGAAATAACGTTTTGTTACAACAGCAGATGAAAAACATTAGTATTTTTCTTGATTATTAATAAGGTTGAGCAGTTTTTTCCTAATTGTACACATTTGTTGATCTTTTGTATTTTTAAACTGTTTATTGTAAAGAAAATTTCTGTGTAGCACAGGGAACTAGATTCAATATGTTGTAATAACTTTTAATGGAAAAGAATATGAAAATGAATATATGTAAAAAATTAATTAATTAATTTAAAAAAGAAACTTGAAACATATGTTAACTGAAAAAAATGCACAGCCTGAAAGTTGAGAGCTCTGTTTTATTCGATGGACTTTCTGAGGACTGGAGCCTGGGTGATGGCGTCTCAGATTGCTCTCAGAAACTGCTCTGAGGAGCAGGGGAGGAAACAGGATATAGAAGAGTTTTTGAACAAAGTCCAGGTAATCAGAACAGCCAAAGGTTACTGCTAATGAAAGAAAACCAGCTATCTCAAGTTAAGGAATTTAGCACTTTTCTATATATGGGAAGGTGCAAAGGTCTGAGCTCATTGAAATCATTCCTTTGATATGCAGCTGGCCATCTAGGGCCAGTCTCCTGCCTGTTTTATGTCATCTTGAGTCCCTTCAGGGCACCCGTGGGGGTGGCAGCAGAGGCCAGGCTGCCTGCTTGTCTCCATCCTGAGTTCTCTCTGGCCCCTCGGGGAGGCAGTAGTGGTGGCGGCTGATGACCTCAGTGTCCTTGGTTTCTGATGATGGCAGGGAACAGCTCTCATTCAGACTCATGTGACTAACTCCCAGCTACCCAGCATCACTAAGATTCATTCATGGCCAATTATTTCTAAATGCAAAGTGATAATTTAACCCATACAGTCCTCACTATTGTTGTCATTGTGTTTGGAGACAAGGCTCTCCCACCTGGGTGTGTTTCCTCAGGAATCTGAGACACAGTTGTGTGAAGGAAAAGCTGGGCTGGGCTAACTTGTAAATCTAAGTTAATAAGCGTCGGTTTGCTGATTCCCTGCTCCTGTTTTTTTCGCTAGCTAGCTGGGTTTTCAGAGAGACATATCTGGCCTTGGAGTGTTGGTTTGCTGCCCCCCTACCTCTGCTTTTGTGGTAATGATGCTGCTAAAGCTGTTCCATGCCTATTGGCCGAATACCCCAAGCTTGTAATTAACCCTATAAAACCTCATACACACACTTTGGAGGTGCTCAGAGCTTCGAAACAGAAGTCCCTCTGAGCCCGCCACCGTAATAAATCTGAGTACTCCAACCCTCTGAGTCGTGCTGGTTTTCTGGCTGGCCTGTTGTTTCCATAACATTTCTGGAGGCCCCAGTAAGATTCAACTACGCCGGCCCCTTGAGCCGCTGGACTGGTGGCTCCGGCCGACTGGGGCACGAGACCGCTAACGAACAGGGTGGCGCCGCGCAATGGTATTCTGGGTTCTCTTTCGTGACAGTGACTCACCCCCCCCACCCCCAGGTGACTGGGCTGCAACCAGAGCCAGACTCAGTGGAGGGACACACAGATTCACCAGGTGGCCTTCCCAGACAAGGCAGGAACCCCCAGGGAGTAAATCAGGTCCTGTCCCTAGTGGACAGAAGAGGAGGCTGATCACCTCCTGCAGGCTCCCCGTCTGTTGGTATTCCAGATGGGAGGTCAGGTCAGATTAGGTTAGAATAAAGATGCCCCTGTGATAGGGAAGGGAATGTGCAAATAGCCTCTGTATGTTAGTGGGAGTGAATGTGTGGCCTGTGAAGCATGCAGTCAGGCTCGAGTTTGTAGCCCCACGGCATTCCGCTACGGAGTTTGAGTGAGTCCCAACCTGTGGTTCCGTGGTGACCACATACAGCTCATGGTGGTATCGGCCCCTCGGGGTATCAATCAGAGTCAGCGGTTTATACTGACCCGCCAAAGTTAAGAGGCACCTTCATCCCCACAAGGGGAGTAGCCAGACAGATGCAGCGGAAACCCTCCCTTGTCTTGTCTGTGACACCAGCACAGGGTGGCTACACGGGGAGGAAAAGGGACATAAAACAGTGTGTAAGTAAACGACCCCTGTGAACTTGGGGACTAAAATGAGACTATTTTAAAAAGTTTCAGACATGACCTTGTCACCAGTTCCCCAGAATATCTTGTCGCAATTAATAAACCAGCCTCAATACTACTCCTCTGTCTAAAACAAAGACCACAAGACCTGAGCCAGAGGGAGCCACCCCAGGACTAGCTAGAACCCTCTTTTGAGGTCCTCTTTTGGTCCATTTATTCTGCCACCGGCCAGCCTTCCGGCCTCATATTTTGTCAATTTAGGCTATAGAAAAGTTTTTGTGCAGGGACCCCTAGAGCTCATCCAGGCCCAGGAGAGCCTCAGGGACACCTGCCTATCATGGAACCTTAACTCATTGGCAACACTTACAGCCAAGCAGACAGATATTAGGCCCAGTGAAGCAGCAGGCTTTTTAAGAACTCCACCGTTTTGAGGAGTGGAAAAAACAGAGATACTGGGATCACAGTCCTCCGTGCCAGGAGCAGACCCACACCTACAGGCCATAAAATCTGTCAACTAATAATAATGGGAGCCTCAAAATCAAAGCCGACAGTTCTGGGCTGCATGATTGAGAATTTCAAAACGGGGTTCGCAGGAGACCATGGAGTTTAAATGATCCCTGGCAGGCTCCATACTTTGTGTGAGCTTGAATGGCTGACCTTTGGAGTTGGGTGGCCCCAAGAGGAATTTTGGACCTAGCAACAGTGTGAGTAGTCTATCAAATAATCAATCACTGGAACTCTAGGCCACCACGATCGATTCCCATACATTGACTCCTGGCTGAATATCACCCAGACTCTACCCCCATGGATTTGGTTCTGCTCAAATGGACCTGGACAATGTAAGCTAGCATTTCAGCTGGTCCAGGCCAAAAAGACAGATAGAGAAAAACCTATTTTCCAGGGAGACACAGAAAACAAGATGTCCCTGTCCCCTCCATATGCCCCCAGGGTACTGATAACTCCAGTCCCAGTGGAGACACCACCACCCTCTGTATCACCACCTCCCCAACCCGAGGACCCAGAGGCAGAGCCCAGCCCCCAGCCTGAGCTGGAAGGAAGGAGGCTCAGCTCAGTACAAGCCAGGAGACCAGCACCACCGGCCCTCCACATGCCGCTGCGGGAGACACAAGGGCCGCAGCAAGTTGGGGAGGATGGGACTGTTCAGCCCAGGCACCTCGTACTCTGCTACCAACCTTTTAGCACCACAGCCCTTCTCATTTGGCGCCATCATACTCCGTCCTACTCTGAAAAACCACAGGCATTTCCATCACATTATGGTCTGAACACAATTAAGAAGAAGAGCTTCCATAATAATAGCAGATGAAGAACCACTGGTGAACTGGTCAGGATTTTTGGCCTGCCCTCCAAAGAAAAGGAGCGGAAAGTGTCAGAGTAGGCCACAGATGATGGCAGGGGAAGCCGCTCCGAGCAGAGGCAGCGGACGGAGCAGCGGCCTTGGCCTCAGGGCAGCAGCGGCAGCAGCAGCCTCCGCAGCCCCAGCACCGCATCCACCTTGGCCGCCACCACTGCCACCATGGCAACTGTCGGGGAGCGCCAGCCCCTGCCCAGTCCCAAAGTGATGCTGGGACGGTCATGGAGCTCTGTCATGAAGATATACCAATATTTGGTCTCTGTCCAGCCCATGATGATTTCTACTGGGTGGTGTGTAACGACTGTAATCAGGCTGTCAAACGGCAGGCTATGATTGACCCCGTAGAGTCTATCTTTCATTCTCACCGGCCCACCTGGGAAGATGTTTGCCAGCTGCTTCTGACTCTTTTCAATACAGAGGAAGAGAGACACATTCTCACTGAAGCATGAAAATGGCTGCAGGGCCAAGCCCCCAGGGACACACTGGATGTTGAGGGGCTGTCATGACACAGGCCCCTGACACCAGACCAGATTGGGACTTTCCCTCAGAGTCCTGGCTCAGAATGTGGGGCCATGGCAGCGCCCTGTGACCTATTTGTCTAAAAGACTGGATCCTGTGGCATCAGGATGGCCACCCAGTCTGTGGGCCCTCGCTGCCACAGCCCCCTGGTCAACGAGGCAGACAAACTCACACTGGGACAGACTTTAAATGTAAAAGTGCCCCACTCCATGGTGGCCCTGATGAACGGCCCAGGTTACAAATGGATAACTAACACAAGGATGACCCACTACCAGGGGCTGCTATGTGAGAATCCAGGGGTCCATCTAGAGACTGTACAAACCTTAAACCCAGCCACATATTTACCTGAAGGGGAAGGGCAGCCTGACCACGACTGTGAGGAAATCATTGAAGAGGTGTACGCGAGCAGGCCTGATCTAACCAACAAGCCCCTGCAAAATCCAGACCTGGAACTTTTCACAGATGGCAGCAGTTACATGCAGGGTGGACAACGGCGAGCCGGTTACACTGTAGCAACAACCCCCGAGAGGCAGTAAAAGCAGAGTCCCTTCCCCCAGGATGGTCTGCTCAGCGAGCAGAGATCTGGGCACTGGTCCAGGCACTCAGGGAAGGGAAAGGAAGACAAGTCAATATATACACTGATTGCAAATATGCATTTGCAGCCTTACATGTAGACGGAATCATCTAAAGCAGAGACGACTTTTGACTGCTGGGGGAAAGGAAATCAAGAACAAAGAAAAAAATTGCACAGTTATTGGAGGCAGTATGGGATCCAAAGGAAGTGGCCATTATTCACTGTAAGGGACACCAAAAAGGAAATGACTCTGTGAGCCAGAGGAACAGGCTGGCTGATCAAAAGGCAACAGAGGCAGTCACCTGGGAACACCCAGTAATTAAAATTATGGCAGCACCAGAGCTCCCCACTTCCCCAGAATCTAGCCACGATGAAAACAAGGGGGCACAGGCCGAACAAGGGAAGAAAGAAAAGTGTGGATGGTGGGTCATGACGGATGGAAGCGTTTTCATCCCGGAACGACTAGCTTATCGCATAGTCCAACAACAACACAAAGTGACACACATGGGAAAAACGGCTTTGGAGGCCCTCCTAAAGCGATCTTTTCTGATTTCTCATCTCCCTACTCTGTGCACATCAGTCTCCCAGCACTGCTTGCTCTGTGCTCAAAACAATCCAAAACAAGGGCCCACTGGGCCAACGGGAGGACAACGATGTGGATGGCTCCCTTCAAAGATTTAGAAGTGGACTTTACTGAACTTGGGCCCAGTAAGGGATATAAGTACCTGCTGGGTTTTGTCTGCACCTTCACAGGGTGGATAGAGGCCTACCCCACCAGGACAGAGAAAGCAAGAGAGGGAGCAAAGGCTCTCCTCAGGGGTGTCATCCCTCGGTTTGGAATGCCTACCTCCATCGGGTCTGACAACGGACTCGCCTTCATGGCAGAGATTGTACAGCAAGTGGCAAAGACACCGAGCATCCGCTGGAACCTGCACACAGCATACTGGCCTCAAGGCTCAGGGAAGGTAGAACAAATGAACAGAACTCTAAAACAAATGATAGCTAAAACCAGCCAAGAAACCCAGCTCCCCTGGGTGGACATTACACCCCTGGCTATGTTGTGGATTAGATGCACCCCAAGATTTAACACTGGGTACTCTCCCTTTAAAGTCCTCTATGGGTGACCACCACCTTTAGTCAGGATGGAAAGCCCCACCCTGGAGACAGGAAATTTAGGGCTCCAACAACAACTGTTGGGACTAGGACAAGTACTACAGGAAGTTTTGGGCTGGGTAATGGAGAGAACCCCCATTTTGTTAGGAGTCCAGATTCATCCCCATAAGCCGGGAGACCGAGTATGGGTGAAGGATTGGAAAAAGGAACCTCTCAAACCAACACGGAGGGGACCATATTTAGTAGTATTAGCTCCTCCTACAGCTGTTAAGTTGCAGGAATCATCTCTTGGATCCACCACTCCAGGGTTAAAAGAGCGACTTCACCTCAGACGGAGGGTCCCTGGAAAATTGAGAGTGTCCCGGGAGACCCGCTCAAGGTCAAGATCAAGAGGGACCAGAAAAGGATCGACGAGCCCTGCTCTAGCCACACCCGGAAGCTGGCTAGCCAATGCTCGCCGGAAGTTTGAGGAAAGCTCAACGAAACTGTTAAATGTATTCCTCTTGTGCTCCCTTGCCTCTTTCCCTGTTTGCTGTACCAACCTGCGTATTGGCAGTGGGGCTGGCCAGCACCGCCCCACCTGACTGGGTTATAGGCCATAGGGTCCTGATAGCTATTTTATACCTTGTTATAGCTAGTGCCATCACCGCGGCATCATGTGTAAGACAGTCATAAGGCTGATGTTACTGACGCTAACGCCCTCACTCCCCTTGCTAGTGGGGCTCGGAGTGGCAGCAGGGGTGGGCACAGGCATCGGTGGCATAGCCTCATCCTCTTATTCCTATTATCAGCTTACAGGTGAGTTAGGCCAGGATCTCCAATGAATAGCAGAAACCCTAGGGGCTCTGCAAAATCAGATTGATTCTCTGGCCGAGGTGGTCTCACAAAACAGGAGGGGTCTGGACCTCTTCACGGCCAGAGAGGGGGGACTGTGTCTCTTCATTAACGAAGAGTGCTGTTTTTATGCCAATCAATCAGGAATTGTCAGAGGGATGATTCAAGAGTTCCAAGACCGAGTGAAAAAGAGGAAACATATTTCAGACAAGGGCCGATTGACAGGCCCCTGGGGCCGGACCTCCTGCCGGGCACCGTTCATAAGTCCCTTGACCCTGATGTTTGCAGTTCTGCTGTGTGGGCCTTCTATCCTAGACTTCCTGATCCGCTTTGTCAGTGAGCAGATGGAGAATATAAAACTCCAGATGTCAGCCTCCAATTATGAGCCCCTGCGACAGGTGAGTGATGATGCCCAGTCCAACAGGGGCTGTGAACGCATCAAGGGCGGGGAATGTGAAGGAAAAGCTGGGCTGGGCTAATTCGTAAACCTAAGTTAGTAAGTGTCGGTTTGCTGATTCCCTGCTCATGTTTTTTTGCTAGCCAGCTGGATTTTCAGAGAGACATATCTGGCCTTGGAGTGTCAGTTTGCTGCACCCCTCCGCCTCTGCTTTTGTGATAATGATGCTGCTAAAGCTGCTCCATGCCTATTGGCTGAATACCCCAAGCTTGTAATTAACCCTATAAAAATCCATGCACACGTCTTGGAGGTGCTCAGAGCCATGGAGCAGAAGCCCCTCTGAGCCCGCTGGTATAATAAATCTGAGTACTCCAACCCTCCGACTGGTGCTTGTTTCTTGGCTGGCCTGTCGTTTCCATAGGCCATTTCTCAGAGGATAGAGGACCTTTTGGACAGGACCTACAGGACTCTAAAAACTTGCAAGGAATAAGATTTGGGTGAATTATTTAATGACGCCTATAGATTGAGTTAACTTGAATAAAAAAATCCCTTTTATTTTCCCCCAAATCACTTTACTTAAGCTCATAGGAACCTGGAGACACTGAGGCTTTTGGTCAGTTGAAAACTAGACCCCTACCCCTCATAGGGTCATGATGGAGCTACTGTCAGGCTCTCACTGCCTCTATTTTGCCTGAATTCCCTCAGCGCAGCCCCAAGGCAGTTGTGTGTGCTTAAAGAGTCACAGAGAGGCCACCAGAGCACAAGCATTCAGAGCACTGCTCCACCTGCTAAGAGCTCCCTGGGGCACTAGTTCTCAAGTGTGATGTCACAGGACACTCCGGCGCTGGCAGCGGTGTGTCATTGAGAAGCCTGCAGGTTTCCATCAAGTCTTTAACCCTTGTAATTAACCCTATAATTCTTTCCTCCTGAAACCTCCCGAATCCCCGTCACTCCCCAGGCACCCGCACAACACCTCCTGTATACCTCACTGTTAGCATCTGCTCCTGACAGTGCGTTACAGTTTTTTAGGGAAATCTCTGCTTATTTAAATGTTCTTGGACACACTGTAGCTTGCTGTTTGGACATTTAATAAACCTCAAAGCATTCCTTCTCAGTTCATGGAGATCTAGCCCCCTCTTTTTGACAGCCGTGCAGTGTTCTGTTGTACAGATAGGACATTTAATCTGATCTCAGTGACAGACATTTAGTATTTTCTTAGTCTTTAACTACACTGCCATGAATAGCCTTGTAAACAGTCTGTCTTTGCACAAGATGTGAAATTTCTGAACTGAAAGGCATGTACTTAAAAAAAAAGTTCAGATGCTGAACAGCTGTCCCTAGAAATGTCCCATTAGCATTCTTACTAGTATTGCAGAGGAGTGGCTGTTTCTCCATGTCCAATTCAATGTGTTTATCATTTTCAAAAATAGCTAATAGGGGATGAGAAAATGCTGTATAAAAGTCCTTTGGAAGATGAAATTCTTACGTACCTCTATTCATGCTTATTTAATACAAATGGATGGCTTTTGGTGGTGGTCATGGTGGTGGTGGTGTGGGTGTGATCTTCTATGGAAAATTCATTTTTTTCAGAAAAAAAGTCACCATTCACCTAAAAACTTCATAAACCCAAAAACTGACTTGTTTATATTCAATGTGAAAATTCATTTCTACATTGAGAAGTGGCATTATGCTCTGTTATAGAGGATATTTAGATTGCAGGCAGATCTGGAATTGGCTAAAAATCTGTGGAAATAAATCTTTTGTGACTAAACAAGCATTTTAAATTTAATAGAAGAAATTGACTTGTCAGAAAGGTACCCTTCCCAAATTGAATTCAAAGTATATATGAAATCCATAATATAATGAATTATTTTGGCCAAAAAGGAATATGCATGGATCACAATGGCAGAAATTCTGATGCCCAAGGTAGATTTTATCAAGCTTGGTTGAGTGCTTGTCTATTATTGTCTGTTCACTGAACGCCTTCAAAAAAAATGAAAATATTTCAAGACACAGTACAGATTGGAAACAGACAAAATATTTAAAATTTTAACATTGATGAATGTAGAGCTTCCGTTAAAGAATAAGCTGTGATCACAATACATTCAAGCAACCCAGCCCAGGGAGGTCTCTTGTCCTCCTTACTCAACGCTGCCCATCCGTCCTCCCTCAGGTAACCACCAGATAAGGTCTTGTGAGGCAGTATATTAAGGATGACTTAGCTTAGTTTATCAGACATTTAGAAGGTTGCTATGTAATAACTAGAAATACAAAGCAGCCACTGTGAAATCAGGAATCCACTGTACTTAGAGGCGGCAGGGGCAGACCTTGGTAGACAAAAGCAACGCACACTTGTCACAGGACAGAACACGGAGGATCACAGTCCTCCTGGTTCGAGGTCGGGGCTGCGGCTGCTATGCAGGTGCTAAGAAGTGCTCACAGCTTTGATGTTCATTATTCCTGCTGGTGAGATACTTTTCAGGTGTGAAGACTTGTAGTCAAAGCAAAAAGAGATGAAATTAAAACAAGGTCCCAACACAGAGCCCAAAGGGACAAACCTCACCCAGCAGGGCAAGTGGGTCTGGGAGCAGCAGACAGGAATGGATTGGGGGAGGCCGGCCCTGCAGCTACTGCCTGGGGCGGAGACCAGGCCGCCTCCCCCAGGGTCAGCAGACTGTCAGCGTCCCCAAGTGCTGCAGCCACCGGAGCCACTGATGAATAACCGAGATGCTCTCCCCCTTTTCCCACTGGATTTCCTTGTATGATATGTCCTGCCATAAGTATCAAGAAGCAAGAATCACCAAAGCCTCAGAGTCAGAGAAACTCAGCCAAAGAGAAAACTCCCGGGAAGTTCGGGTGACAGGGAGACAGCTGGGAGAGGACAGAGGGATGGAGGGAAACCTTAGCATTGGGAGCAAGCAGACGCCCCCGTGGCACCTGCGGACCGGCCCCCTAGTGGCAGCATTGCTTCCTGCAGCAGCCCCTCTGCTGACAGCAGCCCTTCCCGCAGCCGCAGCCGCAGTCACACGAGTGGCGGCGGCAGGTGCGGCGGTGGCAGCAGACCACAGGGTTGCTGCAGCAGCCCCCACAGCAGCTGGAGCAGCAGCCCCCCCGGTAGCACCTGTACGTGGTGCAGCTGTCACAGCCGCCACAGCCACCACCGCAGCCACCACTGCAGCCACCGCAGCCCATAGTGTCAGTAGAGAGGACTCAGGAGAGGGGAGGACGGAGACTCAGGAGGTGAGGGGGGGTCTGATGCCACCTCCTGCTGGGGGGTCCCTTATATACTGACTCTGGGGACAGAGGAGAGCAGACACGTGACCACTTCCCTGTTGCTACTTCGCTCCATTGTCATGGAAGAATCTCATAATATATTAATTAGTTCCCCCTCTTTTTTTTTTTTTTTTTTTTTTGAATGTCAGCTAGATTTAGCAGATTTTTTCTAAGTCAAAAAACCTAAAAATTCCTGGAACGGCCAGGTTTTGTCAACAGTCACAGGCACACAAGGAAATCTCACGTAGCACAACATGACATGCTTGGACTGACATCTGAACAACAGATAAATACAATCAGGAAGTTTTCCTGGGTACAGTCCAGAATCCCTCTTACCAAGGACAGGATAAATGAAAGGGTCTCAGCCTCAAAATTCATTGCCAAGTGCAGAAGCAGCCCTGATCTTGTCACCAGAGCCTGTTTACTGACTTCCTACCACAGGTTGTAAAGCAGGTCACTGTGCTCCATCATTTAGTAAACTGCCCATTGTGTGATGACTTAGAAAATGCAAATAAATCTTTTCAATGGCTTACCTTTTTCTGGTAAAATCCTTATTGCATTTAAAATAAGAAAGCATTTCCTACCTAGAATGAAAAATGAATTTATGTGCTTGAAGGATTTTTATTAACTGATGTCTAAGAACAAAATCTTACAGGCAAAATCATATGGCCCACGCTGGCAGAGAGATGAAAAGAAACAAAACAAGAGCCAGACAATTAGAAATAAAAAGACAGATACCTCAGAAGAATAAAAGATCGTACATGAAGGAAATACAATCACAGTAGACTAGTTTGACTCGTCTGATGGTAAGTGATATTAATATGGTAACAATTGTTAACATCAGGTATGTATTTTACTAAAAATAGTGATATAAATATATTGTGAGTGGCATACAAGAGTTAAATCCCCAACTATCTTCACAAAAACTAACATTGTCTATTAAGAAACAGCCATGAAAGAATTAAATAAGAAATAGGGGGCACAGGGGAGCTCCTGGAAGAAGCAGTTGGCAAGATGGCAGTGCTGTCTCTGCAGAGTGGCCTAGAGGGTGAGGTGGGATAAGAGGGCCTCACGGAATTATTTTAACACCCAGTGAAAAATACACGTACGTGTATTTTGTTAATTAATATTCAAGAACTCTTTGCAACTGAGGGACATGACCCTATTGCACGTTTCGCATGGCTGGGTATCAGCGGCCCTACCACCCAGCCTCAGTTCCCGCTCTAAATCACAAACCAAATAACGGCCCAGAATGTTCCATTACAAAATCTCCCGGCACAGAATTTTGTCCATTGCAGGGGCTCCATGTATCTTTATTAAAACTAATAGACGAATAGTTTTCTTTCAAATAAGTCTCAGGATCAGTGTTTTGAAATAATAGATGGGGAAATGCTCAGAAGAATAAAACACACTGTAGCTGGGTTTCTCAGTCTTGGCACTACTGACATGTGGAGCCAGACGTTTCCTTGTTATGGGAGATGTCCTATGCACTGCAGAATTTTGAGCAGTATCCTTAGCCTCTACCCACTAGTTAGACTCATAGACATAGAAAAACAAACTTATGCTTACCAGGAGGGGAAGTAGGGTGGAGATAAATTGGGAGTTTGGGGTTTGCAGTTGCTAACTACTCTATATAGAATAGATACACAACAAGGTCCTACTGTATAGCACAGGGAACCATATTCAATACCTTGTAATAACCTATAATAAAAAAGAATATGAAAAGGAATATATACATATAACTGAATCACTATGCTGTACACCAGAAACTAATGCAACTTGGTAAATGGACAGTATTTCAAGTTTTTTGTTAATTAAAAACAAACAAGCATTTGCCTTCAAGGAGTCGACATCTGAGAGGGAAACAGAGAATCGATTATAATACAGCTTTCTATTTCAGCTTTCTTTTTCCAGTCATCTTTTCTCCCTGATTGATCCTCTATCAGCAATTCAAATAGATTTTTGTGTACAGTATTACAATACTTTATTGAGTACCAGTTTAAAAGATGTTCAATTTATTTCCTGGATAAGCCAGCCAAGTGAGTAACTGACACTTTCCACAGGGCTTTTCATCCATCCTCCCAACAGCATTTGACAGAGCTGACCACTCGCTCCTCCCTAATACCACCCCCAGCCCCTACCCCTTTTCCTTTTCTCCTTCCTCTTCAGCCTCCTCTGCAGGTCTTTTCCCAACACTGGTGCCCAAGGCTCAGGCCTTTGTCCCTTTCTCCATCATTCTATATCCTCATCCGATCTCTACTCTGTCTTTTTTCTTTCCCATAGTACTCAGCACTTTCTAACACAGCATAAAATTCCTGAATTTATCATGGTCACCCTATATTGTCCCCTCTGCCTCACCCTACACCCAACTAGAATATACAAAGCAAAGATTCTCACTCTATTGTTTGCTGACATATCTCAAGCACCTAGAACAGCCACTGGCACATAGTATGTACTCAGTAAATAGCTTTGTAATAAACAGATGAGCTTTTTTAACTTTCTAATCATGGAAAATACCAAGCATACACAGAAGTGGAAAACAGCACAAGAAATTCCTAAGAACCATCACCCAAGCCAACTGTCAACACACAGTCCATCTCTGGTCATCTATGACACCAGGCTCCCACCACTCGGCCCCTCCCAGCACTGGATCCAACAGAACCCAATCCTCATGTCATCTCCTCAGTAAATATGTTTATGTTTCTATGAACGAATGGATTCCTCGTCATCTCTCTCTGACCTAGACTATAACTAGCAGATATCAGAGAAACACAGCAGTGGACTTCTCAAGGTCCAAATTGAGATGGTCTCTCAGGGAAAGCTGTAGAGGAAATCATGACAACTTCACCTTTAAGAAAATTTCAGTGTTCCCTAGCAGAACCCTACAATTTACTCATTGCCACTCCTGAGGTGGTTCTTGGTAATTTATAGGCAGACTCCCAGAAATCACAGGAGGGTGAGAAAAGAAAATCCGAACCAATAGAACAGTGACCGAAGACACTGGGGAGACTTTTAATCAATTTCATTTTCACTACTAGCCCTTAGAAACCAAGCAGTGTTTATCTTTGGAGGGGGTTTTCTATTTCCACCAGCAGATAAACAAACAAAAAAAAGTTTTGTAAAAAAAAAAAAATCCATTTTAACCAAACAGAACTTCATAACGCCTTAAAAAAAAAAACTCTGCTTAATAAGAAGTATTTATTAAATGAACTAAATATTTGTATTAGAAAATTCCCAAAGCACCAGAAAACCACCCTACCCTACCACTTTAAAAGACAAAAACAAAAACGTAGTGATTATAAACATTGTGTCTGGAGCCGGGAGACCGTGGCAAAATCCAGGCTCCTTTATTTACAGTTTTCTTTCCTTTGGCCTCACTTTATTTGCAGGATGGAGATGGTGGATGATCCTAAGTTTTTGGAATAAATGGATTTCTACGAAATGACATTTACAAACTGATGATCGAGCGACACTGCATTCAGTTCATCTTGCTTTTTTATTACGTTGATATTGGGCATCAGTATATTACCTCCCGTTGGTCCTTTCAGATACAGGGTTATTTGCCCACAAACCGCGGACTCCTGCCTCTAGTTGAAAGCTTTCCGCAGCCTGTAAAGGACCCTTGAAGAACTTTGGGGCGGGGCCTCCGGGCTGGGAGTCGGGCGGGCCCCGCCCCCGCCCCGCCCCCGCCCCGCCCCCGCCCCGCCCCGCCCCCACTCCTACCTTCAGAGCCCGACTCGCCCCGCGGCCGGACCGCTGAGGGTGCTGGTCCCGGAGGGGTTAACATCCCAGGTTGTGAGCGATATGGCGAGCAGAAACCCCCTCCTGTAGGTAAGAGTATCTCTGGGAGGTAAATTAATTGAAGAAACACCATCACCCCTCGCCCGCCGCGCTCCCCTCTCCCACAGTTTCCGGGGCATGAGCTGGGCGGGTACCTGCGCCGCCGCGGGCGGGTTCGGACTGGCCTGGATTACATCCCTGAGCCCCAGGCCGAGGGCCTTTGATCCGCAGTCCTGCCGCCACACTGCTGAGGCGCGCTCAAGTAGGTTTGTCTAGAATTCTTTCTTTCAACCATCTGGAAAAGCAGATTAAGTAAAACCAGGATTCTGAGGAAGGGTTAACATTCCCCATGGAAATCTTAGCGCGCAACCCCAAATCTCCATCCAAGAATGTCGAAAAGGTCCTGTTAAGGAAAAGAAAGGGGACTTTGAAGTTAGGAGATGCGGACTCTACTGAGACTACTTTAAAGGAGATTTTAAAATAACACATATCTTGCAGTAATATTTCTGGAAAGGATACCTAATTCATCAGATAACGTGTATAACAATTACTCCTTCAGTCAGTGTTGCTGCTGTAAATATGCAAAAGGTTTGAATTTGTGGAGTGTTTAAAGTCCCAAAAGAGTGAAGGAAATAATGTTTTCTAAAAATACTCACATAAGTGTTTTGCTCCCCCAGACTTCAGAACACATCGGTGTCTCCTTAGGCAAAAGGTGTGTTTTCGTTAAGGTATGTATTTTAAATAGACCGAAACATAACTTCCAAATACAGACATACTTTGCTTTATTGTGTTTTTGATAAATCAACGGTTTGTGGCAACCCTGAGTTTTCCCGCAAGTCTACTGGTACTATTTTCCAACAGCATTTGCTCATTTCTGTGTTTTCGTGTCACGTTTTGGTAATTTTCACAATATTTCCAACTTTTTCAATGTAATTGTATTTGTTGTGGTGCTCTGTGATTTTTTTTTTAATTGAAGGATAGTAGATTTACAATGTGTTAATTTCTGGTGTACAGCATCATGATTCAGTTATGCATATATATACATTCCTTTTCATATTCTTTTTCATTATAGGCCATTACAAGGTATTGAATATAGTTCCCTGTGCTGTATAATAGGACCTTGTTGTTTATTCTGTATATAATACTTATACTCTGCAAATCCTGATCTCCCACTTTATCCCTCCCCACTCCCTTTCCCCCTGGTAACCATAAATTTGTTTTCTATGTCTGTGAGTCTATTTCTGCTTTGTAAATAAGTTGATTTGTGTCATTTTTTTAAGATTCCACATATAATTGGCTATTGTAAATATTGCTGCTATGAACATTAGGGTACGTGTATCTTTTCAAATTAGAGTTTCCTTTGAATATATGCCCAAGGGTGGGATAACTAGATTATAGGGTAAGTTTATTTTCAGTTTTTTAAGGTATCTATCTCCATACTGTTTTCCACAGTGGCTGCACCAGACTACATTCTCAAGAACAGTGTAGGCGGGTTTCCTTTCTCCACACCCTCTCCAGCATTTACTGTTTGTTGATTTTCTACTGACGGCCATTCTGACTGATGTGAGGTGATACCTCATTGTAGTTTTGGTTTGCATTTCTCTGATAATTAGCGATACTGAGTATTTTTTCATGTGCCTATTGGCCATTTGTATGTCTTCATTAGAGAAATGTTTGTTTAGGTCTTCTGCCCATTTTGGGATTGGGTTGTTTGTTTTTCTTATTGATCTGTGATTTTTGATGTTACTCCCACCACTTGTTGAAGGCTCAGATGACGGGTAGCATTTTTTAGCAATAAAGTATTTTTAAATCAAGGTGTGTACATGGTTTTTTTAGACATAATGCTATTCACACTTACTAAACTACAGTACAGTGTAAACATAGCTTTTATATGCACGGGAATACCAAAACATTTGTGTGAATTGCTTTATTGGCAGCACTCACTTTATTGGGGGTGGTCTGGAACCGAGCCCACAATAGCTCCAAGGTATGCTTGTTCTTTAACCATCTTAGTGGTAGCTGAAAAGGACAAAAATACTAGTTTCTTTTGATCATTATTGGTTATGGACCAACAATGGTTTCTTACGTTTGGGTAGTGGTAAATGCAACTGAAGCATGAACATTTAAAAGATGAATTGCTTTGGCTTGCTGCCCCTTAACAGTTTAGGTGAAATGATCTGCTGTGTACCCTTCTGTGGTACTGGCTGTGAACTATGAGGGCCTAGCTGTGTTCATTCTGGTTGGATTTGCAATGTGTGCCTGCATGAGGAAGACAGGAAGGAAGCTGTATTGAGTGCATAATGTGCCAAGAACCAGATAGGGCCATTCCTGAGACAAGCTTGAGGGGTGAGTGTGATTATCTGCACTTTAAGAAGAGGGTTAGAGAGGTTAAGTCCCTGCCAACTGGGGTGGGGCCAGGAGAAACGTGGGCTTCAGACTCCAAAGTTATACTTTTTCATGGGGCCACACTGGCCAGCGTGAACCCAAACATAGGGAAAAAATTTAAATAAACAAGCCTAAAGCTGGGTGGTTCTGCAGTGGCATGTCAAAATATTAAAGCTGATTCAGTAATTTAACAACTATTCACAAATCATTGAGATTCAAAGGAATAAATCGGAGGTTGCTTGGATAGGCTGCAAGCACAGTGCCTAGTTAACAAGTATTAAAAGATTATTTCCGAAAAGGGATAGTCGTAACTCTCCTACAAATATAAAAATGAAAACATGCTAAAATTTGATTAACTCGCTGATGAGGAAACTGAGAAGGCTGTTAGAATCAGATCAATGGAGAATCCAAAGAATTGGTTCATTTATAGATCAGGAATGTTGAAATGGAGGTAAAACTGGTTTTCCGTGGAGGATTGGGGAAGAAAGCTTATCTTCGTTGGCTAGAACTCATTTTCACGTCTACAGATGAGCATCATTTCACATTGCCTGTCCGTTACTACAGTTACAGAGTTGTAAAATAGCTCTCGAGCAATGCCTAGTTTTTTCTTGAAGGACACATTTTTTCCTCCACCTCTGCCTCCAGGCCTTTGATCAGCTAAGCACTGCATTTCAGTGGCTAGATGCGATGGGTCGACTTTCTGTCGAAGTTGTCCGCCAGTGTGATGGTTTTGAGAGGCATATTCCTCCAGCTGCATCTGAGACCAGACTGATTTAACCATAGACACATGGAGAATAAACAGTCTGGGAGGGGGTGATCAATTCATCAGCAAATATTTCATGCAAGTCAAGAGAGAAGGACGCCTTATGTGATAAAATGGAATCTGAAGCATGTATCTTAAAGACTGCTTGCACCCTTCCTCGCAATGGTTTAGCAGAACCATTCGGGTCTGCACATTGAATATCTGGACCTAATTCACCTTTTGAAGTTGTGTGGAGTGCTTCATTTCAGTGAAGATTCCGTGGTTTGGGTTTGGGTTTTGGTGGGGAAATACATACAGAATTACTAGTGGGTGACAGGTGACAGGGCTGCTTCATAATTTTCTGAAATTCTAAATCACTTAATACAAAATTCTGGAGGAACTAAATTAGATTATTTTAATAACACTCAGAAGGAAGTGTTTTTGATATTTTTACCTCCCTAATCATCTGTATTTTAGAAAGATCTAAATCTCGTTATCTATTTTTTGCTCAATGACATTCCAAAGAGGGTGGCTGCAGAAAGGGGTGGGTTCCAGTGTATGAAGCCAGCGGGAGGGGGTGAGGTTTGGTGCATATAAAGTCGTTGTTCCTGACAGATCAGTTCTGAAGGAGGAGGACTCAGACCCTGGTGAGAGGAAGGGACTTTGTGACAGGCACTCACAGCAGCTGGCTGAGAAGGAGCAGAAGTTGGATCTGAAGGTAAGAACCTGGATTTAGTTGTAGAAGGAAGTGAGTTCGGGGCACAGAAGGAAACAGTAACTCTGATCGTGTCTGCATTATTTTGAAGAACGTTAGATGTGGCCATACTTACAAAGTTCGTTGGCCTGTCCTAGCTTTTTGATTTATGGGCACTGTTTTCATGCTAAATATTCTAGGACAGATCCCGTTTCAAAGATGCCTTTCTACTTGCAGATTAAAGTGAAACTTTGCCCCAGCACAGAATTTGGAAAAACCTTAATTGTTGCACCAGTAGGAAAAGTTCAGGGCTTGGGGAGTTCTACACAGTAAAATGCTTTGCTTTGTGGGCGAGGGGCAGGGGCAGGGGGCGGGGGAAGAGTAGGATGCATTTTTTTTAATTCAGGTATAATTTACATGCAATATAAAGTATAGATTTTAAGTTTAGTGTTTATAATTGTACACAGCCATGTAACTATGTCCCATCAAGATATAGGATATCTCGTCACCCCCAGAAAGTTCCCTCATTCCCCTTTACAAACAGTTCCCACCCCCAACCCCCCACATCTCAGAGGTGACCAGTGTTCTGATTTCTGTCAGCCTCGGAATGGTACAGGATGTCCTTTTTGTGTCTGGATTTTTTTTTAGGCAGCATAATATTTGAGATTTATTTATTTGTATTGTTTCATGTATCAGTGATTTGTTCTTTTTCTCCCCAAATCATCTTAAATACAGTATAGTTTAATTACGTACAATGAAATGCACAAAAATATAAATGAACTTTGACAAATGTGTGTACGTTTGTAATCACTGCCACAATCAAGATACAGAGCATTTTCATCACTCCAGAAGGTTCCCTTGCTTTCCACTTCAGTCAGTCTCTCCCCTGTCCCCGAGTCCAGGCAACTACTAACCCAGTTTCTCTAACTGTAGATTGGTTTTGCTTGTTTTAGGATGATACATACATAGAGAGTCATACAGTTTTGAGTCTGGATGCTTTGGCACAGCGTGATGATTTTCATATTCACCCAAGTTTTTGCAGTAATTCATTCCTTTCAGTTGCTGATTAAATCAGTACTAGTTGCTTAAATATACAATATTGTTTATTCATTCACCTTTTACTAGACATCTCAGTTGCTTCCCATATTTTTCACTGTTATGAATACATGAACGTTATTATACAGATGCCGAAAGCTGTTCCAAAGAGTTGGTACCATTTCACATCCCCACAAGCAATGTGTATGAACCCAGTTGCTCTAAATCTTTGTGAGCATTTGATGTGCTAGTGTGTTTGTACTTGGGCATTCTAATGGTAGCCATGTGTTTTCTCTGGTTTTCCTTTCCAGTTTCTTTTTTTTTCTTTTCTCTTTTAATTTTTTTTTTAGTTGAAGTATAGTCTGTTTACAATGTTGTGTTAATTTCTGGTGTACAGCATAGTGATTCAGTTATACATACTATATACATATTCCTTTTCAAATTCTTTTTCATTATAGGCTATTACATACAAGATATTGAATCTAGTTGCCTGTACTATATAGTAGGACCTTGTTGTTTATCTGTTTTATATATAGTAGTCAGTTTGCAAATCTTGAACTCTCGATTTATCCCTCCACCCACCTCCTTCCCCTCTGGGAACTGTCAGCCACCAGGCTATGGGGTGAACCACGTGCTTGGCAAGGAATCCCTGACTTGCTGGGGGGCGGAGGAGCAGCCAGACGTTAGCAGCTGAGAGACTCAGAGTCTCCCATCAGGCAGCGGGCAGGGACCGTGGCTGTGGCTCTGAAGGCTGGAGAATTGCCACCAGCTGAGACACCGTCTCCGAAAGGATCACCTGCTGCCCCTACACCAGGAAACTCCCACTTCTCTGCGCGGTCCTTCTGGGTTAAAGGACTGCTAATGTTTGTTTAGATGCCTTCTCTCATTTTCTCTGGCAGAAAAGCTAGCTTTGGGGCATGTGTTTGTTTCCAGGGGAAGGGGCTGGACAAAGGAGAGGGAGAAGGAAGCCCAGCATCCTAGGGCTCAAGGATGAGCCCCCCAGGTACTTCTCAGCTGTTTTCAGCTGAGGTCTCATGTTCTCCCGAAGCCTGAATCACAGTGGGGCCTGCAACATGGAGAGAGCAGAGGGAAGGAAAGTGAGGTGTGTTTGATCAGCGGCTCTGTGCCCAGCATGGCACCAAGTCCTCTCCAGGTGTCAGAGCACCCCAAGCCCACAAAAGCCCCACACACGCGGGTAGCACAGTTATCCTGTTTTACAAATGAACAGCTGAACGCGGGGCACTTGTAGAGTTGGAAACCTCCCTGGCCTTTGCCTGAAGCTATAGGAAGTGCACTCAGGAGACCGAGACAGAGCTTTCCTGCTTCTCAGAGGTGAGGTTTGACTTCCATCCTCTTCCTCCTACGAGGCTTTCTGTGTGTCGGGCACTCTTCCAGGCACAGGGGTAGCGCAGTGAGCCAGACAGACCAAAGAGCCTGCCCTCCTGCTCACCCTCGAGCCGGGCATATTCTGTCCTTTCCTGCTCGCCCTTCCCACCTACTCCAGGGGCAGCACTTGTACAGCAGTTAGACAGTTGCTGAAGACAGAGGTAGCCCAGGGGACTCTAGCAGCCCAGCCACCGCAGGCATCGCCCTAGGTCTCTGAGATGCACAGACAAGCTCGGAGTTAGTGCACTATCCATGGTCAGCACAGACGGAGAGAATGTTCCAGATGGAGAATCAGCAGATGCTACCCTACTAAGACCACCCTTTGAAAGATGACCAAGCTTTAGTAACTGCCTACCCAGGATAGCCTCTTCTACAAGAACGTTACTCACAGAGAAAGAAGGTTCCAGCAAACCCAGGTAGCAACTCAGGAAGAAGATAAACCTCATGCCCTCTAGGCTGAGGGAGGGGCTGGAGGACCATCAGCTCCAATCTGCTCATGGCAAAACGTTCGCGTCATCAGTCCTGTGCTGTCATCCAGTTCCCTACCCTCCTTCCCATTGTCTCTGTGCAGCGTCACAAGGGTTTTGTTGACCTAAACAGAAACAGAACTTACTTTATTTAACTTAAGAGCAGAAATACGCAGCTGTCTGGGGCCACCTTGTGAAAGGATAGGGTGGGTGCCAGACCAGTGGTGCGACCTAGTAGCCCCACCACCACCACCTCCCCATCTCCTAGCAAAATTCCCACCCCATCCAGGTGACTTGCTCTCCTGGGGTGAGCAACTTCTTCCCTCTCTGTGGCCCTCTTTCAAACTGCAATTGCCCCTGGAAGCTCTGTGTCTTAAGCCCTGACCTTCAGTGTGAATGTGCTTATAAAATCACTTTCTTCCCTCACTGTGGGGAGAGGTTGTCATTAAGTTAATAAGAGCCACCGAGGAAGAAGGGCCACCAGAATGAGGCTGAGTGGAGCAGGTGAGAGGACCCTGATGGGCATCAGGGAGACCTGGATTCAAATCTTGACCACGTGGTTTAAACCCAGCTGTTGGGCATCTTTGATTTCCCATATACTCACCTGGGAATTTGGGGAAGTAATGCACATAATATATCATATGTACATATATTACAGTAATTGTGAGGATTTAATTAGGTTACGTGCAGAAAAGCATCGTACCCACAGCAGGTTAGTTTCTTTCCTATAAATGATCTCAGAGAACTTAACCACATCCAACACCACCAAAAATGTGTCTGCTTTGCAAAGTAAAGCTTGATCCAAAATAAGAAGGAATGAGAGTGAATTTTCCTTTTGCACCTTGTAAACCACATGAAAAAGCAAGATGTTTCCAGACGTGGCCACCATAAAGTAAACTGTTGTTCTCATTTTTCTGTGCAGTGACAAATGCGATCCTCCACTGAACTTTTGATCTGAAATTTAAATTTCAAGCAATTTCATTTCTGGGTGAGGAAAAAGGTATAAACTGTGTATTAACTATTAATTAGCAACCTGCCCCATCGAGTGGTACAAAACTACAGACTTAGAGGAGAAATGGGCCCCATCATGAAGAAAAGTGGAATGACAGTCTAAGGAGTGATGCCTTCCATTCCCAGGAGAGAGTTGGCACCAGTATGGAAAAGGGGGGAAATATGTAAAAGGGGGCAGGTCAGATCTTTATCCAGCTTAATTTTTTTAATTATGAATTCTCAGGTGAGAGACACCCAACGAAAATGTCTATTATATGTCAAGCACAACACTAAGCAAGGCATAGTCTAATGGAGGGATGAATGTGTAAATGAACACATGCCATTCAGTGTGTTAATATTTCTGAGTCCTAGGTTTCAGTGCAAAATACAGGGGGCAGATAATAGAAGCTGTGAGCAACTCAGTCTGTGTTCTCTTGAGTTTGACCTAGAAGGTCATGTACAGGCCTACCTTGTTCTATTGCACTTTGCTTTCGTGCACTTTGCAAATACAGAGTTCTTTACAAATTGAAAGTCTGTGGCAACCCTGCCTTGAGCAAGACTGTCAGCACCACTTTCCCAACAGCATTTGCTCACTTCATGTCTCCGTGTCACATTTTGGTAATTCTCACAATACTTCAAACTTTTTCATTTTTTACTGTGTTTGTCATAGTGATCTGTGCTTAGTGATCTTTGATATTAATTGCAAAAAGATTACAACTCGCAGAAGACTCAAATGATGGGTAGCATTTTTTTTGCAGTAAAGTATCTTTTAATTAAGGTATGTATATTGCTTTGTTAGACATGATGCCATTGCACACTTAATAGACGACAGTACAGTGTAAACATAATTTTTATATGCACTGGGAAACTAAATAATTTGTGTGACTTGCTATATTGTGATAGTTGCTTTGTTGCAGTTGTCTGAAACCAAATCTGCAAATACCTCTGAGATCTGCCTGTACACGAATAATTCACTATCCAATGTTTTGCTTACTTTCAAGCATTCATTGGCCCATCATTTACCATTTAGTAGTAGCACTCATTACCATGTTTATGATGGAGAACTCTAAAGAAGTGGGACTGTCCCCCCAGCAATAATGAATAAGAAGTTTGTTGACAAAGGAGGGTTGACTGGTTCCCCTAGGGAATATTTGAGAGAGTTACCCATCCCTTACATTTTCATGTCAGCTGCAGATGGATGAAACTTTATCCTTCCATAAAACATTTAGAAATCAACTTCTCATGACATCCAAGATGCCAACAAGAATAAACATCAGTTAATTTTGGTTTTGTTTCCATTTGACCAGCCATGAGTTGTTTCCAAGCTTCACCGAGACATTCCTGGATTTATCCCACTGTGATCCTCTGCCTGTTTGGATTTTTCTCCACAATGAGACCCTCAGAACCCTTCCTTATGCCGTATTTATCTGGACCAGATAAAAACCTGACCAGTGCAGAGGTAAGTTAATATACATATATATCTTAACATGGTTTAATCTTAACAGGACTTGAACAAGGACATAGAGTCAGGGCTTCATTCAGCTGGAAGTAAGATTAACACACTGACTTCAACGAACGCTCTGTTTTCATGATATTTGTTATTTTATAGAACCATTCAAGCTAGTCTTTCTTCCTCACACTTGCAGAAATGGGAAACCAAAACCCATTACCTGTGTAATAAATATTTTCACTTTTGTCGAGTCCTAACATTAGTCTTGATGCATGGGGACATTTTAAGTCTTCATTGATTCTGTTATACTAATCCTAAAATAAAATCATTGCCGGGCACAGGATCTAGTCCTAATAAACTTTCAGGCTGCTGAAATATAAGTAGACTCTGTTAAAGAATTATAGTGTTTCTTTAGGACACTTGGTTTTGAAAAACTCTTCCTTAGCAGGTGAGACATTAACAGCTTTATCTCCCAGCTTTATCTTCCCCAGAAGTCTCAATTCTCTTACTTAAAAGATCCACCTCTTTTTTTTTTATGACAAGTGCAACAGGAATACGGACTGACCCAGCAGGAAAATTACCCTGGGTCGGTTTCATAATCTCCAGTCATAGTTAAGAAGACACTACGGTGTGTGGCTTCACCTGGAAGGCTCAGGGATGCTGGTTTATTGGGTGATGAGGTGGTGAGGACAGGAGGGAAAACTTACTCTGCTGAAGTGTGAAATCACTTCAGGGCGACTCTATCTCAAAGTTTCCCAGATGGCAGCATATCGTTATTAAGACAAAGCAAATGACAGATAGGGGTCCAGAATCAGCCAGTGAACCCAGAGGGTCCGGATAATGCAGCCACTGTGGATCAGTTAGGTACCCATCCTCAGAGGTGCAGCTCAGTCACACTCGCCTGTCAAGCCACTGAACTTTCCCTTGTCATTGACACTTGGACCCACTGAGGATGCCAGAAAAAGCAGTGGAGGCACAGAACAAGGTGTAGTGCAACTGACCCATCATGCCCCAAAGATCAGCAACTTCCTCAGTCCTTTCTTTCTAAGAATGAACATTGAGGTCCCGTGCATTTCTGACTAAAGCCATGAGATGACCCATATTCAGCTGAGGCCAGAATTGAGTAAGCGGAGACTAATCAGTAGAATTGGAGAGGAAGTGGGTTGGGAGCCCAGCAAACTCGGCCAGGAAGGAGATGAAATGCATTGCTGGTTCCCACAGCGTAACTCTGCAAGACGATTCACTCTCTGCTGTCTTCATGTGTGTGTTCATCCAGACTTTGGGAGAGCTGAGATTTTTGACATAATGATGAATCACATCACAATAAAAGGTGTTGGATTCTTCTAACATGGTAGCTGCTTTATCTAATGTTGTTAATCTTCAAACAAGAAGAGAATAATAATTTTTAATAGCCTGAAAAACCCAGATGTGTCTGTTGAATAATAATTTTTAACTAATTTACAGGCAGACCTCAGAGATATTGCAAGTTTGGCTCCAGACCGCTGCAATAAAGCGAGTCACATGAATTTTTTGGTTTCCCAGTGCATAAAAAAGTTATGTTTACACTAGATTATAATCTATTAAGTGTTTAATAGCCTTATGACTAAAAAAGTATATACCTTAATTTTTTAAATATCGCTAAAAAATTGCCAGAACAATTACAGTAGTAACATTAAAGATCACCAATCACAGATCACCATAACAAATATAATAACAATGGGAAAATTTGAAATATTGCAAGAATTACCAGAAGTGATACAGAGACATGAAGTAAGCAAATGCTGTTAGAAAAATGGCAGCAGTCTTGCTCAACACAGGTTGCCACAAACGTGTAAATAAACACGGTATCTGCAAGGTGCAATGAAGCAAAATGCAATAAAACGAGATATGCCTGGACTCTGGTGTACACACTGTAATAAACTTAATATAGTTCAGATTACACATTAAGCCAAGATATTCTTCAACTGAGAGGCATGTATGTTTATAAATTGGGGTTTTTTGGGGCGATGGGGGAAGGTGCTCTCCTTTCCTAGCAGTTTCCTTGAAAATCAGTTTTCTGTTGTGCCTCTTCATAAGATGAAGAATACCACATCTGACTGGATGCAGAATTTGATGTTGGGTAAGCCGCATGTACCTTAGTAACACGCGTATCTGAGAAAGGAAACCCTTCTCACTTCCTGGTGCCTCACAGTCCACGACCCACTTTTCAACTTTGCAGCTCACAAAGGAGGTCTTCCCCGTGTGGACGTATTCCTACCTGGTGCTGCTGCTCCCAGTGTTCATCCTCACCGATTACATCCGCTACAAGCCGGTCATCATCCTGCAAGGCCTTAGCTTCATCACGACCTGGCTGCTGCTCTTGTTTGGCCAAGGAGTGAGGACCATGCAGGTTGTAGAGTTCTTCTACGGGATGGTCACTGCCACCGAGGTGGCCTACTACGCCTACATCTACAGCGTGGTCAGCCCGGAGCACTACCAGAAAGCGAGCGGCTGCTGCCGGAGCGCCACGCTGGTGGCCTACACGGTGGCCTCCGTGCTGGCCCAGCTCTTGGTGTCCTTGGCCAGCCTGTCATACTTCTACCTCAATGTCATATCCTTGGCCTCTGTCTCCATGGCCTTCCTTTTCTCACTTTTCCTACCAATGCCTCAGAAGAGCATGTTTTTTCACGCCAAACCCAGCAAGGAAGCCCCTCCAAAGCCACCAGGAGGGGATGTTGTCTCAGAGGAACCTCAGATGGATCTCAAACCAGTCTGCCAAGAACTGTACACCATTTCAGGCAACCCCGGTATTGGCCAGCAGAGCAGCCCAAAGCCAGAAAATGTCGTTTTGAGAGTTTTTGTGCAGTGGTTACGAGATTTGAAGGAGTGTTACTCCTCAAAGCGTCTTTTCTACTGGTCCCTGTGGTGGGCTTTTTCCACAGCAGGTTTTAACCAGGTTTTGAACTATATTCAAGTCCTTTGGGATTACAAGGCACCATCCCAGAGCTCTACAATATATAATGGGGCTGTAGAAGCTGTTGCAACCTTTGGCGGTAAGTAAACTTTGATTTATCTTCCTTTGATGGGCTACCCCACCCCCATTAAGTTCATTTCTCCAGTTGCTAAGTGTCTCCATGGTGATAAATTAGCCCTGTTCAGAAGGCATATTAATCTTTTTCAGGATTAGAAGGCACTGGGAAAAATAAAAAGAGGAACATGACATTTCTATTTAATGTTATAGTTAGTAAGTCAAGAGCTCAGGATTAGCACCAAATGATTCAATTCAAGCCAGATTCCTGAGATTCCATTTCATCATCAGGAAAACTGTGAATAATGGCCCCTGTTCTTTCAGGATTGTTTTTAATATCAAAAGGAAAATAAGCATCTCATTTGTAAATAAGGAGTTTTCATTCTTTTAGAAAATGAATTGAGCTATGAAGACTTCCAAATGATCACTAGAAGAATTTTTGTTAATAAAGGATTTCAGTTAGCTAGTGCCCATCTTTAAGCAGTTCTAGGCTACACACCACAGATTTCTAAAAGTAGCTTTCTTATGAGATTTAAATCAGAAGTGGAAGTAATGTGGCAGTCAGGATTATAATATCAGAGGGAAATCTGCCTTTGAAGTTCACTCTACAATAAATATTTGTATCCTGGTAAATGGAAATTTAAATACAACTAAGACTTTGAAGATATTTTCTAGGAAGCAGGAGATGTCCACACCCTCTTTTACAAAAATTTTCAGAAAACTCAGGTGGCATCCGTTTTATTATTGTCTCTCCTTTAGGAGACTTTAATTCCTAGAAACCAAGAGTGTGCTGAAATTGGATCACTGAAATTATTTCTCCTACATTCCAAATGCTGGGAAGAAAAGTAACTATTTTTTTTGCAGTAATGGTTTCTGCCTAGAATACGTGTGGAAAAGTTAATTAACCAAGTCTCAGTAATTTGAAACATAAATGCCTCTCACTTTGTTAAAAGAACTAAAATTACTAACCCTAATTACTATCAATTATTCAGTCTCTTAAATTCTTTAAGTTGTTTCCCCAAAACTTCAAGTAAATTAAGCAAGATCTTGAAGACTAACATTAAGATGGAATTAGAAATAAGATTAAGATTAAGAAAGATTACCAATAAAGACTAAAAGTTACTACCCAGTGCACCTCTGTTACTTGTCACTGAGAAAAACAATAAAGAAAGGTAAATGTGGACAGGCCAGGTGTCCTGCCAGAACAGTTGTTTCATCTTTATCCATCCCTGTGCTAAACACCTTGCAGTGACTGAGTTTATGTTCCATTTCTGACCACTCTGTCATGGTTAGGAACCCTCTGCATAGAAGAGTGTTTGGCACATAGTTGATGCTAATTAAAAGTGTACCAGATGACTGGATAAAGAAGATGTAGGATACACACACATACACACACACATATACACACAATGGAATACTACTCAGCCATAAAAAATAATAAAATAAGGCCATTTGCAGCAACATGGATGGACCAGATTGTCACTCTAAGTGAAGTAAGCCAGAAAGACAAAGAAAAATACCATATGATATCACTTATATGTGGAATCTAAAAAAAAAAAAAAAAAAGACGAATTTATTTACAAAACAGAAACAGAGTCACAAACATAGAAAACAGACTTATGATTACAAGAGGGGAGAAGGGGTGGGAAGGGATAAATTGGGAGTTTGAGATTTGTGGATACTAACGACTATATATAAAATAGATAAACGAGTTTATACTGTATAGCACAAGGAACTGTACTCAATATCTTGTAGTAACCTATAATAAAAAATAATATGAAAAGGAATATATATATACGTATATATATATATATATATATACGTATATATATATATGACTGAACTATTATGCTGTACACCAGAAATTGACACATTATAAACTGACTATACCTTAATTAAAAAAATAAAATAAAAAATAAAAATTATGGCTGCAGTCCCATAAAAAAAAATAAACAAAAAAACAAAAAACAAAGCTAGATTTAAATAAGGAAAGACTTTATCCAAAAAGATTATTACTCTAGGGACAATGCTCTGATCTCAGAAAACTGCAAGTGTCTCAAAATCAAATAGAAAAAGGCTTTTCTTTATATAAAATAGATGAACAAGGAACTACTGTACAGCACAGGGAACCATATTCAATTTCTTGTAATAACATATAATGGAAGAGAATCTGAAAACAAAATATACATATGTATGTATATTTACAACTGAATCACTTTGCTGTATGCCTGAGACCAACATTGTAAATCAACCACATTTCAATAAAAAATTTAAAAAACAAAAAACAAACAAACAAACAAACAAACAAACAAAAAGTGTGCCAACTGAATGAAAGAACAGAAGGTAAAGAGAGAAGCCAAAGGAAAACATGAGTGAGAAAAGGATAGAAACCCCCATTTAGGTGGATCACGCTATTTTCACGAATTGGGAAAGCAATATATTCATCTTTCAGAATTGCCTGAGACCTGAGTTCTTAGGAGAGCACGTTGCTGCTTCCCATGGGCAACGTCAATATGTTACCTCTTCCTTAATGTTCCTTCTTCAGGGGCCGTGGCCGCCTTTGCTGTGGGTTATGTGAAAGTCAACTGGGACCTTCTGGGAGAGTTGGCTCTGGCCGTCTTCTCAGTTGTCAATGCAGGTGCCCTGTTTCTCATGCATTACACGACCAACATATGGGTGTGCTATGCTGGCTATTTGATTTTCAAGACGAGCTATATGCTTCTTATCACCATAGCAGTGTGAGTAGTACCAACCACTTCTTTCCACTCCTAAAACTACACCGTACTCTCTTTTCTGTATTCCTATAGTTCCTTTGAGAACTTTGGAAGGATTTTACTCAATTGCTTTATTAAATATTGACTACTTCATATTAAATTAGTTACAATTAAGCTATCTTTTCATTTAACTGTCCTCTGAATATTGCTAAGATTAGTCATCAGGGAAAACAATTTCTGTAGGTTCAAAAAGCAAAGGCAATCATACATTGTCAGGTTGTGATTTTTATTTCAAGCAGTGTGCCAATTTGCACAGTGTGGTACAATTTGATTTTGCATGATTAAGTTTAGATTTCATCTCTGATTTCACTTGGCTGCTTGAGTTAATTCCAAGCACATACTGTTGTATGAAACAAAATATTTGCAGCGGGTTGTTAAAAACCGGATACTTAAAATAGTAGATGCAAAGATTACAAGAAACTATAAAATCCCAGAGATCATTTTCCTTAATAATTAAAAACATTTGGTTCCATATATAAGAACAGAGAAAGTTCAGTATAGGTAATGTGCTTTTGTAACCAAAAGAGATAAGAAACATTTGAATTTCAGATCATTTGAAAGTAGAGCCAAAGCTTTATCAAGTTTTGGGTTTTAATTTCTGAAAAAATATGCTTGATAAGTAATTGACAAAACACAGAAGTATAAAGATCCTGAGAAAAGATCATGAAACAAAGGAAGGATGAAACTGTGGCAAGTTCATTTTTCTCACTGAAAGGTATCAGTTTAATATATCAAACTCATGTATCTTGAGTGTTTTTTTTTTCTTTTGTTAAGTTCGGATGACATTATTTCTTTTCATCTTAAGAATCTTCCGAACCCAAAGCCTTTTACATGCATTCCAGGGAAGAACTGTCAAAAACATATATTTGCGTCTTTCATAAGTGTTTTGTAATAAGATTTCAAAATCTATATAATTATAAAAGATAAATTAATTATAGATTCACTCAGTTGTACAACCAGTCTTGGTCTGGATCTTCCAAAGAATAATCCACCTACTAAACTTTGAAATTGTCATTAAAATGGATAATTAAAAAAAATAACTCTCTAAAAAACTCCTTAGGTTGGATGTTGCTGGCATTTCCATGAAAATTCACTATTGAAACAGTATCTAAAATCAAATAGCATCCCATATTCAACAAGACACTGCTTTCTCTTCAGTTTCTGTCTTTTAAAGATAAGATATCCCATGTATCTTCTTGTTAAAAACAACAACAACAACAACAACAACAAACCTTGTTCTATGTTTCATGACAGATTTCAGATCGCAGTTAACCTGAGTGTGGAACGCTATGCCCTGGTGTTTGGAATCAACACCTTCATTGCCCTGGTGATTCAGACCATTGTAACTGTGATAGTAGTAGATCAGGGAGGACTGGGGCTGCCGATCAGCATTCAGGTGAGCTGCAATACTTCTGTTCTCTTCATATAGTTGGACGAAGGCAGAATAATGAGGTCATCTCAAGGGTTTTTTCAACCCTACCACTGCCAGTACTTAATTTCTTTGAATTCTTTGACTAGGCAAAATTTAAAAGAAGCCATTCCTTTAACTAACATACTGTAAAACCAAGTAGGTTTTGAGCAACAACAACTATAGGTTAACGTTTAGTGTTGGCCCCTAAAGCCTCATCAGGTAACTCTCTCGCCATTGTGTCCCCTTTATGTCTCCTCCTCCTCCCATCATCCAGTACCAAGGTTTACTACGATGCAACTGGAAGGGGTAAAGGGCTGCAGAGTTTAGTTCCCTTTTCCCTACACCATTGAGAGACTTAAAATTGGCCCAATTTCACATTTTACATATGGATCTGAAAAAAAGCGGGGATAAGACAGGCAAGCAGTGACCTCAATGTCTAAAATTCGTTGCACAATTCTCCAAACACAGACACATAGATCAATGGGATTTAGTGTTTTTTTCCCTCTTGGTGATGTTTGCTAGACTTTGAATCCAAGCAACCCTGACCCCAGCGCCCACACTCTTAGTTACTGCGTTGCTTACACTTTCCTACCTGGTTCTTCTAAGATGGGGGAAGAAAGTACTGTGCAAATCCAAATGATCCATATTAAGATCCTGGGTCGCGGGTATTCCATAGGTCAAACAAATCAAAAGCATAACTATGTATTATCAATGACATAGATGGTCACATTGCATGTGTGTCTAATGAATTCTGTTTTTCTCTAGTTTTTAGTTTACGGGAGTTATTTTGCTGTCATTGCTGGCATTTTCCTAATGAGAAGCACGTCCATTATCTACTCAGCTGAATGCCAAAAGAAAGTGCTGAGGTCTGCTACAAGTCAGACTCCAGATGGACCACATCCAGAAGAGCCAAGGAATGTCATCATGGGAACAAAGCTCTAACCCGTGTCAACCTCTACAGCCTCTGAGCAAGGACTGCTGGTCAACCACTACAGTCTCTGAGCAAGGACTGTTCTGAGCAAAGTCCCTGAATCCCATTAATTGACACATTTCACAAGTCTGGATTCCAAGGAACCTTTCCAAAAGCACCACACAAGCTCAGCTTTAGACCAGATATCTGTGTGCCCAGCTAAATGGGATGCAGTCATCAGGGCCCATCATCTCAGTTAAATAATCCATGTTGAGGAACCCCAGTGAATAGCAGTGGCTGGAAAATTCTGGTTCTGATTGCTTTCAAGGACATGCAAAGGCCTTGGAACCAAACCATGAGAAAACTCTAGCCATCCTAGAGTTGATGTTCCTCATTTGTGAGCAGAAATACTAACTGACGTGACCCTGTTGGCTTGGCTTAGATATTTGTTTCATTTTACCAAGACAGGCAACACAATGGACATTTTTAGTCACATGAGCCATTGCCCTTCTTCTTCCGTTAAGTGTATTTCTTTGAAACTTACAGTTCTCTGAGAGAGTTATAAAGCTCTGTCCCACTTTTATGGACTTCTTTTCTCTCCTGACAACATAGTATTATTCACAAGCTATTATTTGATAATATCACCATTTAATTTTTTCATGATTACTTTTACTTTGTGCTCTGCTGAGCTTTGTTGTTGCAATTCTACCTCAGAAATAGCTCCAGACATTCCTGTGTGGCCACAGAATGACATTCATGTCAATTCCCAGTGGCTCCAGCAGAGGCAATGAACTTTCTCTTGTCATGACCCCAGATGTTTTAGTGTCATGTCAGTGTGATGTCTGTCTAAAATGAAAAACTTAAGTGGAAGTTTTTCAAGGGTTTCTAGAAGTATTTGTAAATAAGAAAATACTGATGGAGGGAACACCTAATTTTTAAATGGCAGAGATAGTGTTAAGTAAATTGATGTGTGCAAAAAATATTAAAGAGCCTTTCTAATTTTTTGATGAATTGTGCTAAAAGTTGTCTGAGTTTGTCTGTCCTTTGAAATGTCAATAGAAGTCTCATTGAGCCGTCTGCCACTGGGAATAAAGAAAGCTGATTCAAGATTTGTGTTTCAGATAGATTTTCCTCCAAATCTCAAAATTCAATCACTGGACTGAAAATAAAATTCAGTCCGAAAGCCAACACACTTACTTAGTGGAGAAAACTAATAACTAATTACATCAAAAGCAAGGAAAAAATGACCACTATTATCCTTCTTACTTATTGTACTGAAGGCATTAGCCAACACAATTAGACAAGAAAAAAAATAAAAAGTCAAAAATTGGAAAGGAGGCTACAAGTATGCACCCAAGAGAGTCAATTAAAAAATGGGATAATTGCATAGAAAGTAAGTATATGGAAACCAAAAGCTTACATGATACAACAACCATTTGGAAGATATATGGGAGTAAAAGACCACATTTATAGTAGAATAAAAATAAAATACCTACAATTACATTTCATCTATTTAAAAATTTAATAAATATGTAACACATAAATGAATATGCCTAAAAACACTTTTGGAGATTATGAAATAACACCTAAACATATGGAAAAGCCTACCTTGTTCTTGCTTAGGAATAAAAATATATATAAAGACAATCTTCCTAAATAAATGTGTATGTTAAACCCTATCCCGAGGGGGAAAATCATTTTTAATTAGCAAAGGTGATTTTTAAATTTATTTGGAGAAGTTAACACAGCATTGTAAAACAACTCTACTTCAATAAAAAAAATAATAAATTCATTTGAAAAATTAAGAAAGAACCAAGAAATGCTTTTTATAGTGGAAAAAAATGAGATTAAATTATTTACAGAGAATTCAACCCTACTCTAAATTCTTACTATAATAACATTATCAGCATGAAGAGACAGTCCAATGTAAGAAGTTCTGAATTAGTCCCTAATTCATATGGGATTTCAGACTATGATAAAGAGAGCATTTCATACAAGAAGAAAAAGATGGAATATTTAAGAAGTTTGGAATAATTTTTTTCCCAAAGGAAAAACTGAGTTGGACCCAAGAGTGCTAGAATGATCAATATGTAATGATTATGTATCAATATGCAGATATAAAAAAAATGAAACTGCAGAAGAACCAGAAGAAAACATGTAGGAATTGTTTCATAACTTCAAACCTTTCTAAAGTAGCAGAAAACCTAGATGTCATAGGAAGGGAAATTGACAGCATAAACCTAGACTCATGCATGGAAGAAACAGTATAAGCAAAGCACAAAGACAAGTGATGATCTGGAAGAAACATTGCAGCTCATCAAAGCTACTTTCCCTAATTTATGTAGAACCAATCCTGATAAGATTGATAAGAAAAAAAGGTCAAAAGGATGTGAACAGGGAATTCAGAGAAAGGGAACTACAACAGCTCAGACATGTAACAGATGTTTAAATTATCTCATTAGAGATGTGTATTAAAACTACAATCAATGAAGCACCATGTTTCACCTATGAGAGTAGAAAACAGTCTAAATGTGTGACAACAGAGTTTGTTTTCTGGGAGTGGGTCAACAGGCAGTCTCAAAGGTTGTTGGCAGAAATGTACATTAGGTTTCATTGCTACAAAGAAAAATTCGGCATGTATATCTTTCCACCTATAGATTTCTCTGATTAGAATAAACACCACTGATGCCTGGTAACTGACTTGTATGAAAGGATTTTCATTACAGAAAAGTTTCTAAGCAGAAGAAAAATGGAAACTACTTAAATTTATTAAATGACAGGGAAAATGGATTATGGGACACCACTATATTTCACTTGTAATAATATTAACTAGATAAAAAAAGAGGAAAATCTTTGCATAGCAATAAAGGGCTCTAAAATATATTATTATTTAGTAAATAATAAAAAATTATTATGAACTGGGAAAAAGTCAAGTGCAAAAATAATAATGAATGCAGTAACTCACCATTTGTGTTTAAGTAAGGAAGAAAGTATCTATATTGGTTTATGCACACATACAGCTTTTCTGGAAGAACCAAAATAAATAAATAAGTAACAGTGGGATTACGTGCTGTGGGTAATGGGAAATGGGAGGGAGGTGTCTTCTGTTCATGACTTTTTATGTTTACCCCATACAAATTGCCCATCCCCAAGTTAAAATACTAATTTTTTTAGTGCTTCACCTCTTGGGAAATAAATTAGCATGGAAGAATAAAGAGCCAGAGATTTTTTTATTTTTTGTACGTAACCATACTGATGTTTTTACATTTTTTTGGCAATATGCGTTCATAAGTAAATGTGCACTTATAATTAAAAAAACAAACACAGAAGGAAAAATATCAAGTATTTTTAAATAAAAAAATTTGTATTTGGTATCTCATGAAAGAGAAAGATTATTTTTTAAAATTAAAATCTAGGTTTGCTTTGCAAGATTTGTGGTTGGTAAGAAAACCTCATGGAGAAATATCTTAAATGCTTTTTTTTCAGAGTGAATTACATTTTATTTTATTTTTTTTCCAGAGCCACTGAGGATTGAGTCCAGGACCTCGTGCATGCCAAGCACGTGCTCTACCACTGAGCTGTACCCCCCACCCCTTTAAATGTTTTGTTTTGTACATAGAATGACTCGGAAACCACAACAGAAACAGAATTCATAGATAAATAACAGAAATAAGGGAATAGAGATGGCAGGCGAATAACCATTTATGAGAAGAGAAAAAAGAAAAGGTGATGGGTCTCGCTTGTTTGGCCCTGGCCCTTTGCCTCCATTTAGGCTTTGACTTAGGTGAGACATTGAGACCTGGTTCGAGGAAGTTGTCACTGAAGAGGCACGCAATGCATTTTGACAGGTGAACAGGGTCACAGGGCCTTTAAGGAAAAGGCGCACAAGGCAGCGGGTGTTGAGACACCCGAGGGAATCCCTGATCTGGTGAGATGGGAGATGGGCAGGTGGCTGGGAGGCCTGGGCCCCGCAGGCCCTGGGCGGGCATTGCGGTCACTGCACGTCTGTCATTCAACTTAATTCGAGAAGACAGAAATCTCTTGCTACCATAGCAGAATACAAGCAGAATCCCTGAGGGGTTGTTCTCTATATTTTATTTTAATTTAGGACATTTAGGTAGTAGCTATGTGGTGACTGGAAACAACAGTAATAGTCCTAGAACGAGCGAGAGCAACAGACCCAGGGTGCGCACAGACGCAGAGAGGCAGAAGGACCAGGTTGGAAGGCTGCATGAATACCCATCAAACACAACACTCAGAATCACGGGCCCTTTGCCTGGGTTAACATTTTTGTAATGGTCGTTTCCTGTTTATTTGTTTTTTGTTTTTTTGTTTTTTTGTTTTCAGATAAAAAGGTTTAAGACCATCAGGTTAAAAGAGAGATGCACAGAGTTTAAAAAGATATTGTCCAAAAGAGTAAGTCCCAGGAGATACAGGTGACGTGACGTGGGAGGAGCAGAGAGACTAGATGGAGGAAAGTCAGTTCACAGCAGAGAGCGACTCCCAGCCTCTCCTTCCCTAGAAGCAGGACCGAGCAGGGCAGCCGTCTGGCAGCCGTCTTGCAGCCGTCTGCAGCCACTGTCGTGCTGACAGCAGCCCTTCCCCCAGCCGCAGCCACAGGAGTTGCAGCCACAGGTGCGGCAGCATATGCTTCAGTGTCTAGACAATGCCCTGACAGTTTGGCAGTGGAGGGAGGTGACCCAGGGTGACTCAGAAGCTGGGCAATCATGGGTACTGGTGGCAGGAGAAGAAGAGATCAGAACTCACCCAGGAAGGGATAAAAACCATCAGAATTGTGGAAAGGTAACTGCTCTATTTGCCAACCTCCTGTCTTTCTCAACAACGGGAGAGGACAAGGGATGGTTTGATTTGGTATTTTGATGGAGCTTCAGAGGAATTTGTTTTATTCAAGCAGTCAGGGAATATATATATACCCAGCTTCCCGTCCCTGTGCACTGATGACTTCGGGAAAGATACTTAACATTTTTTGTACCTCAGTTTTCTCACCTACAAAATGGGGACAAGAGTGGTCTTACTTCATAGGACTGTTGTGAGTATTAGAGGGTTAAGATGTGCAGGTCATGTACCCAAGAGTACCCAGCACACAGTGAGGGCTGGGTAAGTCTTGGTGAATATTGTAAGAGCAGGACCCTACGGGGCCCTCCCAGAATAGCACCCCCACCTCTATGTCCTCTGCCTGCCCCTTGTCTATAGAAATACTTTCCGAGGCTTCCCTGAGTTCCAAAGAGAAGTGAGAAAATGCAGGAAAAAAAGGAAAACAGTCAAGCAAGACAAAATAATTATAGTTTGGCCATTAAACAAAGTCAGGGACCTTTAGTTCCTCCCCAAGGGCTATATATTATATTCTGAGCCATGTCCTTTGAGCTGTTTTGCAGCTACTGAAACCCTCACCAGGTGGCTGCCCACAAGCACGTAGACCCCAAATCACTTGGAACCAGAAGGTTGAAGATGTTGACTCCCAATGACCTCACCACCAACCGATCAGAAGAATGTCCACAAGCTGATCATGCACCCACAACCCTTCACCCTCACCCTGTCCTTATAAACTTTTCCAAAGCCTTCAGGGAGTTTGGGTCTTTTAAGCACTAGCTGCCTGAACTCCCTGCTCGGTGCCCTGCGATAAACGCTGCACTTTCCTTCACCACAGCCCGGTGTCAGTAGATTGGCTTTACTGCGCACGGGCAAGCGGACCCAAGTTTGGTTTGGTCACAATATTACTAGTAAAAATTATGTCTCTAAATGTGAGTTGTCCAGGCATACACGTTGTCTTGAGCTGCCAGAGTTATGATACAGAGACCACAAACACACTGTTAGCATTTTTCTAGGACAGTCGCAATTTTAAATATCTCGTGGTACTGCCTAATTACATAGCAGAGCACTATGTTTGGGTTTTGGAAACTAAGGTCACTGCACTAATAGGAAAATTAGAGGCTTGAGAAGAGACAGTCTGCATGAGTTTGAAGATACTGAATTGCCCTGGAGAAGGTCCCATCAAAAGTAAGACCTTTTCTGTAGTAGTAATTAATTGAGTGCTTGATGTGAACCAGGTATTGTTCTAGGTCCTACACTAATGAGAAGGCTTAGAAAAACCATCCTCCATTTTCCTATTTTCAGCAGAGAAATAGAAATTAAACAACTCTCTTCTCCTCCCATAGCATCAATTTCTGCTCCGTCTGACCCAGATTAGATCTTGGCCCAGATAAGAACAACATATGATGGCTTTATCTTAGTGGATGGGTTTTTTTTTTCCCTTGCTTTAACACTGTCAGTAAATTAAAAATGTATTTTATTTGAATGTGTAAGAAGTTCAAATGAATCCTTAAATTTCCACTTTTAGGTAACCAATTTTGGTAGACCCTACCCTCAGCTCCCAGTAACTTTATAGTCAGAGTGTATTCTGGGGACCCTATAGGAAATAGTAGGTTATGAAGAAGGATGGAAAATATTGTTGCCAAAATAATGTGAGCATTTTGGGCGACAAGAATCAATTGTTTGTAAATTTCTTATCACAAGCGTAGCTTCCCTAGACCTTTGGAATTAAAAAAAGTGGTGGGGGAGCAAAAAAATATTGGGACACTTAGTTGTGTCCACTCCAAAGACCCTGTTATCTGAGTTATTGCATTTGGTTTTCTCTCCTAAGGGATGTCTTGTAGGGCATGGGGAGACTAAAATTGCCCAAAGCCAGATACTTAAATGTATCGGGGGAATGCCCATCCCACACCCTGTTCCTTTCCACTTCACACAAATTGGAATCTTGGGCAACACTGTTGTTTCTTCTTCATGAACGTCACTTCCCTTTCATGTCTTTCAAAATAATGACTGTCGGTCCTCCGTATCTGAGGGCTTCACATCCACAAAGTCAATCAACCTCAGATCAAAAATATTAAAAAAAAAAAAAATTCCAAAAAGTTCCAAAAAGCAAACTTGAATTTGCCCCTCACTGGCAACTATTTCCATAACATTTACATTGTATTCGATGTAGAAGTACTCTAGAGACAGTTTAAAGTATACGGGAGGATGTTTGTAGGTTATACGCAAATACTACACCATTTTATATAAGGGACTTGAGCATCTGTGGATTTTGGTGTTCTAGGGGGTCCTGGACAATCCCTCCAGATACTGAGGGATGGCTGTATGAGGACAGCCGACCTAACCCAAGAATGTATGTAGGCTTCAGGTCCCTAATATAAACCCCACAGTGCTGACAGACCAGCTCTAGCCCTGTGAGTTACACCCACAGGCAGACAGAAGAATGCTGGCCTGGAGCCAATGCGAATGTCTTAAAGGAGGTGGTTCAAGGACAGGTTGTAAGTGGTGTAACAGGTAAAATGAGGCAGCGTGTTAATAGCTGCAATAAAAGGAGCCAGATATCTAAATTTTTATGCTAAGAAACCAAAATGCTTTTGAGAGCCTGGAAAAGAAGTCTTTACTAAAGAAAATGATAGGGGGAAAGACGCAACCAACTTTGCAGATAGGAATTAATGTAAAATGTCATAGAGAAAAAGCACAAGTTTGTGGCCTTTTAAAAACTCAACCCAATTGAGGGGAGGGTATAGCTCAGTGGTAGAGCACATGCTTAGTGTGCATGAGGTCCTGGGTTCAAACCTCAGTACCTCCTCTAAAAATAAACAAATAAGTAAACCTAACTACCTCTCCCCCACCAAAAAAAGTCTGTGGCAGGTGTTATTACCCCATCTGCCCTACAGATGGGAACTTTGAGATGCTGGCCTTGTGTTCCAGGGGAGCCAGGTCCAGAACACCACATTTGCCTGGTTAATTTTGTTTCTGGCCAGCTAACACTCTCCCTTTGTGTAAAGCCTCCTCTTCTCTTTCAAGACCACGAAGGTAAGCCCGGACAAGCTTGACTTACTTGCCAGAAGAAGCAGTTGATGGAAGACATCTTTCTAGTTTTTGCTGCAGACATTGGTTTCACCAAATAGCCAACCAGCCTTTGCTGATCTTAACAGGGTAAAATACAGTACAGAAAATTATTCAGTCCAGAGGAGAGAGAAATTTCTGTATCAGAACAGAGAGGGCAATAGCAAAATAGCAATTTGTACAAATTCTTATTTCCACTCCTCACTGGCTCTGTTATGGAGAAGGTCTTTACATGAGTCAAACAATCATTTAAATGTCATTGATTATATCATTTGCCAAAGGTTGGAGAGGGTCTGCAACATATGCTTAAAATTATACACTCTTAGATGCAATAATAAAGGAAAAACATCTTTGAAACTACTTCCAAAACCCCATCAGTGGCATCAGCAGCAGGCTGGCAGAGCGGGTTCTGCCAGAAAGGGAACAGAAGGGGTCTTCCCCCTTCCTGCATCCCCCGGCCTCACAGACACAGCCGGCTCTCAGTACAGATGCTCCTCCCCTTTCATCTGAACTTTCAATTTAGGAACGTTTCCAGATAGGAATTAGGCATCATTCCTGGGGTGATAACGTGACCATTTAATGACACTCATCATTTTAGATGGCAATCTTAAGCCATATACCACACAGGTTCAATCTTTGGGCGTGGCCAGCAAGGACAAAGGAAGCAAATAAGATTGTGAATCAGCTTGAAAGGAATGAGGGAAAGAAACTGAGATTATCATGTCCTAACCCAGTAGGTAGGAGGAAAAAAAAAAAAAGGAGTTTAGGCTTTGCATCCTTACAGAACTGGCTTGTAAATTCTACGACCCTGGACAAGCCACGTTATCTGTCTGAATTTCTGCTTTCTCATCCACCGAATGGAGATTATACCTCCTTTGCAAACTTTTCAAAGGATTAGAAAGAAGTCATGGAAAGCATATAGTATAAATATCTCCCCAAGTAGGGATTAAGTTTAAAAAACAAAGGCAGCTACCAGCAGGGTTCTTTTTATGTGCTTATTAATACTATGTGTTAGGAAGAACTGATTTGGTTTTACTGGGGGATTGCATCCTTGGAGGACAACCTAAGCACTCAGAATCTCAAGAAATGTAGACACAGAGGGACAACCAGACTGAATTAGGTTGCTGGAAGCCGTATTCATACATGGTCATTAAAATTAAAGAGGTATTAGAAGAAGATACCTTGTATTTTACCAACTGAAGGAGTTCCAGAAGATACGGAGGTGGTAGAAGTCTACTGGGGACTGAGGAGTGTCAGATACTTGTGTGCACATCTCTCTTAGCGTGCAGAGCCCTGCCACACCACTTTGTGCGATCTGGGATGATCTGGGCAGGGGCGTCAGAGTGGTCCTCAGCTTGGGGGTGTGGCACGTCAGAATCAGGAGAATCACGGAGTAGCTGCTGCAAATTGCACACGGAAGATTCTAGGATCTCCTCTTGGAAAGGAATGCCAGGATCTCCATGAAAGAGGGGGGAAACCAGAAGGAGTTGTAATAAATCTCATCTCTTATCTTTGTGAATGGCCACTGTGGTCAGGGGCTAGCCTTGAGGAGACCTGGGCCAATGCAATGTCCCTTGGTCAGCTGCTACATTCCATCAGTAACACCAGTACTTGGTAAACATGCAGATTCTTGGGCCCCAAACCTTATCTACCCAATCCAAAGCTGTAGAGATGAGACCAGGGCATTTATTTTTCCACCAAGTTCCCCAAGTGAATATGATGCTGAAAGCTGCTCATTACAGTCTTGGTAAATGGCCTGCCTGTGAGAAGATCAAAGGATAAGGCAGACACATAAATGTATCAACCTGGACAGTCACCCAAACATGGAATAAAGGTGGAGTTGGAGGAGTGCCAACATCTGAGCATTTGAGAGGCAGGATTCCAGGCCCAGAAGCCTCCCTGGCAGATCTCACAGCTGAAGTTGAAGGTCAAACCCAAGAAAATGCTTCTTGCCGAAGAATCCTCTAATGATTGCTGAAAACCTCAGCTCTTCCCTGCAACCCCAGACTCTGTCCTCTCTGCCCTTTCTTCTAAGAGCAAAGGTCTCTGGCTATTCTGAGCAGTTAGTCTTCTGGTCACTTTCCCCCTGGCAGAAGCAGCTGCTTTGGGCACAGTGGAAGTGCTCGAAGGTCTGGGGAAATACGGGCTAGGGGAGCCCCTGAACACCCCTCTGGGTCAGCAACGAGTCCTCCACCCCTCCCTGGGCTGCTACTCCTTGTTTCCACCTGCCAAGACCAAGGTCTGGATCACAGGACACCCACTCACTTCCTGCTCATGGAGGCAGGTAAACAGTTGCTAGCTATAGAGTGGGAGGAATAAAAAGAAGGGAAAAGGGAAAAAAAGGAACCAAACTACACTGAGCAGTAACTATATGCCAGATAACTGTGTTTGGTTCCTTATATGCACAGATCTCAGTTAATCTTCACAGCATTATCATGAGACCTAAATTATGATCTCAACTTTATAAAATGAGGCAATTGGGGTTCAGTAGATTTTCCATTCATTTAAAAATATTTATTAAGCCCATATTCTACCAGACCCTTTTCTAGGCGCTGGGCGTATACTTGCAATCAACAATAATACATTTGATTCCTGATGTCATAGAATTTACAGTCTAATGGAGAACTCAGCTATAAATCCAATAGACACACTAATGAATGTAGTCACCAGCTAAGAAATGGACTCAGTTAAAAAAAAAAAAAACTGTGGTTTTTCTACACAAGTGTGATCAAAGCATTTACAGGCAACGAAGTTATGAAGTTTCTGGCACTGATATGATTATTGTAAGAATAATAAGGAGAAATCTGGGATATTGGAAAGAGAATGTTGGTCTCCTAATAAAGCTGAAGAATGGTGCAGTGGAAGTGGTTGATCAAGTAAGCAAGAAGAGATGGCTGTAGATAGAGCCAGATGAGTGAATCCCCTATTGGAAGAAGAAGGTGTGGCCATGAGAGTGGGTGGCTGTAAAAGCGGTCTTTGGAAATGGGATTCAGGAAGTGGAAAGACAAGATGCATTTTTTTCACGTGGATGTTGAAGAACTGCAATGTAAAAGTAGGACTTGGGGTAAGGAGTTGATGCCAAAGCGTTTGATGACAATAGAAAAGAGATCAGGAGGTCAACAGATACCAGCAACCAGAAGAAGGTGATCAACTTAAATGAGTTTCCAAAACAGGAACATGTCAAAGTTCTCCCAAGGGGTTGGGAATGATTGTCTGGAGGCCATAATGAGGAGCAAGGACAATATCATGCACCACATGTTACATGCACCAAATCACAGCTAGAAAATGATGAAGCTGGTATTTGAACTCAAGAACTGGAAAAATCCTAGAAGCTTTCTTTCTCTCCTTATGAATTGAGCAAAATAACTTCCTCCCTTCTTCCTCAAGATCATCTTCCTCCATTTCTACCTCTTCCTATTCATTTCCTTCTCTTTTCGAGGAGGCAGTGGTCCCCTCCCATCCCCATCAAATGGGAGATTATGTTTCTTCTATTAGGTTTATTTCTGATTTTCTCAAGCCAAATTCAGAGGGCAGGCATGCCAGAACAGGCAAAAAGATGAAGAAAAGTCAGAGGAATTTCAGCATCTGCAGGACAGCAGAAACAGTCATAGGTCCATGAGAGCCATGGAGAAGAAAAGATGAGAAATTCAACCAAAAGTTTAACCACAGATTTGTGCAAACGACCCACAATCAGAATAGTCAGAAATATCATGGACAAAAGAAGAGAGTGGGCTTCCAGAAGCACAGAAATTAGATGACTCCCCATAAGGCTCATCAATGACTCAGCATAGAGTCCTTTCATCACTTACTTACACAAGAAAGACCTGGAAAACCCCAGAAACATCCTCCATAGAAGAGTGACTCCCTGTCATCTGGGAAGGAGAGGCAGAGAGAAAGTAGTCACCTCCACTTAACTACTGGCAAATTTTGTTCGTTGTCACTGTTGCTCTCTACTGATGTAACCCAGTGTCTGATTGTCCTTGCCACCTAGTCTAAGTAAGAGCTTTGTTGATATAAATTGGATCAGGATTTACTTTACCTCACGGAAGAGACAATTCATCTAATAGTTCCCCCAAAAAGTCTATCTTCATGTGGGATCAGCTTGTGAAAGTGTAGACTGGATGGTGAACAATAGAGGGTGATCTGGAAGGTCTTCCCTCCAAAGCTGTCCTCCCATTGAGAGCTGGAACCACCCTCACTCTTCTGGGGAGCAGCATCTTCAGTGGAATTATTGCTAATTCCTTTTCAAAGTGAAATTATCAGAGGGCTAGCTGATTGCTACCACCAAGGAAGCGCGAATGCGTTTACAGAAATACTTTCATCTCTCAGGTAGACAGGATTGCTCCAGGTATTTAACAGGTGAGTTCTTTAACACGTCACATCCATCTTCAGGCTTTCTTTTATTTCTAAGACCACACACACACACATACACCCCTCCACTCCTCACTCCCGTTAGCTCATGGTCAGCAGGGAAAGATGGGCAGAGGCCTTGTGATTCAAGGAGAAAAGATAAAACCCTTTGAGACTCAGCATGGCAGAGAAGGTAGACCTTATCATCATAAGTTAGTTGGCCTCAGAAAAAACTTTGAAGAAGCCTGTGTGTCCTTGTTTGTTGGCAACTCAACATTGTCACTGTGGCTGCCACCACCTTCCAGGGCCCCCTCCCTCCTGCGTGGAAGAACCCTGGGAAAGCATTTGGCTGGATTCGCTTCTCTGTGTGGCTGCAGGTCAGTCTGCCCATTAGGGGCACTCCTGTGAGGTTTACAGATGGGGAAGTGGGTTTTTTTAATCTATATTTTTATTGAAGCATAGTCAGTTTACAACGCTGTATCAGTTTCAGGTGCACAGCATAATGCTTCAATCGTACATGAACATACATGTATTCATTTTCAAGACAGGGGGAAGTTTTTAAGTGGCCGGTATTTGCCAAGGCAGTCGTCTATTTTTTTAAGAAAGCTGAACATTTACTGAAAATTTGGGTGCACATTGTCTTTTAGGACACCCATTAAGTCACAATAAGGTTCTTATCTTTGGCAATTTCTTTATTTTCTATTTTGTTCTTTTCTGCTTTGAATTATTTCCATCTGTACACTTTCCTTATGTTTATCCTGCTAGTTCTATTTTTTAATGTTCTTTTCTTTCCTTTTTATTGAGGTAACATTGGTTTATAACATTATATCTTAATTATAGTCAAACCCGGTGTAGACGTCTTTCTCAGAGAGGCCTTTGCACAAATATAAATACCCATTATTTTAATGATATTTAAATTCAAAATTCCTGAGGCCTGAAAGAGTATTCTCTACTATAACCAGAGTATATAAAAATAAAATACCATTAAACTTAATTACTGTAAATTGTCAGACATTGTACTTTTCACCTCAAAAATGCAAGCGGAAATTTTCCTATAAATTCAGAGTGTTCAGATTATCTGGATCCTGTTTAAACTATTTCATAAAGCACCCCAGTTTTTACCATTTTAACACATTTAACACATAATATATATAAAACCCCTACCGGTTCTCTTTCTTTGGAGAACCCTGACTGATTTAATAATCAATCTTCTGTTACATACTTGGATAGTATTAGTTAATTTATCCTACCTACTTAGTACTAGGAATAGAGCAGACACCAAGATGGATACAATCCCTTCTGGTAAACAACAAGGATTTACTGTGTAGCACAGGGAGCTATATTCAATATCTTGTAATTACTTATCACGGAAAAGAATCTGAAAAGAATACATATATTATATAAAACGGAATCACTTTTTTGTACACCTAAAACTAACACAATGTTGTAAATCAATTATAGTTTAATTTTAAAAAAATTTCCATTATGGCTCTTCTACTTTAGTGGGAAAAATTAAATTACAAAAACAATTGAGCATATTAATGTAGGGCCCCGCCTGAAGGCTCTAGAGAATAAGCCATGGGCTGAACTGATAAACAAGCTGTGAGGAATGCCACGTATCCAGGCTGGATAAGAGATGGCCTACTTAATGTATCCAGTATGGACGGCTGGCTAGCCAGTGACGGGTAAGATCCTCAGAGGAGGACAACCTAAGACAGGCTCAGCCGGCTGGGTGAGAGATGGCCTACTTAACGAAGTTTCGTGACGAACTTTCAAACAATCTGTCCTTGATGATGTAACATCCTGTGCTTACTGCAGGAGCCTGGGGACCTAAATAGCTTAAGATTATTAACATTGTCATAAGTTAGATGGTATGTGTGGGGCATCATGCATGTCCTATATAAAACCTTTTCTAAAAAAATCAATAAACAGAGAACTGCTTCGCTTCTCTCTGCACTGTGTTCGTGTGTACATGATGTCACGCCACCGACAATTAATATATATAACAGGTGGTGACAAAGCAAGATATTGATTAACATAAGAAAAGCCATACTGAACAGGGGGGTTCTGAGAAGTCCTCTCTGACGAGGGGCATCTGAGCACGCTCTGTACCAAGTGTTGGCGCACAGCCTATAGGCACCTGGAGGAAGAGTATTCCAGCAGGTGGAACAGGAAGACCCAAGGCCCCAGAGGGGCTGCATGGGACCGGCCTGGTACTGTCATTGCACACAGTCCTGTAGATGTTCTGATCCTGTGCAAAGTGCACTGGGCTGCAGTCAGGAAACAGGTCCTATCACTGCCCAGACATCATTTTATCCTCTGGTCTCTGACTCCTTATGGAAAAGCTGAAGCACTAGGACCAGATCGCTGTTTCCTGTGCAAAATACCCACCATCCTCCTGCCTCGTACATCCTCCTCCCAGCCCTTTCCAAGATACAAAGACAGCCTCTGAGGAACATTCCAGTGAAGACAGCCTCTGAGGAACATTCCAGTAAAGAAACCCATATAACTTTATTTAACCCAATGTTTCCAAACACACTTGGGCTCAAAACCACTAGCTTTAAAGAGCCAATTCATCTTTCAATTCTAAAGTTGTCTGAATAATGGGACATAAAGTCACACACGCTCCCAGAGCTCCAGCTCTCCAGCTAACAGGATCTATGACTTTAAAAAGAAGGGACTGGAGAGAAAGCGCAGCTTTTAAAGTTATTTTTAGCAGCAGAACCTTACTTACATATAAATTCCTGCGTGAAACATCACTAAGCAAAACAAATTAAATCAGAGATGCCTGGGCTGAAGCAAAGGTAGTTTACACTCTAGCTGGAAAACACTGGGCTCAGTTTAGTGTGTGTGCTACGGTTACACTGCCCTCTAGTGTCTAATTCTCAAAGAAAGTAAAAGTAAAACTACTACAGAAATTGCAAACTTTCAGGCTAAGAGGTGCCCAAGACCGCTATTTGCTACACAGCGACCCTCAAAGTGAGGTCTCCAACCAGCAGCAGACGCATCACCCGGGAACTTGTTAGAAATGAAAATTTTCAGTCTCAACCCGAATGCCCCTCCCCAAGACCTGCTGAATCAGTTCATGCGGGAGGGACTCAAAAGTGTTTAAACACACCTTCCAAATGAGGAGCAAAATCGCAAGCACATCACCCCCAGGTGGAGCAGCAATTTTTTGTACCAAGTTGCTTTCAATCAAGAAAAAATATATATATATGGACTTGGGAACAACCTGTTGAAAATCAAAAAGTTCACAAACAGAAGAGTTTCTGTCTTCTAGCATTTGTTAAGCAGTTTTCACTTTTTGCCATAACAGTTACATTCATTCCAACAAACCACTCGACCCAGTTTTTTTGTAGCATGACCATGAAGAACAAAAGAACAACAAAACAATGGACCTGATCGACTTTTTTCTGAAAGAAAATCTCTGTGGTGATTATACCCATTGTAAAAATCAGGGTTTACATTGTGAAATAGTGGTGAAACCCTAAAAAGCTGACTTGTATCAAGACGTTTACAGGATGGGATTTCCAGCATAAGTTTTTTTTTTCCTGGCCAGCCATTGTGAATTTATGTTCTGGTCATGACCAGCGAAACCAGATAAAGGTCCATGAATGGGTTAAAGCAATTTCATTGCAGCTACAAGAAAAAAATGGCTTTTTTCCTTCTTCCTTCCCCAGAGGCTGCCTGAGCACACAGGGTGGATGAGGGCTCTGTTGACTAAAAGCATGAACCCTACTGAGCTTGCCCTGGGACCACCAGCCTCCCAATAAAAGGTGTCTTCATTGTCTCCATGGCACACTTTTTTCCAAAACTTGGTAACTTGATAAAGAAGACTGAGCCAGTAAAAAAGGAGAGCAATGGTTATAAACATTAGTATCACCAGGGGAAAATCAGTATAAAATAAATTTACAAGTAGAGTAATGACTAAGCTATAAGGAAATTTATGAATTTTTTAATTTGAAAATTACAATTTGCTTAAAAAGACAGTTCACCTAAAAGGGTAAGGCAACCACTTATCATTTCTGTAATTCATACAACATTAAATTTAAAAAACTAATATTTCAGTCTTTTATGAGAACACTTAAGTTTTCAAACCACCACCATATGGGGTATAATCAATGTTCATTACCTAGCTAAAAATTATTTATGGGTAGCCGTGAAAACAAACTTGGAAATTTTACTCCATATGCAAATAAAGACTCATTTGTCCTACTTATGTTGAACAATAATGAAAATACGGATACATGGAAATCCAGGATAGAATATATTTAATGAAAATCTTTAAATGTGAAATGCATCATACACGTTGTCCAAATGATCAAAAGTGAAAATTAGGCATGTCAGAATCTATGTTGGTTTCCTAGGGCAGCTATCACAAACCTGTGTCACAAAACTGGTGGTTTAGAACATTTTATTGTCTCATAGTTCTGGAGACTATAAGCCCAAAACTGTGTCAGTAGGACCATTCTCTCTCTCTGAAACCTGTAGGGAAGATCTTTCCTTGCCTTTACCAGTTTCTGGTGTTTGCCGTCACTCCCTGGTGATCCCTGGTGATCCTCGGCTTGCAGATGCATTACTTCAATCTTGGCCACCTTCTCCCTCTGTGTCTTTGTGTTCTCCTTAAAAACATCTTAGTCTCATAATAGATTAAGGGACCACCCTACACTAGCATGACCTCATCTTAACTAATTCCACCTGCAACAACCCTATTTCCATATAAATCCCACTCTGAGGTACCAGGAGTTAAGACTCAACACATTTGGGGGGAGGGCACAGGTCACACCTTAACAGTTTACCCTCTGTCCCGCCTCCCAAAATTCATGTCCTTCCCACGTGCAAAACACATTCACCTCATTCCCAACATTTCCAACTGTCTTAACCATTCCAGCATCAACTCTAAGTCCCAAATCTCATGTAAATATCAATTCAAAGTCCCGGATTTCACTGTCTAAATCATCTAAATCTGTATGGGTGTGATTTATCCTGGAGTAAAATTCTTCTCCATCTGAGAACCTGTGAAACCACAGAACAAGTTATCTGCTTACTAAATACAATATTCAGGCATAGAATAGACACTCTCACTCCAAAGGGGAGAAATTGGGAGGGAAAAGGTGGTAATAGGTCCCAGGCAAGTCTTAAAAACTAACAGAGCAGGTTCCCTTGGATTTCAAGGTCCACGAATCATCCTCTATGGCTTGATGCTCCGCCCCTTGAGCCTGATGGGATGAGAGCCTCCTCTTCTTGATCTGAGGAGACTGCATCATTCCAAGCTTCTATATTATGGCTCTGCCCTTAGAGTCATTTTTCCTTCCTTAATGCTGTCTCAGTCCCTTTTAGCCCAGGCTGGTCATGTTTCTGCTGGTATAAAATTCTCAAAAACTTTGTCAGTCTCCCACGCAGTTCACAGAAGCCTAAGCCATCAGACAGGAGGGTCCCCCCTGCAGCTTGCTTGGGTAACCCCATCTCTATTCCTGGCTTCTCCTGAGATGGCTTATTAGATCCACTAGCTACACATCTAATCTCTAGCAAATGACTGTCCAGGCCGAGCCTCGGTCCTGTTTCCAAAGTACACTCTTTGGATAGGCTGAGAATCTTCCAAATCATCAAGTGCTGGTTTATTTTTGCTTTGCAGATCATTCCTCAATTTATCTTTCCTCTCACATTTTACTGTAAGCAGCAAAAAGAAGCCAAGCTCTGCCTTCCATACTGCTTGGAAATCTCCAAGCAAAATATCCAAGTTCATTGCTTACAAGTCCTACTTTCTTCCCAAAAAGAGAACATAATTCAAACACGCTCTCTACCATTTTATAATAAAGGCCACCTTTCCCCCAGGATCCATTAACATGTTCCTCCTTTCCATGTGAGACCTCCCCAGAAGCACCTTTACCATCCATATATCTAGCAAAATTCTGCTCATGATGATACATGTGTGCTGTGCTCTAAGACAACAGACACTTCCTCTATAGCTCCTCTCTCTTCTGAGCCTTCATCAGAAATGACTTTAAGGTCCATATTTCTACAAACAACCTCTTCAAGGCATTCTAAGGTTTTTCTATCAAGTATCTTAAAACTCTTCTAGCCTCTACCCTTTACCTAGTTCCAAAGCGACTTCTGCATTTGTAGGAATTTGTTGCTGCAGCACCCCGACTTCCCAGAACCAAAATTGGTATCAACAACTCATTAACCCTTGCGATATCCTGGGTGCAAGGGAAACATGCCATTGAAATGAGTCCCCAGTCCTAGCTCACAGCATCAAAACAGCAAGATGAGTTATGTGACCACTGAAAGTGAAGTAGGAAAAAAATCTGCCTAATCACCATTAAAAAATGACGAGGCTGCATCACCAGTGTGTATTAACCAACGCCGCTGGTTAAAAAGGGCAAGGCTGGGTCCAGATGGAGAAAGGTGGTGTGGAATGCTGATTTAAGTACTCTGGATAAAACTATTTTTAACACTGAGTCACAATGAGCTGGAATATAGAGGCCATTTCCTTTCAATTCTTTAAAAAGTACATACAGTAAATGTTCATCGATTTAGACTATTTAGAGAAAAATCTAAATGAATTAGTAAAACATCTGAATGGAGAAGTGTGTGTGTGGTAAACATGTATTTCGAGCAGAAACTGATTAAACTGACCAAGTGTTTCTTGTAGCAAAAGACCACAAAGATTTGATTAAAGGGCAATTAAGTATGATTTATGATTTTAAAGAGCAAATAAGTATGATTAAAGGGCAAATTAAGTGTGTAATTAAGTATTTATTAAGGGCTTTCAGACAAGATAATTCTTTCAAAAAATCGTTTTCCTCACAACCTTACTTAAACTGTTAATTTGCTTTTTTGGTATCTCCTTATTTTCTTAAAACAACCTTGAAATTAATTATACATTTTGAACTAATGATCAACAATTCAAGTTAGCTGGGTCTGATGTTATAAGCTTTTACTTGATTAGCTGTTCATTGGCCCTTGTGATTTCCTGGGTCACTGAGACTAGATCAGATCCTCTCGAAGAAAGGCAAGGGAAAGACACTGGGACTTACTGTGTCAGGCACTGCCCTGAGTCCTCTCCTGTTGACCTCAATTATTCCTCACAAACAGTAAAGTAGATAATTTTTATCTTCTTTTAATCAGTAGAACTCAGAAACACTAAGGAATTTGAGCACGCTCAGCCAACTATGATTACAACAGATACTCATGAATATGTATGACTGAGACATTATGCTGTACACCAGAAGTTAACACATTGAAACTCACTGTACTTCAATTTAAAAAAGATAAAAAGAATATTAGGGGCAAAAAGCAAAAAGTATGTATTTGATGGCCCACGTCACCTTATAGCTGGGACATTTATTTAGTGCCCATCCACTCATGGAGTGAGTCAGCTCTGCAAACAGCCAGGGCCCCGGGCTCCAGGACTCCAGAGCTGAAATGACAGTAGGATTCAGGACACTAGTGTCCAGAAACAGAAGCCCACTGCCTTCCATGCACCCACCTTCCCTGGGGAAGGCTAGAAGTTTGCACTTTAACATAATTAGGAGCAAATCAGGGCATTTGTTTGGGTACATTTTAACTGATTTCCAGTAACCTTTGAAGCAACGTGTTAAAAATTAACTAAAACTTATCTGCTTGAGATATTCAAAATTACACCACTAGGACAATCTAGGATTGTAAATTTGTTACTTGGCCTTTTTTAAAGTTATAACAAAGTTATTCAATTCAGAGGGGCTGCGAAGGCAGAAAAATTGACAGATAAAATGAAAAAACACCGTCTTTTTGCAATATATAAAGATAACAGCAGGGGGCAAATGTGGAGCCTGACCTAACTGGAGCAGTGGAATTCTCACATTCAAGAGGATGTGTTGTAGCTGTTTCCCTACGTGACCCCTTGTGATGTGAGTCTTTTCAGTGTGGTGGTGATGGATTCCATAATCTACTCAAACCAATCTACCCATATTAAGTTCAATACTCTGCTTTTACAGACTGGCTGCCAGCATTACGGGCAGAATCAAGTCATTTTCAACATATAAACCTGAAGACATGGTCTCTTCGAAACCAAAGTGCCTAGTGTCAGAAATGATATTTCATCCATGCCAACACCTGAGGTATGGATTCAGAAGGGGGATATGAGATTTCCTCAATTCAACTTCTATCAGAAACCTTCTGATTCCACTCTGCATTTTATTATTAGTATTCTGAGAATTCCTACTCTCTCAAAAACACTTTCACAAACTTTAATGGGTCTGACAGTGAGACATTATGAATTTGTATAAAGTATGCAATTATTTAATATGTCCCTCTCCAGGGAATTATTCCTTTTTCTTTCTTTTTTTTTTTTATTGAAGTACAGTCAGTTACAATGTGTCAATTTCTGGTGTACAGCACAGTGTCCCAGTCATGCATATACATACATATATTTGTTTTTATTCCAGCAGATTATTTCTGATGAAAAGAAATCTCCCCTGGCTGTTCCCCTTAACTACCAGGGGGACTGGTCTGTGTGAAAACAATCTCAGTTGCTAAACTCACTCACTAAAAGCCTAATTGTCCCAGGTTCTAGAACCTACCTGCAGATTAAGCTTTTCATACTCCAGCAGAAACCTGCCCAATGGTATCCAATCTTGCCACTGTTTATATAGATGGTATTTTCCTGATCCACAGCCACAGAAGCTGGATGTGAATTCTCCAGGTAGAGGCAGGCATCTAACTCTGCAGGAATGACAAGCATTATGCCAGGAAATTTCCCCACAACTACACTCATGTGATGGATATCACAACCCACTTGTGCAGGTGAAGAATGCTGAGACCCCGACACATGAAGAAACTTGTCCAGAATTACATGACTTGAAAGGTCAGATTAGAGATCTGAATTTGTTCAGCCACAAAGCCCATGTTCTTCCCACCAGGAAATCCTCTTCTCATTGTTCCAAATCTGCTCTAAGAGTAACCTACATCTTTAACAGTAAGCCTAAAAATCAAATAGCTTGTAGTTCCCACTCTAGAGAACATTACACAACTGAGCGCTTGGAAAACATCTTGTTCTTATTAGTTTGAGTTTGTCTGGTCAGTTAGAAAACCCCATCTGGCCAGTGGCTGTACCTTCAACAAGCATTTCCAGGAGACCTTCAATGTGTCAGACTCTGTGCTAGACTCTGGGTGACGCAGATGAATCCCTGCTCCCAAGGAGCTCCCAGGCCAAGGAGCAGCCATGCACATCCCCACATCAGTACCTTTCAAAGCCATCAGTACTACAGATTGCACAGCTCATGCTTACAGCATTATTCTAACATTACTGATGCTTGTAATCTTCGCAACATAAGGTAGGCATTATCATCCCCACTGTCCACATGAGAAATCTGCAGTACAAAGAGATCCAGTAACTTGCCGAAGGTCAAGTGACTGTATGCAGCAGAAGACTCCGACCTGATTGACTCCAGAGCCCTGCCCTTGACCACCATGCCATAAGGTCTTGCCAGGGCTGTAACTGAGATGAAGCACAGAGGAAGGAGGGAGAGAAGCTAGTGAGGGTCAGGAGGCTTCAGAGAGGAAATGGTCAAGGACTGAGGGAGTGAGATTTCTCCTGGAGCTGTCGATTGCCTTTTAAAGGATACCCTAGTCTTCCCTTTGGTCAGCCAACCTTAAGGCTTATCACCCCGCACCGAAGTTCCCACTTTTCAGTATTAGCAACATAAATGGGAAAAAATAGGAAAGGGATGCAGGCTAAATATCACCTTTGGAGGTAGGTGTAGTTTATCTTTGGGGGTAGGTATAGTTCTCTCTGGTTCTCGTGCATGTAATACTTTCATTCAGTTGTCATCAATAAGAACAAAGGACACAAATCACCCTGAACAAATAGTAATCCTTGATTTTGGTGAAAATGGCCGCAGAGGACAGAGAGCACTCTGGAAAGGGAAAGGCAAGGTGTGGCGGCGGGGGAGAGGCAGGCCCTCCAACAGGATGTGGAGGGTTTTACTGAGTATTTACGGCTTTCCTTCAGTTGGCTGGTACGTGCCTGCTTCATCCTTATTTACTCCGGACGGAGTTCTGGTGTTGCATCTTGTCCAACAGGACGAAGGCAGGGAGACTGAATGGCCTGGAGAAGCCCTGAGAAGGCCTTAGGGGAGGAGGGGTCACAGCCCCCGCTGCTGGAGTCGCCCTTCGACCCTCCTGGGCTTTCTGTTTTGGCAAAGCTTCCCTTCCAGCTGAGAAGCCACTGTCTTTGAGGTTTTTTTCAGGGACTTGTCCAAGTACTCTTCCTTTTTCCCCAGAACATACTTTGTGAAATTTGAAACACTTGTCCAGAAGGAGTAGCATGCACAGAGAGAGGGAAGGTGAGCTGATGTGAGCTCATACTCTGCGGCCAGAGTCCAGAGCCGTCTTTGAAGTGAGCCCAACAATGCACATGGATTGTCCGGACGTAACAAAGCCTCCACATCAAATAAGACTTTGAAGATTCTTATTTTTGAAGTTGGGGCGTTCCACACCCCACATATTTATTGAACATTTCACGGTCCATTGTTGAGCTAACATTCTTCTCATTTCCCTTTCTGGAAATTCTATTTTGACTCCTAGAAAACTGTTCTAGGATTTGGTCCCCCTTAACTTGTTTCCTCCTTAAGTACTTGGTCCTGGGGAGAAGCAGGCAAAAACCCTCTTCTCTTGATGCCATTGCCCTCACTCAGGGCGTGTGCAGAAAAGGTAAAATTTTCATTAAACGTAGTCTCTAGAAGCCCTTTAAACACAAATATTCTCTTGGCGAGAGGGAGGACCCTATTCAGTGTCAAGTTTTTAGGGAAAACCAGGAGAAGTAGGATTGGGTTACTGACCTAAGGCCTCACGTAAGTTAAACCATGTCTTTAAGAAAGAAAGCTGAGGGTAGTAAGACGTCTGAGAGTCGGCTACTTAGCTCACAGCACACCGTAGGAAGACGCTGGAAGTACGTCTATAAGATGCACGTTATACAACGGCTCTCCCTCTGGGACGTGTCCTGTGGCCGCATGTGCTCCCAAGCACTTGGTTAGTTAGGTTAGGGCTTGGGTCAGGGTTTCTTCTCCTCACATTGTTGACATTTTGGGAGGGGTAATTCTTTGCGGTGGAGTGGTGGGATGGGGGAGGGGAGGGGCAGTGGGGCGGGCAGGGTGCTGTCCAGTGCTTTGAGGATGCTCAGCCACATCTCCAGTCTCCAGCCCACTGGATCCCAGTAGCAACCACCTCCCCCAGTTATGACAACCAAAAATATCATCACATACTTGCCGTCTGTCCCCAGGAGGCAAAAACATCCCTGGTGAGAACCACTGGGTTAGAGTTAGGTTCGATTTGAGTTAAGGCCAGAACTTTTACAAGCTGTTTTACACTCTAGTAATACTACAAACTTCTGTGTCTAATTTCCCCAGTAGGCTGGACTGTTTTCAAGAGCAAGGAATTGTTTAGCACCGTCTACCACCATGTTTTCCCACAGAGAAGCTCATAAGCGCTTGGTGGTGAATAAGTGAATGTAGGAATGAGTGAACAACAGAAGAGGAGGGTGAATAAACACACAAATGGGGAAGAGTGCAGAGAGAGAATTCTGGAAGAGAAGTTTGGCATCTGTCAGGGATCTCAAGGAAATTTTTTGATGTTACAGAGAAGACAGAGGGAAACAGAGACAAGGGCAAAGAGAGAGGCCATCCTTGCTGGAGCATCGTGCCCAGTGTGGAGAAAATTGGATGGAAGAACTTGGCGCCTCACTCGGTCACCAAGTGTTCACAGCTGCCCATTTCTTACCCATTGCTTTGTCTTGACCAAACTTTAATCAGGCTCCTCTCTTTCCTACAGGCCTCTCCACTTTGCTCACCCCCAACTCTGAACAAGCACAAAAAAATGTGGACCATGCTCCCCCTACCCCACCCCGCCTTATCAGCTTCTCCTGGAAATTGGCTGAGCGCAGCGGGATGCTTTCCTGTCTGACTCTGCTGGTCATTTCCCCTAACTTGTCCAGCTTCCCCTCCAAAGATCCTGCTTACCTCTGCTTGCCCAATAGCAAAGGATTATTTTTTAAAAGAAAACCCCTTTTTTCTGTCTGATTTCAAGACACTTGCAGATTTGGGCAATTGCAGCATTCTCCCGACTCCAGTCGCCTTCCTTATAAACAAGCCTCTCCCTATTGAAGTCTGGATTTGCTTTGTTTGACACCAGGTTTTTGAGCCTGACTTTTATCTTCTGCAAAGGAAAGAGGAAAGAAACAAATGGCCTCTAGGGGTCCTTTCCAGCCTGTGATTTATGAAACCCCAAACTGAGTTGGTTCATTTCAAACTTTAAGAGAAAAAAGTTCATACATACAGTTTACAGAGCTGGCCCAAGTGATTATTCATTCAATTAAAGTTCACAATAAGTCAAACGTATTTACCGTAGCCTGGAAACGCCTCCATGTTTATATGATGCATATCTTAAGAAAACGGTGCGCTATTTTATCATGCCTAGAATGACAGTACGATTGTGGTTTCCTCTCTTTTCAGGGGCACATGGCAGTGGGGCATGTGAAAGTCAACTAGAATCTTCTGGGAGAGTTGGTTTTGAAAATCTCAGCAGCAGACGGAGGTTCTTCATTTCTCATGCGTCTCACAGCTAGCATTTGGGTGGGCTAGGTTGGTCTTTTGATATCCGAGTCAAGTTACATGTTTCTTTTCTAAGAATATAGGAGCAGAAGTATTTGTCATTTCTCTCTTTAACTATCTAAATCTGGAGCAGCCAAATATGTTGTTATATTTAAAGCTTCATATAAGAGGCAACAGAACTATATTCTTATTTTAACCAATTTTCACTTGAGACTTAAGATTATTAATCAGGCAAAAAAATTTAGAGTTCTTACAGTTGACAGTGATCTATCTTCAGGTTTTGATTTTTTTATCTTCAATATTCTATTTTTGTACTTAACAGAGTCATTTACTGAATTTTTTTTCTTTCATAGCCCTCTTTGTTGTTGTTAAGAACAGTTAACTTGAGATGTATTCTTTTAACAAAATTTTAAGTGTACGATACAGTTTGGCTATCTATAAGCACAATGTTGTACATCCGATCTCTAAAATTTATTTATGTTGCAAAACTGAAATATACATGTTTATGCACTTTGATCAGCAATTTCTGATTTTCCCCTCTTCTCAGTCCCTGGATCCACCGTTCTATTCTTTGCTTCTTTGAGTTTGATTATTTTTAGATACTTCATGTAAATAAAATCAGGCAGTATTTGTCCTTCAATCACTGGCTTATTTCATTTAGCGTAATGTCCTTAAGTTTCCTCCACGTTGTCCTGTAGTGCAGAGTTTCTTTCTTTTTAAAGACTAAATAATATCCCATTGTACATATATACCACATTTTCCCTATCCATTAATCCATCAGTGGACATTTAGGTTGCTCCCATATCTTGGCTATGTAGAACACTTGACCTCATAGATGTGTGAAGTTAGATGCTAAATAAAATTATCACTCACATATAAAATTCAGAATCCTGATAAAAGATCATTTCCTCTATAGGTGAATCCAATCTCTGTAACTTTATTCACATCTAACTACTACTATAACTTCCAGGCAGACTTTAAAACAAACTTAGCAAGTGTAGGATAAACATATCTCTAATGCAAAGGGCTAGTGTTTAGATTTGGAAGAAATTCTAAAATTATTGACCGTGGTTTAAACCATCATGTGATATAAGAAGTTTGCACAAAATAATTGTGATTCTTCTATAAGAATATGTTTACTTCCTTGCATGTCTTTTTTTATGATACAAGAAGTGATCAGTTTAATTAAATATCAGTCAAAGCAGTTACCTAGTACCAGTTAATTACTCCCCGATGGACTGCTATGAGGGTGGAGTCAGGCTGTTCATGATTACACACCTGCTGCTTACCGTGGTTCTTTTTCTATGGTAAGCACTTGGTTAGCATTTCTAAAGGAAGAAAAAAGAATGAATACACTATTTTTTAAAAACTTTGGGCTATTGAATTTTTTAAAAACTTAACCATTCTATTTTTTTTAATGGAAATACTGGGGACTGAACCCAGGACCTCGCACATGCTAAGTATGCACTCTACCACTGAGCTATACCCCACCCCCTAACTATTCTATTTTTACAGAGGCACAAATTAATGTCTTTTTAATGCTTTAGAATATGTTCTTTTTACTTTCCTCTGAGTTACAGAGTAAACTGGTAAATGCCAATCCCGTAATTCCATAACATATGGGACACAAATGATCAAATAAATCTCAAGATGGTTCTATTTTTAAATTATAGACTATCCCAAAAGCTCACCTGTATTTAGTGCTAAATGGTCAACAGAAAAACATGAACACAATTCTTTTTCCAAGAACTTACTAGACTGGGCCATGTAGTCTGTGTGGAAGATTTACGGCTCCACAGTCAACAAAAGGATGCCACTGAGAAATGATCCAGCAAGAATTTTGAAATAAGGTTTTAGATCGTATGATGACATGTAATTTCAGGTATCTGGGAAAGTAACTTCCGCATTTAGACTGAGAAATCTTAAAATTCAATGCCACTCTCAGCCTGCCTTCAGAATTATGTTTTCATCCAAATCCACCATGTGCGTAGGTCTTATCCAAAACCAAGTCATCACTGACAAGCTGTTTAAGCATCTGTACAAATTAAATCAAGATTCCAGCCTGGAATAATTTGCATACTAAAAGGGAATCTGCCATTTGATTTAATCTAGGTTTCAAAAGCACCAATCTAGTGCAGTGTTTATTCAAGGAAAAATTTTTAGTTTAAGAAGAAACACTTGAAATTATAAGACCCATTTGGACCACCTGTTCTGTTCACTTTGTTGGACCTACGATTATTTGTGGGTTTTGTTATATTTAGTTGGTAACTCTTTGCACTGAAGTTAACACATTTTCATTGAATCACATAATTTTTTAAATGCTTATTTTTATTTTTTCATGTAAGGATTTGGGGAGGGGATATAAAAATAGTTAAAACTTTTCATTTGGTTTTATGTTTTTAAATAGATTCAAGTTATAAATGTTTTAGCTAAATTACATAGAAGAATTCTGATGCGTATATGTCAGTCTTGCTTGACTAAATTTTAAAACCCCATGTAATTATTTAAAATACATTATTTTCCAGATTGAATCAACTGTGAAAGGAAATAGTTTGTGAGCTTCCTGGAGACAAATTCACCTATTAGACTCCGAAACTGCTAATTTAGACAATGATCCAGTGACCGATCTCCAAGTAAGTAAAATTTATCAAATTGACCTGTGTTTTCACTCTTTGACAAGACTCATTTAAAAAGTGACTGCTGAACATAAAAAAGAATGAAGTAATGCCATTTGCAGCAACATGGATGGACCTAGAGTTTATCAATATTAAGTGAAATCAGTCAGACAGAGAAAAACAAATGTCATATGATACCACTTATATGTGGAATCTAAAAAAAAAAAAAGTTAAAAATCTTATTTATAAACCAAAGGTAGACTCATGGACATAGAAAACAAGCTATGGGGGACAGGGCAGGGGAGAAATAAATTAAGAGTTTGGGATTAACAGATGCACATTACTATATATAAAATAGATAAACAACAAGGACCTACTGTACAGCACAGAGGACTATATTCAATTTTTTGTAATAACATATAATGGAAAAGAACCCAAAAATATATTTTTTTTACTTATTTATGTATATGTATAACTGAATTGCTTTGCTGTACACCTAAAAGTAACATTGTAAATCAACTACATTTCAATAAAAAACAAAATGTAAACAAATGTGGCTGCTGAGTCACAACCACACCAGATAATGGTCAATGTTCTCCAGCTGCAGAGCAGTTGGAATATTTGTCTTAATTTTAGAAACGGTTAACTAGTTTTAAATTCTTATCATGATCTATCACATCCCACGGAATGTTAAAATACAACATTTCACTGTTCCATCCACCGTTCTTTCCTTCTTCTCTGCAACATGACCTTTTCGCAAGAAACTATCAGCAAAAGCCTGGGCTTCCTGAGCAGGGCAACACGATTTATCACTCTGTATTTTAAAGCCCACATGTATGTTCTTTCAAGACTCTTTCCATTTGTACAATAGTAAATTTCGGATCACCATTAATTTCAGCATGGAACACTCCACCCTGATATGGGGAGTTAGTACTTCCACTGCCTTGGTGATCCAGACCATTGTGACTGTGGCCGTGGTTGACAACCAGGGACTGGAGCTTCCGTCAACATTCAGATAAGGGCATTGCTTCTGTGTCCGCATTGACACAGAGGCATATCTTTTTAAAATATATATATATATTTTTAGATCAGATTTATTGAGATATAATTGACATACAATAAATGTACACATAAATGAATGTATGTACAGTCCTATTAATTTGAGCAGAAATACAGCTGTGTAGCCACCACCACAATGAAAATCAAGAACAATTTCTTCCCCCTAGATGGTGCCCGATGCCCCTTTTAGTCAATCCCCTTTCTCCAACCCTACTGCCCAGCAACCACTGATCAGTTTTCTATCTCTGTAGCTTTATCATTTTAGAAAGTCATAGAAATGGAATCATAGGTATCTGTATCATGTGTAAAGCCTTTTGTTTCTGGCTTCTTTCATTTCTCATAGTGTCTTCAGAGGGAATAATTCTGTATTGAGAAACACAAATATGATGCAGTTAAGATGCATTCTATTTCTTAAGAAACGTTTTCATTAAAATAGGTAACCTTTTTATGAAACAGGTGAAAGAACAAAAGAACTACCTAAATAGAGCCGTCAAGTCATTCCAGGTTAAGTTGTCCTCATTACCTACAGCTAAGGCTCTTCCTTGCCTTGGCTAAAGTTTACTCTTGTTAAAGCTTAGTTCACAAAATTCCATAAACCTACTCAATCTCACGAACAAAATGGTCAATCTTACCTATCTCTATAAATATTCAATACAAAACATTTGTAACATTGAGCTATCTTCTTTTTAAAAAAAAAAGATCAAAAGAAATCATTTCACAAAATTAAATAACATTGAGATACTTTTTTAAAATCTATTTTAGTCTTCCACTTGTTCAATAGAAGGAAGGGGTATCTTTATTTATTAAATACTAAAACTGAGGTTCATGTAAATTCAATACTTTTTGAGATGATAAAACAAACAATTGTTACTTGCTAAAATAAAATTGAAACTTCTGATTTATTATCCAGTTTGTAATTTGCTCCCCTGTTTTTCAGAAATTTTTGTGTGTGATGGACAGAGAACAAATTTCAAATCAGAAAAACATAGATTTGAATCTTCAAGTTCATTAGTAAGTTTTTTAAAACTTCTCATTTTGGAAAATTTAAAATACATTTAAAAAAATAGAACAGTGTAATGAAACATCACCCATACTTTAAGATTCTCATTTTATGGCCAGTCTTGTTTCATCTGTATGAATTCCTCCCCACGCAATTCCTCACCTGTGCCCCAGAGATGTAACATTTTTTTAATGTCTCAGCTTTCTCATCAATACAATAGAAACTACACCACTTACTTCATGAGGTTTTACACGTATTAAATGCCAGCCTGTTAAACACATAATTCCTGGCCCATAGTGTAATTAATACATGGATGCATTTCTCTCTTTTTCTAATTGAATAAATAATGTCTATTCACATTAGTCACACCGTTTGGATGCACTTTGTCTTTCTAAGGACTTTTACATTAATCATCTCCAGATAGTTCCTTTAGTTTTCCATGAATCCATTAGGGCTTAATTTGAAATTAATGTACTCCTGTAACTGAAACAGGTACAACAGAACTTGATATGAAAATTACCCATCAAAGCATCTCTCCCCCTTCTGCCACTATTTTGTATAACCTGATTTTAATGCCTGCTTTGTCGGCAAATCAATACATTTTGACCTTTCTGGGGAGTTCACACAGACATCAAAGATGGGGAAATAATTAAATTTAGCCAAAAAAGTCAAGCTTCACTTTGTGTCCTCTGATAATTCAAGATTTTTAAACTTTTTAACTTCTCAGCCAAGGGAAATGTAGATTTAAGAAACTTTTCTAAAATCTCTTTGTATTCCTGTCATATTTTCTCTTCTGTCTTCTGCCAACACTCTTAATGCGAGAACAATTTTCATTGAGGTTCTTCCATGAAAAGTTATTTTAAAACTCAGCTCCCAAAGAAATGACTAGTTAACCCAGGTCCCAGAGCAGAGTAAGCAAAAACACACAACCCAAAGGCACAGCAGGAGACAAATTCTATTTCTATAAAACAGTTCCCTAGACAAAAATGTGTTATTGCAAATCCCTGGTTTTGAAAAGCAAACTTCTTAAACATTGATTTTTGGCTGGACTTCAATTAAATATGCTTGAATTAAACTTCTAAATGCCAAGAAGACAGAGACATATTGATGAGTAACTCCCAAATCTCCATCATAAATGCTCATTTATCATTGATTTTGCACTTAGGGGATCCCATGAGCTCTTTAATGGAATGCCATTTTAAAAGACTGGAATCTAAAAAAATTGAAAATACAGCCTGAGCCAGCATTTTTACACAACACAGAGATTCATCAGAGAGAAGACTGCACTGAGACTTCTTAAACTAATTCTTCTATTTTCTTAGCATTTCTCAAACTGTTATCACAACATAGGCTATTTACAAATATCCCAATTTAAAAAGGCCATGAAGAGCTTAAAAAGAGATTTCAAACACATCTTTCAAGATTACTGAATGGCTAAGGGGGGAAAAGGCCCATGAGAAAAGCTGAAAGAATCTTTTTACCTCGTCTAGAAAAAGCTAAGGAGTAATTTAGTAATAATCTTTAAATATATAGCTGGTTATGCAGGGAGTGGTAACCATAAAGTCTCTATCTTTCCTGAAAGTATACGAATATATTGTGGTATAAAGATGATACAATTTCCTGGGGGGAAATCTTGTTTTTAAAAAAAGTAGATGAAGAATAGACAGACAACAATGTCCTACTTTTATAGCACAGGGAACTACATTCAATACCTTGTAATAATCCATAATGGAAAAGAATCTGAAAAAGAATATATATGTATCTGTATAACTGAATCACTATGCTGTACATCAGAAACTAACACAACATTGTAAATCAACCATACTTCAATTAACAAAAATAGATGAAATTCCTAAGTCTAAAATATGAGGGTGGGTGTTGAAAGGAGTGGGTGAATAACCACACACTCTCAGTAAAGGTTGATTTCTTGAAATAATCCTTTAGTTGTGTAAATGAGTAATAACGCCCCCTAGTTTCACACCAAACACCCAGCTATTGACAAACTGGTTTCCTATTACCATATTTCTCCATCCGTCACCCACCCCACCACACACACATATTTCCACTCTCCAATTTGTAACGATACTCTTTTGAATGGGGAACAGATTGGATGAACATTCGTTTCTTCTTGATTAAGGGAGCTGACAGCAAGAACCCCTCCCATTCATGAATCTCATTGCCTTCACCCTCCTCCTCTTTGGATGGCCTGAGGCTTAAGATGTGAAAAGCCACTCTGTAATTTTAGAAAAACATTTTTCCTCCTACCCTTTTTGGTTCTCAGCTGTCTCTGTAACAAAAGACCGATTAACAAGAGGAAAGCAGGCAAATTCATCTGACGTAAGTTTTATGTGACATGGGAGACTTCATAAGGAAATGAAGACCCAGAGAAATTGTTAAACCTGAGTGGTTTTACCCTAGATGTGATGAAGAGTGGAGAGTCACTATATTCAATTTCTTAAAATGAGCTGTAATGGAAAAGAAACTGAAAATATATATATATATATTTATGTATAATTGAATCACTTTGCTGTATACCTGAAACTAGCATTGTTAATCGACTACACTTCAATAAAAATATAAGAAATTTTTTAAAAATTAAAAAAAAAGAGTGGAGAGTCATGAAAAACTGTGATAGGCCAAAAGGATATGAGCTAAGAGTAGTAAACTGGGGGAAACTCAGCATGACCTATTCATTCAGATTATTCAGATTCATTCCTCTCGGTGTCCCTTATCTCTGGAGGTAAGGATGTTCCTTTCCTCTGGGTGGAGGGAGGGCACCTCTCACATGAGGGTCTTGTGACCTGCTTCAGGGGAAGATCAGAAAGTTCTTCCTGCACCCATGGTGTCTCAGATTCCTCCAGTTAAAAATACTTAGTATGCTAAGATGCCATATTTGAGGGTAGTGGGTCCTCAACCTCATCACCACCAAGTTTGGGAAGTATAGATGAAAAAGAAAAGAGAAAGGCCAGTGGCGCAAAGTGGCCCCTCGCTATCATGTAAACCACAGCTGCTTTCCCATCCTCGCTGGGAAATGCACAGAGATCCCCTCCAGCTCTCCTGGCAGGAAGCCATTGCCCTCAGCCACTCTAGGACCAGCCAGATGGACCCTGATTACACTCCATTAGGTTATCTAGCTGGGATAACTGGTGCTTTTGTCTACCCTAAATAAATAAAAATTAGAATCATGAAAAAATAGATTTCTAGTGGTAACTTCAAAGGGATGGGGCACTCTAAACAGAAAGTCAGGGATGGGGCACTCTAAACAGAAAGATTACCTAAACAGTGATGCTATTACTTTAAGTGCATGAAATGAGGATTTGTTCAAATTTGGGGCAGTCTCACATACATCAGAACTGAAAGATTTCAGATGTGTTTAAAACATGGAATATTTGCTAGCCCAGATAGCTCAGATGAGTGTTTTCACCTCACACTCACTAATTCAGATCTATGATGTGTGTGGTTTGTCAGCCTTAAGCTTCACTATTTTATAAACTATTTTGGAGTCTTGAAGAGTAACTGAAGTTGAAAGGTTTTCAACATCAAACAAAATGACACTTATATGGCTTTTCAATGAGTTTGGGTCCTGATCATTAAGATTTCTTCCTCTTTTTTTTTTTTTTTTTACTTTTCTATTTTCATGGAGATGGCCTCAAGACAGGCACCTTCAGGGGAACAGGACTGAGGGACCTAACTTGAAGAAGGAGAAGAGAGCAATGTTTGAAATGTAAACACATTTCAACACATGTTTTTAAAAATATTAAAATAAGAAGGGCTTATTTCTGTTAAAGCAACTGGCAGACTAGATATCAGAAAAATCTTTGCACTACACTACACCTAAAAGTCTTGGATATATAAATGTCTCAATTGGTAACAAGTAAGAAAAATCCTCAGAGGCCAAAGCAGGACAGGAAAGCAGATAGATAAGGAAGTACTGAGTCTGTCATGTGCTCAAGGCATCTGCTGATTCTCCCAGTGACCTGGAGTTTTGGACCTGGTGGCACTCCCAGCGGGCTACATCCTCAGTGAGCAGTGAAACAGAACAAAACAGCGGGGTGGGGGACAGAGGTGGAATCCCTAACAAAGAAGACTAATCGGGGTGGAGTTGGAGGAATTTACCCTAGGAATTTGTTTTCATAATCTAGCACTCACACAATTCTGGGGCCCAATTCCTACAAGCTATTTTTTTTTAAAGCTGAGAATTTAAAGTTGTCCTGATTGGTAATGGCCCCAGGCACATATGTGTATTGAAACCAAATGCTCTCTGAAAGACTGTCCCTCAATACAGGAATCAAAAAATTGCAAACAGATGAAATCACATCAAATATGAGTTTATGATAAAAAAAAATTCAAAATCACGTAAGGATATAAAATATTGTAAGCAAGTCAACTGAAGTAATAAACAGCAGAATCAGACCATCAAAGATCTGAGAGAGAGGAATTATCAGCATTGGAATATAAAATGAGATGTGTAGTATGTTTTTACACAGAAGAAAATAACATAAGAATGAAACAAGACTCAAAAAAGATCATGAAATTTGGGGGGAGGACATAGAACTAATCAGAACTGGAAACTTAATAAACATGTTAAGAGTGATTTAGACATATACAGAGGAAAATTATAGAACTGGAAAAAATCACCTAGAATGTGTCACTTTTCTATGAGAAATAGAAATGGGAAAATTGTTAACACACATGGAGATTAAAGTGAAAATGTTTAACAAAAAAATTTTGGAGTTCTTTGAGGAGATAATAGAGGTGATATAAGCAGATAAAAAAAATACTCACTGAGATTTTTTTCAGGAGTAATAAAAGGCATGTATTCTCAGAACTAGAAAGTCCCAAAAATTAAAAAAAAAAAAAAAGGTAAGTGAAGAGAAATTTATTTCTAAACACACTGGTGAAACTGCAGAAAACCAATAAAAAGAGAAACAAAAAGAACATCAGCTACAGAGAAATGGCAATTAGATTGACAACTGACTTCTCAGGAGCACACAATGGAAGCTAGAAAAACAATGGCTTCCAAGTGTTGCAGAAAAGAATTGCCAGCCTACAGTTACATACAAGGAGAAATTACGTTTCAGAAATAAGGGCAAAATGAAGATATATTCAAACAAAAAGAAATGGAGTGAGTGTGTTATCACCAACAGACCTTTTCTTGAAAGCAATTTCTAAAGGATATGCTTATGGAAGAAGAAAAATTATCCCAAAAAGGGATTCCCAAATGAAGGAATGTGAAAAAAGAGGTAAACATGTGAGTAAATCTAAACAAACGCTAACCATCTTTTTTGAAAGATGACTAAACACCAGACAACACTAGTACATAAGTCAGCAGAAGACTGTTCACAATGAGAGATTTTTTGTACGGTTCTGAAGGACAAAAATTACATTGATTAGGCTCTGCCAGGGCGGCATGCCAAGCAGGGTAGGGTAGCAGGCCATCTGCTGGGGAGGCGTCTGTTCCACCATCATTGTTTGGAATAGCTGGGGTATGGCAATAGTAAAACACGAGCAGACTTTTCATCAGTTTTATTATTGTTTTTAAACTCTCTATAGACAATTCTCCTCCTTATTGCCTTTACCCAGGGCAGACAACTCCCACCACCACCGCCACCATCGCCCTTATACACTCCTGCTTTGTTTATTTCAGAGTTAGTATGTCAAATGTAACTACTAGAAAATTAGAAATAGATTACACAATTTCTATGAAGAGGAGAAGAATAAAACATTGTATAAGGGAAAATGTTAACAGAAAAGAATTCAAGAAAGGCAGGGTGAAATTAAGGAGCATGAAAAAGAGGAAGAATATGATAGTAAGAAATAAATACAAATAATAAACAAGCTCCTAGATTGAGGAAGTAGGACTCATTAAATGACATCCAGGGATATCACACCAAAACACAGGAATCTGGAAAACTACAAGTTTTTTCAACAAGTAAAATTTGAACAGAAGAAGAAACAGGTTTATAGTATCTTAAGAGATAAATTAATAAATCAACTGCAATGTGTGAATCTTATTTGAATCCTGATTCACACCAAGAAATTAAAAATATGAGACAGGGAAATCTGAACACTGACAGATTAATTAGAATTAAGATTAGAAATAAGATTAATTAGAATTAGTATCTCTATTAGAATAATAATTAGAATAATAGAGGTATTAAAGAATTTTTAGTGTTTTTAGATGTGATAGTAGTTTGTGACTATGCTTTTGTGAGTCCTTATTTTTAAAAATACAAATTTAAATATTTATTAAGTTATATGATGCAGGATTTAAACTAATCTATGAAGGGAGAGGGTAAGTGGTTGAGGCATTGATGAAGCAAGATTGGCTATGAATTGGTAATTGATGATGGCAGGTGATGGATATATGAGCATTCGTATAATATTCTGCCTACTTTTGTGAATATTTTTAATCTTCAAAAAATAAAATTCAAACAATTCTAAGCTAAACTACCAGAAAAAAACAAAAATATTATAAAATATTGTCAGGCTGGATTTTAAAAGGATTGCAACCGTATTCCATTTATACAAAACACATCTAAAATACAAAGACAGCTAAAGCTTAGGGTGGGGGGGAAGGGAAAGTTTCCATGCAAATAAAAACTTTTTAAAGTTAATATAGTTAAATTTTTATAATGACAAAATATAATTAAGACCTCGATCTAGATGTATAGAGAGTCATTAGAATGATTAAGTGTTCAATTAATTCATTAGAAATATATATGAATTCTAAACTTTTATGCATCATTAATATAATTTTAATATTTCTAGACAGAAACATTGCAATTTTTTTCAAGTATATTACATTCTAGGAAAAAATAAACTCCCAATTTCATATACAAAATGTGATCTATAAAAGAAAAGCAGGAAGGAAGTTAGTATATGTGTACTATATATGTACTATATACTATAGTGCATACAGTATATAGCATGCAGTACATATAGTATATATACTATATAGCATATAGTGTACATAGTGTAGTAGCATATACTACTACACTACTGTATAGTTATACATATTATAACTACATATATTATGTATAATGATGTGGTTATGGCTTTAGAATGTATAAACATTTGGAGAGTTTCAAAAGCATACAAGTTAAAATTTACTCAATTCATAATATCTAGGCACTCTTCTATATGCCTTATATATAATAACTCATTTAATCCTCAAACATGTGTAAGTAGATGTTGTTATTATTCTAATTTTACAAGTGAGAAAACCAAGACAAAGAGAGAATCAGGTCTGCTAAAGATCTCTCAGCTAATAAGAAAGCATCATTATATATCCTCAGTGTCAGGTTTATGCAATTCACTAATGTCTTTTTCTTTTTCTTTTTCTTTTTCTTTTTTAGTTTTTAGTTTATGAAAGTTATTTTTCTGTCATTGCTGGAATGTTTCTAATGAGAAGCATTTAAATAATCTATTCAGCCAAATACAGAAGGGGAAAATATAGTTCTACTACTGGTCAGAATCTAAATGAATCAGAGGCTTCAACTTCTGGTGTGAGCACAGTAACAGTTTTAGTCTGGCCTCTCCTACTGTGGACTCAGAAGATGGGCTACCTGAAAATATATGGTGCTAAAATGTATGGTTTTTAATGTTTTGTCTTAGATTAAGATCCCATGAAAGACAGGCCCATCATAAACCTCATCAATACTACATTCAAAACTCAGCTATTGAGCAGTGGGTACAATTGAAAGATGGAGTTAACTAAACTGAAATAAGCCATTTATATGGCCTCAAATAATAACTGGGACCCCAAATACTATTTCAACACTTTCAAGTTCTCCCCCAAAACAATTGGAAACCAGACAACTGGGATCATCCAAGAGCAGAAACATGAAATATCCTGGAGCAAATTGTATACAATAGCTTTGTGTGACCTACCACATAAAAGCGTGAGTCTTTTGAATTGGATAATAGATAAAGAAATACACAGCACAGGTCTGATACCGATTAGCAATCAATGGGCAGTAACAATCATTATACTGGTACTGCAGGCTTGCCTTGGACATTGCAGGTTTAGTTCTACACCACCCCAGTAGAGTGAATATAATAATAAACCGAAACACACATTTTTTTGTTTCCCAGTTTACGTAAGTTATGTTTACACTATACTGTATTCTATTAAACGTGCAACAGCGATAGATCTTAAAAACAATGTACATACCTTAATTTTTTTATTGAAGTATAGTGAAGATACAATATTATATAGGTTACAGGCATATAGAGATTTACAATTTTTAAATGTTCTATTCCATATGTAGTTATTGTAAAATATTTGATATATTCCCCATATTGTACCATATATCTCCACACACCTTAATTAAAAAATATTTTATTGCTAAAAAATGCTAACCATCATCTGAGCCTTTAGTGAGTGGTAGTCTTTTGGCATTGAGGTTGATGGCTGCTAACTGACCAAGGTGGTGGCTGTTGAAGGCTGGGGTGGCTGTGGCAATTTCTTAAAATAAGACAACAATGATGTTTGCCATATCTATTAACTCTTCTTTTATGAACAATTTCTCTTAAACATGCGATGGTGTTTGATAGCATTTTACCCACCATAGAACATCTTTCAAAATTGGAGTTAATCTTAAACTCTACCACTACTTTATCAACTTAATTTATGGAATTTTCTAAATCTTTTGTTGTCATTTCAGCGATCTTCACAGCATCTTCACTGGGGGTAGATTCCATCTCAGGAAACCACATTCTTTGCTCATGCATAAGAAGCAACTCCTCATCCGTTAAAGTTTTATCATGAGATTGCAGCAATTCAGTCACATCTTTAGGCTCCACTTCTGATTCTAGTTCTCTTGCTGTTTCCACCACATCTGTCATTATCTCCTCCACTGACGTCTTGAACTCCTCCAAGTCATCCATGAGGGTTGGAGTCACTTTCTTTCAAATTTCTGTTAATGTTGCATGAATGTTCTTAATGGTATCTAATGATGAATCTTTTCTAGCATCTTTTTTTTTCTATTTATTTTGCCCAGATCTGTCAGAGAAATCACTATCTATGGCAGCTACAGCCTTATAAAATGTATTTCTTAGATAATAAGACTTGAAAGTCAAAATTGTTCCTTCATTTATGGGCTGCAGAATAGGTATTGTATTAGCAGGCATGAAAACAGCATTAATCTGATTGTACAGCTCCGTCAGAGCTCTTGGGTGGCCAGGTGCACTGTCGATAAACAGTCATATTTTGAAAGGAATCTTTCTTCCTGAGCAGTAGGTCTCAACAGTGGGTTTAAAATATTCAGTAAGCCATGGTGTAAACAGATGTCCTGTCACCCACACAGTGTTTTTTCATGGTAGAGCACAGGCAGAGTCAATTTAGCATAATTCTGGAGAGTCCTAGGGCTTTTGGCATGATAAAGGACCATTGGCTTCAACTTAAAGTCACCAGCTGCATTAGCCCCTAACAAGAGAGTCAGCCTGTCCTTTGTAGCTTTGAGGCCAGACATTGACTTCTTCTCTCTAGCTAGAAATGTCCCAGATGGCATCTTCTTCCAATAGAAGGCTGTTTTGTCTACATTGAAAATCTGTTGTTTAGTGTTTCCACCTTTACTCACTATCTTAGCTAGATCTTCTGGTCAGCTTTCTGCAGCCTCTACATTGGTACGCGCTGCTCACTTGTTCTTTTATATCATGAAGACAGCTTCTTTCCGTAAATCTCATGAACCAACCTCTGCTCTCTTCAAACTTGTCTTCTGTAGCTTCCTCACCTCTCTCAATCTTCAGAGAATTGAAGACAAGTTGGGACTTTGATCTGGATTAGGCTTGGCTTAAAGAGATGATGTGGCTGGATTGACCTTCTGTCCAGACCACTAAAACTGTCTCCACATCAACAGTAAGAAATGGATGCACAGGCTACTAAACTCTTACTTGATCTGTCTAAGCAGAGATGCTGTAGTTAATTGTAAGCAACTCAATATTAACTAACAGTTATAAGGGAAAACACTGATATCAATTGCTTTGTAATAATTTGGAGTCTGATGTTTACTTCTACTAAGAGTAAAAGCTTCCCCCAAATTAATCCACCCAAGGGTAAAAGATGCCTGAAACTTAATCCACCCAGGGTATCTCGAACTGAAGTCCAAGGTGAACAAATTTGAGGGTAATGGAAAGAAACGCTTGGCCACTGGAGGCAGCTCCATTGGGAATGTTTTCAAAACTTTTCTTCTCTGATTAGATAGTCTGTTGAGAAAAATGACTTCAGTCTCTCTCTGAGGCCTCTCTTCCTGAAGTCGGCTGAGTGAACACTTCATATCTATTTTACAATTCACAGATTTTCTCTTTGATGGTCCCCGCATTGTGAGGCAGCTGCTGAAGGGACGTGCAGTGTTGCATCAATAAATCAGGGAGGAGTCTACACACTGGGGTGTGAGGGAGGGAGGAGTCCCTGAGGCAAAGCCATGTTTCACTGAAGGAGAGGTTGCCCCCACCCCACCCCACCCCACCCCCTCAGACCTGGCAGAGCTTCTTACACGACCTTCCCTTGTGATGCTACCCCTGCGAGGGTTTTAAAAGGCTTTGTTCAGAGGTAAGTTCTCTCTTAAAGTTTCAGAACAGACAAACTAGGATTCTGTGTACTCAAACACAACAAAGACAGAAAGAATGTTTTCTTATGGGTATTTAGTTTTTGTTTTATTAGAAAATTTGGACAATATCATGTGACAACCAAGAACACAAAAGGAGAAAAAGGAAATCATGAATGCGGATGGGAGAAATGGCGCAAAGATGGAAGCAAACAGCAGCGAATTGGATGTACTGATATCCGTCAAACCAACCGTGAGGAATCATGATTTCGTCCAACCGAGTTTACTGATTTGCGCAATTCCCCGCGTCCTGGGCTACATACCTGTTTTTTCCATTAGATATTTCCTATTAGTCTGGAAACTTTCCAGATGGAAAGACTTGAGGTACCAAAGGAAGTCAGGAAGGGAGTCCAGGACCATAGAGGGGGGCCGAACCGGCAGAAAGGGAAGAAGGAAGTCTTACCAACAGAGCGGGAACCAGCAGCACCTGCGGACCGGCCCCCTAGTGGCAACACTGCTTCCTGCAGCAGCACTTCTGCTGACAGCAGCCCTTCCCGCAGCCGCAGCCGCAGCCGCAGTCACACGAGTGGCGGCGGCAGGTGCGGCGGTGGCAGCAGACCACGGGGGTGCTGCAGCAGCCCCCACAGCAGCCGGAGCAGCAGGGGCAGCAGCCGGAGCAGCAGCCCACCCGGTAGCACCTGTACGAGGTGCAGCTGCCACAGCCACCACAGCCACCGCCGCAGCCACCACTGCAGCCACCACCGCAGCCACCACTGCAGCCACCGCCGCAGCCACCGCCGCAGCCACCACAACCTCCACAACCACAGCAGCCCATGGTGTCAGTAGACAGGACTCAGGAAAGGTGAGGATGGAGACTCAGGAGGTGAGGGGGGTCTGATGCTGCCCTCTGCTGGGGGGGCCTTATATACCAACTTGGGGACAGGGAGAGGGAGTGACCCAGGACTCATGACCAGTAGTCACTTCCTCATTGCTGCCATAGCAGTTTCCACCTGGGGTCGTCTACGGTGATTCCTTGTTTACATCCTTATGGACTATATTTAACCCAATACACTTGCTAATTTTAGCTTCTCTCTTTAAAGCCATTTTAGAAACAAACCAAGAAATGCTAACATTTTGGAGGGAATCTTTATTTTTGCAGAAATGCGATGGAATCTGAGATTTTGAAATAAGAAGGCACTGGATTGCTACCAGCTCTGGTTCTGTTTCTCTTCAATGGTTTTTCTCTCCAAATACTCAGTTGAAGTCACTCTGCTTTAATGGAAACTTTGAGATGCAGATGAATAAATATGAATATCCAAATTGAACAAGTCACTCTTTTTCAAAATTTTCCCATCTGTTACTACTGTATACCCTCCTCCTCATTAAATTGGCCATTTTAGTTCTCGTGAAGTTACACGTTCACAGGTATATTTCCAAAATTATTTTTTACACTAAATGACCCTCTTTTTTTTTTAAACCTCCAAAGTTGTCTATTAAAAGCCTTGATCCAATGCTCCTCTCTCACTCCACACTATCTCTCTAAGCTCATGTCCACACCCCTGGTTTCAGTGTCTACATGTATATTCTTGGATTCATTCCTTGAATGCGCACCTCCAGCTTAGAATCTTCTTCATACTCCAAATCCACATTCAGCCAACTCACACTCCAGCTTCTCCCCGCAGGTATCTCAGGGGCCCCTCCAAGTCACTTGCCCCAGACTCAAGTCATAATCTTCCCTGCCCAGTCACCAGCTCTGCTAAAAAAAAGTAAATCTCCCCTCCACTCTTCCTCGCCTCTCAAGGTGGCAATCCATTAAAAAAAAGGCATCTCTGAATCCTTTCTGTAATTCCGCCCATAGCGAGGCATTCACCAAATTCTGTTGATTCTGCCTCTTTAGAAGCTCTCACCCCTATTCACACATCTCTGCTCCACTGCGCCCCTCACCCCGGTTCAAGCAGAAGTGTTCCCTGGTCCACATGCCACAGAAGCGGTTTGGGATCATTAATAACACCGTTAATCAGCCCTAGGGACATTACAGCATTTCCTCTCATTCAAATTCCTGGAGAACAATCTTACCAGATCAGTAAAACGGGCTCTGAGCCACAAGACTGTAACAATTGAAGCTTGGGGGAAAATCAGCCTCCAAATATCCCCACCAAAGTCTCTGAACTCTCAGTGATGGACAGAGACGCTCCCACATCACCTTGCGTGGTGAAGGAGTCCATTCGCACTATAATTTTTCCTGCCGTGTGTTTTTACAGCCTCCAAATTGGTCACCAACCCTCAAATCCCACCAGCATCCACAGCTACATGCGTCAGCTCATAGCCATGGTCTCCTTCTTCCCTACAACCCCTGCTTCCCTGGCCTCTGCACCTGCACTACTTGGGGTACCGCCCTGCTCTCAGAGTCCCCTGAGTCGGGCTTGGGGTGCTTCTCTCAGACATCAACTGATGTCATATAATCAAAGACTAAAATTAGTCCCTCATCCAAAGCTAAACACACCAAGAACTACATCTTTAAAATGCAGACACTTCAAAGGATTTATTTTAAAATAATCATTACATAGCGTATAATGAAAAAGAATGTGAAAAGGAATATACATATATTTGTATGTATAACTGAATCACTATGCTGTACACCAGAAATTAATACAACGTTGTAAACCGACCATACTTCAGTAAAAAAAAACAAAACAATAAGTCTTCCCATATGATCCAGCAATAGCACTCCTGGGTATGTATCCAGAGGAAGCTCTAATTGGAAAAGATTCATGCACCCCCAGTGTTCATAGCAGCACTATTCACAATAGCCAAGACATGGATACAACCTAAATGTCCATCAACAGAAGACTGGATAAAGAAGTTGTGATATATATATATACATATACACACATACACACACACACACACACACACACACACACACACACACAATGGAATACTATTCAGCCATAAAAAAGAATAAAATAATGCCATTTGCAGCAACATAGATGGACCTGGAGATCATCATACTAAGTGAAGTAAGCCAGAAAGAGAAAGAAAAATACCATATGATATCACTTATAAGTGGAATCTTAAAAAAATGACATAAATGAACTTATTTACAAAGCAGAAATAGACTCACAGACAGAGAAAAACAAATGTATGATTACTGGGGGGAAAGGAAGTAGGGAGGGATAAATTGGAAGTTCAGGATTTGCAGATACTAACTGCTATATATAAAATAGATAAACAACAAGTTTATCTATTTTCTATGCTAGTTTCTATGATCTAGCACAAGGAACTATATTTAATGGCTTGTAGTAACTGGTAATGAAATAGAATAGGAAAAGGAATATGTGTATATACATGTATGACTAAAACATTGCATACACCAGAAATTGACACAATATTGTAAACTGACTATACTTTAATAAAAGATAATATAAAAAATTAAAGAAGTATAAAACAATGGGAATATAACTTTTAAATATATATGAATCTTAATTTTTAGGTAGGCCGATCTACGTATATTTTTCTCTGTAATTTCTTCCTCACTGTTGGGAAGCTTAGAAAGTTCTTCTTTATCCAGTAATTTAGTAAATATTCATTTTTATTCTCCAAAAATAAAATAAAATAAAATAATCATTACAACTCAGTGTGAGAAGACAAATCACAATGGTATGCTTAGAATGAAGAGGTAGGGAGTAAGTTTCCAGCCTCAGCAGTCCCCACTGGTTGAGATGCAAAAGGATGGCATCTGGCCTCGGCAGTGGCCTTTGAGTCTGTGGTTATTTTCACATCCTCAGCTCCCAAGGTCACTTGATTACAAACTCTTTGAGGTCAGGGATTGTACCTTAAACTTCACTTGTACCAACCCCCCTGGAAGCTCATGGATCACCCAGCCTAGGGGCTGCCCAGTGATGGGTCTGGTCTGCAAGCTCACACACATAGGAATGTTCCCTGGGCATCACGGGGAGACATCGGCCCCTTCCTGTTGACAGCCTGGTTCCCAGAATGTTTCCCTAGAAATTTTAGTCCTTTTCAGATTGCTTTGGAATATAGTTTTATGCAAAAATAAACAAAACTGAAATATCTTGAAAACAAAGAAGTCTAAAAGGGAAGTAAATAAGAGATGATGGATTCTTCCATGTAAATTAAGCCAAATAGCAACAGGGAAGTGGTCACGTGTCTGCCCCCCCGTCCCCAGAGTCAGTATATAAGGGCCCCCCCAATAGAAGGTGGCATTCAGACCCGCTTCACCTCCTAAAACTCTGTCCTCACCTCTCCTGAGTCCTCTCTACTGACACCATGGGCTGCTGTGGTTGTGGTGGCTGCGGCGGTGTCTGCGGCGGTGGCTGTGGCGACTGTGACAGCAGCACCGCGTGCAGGTGCTACCGGGTGGACTGCTCCGGCTGCTGTGGGGGCTGCTGCAGCACCCCCCATGGTCTGCTGCCACCGCCGCACCTGCCGCTGCCACTCGTGTGACTGCGGCTGCGGCTACGGGAAGGGCTGTTGTCAGCAGAAGCACTGTCAGCAGAAGTGCTGCTGCAGGAAGCAGTGCTGCCACTAGGGGGCCACCCGGCCTCTGGGCAGGTGCAGCCAGTGTGACAGGTAACCACACTTTAGGTCAGATTTCCCCCCTCCCTTTCTGTCTGCTCCACTTTGACTTCTAAGTCACAAGCATGATTGGATCCTTATTGCTAATCCATGGGAATCTCACATTTCTGGGATTCCTGTGATCCTGACTGCATTTAATAAACACGAACCAAAATAATAAATATTCTGTCTTCTTTGTCAATTACTGCTCAAATCATGTTCTCAAAAAAACTGAGTCAATAGCTGACGTTCCACATTCTCGAAATGCCTCGAAGTTTGTGTCTATTTGTGTCCTGTTTTACTATTGCCTGGGCATCTTTGTACACACAAAGCAACTATTATCTTAAAAAATTACATTAAGTCAGCCTCAAAGAGCCATCACTTTTCTCTTTCCAGTCTCTAAACTGTCTTTCTGGGGGGAGGGCATAGCTCAAGTGGTAGAGCACATGCTTAGCATGCATGAGGTCCTGGGTTCAATTCTCGGTACCTTCTCAAAGCTAGGTAAATTGTTTGTCATGGATGTAGGTAAACTAGTGAGTGATTAATCCCTTGTGAGTTTATCAAGAAGCAGGGGACTTAGGGGGCCATCCTCAGTCTTAGTATTTTAAGGTCATCCTTTCCCAAATCTCTCCTTTGATAGAGTCTGAGCAGCAGAAGTCTGAGTGTGTGAATATTCGTACAGACCCTGGGTGGCCATGTGGTCATGACCAAGGTCATAAGAGCATGGTCTCTTTTAGGCACATCATTTATGTTGGTCACTTTTTGTTTCCTCATTTTCCGTCTATTGCATGATGATCATGACTGTCCTGGCCCCATTGCTGAGAATTACCCAACAAGGCAATGTAAATGGAGGCCGTGGGTCCCATGCACTCCTCTGCCCACCAGCTCTATAGTTCACGTGTGCCTTCCACGCAGCCATGCCCCTCACTAGGCATCTGTGTCCTCCAGCCAAGCTCTCCCAGAGCCTGAGGATGAAGTTCAGCTCCAGCCATGACCAGCACCATGGAAGTCTGGTATCTGCTACTCCAGTGACAAATCAGCCTTCACTGATAACATGAGACTATGAGCATCAAAATCAAAAAAATCAAAATGGACAACTTCATAATCACCCCATTAGTGTTCTCCAAAGAAGTCCACAGACACGTTAAAATGTGTCCCCACACACGCCTGCGGTTAATTTCCTGTAGTTTCCCTGGCCCTTCTCTGTGGGCTCCAGTTTCTTGGTTGACTGTTGTTGGTTTAGCAGCAAGGCAAGGAGAGGAGGTGGGTGTTCCCAGCTGGGTCGGGCAGTGGAGCTGAGACTGAGGGACGCCAAGCCCCTTGGGACTGTCTCCCAGAAGAAGGACATTCTTGCACCAACCGCACAAGGCCCACTTGGGGTGCTATCTTGTCACTCTAAGCAGAGCTTGACATGATGCTTAAACAGGTTGAACTGATCAAATGGAATGAAATAACCAAAGGAGATGTGAGTTGAGTAACCATGTCCAATAAGACTCCCAAAAGGCCTCTTTCTTGCCCCCTACTTGGAATTCAGAAGATAGCTTTTGAGGAAGGGGTGTGAGATGAGTCTCCCCAAATTCTAAGTTGACAAGGTAGGTTTTGGCATCCATCTGTCCCTGTTTCAATTTCTTTTCCCACCTCCAAGAGCCCTGAGTCTCTAGTGCCCTCGGGCTACCTGGCACCCCTTAGTTACTCAGCATTGAGGATTAATCCTGGGGGCCCCACCTTCTGACTCATCCTTCCCCCCCAGACTCCACCCTTAAAATCATATTTTAGGTGCTGTTCTTGGCTGGGATGGAGTGATCAGGAGAGAAGTCCCGTTCATCTTTCTTACACAGCTTTTCCCCACAAAGTAAGGCTGACCAGCAGGATTCTGGACATGAGGCCCCTCCTAGCATGGAGGACAGAGCCCTTCCTAGGCTCTTGTTCCCCCGTCCCTCGCTCTAGGTATGTGTGCTTGTTTTCAGTCGCTGTAAGTAGAAGACCTGAGTCTGTCGAGATGAATGAGGTGTCCTACTCAGTGCTGACACCGATTGGCGAGGAAAGGATCCAGGTAGCGGGCGAATTAGTAACAGTAATTGAATGTTTATGTGTCAGGCATCATGCTAGGTCTTACAGGGGGACATTGAGACACAATGTCTTCAGTTAGATAGGTGACAATTTGATATAGAAAAGATTAGTGTAAATCCATAATGACCATTGAAAATAAAAGGCAAAGGGCATGTTATATTGAATATAGGTCATTAGTAAAAGCACATAAGTGTTACTCTTTTGTCATGGGCTGATTACTTCCCAGCAAATCCGTATGCTGAAGTCCTAACTCCCAGAACCCCGGAATGTGACTATATGTGGAGGCAGAATCGATCAAGAGGTGATTAAGTTAAAAGACGGTCATTAGGCGGGTCTTAAACAAATATAAGCGGTGTCCTTCTAAGAAGAGGAAATTAGGACACAGACAGACACAGAGGGAAGACCCTGTGAGGACGAGGCAAGAAGACAGCCACCAGCAAGCCAAGGAAATCGGCTGCAGAGGAAGCAGCCTGCTGGCTTCCTGACCTTGGGCTTCTAGTCGAGGAGCCTGGGCTTGATCTCGGACTTGTAGCCTCCAGAATTTTTTGTGAGAAAGTGAATCCCTGTTGCTTAAGCCACCCGGTCCGGGCTACTTGGTTATGGCAGCCTTCCCAAACAAACACACACTTAAGGCCATGAGTGATCAGTGTTGACCAAACACGTGTCTGCGTGAATGCTGAGCTGAGGGCCTAAGGAGACACTGTGACTTAGGTGCATCTGTGCCATGAATATTTGATGTTTCAGTGCAAGAAATATGCTGCTGTTTGTCCATGAGGTGGCCGGTGCGGTTCCTGGCTGTCCTCGACACATTCATCTCTCTCCCTCCTTCTGAGCACAGTCCACACTTCTCACCGCATGAAGCTACTGTGAAATTCACAAGGAAAGCAGACAGGCTCTGTGCATGGGGGGTTAGGATAGGGGCTGGAAGTACGGGGACAACACTCAGCGTGCTCACATTCTGCATCTCACCTTATATGGCGAGTGGTTGTACATTCCTCTCTGCAACCCAATTGTGAATTGGGGTCTTCACTAGTTATTTGAATAACTGGCATAAACGTGGTCTGCGTGCCTTACGGTGGGAAACGTACAGGCAAGACCTACAAGGGTTTGAGACCAAGTGAGAATAGTAGACTGACAGATGAAAATATTTGCTGAGCTCAACTGAATGACAGAAATATTTTCTTTAAATTGCGACCCATCTTTTTCTTTTCAGTACTTAGTCCCTCTGAGAAGCTCACGCCTGTGGCAAAGAGATGAGGAAACTTATTGCAAAAACAGTGATGCGATGTTTATTATGACCTTCCCATCCCAGTGACTACAGCCTCTGCCACCCTCTGGTGCAAAACAGACCAAGCGTGACAGAGAGAACTTACACTGAAAAGTCAGGGAACAGGAGCCGCAAGATTCAGTGCCGTGAAAGCATTCTGTGTATTTTCAAGACCTGTCTTCTCACCTCTGATGGAAACGCCCAGGGCAGGTATTACACTTGGCCTTGGATTATAGTTATTTGTGTACAATTCATCCCACCCGAACACTCCTAGGCAGGATCTGCTCTATCTCTGAACTGTCCTCAGCCCTTTAGACCTGTGTTTATAGCTAGGAGTTTCTCAGTGAACATTGTCAACAGAAGGCAAGCTCTTCTAAAATATTTAAATCCTTCTAAATACTGCTCATGGCCTGAATCATAAAATATCATTTGTATTTCAATTTGTATCTTCAAAGTGAATGACGGTTATCGAGGATTAACTGAGGACCAGTCTCCTCTAGGCACAAAAGGAACAGATCTGACCCACAGAATGGTTTTCCTATCAGGAAGGGACGCCCACAGATTGGATGGCTGCTGAAAGCTCCTCTAGGCTTATGATCTAAAAAATGGAAATAAGTAAACAAAAACATAAATCTCAGTCTAAGTTATTGAGTAAGATCTGAAATGAGTTCAAAAGAAACCTCAGTCTTAACAGTATGCCCCAATCGAGGTTAAATGAACAGAAACAGAAAAGCAAACAGCAATTTATTTGAAAAGAACCAGTGAGGACTAAGGCTGGTGCAAGAAAACTAAGACAAAGACGACATGCAACAACGCTGACTCATTTAGCACCGCCCAATGGCATTGCTCTGTGTAGTCAGGGGGAAGGAAAAGCTAAACCAACAATAGCAAAATTCTAAACGTGCCCTGCTGGCTGAGCATATGCAGGAAATACGAAAGGGCCTGGCTGCAGGGGTGGAAGCCTGCCCTCCCAGCGAAGAGTACATGGCCCCAGGAGCTGGAAATCTAAAGCAAATTTAATCATCTATATTTTGGTAGTAGATGTGTTTCTGAAATTTTGCTTGAATTGATTCTTTGTGAATAAAACAGGATTTTTAATGAATTAGGGAAATTGATCTATCTCTAAATGAAGCTGTCACCTCAAAGCAAAACTCAAATTGCAGATAAAGCCATGCATTCGAGTGCTCAGTTTGCATTGGTAACTGGAGTTCAGGGACAGTGACAGCAGGAAAGTTATTCTCATGGTCCTTCCTGGCCCCACTGTCACTGTCTCTCCACCAAGGGCCTTTTAAGAGACTGAGATCTTCCGGGAGGTGGAACATGGTCACACCACAATAAAGGCAAAGAGAAATTTTTACATGATAAATTTAATTATTTTATTAGGAAATTTAGAAAACAGCTGTTGATTAATAGGACTACGAGATAGAAAAGGGGCAGGGATCAAAGCACTTACATGGGAAGGAAAACAGTATACAGCACATCTAAAGAACACCAGGAGCCCAGGGACGGCAGCCCTTCGCCAGGAGCCGGGCTGTACTCGGGTTTCTGTTTCGGATGTTTGCTAATCGACTTCAAGGAAATACAGAGAGGAAAACTGAAAATACCCAAAGCAGAAATTACAGGAACCCAAATCCAGGAGCAAAGTTACAACCCAAGATGGTTACGTCTCAGAAAACCAGATGATGTCAGGTGGGGCAGGTGAACGAGGTAGAGAAAGGTCCAGGGACAGAGGCGGGAGCCGCCCCCTAGTGGCAGCACTGCCTCTTGCAGCACCTCTGCTGACAGCAGCACTTCGGCTGACAGCAGCCCTTCCCGCAGCCGCAGCCGCAGTCACACGAGTGGCGGCGGCACGTGCGGCGGTAGCAGCAGACCACGGGGGTGTTGCAGCAGCTCCCGCAGCAGCCCCCACAGCAGCCCCCACAGCAGCCACAGCAGGAGCCGCCCCGGTAGCACCTGTACGAGGTGCAGCTGTCACAGCCGCCACAGCCACCACCGCAGCCACCACAGCCACAGCCACCACCGCAGCCACCACCACCGCAGCCACCACCGCAGCCACCACAACCACAGCAGCCCATAGTGTCAGCAGAGAGGACTCAGGAGAGGGGAGGACGGAGACTCAGGAGGTGAGGGACGTCTGATGCCGCCTCCTGCTGGGGGGGGGGGGGCTTATATAGGAACTCTGGGCACAGGACTGACCTAAGGCTCAAGGCCACTTCCCCGTTGCTGATGCAAGTATCCACAGCAGAACCTCACATGGCCTTTGTGCACTTCCTTCATGGATCCTTCCCACTTAAAATATTTGCTAAATTTAGCTCTCACTTGTCTATTTAAAGCCCTCTTTAGAACAGAACAGGAAATGACTATTAACCCCCTTTTCTTTCTGGTGATTGTCGGCGTCTGAGCGGGTCAAAATTTCCCTTGCACTTTACATCTCTCAGCCGTCTCAGCCCAGGACAAGGATTTTTTCATTCCTACACCATTTATAACCTTTTACTAAGCTGTGAAACATCACTTTAGATAGAGGAGAGTATTCTGAAAGTCGAAGGGGAAAGTGTTATTTCGTCCTTGGGTAATTCCCCATCCTGTCACATCGGTCAGGGCTCTGACTCAGAGGAGAGAGGATACTGTGTTATCAGGGTTACTCTGGAGCATCCTCTGCGTTGAGCTGGATGATAGAAGCACATCCTGGACAGAACGTTCCCAAGCCACCTGCCAAATTCAAGGACACTTCTGCTGTCATCAGCCTCTTAAGAAAGGACAACCTAAAGACATATTTCCAACAGCCGTGTGTCTTTGGGGCGGTCAGGGACCAGTCCTCCGTGGAACGCTTACTTGAAATGGTTGCTCTTAATTGTCTGTCCCTGCACAGACCACCCTTTCCTGTTAGAGGTGAACAGTGAAGGCAGTCAGGTTCTCTTGACCTTTCTCAGAATATAAAAAAGCTCTTGGTAGGTCCCCTGAGCCTGCCCGAGCAGCACACAGCTGAGGAAAGCCAGGTGTCCGCCCAGGCCCCTGCAGGACCCTGAGTGGGAGGAGCTTGCAACTCCCCTGGAATAATCTTATGATCTGGCCTTTAGCCCTGGGCTCTCTTCAGGTAAGTTTTTAGTTACTGTTTAAAAAAAAAAAAAAAAAAGTCTTGAAGATGACTTCCGTGTAATATTTATCAAACCAGAAAGTGAATAAAGTCGTTTAATGCTCTGGTTCCGCTGCACAGCTCTCTAAACCCCACCTGCACATACCTGGCATTAGCCATTACACGTCTAGGATAACCCCGGCGTAAAACAGCCAATTCATTTCTGTTGATACTTTTTGGCTGAAATTTTGGAATGTAATCATTTCCGTTGGTAGTTTTTCTGTCCTGTAACAGAGCACAGATAGACAGTAAATTTCCTTAAATGGCTGTTCTGGAGAATGCCATGGGCAAGATTTCTTTCATGCCTTCAGCCAGTATACGGTTCTTCCCAACACTCTCATCTTCAGGATTTGTCTGTTTTTATTAAAAGGGCACATGAACTTCTGCTTTCATGCACCTTAATACTTTCCCATCTTATAAACCGAGGAGGGGGGCAGTGTATTCAGCTTCATAAATAGTTCTTGAATTAGCCTTGTCTTATAAGGAAGTCACTCTGCAGGGCACTGTGAGAATAAAACAAGATGAATCCACAAGCTCTCAGTCTGATAAAAAATGCATGTTAAAACAAGTTCTAATACAATAGGACAAGAATCAGAATAACCCTATAAATTGACTTTCTTAGAGGTATGGGGGGAGAAAGGTTGATTTTGAGTTTAAGTGAGAGAAGGGGAATCGGGAAGACTAAGAGAAGGTCTTCTGTGTAAGAACTTCAGTAAAGACTGGAGACAGGAAAATGTGAGGTGTGGTCGGGCAGCACCTGCCATAGACCTATGGGGGGTACTACAGGATGGGACTTGGGGGAGGGCATGGGAGCCTAAGAACAGTCAGAGCAGAGCCTGGGAACACAGGTGGAATTAAAAGGTAGGAATCTTTGGGCACCACGTTGAAGATGCATTGGCAGTTTGGAAATCAGTGGGAATGCTACCAAAGCTGTTGCCCCAGAATCATACCTCCTGCCCCTGCCTTGAATGGAAAGTAACTGCTCTTATCTGGGTTTCAGGCTCAATTATGGAAGGAGGAAAATGCAAAGAGAAAAAACAAGAACTGGTCAGAACAGACCAAGATAGCGGAAGACCTGACCTCCAGTAGACCTTGAGCCTCGTTACACGCTTACTGTAACACTAACATACTAAATGACACACCCACCGGTGCCATGGCAGTTGACGGTTGCCTTGACAACAACCGGAAAAGCCCATACAAGAACTAAAAAATGCGTTGCCTCAGTTCCCAGTCAAAACCACACCCTATTCTCAGGTAAGTCATGATATTTCTCCCTCTTTTTACTCAGTTTCCTCCCTTTCACCTTTATCTTCCTACGTATGATGTCTCAGCCCAAATAATACTGAGAAGTTGATTTGTGGACTAAGTTCCCACTTCGTTCTTTGGCCGTGGACTGAAGCTTGTGCTGTTCCAGCCTCGGCATCGGCTTCATTTGTGCCTGTGCGAATCCAAGCAGAAAAGCCTCGCCAGCTGAGACAAGGAGTCTCAGCCCTGGCTAGGACCCTGGCACGGGTCCGGGTGACTGTGGATCTAGGTACCAAACTTGGTAACAGGAACTGGGATTCATGCTTCAGGAAGGTAAGTGACAGCAGAACCAGGACTTGGGAAGGTAAGACTGAAGATGAGGGCGAGTTACAAGGTGTCTGCAACAGTCTTGGCCAGATCGAGTACGGGTCCCAGTGGGCAAAGGCTGGGGAAGCAAGGGAGGGAAACAGTGATAAGCCAGGCATAGAGCATTCCCCAGGGAGCATCCCTGCAGGAGAGGAAACGGGGTCACATTAAGGTAGCAGTCTTTTACTAGATCTGTTATTTAGCCACTTAGTAAGGGGTCAGTAAGCAGTTGTTGATGTGCTGATCAGTTGGCTGAAATGAATCCACCATTATGTTCCATGTGGGTCCTCTCACCCTCTTCAAAGCCCTCCTGCCCCAACAACCATCACTCCACGAGGCTCCTGGGGGAACCGCGTGCTCAGGAACACAGAATGCTCAGCTGCCCTATGGAGTGACCCTTCCATTTGCTTCACTGTCTACCCCAGGCAGTCTTCCTGGCCAGTGGTGATGCAACTCCAAAGGTTTATAAGCAGGAAAAACCACGAAAGCACATGGTGGGTGCTACCACCTACAGGTACTGGTTAAAGGTCCTAAGCCAAAGCTGTACCACAGCGGAGCCCACCACTGTCACCAGCTACCATGCTACATTGTAGTTTCTGCCAGTGCCAACATCCTGGCCACATCTGTACGCATGTCACCCTACCCTGATGTCACTCTGCTGCAATGGAGAGAATGTCCTCCCCCCACCTTATGCCACATTCTGTTACACGGTCCCTAAATACTGCCCCGGACTCTCCATGACTCACAAGGCATTTTTCTCATTGCCTCTTCTCTGCATGACTCAGGCACGAGTCCATAGCAGGAAACAATTATTATAGGTCCGCGGCTTGGAATACTCAAAAGATGGCTAGTAACCGGGCATTGTCACAGAGCCAAACTTCATTGCCTGACCCATTTCCTTTAAAATGACTTTACTGGCTTTTGTTTTTGTTAGAATGCTCCTCAGTCTTCATCTCAAGGGACCCCTGGCAATCCCACTTCAGCATTTCTCTAAGCCTCACCAGACAAGTCAGCATCTCCTGATCGGCAGAATCAAAGTTCAAGTTGGGACAGTCACTGCCTAAGTGTAAATGACATCATGGGAGTAGAATTGATTAAAAGTTGTGGTTACCCAAATGGCTTTCCAATTACTTTTTCTGGCTTAATAAGCTATTCAACTTTATAACTTCTCCTCGCATACTTGTTACTACTCGCTGTTTTTGTACCAGTCCTCCATACCATTAGGTTAAAATGCAAATTCCTGTATGTATACATGTACTCAAAGGTTGTTTGTGGAAAGTCAAGTTGAAAAAAGTATGGAGAAATGCTTTATTATGTTCCCTCATCCTCGCAGCCACCTTCCACACCAGGTATTCAGAAAATGAAAGAGACATTAACACGCCTTCATTCAGAAGATCTGCTCTGAGTAGACCTGATATAGAATGCATTAGTGACAAATAAAGGTTTCTTTTTGTCTAAAAGGAAATTGAATTATTTCTCTTCATCTTGAACATTATAACTGAATTTTCCCCTGTATCTTGTGAGTGAAAAAAATGAGAGAACACTTACATGAAAAAAAAAGAGTAATCTGTCTCTCTTTCCTTCACACAGGAAAGGGCAAATAGGTTCTGTACACCGCCCTAGAAGAAACACCAGAAGTTGAGGGACGTGGTGAAAAAACAGGTGTCTGTTAGGGACATGTCACAGAGCCAAAGAGGTGATGGAAAGGATTGGTTACACTGTGAAAAGGCAGCTAGAGTTTAAAGAGATAAAGACACAGCAAACTGAGATCATCCATAGATTCTGAACCATCATATTTAATCCTGACAACACTTTCCATTGCAAAAGAATGAAGGAATCCCAGTAATTACCCAAAGACTACGCTAACCCCCAAACAGATACTGTCTAACGAGTTATTTGCTTTTCTTGAACTTTTTAACCAAAATTAGAAGGAAAAAAAAAGAACATTGGGCAATGATCAAAACTCATTCAAAGTTTATCTGTGTTCAGATTCATCCACCTACGGGGCCATCAGCTCAGCTCCACTCCATGGGCATGGACCATAATCCCAAACCCCCACCAGCCGACTTGTACAACGAAGGTCACTGGGACCCCCCACAGGGGGTTCACATGTGCAACCCATTAGACAGTAAATTCCTGCATAAAGCATGGCTCCGACACATAAGCATCCCAGTTAAAAATAACCAGGTGTTGCTGACCTAAATATAGGAGACTACATAGCACATCTATCAATTAACTTCCTGCTTCCAGTTCTGTTTCCAGAGGTAAACACTTGAGCAAAAGCAAAGCAATTCAACAAACATTTGTCGAGCCCATGTTACGTGCCAGGCAACATGGGTGATACAAAGAAATGTACTTCACTGTGTCCCAGAAATTAACACAGCATTGTAAATCGACTGTACTTCAATTTAAAAAAAAAAAAGAAATGTACTTCTAAGTAATTCCAAACTAATAAGGGAGATGAGCAAAAATAATTGGGCAAATTAGGAAGAAAAAAAGATTTAACTGATAGTCCAATAAAAGAAGAGTTGACTCGAAGTACAGGCTGATTAAGTTCCAAGTGAATATTAAGACTTAGAAAAGTTCCAAGAGTTACAAATGACTTCCACTTACATAGCGAAGAAAGAAAAGGCTTTGTGAAGAAGGCTGAGCTCGGGCTGGGACCTGAACGGAAAGCTGGACGTGAACAGGTGAGAGGACGCTGTCTGGAGTCATCCTACCTGAGATGCCTCCTGCCTCCACCTCCAGTGTGTGACTGATCCTGCTCTACTTCAGTTTCCTGATGAAAATAATAACACCCTGGCACCCAGAAACCCTAAATCATAAGGTTATGGTGAAACATAAACGTGGTAACACATATAAAACACTTAGAATAGGGCTTGGGACATAATAAATGTTCAATACATGTTAGCCATCATTAGTATTTCGAGGTTGGCTACACATTGTAAGGAAAAATACAGGACTTATTCAGGAAAGAGTAGTGACAGGACCCAGTTTCCAGAGGGAGACGAGACCTGAGCTAAAACCCTGAACTCTATTCAATTTCTTGTAATAACATGTAATGGAAAAGAATCTGAAAAGAAAATATGCATATGTATGTGTATGTATATGTATAACTGAATTGCTTTGTTGTACACCTGAAACTAACATTGTAAATTAACTACACTTCAAAAAAACAAGAACAAACCCTGAGGAACTCCCTGAGGGAACTCAGGGTTCCTGCATGGTCTTGCCAAGATCAGCCCTCCCAGCACATTCAAGCACAAAGAATGTGCTTTTCCCAACCGCAAAGAAAGTCAAGTCTGTATTACAAGTACTTCCTTCATAATGCTTAACCCTTTTTTGGATCTCTGCACCAATATTTTTGAGCTCTCATAAAGCTCCAGGTATAATTCTAAATATTTCACATGTATCATTTGACTCAATTCTTGAGAAAAACCTTCCAAAGTATATACTGGTAATACTGCCATTGTACAGTTGAAGAAAATGATACTGGAACGTTAATTGTCTAAGATCCCAAAGAAGCTGGAGAATCAAGAAATAAGTCCAGCAACCTGACCTCGGAGGCGACCCTCCCAACCCCAGTGCGACACTACACTTTGTGTCTTCAAAGTTCAATGTCCAAATCAGGGGTCAGCAAACTAAGGCCCGCTTTCAGCCTGCCACCTGTTTTCATAAATAAGGTTTTACTGGAACAAAGCCACTCATACATTTAAGTGTGGTCTCTGGTCGTCTCTAGTTACAATGGCTGAGCTGAGTAGCTGCAATGGAGACCACATGGGATGCGAAGTCAAAAACATTTACCATCTGGTCCTTTACAGAAATATGGGCCAAACACTGGTCCGGATGGTGCAGAATGATTAGTCAGAAAGGGATTTTTGAGTGCAAGCACATTTCTTTTGACCTGATACAATGTGATGAGGTGTAACACAACGCAAGTTTGTCAGTTTCCTTCTCTGCCCACCTCTAACAAGCCACACGCTGCTCTGAGCGTTTGCCATTAGAATCTGTTTGTTCTTACAGCCAATGTTAGGGTGAATTTCCTATTTATTTACCAGTCTTTAGACCCATGCCTGGTCATGGTCTGAGCATAACCAATTTGAACTAGTCATTTTTTCCAACAAATGAATAATATTCCATGTATAGAATCTGTTTAAACCTGCAGAGAAATAACAATGGTGGGATGGGTGGGGAATATTTGGATCCATGTAATACTTCTTTCCAGAGCCAGGAATGGGGTGAGGTAAAGGAGGCACTTGCCTGGGGAGCAAAATTTAAGGTGGCACTAAAACCCTCAAGTCATCAAGGTAAATAATTGTAATGCAATTTTTTTAAAAAAAAATCAAAATCAGTGCAAAAACAATCTATGATGAACAAAGTATCAGAATTTTACAGAAAGGTAGAAGTGGACCCCGCACTTGCCTGATTCAGCCTCCCCTAGTCCCAGCCCTGCTTCTCACTTACAAGAATTTGACACAGTTTAGGACCGACTGGATATTTCAATAGTACCATGGTTTATTTCACTTAGCATAATGTCCTCCAAGTCCATCCACATTGCTGCGAGTGGCAAAATTTCATTCTTTTTTTATGCCTGAGCAGTATTCCATTGTATATTTATACCACATCTTCTTTATCCATTCATCTGTTGATGGACACTTCGGTTGCTTCCAGATAAGTCAGACAGAGGAAGATAAATATTGTATGATATCACTTACACGTGGAATCTAAAAAATACAACAAACTAGTGAATATAACAAAAAAGAAGCAGACTCACAGATACAGAGAACAAACTAGTGGCTACCACTGGAGACGGACCGGACAGGGGTAGGGGATTAAGAGGTACAAACTATCAGGTATAAAATAAGCTACAAGGATATATTATACAACATGGGGAATATAGTCAATATTTTACAATAACTATAAATAGAGGGATAACCTTTAAAAATTGGGAATCACTATGTTGTACACCTATAACAAATATAATATTGTATAGCAACTATGCTTCAATTAAAAATTAAAAATAAATAAGTGAATAAATAAATAAAACAAACCATGATTCTACAGATATAAGCATGGCCCTACCTCCACCCTGTTAAAGGCTATGGCAGGAGGGAAGATAAATGCAGTTAAACCAGAATCCAAAAAATTTAAGTCCCATTTCCCGCAGAGCAGATTTTCAACTACACTTCAATTATAACCAAGAAAAATTTTGGGGAGGCCTCCACCATGAATACTGAATACATGAATACTGTCACGTACTGAAAGGCCGCAGAGGCAAGTTTCCCTCCAGCCCCACCCGTCCTCTACAGCCTGCAAGTCTGGGAGTGAAGAAAGTGAGCTTTGGGGTCCAGCAGAGTGGATTTGAATCCTGGCGCCACCGTGTGATGCCCAAGAGTCTTCCTCTCACAGCCTTGATCTCCTAAATTAAACAGTGGGATGATGATATTAGCACCTCCTCCCAGACGGCTGAGGACCAAACAGGATGCTGCTCGCTGGCAACGTCAGCCGCTGCACTCATCATCAGCGTCTCGGTGGGTGACCCAGTGACCCATTCGCCCTGTTCCCCACGTGTCCAGGTAAGATCACCCATGGTCTAATATCCACCCACGGGTCAAAGCTGGTCGCGACATTCCTGAGTTCTGCTCGAGACCACTTGCTTCGTGATTAGTTCCCACTCTGCATTCAGACACTCCTCACATCTCTTCATTGCACCGTACTTCAAGCCCAGATCCCTACAGCAGCTTCTTGTCTGCTTTTCTGCCTCAAGACTCACCTCCCTCCAGTCCATTCTCCATGTGCTGCCAGACTGATATTTTCTACAAAGTATGGCAGCACCTTCCCCATCAAGTCCTTCAAAGAATCCATCATAGTGTGGAGTACAGCGTCCAAACACTGGAGCGAGGTCCTTCCCAGTCGGGACTTTGCTCACCTCTCCAGCCTCTTCTCACACAGGTTACACACTCACACTCAACTCTCCAGTCACTCTGAACCCCGCTGTTCCCCACTGGTCACACTGCCTCTCACCTCTGCTCTTTGCACACACAGTTGCCTCTGCCTGAAAGAGATCCCCTCGGCCAGGTCTCCTGACACACCTTTATCCCAGAGGTTCCCTTCATCCTTTGTGACTTGGTCCAAGTCTCACTATCTCCAGGAGATTTCTATGACCCTCTCTCCCCACCCAAAGCCTGAGTTAGGTACCTTCTTACATCTCCCTAAAACCCGGGCTGCTCTCAGCCATAACACTCTCACCTTGTATAGTACTGATCATTCACTTGTGTGCCTCGCCCATCAGACTGTGAGCACCACAGAGCCAGGAGCCATCACTTACCATCTTCCATCCTCAGTGCCCAGCACAGTACAGGGCTCAGTGAGATAAGATTCATTCTAGAGTCTGAACAGACAGGTACATCAGTGGACCAGAACAGGAGATCGATGTATCTATCTAACTATCTACCTATCTATCTATTAATAGATAGATTTATGTCTATATATAAAGATTTGTATATATATATATATACACATAACAATAGTAAAATGCAGGTATGTTATCTGATTCTAAAGAAACAGTTAAGAGCACAGAGAGAGAACGCCCTGGGGTAGAGGTGTGGGACATTAGTGGGGAGATGGGATTCAAGCTGAAACCATGCCACCTCTAAAAGCAGCCTAAGCAAATAGACTTTAAAAATAGCCGAATTCCACCAGCCCAAGACTCAGATCTCCTAGGTAGAGATGGTGCAGGGACACCTCCTCCACATGCAGTATGGAACCCAGAACGAAGACCACTTCTGGAGACAGTTAAGAGACTCATCTTCCTTCCAATGTCAAGCATCAGGAGACAACTGCATCCCATCAGTAAGGAGCTGATAAAGTAGCCATCACCAGGGTAGGTAACCAGAGAGCATGCCCTTGCCCAGCCCAGCAGTCTCCCTGAGGAAGGCTGAGGAGGAGCCAGCTGCAGTGAGGCTCTCATCCAGGAAGCAGGCTTCAAGGACCACCTGGCCTTGTGAGGAACAACCAGATAACAGCCTTGTATGCATGAACTTAGGGAGATTATAAAAAGGGAAAAGAGGAAATGAATGAGGAAACGAGTCCAGACTTCCAGAATCAATATGGTGTTGGAAAAGGAATGTCAGGTTTGGTGTCAACCTGGGATTAAATCAGGATTTACCAGTTGGATTTCTTTGGGTGAGTTTCTTAACTGCCCTCTCCTCAGTCTCTTCACCTGTGAAATGGGTCTAATACAGCTCCCCTGGAAGAGCTGGCACCGAAGTAGCCATGTGTGGAAGGAGGGGTCCAGGCGAGCTCACCACTCACCCCTTCTTTTCTGAATGGACTGGGTAGTGGAGCAGTGGGCAAAGGAGAGGAGCCCCTGCTGCCTGCTGGGGGGGCTGGGCTGGAAACTAGGGCTTGGACCAGACATCACAGTGGAGCTCCCATTCCTGCCTGCCGAATTGAACAAAGCCCCCCATCAGCAGCCGGGCAGCATAGGTCTCCCCTCCCCAAGGGTCTGCTCAGTGGGTTTACTGAACAAAATTGACAGAAGCAGAGAGAAAATACACAGCCGTGGGAGGCAAGGCCAAGGACTCCAGCAAAAACGAGAGCCTCGTAGAATCATCCACAGCGCTCAGGCTCGCCGCCCTGGCCAGTGCTTCCCGGTCTCCTTGGAAACCACCAGGCACCACAGGGCAGGGGCTGCAGGCGTTCTGCTTTCCTGTAGGGCCCATTTTTCATTTCTTAGGTTTTACAAAAGAAACAAAGACCCACCACCATCACCAATCCCTCCCCCGGAAGATCCTTGGGAGAGTCTGAGTACGGAGACCCCCCAGGGCAGCAGCAAAGGGGGCTGTGCACCCCTCTGATAAAGGGCTCTGGAAGAGGGTCCCACCCCGGGGTCGGCTGCAGGAGGATGGGGGAGGCGAGGGCCAAAACTGGATTCGCAGTGCCGAGGTCACCCTGCTAACAAAGGAACTGACAAAACACGCAGCTAATGAAGAGATGTGACTGTGGATTAAGTCATTTCATTGAGCAATGGGAAGTAGCAAACGTAGACAGAGCAGTAGGAAGGACTGTGCGCAGGCAGAAAACTCCAAAACGACCAAAATCCAGGCCTGAATCTTTAAAAAAGAGTAAGCCAAACAGCATATAAACTAGGGTTAATTCATAAATTAGGGCTCTCGTGCGCGCTGGCTTTGCCCCGTGATCTTTTAGCATCAGTCTCTTGGTGCGTATTTGTTGCACACGGTGTTGCGTGGTTTGGGTGAATCTGCACTGAGGTTGGGCAAAGGAAGATCTCTGAAGGACAAAGCACAAGACCCAGGAGGCCCGAGAGGAAAAGCCTGTGACAAGATGGTTAGGGGAAAGGAGCAGATGGAAGGGGGCAAAGCAGTCTTACCAGCAGAAGAGAGTGTGGCCTCCCGGCTCCTGGGCAGGACGGGGCCGGGCCAGCGACCTAGTGACAACACTGCCTCTTGCAGCACCTCTGCTGACAGCAGCCCTTCCCGCAGCCGCAGTCACACAAGTGGCGGCGGCAGGTGCGGTGGTAGCAGCAGACCACGGGGGTGTTGCAGCAGCTCCCGCAGCAGCCCCCACAGCAGCCGCAGCAGCCGGAGCAGGAGCCACCCCGGTAGCACCTGTACAAGGTGCAGCTGTCACAGCCGCCACAGCCACCACCGCAGCCACCGCAGCCACCACAGCCACCACCGCAGCCGCCGCAGCCACCACAGCCACAGCCACCACCGCAGCCACCACAACCACAGCAGCCCATGGTGTCAGTAGAGAGGACCCAGGAGAGCGGAGGTCGGAGACTTAGGAGGTGGAGGGGGGGGGGTCTGATGCCGCCCTCTGCTGGGGGTGCCCTTATATAGCAACTCTGGGGACAGGGGAGGGCAGACACATGACCACTTCCCTGTAATTGTTTGTTTCAGTGTCTCTAGGAAGTCCTTAGCCTCCTTCTACTCACTTGCCTGCTAGACACCTTCATCTCATTATGTCAGGACTTTCCGGTTGAGCTAAATTTACCTTTGTTTCACCCAACAGGATTATTTAGCAAAGGACCTATCCCTATTTTCAGATACAGCCAGTCTTGGAGTAGGTGAGCTGGGGACACCCACCTGGCCATTGGCATTTTCCTTGCTCAGTAATATTTCCCTTGACACCTCTCCAGGGAAATTCCCTGGGGTCCTCTCAGTGGGAGAAAGAGAACCTAGAACCTTAAATAAAGGAGGTAACTTTCAACATCACTGTATTGCCATCATTGATCTGAATGTCCCAGATCAAAGAAGCTATATATATACTGTCTGTTTCCTTCCCCTGGGATAGATGCCCTGATTGCAAACGGTGAACTCAGCAAATTATAAAAATTACCCTCACGGCAGGGGAAGTCCCCGTTTTCCAGATCCATCTTCAGGACCCCTTCACCCTCGAATTGCTGCCTTTTAGTTAATTCTTCTTTCATGAGTCATGTTTGTAGGTCGTGATTAAGACAGAGCAGGTGACAAGGCAACCGTGAAGTGAGGCTTCCAAAGCCCCAGGAAGCGCATCTGTCCGCCCCAAGGACTCCCGCCTCTGTCGGCTGACTTCCGCAGCACCGCACAGGGCACACATCAGATCGTTGGCTGCAGAAGTGATAGTCAACACTGGGCCTCCCCAAATGTGTTTGGTGAAACACTGGTTCCACAGGGTGTTAAAACCCACAACACAGAGCAATGCAAATACATTTGAAATTAATACATTTAAACAGAGCTAGGCAGGCGTTTTGACTACAGAGCCCCTCAGAGCTTTAAGCAGTCATGTGACTCTCAACGCAGAAAACCTGTTAGACCACTGAGCACACTTTCACAGAAAGCACTGCTTTCCCTCATCCCTCAGGTGGGAGAGCTCCCAGGACTGCCCTCAGTTCAGATTTTGGCGGTGGGTTTAGAAAAGCACATTGACCGCAGAGAATAGGAAGGGTGGAGCAGTGGTTCTCAAACTTCATAGTCTCAGGACCCCTTACACTCTTAAAATGCACTGAGGACCCAAGGGTTCTTGTTGCGCTCCTCGTATCGACTGCTGTTCATTGTGTTAGAGATTAACACTGAGACATCTTTTCAAACATTTGTTTATTAATTTATTTAAAAATAACAGTGCAATCCCATTACAGGATCACATATATAACACATTTGGGGGACAAATACATTTTCTAAAACAAACAAAAAACAGTGAGTGAGCATGGTGACATTGTTTTACATTTTTTGCAAATCTCTTTAGTGTCTGGCTTAAATGGTGGCTTAGAGATGGCTGGGAGCTCCCATCCACCCCTGCCCTGAATCCACCGTGCTTTGTTACTCTGGTTGAAGCAAATAAAAAAAACCCAGTCTCGTGCAGACAGGCAGTTGAAAAAGGAGGGTTATCCCACTAGGGTAATCCAGGCAGCCTTCGAGGACTGCTCTGGGCAGAGGTTCAGAGAATTTGGGTCCCTGAGGAAACAGACTACTTAAAAATGTTCCCAACTATCAACATTCACTTTATCAAGCATAAATCCCTACACCACTTTACAGAAATTAAATGCTTCGATATTAAAAGAGCTACCTGTGTCTTCAACTGACCCTACAGCCTAGTCCTCTGTCCCAGGCTCTAGCGGAGCGCAAGACGTTATGAGAAGGCAGAGCTGAGTAACGAGCACCACCTTCACTGTAATGGTGGTTAATCGTCATGGTGCGAGTACTAGGCACTGACCATGTCACTAGACACATAGACATGGAACTGAGCAGGATCCTAAGGGTCTTCCTGAGACGGACTCCCCACCCACTATGTCCTCTCCCTTCTTCTTGTTTGTAGAAAAGCTTTAGTGCCCTAGACCGCCACAAGTTTATGATTGGAAGACTATGAACATGTAGTAACACAAGATAGCAGTTGGGCCAGGAGAACTGGTGATAATTTAAACAATGGATCAGCCTTATAGTAGAGTCACAGAATCTTCAGTTCCTCCCTGAAGGACATAGATCTGATGCACATTCCTGAGTTGTTCTGCAGATACTAAAAGCGCCACCAGAGGGAAAAAGCTAACTGCATGATGACCAGACTGTAACCACGACATAAGCTGTCCATCCTGAGCAGTACTGAATCTGTGGCTTGCACGATTCTAAGAACTGGCCTCAAGGGAATGAAAATAGGCTGTCCCTGGAGTTAAAGATTAACTGCACTTAAAACAATCAGGATGACACTGACCAGACCACTGCATGACCAGTTTCAAGATGATCGCTCGAGGTGACTGTGCTGTTCTGCATGTAGCTCCCACCTGCACTCCCCTGAAGCCTCCCCATTTTCCCTTTTTCCTCTAAGTGGCAACTCGGAGATGGTTTTGAGGACACTAGTCTGGCATCTCCGTTGGTTGCTAGCTTCCTGAATAAAGCATCTTTCTTTTTCTACCAACACTTGTCTCTCAAACATTGCCTTTTGAGCAATGAGTGGCTGAGCCTGAGACCGGTTCAGGCTCCAGCCAGTAGCAGAAAGGAGCTGGAGACAAAAGCAGTGAAACGGGCAGGACTCAGGAAGGAGCAGGCAGGAGGGAACTGTGTCAACAGAGCAAGAGTGGCGAATGCAGAGCAGCACTAGGTCACGCCAGTAAAGCAGACCTTATTGATTTCATAGAGGAAACACACCAGCCACATGGCGACACCTTGAACTTTTATCCTCCCCAACCTCCCTTGTGGCTGTGCTTTTAGCTGAAAATGCCCTCTTCTAGCATCCAAATGCTACTCATTTTTAAAGGTGCCTTTGTCATCCCTTCTGTTTTGGCTGTATCTCTGTCACATTATAATAAAAGAAGGGAAGAGCCAGGGCAGGGGAAATAGGAGGGAATGGTGGTGTAGCAGGAGAATACAGGAGGAGCAGGAGCTGAGACCTGTCAGCACCACCACCACCACCACTGCGAATGGCTTTCAGCAACACGGCTGCACCCCCGATCACTCCGTTTCTCTCCTCTGCTGGCCCTCCTCCCTGCAATGACCACTTCCCAGCTTGCCCCCTTTCTTCAGATGTCGGATGCCTCCTCCAGCCCCTTCACTCTGAGAAGGCACTTTCGACCACCAAATCTATAAATCTGCCTGACTCTGCACCCTCCCCGTCTCTTTCTTGCCTCCGTTACCACCTAGGAGGAGCGCCACCCACCTCCTCTCATCAAAGGCCAGCGCCTCCAGCTGCGCTCTCCAAACTGCACCCCCCCTCAAATCTCCTTCCTCAAGCCTCTTCTTCCTCTCAGTCCTCCATTCCTCAGGTCTTTGTTGAGCACCTACTAAGTGTTTCCCTGTCGTAGGCACTGCAGACACAGTGGGGAATTCCAGCACCTTCTGGATCCTTCTCATCGGCATCATAACCGTTAGGGTGGCATTTCTCCCATCTTCGAACAAGAAAGCACCTCCCCGGGCCTGTCTGCCTCCCCCTGCTGCTACTGCCTCTTGTCTCTCCCCGCCTTGACAGAGACACTTGGAAAAAGCGTTGTCACAAACCCAGCTCCCTCTAGATAACGGGCATGAGAATGATGACGGTTCATAGTGGGTGCATCACCAGACCATCATGATGTACACTTAAATGTCTTACAATTTATTCATCAGTTGTACCTTAATAAAGCTGGAGGTGGGGGGGTAAAATAAAATAAAATAAAACAAACAAAATAAAAACAGGGATTGAGGAGGGGGATCATGAATTTTATTGCTTCTATTTTTGTTAATAAATCACTAATGAGGTTTTTGAGTGCACCCCCCCTCCCCCATAGCCCTGTGGTTTTTAATCTCACAGTTTGGTAAAGGGCCATGATGTTTAAGAACACCTGTGTTGTGTGACGGCAGAACTGTCCATAGATTCAGAAAATAATCCCAGCAATGGGCACTCCGAGCACCTCGAGCTTGGATTCTAAATACCACTGCCCAGTAAAAGAACCAGATTCCCTGGAGAAAAGCCTGATTCCAGCCTGGGGCTGGGAAAGATTGAAATAAACATCTTGTGCCAGACTTCAAGTCAATGCTCAAAAAATGATGGAGGAATTTTTAAAAGCTACAGAAGTCAGCTTGAAGTTGTGGCCCCAGGTAAAATCTGGGACAACTTGGGCATCAAAATAATGATAGTAACAAGATTATAACTCATTCAATAGAATAGGATTATTCTCCCCATTAACCCACACTGATCTAAATGAGTAAATGGCAGAATGCACAGCTTCCACCTGACCAGATGCTGCTGAATTGCTCTGCAAAGTGATCATAATAATTTACACCCTCACCCAACAGTGCATGAAAATTCCATTCACACAGCACCCTCATCAGTATTTGATATCATTGGTCTTGAACATTTTGATAATCAGCTGGGTATAAAAATGTGCCACACTGTGGTTTTAGTTAGTAACTCTCTGATTACTAATGGGCTTGCATTTCTTATCATATGCCAAATTTTGCTCTCCATGACTCCTCAATTTACCTCCTCCTTATACTTTTCCTATCTATCTATCTATCTGTCTATCTATCTATCTATCTACCTGTCTGTCTATCCATCTGTCTATCTACTGATTCCCCTGACATATCTATATATTTATCTATCTTTCTCTCTCTCTTTCTGTGTAGATGTATATGAAAATAGATCTTCTTTACTCAGTCTACTGATTCAAATGCAATTCTGTTCTGGAAATACCCTCACAAACACACCCAGAAATAATGTTTTACCAGATATCTGTGCATGCACGCCTTGGCCCAGGCAAGAGGTTTACAACATCTTTAGCTATTGCGACTTTCTACATATTTCTCCCTTTCTTCCTGTCTTTATTTCTTTTTTATGTCCCTTCACAAAATTTAATAATAGTCTCCATAAAGGTCTTGCAGACCATTAGATTTATTCATTGTTTTATTACAAATTTTGTTGCTCTTTTGAAGGTGTTCTTTTTAAAATTACATTTTCTACTTGATGAGTAAGAAATTTCTTTATTGCTGAGTACTGATGCTTTTAAGGGTTTTTTTCCCCTCCAGGATTTCTTATTACTTCTAGGATGTTAGTACCAATTTCCCAAATGGAGACATAATGTTCAGCATTTCCTAGGCTTATTTGACTATAAAATCCATTTTAATAAAGACTCTATAGATCTAATTTACTGTTTTTTTAAGGGTGATTAGATGAGGTAATGTACATAAAATGTATCTGAGTAGACTAAAATACAGATAAAATTAAAGTCAGATCTCCTTCCTCCAGGAGGCTACTACTGATCTGTGAGAGAGGAGGGGAAGCTGGTCTCCCTCGGCTTCGACCATCTCACACTGATCGAAAGAACTGCACTCAGGCAGACGTGCTGGGAAAACGCAGGGTTTTATTAAATATTTCCATCAGTTCTGATTCCATTTTTGCAACAGAAGTGAGTTTTGCTAAAACAGAAAAAAAATCAAGTTATGTGCATGAATAAGGGTGTTAATAAACAGGAAGGAAGCATCTGCCACGGAAACTGATCAAAACAGCAACAAGGAAGTGATGACACACCATGTGCCAAGCCCCTTAGTTGGGTATTTAAGGGCTCCCAGGGCAGAGGGCGGCATCAGACCCCCCTCACCTCCTAAGTCTCCATCCTCCCCTCTCCTGAGTCCTCTCTACTGACACCATGGGCTGCTGTGGTTGTGGAGGTTGTGGTGGCTACGGCGGTGGCTGCAGTGGTGGCTGTGGTGGCTGCGGTGGTGGCTGTGGTTGTGGTGGCGGCGGTGGCTGCGGTGGTGGCTGTGGTGGCTGCGGTGGCTGTGGCGGCTGTGACAGCTGCACCACGTGCAGGTGCTACCGGGTGGGCTGCTGCTCCGGCTGCTGCCCCTGCTGCTCCGGCTGCTGTGGGGGCTGCTGCAGCACCCCCGTGGTCTGCTGCCACCGCCGCACCTGCCGCCGCCACTCGTGTGACTGCGGCTGCGGGAAGGGCTGCTGTCAGCAGACGTGCTGTCAGCAGAAGTGCTGCTGCAGGAAGCAGTGCTGCCACTAGGGGGCCGGTCCAGCATCAGGTAGAGTTGGCCGGAATGGGTTTGTTGGTAAGACTTTCCTCCAACCCTCCTCATCCCTTTCCCTGACCTGGAAGTCACTGGTGTGGACTCAAGGTCTGCACCTGGATGTCATCCCCTCTTGCGTCATAAGTTGTTAATTTCAGGAGACCCTGCTACGGATGTGAGCAACGAGAACTGTGAAAAGACAGCCCAGCTGCTGGAGGCAATTCACACAATGAACAAACTGAAAATTGAATCACAGTTACTAACTCTTTTGCTTTCCTGAAATTCTTTCACACAACTTCAGTGCCTCCACTTCTTTTCACGGTGCCCCTAAATTACATGCCCTTTCTTCTGTAATCTTCTGCCCAGCAGTTCTGGACTGCTGAAAAGTAAATCATAAATAGAATAATGTACCATACATTGATGGCTAAAGATCTGGGTTTTTTAGTTTTATTTATTGTCTTACTATGAAAGGACTTTCTGTGTTCTGTAAATTCAGGCAAGCTAAATAAAGAAACCCTTGTTGGGAAGAATCGCCCTAGTTGTCAGATTCATTTCTCTCAAGACCACTTCACACTGAGATGCATTATGACACCATCACAAGCAGGTCTCAGAGCAGCCTCATTTACCCACGTTCCATTTCCTCGTCTCCCTGTTTGCGACACTCATTTATTTGAAGTCAATGGGAATGTTATTATTCTTTCCCAAAATGCCTACATCTCACCTTGGTTTGAAGGAACATGAACCCAGTTTGAGTTGCTGTCACTCCAGAGGAACAGCACGTGTTTTACCCCAAATCGGCCTCACAATATCCCTGAGAAGGATATTCTAAGACAAATGTAATGCATTTTCAAATCTGCCTTAAATCTTTCCTCTTCAAATCTCAGTTGGGAGTATGTGGACTTTAAGACAAAATGCTTATCACAGAGAGTGACTTTTGGAAGAGGTCATGACCAGGTCAGGCAAGCAGGCACTTGGCTCTTCTGCAGAAGTGGCTCCATGCCAGGATGCGTGGAGATGGATTGGAAGCAGGTGTTCGTGCAGGTGCCGTCACGTTCCCTGGCCCCAGGTTAGGCCTATGCCTGAAGACTGAGGTTCCAATCTCTTTGCTTTCAGTCTAGTATTGTTAGAGCGAGCAGATAGCTAGATACAAGCAGGGAAAGGGGTCATTGGCCAAAGGGCAGGAGACCATGTATCATGTGAACAAGACAGAGAAAAGCAGGAACCTCAGGACTGATAAGAAATCACACATTTTGGGGTGACAAGTGGCCTGGAGGCAGGCAAAGAAAGATGAGGAAAGGCAGGAATCTCTAGAGTCTGAATGTAACCTTTTGCTCATTATGGTCTCATTACAATAGAATTAGCCTTGCAGATTTGAAGTACGTATCATGCACTGACGCCATGATACTTCTGATTCAGATAAAATAAGGACAAAAATCCCTCCTCCCCTTGGGAAGGTGGAGTTGGGATGGAAATCAGGGAATATGACCTCAAACCCTTCCCTTCCCAATGAATATTCCACCCATTCATTTTTACACCCTGTGTAACCAACTTGCCAAAGAAACTCAGCACAGCTGCTCACCTGAGTCTGCCTGCTCTCCCCTTGAGAGTGGACTATCTCTCCCTTAACATATCCTCACTTTACTTTCTTAACCTCTGCGTCTTGTCTCTGAATTCGTTCTGCAGTGAGACAAGAACATAGACAGCAACAGCATCATTCTTAGAAATGGTGAAAATGTTTTAATTTTGTATTTGTCAGTTTCTGAGAGTGATTCTCCACTCATATGAGAAGAAAAAACAAAGTAAATGGGCAAAATGGATTTAAGATGTTGCTCTAGGACCTTCCCCATACTATTTATGCACATAAATGTGCAAGAAGTTGACGTTTGTGAGATCTCTGTGTGATACGGGAATCAGGACTGCAATGACTCTTAGCCAAGCCAGACTGAGAGCATGCCATGAGAACCTGATTGCCAACACCCAGGAAATCTCTCCTTATGTGTAACTAAGTGAATATGAGTCTAACATAGATCTATAAAACTATATAACATCTATAAAACTGAAGAATTCAATGAATACACTTAGTAGGTTTAAAAACTGGGAAGAACAAATCTACAGTGATTTGTGGCACTTTTAGAAAAGTCATCAGTTACCTTCAGACAGGAGACTTTCTAAATAATTCAGGGCAAAGATGTCCTTTCACCCATTTTCTTTAGAACAGCTCTGGGTATAGAAAATCCATGACTTCCATTGTTGGTCCATCTTATTGCTCCATTACCCTGATACTTAACATCTTCCAGATGTACAACTGAAATCTTCCCTGCTCTCATGTTTCTCTGGTCCACGGTAGACCTAAGAGGAACATCTAGGGGTCTGTTCATCAAAACTCTTAGTAGACGTGAGGACAGTCTTCAGTCTTTGTGTGTGTGTGTGTGTGTGTGTACAATATCCAACAACCTCAATTTTTCTAGCCTTCAGTGGAGATAGAATACATTAGTCAATCTCAAAGTGTAGCCCTTGGGGCCAGCAGCACTGGCAACACCTGGGAACCAGCTAGAAATACTAATTCTCAGAGAGTTGGGGGATGAGCCCAGTAATGTGTGTTCCAACAAGGTGACTCTGACGCATGCTCGAGTTTGGGACCTTTGGACTGTATCAGTCTAGGGGAAGAAACTTTTTCCATCTGGACTTGGAGTACCATCTCATTATAATAGGCATCTAGTTCACTATTGTTATCTCATTTTTCCAGTGAAGATTTCTTTAAATAGAGAAGATAATCTTTGGAACCTAAGGCTAGATGAAGCGTTCCTTAGACTTGACACCAAAAGCACAAACAATAAAATAAAAATTGACAAATTGAACCTCATCAAAATTAAAAATGTTTTGCTCTGTTAAAGAATTTGTTGAGAGGATGAGAAAACAAGCTATAGAGTTGGAGAAAATATTTATAAACCACATATCCAGCAAAGGACTTATATCTAGAATACATAAAGAACTCTCAAAACTCCACAGTCAGAAAACAACCAACCAGTTAGAAGATGGGTAAAAGACACGAACAGACAATTCACTGAAGAGGATATACAGACAGCAAGTAGGCATATGGAAAGGTGTTCAACATCATTAGCCATCAGAGAAATGCAAATTAAAACCTCAATGAGATATCACAGTATATCTACCAGAATGGCCAAAATAAAAAATAGTGAGAACCCCAAAGCTGGCAGGGATGCAGAGAAACTGAGTCACTCATACACTGTGAGCAAGAATGTAAAATGGTAGAGCCATTCTGGAAAAGTATATGGCAGTTTCTTACAAAGGCAAATATGTGTTCACAGTATAATTCAGCAATTGTACTCTCAGACATTTATCTGAAAGAAATGAAAATTTAATGGTCATTTTTAAAAAAAAACCTATACATAAATATTTATGGCAGCTTTGGTCATCATAGACTCAAATAGGAAACAGCTCAGAAGTCCTTCAACAGGTGAAGGTTTAAACAAGCTATGGTACCTCCATCCCTGGAGTACCACTCAGCCATGAAAAGGAATGAATTTTTTTTCTAGTATATATATTTTTATTGAAGTATATTCAGTTTACAATGTTGTGTCAATTTCTGGAGTACAACACAATGCTTCAGTCATACATGAACATACACATACTCATTTTCATGTTCTTTTTCACCATAAGTTACTACAAGACATTGAATATAGTTCCCTGTACTGCATAGCATGAACTTGTTGCTAGGAATGAACTACTGATATATGCAAAACTTGGATGATTTTAGTGGAATGATGCTTAGTGAAAAAACCTAGCTCAAAAGGAAACACATTGTGTAATTCCATTTATATCACATTCTCGAGATAAAAGTGCAGAGATGGAGAACAGATCAGTGGTTACTAGGGGTTAGAAAAGGAGAGACGGAAGGGGGTGAGTGTGACTGTAAAAGGGTGATAGGGTCCCGGTGATGGAACAGTAGTGTCTTCACCGCGGTGTCCACACGAATCTACACATGCCACAAAATTGCATGGAAGTAAGTACACACAGATGAGTGCCTGTAAGACTGGTGAAATCTGAACACCATCAGTGTACCGTCAGTTTCTCAGCTGTGATTTTGTACTATCGTTATGCAAGATGTTACTGCTGCAGGAAAATGGGTGAAGGGTGCGCAGGACCTCTCTGCCTTATTTCTTACAAGTGCATGTGATCTACAACTCTCTCTAAATAATATGTTTAAAGCATAAATACAAAATAAAGCTGCAAGGAACACGTCTAGATTAACGTGGTGGCACCTGGGCTGAGTGAGACCCCCAAAGCCCTCCTTCCCAGCTCCTCTCTCATCCCAGACTATGAAGAACTGACAAGGACTCTCCCATTCTTATTTCTCTGTCTGATTGTTCTACCTTCACCTTGTAGACTTGGCGAATTCCTTTCCTCTTTCGAAAACATCCACTTCTTTCTCCAGGACCATCAGCCCCAGTACCAGCCGCCATCTCTTTTCTGAGCTGCTGGTGGAATCTCCCCACTACTGTCCGTACTTCACCCTTACTCCACTAAATTTCAATTCCCACACAGTGGTTGGGGTTTGGACCATATCACGCCCCAGCTGACAACCCCCCAGTGGTTTCCCTTCACACTCTGGGTTTGTTTTCATCGCTTAGCCCAACTCACAAGGCTCTACATGATCCAACCCTTGCCCTCTCTCCGTCAGCCTCACCCACCAGCCCTCCTGCCTTCTTTCCATTTCTCAGACACATAAGCTTGTGCCAGCTTGGATAGCCATCTTCTCTGTCTGGGAAAATGGTTTCCTAATCTTTGCAGAATAGATTCCCGCTCAACTTTTGGGTCTAAAATTAAATCTCACCCCTGAAAGTGATCTTTTCTGATCATTCGATCTGAAGTAGCCCTTTAGGTTACATTGTTTGTAAACATTGGATTTTTACTTCTCCGTTGGTTCTTATTTATTGTTTTTCTCTCTCCCTCCAGGAGAGCTGAGTCCTAACTACCTACCTGCTCACCCTGCTGTGTGCCTGGTGCCTGCCACAGTGCCGGCAGGCGCTCAGCAAACACCCACTTAAAGAAAGCAAGGAGGCTCTGTGAGGCTTTCCCCGACCAGCTGTCCTCCCCATCATAGACGGAGTCAGTTACTCCCTTACCTGTGTTGAGCAGCTGCCTTTTATACGACCTTACTGGAACCTCAACACATGCCTGTTTACCTGGAGGTTCTAGAGGGCAGGAACCATATATTTTGGTTTTGAATTCCCAGGTCCTTTCAAAGTATAAGGCATCAATTAATATTTGATGAATGAATGACTTCACCCTCTTTCCAGGGGATGACACCAGATGGCCACGTCACCCAGAATCCGCTTACGGCCATTGACAAGGCCAGCGATGATGGGTATCGAACGGTGTCTCACGTGAGGCATGGGGAGCAGACACAGAAGACCTCACACTTCCCTTCTCATTAAAGTCTGCAAAGCAGCCGTGTCCTTAAGACATTCTTCACAGAAAACCCACAAAGTGGAGGAGCAAAGATGAAAACCAAAAGCACAACTGTGTCTTCTAGAGAGACTTTAAATGGGAACACTTTTTTAAAAGACACATTATCTAAAACAGCAGGGAAAGGAAAGCCCCATAATAAGAACAAATTTCATTCAAAATTAAATCAGTGATTTTCATAAGGGATGCCCAAGTGACTGTGCCTCTGGGAGGTCACTAGAGCGGATGATGGAAACTCGGAATGAAGTCACCTGGAAAGCAAGAATTCCCTTTTTTAATCCATGCTAATATAAGATCATGCTGACGCTGTTTTAAAAAGACATTAAAATAATCTCCCTAGTCATCTAGAGTGTTTGTTGTTATTGTGGTTTTTATTGCTTATTACCAAAAAAATTATAGTAATCAGATACAAGCAGAATTGGGCTACCAAAAAACCCCACAGGCCCAATAGTTGGACAATAAGAAGAAAACCTTTGGATTAAGGAACCTAAAATGTCTAATCTGTGTGGTTAATTCTAACACCCTTCATCTGAGAGTCTCAACAGGTTCTCAACAGGCCAGAAACTCAGCTTCCAGACAGAAGACCTGCCCCCAGCTGGTGCCCCCCACTAGCCCCACACCTGCAAATGGTGCTGCTCCCAGCCCCGCTATCCCCTGGGAACAGGGTCTTTGCTCAGTTGAGTCACCAGCATCTTGATCCTGGAGTAAAAAAGATTTGCCAGCAGAACCAAGGTACGAACAAAGAGATAAACCTAATTCTCCGGGAACTAAGAGCTTCAAAGTGGCTTTTGAATATTTTTCAAGGAGGGTGTTAGTGGATATTCTTTTCCCTTTGAACTATTGTGACCCAGAACAGAATAAAGAATTAGAAATTAAGAGCCACTAAAGGGAACATAAAAGAGGTGTCTGGGACACATTGCTAACCCACCAGGAGCCAGCAGGTAGGGCCAAAATCTTCATCAAACACTTCTCAGTGAGAACCATAGGATATGGGGCCAAGTATTTTTACCCAGAAATAACCAGCTCTGTAATTGTTCCTAAGACTCTGGGAATACAGCGTGGGAGGCTGTAATTACCACTGGCAGCTCTAGGAAGACCTCTGAACTTGAGGTCAGAAAAGAGCCTGAGTGTTGTAAGGTTGCTGGGCTAGGATGGGTCAGGAGGATGTGAGAAGATGTACACTGGAGAGTTCAGATAATTGAAGGGGTAACAAAAGGTAAGCCCTTAAGGGCAACTGATCAGTATCATCATTTGTCTTTTTCTTATCAAAGGAATTGATGCTGTGGAACAATGCTGGAAACGGGGGTCAGTGGGACCTGGTTTTGTCCATATCACTGTACAGCTGTCTGTCTGTCGATAAGTCACTAACCCTCTCTAAACAGCCACTTCTTCCCTCATAAACATTGGGCTCAGACGCTCCTAAAAGTCCTTCCAGCTCTTAAATTTTCCAGTGAGTTCAGTGATAATACAGAATGATCCATTTTAACTACAAAGTAGCCTCTAGATATATGGTCATTAAAGGAATTACTGGTTTATCTAAAGAGGGCAGGAGTTACTTTTATTTGATCTGGATTGAAGATTTCATTTTTATTAACTTGATGTATATAATTAATGTGCAAAGTGATTTCAAATTTATTTTTAGGAGAGGTCAAGCAGATAATGCTAGACTTACTTACATTAATGAAAGTATATAGACCCAAATTTTATTCTTAAAAATCAGGCCAGATCTAAAAGAAATTTTGACCCTGAGCAAGATAAAACTTAGGCATAAAACCCATGATGACAATAAGGAAGATACAGTTAACAGTCACCACTTACGGACGGCATGTATACAGCAAGCTAACTCAGGTGATAATCCTGGATAGTCAGTATCAAAATCTGCACTGTACAAAGGAAAAAATTAAGTTCAGGGAAATTAAATGCTGCCAAAGGATCAAGGCTTTCTGAGGTGTGGAGCTGGGATGTGAATCCATATATGTTCTTAGTTACTGCGCTGCAAACACCAGCAGGGTCACGGGAACTGGGCTGTTGGGTAAACGAGGGCAAATGGTGGGGTGGGGATGACTCGATGCCTTCGTGTATTTTAGCAGGAACCACTAGCCCCGTTGCTTCTCTCTGGATAAGGACAATCAATTTGTGAGGAAATATCTGAAGGACAATGAAATTCTTCCTTGATTTGAGCAGTGTCATTGCTCAATCACTTTTGAAGCAGCAGAAAAACATAGATACCAGGGTCTCCCTAAGCTCCCATTTGTACCTGCGCTCGTCCACCCCTTGCTTTGCTCACTGCCACTCCTATCTTCTCTTTCGCCTCCAGGCCACATCAGCCCGTATGTGATGCCCAGCTGGTTTCTTCATCCACGTTATCTTGGCATCTTATATGACATTTTAGGATACTCGTCAATAAAGGGCTGGAACAAAACCAGTTATTACTCTTCTGCTCATCACACATGACCTGAGCAAGTGGATAATATTTGGTGAGTGGCTGGAGGCAAAAGCCACTCCGGGAAGGGAAGCGGTTGGAACCGCCAGCAAGGAGGGCAACCACATCGTCATCAGGAAATGAGTCACAGGGACCCACTTCATCACTCCTGGGAAATGAGTCAAAGGAATTCAGTTTAGGATGACATGTGTACTTAGTTCACTTGTTTAATTGCTCCAAAAAGAAAAAAGTGCCTCCTACTTGCTAGCACTGGTTTGGTTCCAGGGATCAGATAAAGTCCCCATAGTCCAGTTAGGTGACATTAAATATTTGAATGACTTACCCATGTACATTGTTCTTCTTCTGTTTGTTCATTTTTAATTGAGATGTAATTCACATACCATAAATATTTCCTTTTTAAAGTGTAAAATTCAATGGGTTTTCATAGATTCACAAAATTCACTATTTAATTTTGGAACATTTTTATCAGCCCCAAAAGAAACCCTGTACCCATTAGCAGTCATTCCCTATTCCATACTCCCCGCAAGTCCTGGAAACGACTAGTTTACTTTCTGTCTTAAGGGGTTTGCCTGTTTTGAACACCCCAAATAAATGGAATCAGAAATATGTGGGCTTTGTATCTAGCTTCTTTCCCTTAGCATGTTGTCAAGGTTCATTCATGTTACAGCATGAATTAGTACTTCATTCCTTTGTACAGCTGAAAATTATTCCATTGTGTGGTCATACGACATTTTATTTCCATATACCAGTTGATGAACATTTGGGTTGTTTCCACTTTTTGTCTATGATGAACAACGCTGCAATGAATATTCATGTACAAGATTTTGTGCAGACGTATGTTTTTACTTCTCTTGGGTCTATACCTAGCAGTGGAATTGCTGGGTCATATGGTAACTCTATGCTGAACTTTTTGAGGAACTGCCAAACTGTTTTCCAAATCTGTTTTCCAAACGAAGAGCTTGTCAAGTGACTAAATATCACTTAATTAGCCTAAAAAGTAGAGAAATCGTTTATTTTCTTATAATAAAATCTTAATGTATTTGGCCCTTTTTTGTTACTGTCTATTTAAGAGTTGGTAGAGCTTTTAGCACTTCTTATATTTTCCCTTTTTATTATAACCATGGATAGAACTTAATTTTCTAAATATTCATAAAACTATTTAAATTGCAAGACAAAATATTATGCCTATATATGAGTTTTCAATATGTATTTCAAACCCGGGGTAAGTGTAATACATTCCATTTTGTACTGTTAACAGTTTGGAGCAACTCTTAACTAAAACAATAAAAAGGCAAATGACCCAACTAAAAAATGTGCAAAGGATCTAAATAGAAATTTTTCCAAAGAAGATATACAAATGGCCAATAAGCACATGAAAAAATGTTCAGCATCATTAGTCACTGGGGACATACAAATCAAAACCAGAGTGAGATATCACATCACACCTACTTGGATGGCTGTAATAAAAAAGGCTGTGTAATAAAAAAATTACAAGTGTTAGCAAGGATGCAGAGAAATTGAAATCCTCATACATTGCTGGTGCAGCAATGGACATGTGCCATCCTGTGACGTCATGTGGTTGGAAAGAGATGAGCGAGCTCTCTGGGGTCCCTTTTAAAAGGGCACTAATCCCTTTCATGAGGGCTCCACCCTCATGACCTAATTACCTTCCAAAAGCCCAACTCCAAATACCTTGAGGGCTAGGATTTCATACATGCATTTGCAGGTGATGCAAACATTCAGTCCACTGCATAACTACACAAAACCATTTTACGTTTGGGGTGTAAAAACAACAAATCCATATACAAATTACATACAATTTGTAATAAGATCCAATCATATTACAAACTGTGATCTTTGGAAGGTGAAATTGTGGACAATTTAAAATTTTTATATCTCCTGCATTTACCAAATTATCTAGAGCAGAGGTTGGCAAAATTTTTCTGTAAATAAGATTTTAGGTTTCAGGGGCCATAGGTTTCTGTCACAACTACACAACTCCCATTGTTATAGGGAAAGAGCAACGTAGACAACCACATAGACAATATATAAACAAATAACACCTCCTTACAGAAACAGGTGCCTCGCCAGCTGCAGCAGTCTGCTGACCTCTGACCTAGCACGAATGTGTATTTCTATAGTAAAACATGTAATTATTCCTTTTAATGATTCTAGAAGACTAAGGGAAAATGGGAAAAAATGGAATTTTTTATTCTTGATTATCTTTTCATGTTTCTGTGTTCTCTTTTTAAGTGAATTGTAATCTCTTTCATGCATCCCTTTAATCCTTACACTCTTTATGAGCTGGCTATTCTCAAGAAGTATTTGCTGCTTTTAAAAAATAAATGCTGATTATTTTCCACTTTCATTCTGAAGAACCTACCATGAATCTAGAGTCATGCTCCTGTAGCGAAGATGACTTTACCTATGGGGTGCACACGATTCCTTGAGGATTTTCTAAAGCAGCTAAGTAGGCAACCTTGCCCTGCTCTTCCTAATGTAAACGTCCCACTACATTGTCAACCTTTCCCAGCGAATCACCATTTTAACCACTGAAGTTCCCTTACATTAATGGCTAAATGCCTCCAAGATTATCGATAACAAAGTGCTTTTCTAGGCTTTGGTGGACAGCATAAGCATTTTAGAACACTGGCACTTTTGGTGTCTTGTCTGCCCACAAAGATAACACATTCTCTTAATACAATGAAGAAAACTGGCTACTCTCAGCTGGCTACTCTCAGCCTATTCCTTCTCCCCTATACTCAGTCTTCTATCTTCCACTCATCCTACTACCTCTCTGACCTGCCCTTCATTTTAAGAGCTCCCCCATCCCTTTCAAGATATATCCATTTAATTTCCTTCCAGTGTGCTTCACTTCTCTTCTGTACTTGAAAACTTCAAAACTGAACTCATGCTGCAGGAGATCACAGCTTTACAGTTGTTTGGGCTTTTGATATAAACTTCAGATCCTTGACCTCTAAATCCACGAGAACTGTATGACACTATCTGATCAACACAGAACTTTCTAGTATCACTCCTAATTACCTTCACCCAAAGTTCAAAAATGTTATCAACCTTGGATATCTACACATAAAAACTAAATCACAGAAACCCTATGCGAATATGCAGGTGATTATTTATACAACATTGGTTTGGTAAGGATTTGAGCATGAATTCAAAATTAGAAATTACAGAAAAGATAGACAGATTTGACTTCATAAAAACATAAAACTTAGGAGAAATATTTGCAAAAATACCTAAGTGATTTTACTCAATATCAATATACAAAAAGGTCTAACAAAACAATCTTTTAAAAGATGCACTCACTAGAAAAGAGAGGGAAACTTCATGAAACAGTAATTCACAAAGCATGAAAAGATATCAACCTCACCAGTAATCCAAGAAAAAAATGAAATATTGATAACATCTTTGGCTTACCAAATTGACAGATCTGAAAAAAATAACCAGTGTTATCAATATTCCAGAGGAATAAACACTCAAAAACTTGTGGGAACCCAAAGTTGGAGAACTCTAACAGGACGAGTTAAAGTTTTGCAAACCCTTTGGCCCAGAAATATCCATGCCAAGGGTTAACTGATGGAACTACAATTGTGCAAAGATGCTGACAGTGTGGTTCATGATCACGCAGCAGAGAAGGCAGGCAACCTCAAGGCTCAGTGAGAGCAGGTGGGCAAACTGCAGCCTGCAGGCCTGGCTTCATAAGTCCAGTTTCACTGGGACAGAACTTAGTCCACTCGTTCACGTATTGCTTAGGGCTGCTCTCGCCACACCAAGGCGGTGTCCAGCACTGGGGACAGAGACCTCACGGCCTGCAGTCTTAAATACATACTAACTGCCATTTAAAGAAACAGTTTGCAGACTCCTAATCTTAGGACTAGTGTAGAAATATATCGTCTGACCAAAAAGAGACAGACATCGATTACAGCCATTAGAAATGACTTCATACATCCTTTGAAAGATACTCGTCAATTGTGAAAAATTAAAAGCAGACGATAGACTAGCTGCATAAATTATATACATGAACAGTTATAGTTAGGAAGAATTCTACACCGAAAGTTTGACATTGGCCATCTAATTTTTCCCGAGGGTGGGGGACTCTTGAAAAGTTTTCCTTGATGGAAAAATTTTTTTTTCCTTCAGTAAATATATCTTTACTTTTTTAAAAATGCGAGACAATAAGCTGTGAAGTACCTGCTTTTAAAGAAAAACAATTCTAAACACCATTTCTTTAAAATCAATATAGGAACCACCGACCCGCTTCAGCCAGTTTCCAGTGCTTGGGCCAGACCTGGGCCAGCAGGGGATGTGATACACATGTATCTTCGTCTCCTGAGCCACCAGTCTTCTGAGCCAGCTACTCCACTGTGGACTGCCATGGTTCCACTACCGCCACCAAGGGACACTGGGGTGTCCTCAGGTGCTTCTGCTCTGTTTGCAGAGCCTCCTTCCCGTTCCCAGGGACTGGCTTCATGGTGATAGTGAAACCCGTGCTTTTCAAATTCACCTCTTCACACAGAACCTCATCTTAACAGCATCACCTTGATGCATTAACGGGCTCCATACTGGCATATTTCTATACTAATTCTTTTTAATAAATAAAATAGCCAGCGCAGTGACTCCTAGTAACATTTAAAACTGAACATTCTTAAGAGGGAACTTAATTAAAATGTGCTTTTATATAATTTCTTTTGAAGAGTTTTTCTTAATCTAACTTTTAAGATTCTCTAGAACAATTTTTGCATAACAAACTGACTTTCATAAAAATTTTAAAAGCTAAACACAAAAATGATTTATCTAACATAAATAGCACCTAAATCGGTGCTTCTTGATCTTGAATATGCATACAAGTCACCTAAGATTTATTAAAATGCAGATTCTGATCACTATCCCGGGATGAGAATTTGTGGGGCTAACAAGCTCCCAGGCCACGTCCGGGCTGTAGGTCCTCAGACCAGTGTGAGCAGCAAGTGACCAGAATCATCTTTAATGTAACAGGTGCAATGTACATGCTTCAGAGAATTCCAAACTAAAACTGTTTTACACTAACTTCAGGTACAATTACTATTACTGACTCTTACACTGCTTTCCGTGTTCTTCGTGCCCGAGGAACTTGGAAGTATTTGCCACAAGTACTCCCCTTCAACACACACCCCATCCTTCAACCAGATGCTGTGGGTGCTTCAAATAGCTGCTTCTCCATCAATATGGAGAACCCGCAAGGTACAAACGCCTCTCCCTCCTGCTTCCTTTGACTTCTGCTCACCCTCAGCCCTCAGTCTTTAAATTCTGCTATTCCTTCAAGGCTGCTCCTCCTTTAGGCATGCCTGAGATCTCTCCTACCTCCGGAACCCTCTCTCCCTGCCCTTGATTTGCACTTGTGTACCCATCAGCCTTCCCCCGTCTAGACACTCAGCTCCTCCAGGGCACTGTGGTAGAGCGGTTCTGAACACCCGCTTCAAGAGCTGGGTTCAGAGCTCGGTTCTGCCACTTATTACTTGAACAAGAAAATCACCATCTTAGCCTGTTTCGCCCGGTAAAACAGAAGTCATTCCTACACAGAAGGCTGTGAGGAATCTAGGAAGTAATGTTTAAAAAAGACTAAGCAAAGTGGCACCAAATTAACACCAACTACATGGAAGCTACCGTGACAACGACATCAGCATTTAGTGTAATTTCCTTCTCGCGGGCAATTCTCAAATATTCCTGGAAAAGTCAAAATTGTTCTACATTTTAAAAAATATTTTAAATAGGAGAAGCTCAAAATATTGGAAGTCTGAATGGCCCACTAGGATTTGCAAGTTCCTGTAATCTAAAATTCCCACAGCTAAGGATGTTGGACATTTGATCTGAAAGGCCTGAGTAATTCCTCTCCTCTCTCTTGAAGGAGTGACCCAGAAATACTTAATAACTGAAAAGAACAATGAGGCTTGAAGGAAATGTACTATTCCAAAATCGTAGTGTATTTTACAAATTTACAATACTCTTCTGTGGTAACTTTATGGAAATGTATTCTGAATTGTTATTTATAATCATAAACATTTCAATGTTTAAAATTCTATGATTCCATGACATTTTATTTAGCTCCTTCATCAAAACTTTTCTCTCTTAAAAACCTTAAATTTTACTGCAGAAGGGAAGACTGCAGAGATAACAGACGAGAAACTTGCAGAACTGGTAAAAGAGAGCAATCCAGAGTCCAGAAGCCCATCAAATTCCAAGCACAACATAAAAATAAACACCCACATCCAGACACATTGTAGTGAAATTAATACCCTACCCCGCTCCCCATTAGCCATTTCTACGTGTAGCAAATCCAGGGTAGGGAGAAAAGATAAGCCTGTGAGCCTGAATAATGATCAGTTCAGCTGGAGGATCTGAATACGTAGTCCTTCTCTAACTGATTTAAAGAAAAAAATAATTACAGAACCAAAAGGAAAATTGTAGTCCCACTACTAATGAGGTTATTGAGCCTTAAAGTTAAATGCCATCATTAGCAACAGAAAAGTCTCCCACAAATGAACTCATCTACAAAACAGAAGCTGAGTCACAGCCACAGAGAACAAACTTATGGTAACGGGGCAGTTAGGGGATATAAATAGGGAATTTGAAATTTGCATCTCTTGGGGAGTGACGGAAACGTTAGCTAACTTGATTGTGGTGTTGGTTTCACTGGTGTATACACCTGTTTATGTACATCTGAAATATATGTAGTTTACTGTACAGGAATCATACCATAATAAAGTATTAAAAGAAAAAAAACAGCAAAGCCGACAAAAAAAATTTGGAAAGTCCTCCATTGTGCCTCTGTAATTCCAAAACAAAATAGAATGTAATAAATAAAAATACAAATTTAAGTGACTGAATTAATATTTGTAAGTTAACTTTTTAAACAACTCATAAATGAGAAAATCTAACTAGTAAGTCATAGGGAAATTAGCCCCGCCAATAAAAAAAGATGAGGTCTTATTTCATATGCCTTAAACTAGCAAGCGTTAAAAAGAACTCCCTCTGACAGCTGGAGGTTGGCCCACATCTCTTTTTGGTATTTGTGAAAAATAAAATAATCCCTTTAAATAGTAATTTAGTTGAAAGAATAAAATGTTAAGCGTTACAAGCCATTAGTGTGATTTTAGAATTTATTCCAAGAATTGGTAGAAGAGGATATTTTCTGGATGGTACAAACCACCACACATTTAATAAAGGGAATTTCTATGAAAAAAAAATAATTTACTCCAAGAAATAATACAAATGAAGGTTATACACAGCAAGATATTCAGTTAACATTGGACTATGAAAAATGATAACCATGAAGACTACATAGCAATCAATATAAAAGATGTTTGAGATGTACCAGGTTCTTAAGATGTACATTCTTCACTCAGCAATTCCATTTCTAAGAAACGTGATGCCAAATCCCAAGTGTGCAGAAGTACAGGTAAAGCTTCTGATGCTGAAAAATTGGAAACAATCTCAATGTTTATCGTAAGGATGAACTTCATTGGAAGAGAATGAGGATCTATATTTAAAATTGAAAGGAATCCATGATATATTGAGGGAAATGTTACAAAATAGTTAAGCATAGCATGACTCCATTCTGAAAGAGGTCTTTGTATTTACTTACACATGGAACAAAATCCAGAAGTACTTGCTTTCACAATCAGGAAAAACAGTATGTAGTTCCAGTGTGGATGAAAATTATGTGGGAGAAGTACAGTATTAAAAATTAACTGGTTATAATCACAATGCAAAATTTTATATGGGTAAGTAAAGAAAAAAATATTGGATCATTGGGGGATAAGTTTTGAGTTTTAATTCCGTTCATGTTTGTGAAAGTGTTTTGTTTTGCTTTGTTTTAAACTCACACTCTTCTTATTAAAACTACTGGAACCAAGAGCTTCAAGGTAGAAATCTAACAGGAGAGGATGAATCTTAAAGTCAGGCAGAATTCTACTCCTGCCACTTACTAAATAGCTGTGTAATCTTGGCCAAGTAAATACCTAAAAGCCAATTTTCTTGTGACAAATTCTGCCTGGAAGCAGCTGTGGCCATTAACTGCTATTATATGTGTAGCTCACAAAGTTGGTAATTAACAAATAGTGGCCATACTATTAAACTGTATGTTGCTGATACTTGATATTTTCAACTTACGAATACACCAGTTCAACCTAACAGTTGTTACCCTAAAATGGTTAATTCCAATTTCCAAAGCTAATTATTCTCTAAACATGTATTCTAAATGGCTGATGGGAATCATGTCTGACCCTCTGGAAGAGATCTCACTTTACAGCTGAGTAACTGGAAGCATCTAAATTACTTGCTTGAATGCCAGCTAATGGCAGAATTACAAGACCAAAACACAGGAAACTCAACTCTGGGTTAGTACTTTTCTGAGCCCTAATCCTTAAGTTCAGTAAAAATTATCAGCATACTGTTTAAGGAAAAAAAAAAAGAGCTTGAATATTTCCTCATTAAATAAGTGAGACTAAAATAAAACTCGTTTTCCCCCAGGGGGAGGGGAGGGGACAGTTGTGGTGGTGATGGTGGAAATACTGATTCTAAGGAAAGTACATTTCCTTCCAGGTTCTGGTGATTAATGAAAATAATTTAAACAACAAAAATGTAAAGAATAATTGGGATAGATACACAAAAAATAATAGGGACTACTACCAGGAAATAAGATGAGGGGTGTGAAGGACTAAAGATAGTTCCCTGTTTGTCTTTTAAATTTCAGTAGGTAGTAGAGTAACTAAAATCCAATTACAAAAAAAAAAAAAAAAGACGTAAAACCAAGCTAGACCAACACGTACTTCAAGAAAAAAGTCATCCTCTGTGGGAGAAAAAAAACTTAATATTGAAAGTTCAGTAATGAACATGTGCTTTAAAATTTTTTTTTGTTGGGGGGGGAGGTAATTAGGATTGATTGGTTTTAATGGAGGTGCTGGGGATTGAACCCAGGACCTCTTGCATGCGTAAGCACACACTCTACTACTGAGCTATGCCCTCCTCCCAGTAAATACGTGCATTTAACAAATGGACGTTTTGTAACTTAAAATGCAAAAAAGTAACAAAAGCTGTTATCAATGTGTAACTATGGAACGGAAAAAGTCAGAAGCAGGTGCATGAGCTGCCTGGCAGCAATAGCAATGATGTGCATTACAAAAGTAAAGGTTATTCTTCCAATTTTCCAGATGTCATCGTATTCTGTGACAAAGGAAAGAGGCTACTTTCAAATGGTACACAAATTCAGGAGTCTTTATTTTGAAAAATTTCTTCCAACGGTATTTCACAATGAACAAGAACTTAACCAAATTTATCTACCATAAACTTGAAACGAAAATTGCAATCAACCTGTTTTTGTCCAATACCCAAGGCCACCTCCTTCATTTAAGACCGGTCTTCATAAATCTTGGCATATTAACACATCTTCCAAGACATGCCCTGCTGATTAAAAAGGGCCTCATTCTTTCTTTCAGATTTCTCAGTAAGTTCTCTCTATTCCTAGCCTTAAGTGCTAAGATACTTTATCAGTTATCAGGGCTGATGTTATTTCTCATAAATTATTTTAGAAAGCAAGTCCTATCCTTGACGAATGGTAAATACATGTTAAATTCTATGGACTCTAACCTTGTGAGGAATGAGAATCTGAACTTTCAGTTATTACCCAAATCTTTTCTAAGGCAAAGGGAGCTAATTTTGAAGGAATAATGAGTAAAACATGTGGTTGTGCCCAAATGCAGATTTTGCCAAGCTAAATTTTATGTTCTCACCTCAAAAATAAAGCATATCCTAAACTAATGGAGACAAGGAAAGGCACGATACCAAGTAGTAATAGAAAACAGTCCCAAAATGCACTTTTAGAAGCTCCAACGGTCATGAAAAATTAAGGTGCAAAATAGATGGGAACTTGTGCAATCTTTCAATGAACTAACTGAATGCCTTCACAGTTCAGTTAAAAAGCACAGGATTTTTCAAATATCTTATTTTAAGACAGTCAATCTGAGGGATATTTTTCCTTCCTTAAATGGAAGAATTTCCTAATGGGAGCATAAGATCATACTGAATCAGCAGGTGAGAGTCAAAATTCAATGATGTCTATTTTATTGAGTTTACAGTCAAGCAGAATCAAGACTAACCTTCATATATGCAAAAGGATATTCTCATTTTAACAATGTTTTTAGTAGAAAAAATCTATAAACATATTCTTTAAAAGGGAGATCCATATAATGAAATCTTGGAGCCATTAAGATAATGAGTTAGAGCTGGATGTGGTAATATGGAAAGATAAACCACGTTAAACAAAGAGAACCAAGTTACAAAACCATACATTTAAAATAAGGGAGGACAGCGAGAGGCGTACATATATATATAGAGAGAGGTATATAAAATAAATGCTAACATTTCTGAAAGATGATACAAGAATACAAGAAACTACATTTCCCTGGGATGTGGGAATCAAGTCACAGGAAGGAGACATACTTTTTCACTTTATACCCTTTGTATATTGCATGATTTTAAAAATCATAAACATGTTATTATCTTATGGTAACATATAAAAAAACCTTTAAAGTCTTTAAAAAACCTGATTGTACCCACAGCATTCGATGAAACACTGTATAACATCAATTCACAACCCTTTGCTACCTTCTACTTCATGGTCATTTAGTCAAAATTAGAAGGCTCCTGGGGTGTCTGCTGCTTCTGTCCCTCCAACTCAAGAATGAGGGGAAATGTTGAGAATTCAGTTTAAAATTAACTCTCATTGTTTAAAACTAACTTGGATAACATCTATTCAAAATTCCAAAGAACCAATTAAGAAATTAATCAATGGGCATCTGAATCACCAATTAAAATAATTCATCCAAGATCACTTTTCCTTGTTACAGAAGCCTCAACCACTGCCCTCTGTTTTCAGTAAACTCCAGAGCTGTGTGAGTTGAACAAGCACAGATTTCAAAAATACAGCTAAACATATGAATTCTTATCCACTGGCATAAAATATGCAGACCGCACAGAGGCTATCAGGAAAGGAAATACATTTTTGGCAAAAGTCTTCACCAGAAAATATCATCATAAATTTAAGTCCTTACAGGACTCCAAAATCAGAACAGGTAAAAGTGGCGTAAGAGCCCTTCTGTGCCTACTCAGATTGGCCAAGGCCAATTCAAAGAACTTAGAACGCATCTGAACACTTGAGGCTCATACAATTGGGAATGGTAAGCTAGTGGCTACCTTGAGAGTATGGACACCCTTCAAACTACACAAAATTCAAGTTTTTAAAACACTGCAATGGTCAAACAAAACACAACTGCAGATAGAATTCAGAGTATATGCCATGAATGTGCAACCTCTACATTAGCACAAGCAATAACTGGACTTTTTAAAACCAGGGTTCACAATATTTGGGTCTTTCCAAATTAAATACCTCGGTGCCCAGAACACTTCTAGAAATAAACTAGTGTCCCAATTCTGGCTGAGTTAACAGCAAAAACCAAAAGGTTCTTCAAATACTGGATACAATCACCAAATAACCAATAAATTCAATGAACTGGGTTGTGGAATTACATCATCAGTGCTGTGCTGGAGTTAGCCTGCAAAGAGACCGGTGACTCGCTCTTTCTAACTTCAAGTTTAATAACATCAGACTGGTAGGTGAAATCAGCCATGGTGAGAGTATTTATACTACAAATGTCCGTAAACACTACAAAACAGGGCACTTTTTCATGAGAGAAAAACATTCACCAGCACAACACTGGATTACATCTCGGTCATATATTCATTTGTTCAAATACATAACAAGAACTTTACTAAATGACATACTATGTGTTAAAATAGACAAAGAAAAACTAATGAGGATAAATTCAATACAACAGGCTAATTTAAAAGTTGGACCGTTTCACAAAACAGAAGTCACTGTGATACGTCAGCTGTCTCTTTAGTTTAAAACCTGATTCACTAATTACCCCACTGATTTACTAGTAAAGCTTAAATCCTAGAGAATACTTACTGATTCCATCAAATTATGAATGGAACCCAAATTAAAAATGGTTACATTATGGAATATAAGATATAGAAGAAAGCAACTTTCTTGGAATTTCTTAAGATTTTAAAATTATCTTGCACATAAATGGCACATTTTAATCCAACAATAAAATATGTGCTCCCCAGAGCAAAAGCTCTGTCGTTGGCCTACACCTTGCTTCTTTCATCCTTAAAGTCTGAGTCCACTTGAAGGGCTATATAACACATGGAAAGCACGTAGCAAGCTTCTGACATACTGAAAGAGTTAAATAAACCCACATCCCATAATACCACCATGTTACTGTGAAGTCATTACTTTTAAAAAAACCCCTTCATAAGGTCCCCTAGAGGGTAATTTCTGATACAAGTCTGACACTGCAAGAGGAGGCCAAAGACAAGGTAAGCGCCGCTGAACACAAGTTAGGGACAGGAGCGCAAACGTATGGACAAACAGGCCCAAGCAGCAAGGCCCACGCCTGCCTGGGGATGGCACCGTTTCAGTGTGCCAAAGTAACAGTGACAAAGCCACAGCTTGTGGTGCCTACTTACTGTAAACTACTTTTCAAATACTCACTATGTCTTCAAGAGAATTTTAAAACATTTTGTTTAAAAGAGAAGCAACAAGAAGTGCTCCCCTAAAAATGGACAAGGCATTAAAAGCCATGTGGGGAGAGAGGGGAGGCTTGCAAACCTCTTTCTTAAGTAAACACAGTCCTATAATTATAGCTGACTTCCTGGAGGATAGTGATTTTTGTTAGAGAAATCCAACTTTTATTTTTAAAAATGTATGTGTGTGTGTGTGAGTATACATACACAAACAGAGCTAAAATTCTTTAACTATAAACATGGGAGAAATAAACTATTCTTCATTTCAAACTTTTCTTCAGCAAGGTGGTTTTTTAAAAATAGCTATTTGATAGTTCCCACAAAACAATTACACCATTTCTAAGTGGTCAGAATAGTAAATGATTCCAAAATAAACACCAAGTCAGAACTCGCAATATCCTTTTTAAAAAAAAAGGAGATATTCACCAATTTCATCATTATTGAAAAGCTTTCAAATAAAAATAGAAGGAGGAAAACCCAGAAAACAATGTTGAAATTAAGTTTGCAATTTCAACTGGAATTTTCCCCACTAAGCCAACAAAAACACTTAGAAGTTTAGGGAGTAGGATGTTTGCCCTACAACTAAACATTGTTGTTCCAGAAACACAGAAATTTAAAGTGTAATGCAGTGGTTCTCAGTGTGTGGTCTGAAGACCCTTAAGGGTCCCCCGAACCCAAGGTCAAAACTATTTTCATACTACTACTGAAATGTTGTATGTCTGCTTCACTCATGGTTTCACAAGTGCACAGTGGGCTTTTCCAGTGCCCACAGGCCATATGATACAAAAAGAACTGCAATGTGAAAACAGTATGAGAATCCCACTGCTTCTATTAAGCCAGGCACTAAAGAGATGTGCAAAATGTACAATAACGGCATTCTAAGTAACTGTTTTTGGAAAACAGTTGTCATCCAAAATGGTATTTATGTTAACATATAATGAGTTTATTACTGTTATATTTAAATGAATAAGCATGTTTTATAAATATGTCTTATTAATTTCCAACATAGCAAGTTCTGATAAATATAAGTTACATAAACAAAAGCTCCTTAGGGATCCTCAATAATTTAAGAGTTGATGGTCCTGAGACCAGAATGTTTCAGAACCCCGGGTACTGTGACAGGGTGAAAGCAGCCACTATCTCTCCATTTTTCCAACGGACAGGCACTGCGCCAGCCAGGGGAGGAGGGGCACCTCACAAGTAAAGGGAGCACTGAGATGCTTCTTCAAATTTACAGAAAGAATTATTTTATGGAAGAAAATGATTACCTAATCTCTATTTTCACAAAAATGAGAGTAAAACATGCCTTTAAACTATATCAGTAAAGTCTGCCACCCTAAAAGAAAAGACAATTTTCTTTCCTGAGCAAACACAGGAGAGAAGATCAGATTCAGCCAGTACGTCAGGAACTTGAGTCTTCATTCTTGTCACCTTTGAGTATTTTCTCCTCTTCAGCACTCAACACAATTCTGATGGTCTATATAAGACCAGAAGCAAATCTGATACAAAAGTCTAACAGAAGATTTAAATCCACATTAAAGCTGAATCACTTTTTACGCTAACATTTTGATTTTATAAGCACTCATTTAAAGTCAATAAGAGTTCCCACTTAATTACAAACTTCAAGATTTACCCAGAAAAAAATAGTCTTTAAAATTATTTTAATAATAACCATTTAATTTACTTATTTCTTAGATGGAAAGCCTGGTAGGTTGATTGGGTAACAGCCTACAACTGTATAGCATAACTTTGTACATGAGTTAATTGGGACCCAATACAATCTAAAACATAAAAATTCAAAGACATTTCTTAAGTATTCCCTCTATGAGAAGGAGTCTGAAAGGAGACCCCAAAATGCAGAGACAATTCAAGTATACATCAACACACACCCAAACCTTTGCAGCATTCATTTAATTCTAACAGAAGAGACATACTGCTCAGAAAAGGGGCAGAAATTTCCCAGTCTTCTTGCTTATCAGAACAGTTCAGACAACCATACATTCAGCCAGATATGCAATGAACAATGTTTTAACAAGTCTAAAACTCGACACAGATTTTAATATAGTATGAAAATAACTCATGTAGTCACCACTGGAAAAGGTACTCAACATGAATGCATGATGTTTGAGGAAACTCATGTTCACCTCTTTTAATACCGAAGCTTTAAACACAGTTTTCGTCATTCTAACAAAACTTTCCAAACATGTATCACATATTTATATATGTGATTTCACCTTTTCTTGATGACACAGAGTTACAGTAATAGACAACTATCAGAAGATGATGTAATAGTGATGTCCTCTAGGCTGGGCGGGCTGTGCCTACACTAACTGGTCTTCAACAGTGTATGCTCTTCACAGATTTTTCTAACTCCCTCCTTTCAAGCCATCATTTCTGAACTGCTAATCAGCTATGGGCTGGGAAACCTATTCATCAGAATTTCACATAAGAACAAATGCATGAGCTCTAACATACAAACTTTGTGACTTAATGTGGGCTGCTCAAAGGCATTTTTTTAAAGACTATTACAAGTTTCTCAGTTGTGTTCTGTTTTGATAAGATTGCTAGATTATCACTGGATGAATGAGGCATCATATAAATATTTAAACAAATTCATTTGAATATTAACATAAAGATATAACTAAACATTAGTATCACTGCCTTTTCAAAGTATACTATAAGATAACACTGGGTTCCAGTTTCTTTCCCCCCAGAAATGAACATAAACAAATGTCCTATTAACATCAGCTTGTCCAAAGGAAAAAAAATTGAGGTGCAATCATGTCACAGTTAACGCATGTCTGCTTCCAATACATTCAAAGACAATATTTAAAAAAAAAAAAATCAAGTTAAAATAAGCCTTTTGCAGTCTGAGAATTCAAGATACTTAAAAAAAATTTGTAAATACACATACATGCAAATTCTTCATATATACAAATTTTCACAAAATTAAGAAGTTGCAAAGAAATTAGAAGGATTATGGTGAATCTAACAAGCTACATTTAAATGCTTTACCACTGACATATTCCTGAATATAGCAGTCATAGTAGTTTTAATAAATTTTCTACATGGCCTTTTTATAAAATTTTCTCTTTTAGACATAAAAGTTAGTCACTAGAAGTCTTCTGAAATTCTAATTTAAGAATTCAAGATGTTCTCAATTCACTACTCATATTTAAGGCCACTTTGGTAAAGGCATTGCAGCAAGAACACAAAAACAATAGCATATTTTCTAATATTTATTTTTTTCACCTGCAAACTGTAGCAAAACATGATCAGCTTCATTATGCAGACAGGTATCCCTCTACATTTTTAAAGAATTTAGGCATGTATAAATAGAAGAGCTCTTTAGAAAGGAAAAATTCAAGAATGAATAAAACCTTCCAATTTTGACTTTGTAACTTTCCAGTAGCAATGGTTAAAGTGATTTTAGGTCATTCATTCCAAGATATATGACAGCACCTTAAAAGTGGCTGATCTATTTCCCCAGTAACATTTCTCACATAACAATGTGTTAAAGTTACAAATACTGATATGCACAAATAGCTAATTTCTAAGAAAAATATGTACAGTACTGCAGCATAATGAATGTGGTATCTGCAATAACTTAATATTAGCCAATTTGTAATATACATGATACCGCTACTTTCTTCTTCTTCTTTTTTTTTTGCCAATTCACAGGTTAAAAGTTGTTACTGGAGCCCTCTGTTCTGCACATATTACCTGGTGTTTAATGCACAATGCAGGCTTTTTAAAGACTTCTCTTGTGTTTAAAGCTAAGATCAGTGAAACAAGACAACAGTGCAAGAGGCGGAGAGATGTAATGTGACCACGTAAAAGTTCGTCCCATTTAAGTGTCTGTATAAGGCTATAAGAAAGGATTGGTTGATGAGCTTCCTGTTGGAAATTGTCCTGTTGGTGCACCAGTCTAAAGGAAAACATAAGACAAAATAAACAAACAGACAAATAAGAGCAGTGTGTGGGGGAAATATGATATTAAATGTCATTTAATTAAATTTTATTTAATACTTAAAGATTCTATGATTATTGACAATGATATTTATTCATTATTGTCATTAGCAACATACTGTAATAAAGCTATAGGTATCAGGCACTGTGCTGTGCCTTTTAGAGCCATTATTTTACATGCTCCTAATAGATTCTAAGAATGGACTTGGCCCTAAAAAATGCATTTATGATTCAAACCAAACCTGACTTAACATCCCTTTTTCACATTGTTCACTAAATCTACAGCCTTTCATAAAGCATTATTTCAACAAGAAAGCAGATACATTTCATGTATAAAATAGCTTATTTACTATCAATGCTTTGATCTGCAACTGATTAACGTGTGTTTCCGTAAGTCAAAAAGGGACCATGCACAATGGCTACCTCAGTTTGTACGATCCATCACTCGACTACCAAAGAGCATCTAGGAGGAATCATATCCTGCTCCTCCCAATCTGAAAACGATGCAACAGCTTACACCTCACTTACCATAAAAGGATTACTAGACACTCCAGCAGCTGCAACTTGACCAAAAGGGGTTACCACTGGCTTGCTTTGTCCAAATGCTGCAAAACCTGCACCTTATTAAAACAGAACCACCAATTATAACCCATACCTTTAAGAGACGATCTGCTGCTTATAAAGCTTCATAATGAGTTTCAGAGAAATTCCTACCAGGGTAACAATAATAAAACATCACTCTTAGCTTGTTGGGTCTCATGCCCTTTCAAATAGCAAACTTCCAGTGGCACGTCTTAAAAGAGCTTACAGTAACTCTCCAGAAATGATTCATTCCAGTTTGTCTCAGCTACGTAAACTGCTGACAAAGGATTTAACTAAGAGATGAGCTTGTGACTGAGAGGGGCTGTGAAGACAACACAATGGTTTCTATACGAACATCACAGTACTCCTTAGGAAATGTTTTGTCATTATGGCTCTGTCGTGGACCATATTTCCAAACATTTTTAAATCACTTTTAAAAAGAAAATGTGTTAACTGTAATTCAAGAATAATGTTCAAATCCAGGGACTTCAAACTTTGGCAAATGAGCAAAATGGGCAAAAACAAACAAAATAACAAAAACTGGTCTCTAGTGAATCTTCCTAAAAACAAGTAATAAACTAACCACAACAGTTACCTATTCAGAAAATTAGTCTGTCACTTAAAAAAAAAACTTTTACAAAATAGCAGAAACAATAGATTCTCTGATGTAAAACACACACTCTATAAAGTTTCCTTTTAACATCAAGAGGCATATTACAACACAGAAGATAAATTAGTAAGAAAGACACTGGAGATTCTGAGAAAGAAGGTGCTATTTAGTCTCTGATTTCGCCTAAATCTGTAATCTAGTCACAAAAGCTTACTATATCACTCAATTTTCTGAGGCCCAAATAATCAAAAGCTTCTGTGTGTGTGTGGTAATAAACATTCAACACGTAATGCTACAGCATTCTTTAGATAAGCCTTTCAGCCCAAACAGGTAACTTAATGATACATAAAGGATACCTAAAGTTCACTTACAGATAGCCAATGTTAGGTCTTACCATTGGGCTGTTGAGAAAAAGCTGTCTGCTGAGGGAAAGCCGCCTGGGCTGGGAAGGCAGGCTGCTGGAAGCTGCCGCTAAAGCTGGTGGGAAGACTATAGGGAGCGGGAGTACCGAACCCTGCCGGCATGCTCATTGACGCAGTGCCAAAGGTCGCTGCTGACAGGAGAAAAGAAAGGCTGGTCACTTACATACAGAAGGGTAGGTTTTATTGCTCATACTCAACATTATACAATAGGTATCATCTACCTTGAAAAACAGTTGAGATGTATTTTAAATTCCAAAACTCCAACAAACTTTGTAGTAAGTTTTAGCACCATACATTTAAACATAATTTATAAAATTTGTTCTCCTTAAACCCAATGATCAGAATGAAACTATTTGAAATCACAAGGAAATTTCTCTAAGTAATTAAAGTTTGTGTCAAAGCAGCAGTCTACTCTTCAAGCCCATCATCAGGCAATTCACATGTATACTAGCGTATGCATTTTTACGTTTTGTTCTACTGCCCACAGTAAATAGTCAAATATTTCATTGTATCTAGTGAACTGTCTGCTATAATGTAATATATGTGTTCCTGGAAAAAAATGTAAAACCTCTGCAAAATAGTTCACTAAAAATAACAATACTTATAGGAGAAATAGGGTTAGAGGCAGGCCACAGAAAACCTATGCAGCTTTGTAACCAAATTAAAAAAAGGGGTAAGGATCCTAAGGAAAACAGTAGTACAATTTATAATATACGAACTACTATTACTTTTTTGGAAAGTAAATGAAGACTGCTTTGGATTAGGGGTAAAAAGAAGGTTAGGACTGATGAGTTACAGAAATTGGGGCAAGCTACTCAAAGATTGTAAAGGAAGTGAAATAAGCATTCTTAGAAAAGACAAAGAATGCAGGGTAAACGACACTGTGTCCAATATAGTACTGCTCCATGGCTCACTATGTCCAGCCACTACTGATGGAATAAAGCATTGACTCACAAGTTGGGGAAATTCATGTGTGAACTAGAGCTACATATACAGTATGCTGCTGTCACTCCCCCATTTACGAATTACTTTATGAACTAATTCACATTATATAAAACATAAAGTAGAACAACGTATTACTTATTGCTAGTAAAGATTCAAAACAGAACCTTCCAACGGTATGTTCCAGGAAAGGCCTCAGTGAACTAAGAGCCAATAATGTTGCTTTTAATACAGAGTACTAGTAATTACAAAGTGAGACATTTTCAGCATGATGCTATCAAAAAACATAATTCACTGAATTTCCTGATTTAAAAAAATTTACCAATTTGATCACTGATTAAAGGCACAGAAATTAATACTAAAAAAGCTACAAAGAATTATCTTTTATTAAAAAAAATCATGTTATAGATGTTGCCCAAAGTAATCTTCATAATCTTAATTTTTAAAACAGTGCAATTTTCCTCAAAGGACCTAGTTAAACTGTCAAGTTTTAAATACTACTTTTTATTATTGATAAGAGAAAAGGGGAAATAAGCCACTGGGAAGCAAGTGAATTAGACTAATAAGCACACTGCAAAGGAACAGGAGGGCTTCGTAACAGACAACAGGCACTGACATGGCTGACAAACAGCTTTTTAAGAAAGCACTAAAAAGCAAAAGTTGGATACAGTTAAGCAAAACCAAACTCCATGGAATAATGTGGTCAAATGGTTTGGTACATTGAAAAGGTGTCACTCAAAGTACTATGAATTCAAACTTAAGAAAAATAATCGAAAAAGCTATTAACATTCTAATGTGACCATGTGTAAGCAATACAATAGCTTTTCAGCATTAAAACATAAATCACCACAAGATTTTCATGTAACTTTAATACAATGTATTCCCAATGCCACATATCCATGCCCACTCCATTTTAAAACATGGAAAAACTTAATTCCACATGCAGGGATCCAGAACACTAGCAGAAGCTTCCACAAGCAGGTAGACAAATCGCCACACAAATCTAGGGATCAGCTGTGGCCACCTACCAAAATGAGCGTGAGGAAACACTTGAGAATGCATTGCTCCAGAAAGGCCTTACGGAAAGCCACAGAGAGACCAATGTCAATTAACTTATGAATAACCATTGTCAAAATAAAAGTAGATTTGTTTCATTGAAAAGTTCTAAAATTAAAATGTACTATTACAAAGTGGGTAGCATAAAAATATGTAATAAAAACACATCCACAGTCTTTTTATTTCAACTATATTCATGACACTAATATTTACACTGTTTGAAATAAACGGGAGATTAGAGTAATACCAGAAAAACAAGCATCAAATGAAGAAACATTTATGAAGTCTACCTGTTAAATAAATGTCACCTTTTTTTCATGTGAAGATACAACTGTATCAATAAAAAGACTTTTCTAGGCCTCACGAGTTACATTCAAAAATTCAGAGGATCATCTAAAATGATCTAGTATCTACCTTGAACGTCTAAAAAGCCAAATCCTGGAGGAAGTACCTAAACAGTGTTTGTTTTATTTACAACTCCATACATTAACCAGAAATGCGTAACGATAACTCAAGTGAACTAATTACGTATCACGAAGGGGAGATTATTCAGTGTAGCTCACCAGAAACGTGAGCAGCACTGTCAGTTTAAAACATTACGGCTGAGAAGAGAGAGAGAAGAAAAATACATCTTGTGCAGATCTTACCTGGCATGCCTGGGGTCAGACAGGTTACATATAAATGAATGTAATTAATAGAAAGCAAACTTAGGTTGTTAAGTACTAGAACTGTCTTATGTCTGTTTTAGCGATCTGCAGTGCGACTGTTTCTAAATTATGCCTATGCATTTTAAATTAGCAAAATTAACCAACTGAATTTGTAGAAATAAAGCAATTGAGACACTAGAGCAGTTGAGTCTTAGTTCTGTCATTTTCTAATTACAGGATATTATTTAACTCTGTAATAAGCCTCAGTTTCCTCATTCACAAACAGGGAGTGAAGGGACAGGGATAATAAACACCTACTTGGCAAAGCTGCTATGATTAAACGTGCTACAGAGTAAATATCCAATGAATATATTTTTTTCTTGCTAACTTAGAAAGATTTTTTCAATAGCATGTTCTAAATTCAATAAAAGGTTATTAATTGAGGGGAAAGGGTTCTGTGATAAACAAGTCTGGTCACTGTGTTTATCGCCTTTCTTAGAGAGCAGTAAAGGCTCAGAAATTCTGCATTAACGATACCAGTTTTGTCTAACCCAGCATTTACCATGTATTTGGGTACAGAACCCCTTCCATGGAGTACTGATAACAGCATCTCAGGACACATATTCTACAAAACACACTGGCAAAAACTGACTTTTAGTCAACAGTGATTGTTAACCCAATATAATTACTGCACCTCAATCTGCAACAGTGATGCCCTGGCTAAGGTCCAGTTCTAGGCTGCTGTAACAATATTTTACACTTGCTTAAACAAGCTTTTTTGAGATATAATTCGCATATCATACAGTTTGTCCACTTAAAATAGAATTCAGTGTTTTTCAACATATTCACTTGGTGTACAACCACCATCACAATCTAACTTTAGAACATCCTCCCCACCCCCAACTAAAAGAAACTCCAAACCTACATTCCCCTCCCGATTTCTGTCTATAGATTGGCCCCTCCTGGACAGAGCATATGAATGGAACCATACACTAAGTGGTATTCTGCCACTAACTTCCCTTACTGAGCCTAATGTCTTCAAGGTTCATCCATGTTGTGCCATGGATCAGTACATCGTTACTTTTTATTATCAAATTCCACTCTCATCTCCATGCTTGGGCTTCCTCACCTGAAAAAAAATGAAAGCTCTGACTGGGAAGTGGCCGGCACTAGATAACTTCTAGGGTCCCTTTTCAAATACTAAAATTCAAGGATTTTGTAAACTTTCAGCTAGTATATGTCTTTATGGACAAACTATTTCATCTACTTTATATTCACTTCAGTAATAAAGAAACCTTATTTTCTGATGTTCTTCACATGGTGTCTTTATAATATATACCTTTTCCAAAGCTTATTGTTCTGTAATTTATATTTATTTCTTACCTGTCGCTCCTCTGGCACTGGTCTGAAATGGATTTGTAGAAGATGCCACAGAAGGACCAGCAGCAGCAACAAATGGATTTGTGGAAGGTGTAGCTTTAAAAAATTATAAAATACACTATAAAATCCTAATACATTTGTGTTCAATTATTGAAAGTATTTGTTTACATATTTATGAAGACAGAAAACTAGAGCTTTCTGATAATAAATTGTTGCTTTAATTGTCTTCCGTTATCCCTAAGAAAGACCTATACTACATATATTTGGACTCTGTAAAAACTGGTGTATGGACCAGAAACACATACCTCCAAACGGAGCAGGCACACTTGAAGAAGCAGGCTGGGTCTGTGCAGAAGCACCCACTGGCACTGTTCCAAAAACATTACTGAAAATAAATATTGAAAGAGTTCATATTTTAAGGAAAAATAAATACAGCAAGGGTAATCTAAAGGTTGTCACAGAATGTGGAAACAAGTAATATTCAACATACTATGTATCACACATCAGTTCCTAAGTCTCAGGACTCATTTACGTTCTGAAAAATCACTGAGAACCCCAAAGAACCTTAAGTTGCTATATTTACCAATATATATAATACATCAATTAAAATATAAATTAAAAGATTTTATTCATTTAAAAATAACAATAAAGCCGTTATATGCTAACGTAAGTAGCACTTTTATAAGTAACTATATTTTCTAAAACAAAAGGAACTTAATGAGACTGATACTGTTGCAAATCTCTTTAATGGCTGGCTTCACATAAGATCAATCTGCTGTGATACATTGTTTACATAAAGAAAAACTGGCCTCACATAGTTTCATAGTTGAATAAAACGGAAGAATTTTAATAGCTTTTTCAGATAACTATGGATATTTTCCTTGATACCATACCAAAAATGACAGTGACAGTTTCCTAAAGGATAGTTGCATTATGGAATTTTAAACTATATTCATGAAATTTTATGTACCCTCTCAAAGGACTATCCACTAGTCTACCTTGCACTTTAAATGAATCTTTTATTAATTTTATATCATTTGGAAAAAACCTGACACCAATCTTCAAAATGTCAAAACATTTCCTTATGCAAAATAAAAAAAAATTATAATCACTAATAGTATCACCCATCTCATCAGAAAAGTAACGGGAAGCTTTTAAACTCATGATGGCCAATTAATTTTCTCAAAATTCTAGTATTTGCTTGAGAGTGTGTATTTCATCAGTTATTTTCCTTAAAATGACAAAACTTAAAATTTCATTTCTGAGAAACTGTGTACCAAATATCCGTATCTGAATAACCATGGTTGTCTATAGTCACACTTTCAAGGAGAAAGTGTTCCATAAGACAAGTGGCTGGTTCATTCCACAACTCAAACAACCACACAAACTGATTTTCCTCAAGACAGTTTCATACTTCAATATGCAGCAAAGCTACTTGATGAGTATCTTACTTCAACACACAGAAAATTAAGAAGATATATTTAAGGGTCAAGATTTAATAAACTAATTCCTTCACTGCTTCATTAAGTATATTTATAATAAAAACTACATCCAAAGAACTCCTAGGTAAAACTGAATGTGTGACGGTGAGGAATGCAACGACTACTAGATGTCTACTTGTACAGCTTGGTGCTACAGCCATAATTCATGCTAAGGCACCACCAAGTTTTACCTGCCATTGTTTTTGCACCATCATACCAATGTCAATTATTGAAAACACAAATAACCTCTCAGAATTATTATGAATTTAGTTTTAACCTCAAAGACCCCTTGAATGGGTCTCAGGTACTTCAAACATTCCAAGGATCACACTCTGTGGACCACTTACGTAGTATACTGTGGTCCCAAATAAACCATTCTGTTATGTATACCTGTCTATGTTTCCAGATTTTATCGCCACCGCGCTACAGTTCACTATTACACATGCCTAGTGCAGACAACATTAATAAGGCAAAAAAAACATAAATACTCTAAATTTTATTCTTTGGGTTCAACTATTCCCATCTGCCACACAGAAAATTTATTACTGGAGGGTGGGCTCAAGTAGTTACTGTTAGAATCCTATTATTTCTCTCTGGAAAAGGTGCTAAAGGGAAATAAAAAGCTACTCGGATAACAAAAAAAAAAAAAAAAGGAGACAATATGAAGGAATGGAAAACTCAGAGATGGTTAACATTGGATAAGTCACCTGTACCTCTGGGCCTGCTTCCTCAACTCAAAAACGAAGAACTCAAAACTAGAAGTTTTTAAAGATCTAATGTTGTTAAAATGTGACAGACTTCCTGCTGCTAAGAATTCCTTACACCAGATACATATGAACACAGTAACAAATAAGTCTATTTATAAATACCAGTATGACAAAAGAGATATAGAATTAGTCTTGGGTTCTGGTGCAAACACTTCTAAAAACCCAGGCTACAAGACATTACCTTCAGTGTTTAGTCTTCATGACTGAAAACTATACCTTAAAAGTAAGTAATTTTATAAATGGATTCTTTGCTGAGTTATATACAGTTAAATATGTATATAACTGTCCATTTCGAGATGTGTACATACTCTTAATTACATTTTAGTGTTCAAGGAAGAAAAGTAACAAAACCTTCAATTAACTAAAAAGATAAAATTATGGCAACTACTCAAGGATTATATTCTAATTAAAAAATTTAAACTCAGTTTCCTCAAACTTACAAAAATATTTAAGTATCTTTAAATTAGGCCCCAAATAGTCTAGTCATTATTTAACATTATTATTCAGAGTTGAAAAAAAGCTCAAAAGATAACACACAAAGCAGGAACACAGACTAAGACAAGGTACCTGCTAGCATTACTTGTCGAAGTGTATGCGTTACTGGAGGTGGCTGCAGAGCTGAAAACACTGTCCAGTTCTGCCAGGGCTGCGTACTTGTCTGAAGATGCACTTGACTGACTGGGAACTGAAACCACAGAACCAACAGGAGCTTTGCCTGTGGTCCCAAAGCCACTACCCTGATCACCACCTGCAAACAAACAAAAACAAATTACATCAAAAATTTTAACTTATGCTTTCAACTTAGCAAATACATCTGCAGTGAAACACGTGTAAATTTAAAACTGATTTGGAGCTAAGCAAATAAATGGACATGATTTTAAGAGTCTTACCTAATAAATAATCTAGAAAATACTGGACAAGATTTGTTGCTATACATACCACTCTGATAAAGACAAAATACTGTTTCTGAAACAAAAACTAATACCCAGTACCAATAACATGTCTAGATTACACATGAAGAAGAAATTCTCTGGAGTGCTACGTTAACATCTGCAAGATGGGACATCTCATTCAAGTGAACATATATATGTATCATAAAGTGCTGGACCTATGTGAACAACCTATTAATGACCTCATTTTCCCAGAGTTGTTAATGAAAGAATTAGAGATAGTAGTAAGAGGAAATATTTACAGAACACTTACTATGTGCCAGCCACTGTTCTAAATGCCTTAAGTGCAATAACACATATAATACAACTCTGTAAGTTCAACGCTGTTTCTATCACCCTTATATTGGAGGGTAAATGAGAAAGCAAGCTCTGAAATCAGGAAGCAAAATCTAGTCTGAAAGTAGACCCTTGCTGTTCCCCACTGCACTATGCACTATGCAAAATACCAGTCTTACACCAAAACTGAGTATCAAAATACACTGTAAATGTCATGTTTTGTTTTGTCTTTTAATAAATACCAAAATAGTAACAGAAAATAGTTGTAAATTAATATATCATAGAAATCACCAAATAATCCTCCAATCAGCTCTATTAATAAGATTTCTTGGCCCTTTATGACCTTAGAACAATAAAGCTTTCTAAGACAAAAATTAAATTTTTGTCAATTATCTTCTTTTAAAACTAGAAGTTTACAAATTAGTTTCTAGGCCTTCCATTGGGTATTCAGATCCAAAATGTGCCAAATAGCCATGAATATTTAGTGCAGACAAAATTTCTACACAACTAAGAAAAGTGTAAGATCCTCAGATTTAACTAAATACAATCAAATTTAGAGAACTATTTAATATGTATATTCAAATTCGTTTGTTTAAAGCTCGATACCTTGCCCAGCACTGAAGATATTGTCTAAATTAGCGAGTGCAGCGTATTTGTCTGTAGTCTGTAGACCAGCTTTGCTCGCTGGAACTTTACTAACAGCTGATGCTGTTTGATGACTCTGGGAAGTACTGAAGGTTCCAAAATCAGCACTGGAGGATTTGGGGAAGTTATCAAAATGAGCAAAATTAGCATTTACTGATCCAGCACTTCCACCTGTAACAGAATAAACAGAAAACTTGAAATTGCTAGACTTTTTCCAATATCCTTTGATAGAGTATATGATATTTTTTTCCTAATTTAAGTGTTCTATAAGCAATTCTATGTTCTTAAAATTAAAATCTGGCAAATGGCATTCAACTATAATCATCTACACATGACTTTTTAGAATTTGCAAAACCAGATTTTCAAAGGCCCTGGCAGCACGCAGGGCAACAAGTCTCCAGTGTGTGACTCACAGGGGAGCGTCTTCCCACGACCTCGCTGGGAGCTGTTACTCTACAGGACATTAGCTATATACCACAACCTTTTATTAGTTTTCCCTAAAAAAAAAAAAAACTAGGTAAGATGTAAAATATTTTACACTACAAAAGCTTTTTTAGCTCCAATGAAGACCTGGTTGAAACAAATCTCAGGGCAGAGATTTAAAATATGTAAGAAGCACTATTTTGATCCAAAATTTCTTAAAAGGTGGTCTTTGAGCTTTAGACTTATTTCACTTGAAGAGCTATTATTTAATTGCACACAGTAATTTAATGTAAACATAATACCACAATCTTCAGTAAAATTATGCCCTGCTATATAGTTCAAGGAAAAAATTACAGCACACAATACATAATTTAATTACTACATCAACTTTATCCTGCGAAGATTTTAAAGACTGTTCTGTATTTTAGAGTCTTCCCTAACGTATCACCAAAATACTAAAATTAGTATATATTCAGTCTACGCTTTTGATCCTATACTTCTGATGTTGGTTCTTTATGCCTAAACATTAGTTTCAGTAATCAAGATAGTATATACATATAGTTATATATTAAAGTGACAGTAAAGCACATTTCAAGGTTATTTCAGAAACAGAAAGATTACATCCTATTTAAAAAAAAAAACAAACATAAAACATTTTCCATCAATCAGTTGTTTTAGACATTCTAAAACAAAAATATACTGATAAAATTTCTTTCAGGAATTAAACTTCAGTTGCTTTCAAGTAAAACCAAGTAATGTTTGTATTTAAAAGACTGATCTGTTACAAGGAGCTGATGAACAAAGTATATACTAAGCTTTCAAAATCTAAATGAAATTTACTTCAAAGTATTAAAAATTGAATTATTAGATCAACTAACTTAACTCTCTTATCGCACACTACTGTGTTCTCCTAAGTTTAGCGATAGTGGAGAGAAGGTAAAAGTGAGAACGTATGAAGGATCATCATTAAAAGATGATTAACATCCTATAATTGAAAAGCCTGAGAAATATAGCATAAAGCACACAAATTAGTAAAAGATGCCTACTAGACAACAGAACTTACTGTTGGTAGCCTGGAGAGGAAAAGCTGAAGTAAATTCACCAAAACTGCGGCTAGATGAAAGCATTCTAAATGCTGGACAGCCAGAAATTATGCATATGATGAAATTTAAAGAAAAAAAAGAAAACTGAAAGAAAAGGCTTTAAGACAATACACAGAGTTAAAAGTTGAACAAAAAGTAATCAGCCAAAGATTCTAAACAAGGGTTCAATGAGTTTCTGAAAACAATAGTTTATGGGAGAGTATTCAATGCTTTAAGAACAATTCCTGCACAGAAAAGTATGTTCAAGTTTATTACAGTGATCTTTAAACAATCTACTAACCTAATATCACTTATTTTCTAAAGCTTGTTGCCCTGAAAATTACTTACATTTTTAGTTCTCTGGAAGCAATCAATTAGCTTCCTTTATTCAGAAGCTAAATCATAATGTGTTTTGTGAACCTAAGAAACTTTAGTACTGTAATGCCTCTGTGCATCGGAAATTTAAGGAAGATTCACGTGCAGGAAAAGGAGAACAGATGTGACTTAGACAAAAATAACCAGTATTCAGAAAAACAAACAAACAAACAAAAATAGAAAGATATCAGGTTTCCCCAGAGCTTTGTAAGATAGAACCATTTTAAAACCAGATAATCATAGAATTTAAGTTTAGAGTAATTTTCCAAAACTGTATCTAGCAAGTTTTATTTTATAAAGTAAACATTTAAGCATAATGCTGGAGAAGCTCTACCTGTAGTTTGGGGCTGAAAAGAAGAGTGACTTGCTGTGGGGAAACCTCCAAAATTACTCGAACCACTAGACTGTCCAAATGCATCAAAGTTTGCAAAATCTGCATTTGCAGAATTCTGAGCTGTAAATGGCAAGGAACAACACATGTTAATGAATATGAAAATTATAAATGAAAAATATGATAGATGAATTTAAGAATTTTATGAAAGTTTCTATGTCTCACAACTTACTCCAAAGAGAATTCATTTAGAAATCAGATTTTAAATTTTACCAGTGTTTATTTCACCCAATTTCAAGCAATTTACTAAAGGATATTCAGAAATTTCCCAAAACAATTCACGCAATAAATTTGTACACAATACTCTTTTAAGTGACCTCAGAAATAGTACTATAAAGTGACTCTATTAGAGGAAAATCTGAATTAAGAGCACTAAACATATGAGTTATAATAAATCAGACAGAGATGCAGGATACAGGATACACTTAGAAAATTCAGATTTAAAATGGTGATGAGTGATTTATCAGCTATGTGAATCTAAAATAATGATACAAAGATAGTTTAATTACATTAATATTCTTCTTGGTATTTTTTTAAAGTTTACAACTATGTCACACCACAGCATGTTAAAAAAAAACTTGAAATGTGTAACAAGAAAGACATGATCACCAAATAAACTGCAGATACTCGTATTTTATTAGAAGCCTCTCATTTTAAAACACATATTAAAATTTGAGAAACAATGAAAGCTAGTAAAAATTACAGCATAAATGCACCTCTTATCTAGCAAAAAAGACCAACTGGCATTTCCCAACTGGTCACCAACCTAAATATCTAAGTAAGATAAAATGATTGAAAAGATTTTTTTAAGGCCAAAACAGATGCTGGACAGGATTTTTATAGAGGATAAGATAAGAGTAAGTAAGAAGTGGTTAGTATACAGGTAAGGGAATGCTAAGTGGTAAGAATGAAAAGCATGTCCAGAAGATGGGAGAAAGATTAAATGTCATCAACAAAGTGAGTTAGCCACTTCAAATCCTTTGCAGGCAATTCTACTTCTGGGTAGTTTTTGTACAGACAATTTTGCAAATGAGCATGGCTGAATCTAACAGCTAAACAATTTTTTTTAATAGTGCTGAAAAAATCAGAATGGTTACCAATAAGGGATCACTTAAATATATTACAGAACATCATAAGATGGAATACAATGCAGCCATTTTAAAAACTTGTATAAAAGAATATTTAGTCCTATACAAAAATGCTTATAGCAAAGTTAGTCAGATAAATTGGTTAATAAATTCCAGATACATTTTCATTTCCCAATTTCATTAAACATAGTACTACGTGCATAGAAAAAAAAAAAGGCCCATTAACAAGGTAAAACATTATTCTAGGAAGAAAATCAAGAGAACTTAACAGCATTGTATGTACTTGCTGTTCTGGATATATCTGAATGGGTAGGACAGTAGGGGAGGAAATGTACCTAAAGTAGACCCTGCCTTTTACTCCCCATCTGTGCCACTTCCCTTCTTGTGTCTTCACACCGACCACTTCTGACGTGTGGAGTGCTATCCCACATGTCACTGCTCACACTCTTCTTGAAAACCTTTTTAAAACACTTTTGTCCTAGCTCTCAAGCACTACACAGAAGTACCTAAATTAAAAGGCTGCTTATTGCTTAACATAGAAATTCTGTATTTTCTGGACTCCTTGCAATATTTTAGCTGTTTTTACTTAATATGGTAAAATTCAAAATTCAATTTCTTTACAGGCTGAAATTTTACTGTCCCCAAAATAAATAAAACGGAAGAAATACTAGTACGTAATAAAAATTTAATTTTTAAAAAAATATTTTGGAAAAAGTATCTATACCAGTTAAAATAATGAAGTTTAAACACAGTTACCATATAGCATTGCTGAGAACACCAGTAAGCAAGGACAGTTTGGTGAAAAGGGAATCTAAGATAAGAATCAGAGGAATCCATCCTAGCATAAGTAACTGCAAACCCTTAGAGGAGTCCCTCAATTGTTCTGGCTCTACCAGTTTTCTCACTAACAAAACGCGAAGGTTCACTAGATGGTCTCTACTTTCAAATCCAACACCCTGACTACTATGATTCTGTAACTTATGAAACACTAGGAAAAAATTCTTTAAGAGTTTTGAAATACTAAGTGACAGAGAAGAAAATTCTACTAAGAGACAAAATAAGTTTATAAGGCCAAATTTAGAGTGCGTTATACTCCAAAAGGCAAGTTTCCAAGTTTTTTAACACTTCAGGTGTACATCTGAGAACAACAAATGAAATACATCTGTCCCCTGTAGAAACAGGAATTGGGTCCCTAAGCTAGTTTATGGCTTATAGCCTTGAACATATATGACTATGTAGTCTATAATAATAATAGTGATGATAATAACATTCTACATTTATATTTAGAACATCATCTGAGGAAAAAATTACACTTAACATGTTTTAAACATCATCAAGAAAAAACAAGTTAACATAATCCATTTTGTTGTCGAGTCTATTTTATCACATTCATATTTTCCCAATGTTTTCCAACCAAAGCACAAAGTACATTAATCAAATTCCTATTCGTTATAGCAAGGCAGGGTTTTGTAATATTCCTATCACTTTTTATTCGTAAACACTGAATCTACTCACTGTCTTCAACAACTGGATATAGTAACTTTAAAAATTTAAGTGTTGTGGAATGAAACTTTGATAAACACAACTTTGGAAATTAAACACTAATAAATTCAATAAATAAAACTTATTATCTGGAACCTCAAGCAATCTCTATGCAAAAAAAATCCAAACTAAAAAGAATGTGACAAAAACAGTAAAGATGCTTCTTAAATAATCTTATTTCAAAAAGCACAAAGGAGTCAACTCAGTTTAGAATTTAAGGTACCAAGTTAACAAGCCTGAATCTTGCCCAGAGTTGTCCTTTCTCTTCAATGAGAAACAGATACTTATGAGAAAAGGGTGAAAAGAAATGTCTGGAGACCAGAGGATGGAAACTGGCTGCCCACATCAAATTCAACTAACAAATATACTTTCTTAACCCACACAATATTTTAGATTATTTTCATCAATTCCTAACACTTAAAAAGAGTACTTCACATTATACAATAATATTTCTTGCTTCTCTTAAAAGAAAATCAATATATTTAATAATTCTGAGCCTGTATTTCCATGTGGCAACAGGGAATTATGGAACATTCCTCCTTTGAAAGGGTCACCATGGTTCCTTCCACAGTTCATTATAATACTCATTTGTGTTAACTGGATGGCAAGGCAACTGAGTTTGACATCCCTATATAAGGTGTGGCAAAAATCAATTACAGTTTACAGTTTATAGGTTCTGTGATATGTTTATTACCAGGCAAAATAACTATTACATCCTGTAGTTAATTATGTGTCTAACTGCATGCATGTTTCTGTAGAAGATGACTTTTCCTGAACACAACAATGACCCCACCACTGACACACATCCACACACACCATCTCAGCCAGAATGTTCAAATAAAGAAGGGTAAAGACTTTTGGCTTTTGAGTCATTAAACTATCTGCAAAAGAACAGGTTTTCCTATAAAACAATGCTAACGAGATCGACATATCTGAATAATTATCATTTGCTACTAAAGATTCCATTTGTCACATCAATCTGCTCAAGAGAAAATTTTCACCTAATATATTTTTTTTAAAATGAGAACTTCAGGGTGAGAACTCACCTATCAATGACTTTACATCTGTGAACCATTTATGGAAAAATAAAAATTCAGAGTGCTTGCAAAGGCTCTGGAAAAAGTCATTTCAGACTGAACCATGATACTGATTTACACTTAAAAACTACTTAAGGTAAAATGTAACTCTACTAGATGGGGAAAAAAATGAGTAGTTTTATTAGCTTGTTCTTGCAATATCCATATATATTTTATTCTCCTGGAATCAAATGAAGTAAGAAAAGAGTGATCTGAGTGGTGATTCATAAGTAAGAAAGAACGTTAGGCTAAAAAACTACTGCTCTCAGACAACCTGACCTAATCTGCATGGTTATTAAACCATTTCCTCGCAGACTCATCTGTCCTACCATTTCTGCTGTATGGGGAAAGCAGACAAATGGTTAACATCTACAACCATCTATCAATCTGATAAAAAAAAAAATCTATAATTTTAACATTTTCTACAATTAAATAATGGCAATTATTTTCAAAAAGCATTTTAAGGAAGTTATTAAAAATATGAGTATAATCATGGTTCATATTAGTCTGTGGAGTTGCAGTGAGTTGTCCATTTTTGGCTAATACAGCTACAAAGAAAAGTATAACATTAATACCCTGATCTGCAAATATTCACAAAGTGCCTTAAAAAAAAAATCCACAAGAGAAACATGAACTAAGCTGAAATTTTACAAAAAAAAGTTTGGCAGTTACTTACCCATCATTTCAAATTGTATTTCAATAAATCTAAAATTGAGATAAACGCAGACTACATTACACAAGGTTTACTCTCTATCTGCTGATTCTTCCACCAACTCTCTTGGCCACCATTCGAAAAGCAAGAGGTGGGAACAGAGAGCTGGGGCTCTCGTCTGGTCAGAGGGAACTGACTTCCCAGCTGGAGTGGAAGGAAAGAGAGTCTCCTCTGTCTCTTTCTGGACTTTTGCTGCTTAGTTAACGTAGGCAGAGGGAAAAAACCTACCACAGTCCCAACTTAAGGTTCCTGATTTTCTACCCTTCTCAGTATAATCTCTCCTGAAAGAAATCTTTATCCTAGGATCCCTTTTTAAAGCAAGCACACATACAAACATACATAAATTACACCATAATTTCCTTCTGTAGCATCTTATCCTTAGGAAATGCTTTTAGTAGTTAAAATAAAAAGTTCCATGTTTGATAGAAAGAAATGTGGATGAAAAGTAGCTTCTCTACAATTTTCCAAACTATCTCAGTGCATTTTTGGGTACATATATACATGATACACTTTGTACCATTATCATCTAGGACATCAAATTGAAAGGAAAGGAAAAAAGGGATAGCATCACAATTTCACAGGTGAGTAAAAGTAAAATAAATCCTTAAATTCAAGTAGGAAATCAATTCTGTAAGCACTGGTTTTTGTTATGCTTATAAAATAGTGAAATATATACATGCAAAAGTATATGGCAAAGTTTCAAATTATCAAATAAAACTGCTTCAAAATGACCAGATCAGTTCTTAAATTAGTGCTCTTCATTTTATTTGATGCTCATTCAATCACTCACACATGTAGATGAGTCAACCTTCTACAACATACACATCAAAACTTACTGGCATTCAAAATAGATTTCATGCATATCTCTCTTATAAACACAGTGTATGCTTCTAGATTGTTTACATCAGACCTTCTAAAACAGACAGTAAGGGACAAAGTCAGCATTTGAACTCAGGTCACTCTGACTCCAAAGCTCATTTCTTTGCACTACATTATGCGGCTTCACTGTCTCATAGACCGTTACTATTATCACTAGAGAGGCACAAATGACTACATCTAAACTACTTCACTAATCAACTGTTAAATATTACCTAGGTAACGCTATAAAGTTTGTATATTCTTAACAAAAGAATCCTGTAATTTCTAATTTCTGGTGAAGTGCATTAAACTCTTTGTAACAAACATGTTAAATCTGGGAATAAAGAAGGAGTTGTATCTTCAGACGCCAACCTGAAGATATTCCTACTCCAAAGGCAGGCTAATCCGAGCATTAATAAAGGTAACAATGACAACAAACTTAAGATGCACCAAATGTTTAAACCTAGGAATTCATAATGAAACTAAAGAAAAATCAGATCACCATTAAAAAATGCTAGGGAATCAATTCAGTCTAAAATCTTTATTGGAATCAATCATACACTGACTTTCCTATATTAAGTATACCACTAGTTAACCAAAATTTTTTAAAGAAGTATTTCAGCTGATAAATGAAGGGATGATAAATTTAGAGTATCATCATTTTGCATGATAGATCTAGGCAGAGTATCAATAGCTAACATTACAAAAACGATCAGTATTCTGCACTTCTTAAACTCTGAGTTGCAGGCCTGCCCCTCCACCATCGCTGCCTATTCAATAAAAAGAGCCTGTAACTAACCAAGTCTCTAAATCCAACTGGCAATTTATAGACAATACAGGGAAGAGAGGAACCTGTTAAAGGATCCCACAGTGGTGCAATCGATAAATTTAGATTGCCGAAAATTCTAAAGGACAAATAACCTGGTTTCATCAGTATATAAATTGCAGAGGAGAAAGAGGGATGGAGAAAGAAACTAGACTGAGAAATATCTCACAATCGCAAAGTGTAGACCTTATTTAAAACCCAATTTGAATAAACTGTGTGTGTCTGAACTGAAATGAAAAGTTGAAATCTGACTACTTATTACTACTATTAATTAGGGAGCAGTAAAATACTACTGTGGTTATGTTTAACAACGTACTTCTGTTCTACATATATAAAAAATTTAAGGATAAACTAGTATGTCTAAAATTTGCTACAAAATAATATGAGAGGAGGAAATGAGTAGAATACTACATGAAACCATATAAGCCATGAATGATTGGTACATGAAGTTTATATTATCTGGTCACTTTTGAATATTTGCAATGTTCCATAATAAAAGGATAAAAAAATATTTAAGTCTTTCCCCATTTTTCTTTGGAAAGGGGTCATACCAGTATCTAACATTAAGTACAATCTCTTCTGTGATTAAAAAGCATCAGAATTACATGATTACATATCACACATCAACAGCTATGGGTAATCAAATGTTCTCAAAAGAACTAGCTTACTGATACTTAAGTTTAAAAACGAATGGATGTCTCTTGGTACTACATATGTATCTCTGGCAAAAGCTGTTTGGAAAAAAACACTTACCTGCATGACTGTTGAAATGTGCAAAGTTAGCAAAATTGGCTGTAGCTGTTGACTGAGGTGCTGGAGCAGCAAAGATGTCTGAGCCAAGATCACTTAAAAGGTCAAACTGCTTCTTTTCCTGCTGCTGCCCTTGAGAGCGACCTACGACAGGGGACTATAAACCACATATTAACTATGAAGAGCTTCCAGTCAGATCTAAATTTTTATAAAACTAGTTCCAATTCATCAAGCTTAAAACACAATTTAAATATTACATAATCTCTTATTTGTAGTTTTGAGTTCTTTGCTGTTTTTTGAAAGCACAAATTTTCAACATCTATTCCCAAATTATCTTTCAATTGTAAGTATAGAGTCAAAAATCAATGAAATATAATTATTAACAATTGGTACATCTCATGATGCAAGAGAGACTTACTGCTAAGACAGCATGACAAGGCTTTTACAGAACACATCTTTTATCCATGGGAAAAGTTACAGTATACTGACTTTACCCTTCTCTCCATTGTTTACTCAAACCTTTGGTGAAAACAGCAATTTATCAGATGCCCTTGTATATACATTATTAAAAAGAGTGGAATTTAATTCAAATAGCGCCATGTCTCTGAACCATTCATGTGCAGGACAAATGTTTTAATGCCAGGGCCACACAGTAACAGATCTGTCACAGCTCAGTCAACTGTCATGAAGTACACAAGCATAAACTCTAGACATCAACTTCTGAAAAGACTTCAGGTCTATTCAGTTTTTTAGAATAAGGTATGTAATGCAAAGCCACCTGCATTTCAGTGACAAACATGCTTCACAATCAGGATGGGAAAAAATTCTACTGCTTGAGAAATCCTTTCCTGTAAAAATGTACCAGAGGCTACACTGTTCTAACTTTGATGGTCATGACAGATTTATGTTTTACCATTATATGTTATATGACAGATAGCTATAACAATGGTCCTGTGAATCTTTATGAAGAAGAAACTCGTATTTGCAATAGCAAAAACAAAAAAACACATTCCAACCACTTAACCAAAAATCTTTAATGTATTAAAAACCATTAAGACACAATGCTACTGGTATACAAGGTTATGCTACTGTCTTAAAAAATTCCCAAATTCATGGCACTCAATTCTCCTTAGGTAGAAGCCTCTACAAAGCCTTAAAGACTACTCACCTGACTAGGTGTGCCCTTATTTAGGTGCAGTGCTGGTGCTGAATCTCCTAAAAGAGATTTCAGTGGTTTGACCTCAGGTGTGCTGCTTGTGCTACTGGCAGAGGACCCTGAAATAGATGCATGAACTGATGCCACCACTTTGGCTTGTTCTGGTGGGACATACCTAAAATACATGAAAAGTTGAACAGGCAGTTAACTAAGAAAGATGTAGGAAAGCTCAAATATGATAAGCTTAATTCTAATTCTATACAATACTAATTCTAATTCTAATTCTATAGAATATTTTGATATTAATCATATTTCAAAAGCCTCTTAGAATTGATAGCTTAAGACTAAACTTAATTGAAATACTCAGAGAAAGGGTAATGAAGACTAACCACAAAACTTGTTTCAATTATTTACTTACAGTTTTTCTAAGAAAATAAATAAAATCTATTAAATAGTTGTTCTTTTTAAAAACAGAGGACCTGCAGTTAATCACGATGATAGTTAATAATTCTAATTTTTAAAAACTAAAGTAAGATCACAAGTAATAGTAAGATTACAAATAATATTTGAAAACAGAGCAAAAGGAAAAACATTTATTATATTATAGTTAATAGCCTAATATAAAGGCTTATTATCAATCTATAAGAATAAGATTAACAACCCAATTTTTAAATGGACAGAAGCAATTCACAAAGGGAGACAAAAATCAAAATACTTATAACCTAATAAAAATACAAATTAAAATACCATTCACATTTGATCTGAGTATAAACTTTATAAATTCTGCTACTATCTATTAAAATACATAAATAGGTACACTCTGTGCCCCAGAAGTACCACTTCCAGAAACTTATCCTTAGGAAATAACTGGGTAAGTGCACACAGATACATGTGTTATGTATATTACCACAGCATTCTTCAAAATTTCAAAAAACTGGACAACAAACCAAAATCCACCAGGAGAAAAAACACTTAAAGGGATTATGCTAACACCTATATAATATAACACTATATAACAACTCTGTCTTGATGTGGAAAAACGTCCACAAGACTTTACAGGTCTTCCAGGTTTGATCCCAGTCATGTAAGGATTCACAGGATAAAAGGAGGAAGGAAGGAAGGGAGGTAGCAAGAACATAATGCCCAAATATTGGTAATGCTGACTTCCAGGACTGGACCACGTGAGAGCTTTGCTCTCTGTATTTCTGGGGTTTGTTCTACCTACCCTTCCTGCACCCCCCATATCACGCAAGTGGGAGAAGTAGAAAAACTCTGCTTTTCTATGCTATTCCAGAGTCAGAGTTCAAATCCCAGCTCTATCACTCAATAGCTATGAAATCTAGGGCAAACTACTTCAACTTCCGTGAAGTCCAAATTTTCATCTATAAAGCTGAAATATGGTTGCTGTGAGTTATAAACAAGTTAACATTTATAAAGTACTTACAACAGTTTTCTGATACGGGTGTTAGCTATGTATGTGTAAGCTATTATCAAATTATGTAATAATCACAATGAAACTGCTTTGTTTTTTTCCACTAAATAGGAGAGATGACGGATATGATAAAGAAAACAGGAAGTCACACTTTCCCATAATTTGATCTATCAATGATGATGCCAATTTTTGAGTACAGCCAAGTCTTACTAAAGGATAAAACCAGATAGTAGTCTTTGGCTCAAACACTTGCTTAATCAAAAGTGAAAAAGCTAAGCTTGTATAGCACAGGAAGTGAGTTTGAAAACTGGTCATAAGAACAATTTCAAAATCCCTTTAGATGACAGCAACAACCTCAGTGCTTTAAGTGTAGTTGCCTATGGTGAGGATTTTTAGGGGGACTGCATTTGGACAGTGCTTATGCCATGTTAAAAACCCACCGCACCACTCTCTAGTTACATGTCACAGGTATGCAGGAGTGTGAGTTTCAAATGCACAGGCCTGGCCTACCTTAATATTGGTCACTCCCTCTCCCCCACCCACCAATTAAAGTTTGTATTTGTATTACTCTTGTTATTACTATCTTGTTTTTCAGGACAGAAAAGATAACAAGAAACATAACTATTTGAAGTTTACAATTATTTGAAGTTTATAATTATTTGGTTATGGTTTGAATGAATAATTTTTATTACTGCTGATTATTACTACTATTAATGGCAGGGTTGCCGGTTTTAATTGTATCAACTCTTACACACACTTTTCTTTTGCTAGTTGAAGCTAAACTATCTGAAATCCCAGTTAAGTCCTACTCAACTTTGAGTTGGTAAAACTGTTGGGAAAATCAAAAATTAGACCAGGGCTACGTAAGGAGAAAGGTCTTAACTACGAGATAAAAGGTCTAGTAAATTAAGAACTAAAGTGATAAAAAGATAATTATATACTTCCTTTTAAGAGAATCATTTATGGCACCATGTTTTTACTATCACCCTACCTTCTAAGTTTTTTTTCTTCTTTCCTGAACTAAAATCTTACTAGTATGTTTTCTTCTACACTCACACCTAATGTTTCTAGTAATGCTGAATACAGCCCTGGCAAAAAGAGTCTCCTCCAGAGAGCAGTAAGAATACAAAGTTCACAGAACTTACAAATCAGGGCCACTTCTTTCTAATATGCTCACGGTGGATGAAAGTAGAGGTATCTCACTCACAGCAGTACTCCCTCAACCAAAACAGGCTTTTGAAGGTATTATTCTCTGCGTTAAAATACAGCTCCTCAGGGAAACAAGAGGCTATTTATTTCTCATTATTTGTTCCCTCTATTTGTAACTCTCTCTCTGATCTTAACCCAAGAAGGAAATACACATTATTGAATATTGATAAACAACCAAGAATTCATCATTAATGAGTCTTAGTAAACTGACTTAAATTGTGCTCACAGCTAAAAACGAAGAGCTCAAAGTAGCTGAGCACTACTAGTTCTACGAATACATTCCCTGCTCTGCTTTAAAAGGCTTACGAGCCATTATGTCCAGCCTCTTTTAACTTAAAAAAAATTTAACATCTGACAGATTTAGTTAGAGAAGTATACACACTTCCTTCTTAATCAAGTGGTAAAATGATTTCCTGGGGGGGCAGTGAGGGGTATTTTGAGCAAAGAATCATCGCAACACGCAATTAAGGGAAAAGACTACTACACGACTGCTCTAGCACAGTGTCTACTATACAAAAGATACTAAACAAACACTTGTTAAATGAAGGAAGATTTTAAGAAAGGAGGCTTTATAAGACTAAGATGTCTAGAGAAGCTAACAGGGCTAGATAAGGTTTAGAAGGAAGAATTTTTAACTTCCGAAAAAAGGGTAGGAAGCCTGCTGACAAGGAACAGGCTACTGCTAGGCACTGATGAGTTAACATAAAGCAGAAGTAAAGGTTTTTGGAAACCAAATCCAATAAAAGGCTGAAGTACAATGAGTATCCACCTATTTCCTTATTTCCTACCTACCTACCTACCTATTTCCTTCCTTCCTTCCTGTCATACTATTCTTACCCACAATTCATGTGATTTGTGGAACCTTTGCTCTAAATACAAACTATTGACTCACCATCTTTTCTTTTCATATTTTTCTTGTAGGAACTCTTTCACTTTTTGTGGATCCCTGAAGTCTGGAATTGCTGAAGATCTATCATCAAACAATCCTAGCCAAATCTGTTTACAGACCTTTGGAAAGAATTAAAAAAAAAAGTGTTAAATTCAACATCTTAATGAAATTCTAAGGGAAAATTAAGATTCTTTCAGAAAACTAACCTACTTAATTTTAATAACATTGCTTTCAATGGATACTTATCACACTGAGCAATGAAGAAAAAAACGAAGAAACTAAATTTACTTGAATCTGTTACAGTATGCAATAAAATCTTGTCAACAGCATCACAAAGAACTGCACCTCACAGGGAAACAAATAGTGAAATGGGATTTAGGAGGACCTGGGATTGTTTAGTCTTGGAATAATCATAAACTGTAAACCATTAGCAAAGTCACGTAACCTTTATGAACCCCAGTCCCCTCACCCCCTAAAACTGAGCAATCAGACCAGTATCAATTTCCTTGATAGGTTTAAAAATCAACCAAAAAGAACAAATAAAAAGTACTAAAATCATAAATAATTTGCTATTAAACTGTAACAATAACAAATATACAAGGCAAAGACAACTCTAGCTTTATAGCTACCTCCTATGCTTTTTTCCTAATGGCTAAAAAATGAGAATCTGAGATATTTAACTTTTTAGTAAAATCAAAGAAATGAAGTGATGTGGAACTCATATAGGACACAAAGACTAAAGAGAACTATAAAGAAAAAAACTGATAAAGTGGGCTTTATCAAAATTAAAAACTGTTGCTCTTCAAAAGACATAAAAGAAAAAACGAAAAGGCAAGGCACCGACTGATAAAAAGTAGTTGCAAAGTGTATAAGACCTTGAATTCTTTAAACTCAACTATGAAAAAAAGACCAAAAAACCAATGTATTCTTTTAAACAGTGAGCAGAAAATCTGAACAGACACTTCACTAAAGATACACAGATGGCAAACAAGCAGCCCAGCATCATTAGTCATGGAGAAAATGCAAATTAAAACAACACTGAGACCCCCTGCATAGACACCCATATAAGACCACCAGAATGGCCAAAATTAAAAAGACGGAACATACCATGTGTTGGTGAGAGAATGTGGAACAACCGGAACTCTCAAGAATGTAAAATGGTACAACCAGTTTGGAAGACAACTGGCAGTTTCTTAGAAGTTAAACATATACCTACCATATGACCTGGCCACGCTCTTTTGAATAAACACTTCTAAGTATTTACTCAAGCACATGTCTATACTCAGATTTGTACACAAATGTTCACAGCAGCTTTACTGATAACTCCAAGCTGGAAACAACCCAAATATCCATCAACAAGTGAATGGATTAATTCTGGAATATGCAAATAGGATACTATTCAGCAATAAAAAGGAACAAGTTACTGACAGAAGCAACTACGCAAATAAACCTCAAGATAATTATGCTGATTGAGAGACGTCAGAACCACCCCCCAACAAAGCACATACTGCGTAATTCATTTAAAATTTTAATATAAAATAAACAAGTTCGTACTGTATAGCACAAGGAACTATATTCATTATCTTGTAGTAACTTACGGTGAAAAAAGATATGAAAGCAAACATATGTATGTATATGTATGACTGAAGCATTATGCTGTACACCAGAAATTGACACAACATTCAAACTGACTATACTTTAATAAAATATATATAGAAAGGTAAAAATAAATTAAATTTTATAAAATGTAAATTTATCTATAGTGATGGAAAGCAGATCAGGAGGTCCATTACAAAGGGGTACAAAAAAACTCCTGGAAATGATGAAAATGCATGTTAGCTTGTTACTGTAATGATGGTTTCACATATGCCAAAAACTCATCAGACTGTACACCTTAAACATATGCAAGTTTTTATAATTAATTATTCCTCAGTAAAGCTACAAAAAACAAGTCCACAAAGTTCCAAATTTATATTATTTTAAAGAATAACCAATTGTAACACTGTGAAAAGAATACAATATCTAACTTCAAAAGCCTGACAAAGATTTGAGAAAGCAGAGAAGGAAAAGCAGCATCCTTCTCAAGCTTACCTGCTCAATACTCTTTTCCTCTCCTAGCATGTACCCAAAGTATGTTTCAAAGGAACACTGCTTGCAGTTCTCTCCTACTCTGGGCTCAGTACAGACACTATAAAATCATTAAGGCAGTACAGCTGACGCAAGTGAGGCCCAGGCGAAGGCACAATCTCATTATGAAAAAGCCCAAGTGCAGACACCCAGGAATGGTAATGCAGCTCTGCCAGAAATACTATATAAACCCTGTAGACGGCCAGCTTCTCCAATAAATATTAACTATTAAAACACACACACACACACACACACACATACACACACACGGCAGAAACCTGACTAATGATTCTCCTAAAATGTAATTTTGAAGGATTCTGTGGCTTTACAATTACACTCATAAAGAGAGAACTGTAAGTTTCCAATTTTTCTATTTTAAAAATTCCCAAGAGAGAAAACAAGAGGCATGCTCAAAGAAACATTAACTGTATTAATGGGGAGATGGGCTGAAAGACAGATCGTAAGTTACTGTTTTGGCACTCATCATAATGCAAAGCAAAGACAAAGTGTTTGATGGTAAATTTCACAGATATTTCACATTAGCAGCTTGTAAGTCCCTCAAAATTCTGTACTAACTGCTGCTAAAATTCTACTCCTCTCTGACAGGCCAAACTGCTAGGGAAAATTACTTAAACTGGCGGTTGGAGTCCACTACAAATTCGTGCTACCTCACTATCCAAGTTCCATGATACTAGCTCTATTTCTGACTATGTTACCCCACAATAACTATTTTCTATACTGCTCAAAATCCTAACTCTACCCATCACTCTTGGCAGTTGAATATTTAGTCAAGTGAAGTGGCTCCCAAAATGTGATTTCCCAATTTCCTGAACTGGAAGCATCAGCGTCACCTAAAAACTTGTCGTAAATGCAAATTTTCAGGGGCCACCCAAATCTGTGAAATGAGCAGCTCTGGAGGTGGTACCTAGCAATCTGTATTTTAGCAAGCCCTTCAAGTGATTGTGAAATAGGCCAAAGTTTGAAAACCAACGCCTTAGCAAAATCTAGGCCAGCAGATGGAAACTTCCTTTCCATATATATACTATATATAGTTTTTAGCATTTCAAATTTACTTAGCCACTAAACCTGTTATAGGGCAAGATTCATTTAACAAAGATAGTGTTCCAGGAATACATCTGGGAAAATGTTATGGTCTCTATCTCCTTGTGATCCATTCACATTTTAGTCCCTGGAAACTTGGCTCTTGCTCCCATCATTCTACTGAAATTACTCTTTCACGTTTGTAGATCTTCTGATAGGAAAGCATAAAGTTCTCTTTTCTCCATGTTTGTTTTATTTTTTAAGTAAAATAATAAACACCATCAACTAAAAAGGGAAGGTTTTTCAGAGACGAAGGAAAATGAGAGAGTGAATCAACTAAAACTGCAGGCAGCACCACCATTCTGGGATCATGAGTATTTAAAGTGAAACTAGTCAAACAGTTGAGTTTTCCTCCAGACTCATCCGGCTGTTTAAGTACAAAGTAGGTAGAGTGTTGGTTTTAATCAGGCAAAATACAACAGGAGTTAAAAGGGAGCGGTTTTAACAACAGACTATGGAATCAAAGCTAGGTTAAGAAAACATGATAAGGCTGTTGCACAACAAAGAAATTCAGCATCAGTGGACTGGAGGCCTTAAATGGTTGTCCCCAAATTGTTGGAGTTAGAAATTAGAAGGAATGAGCTGAAAGAAGGAAGCAGTGGTGGTCAGAGAACAGGGTGCTTGAACTTGAAATCTGAGAAGTAATATAGTTACCAATAAATAAAAAGGTTAAACTACAACAAAGGATTATTGGAAATAAGAAGTCAAGGAATTCAGGAGGACAGATTATCTATGTGGACACTGAGATTGGCAGAAATTATTAACAATGGTGAAAAAAGGACACTTATTATGTAAGGTTCTAAAATCTACAACAAATGAGGGGGGCTGACTAGTATGACTATAACACGATGAGACAGCAGGTGCTAAAATCTATTGACAAGAGGACCATGGGGCCGCTGTCTACAACCACCACTGAGGAACCAGAAGGATATCCCAAAGCCATCAGTTTGAAAGGGCTGCACTCGTGAGCAAATTAGTTTGGATGGTCTCTTTGGGGCAGGGGGCGGGGGGGAGATGGATAATCAGGTTTAATTATAGAATAACATGGCAGTTATGGTAGTTATTAGCCTGGACTAGAGAATCAGACTGCCTTCACTTGACTTCCAACTCAGTTTAGTAACAGAACCTGTATCATTGCAATGTTTAAAGGGTTAAATGAGTTTTCCACTCAGAATAGGGATATACAGTCAATTTTAAATAGTACTAGTTATTATTACTTTGGAGCCTGGTCTCTTACGTGGTTTGCAGTGGTGGGTTAGAGAGTGATAAAGTAAGCAAGGACTGGGAAGTAGAGGCCTCACCAGAAACACAGGAAACTGCGGGTTTCTCTTCATTCCTGCTGCAGACAGAATCAAAATTGTCCTAATGGAATAATCTCCCTCTCTGAACTTCTATATCACTCTGTACCTCTCACGTGAAACTCATAACAAACTGACTTTCATTAGAATTATGAGCATGTGTCTCATCTACTTTTGAACTCTCCACAATGCTTCAAACAATGGGTTGTCCCATATTAAGTGTTCAGCAAACACACTGAAAATACTTAAAACCAGATCTTATGGAAGAATTAAAAATAAAATCACATATCAACCAATGGAATAAATTAGTGAAACTGTCAGAATAACTTTTCCCTTATTCTAGTGCTAATCTACTTTAGACTTGCAATCACAATAACCACTGACAGAATCTAAAATATTTTAAAGTGTATTTATCAATCAGCGTTGCCTCAGGAAACAGATGGCACACTCAATTTGGGCAATTTGAGAAATTTAAGAGAGACTGTTTAACGCGTAGGTAGGCTGTAAGGAAATCACAGTGAGAGTATCGTGTCCCAGGGTTAGCAACAGTAACTCTCCAGAGAGCTTCTAATGTTACTTCCTGTTAATATTTATTTCTGTTAAACTTTTCTCTCTGCTCCCAAAAAGTAAATACTAGGTTACTTGTTCATGAATTTTTCAATTCTTTAAGTTTCCTATTATTTGTTCCTGTATTTTATGGGTGGTATTGTTAACTGCTGTAATTATGTCTCATATACAGAAGAAAGCAGTAATCCTTCGTCTCCATAGAGAAAAGATAAAAAAGAGGCTGAACCCTAGTTGATGGCTAATTGGAAACATTTCTCTAATTCCAGAGCACCTTTTCCTTTCATTATTTTTATATCTTTGGACCTAGAGGTGGCAAGCAGAGTAGTGTTCCATTTATTCTTCGTATCTTTTTTTTTTTAATAAGGGGTTGTCTAAATGAAAGTAAAAGTCCATTCTAGCAAGTTTCCACTCTATTTTTTGTCCCTGAGAGGATTACAAAACTGTAACATCTTACCTCTACCCATATGTATTTGCCTGATGCAACACTGTTTGCTTACTCTTCCTTTAATATGTGAGTAACTGAGAATTAGTAAGGATGTTCCCTACTTTCGGTGTTTATAGCCGAGTTTGTTAAACTGCTTGCACTGCGCATATTTATTATCACTTTCAGGTGCAGTGCTGGGGAGCTGTCATCTGCCCTTCCAGCTCTAGTTCTTACCCTACTCTCTCTCCAGGCACCTGACTTGTCTGGATACACAACTGGACTTTCTTGCCTCCTAGCTTCTGGTGGAGTTCAGCTGATCCAGCTGATCAGAAACTTTGTCAGCACGTCAAAGAAAAGAAGGTGGGAAAGGTTAGGATATTTATTTTCTTAATGTCTTCAATGTGGCATTTATGTAGCCTGGCTGCGTCTTTTCACTGAAAGTGAAAACTCCCATCCAGTAGCCTTCTTTAAGGTTGCTAACCACTTCCTCTCCTCCCACCTCCACTGCCAGCGGGTGGTGGTAGGCCCTACAGGATCTAACCCCTGACTGACTCTCCAACCTCATCTTACATCATCACTCCAGCCACACAGGCCCCCTTAGAGAGTCTTCCCTGATCATCTAATTCAAAGGGGCAGCATTCCCCACACCAAAACTCAGATACACATTATCACGATGTATTATTTATTTTCATGCCCTTTATCTCACAACTTCTAGATGTAAATTTTATGTGCCGGCAGTCTCCCCATAAGTAAATTTTATGTGCCGGGACCCTTCTCTCTGATTCACCACTATCCATATTCTAGTGCCTGCCTGACACTAAATAAATATCTGGTGTATGAGTGAAAGTAACTTCCTAACAGCCCTGAAATACATGAACTGTAGAAATTATCTTTTTTTCCCTTTGTTCCATCTAAAATATACATGCTGACCTAGAACATTTAACTTACCAACTTACTCATGCAAAAGTAAAAAAAATTCACTGATCCAAATTCTTACACCATATTTAGGCCAGAGGTTAGCAAATTATACCGACCAGACTAAATGTGGCCTACAGCTTGTGTTTGCAGCTGAAGTTTCACTGGAACACAGCCATGTCCGCTTGTTTATCCATTGTCTACGTCTGCTTTGCTGGGTAGTCGCAACAGACACTGATCCAAAAGCCTAATATTTACTACTGACCCTTTAGAGAAAAAGTCTATCAACCCCTGACTTAGCTGCAACATGGACTTACTATGATACGATCCTAGCATTCAAGAATAACAATGATTTAAGTAGGATAATAAATAAAAGCCTGTTTAGAGGTATGTGCTATAATGTGCATGGAGAGTAACAGAGATGAACATAAAATGAAAGCTTTTCCCTAGAGGAAGAACTTTTTAAGAGTGAGGACTATCTAAGGGCCAGTTTATTGTACATACCCATTCACTTGAGAATAAAGGAGAAAAGTACCAGATTTTAAGTATCAGGGAAAGATTAAAAAGTATTTAACACTTGTTTTCAAAATAACTGGTAATTACAAAGAAATAGAAAAGATAAAAGCAGCAAATATTTAGGACACTAGAAATTAAATAAAGTGGAAATAGTAATAAAACTTACTTGCAAGTGTCTGAGTTGTGATGGAGACCAGTAGCTCTTAATTCAGACACCTACGGTGGAGACTTAGTAAAAGTCAGTATGCACAACTCACAGCACACTCCCATGCCTTATTTCATTTAATGTCTCTAACATCAGACAGAACTGCATTCCAGGTAGGTTGCAAAGAACCAAAACCCAGCCACACTAGATCAAACAAATTTACACCAAGTGTACGGTAACACTTAAAACAAAACGAAAACTTTATGGGAACCTGGGCTGCAAACGGACCCATCTGGGACCCAGGCAACCTGACTACCTGTTTCCTAGGCACTTCTCCACACCCCTGTCCCCGCAAACACAGTTTATCACTTTTGCTTTTCATACTATGTCTAATCCCTGGTCTTGCTTATCTGAGTAAAAATTTTCTTTTTGTGTTCACTTGTTAAGACTACACATGGTCCAACTACATACTGCCTTTTCAGTTCAAGTGATTTATCTTTTCAGTCCAACCTCTGTGTGCCTTAATTCAATTTCTTAAAAGAGGAGGGATCTGATCAGTCACTGGCCCCTAGGGTTAGGCATCCATTCCTGTTCAGTCAGCTGTGTGTTTTGTTTTGTGGTTCTCCCAGGAGAGGGAGCCTTCCCCCTTTCTTCCTTCAGTAAAGAGCGTGAGCTTGGTAAGCAACCCCCACTTCCTAAACACACGTTTATTCATGAATATGCTTTATAAATTACAAAGAACTTCAAAATATAAGATTTATTACATTAGCGAAGTGGCAGTAGTTTGGAGAAAGATTATTATTTTATCAAACTAAAATGACATTCGTAAATTACCCTGTACCCTGTATGTGTAACAAAACAATTGCTCTGTCTTTTAATTTTGTATGCTATGTCTTTAACAAGTTTCCATGTTTTTGCTAGTTTATTAATTTTTACCTTTGTGATTTCTTCCATTGCTTTTAGTCCATAAAGTCCTCGCACATTTAAATGTTAAATATGTAGTCAGCTATTATTTGCTATTAATTTTTATAGTAATCACTTCTTTGTGCTCTTTTGAACATTGACTCCCAAGTGTATACATCCTTAAACACTACCATTTAGTTTTGCCTATTTTTCAGTTGTGAAATGATCTGTTTTACAGAAAAGTTGCAACTGCAGTGGAAAGAAGTCCCATATTCTATTTACCAAGAATCTCTAAGGTTAACATTTGCTTTATCATTCTCTCTCCAAAAACATTTTTGGAACCCATTTAGAGACATGACCTTTTACCCCTAAATGTGTATCTCCTAAAAATAAGGACATTCTTTTATATAACCATAACACAATTATCAAAATCAGGAAATCATACTGTTTTTATCCAATCCAGAGACTAACCAATTAGCTTAACAATATTCCTTATAGCAAAAGGAAAAGGTTCTCCTGATACGGATTCCATCACTGTCTTATCTCCTTAGTCTTCTTTAATTGGGAACAATTTCTTAGTCTGTTTTTGTTTTCAATGACCTTCACATCTTTGGAAAGTACAGCCCAGTTATTTTATAGTATGTCCCTTAATTTAGGTTCCCTCATAATTAAATTTATGCATTTGGGGGAGGAATACCACGTAAGTGATGTTGTATCCTCCTCAGTGTATCACATCAGGAGGCACATGTCAATTTGTCCCATTCCTGGTGATGTTCATTTTAATCACTTGGTTAAAATGATATAGGTCAGATTTCTCCATAGTAAAGTCACCATTTTTCCCTTTAAGATGAATAAGTATCTTGTAGAAAATACTCTGATGCTATTTTCTATATTTTATGGCTTCCTTTATGGCTTTTAAATTATAACTCTAAAATTTTTCTGAAATTTATTTTGGTATATCTTATCAGTACATTCTAATTGAACCTCCATTTATTGAATAACCAATTCTTTCCACACTGGACTGCCAAACTTCATTTATTTTATAGTAACTCCATACATATATATAATACATATAAAGATTATAGTATATCCCGGGATACAGTCTACAGATCTTGGCCTATTATTGCACTAGTTTCAGATTGTTGTAATTAATTACTTCAAGTTTATTTTGCAAATTACTGCCTATAAACAGATATTTGGTGTCCACCAGAGCCAATCCTATTTACTCTTTGCTTTACAAATTCTTCCCAGCTAGTTTTACTTCTTTGATCTTTTGGATGAGCTTTGGACCATTTTCTATACAAAGAAAAAAAAATTCCCACCAATGTTTTGGTTACATTTGTTCTAAACTTAATTTGTGAAGTCTCTTAAAGCAAAGTATTCTCATTCCCTGAGACAGTAAGAATCTAACAAGGAAACTCGCCAAGAAGGGAAAATTACCAAAGGTTTGTGTTTGTTTCTCTACAGAGCAAGTTTTACATTTTTTACATTTTCCGGAATGTAGCTAGTAAAAATGAGGAGGTAAGCAAGTGAGTAGAATGGGCAAGTTGGCCTGATATTTCCTTCAGAACTAAAAATTAAAAACAGTTTTATTCACTTGTCTTGATATGAAGTAAGAACTGTTTGTGAATTATCAATGGTTTAGGGGAATCGTCAATACCAGAATGCCACCTCTAACATGAGCACTACTCACCCATTGTTTAGCTCCATCTAAGGCTCAATGATAGTGATTGATTTGGACTGACACTCTATTGTCTGGTTGTCCTGGTGACCGAAGGCATGCATTTGCCAGGCAGCTGACTAAGGTTGGGAATGTAGCCCTTGGCAAAGGAACAGAGAGACTAACAGGCCCAAATGCAAAACAAGTCTCTGAAGTAAACTTGGTATGTGCCATATTCTACATAAATCAATCATGAGAAGAAGAAACATTTAGTTTTCTTTGAATATTTGCAAAATACAGATGGCTTACATGTTAATAGAGGGAAAAAAAAAGGAATATTTAGGCAAAGCTCTTCTAAGTAAAAAGGAGATCTGCAGAATAGGTAAGTTTTATGTAGGTTTCCAAAACAGATTATTCCTTTGTCCAGTGAGGACAGCTGAACATCAATAAGAAACTGCTACTGATATACATACATATATATATATATCATATGTAATTATACATATACACTCACACCCACACCCTAACTGGTCATTGTTGGAAGATGCTATGGAACTAACTCATTTTGAAAACAGTTAAGTATTTAGGACCACAAATGGCTTTGTTTATGTACATGATATTTATGAGAAATAGTTTTAATACACTTTTTAAAAATAGTTTATTTATTATTGTACTACTTAATTATTTTATTTTGATGGGCAAGGAGAGGTAATTAGGTTTATTTACTTTTAGAGGAGGTACTGGAGACTGAACCCAGGACTCATGCATGCTAAGCATGCACTCTACCACTTAAGCTATACCCTCCCCCAGTTTTAATATACTCTTAACGATGAAACTATTGCACGGTAATGTAAATGACTTTAAACTGTAAAAATAGCTATATTTTCTAAAACAAAAAATTAGTGAAAAAGTGCTTCACATTTTGCAAATTTCATTAATACCTGTTCAAACAGAAGACAGCTGATTTCTCATCAGCTTCTGTATTTTTATGTTATGCAGCTTCTAGAAAGTTCTGCTATATACTCATGAGAATGATGAGAATGGGAGTAAATACACCAAACTGAGTTTAAGAATTATTATTAAAAATTGTTTGTCTTTATAGAACCACTGTAAAGGTCTCAAGGATCCCCTCACAGGTCCCCAGACCTGGAAAATCACAAAGTTATCATTATTTCACAATTTCTACTAACTGATGTAGGCATACAGTATTAGGACCCCACCCCCAACATACACAAACACACAAAAATGTGTCTCTCTCCACAAAAGAACATACCACCCAACCTATGAAACACTGAGTCCTCCCCCTTGCCTAAATTAAATGTGAACCTTAGGAAGCTACTAGATCCAACTACCTATTTGCAGGTAACTGAGATGACAGAGGAGCACTGACAGTACCTGGATGTAATCAGCAAAATTCCGGCAGTAGGAAAACTACTGAACAAGTGACTGAACTGGGAGAGGGGAGAAGGGAGCAGGAGAGAGAATAGGAGTAAACAACTGAAGGGGACACTTATAGAATAAAAAAGACTTAAAAGGCATACAGGGCAGGTTCCACTTACAGTAATGTCAGAGTAGCTCATATTAAAACCCAAATACAACTATAACAACTACACACTCAGTGGACGTTATAAAAACTATAGGAGGACACCAGAGAGCAACCACAAGTAAACAGAAACTGCAGTGGAGTCACCACTTGTAAGAAAGAAACAGCTCTAGATATTTGCTCTCTTTTTAAGGATCATCATTTCAAAGCAGGCCTGTGCCAAGCAGAGCTGCTAAGACTCAAAAAGAAATACACAAATGCTAAAGGCAGAGTTCACAACCACAGTAACTAGAAAGCGAGAGATACATCCAAAAAAGGAAAGCTGCAAAATTTGCACAACAACTTTGCCCAAATCTCTGGCTCATCCATGACCTAGGCACGTGCAGGGCTGACTCAAAGCAGTTAAAGACTAAAAGAACTGAGCAGAGGTTTCAACTGGCACCCACCAAAAGAAGCAGAGTCTGCTAAAGTAAAAAGTGAACAAACAAAACCAGTATTTTTTGAATAAACAAAACAGAATCCAGAAGCTCTACAACCTACCATTCCCATGTTCCAGATGCAATCCAAAGCCACTAGATACACAAAGAAACAGGAAAGCGTCATCCATAATCAAAAGAAAAGGCAATCAGGGAGACATATCTGAAACAGTAAGACTTTGGAATTAGCTGACAACAATTTAAAGCAGCTAGTATCCCTATATTCAAGGGCATAAAGGAAAAAAATGCTTACAATGAATAAAACAGTATGAAACCTCAGAAGAGAAATGAAACTATAAAAAGGAACCAAATGTATTTCTAAATCTGGAAAAGATAATACCAAATTAACTCCAAATAAAAAACTGGAGGTTGGAGATAACAGAAGAGTCAGGTGGGGATAAACAGAAATTATTTAATCTGATGACTAGAGATTACAGATGAAAAAAAATAGTAAGCCTGAATATAAATTAATAGAACTAATCAAAACAGCGTGGTATTGGCACAAAAACAAACATATGGATCAATGGAACAGAATACAGCACCCAGAAATAAACCCACACACTTACAGTCAATTAAATTAATCTTCGACAAGGGAGGCAAGAATATACAATGGAGAAAAGACAGTCTCTTCAACAAGTGGTGTGGGGAAAACTGGACAATCACTTGTCAATCAATGAAGTCAGAACACTCCCTCATACCACACACAAAAATAAACTCAAAATAGCTTAAAGACTTAAATATAAAACAAGATACTATAAACCTCCTAGAAGAAAACATAGGTAAAACATTCTCTGACATAAATCTTAGCAATGTTCTCCTGGGGCAGTTTATCAAGGCAAGAGAAATAAAAGCAAAAATAAACATATGGGACCTAATTAAACATATAAGCTTTTGCACAGCAAAGGAAACCACAAGCAAAACAAAATGACAACGTATGGAATGGGAGAAGATATTTGCAAATAATGCAACTGACAAAGGTTTAATTTCCAGAATATACAGACAGCTCATACAACTTAATAACAACAACAACAAAAAATCCAATCCCAAAATTGGCAGAAGACCTAAACAATTAATTCTCCAAAGAAGACATACAAATGGCCAATAGGCACATGAAAAAATGCTCAATATCAGTAATTATCAGAGAAATGCAAATCAAAACTGCAATGAGGTATCATCTCACATCAGTCAGAATGGCCATCAGTAAAATGTCCACAAAAGATGAATGCTGGACAGGGTGTGGAGAAATGGAAATTCTCCTATACTGCTGACGGGAATGTAATTTGGTGCAGCCATTTTGGAAAACAGTATGGAGATTCCTCAAAACACTAAAAATTGGCTTACCATATGATCCAGCAATCCCACTCCTGGGCATATATCCAGAGGGAATTCTAATGCAAAAAGATACATGCACCCCAATGTTCATAGTAGCACTAAATACAATAGCCAAGACATGGAAATGACCTAAATATCCATGGACAGATGACTGAATAAAGAAGTTGTGGTATATTTATACAATGGAATACTACCCTGCCATAAAAAAGAATAAAATAATGCCATTTGCAGCACCATGGATAGACCTGGAGATTGTTGTTCTAAGTGAAGTAAACCAGAAAGAAACAAAAACACCACATGATATCACTCATATGTGGAATCTAAAATAAGAAAAAAGATACTAATGAACTCATCTACAAAACAGAAACAGACTCACAGACATAGTAAACAATCTTACAGTTACCAGGGGAAAGGAGGTGGGAAGGGATAAATTGGGAGTTCAAGATTTGCAAATATTAACTACTATATAAAAAAATCAATTTAAAAAAACAAATTTATTCTGTATAGCACAGGGAACTATATTCACTATCTTGTAGCAACCTATAATGAAAAAGAATATGAAAAAGGGTGTATGTATATATATGACTGAAACATGCCGTACACCAGAAATTGACACATTGTAACTGAGTACACTTCAATTAAAAAAAAAAAAAAAAAACCTATACATTGGCATTTATAGAACACTATACCCAACAACTTCAGAAAACACAGTCTTTACAAGTACATACAGCAATGTTCACCAAGACACACTATGTGTTAAAACCATACAACAAAAACTAAAACACTAAAAGGTCTCAAAAACTAAACAAGGGTTTAAAGTATACAAAGAATGTTCACTAAAAATAACAGGTAAATTAGAAATTGACTACAGTAAGTGACCTGGAAAAACCCAATGTGGAAATCAATCACTTTTGTATAATCCATCGATCAAAGAAGACATCACAAGAGACACTAGAAAATACTTTGAACTGAATGACAGAATACAACATAACAAAATTTGCACAAAGCAGTTAAAGCAGATCTTAGAGATTTCTTTAAAATATTATTAGACTAAAAATAATAATAAAATATAAGGAAAAAAAAGCTTTAAAATCAGTAACCTTAGGTTTCACTTTAACAAGCTAAGAAAAAACAAATAATCCAGAGTAAATAGAAGAAAAAAATAACAAAAAGCAAATTATAGAATGTATACACATTAAAAAAGAGACTATTATGAGTAACAATGTCAATAAACATGACAACTTAGATACAGTGGACAAATTCCCTGAAAACTGCAATTCATCAAAACTGATGTAAGAAACAAACGATAATCTAAATAGCCACCACGGTCACTTTCATTCTCTGTCCCAGTGACATTTCAGATCCCAATGCTCCTTTCCATCCTCCTAGAGTCTAGTCATCTCAATTTGAGCTGCTAGCCAAAGATGAGTCATCAACTTCCAAATAAGATTCCATCACCTGGTACTCACTGCCAATAGTGGAAGCATGGGGACGGGGTGGGGGTGCTGGACACAGGGGCAGAGGGGGACAAACAGGCTTGGTCTCCATGTCACTCCAGTAAATCACTCAAATAGGCCGTGTAAAAACACGCAACTGATCAGATTTGACTAGGGGGCCAGAGTTTGCCAACACCTGACCTGCAATATGTAAAGCAATCTTTAAAAAAAAAAAAAAGGGAAATTAAAATGACTTGCACTACCTGACTTCAAGATTTACCTCAATAAGCCAGAAAAAGAAAAATACCATGTATCACTTTTATGTGGAATCTAAAAAAATGAGACAAATGAACTTACTTACAGAAGAGAATGAAAACAAAACTTGTGGTTACCATGGAAGGAAGAGGGGGAGTGAGGAGATAAACTGAGAGTTCAGGATTTGAAGATACACACTATATATAAAACAGATAAACAGCTAGGTCCTACTGTTTAGCACAGGGAACTATATTCAATACCTTGTAATAGCCTATAATGGAAAAGAATATGAAAAGGAATATATACATATATGTATAACTGAATCACTATGCTGTACACCAGAAATTAACACAATATTGTAAACTGACTATCCTTCAATTAAAAAAAAAAAAAGACTTACTTCAAGACAGTATGGTACAAGCATAACGCCAACAAATACATAAATGAAATCAAAAAGAAGGCACAGAAACATACCCATAATTCAGTGGTCATTTCATTTTTGACAAAGGCTCCAAAGCAATCCACTGAACAAAATGTTTTCAACAAATGGAGCTGGAACAACTGTATATATTCATGGAAAAATATAAACCTCAACCTCTATCACAGCATACACTAAAATTAATTTGAGATGCATCAAAGATGTAAAAGTTAAAGTTTTCAAAACTTCCAAAATGCTATTATTCTCATAATTTGGGAGTAGGCAAAGATTCCTTAAAGAGAGGAAAAAGCAAGTAACTATAAAACTAAAAATTCACACATTTCATCAAAAAGATAAACTTGTTTGTCAAGATACCAATAAGAAAATAAATGAGAAAGATACAGACTGGGAGAAAATATTCACTAAACATGTATCTGACACAGAAGAATGAACAAATTCTGATATATTCATATAATAAAAAAGGAAAGCTACATGCATCCCCATACATAACTCTCAAAAGTAGTTTTACACAAAAGGACATTCTTAATCATTTTATTTATGTAAGTATGAATAAAAATCAAAACAGTGGTAGCCTCTGGAAGGGGGAAGGACTGAATAGGAAGAGATGTCAAGAAACTTTATACCTTTATAAGGCTTGGTGTTACCAGACTGGATGCATTTATCAAAATTCTTCCAAAGGTACTCTTAAGATTTTTACATTTACTGTATGTAAATTATACTTCAGAAAGTTTTTAACAAATATTGAATTCTAATTAATGATATACAAAAGATTTTAGGGGTAATATAAGCTAATGTTTGCAACTTACTTTGAAATACAAGAAAAGTAAGATGTATGGACAAATGGAGAGATCCACAGATACCCGCTAGCACATATATAGCAAAACGTTTAAAGTACCCTGCAGTTTTAAATTTTTAAACTTGTATGTGTATTTGCACTCCTCATAATAAAATGTTGGGAGGTGGAAGGTAGAAGACAGGCAGATATGGCCACTGTGCTGTGGCTTTGAGAAGCCTCTGCCAGGGACAAGATCTAGCTATGGCCACCCATGAGAGAGGGTTCTAAGACAACGCAGCAGGTAGCCCAACCAGGACCCCCTCAAACAGAGCAGCTGCTGCACTCACACTACCAGGAGTCCCTGCTCACCCGCAGTAAGACTCATGGCACCATGCTGCAGTTAGATGGCACAAAGCAGGACAAGTTCTGGTGCCAGAAGATGACTGGCTCCATCCTTGCAAAGATTCTAGCATCATAGGCCAGTATAAGATCATCCCTGGGGAACTGGTGGAGTTCATGACCCCGTAGAAGAATGACAAAGATACCACCTAAATCTCCAAGAAGTTCCTGCCGGGCACGACCTTTGGCTACTCCTACCCAAAGCTGATCCTGCCTGTGCAGGATGGCTTGACTTTCATGAAACAGAACCAAGAAACCTTCAATGTCATCACCAATTCCTCAAGAATCTATGATCTTAGAGCTTGTTTCAAGTTTCTTCTTACCAGGTCAAAAAAGCACCCAACATCCAGATGGCATCCTCTGTTGACAAGGTAAATGCCAGCTGCTGTGCTAGCAACCAACTAGCATTCTTGCTCTGTAGCAAGAACTCAACAATTTTCAGGTGCCTGGTAGCAGCTGATGCTGGAGGAGTGGAAGAGAGGCATGTGAAAGACTGCAACTCAGATGTGTACCAGGGGGAACTTGTACTGACAGTCTGATTACCAGGCCTAGAATTCACCTGAACTGCTGTGTTTCCCAGAGACTTGAGCTGGCAGGGCCCCCACGATACAGGGTACCTAGTCCTGGAGTAATCACCTGGTCTGAGGCCCCCACTGTCCCGGGACAAATCTAGTTCTATCCCACAGACCAAGTGTTACAGGACCCAGGAAGTTGCCTGGTCCCAGCCAGGCCTGTGCAGGCGGGACTCTGACCCATTTAGCCTCCAATCCTTTGTCAGAATTTCAAACCCATTTAACCACCTGTAATATGTGAGCCTTACTTGCATCTCGATTCGAACTCTTAAGGGAACAGAAAAAAGGAAATTTTGGAATGAATGGAAACTTGAACACTGGCTAGGTAACTAGATTACTATTAATTTTTATGGATGTAAAAATGGTATGGGTTATATATATATTTTTAAAGTCCTTTTCTAGAGATAACAGCTAGTTCATGAATTTACAGAGGAAATTGTATACTCACATTTGCTTCATGTAATAAAAAAGGGATAAGAGTTTGTTATATTTTTCTGTCTACCTGTGTAGATATAGATATATGAACACTTCCACAACAAAAGGTATAAGAAATAAATAATGTGACATGGGATATCAATGCAACAAAAAGTTAAATAAATGCTCAGAATAGTTACAAACCATCATCCAGCTCCTTCTACAATACTCTGGGTTTTCAGTCATCTTTCAAAAAGATCCACATGTTACAATATGTACAAAACAAAGATAACATTTTCTACATTCTTTTTGTTAATTAGTATTGTAAGATACTTCTCTGAAAGCCAAGAACTAATATCAAAGAATGCACTCTGAACATTTTAAAGATTACTATGTTACCACCGATTAGATTCAGCAGAATTAAAAAAGAACACCTCATCTTTCAAAATAGAAGCCAGACTTAAAGTGTTTCTTCATAAACATGCAGAAATTTAATAAATATCCTCTTAAATAATGTCTATGTTTTGAGATTAATAAGACCAATACAGAAAAACTATGAGGGCAATTAAAAAGAAACTAAAAAAAAAAAAATTCATGATAAATGGTTTGAGCAAAATGGCAAGAAAACTGGGATACAGACAGCACATACAGAAAACAAACGAGAGAGCACTATAGTTTAAACATTTCTGCTGGGAATGAAGCAAGAAAAAGATTAACTAGGAAAAAAAACTAAGGTTATAAAAGGATTTATACTGAGCACTGAAAACTTTGGAATTCCGCAGACCAGGAGTCTTCAATCACCTGCAGATCAAACTGGGCCACAGGCCTGTTTTTGTACTTCCCCTGATCATTTGGTTTATACATGTTTAAAGGGTTTTTTTTTTTAAGTTTTTTTCCAAACAAGGATATGCAACAAAGACTTTTATGCAAGTGGCTTACAAAAACTACAATATTTACTATCTGGCCCTTTACAAGAACAGTTTCCCCAACCTCTGCTACAAACAACAAGGTAATTATAGACCCTGGAATAATGAGACTTGGCCACTCAAGAATAACATTTAATATGCTGTTACTAAAATAACTGCCAAATTTTACTAGTATTATTAAAGCTCAGCATGTAGTTAAAATGCTCCAAGAGTTTAAATATATAACCTGAATATTAATGTCAATGACACTACTGCATTCTATAAAGACTGAAAAATCCCTAATGAAACCACTCTAAGCAAGAAGTTTAAAAAAATATATTGATCCTTCTCCTACAACTATCTTAGATTCTGATTTAACAAATATTTGAGTATCTCTATCATTCGACAAGAAATACGCTGGGAACGTTCACAGGTTGCCTGAGCTCAAAGCATTCCAGCCTTTCTATATTAAGATAGTGTTACTATTTTATAGCAGTAGAATTAAGGCTCAGAGGCATCCTTGTCCAATATTCTCAATTCATCAAGTCCAAATCTGAACCTTTCTTCACAAGACCACTGCACTTCAAGTAATATTTTACAAGCCTGGTGCTAATTTTATCAATTTCCCTACAGAGCTGCAGTTTAAGTTAGACTGTTTCATTTTTAATTGAACTTAAAAGGAATTAATACAACACACTTTGAAACTACATGATAGTTCCATGCAGTGACTCGAGATTCATTCAAAAGCTCATTGTCTTTGCTCTGAGAATAGCTTAGATTCTTTCTATACTGGCCTTCCACTTTATAGAGATTCTGTACTGAGAACGACCATCACTTATTACAGTTTATAATACAGGATGATTTAGGAAATAACTAGCGTCTTGTTTAACCTCATAATAGACTGAGTATATAACATATAAAATGGTGGCTAAATATTTCAGCAAAACTGTCACAGCATGTGAAGTTGGTATTTTAAATTTAGATATAAAAATAATTTTGGGGGGAGGATATAGCTCAGTGGTAGAGTACATGCTTACCATGCATGAGGTCCTGGGTTCAATCCCCAGTACCTCCACTAAAAATAAATCTAATCACAATTAACTAAGTAATTAAATGCTACTATAATTAAATGCAGCTTTTTAAAAATTATTTTAAAAAATAATAATTTTCTTTGTGGCAGTGCTTGTTTCTGATTATAAAATGGTTCCAATCTTTCTGAAAGATGCAATTCAACTGCCCAAAATGCCTGAAGAGTTATCTCATAAGATAAGGCCTATTTAAACCATAAAGCACAACTTCTTGAAAAATACTGTCTCCATAATCCCATGTATCTACAATTCCAAACTGAAGCTCCTTCTCACACTTACACCAAAATGGAACTGAAAAAAATAATTCCTATTGTCTCTCTCCCCCTCAGGCTACAAGCTGCACACAAGGGCAGGAATCACGGGCAGTGTCCCCACCACCCAAGGACAATCCCTGGCACACGGTAGGTGGTTAACAAATCTTTGCTTTAAGAAGGAAGAACGAGTCAGTCATGAACGTCAACAGAGGAAGAGCACATCTGAGGATCTGCTGTTTAAGAAGGATTTTTTTTAAAGCTATAGTTTCTGGTTTGGGGGTTATTCTAGTCTAGCATAAAGATGATCAAATACTGTCAGTCAATGCATGGTTTTATTTCTACATGTACACTGTATGTCTGTGGAGCATCAGGAGTAACCCTTTTACTCTCAGTCTGCTTCTACATTTTCCTTTTATTGACTTTAATCTACAGCACTATTTGCCAGTCTTCCTTCCATTAAGTTTGATAATCACAAGTTAACCCAATAGTGAAAGTCCTTTAACTATAGGACCATGATTTACCCACACTATCACAAAAGAGGATATATGCAAGAAAACACTAAAGATTTTTTTCCCTAAAGTAACATGATACAAAAAAAGCATTACAAGGCAATTATGCAGAAATTTTTTGCGAAATATTTTACTTTTGGAAAAAACATCAAAACCATCTCAGTAAATAATAAATAAATACAAAGTACTTTTGCTGTAAAATACTAACATCCGGCATATATGTTTTATAATCTAATAATGTATATGTCTGCTCCATATTAGTCTGAGAATACTAAAGTAGTACTCAAGTTACTTGTAAACCGTATCTGTACACCAAATGTGCTAAGTCATTGCACTGACAGTCTCAATTAATGGCCTCCCTGTATCCTTGCCCTTTGCCCTGTAAATTGGTAGTACTCTCCCACACTGGATTCTGGACATGGCAGCATGACTTTCTCTGGCAGTAAGTAGCTCACAACTGTAATGAAAGCACGTGAAACAGATTTAAGCTATACATGCAGATGATGGTAAGCAGGTTTCCCCACATACAAACATCTGTAGGAATATTCGGAGCATGTGGAATGTAGGTTAATTCTGTTCAACATATTGTGAGTCATCCAGCAATCATGGTGCTTGACTGCTTAAGCAGCAACACTCCCCAGTGACAACCAAATGTGCCCCTCAGAACATTAAAACTCCCTTGTGTGGGTAGAAGATCCAAGACTTCTGCCAGTCAGTATATACTGTCCAATCTTTTAACTTCGGCATGCACTCATTCATGCCAAGACGTATGATAGTGCCTTTTTAATCCAAAATTGACATGACTGAGTGTGGTCCTTTGCAAACTACTTAAGTATAACACATAGTGCAAATATGGCAACATAATTTGAAATGAAAAATAAAGATCTAGATACTTTTCTCTACGCATGTTACACTTAAGATTTAAATGTTTAAGATACACTGAAAATAAAGCACTTGAGATCTGTAACTTTTTTTTATCAAGTTGTGCCAATCGTCCTGCATTTCATAGTATCAATCCTCACCTTCCACACATCTCTTAAATTTTTAAGAACACAGATTCTGTTAATATTATAAAGAATCAAATATACCTAGTCCAATATTTTGATTCTAATATGTCCTTAGGGACACAAGAAAGTATATTTGTCCTCCTTAACAAGTAATTAAGTGGTTGGTATACTTTCCAGCAGTCAGAACCACTGTAAATTTCTTTTTCTTTGTGTACTTTTGTTTGCTCTGCCTTCAATATCTTTTCCTGCCGGGCTAAGTTCTAGTCATCCTTAAAAGCCAACAAATGTTTTTACTCTTCTGTGAGATCTTCCCAATCCTCTCTTTTTCACCAGAAGATTGAGTTCCTCTTCCTTATTACTTCTGAAACTTCTTATTCTTATCATTCATTATCTAACAGTGTTATAACTGCTTGTTACTTATCTGCTTCCGTAACTAGACGATGCGTTCTACGTCAGCTAAGCCTGTGTGACACTTCTGTAAACTTCACCCAAGTATCTAGGGCAGTGACTGTCATGGTAAGGGCTTTAAATGGCCTATCAATTTTCTTGACTCTTTTTAGGACTTAAAATTCATAAATCCATTGAAGTCATCTCTATTGTCCGTATTTTGTTTCTACTTTTTGATATAATGAGTTGCCTAAAATCAAGTATTTTCTTTTATATATTCTAAATTTATTTTGACGTTAGTCTTAAAAACTGTTCCTTCAGAATTCCTGTCATATACAACAACATGGATGAACTCTGAGAACATTATACTAAGTGATGTAGGCAAGTCACAGAAGAATAAACACTAAATGATTCCACTGACATGAGGTATCTAAGAGTCACACTCATGGCAACAGAAAGTAGAATGGTGGTTACTATGCAATGGACATAAAGTCCAATTACACAAGATGAGTAAGTTATAGAGCTCTATTTATAACGCTTTGCCGATAGTTAACAATACTACATGTATACTTAAAAAGTTTTTGAGAGTAAATCTCATGTTAAGAATTTACTATTAAAAAAAGTTCCTTTAATCATAGTATGTTTGGGGCAGTCTCCACCTAACTTTTATCTACTGATAGGTTTGAATGTTTTTTACTTAATTCTCCAATGGACTGTTTGTTATCTTTCCAGTTCTATTAACTTTGACTTTAACTACGATTACTGGATTTTTAATCTAAGGATAGGGTAATATTCTTTCATTTCAGACTCCATTCTGATGTCCAAAATTTTGCCTACAGGCCAAAATTCTAAAAAGTAATTTAAAGTTTGCACTTTCAGGCTAATCCCAAACTTTAGACAAACAGTTCAAATTGTCTTTTAATCTGAAAATATATTTCTACTCTTATTATCATTACACACCTTCTGCCCTTTCATTTTGTTTTAGCTTTTCCTATAAGGCACCTACATCAGTCTGAAACTTGATTACTCAAAATAATTCTTATGGGCAAAATTTGGAAACTTCAAAGTGTACGCTCACTTCCCTAAATCATTTGTTTAAAAATATTTCATATCTTGAATTTACACTTCTTTACTATTTTAGAACCAAATACACACATGCATCACAAGTAGGCAAGCAACTTTAAGATATCATCACTATCAAAGTATTAGGAAGAAAGAGAGGTAGAGTACAAAATGCCTGCATACATCTTCTGATGGCAAAAAGACTGAATCTAATACAATCTTAAGACTTAACTTCTTTTCTGTCTCCTATCAAACACATGCAACCACAATAGTACAATAAAGTAATATTTCCTTTCTAGGAAGTGATAAAACTTTCCTATTAAAAAATAGGGGCTATTGTTAATCAATTGGGTCAACTGGTTCATCCTTGACCCAAGATTATAAAATAAGCCTGCTTTCTTTGTTAATCTTTTTTTTTTTTTTTTTTAATACCAGACCACCACTTTTACTAAAGGCAAAACATGGAACTAAAGTAAGAAAGCAAAAACCAGAATGGAATTCCTGGAAGCCCATGAAAGCAGAGTACAAAGAAGTTATAACAAAAAGGAAGGAGGGGACCTCAAGTGAAAGCTGATCAAACACCCTAACGAAAGTGTACCACAGTACCACAAAGTTTATTCTCTTTTTCTCTCTCTTTTGTCTTTTAAAGCATAGACTAACAATTACTTCAATACTAGACATCCTCCAAAAGTGCCTTTTATATTCAATACTGACAAATTTTAAATACAGGTTTCACCTCAGGTTTAAGGTAAAGTATTTATGTAGTAGACATTAATTCTAAATGTTATTAAATGAGTACATTCTAAAATACCTAAATACTGAATACAAAAGTAACTTTTTTAGACAGTGAAAATGCACCATTTTAAACAACTTATTCTTTATTAAAATGACTGCCAACAAAAGTTGAAAACTGTTAAAAAAAAAAAAAAACTTACTTCATTTCCATGTTTTTGAAGGAATTCAATTTCCTGTTGTGTGAATGTTGTCATGGAGATGGATTTCACCCTGTGTGGTGGATTTAACCCTCGCCTAAAAGATAAAATATTTTACAGATTTACTATTACATACTGTAGTATTTAAAAAATTACATATCAATGTAAAACATTTTTAATTAGTATATTTAAACTTGGAACAGTGCTTCCAATCCATAAACTAAAAGTATTTAAAAATTATTTTAAACTAGTAATCCTCACAATAAATATGGCAAGGTAAATTTGGTTAGACCCACACTAAATATTGAAAGATAAACTCAAGTAACCACCTAGTTAGAAACACACAGTACCTGTAACACATGAGCTTCTAGGCAACAGAAACACTGTTTTAGATTACGTCTGACAGAAGCAGAATATGTATCTATGACCAGCTCAATGGTAAAGAATTCAAAAAGTTTCCTAAGAAAGTGTCTATGACGTGTCAAGTTTGGAGCTATACAAATATTTTAATCAAACAGTCACTACCTTTAAATTTGAGGCTGATTTTAAAAAACTGAAAATTAACCCAAAGAACCTTGAAGTTATTAACCAATAAAAAAAAAAGTTCCATCTCTCCACTGATTCAAATAAGGGTTCATAATAAAGAACATTTTCAATCACCTCAGGAGCTCTTAAGTGTTTAAAAGGAAATTGTAGGGGACACGAAGGGATTAAAGAAATACCTAGACACATGACTAAATGACTTTTAAGGCCCTTTACAACCTTGAAACCTTTTCTGTATAAATGGCCTTAAGAAGATAGTATCTCTAAGTTTCTTGATGTTTTATCATGCATATGAAGAACTAAATAGAAATGTGCTCAGAGAGTAAGAACTATTTACATTTTGTCTGTCACTAAGTGGCCTACTCTACCCACAAGAATAAGGGTTAAAAAAAAAATCTATGCATAGTAAGAAGGGATCTATGCAAAGTTTCATAAAATCAATTTGGAGTCATATCCTCCATTAAAGACCTCATTTGGAATGCAGGTTCTAGAGCAGATTATTAATATTTTTACAGAATTTGTCATAGTCATTTTGCAATCATCCATGATAATGAGAGTTAACATTGATATGTAATAATAAATAAACCAAAATTCTTCCAAAAATAATCTAGAAACATTTTTGAATAATTAAATAAGTAATAATCTAGAAATTAAAAATATTTTAACTCAAAACAGTATTTCAGAATTAACAGAAGCTCCTCAGTTTTTATATCCTGCTGACTCTCCTCCCTTCTGTCAGAGGTAGGCACACCTTTCAGATCATGCTTTAAATTACAAGTTGCACCTTATCCGTTTTACATTTCAAAGCAGAGAAACATTGGGTTTTGTCGTTCTGCTATAAGTTTTAAACTGATAAATTACTTTCCTTCCAGCTCCTGGTAAGTCACAAAATACAGAAACACAAGACTGCACAGTACAAGAAAATGAACACAGTAATTTCATCCCAGTAAAACTTTCAAGCTTAACTATAAAGAAAAAAAGTACAGTATGAATTACTTTCAAGTACCTTTACAACTAGCAATCACAAATTAAGACTTTAAAGGTATCTTCTAAACTTCCAAAAGTGAAAACTTGGGAAAGTCATTATTCCTTTAAAGCATGACATTTTGTTTTCCAATTCATCCGTATCATGGGAATAAGATTAAATTCATCATTTTCAGGGAAGCTTATTAATTTATGATATTTATTTATTTATGTCCTATCTTACAATTTAAGAAGGAATTAACTTATTAGCGTTCTCTCATTCCTCTGCTCCCTCCCTATCAATTAGCAACTTTGTCTTTCCTTATTCCCTGATACCAACTCCTTGTTCCAGCCAACTCTCTACTCTTCCACCTCCCTTAGAGTATCCTTTTAAAAAATGGAAAACGCAAAGGAATAACTTTCTAATCAGGAAGTGTCAAGCACTGCTACAAGGATGTTTGTTTTGGGTAAGAAATTCTGGAACAATTGAGTTGTATCCCTTTACTTCTCAAATCATTACATGAGGGAACTCCTGGACTCTTGTCAAGTTGTACTCTACAGATGTAATCTCATGAAAGCACAGCAGTGTAGAGCTCATTCCCTCTTACATCTCAAGGCCCATCCATGTCACAAGGTCCATTTCTGCATAAAGAATGTATTCATATTACTTAAATAAGTGAACAAAATTTTGCAGTTATGAAACAAACACAACCGGAACATATTCATAACCAAAATATGAAAGGATATTTTTCCAAAGTAACAGGAACACTTATTACAGTTTCTTTAAATGAGCTCTTTCAGTGCACTCAAAACAGGAATCAATTTACAAAACTGGTAGATGATTTTGCAAGGCCACATACTTACATAAATTGAGTAACTCCAAACTTTTACATTTGTTCATGTTGCTTTCTCTAATTGCTCTTTTATATTCCATTAATTCTGGTAGATTAATTGTATTTTCAGGGCAAGAATTGTTCCTTTTTTAGCCTCCAAAAGCTTTGTACATGGATACTACATGTTTATAAAAGTTTAGTTAAAATAAAAAAAATCAAAGGCCATCTCTATATCAATCTCTTAAGAATGCAGAATGAGTCTGCAGTGAAAATGAATAGCCTCATACACTATTATGACAGTAGGAAAAATTCACCAACCTGTATCAAAAACCTCATTCATGCCTTATGATCAAGTAACAGCCTTTTACGAATCTATTCTTTAGAATCTTAAGCTTAACTATGTACAAGATGTTCATCAAACATTATCCATGATAGAAAAATAATAAACATTTCATTATCAAAGGGGAAGTGGTTAAATAAGTGACAGCAAAACTGAGTAACTATGCATACTTATGCTTATGCTTTAATTTTTTAAAGATGAGAATTATAGTTTTCTCAAAACTGTATTAAAATAACTGCAAAGAAATCAAACATCCCAAAATGTTAAGTCTTTGCCTATAGATGATGGGACTGAATGACTTTTTTTCTACTTATAATTTTCTATTCTCTCCAAGTTTTCCACAATGAATTTACATTATTCTGTAACAGAAAAAAAAGCAAAAAAAAAAAATGGACAATTCAATTAACTATTTGTAGTCAAAAAATATGGACTTTTAGCACTGGATATGAATGTCTCTTGAAGAATTAAAGAAAGAAAATGAAAGAGAATTTTTTCCTTTCCAAGGCTTTCTCTCAGTTTTTTTAAAAAAACCCTAGAAAACTTTCCTCCCAAATATACCTACCAGCATCAACAATTTATATTCACTTCATTTCTCTAAAATCAGGCACTACTGACATTTTGGGCCAGAGAATTCTTTATCATGAGGGGGCTGTCCTGGGCACTGTAGGATGCAGGGCAGCACCCCAGCCTCTACCCACTAAATGCTGGTGGCATTCCCATGCCAGCGAGATAATGAAAAATTCACCCCAATTCCAACAAAAATTTTACATTTTCCCATAACTTTATTATTTCCAGAATAACAGAAAATAGAAATGAATACTTCTTTCTATAAAAGTATAAATAACAAAGTACACAATTTAAAGTTTACATTGTATATGTTAAAATTTAAACTAGAAAAGACTAAGGAAAGTGTCCACAAAAAATAACCAAGAATAAACTATATAATATCAAAGACACTTAACACAAATTGGTAGGCAAAATATAAGTTAATAAGGCAGAAGGACATTAATATTTATAAAATACCTAGACTGGTACTTTCGGCAGACTAAATATTTTGAAAAGGTTCCTCTGCTAAAATGATACTTCATAAATAATTAAAAAAGAAAAGAAAATCATAATTGTTAACATTTCTAGAAAGTAAGGGAAATCTCTAAGGACCCCCTCTTAGTAAAAGAAAAAAAGACAAAAAAATAAAAAACTGAGCTGAAAACGGAAGAGTAGCCCATGTTATACAAAAATTTTAATGTTGCTCAGATGGCAATTAACAACAATAGCTAAGACAAGATGAGAGAGGTAAACCTGAGAAATCCCTGTTAAACCTAAGACCCTGGATGGAGAATTAAGTAGCTTCAGGTTGGTAGTATCCCTAGCTTCCAGCAAAAGAAAATGAAAATTCACTCAAAAGAAATGCATTTCTAATTTCTAATTTCTGCTATCAGGCTCTGGAAATACTAAATTCAATAAAAGATGAGATTAACAATAAAAATCATCACAAAACAACAAATCACTAAGCTTACATCAGTAGAAATAATCGATTTATATCACCTCTCCCTAAGGCTTTAGTAATCAAATACAAAATATAAACACAGCATATAGGAAATGTTAAAATAAACAAAAGATGGAACAAAAATATGTGATTATCAGAATAAACAGGCAAATTTAAAAGTCAGAACTTTTAGAAATGAAAAATTATTAATGTGGAAATTAAAAATTCAACACATCAGTTAAAGAGCAGATTAGACACACAAAAAGAGAGAACTGGTGAATTAGAAGACAGAAAGAGGAAATAATCCAAAAAGCTGCAAAGGCACATAAGGAGACAGAAGAGACAAGGGTTTTTAGAAAAAAAAAAAAAAAAAAAAAACAGGGGGGAGGGGTGGCTATTACAAGGTCTAATAAATAATTTTGCTTTTGAGAGACAGAACTGAAATAATGAAGGAGAGGCAATATTTGAAGAGACAACTGGCTGAGATTTTTCAGAGCAAATGAAAGTCATGCATCTATAGATGCAGGAAGAACAGCTTATCAAAATCAGGACAAATAAAATTCATACTTAGAAACATTTTGTTGAAACTTCAAAGATAAAGAGAACACCTTAAAAGCAATCAGAAAGAAAAGACAAAGGAAACAAGATCTGACTGAAAGTGGACTTCTCAACAGAAACAAGAGAACAGTGGAAAATTATCTTTAAGTGGTAAGAAAAAAATGACAGTTGTGAGCCCAGCAAAAATACCTTTGAAGTGTAGGATAAAAATGTTATTTTCAGATAAACAGAAACTGCAGTGTGCCCCCAGGAGATCTTCACTAAGGAAACATACAGTTGGCCCTCGGTATCCAGGGATTCAACTAACTGTAGATCAAAATATTGTAGAAAAAAACTCCAGAAAGTTCCAAAAAGCAAATTTTGATTTTTCCATGTGCCTGGCAACTATTTACACAGAATTCACTTTACATTTACAACTATTTACTTAGTATTCACAGTGTGCTAGGAACTATAATTAGAAATGATTTAAAGTATACAGAACAAAGTGTGTAAATTATATGCACCTTACATAAGGCACTTGAGTATCCTTGAATTTGGACGTCTGTGGGGCATCCTAGAATCAATCCCCCACACGTACCGAGGGATAACTGTATACTGTATACATTTTAAGAAGAAAAATGACAAGAAGGCCCTGAGATGCAAAGAAGTGAGCAAAGAAAAGAGCAAAGAAACTGGGAATGTGTTGGCAAACCTAAACAAAAATCACCTGATTTCAAAACATCCTATTTATGGTGGCAGAGAGGGAGTAAATTTAACATTCTGACCACAATAGTATATAAGGGAGACTACCTTGTATTTTTAAAGCACTTGTATTATTAGGGGAAGGTTAAAATACTGATTAACTATAGAATGTTATTATGGAGAAAAAAAATTTCAATGCTGATCATAAAATAACACGGAATTTATATCTTCCAAACCAGTATAAAGGGGACATCAAATCAAACAATAACACTTTCATTTTTAAAATAAAATTAAACTTACCATATGACCTAATAATTCTACCCCTAATATTTACCCAGGTGAAACAAAAACGTGTTCACCCAGAAATCTGTATATAAATAGCTGTATGAAACAACTGAGTTGTTTTATTATGTACATCAAAAACTACAGATAGCCCAAATGTCCCTCAAATGAAAAATGAGTAAACACACAATGAAATATTACTCAGCAATAAGGAGAAATGAACTACTAGAATATATAACAACTAACCTGAATTAATCTTAAAGGTACTATGCTAAGTAAAGAAGGCAGTCTAAAAAGGCTATATATACTGTATGATTCCATTTACATGAAACTTCCAGAAAGAAAAACTATATTGTTAGAAAACAGACCAGTAGTGGCCAGGGGTTAAGAAAAGACAAGGGTTAAGAAGAGTCTTGAGGAGTGACTGAACAGTTCTGTTCCACGTTCTGACTGTGGTGGTAGTTACATGAATCTATACAGGTGTTAAGACTCAGAACTGTGCAACAAAAGTCAGTGTTAACGTATGTCAACTTAAGATTCAATGTTACTATCTACAGTAACCACATTTTTTACACAAATTACAATAAATTTTTCTCATTAGCAGATCATATTCTCCATCTACCAAGTTTGATCACTTGAATGAAATCCTCAATCAAAACTGAATTATTTATCTAGTTATTTGTAAGGTGTATTCCTGGAAGTTGGTGCCACTTCCTCTTTTTTTGCTAAGCCTAGTCTAGCTGTCATGTGAATTCAGTGTTTATAAAACACTCTACTGTAATGACATTAGTCATAACTATTGGATGAAAGTGTTAGGCAAGTAAACCACATCATTTTTACAGTGCCAATACTGAAGTACCACCCATTCTGTATCCTAAAACACACATTCTAAGTCTCCAGTTTTGTGAAAAAAATAAATTAATGACTCATTTAATAACAGCAGTATTGATATTTTGAAAGCATGTTTCCCAGTTAATTGGTTTCAAGAAATTCCAAAGTCACCTACTGGTGGAGCCCAATATGTTTTTGCAGTATAATTAAGTCATATGCAGATCCCCACGAGTTTTAGTTTTAACGACCACCACCCAGGTACGACTGCAACCAGATGGTGTGACTCATTCCATATGTACACCAGTATGCTACTCTTAACTATGTCTCAAACACTCTTGCAAATAGCCATTTGTTCAACTCAAATAACAATGCATGCTGGATGAATAAGAAAGCTTATTTATTTAGCTAGTTTTATTAACTGTTTTTCTCCTGCCGGGGGAAAAGCCAGTTAAATTTTTTATTAAGCTGTGGAAATTTATGTGACTGTTAATGTTGGCATAAAGTAATAAAGCTAATTTGACATTTAGATCTATCCCAATCCTAGTTACTTAGTAAAAATATTACATACGATGTTTCACATTATAAAAATAATACATTTAAAATCTACAACAGATAGAAGACGCCTTTAACAGGTTATCAAAAATCTACAGACTTTTGATGACAAGATACTGCATGTGTTAGATAGTCCAAAATATTAATCTTCCAGACCCCAAAGTTAAAACACTGAAAATACACACACATAATCTATGTGCAAGCCATAATTGTTATTCTGGGGTTTTATTTTTGAAAGTCAGAAATACTACACTGTAAGGTCCTTGTAACATTTAGGGCAAGCACCTAAAAAAATAATACCCAAGTAACAATTTAAACCTAATTAAGGTATTCCAGATAAAAGCCAAAAATGTCTCCACTACCTCGCTAAACTCCACTGAGCTGATAGTAAAGAAATAAAACAGCAGTAACCCACAAAGAGTGACAGAGAACAAGGGAGCAACCCAAAGGCACACTACAGTTCTCTCATAACAAAACCTAGAAAATACAGCAGCAGTAACTGAATTTGCAAAGAAGAGAAAGCCAAAGTATAAGCCCTTGCAGAGGTGGGAGAAGCCAACTAAAAGGTAACTCCCACCACAGAGCCCCTGAAAGATTCACAAAAGGAATCAAGCCACAGGCTGGGGGGATTTACATAGGGTCAAAAGTAGATTCCCAGCTCCCCAACATCCAAAAGACTCCTCCAAGCACCAGGCAGAAGTCTGAGGGAAAACTTAATCTGAAGAGACTATACCAAGTAGACTCTGGACTCAAGCACAGCTGCGGACTGCTGCTGGGCGCTACGCTGAAAACGGGGGCTTATCTGAGACCCTGCGCACTGAATGACAGATTCTATGCCCCCAGTTGCCTCCCTCATCTTGGTTCCTAGAAAAATGGCAGCCAGGCTTTTTAATAAAACACAAGAAGTTGGAGAAAACATCTCTGAACTAAAAAAAATGTGTGAGTTTCCAAGCGAACAAGTACAAAAAAATGTCTAAGTCATTGAACAAAAAGACTTAAACCAAAATAATTCAATGTAAGTTTCAGAATAGCAGGGGCTATATACTCCCAAAGAAGGAGTGGAAAATGGGGCACAAAAGATGAGTAATAAGAACGGCATCAAATTTCTCAATAGCAATACTGAAGGTTTAAAGACAATGAAGCGATGCCATAAAAATTCCAAGGGTAAAATATTTTCACCTTTGTGAATGCAGACAAACTGGTAATTTAAAAATGAAGGCAGAATAAGACATTTTCAGCCATCCAGCTCTCAAAAATGATCTCCCATTAACCTTTAATCAGGAGGCTAATGGAAATGTGGGGGTCCTGGAAAGAGAGGGTTCAACACAGGTTAGGCATAAAGGGAATTTCCAGAAAGAAGGCAGAAGAAAAGTCTCAGGATGACAGCTGCAGAGCAGGCCCAGAGAGCAGCACTTCCAGACCAGAGGATGACAGAAGTACCCAGGACACAGGAAAACCAAACACCTGACGCATCTGATCATACTGAAAAAGTTTTCTACCTCAGCCAGGGATAACTTACCTGAGGATACATTAATGATATGTGCATGGAAAACAGAGCAAATGAAGAAAACTACACAATTATAAACTTCAGGGGGAAAGGGTTGTACAAGAAAGAAAACATATCAGTAATATACTACATAACTTAGCTGAGAACAGTATGCACATAATGCAATAAAAACTAAGTATTTAATCAAAAATTGTGATAGTATATTGAAGGAACAGATGCAGAGTATAGCTGGAGAGGGTGAGAAGAATGTTAAGAGGGCCAAAGCCTTATCTTTCCCCTTGTACAGTACAGAAGTCAACAGATAAAAGCCAAAATTAAATAAATAAATAAATAAATAAATAAATAAATAAATAAATAAATAAATAAATAAATAAATAAATAGCTGTAAGCATGTTAGAAATACTAAGGTAAATATAGAAGGGAACAGACAAGAGTTCAAAGTCACTGTCTATGGTTATCAGAAATGGAGGAAGAAAACAGGTGAATGCTGTTGATCATTGTAAGCCTTTGATTTTTAAAGGCACTTGCTTTATGTGCATGTATTCTTCTGATTAAAACTAAAAAACTGAATTAAAAAGTAAACATAAAAAAGAATAAAAAATAAAGTTCTTTCTTTTCAAAATCAAATTTAACTGACATATATATGGGGGGGAGGCTGTTTTCTTAAAACATGAGAAATTTTTTAAATTTCAAAAATATCTAGACTTTACTGACACTAGTAATGTTTTTTATAGAAGTACCTAACTGAAAACAACTGTTCCAAGTTAGAGCCAAGATTCATAAAGAAAAATTTGAAGAAAAAAAGAGGAAGTTTTCACATCTTCCCACATTATTAGTTCTGCTGATTTTCGTACTTCCCCCATCAAAGATCTTGCAAAATTAACCAAAAAAATGGGGGAAGAACAAGAATTTTTAGAATCTGACACAAGGAAAAGTCCTCTTCCTTTTCTAAACATCTATGTTTCTCTATAACTTCCACATCTGGTCTTATATCTCCCCCTGCAGAACAAACCTATTACCTCTTCCACATAAAGGCCTTAAACTACCCAAAGATAGTGACCATATGTACCGCTCCCCATCCCCACCCCATAGTCTTTTCTTTTTTAAGCTAACAATACTCTGGTCCCTGCAAATATTCCTGTTACACAGAATTTCAACTCTCCTCATCATCCTAATCAAATTCCTTACACAATGATCTAGTTTGTTAATTCACTCATAAAATAAGCAACTAGAATACAAGCAAAGTGTAATTATTATGACTTCCCTCCCTCTAAAAAACAGCTATGGTACCAATCAAAAAGAGACTGTCTTACTCAAGAGTCTTTGGAAAAATACAACGTTCTAACTTAAAAAACAAACAAAAACTCATTCATCGTATTTCAAACAAATCAAATAAGGTTCCCATCCCTATTCTAAGTTAAAGAATTTGATTCTAATCACTGTCCAACCAGGTGTCTCTATGGCAACAGCTCTCATGTGTGAGGCTGTTAAGGTTGTCACGAGGAACCTGCTATTAACAAAGTACCTGAGATTATGAATTTTTTATACACACTAGAGGAATCCAAAATGTATATTCCTGGACAATCATGATCTGACTACAGGGACTGGGAAATGCATTACTGAGTGGGAGAAAACATGGGAAGGGTAACGGCACCTCGTCCCGATTATTTGCACAGAAGCTTCTCAAGACTGTGAGCATTATTGAGAGTTACAAACAAGGCAACCATGGCCATCATTAATCCACCAAACGTCATCAATAAATAAAGGTACGGATTACATTAAAAAAAAAATGTGAGCATTATGCACGTTGCACAGAAAAGACTAAAAATGATCAGCCTGGGGTTTTGCTTGTCTTCCAGTGTACTGAAATAGACACAGAGGTCTAAAGAGGCAATAAGTTTTAAATTGAGGTCCAGAGGTCGGCAGGTTCCTTAAAAGAATGTTTCAATTCTTTTTACTTCTAATCCAACATGCTAATAATATTTAAACTTTTAACACAAATTTAATCCAGGTAAGTTGTACAACCACTACTTTAAAACTGACTAAAGGTCAGTGTTTACAATCACACTGAGCCACAATCATAGACAAATGAGAGAAGAAAAGAGATGAACTTGAGAGGAAATGCCTTGGTAACAAGTTAAGATCAAACGATGTCACCAACCCATTTGTCAAAGTCTTCCAAGGACAGAAGGTGTTCACAAGTACCTCAGAAGAGTCTCTCTTAATCAGTTTGCTGGATGAATCCATGTTTGTCCTTCCTGCTGAAAAACCTCCAGCAAACACCTACTGCACAATAAACATTCATGCTAGAAGGCCCTCTCTCCTGTTCCTTCCGACTGAGTTTTATGCCTATCAAGGGCAGTCTGGTATAATACTTGGTAATACAGTTCGTATAGTATTTGGTAAACACATAAATTAATTAAATATTATGTAAAACAATGACACATGAGTGAGAATTGTTTCCATGAAAACTAAGTGAAGTCTTTTAAAAACTGAGTCACTATGAAAAACTGATATTTAACTGATATTAACAAAAACTATAAAAGATCTACACTGAAAAAAAAAGATCAAGAACAATTCTACACTCAGAAAATGGCTTTAAAAGTAACTTAACATTCTAAAAATCTTATGTAACACAAAGTAAATCTAAGTTATATTGCGGGGACAGAGCATCTAATCAGCAGAACCATATTCAAAGAAATGCCCTAAGTGTTACATAAGAGCTCTGCAAAATTGACAATTATATGTTAAAATCTAAAAATCTAAGTTTGATGTGTGTGTGTATGTTATCTTTCTTATGACTGCTTGCCTTCGTTGCCTTTTTTGATAAATCTAACCACTATCAACCCTGAATGCATAGGATAAGGGGTTTTAATTACAGTTCAACACAGAAAATAGCAAAATAATTCATGGCAGTACAGATGTGCCAAATTAAAAAAAATCAGTAACAGAACTGGTCAGCACCATATCTCATTCCACTCACAATACATAACAGTAGCTTCTGAATAAAATTCAAAGTAAATAATATACATTTGAAGCTAATCAAAGCTACAATTTTAAAAAAGCATGACATAACCATAAAACAAAAATGCATGATACACCCATAAACTACCTGTCCTGCATTTGAAAACCCAATGAAGTAAAATCTACCATTTAAATCCCTCAAGTACAGAATTCACAACAATTTACAATAAATATTGTAAATAAGAATATAAGCTAATTTTATAATTTAAAGTTTTGGTAGGTAACAGTACATTCCTAATAGGATTTTTTTTTTAGTATCTTAATTGGGGGGGGGGGTTAGGTTGGTTTATTTCTTTGTTTGTTGGCTTATTTATTTTAATGGAGGTACTGGGGATTGAATCCAGGACTTTGTGCATGCTAAGCACACACTCTACTACTGAACTACACCCTCCCCTTTTCTCATATGTTTCTTACTAGAATAATGTCTGACACATAGCAAACATTCAGTAACTGTAACCAGTAATTATTACCTTATTTTTCATTTCAATAAATATTTTATTGTATCCCCAACACATGTACTAGTGCCTGGACTTAAATGAGTAACTGTTTTAAAAAAAAAAAAAAAAAAAAACCTCTATCCTGCACAATTCAAACAGTATCAAAAAGTTTTCCCACTTACACTAAATTGAAATTGTACTATGCTGTCAAAATCTCTCACTGAATATAGTCACGTTATGAGTACTAAAAAAAAAAAAGGAATTAAGAATATAAATCACTGCCCACTGTGACCTCATGTGGTACTGAATATTGCAATCCACTCTAACATTCGTAATGGCATAAAAACAAATTAAATGCCTCTTTCCATCTCTCCAACTTTAATTTTTAAGTTTAAATTCTTATAATAAAGACTCACTATAGAGTCAAAATGCACACAAAACTAATAGAGTGTAAGTTACTATCTGGTTACTTTTATCCACCTGTGAAATTCCAAGTTTGAATGCACTCACTGTCCACATAAAATAGCTGGTATTAAGGAGGAAAATGTGTTTCTCAAATGTTATTTAAATTCTCTCTGAAAAGTTTATGAATCATTCTTTAAGGATAAGACAATTATCTTGTTATTTACGAATTACACTAATGTTAACAATCTCCACAAAACAAATAATTTGGCCTAAACCTAGTACTTAAATTAACTAAAAGTTCTTTTACATGAAGGCAGTATTTTATTGTTGGCTGTAATGGAGTGCCATTCATAATTCTAAGTACTTCTGTAGACAGAAAAAGAGTGATAAGTCAATGTTAGAACACCCTCATTCTACCTCAGTGACAGTTTAACTGCATCTAAATCTAAGGTCTATTTTAAAGTTTCACAATATGAATTCAGTTACATATTCAGAATGAACATCATACAAGCATGGAGTACAGTCATCTGAAAAAAAAAAGATTAGCGGAGTCTAGTAATATAAACAAGATGCTTGTTCAATTTATTTAAACAATGATACTACTAAA